>NW_027223760.1:1367500-2735000 GCF_028538775.1 Myotis yumanensis
ATCTCATAGGACAGGCAGCCATGATGGAAGGGCTATGTGTGTGGATAAGGGTTGGATGAAGGGGAATCTTACTCTGTGTCTTGTCTGTGCAGAAGCAATGCAGGAAGGTGGCCAGATACCGACAGCCGTGGAGTCTGTCTTCTGGTTGAGGAGGAGGTGGTCCCACACTTACACTAGAGACAAGTTTGTCTTTTGCTTTTTCTGTGAAGTGATAGAGATTTGTCATAAAATTCCTCACACTATGCAGTTATACAAAGAAGAAAGTAAACATATTTGCACCTAAATCTCACAACCCAGAGTAATTCTCAAGAGCAGATTCCCAAGGCCTGTGCATAGCTGGGTGGCTATTTTAAAATAAAAATTATCGAGTTTTATATAAAAATCTTGTACTACAAATTTTTGTTTCTAAATGATCTTTCTAAAATGTGGGGGAGATTAAGAAAACATGAAGGTATTGATATCCCCGTTGCATTATCCCATTGCTCTGCTCACCCATTTATAAAATGAGCTCTGTGCAAACACCCTCCCCGCCTCGCTGTCACTGTGCCATCGGCCTCTTTGTGAGTCTCACAGACAGAGGACACCATAAACTGTTAAGAATACAAGGCAAATAGGTTGCAAAGCTGAATGACAAGCCTTGTGAAAGACTCGGGATTTAATGTAGCTGATGAAAGTGCCGGTGGACTCCAGGTAAAGCCGTCGCTGACTGGAGATCTGGGAGAATTAGGCCAGGTGATGATTTGACAAGGGCGCTGGCCGGGAAGGAGCTTCAAAAGACCAGGTTTGCCAGTGGAGGGATTAAGAGGAGCCCTTGGGAACACACTGAAGAATTTAAAATCATATGCAAAGAAAAGCCTGCTTTAAAAGTCCAAGTTGAAGTGAGCGAAGGTCACACTGGTTTTCAGTCTGGTCCTGTTTATTCACACAGCCATGGTCGGGCCCGGGGCCCCTCCTTTGGTTTCTGGCCGTGGCTCTGTTGTCGCCTGTAATAATGTCCCCTTCTCTACTCCTGCCTGTTCTGGAGACAAGGGCCTCGCAAGCGAGAGCACCCAGGCCCTTCATTCAGAGATCGCTGGGCCAGGGGGTCGGCCAGGGTGGAGGGAGGGCACTGCAGGGGGAACAGGGCGTGGGGTGCCTGATGCAGGCAGTGGGCGTGGGGGGCTGAATAGAAGAGGGACACTTCTCCGACTGGGCTGGGTGTGTCTGGCTTTCTCGGCTGGTCCTGAGTCCAGACATATAGAGGCTGCAGTCACCACCGGGTCCACCGTTTGGGGCTGGTTGCTGCTGAGGTTGTGGCCTCAGTTCTGTTGTCATGTCCGACTGGCCGCCGTCCATTTGTATACTCTCCCCCTCAGTGTTTGTGCTGTGTCAGTGTCTGTTGTGACAATAACATTGCAATGCAAGCCCCTCTCCCCCTAAACTCAGTGGTTTCAAGCCATAGGCTTCACTTTACTTACGAGGACACCTCAGGCGGGCACTAGGGGCTGGGCTGAGTAGGCGCTGACATCACTTCCCATCTGCACAGGCCATTGCAGAGGAAGCATCCAAGGAGAGAGGCCATGTGCCGGCTCCTGAGGCCGCTGACTGCCCAGGCCGCCGGCCACACCGCCACGTAGCTGTCCTGCAGAAGCGTGCCCTCCTCCAGCCGCAGCCTGTGCCAGGCGGGGCCCTTGCGGAGCGCCTGTCGGCATGCCTGTTAGATGCCTAGGCCAAGCAAGTCACGTGTGGAGCCCAAACTCAGGACTCGGGGCTTGCAGGGCTGCCCAGTGGGCGCGTGGGTGCAGGGAGCAGGGCGATGGCCAGCTCTGCCCTGGACACGGGCCCGCCGCCCTCACCCTTGCGCGACCACAGTTTGCTCTGTGCAGGCAAGCGAGGCGTTGGGTGTAAGAAAGCAAGGAGTGGGCCTTGGTTGTCAGTTGTTCTCAAGTATGACAGCATCAGTGACTTTCTAATGAGGTCTTCGCCTCTGAGTCCAGTACTTGTTAATTTGCAGGTCAGATGTTTGCAGTGAGATCACGAACCTGCTTTTCTGTAGTTCACATACATGTTTTGTTCAAAGCATAAGTAATTGGAGGTAAAAGTTTTTGTGAAACTTTGATGTCGTATGTGACATGGGGGCAGGATTTTCACCATTACTTGCCTCCTCTCGCTGGTGGTGAAGGCTCCATTCATTTCTTCTGCATTTGCTTTCTTTCTTAGTCGTGAGCCTTTCGGTAGCAACTGTCTCGCATGTTATACTTTCCATTCCTATGAAGTCCTATTATAATAACTGTCACTGTCTCTTTATTACCTTCAAAATGTATCCTAAAGCCAGGGAGCGAGGGCCTGAAGGGCGGCAGGTGTGTGCATCTGGGCAGATGGCATCACATCTGCGTACACAGCAGTGCATGGGGCGGGACTGACAGGGTCCAGCTGCCTGGGCCCCAACAGCGCCCCATTGTGATCGCCTGGAAACGCTTTATGACCCTTAGCAGACTCACGCCGACCGGAGCAGACACTCTCTCAGAGCAAAGGCCATGTAAGAGCTTTTACCAAGTCTCACCTCTTTAACAGAAAGAGGGTTAGTGGCACGCAAGTGCAAAAAGAAACTGAGAATAAAGGAGTGATACAGGCACAGTTAGTCCTCTTTTTCTGAAATTGCTCTATTTTGTTATAATCCTGTCAGTGGTTTTGTGTGGGAGTATTTTCATGTATATTTAAAACAAAATTTTCCTTTTTTTTTTTTTTTACTTTTCAATTGCAGTTTACATTCAACATTATTTTGTATTAGTTTCAGGTGTGCAGCATAGTTTTCATGCGTATTTTAACTGATGTCCATTTCTGTGTTATTCTCAGCATAACAATATGCTCAGTGTGGCTCAGTGGTTGAGCGTTAACCTATGAACCAGGAGGTCATGGTTCAATTCCAATCAAAGCACATGCCCGGGTTTTGAGCTAGATCCCCAGTAGGGAGCATGCAGGAGGCAGCTGATCAATGATTTTTTTTCATCACTGATGTTTCTCTCTCTCTCTTTCCCTCTCCCTTCCTCTCTGTAAAAAAAAAAAATACATATATATATATATATATAATATATATGTGTGTATATATATATATTATTGATTTCAGAGAAGAAGGGAGAGGGATAGAGAGTTAGAAACATCGATGAGAGAGAAACATCGATCAGCTGCCTCCTGCACACCTCCTACTGGGGATGTGCCCGCAACCAAGGTACATGCCCCTGACGGATCTGAACCTGGGACCCTTCAGTCCGCAGACCAACGCTCTATCCACTGAGCCAAACCAGTTACAGCTATATGTATATAAATAAATAAATATAATTTTAAAATGCATAACCAAGTTAGGAGAACAGGTTGCTCTGTCTTTACTTCCAGGTTTGACCCACTTGTTCCCCTAATACTTATTAAAGGCCTGTTTTGTGAAAGTACCACACCAGGACCTACGGAGACCACCAAGTGAAATCAGTTAAGAGCCAGCTCTCAGGGTCACAGACTAGAAGGAGAAGAAGAATGACATGAAGACCTGGTGCTGTTTGGTGACAACGGGGAGCACGTGACCAGTGCGGGGAGACATGGCCATCACTGCACTGTGGTGAGATTGACCGCTGGCAGGCGCAGAGTCCCTGGAAGGAGGGGCGTGGAGCTGGGCAGAGTGCTCTGCAGGCTGAAGGTGATGGAGCCAGTTGCAGGGGAGCGGGGCCCAGATGCTCTCCGTGGCCGGGCAGTAGGGCAGGTTCCTGGGAAGGAGGCAAAGGGGCTTCGAGGGTCGGGTCCTTGGAGGGTCAGAGCCCAGGTGTGTGGAGGAGTGAGGACATTCCTACATCGATTCAGGTGACCAAAGCTCATTAAAAATAGTTTAATGTGAAAAGAAAAGAGCTTTAGATTCCTAGTTGAAAGTTTTCTTATCCTTTTTTTTCCTGGAGTGATTTCTAGAATAACCTTTAAAAAAGATGTTGACAGCTGTACAATGTAAATATCACTGGGGAAGTCCAGTGGGGGGCGCTGAGCTTTGGCCCAGTGCTGAGGATGCCTTTGCTGTCCGCGCCAGCGTTTGGTCAGCGGGCGTTGAGACGCTGGTCACCTGCCTGCGCACAGTGCCGATGGGGAGGGCCAGCGGCTGTCACTCAGCAGTGTGCTGTTTCTGCATTCGGTTTGGTGATTACCAGTTGCTGTCCTAAGCACACAGATTGTGTTCGCTAATTATTCAGGGTCATTGTAGGGGCCAGAGGGTTAGTGAAAGTTTGAAATGTTGACTGGTTAGTTAAATTTTAGATCTACCAATTTGTAGTTTCTAGCAGGACATCTGAATCCAAAAATACATTTTTCAGATAAATCCAGAACATACTTCTCTGTACAAAATAAAAAAGAACTCGCTTTCTCAGTTATGGTACCCCCAGCATCCTGTCAGTACCCCGTCCGTACCCAGTGAGTTTTGTTGCATTCATAATTTTCCACGTTGGGAGGCCCATGCCATTTAAACCACCCTGGAAGGGGTAAAGTAGGGGAGCTTTTAGATGCAGGAAGGCGTTTGAAAGAAAAGATCAGTGCATCACTTCTTAAGCCATTATAGTCACTCATGTGTATTAGAGCAAAATGTTCTCACCGTGGTGCCGCAAAGCTTGGGTTTTGGAAGTAAAGGGGCATAGTTCAAACCCAGGCTCTGTCACTCACTAGATGTGTGTGATCCGGGGCAAACTATTTAACTTCTTTGTGACTTAGTTTCCTCATCTGGAAAATGGGAATAATGATATCTACTTCGCAGGACTTCTTAGAGATTATATGAGGTAATATGTGTAAAGCACTGAGCCAGTCCCTAGCAGACAGCAAGCGCTCAGGAAACAGTCATGGTCCTTGCTGTTCGTAGTGGTCACAGCCCAGGTCAAGCAAACCCCGGCTAACTTTGTCTCTGTTCCAGTTACTTAATTACCAGTCCTTGCTCAAGGGCCCCTTATGGTAAACGTTCACACAGGAAATAAACAGGTAGTTGTAGTGCTGCTGAATCATATAGCTTCTTTTGATACAGTTTGTGGGGCACAGATATACCACAAATTACTTTTCAACCAAGAACAGAGACACTTTAACATGTTTTATCTGAACGTGTCCTACTTGGTTTAAATTTTGCAGTGCGTTTCAGACAAGAGCAAAGTGAAACCACAGGTCTTTGAACAGCGAGACTCAGCGCTTGCAGAATGTGATTCTTCTTACGTCTTCTCCTCATTTAAAGCTCTCTGCTCTTTGAGAATGTGGCGGAGCTCTGTCATTTCAGACTTCAGAATTAGCACTGAAAACAGGGGATTCTTTACCTGGATGGATGAAAGTGATTTATTGTTTGCTGGGTCAAACACAGCATGCTATTTGTCACACTGTGGTTTGTGTACTTTCTAGAAGCTTTCAACTTTGATCTGAGTCAAAGTACACTCAGTAGCACAGATGACAGAGTTAAAAAAACCCCGTGATGTGCATTGTCACTCATAGAAACTCTAAGTCAACAAGTACAGAGACGCAGAGTCAAAACCTATTCCTTTAAAGAGGCTTGTACGTTCTTGTGAGGAGCAGACCTCTGCCTTTCTTGGGCGAGACAAAGGTGTGGGACAATTTATTAGTTAAAGATTGAGTTCACGATGTGCAATCAAAAGGCGCCTCTTCAAGGCCAGCTCCCAGCCCTGGCCTGTAGTTTTAGGTAAACACCCGCATTTGAAAGGCCTTGCCGAGCAGGGCTCCGGGCACATAAAAGCGGCTTTCTTAAACTGTCATCAGAGTGGATTTCAGGACGTGCTTTTAATACTTACAAGGTTGATGTTTGCCTTTTAAAAAATGCTATTCGAGATAGCTTTTTATTTAACTTTCCCCCCCGGCATGCCTTTCACCTGATCGAGGCAGCATTAAGAAACTCACCTTGTTGTGAGACCAGACAAAGATTTAGGGAAATGTCGCGCATGTGACCTTTTGAAAGTCAAGGCTTAAAAAAAAGAATCCTTGTTTAAACACTGTAAAGATGAGGCGGGAAACAAAGGCACATGCTCTTCATCTGGACATTTGGTTTCAGATTCTTTTTCTTGTGCTTGGGTGGATGACGCTGTGAGGTTGTTTTCCAGGATGGCTCTGTGCTTCCATTTCCTCTGGTTTTAACAAGCCATGACTCAGATCAATGAAAAGGTAAAAACACAGAGGTTTGGGGTATCGACACTTAAGTCTTGCTCTTCTACATTATGGTTCTCTTAAAAGAAATTTATCGCTGCTGTTCAACCTGCATTTGTAGTTAATGATTAGTAGGAACTTTAAGCTTGATTATTAATATTAATAGCTGCAATAGAATACATCATATGAATGTAGCATTATTTATTTAGGGTGACTGTATTTATTGGTATTCCCTTTGCTTCCTGTTTTGAAACAACTTTCCTATAAATTTATATTTCTATTCTAGTACATTGTTAAATCAAGTATGTTGAGGTAAAAAATACATACACCTTTTAATTGTACAGTTTCATGCATTTGATCAAAGCAAATAGTCACCAAACTACCATCAAAATTAAGATTTTAAAAATACCCATCACCACAAAGACTTTACCTGCCTCCATTTATAATCCATCCCAGCGTCCCCCCTCAGCCTCTGACAGCCACTCATCCGTTTTCTGTCCGTATAATTTTGCCTGTTCCAGAGGGTCTCATACACGAAATCGTATAGTATAGGACCCTTTGAATATGCCTTTCCACTTTAGCATGATGCACGTGAGAGTCAATCATGCCATGACACGCATGCGCGCTTCCTTTTCATTGCTGAGCCTATTCCACCCGTGAGTGTACCTCGCTCTGGTTGTCCACCCCCAGGCGGACGGACAGGGGCTTGTTTCCAGTTCTTGGCGATTATCAATAAAACCACTGCAAACGTTCGGGTCCCGGTTTCTGTGTGAGTCTATGTTTTCATTTCCTTGGATAAACATTTAGGCGTGGGATTGTAGGGTCTTATGGTCAGTGCTTACCTTTGCAACACACAGTCAGCCGCTATGTCAGAGTGCATTGTGGGAATGGCCGGGCACTCAGGCTGCCCATCACCTGGTGGTGTCAGGCTTCCGCTCAGGGCCATCCCCGCAATGCCTGTGGCGTGGCTTCGGTTTCTGACGATGCCGTTGAGGTCCAGAATCATCTCAGCTGCTCCTTTTCCATCTGTAGATGCTCTTTGGTGAAGTATTAGTTCAGGTCTTTCTTTGCTCGTTTTTTAAAAATTAGGTTGTGTAAATTTTGTATTTCCTGTACACAGTCTTTTATTGGATCACTGATTTGCAAATATTTTCCCCCAAGTCTACAGCAGATCATATTGTTTTCTTAACAATGCTTTTGCAGAGCAAATATTTCTAGTTTTGATGACGTTCAAGTCGTCAATTTTTCTTTTTCATGGATTGTGCAGTTGGTGTCATATCTGAATTACCTAAGTCCAGGTCACAGATACTGCTTCTGTGATTTCTTCTAAAAGTTTTACAGATCAACATTTTCTGTTAGATCTCTGATGCCCTGGGTTAATCTATATACATAAAAGCCTATGTGACTGAACGACCAAATGACGGAACCACCGGTTGCTATGACGCGCACTGACCACCAGGGAGCAGATGATCAGCACAGGAGCTGCCCCGTGGCAGTCAGTGGGCTCCCACAGTGGGAGTGTCGCTCAGCTGACTGATCCATCCTGGTGACCCACCAGCCCAGTGGCAGCCACTCACTCCCTCAGTAGTCCTACAGGTTCAATCTCTGGAGAATGGGCCAGGCACCAACGCCGGCATGATCCTGACAGCACCACTGGCCTTCTGGAAGTCAGCCTCGGGCACTGCAGCTGCTTCCCCTCCCTAGATGCTCTGCAAGGAAGAAACGATATACTAAAAGTGTCTGCCAGGTGGCTCCCAACAACCGGCGTGAACATCAGTGAGACGGATCTGAATCATGGGCCTGCAAGGGTATCCCACCGCCCACTTGGAGGGCCAATTGCGTCCCGCCACCCCCCACCCTCCCACCCTTGGGACGGGCGCCAGACGCAGGGCTCATGGCTGGCGAGTGCCGCTGTGGCGGCGCGAGCCTCTCCTGATCGGGAATGACTGGGCACGAACCCGCTGCAGGCACTGTGGGGCCCGGATGAGCTGGGGTGGCAGGCAGGAGTGGCAGGCGGCATTGGACTGCTGGTTTCAGCCCAATCCCCACAGGCCACACTGAGGGACCCCACCCATGCACTAATTCGTGCACAGGGTCTCTAGTTTTTATATATGGAGTGAGGTTTAGATCACAGTTATTTTTTTTGCATAGGGATGGTCAATTATTCCAAGTAGCATTTGTTGAAAAGACGATAGCGTTTTTCCTCTAATTGTCTTTGTCCTTTTGTCAAAGATTGAATGGTCGTATTTGGTGGGTCTATTTCTGAACTCTTTTCTGTTGCACTGACACCTGTTTCTATTTCTGTGCCAATACCACACTGTCTTGATTGCTGTATCTTTATAAATTGGACTAGAGGCCCGGGATTCATGCACTGGTGGGGTCCCTCAGTGTGGCCTGTGGGGATTGGGCAGAAACTGGTGGTCCAACACCGCCTGCTGCTCCTGCCTGCTGCTCCTGCTCATCCTGGCCCTGCTGCGTCTGCCGCCGCAGCTCGGTAGGCTCGCTGCCACTCCGCTGTGGTCTCCAGGCTGTGGCGGCCAGCCATGAGCCCTGCATCTGGTACCCGTTGGTCAACTGAGCAGCACTCCCACTGTGGGAGCGCACTGACCACCAGGGGGCAGCTCCTGCATTGAGCGTCTTCTCCCTGGTGGTCAGTGCACGTCATAGCGACTGGTTGATCAGGGTCATTTGGTTGTTCAGTTGCTTAGACTTTTATATATATAGACTAGAGGCCTGGTGCACAAAAATTTGTGCACTGGGGGGAGGGGGTCCCCCAGCCCGGCCTGTGCCCTCTCGCAGTCTGGGACCCCTCGGGAGATAAAGACCTGCTGGCTTAGGCCTGCTCCTGGATGGCAGAGGGCAGGCCCAGTCCCTAAGTGCAGCCCCTCGTCAGGCTCAGAGCAGGGCCGATTGGGGAGTTGGGGCGCCGCCCCGTCATGCACAGAGCAGGGCAGATCGGGAGGTTGCAATGCCACCCTCAGTCACGCTCAGGGTAGGGCCGATTGGGGGGTTGGGGCACCGCCCCCTGTCATACTCAAGGCAGGGTCGATGGGGAGGTTGCGGCGCCACCCCCTGTCACGCACAGAGCAGGGCCGATCAGGAGGTTGGGGCGCTGCCTCCTGTCACACACAGAGCAGGGCCAATCAGGGTTGGGGCGCTGCCCCCTGTCACTCACAGAGCAGGGCCGATCAGGGGGGTTGGGGCTCCGTACCCTGTCACACGCAGAGCAGGGTCAATCAGGGGGTTGGGGAGCTCCCCCCTGTCACTCACAGAGCAGGGCCAATCAGGGGGTTGAGGAGCTCCCCCCTGTCACTCACAGAGTAGGGCTGATAGGGGAGTTGGGGCACCACCCCCTGTCACACACAGAGCAGGGCGGATCAGGGGGTTGGGGCGCTGCACCCTGTCACACTCAGGGCAGGGCCAATGGGGAGATTATGGCTCTACCCTGTCACACACAGAGCAAGGCCCGTGGAGGGGGGTTGGAGTGCCACCCTCTATCACCCACAGACCAGGACCCATCAGGGGGGTTGGGGCTCTGTACCCTGTCACACACAGAGCAGGGCTGATCAGGGGGTTGGTGTGCTGCACCCTGTCAAACACCGAGCCGCAGGGCAATCAGGGGATTGGGGAGCTCCCCCCTATCAGGCACAGAGCAGGGCTGATCAGGGGGTTGGGGTGCCTTCCCCTGTCATGAACAGACAAGGGCGGATAGGGAGGTTGTGGCCCCGCCCCCTGTCACTCACAGAGCCTCAGGACAATCGGGGTTTGGGCGCTGCCCCCTGTCACGCTGATCCTGGTGCCTGGAGGCATATTACCGTTTTACTATATAGGATAGAGGCCTGGTGCATGGGTAGGGGCTGGCTGGTTTGCCCTGAAGGGTGTCCTGGATCAGGGTGGGGGTCCCCACTGGGGTGCCTGGCCAGTCTGGGTGAGGGGCTGAGGGCTGTTTTCCTGAAGCGAGTGACTGAAGCTCCCAACCGCTCCTTGTTTTCTTTTTTTTTTTTTATTCTGGGCCAGCTTTAGCTCCGAGGCCTCGCTGCTGAAAACATCGATACAATGTTGCGGTCTGGCTGGATGAATCCCAGCTGAATGAAAGCCGGTTTCTGGGGTTTTGTTTAGCTTCTTATTTGCAACATAGTACATAGTTGCTTAGAGTTTCAGCTGAGAGGCTGGCAAGTTAGGCGGGGAACGTTGGAGTCCGCAGTCACTGGAGCAAGCAAGCCTCCCTGCTCGATTCAGTGCATGGCTGCCTGGCGCCATCTTGGCTGACAGTTAATTTGCATATACTCACTGATTAGCCAATGAAGAGGGTAGCGGTTGTATGCTAATTACCATGTTTCTCTTTTATTAGTGTAGATAGCAGGAGTCCTCCAACTTTGCTCTTCTTTTTTATAGTTGTTTGGCTATTTTGGATGCTTTGCAATTCCATAGCAATTTTGGGATCAGCTTGGATGTGTACACAGCAGTCCTGCTAGGATTTTGATTGAAATTGCATTCAATCTGTAGGTTGGTTGGGGACAGTCTTCCAATCCAAGATTTTTGTATGTCTCTCCATTTAAGTAGGTCTTCCTTCCTTTCATTCATCAGGATTTTATAATTTTCAGAGTATGTTTGTACTTATGCCTAAACATATAATTTCTGGAGCTATTGTATATGGTATTATTATTATTTTTGTTTGTTGTTGTTAATCCTCACTGGAGGATATTTTTCCCATTCTTTTTCAGAGAGTGGGAGGGTGGGAGGGAGGGAGGAAGGGAGGGGCAGAGAGAGAGAGAAACATCAATGTGAGAGACATATTGACTGGTGGCCTCCCGCACCCATCCTGACCAGAAGCAGGGAGTGAACCTGCAACCCAGGTTCGTGCCCTTGACCAGGAATTGAACTCGAGACCCTCTGGTGCACGGCCAATGCTCTAACCAGTAAGCAACACTGGCCATGGCAGTATTGTTTTTAAATGTTTTCTTCCTCATGATTTATTGCTTATATATAGGGTGTCCCAAAAATGTGTACACACTTTAACAACTGATAGCTGTAGATTCTATTACATTTTGAAAATAAAATGTATTTTAATAGACACTGCCTTTATAATGTGTATACATTTTGGGACACCCTGTATAGAAATGATTTTTGTGGGTTGACCCTCTTGCTAAACTCACTTATTAATTTTAGAAGGTGGTTTGGGACATTCTTTGGGAACTTATACAATCATGTCTCATGAGAATAGGGCAAATTTTCTGTATGCCTGTTCTTTTCTTCCTTTTTTTTCATATTGAACTGGGTAGGACCTCCAGTGTGATGGTGAATAGGAGTGGTGGGTGGTTTCCTTGTTTTAAGCAAAAGCATTCAATCTTTCATTATTACATAAAATGTTAGCTCTAGGTTTTTTGTAGGCGCCCCTTATCAGATTAAGGATTTTCCCTTTACTCCCAGTTTACTGAGTATTTTATCATGAGCTGCTGTTGAGTTTTGTTAAGTGCTTTTCGGCATCCATTCATGTGACCGTGTGGTTTCTTCTTTTGTTGGCTTGTATGATGGATCACTGTGATTGATAAGCCATCTGATAGTGGAGTATTATCCTTTTCCATGTACTGCTAGATTCAATCTGCTAGTATTTTGTTGAGAATTTCTTCATCTATATTCATGAGGGATATTGGTATGTGGTTTTCTTTTCTTATACTAGGTTTGCCTGGTTTGGTATAAGGTAAGGTAGGGTAAGGTAGGGTTCAGTTCCTTTTTCTTATCTATTATGTATAAATATGCATGTGAAAGTTTAATAACATAACATGTGAACCCACGATGGCAACGTTGGGCTGGAAGATTACCAGTCCTCCTCCGTGCATCCTGTCCATGTGTTTCTCTTCATCGAGGATCATGTACCTTTTCCTTGGGTACTGATGTATAGTGCTTTATGTCTTCTGAGTGGAGGTCCTTTGCCAGTTAGATGTGAGGCTGATGTCCAAGTGTGTGAGTTATTTTTAATTTTCTTTATATTATTTTTTGATGAAGAGAAGTCCTTTTTTTCCCTTTATTGAATAAGATATTACAAATGTATCCTTATTCCCCACATGTCCCCTCATCCCCCCAATCCTGCCCTCGCCCTCACCCCCTGTTGTCCACATCCATCACTTATGCTTATATGCATGCATACAAGTCCTTTGGTTGATCTTTCCCCCTGATGAAGAGAAGTTCTTAATTTTATTTATTTTTTTACAATGCAAACATTCAATCACCTGCAAATTGTCATTTTTTAATTTTTTAAAATATATTTTTATTGATTTCAGAGAGGAAAGGAGAAGGAGAGAGAGATAGAAACATCAATGATGAGAGAGAATCATTGATCAGCTGCCTCATGCATGCCCCCTACTGGGGATCGAGCCCACAACCCAGGCATGTGCCCTTGACCAGAACTGAACCTGGGACCCTTCAGTCCCCAGGCCAACTCTCTATCCACTGAGCCAAACCAGCTAGGGCAAGTTCTTAATTTTAATGTAGTCTAATTTATCAAACTTTATCTTTCTAGACCTACTTTTTCTGTTTTGTTTAAGAGTATTTCTCTACCCTAAGATCATGAAGATATTCACCTAAGTGTCTTCGATTGACTTGGAATAGAGTTTTATTTATGAAATACTGTAGGGATCCAAGCTGATTTTTTTCCTGTATAGATACCTAACTCCCAGGACCATTTAATAAATAGCTATTCTTTCTTCAGTAGTTTACAAAACTGTCTCTGTTTTCTATCAGCTCTCCATGCATGTTTGGGTCTAATTGTGGGCCTTCTATTCCTTTCCACTGGCCGGTTGTCTGGCTGTGTCATCACCTTGCATAGTCTACACTTACAGCATTTCTTGTGACCTGGTGGGCACCTCCCCACTGTCACTGTCCTGGAGGGAATCGCGGCTACTCTTGGCCTTTGATTGCCTTGTATGAATTTTAAAGTCAGTCCATCACGTTCCATAAAAACCCTCATTAAAACTGAGATTGTGACTCCACGGCGCCTGCATCAGCTGCAGGGAGCTCACCTGGGCCGCATCTTCCTGTGCGTAAACGGTGTGTCTCTTGCCACTTGTTTTGTGGTTATTTTTAAAGCCTTTCTTTAAAAAAAATAGTTTTATTGATTTCAGAGAGGAAGGGAGAGGGAGGGAGATAGAAACGTCAGTGATGAGAGAGAATCATTGATCAGCTGCCTCCTGCACGCTCCCTTACTGGGGATCGAGCCCATAACCCAGGCATGTGCCCTCACTGGGAATCAAACAGTGAGCTCCTGGTTCATAGGTCAACACTCAACCACTGAGCCACGCTGGCCGGGCTTTAATGGCTTTCAATCAAACTTGAAAAAAATGTTCATGCAGGTTTTGCCTATCTCATGTCAGCCTCATCCCTCATTATCTCTAGAGGTTTTCCCCTACTATTTGAATGATATTACATTTTTTCCCTTTTCTGTCACTGGTCAAGAAATAATGTTGGTGGTTGTATGTGGATCATATAATAAGCTATTTTGATAAACTGACTATTTTGATAAACTCTATCAGCTTATCTGAATATTCTTTTGGGGTTTCTGGACAGCTGGGTAATGTGTAAATAATAAAATCCCTTTCTTTTAATTCTCACGTCTTTAATTTCTTCCTTCCTAACTATGCCAGCTGCGCCACAGCCAGTGTCCCCTGGAAGAGGACAGCATGGCTTCTGGTGGGGACCTTTCACACCAGCGCCTGCGGGGCAGGGCTGCAGGGGCTGCTGTCGCTGAGCTCAGCTGGTGCTGGGCTCGGGTATGACCTGCTCCTGGAGAGTCTGATGAAGTCACTTGAAACCACCTGAGTGTGATGTTTTCTTAGGGGAAGAACTATTGATTCCATTTCATGGTTTTGGGACCCTCTTAGGCTTTATATGATTTCTTGAGTCAGTTTGCTTAGTTATATTTTTTCCAATATTAGTTACATGTTAGGAATTTTTCAGTTTGCTCCGAATTCTCACATCTGTAGGTACAATATTTTCTTATAACTCCTGAAATGTCCATAGTGATGTCGTATTGTCATTCCTGGTGTTGGTGGTTTGTTCCTTGTCTTTATTATCACTTTTTCTTTCTTTATTTTTCCACCCCCATTGATACCCTCTCTGCCCTCTTCCACCTCTCTCGCCTGTCCCGCAGTCACCACACTGCTGCCCACGTCCACGAGACTCTCTCGGTTTTCTCTTTGCGCAGCCCCGAGCCGGCTGCTGCTTTGAGTCTTTATTTATTTTTAATTTAATTTTTGTTTATTTTTTGTTTTTTTCCCCTTTATTGATTAAGATATTACGAATGTGTCCTTATCCCCCCAATGTCCTCTCATCCCCCCAATCTGCCCTCACCCTCACCCCCTGTTGTCCACATCCATCGCTTATGCTTATATGCATGCATACAAGTCCTTTGGTTGATCTCTCCCCCTCCCCGCCACCCTCCCTTACCTTCCTTCTGAGGTTTAAGCATCTGATCGATGCTTCTGTCTCTAAATCTGTTTTTGTTCACCCGTTTATGTTGTTCATTATAATCCACAAATGAGTGAGAGCATGTGATATTTATCTTTCTCTGACTGACTTATTTCACTTATCATAATGCTCAAAAAACTTTGGCACATCTACACAATGGAATACTCTGCTGCTGTAAAAAGGAAGGAACTCCTACCATTTGCAACAGCATGGATGGAGCTGGAGTCTTCAGATTCTTGTTCAGGGTCAGAAGGTTGTGAACCTCACTAATCACGTCAAAGAACACACTTTTGGCCTTTGCTTCTCCTTATTTAACATTTGCTTTTATTAGATAACTAGAGGCCCAGTGCACAAAAATTTGTGCACTCGGTGGGGGGGGGGGGGAGAGAGGGGGACCCCCCAGCCTGGCCTGTGCCCTCTCGCAGTCTGGGACCCTTCAGGAGATAACGACCTGCTGACTTAGGCCTGCTCCCGGGTGGCAGAGGGCAGGCCCAATCTCTAGGTGCATCCCCTGGTCAGGCTCAGAGCAGGGCCGATTGGGGAGTTGGGGCACTGCTCCCTGTCATACTCAAGGCAGGCTCGATGGGGAGGTTGCGGCGCCACCCCCTGTCACGCACAGAGCAGGGCCGATCAGGGGGTTGAGGAGCTCCCCCCGTCACTCACAGAGTAAGGCCGATAGGGGACCTGGGGCACCGCCCCCTGTCACTCACAGAGCAGGGCCGATCAGGGGGTTGGGGCTCCGTACCCTGTCACACACAGAGCAGGGTCGATCAGGGGGTTGAGGAGCTCCCCCCTGTCACTCACAGAGTAAGGCCGATAGGGGAGCTGGGGCACCGCCCCCTGTCACACACAGAGCAGGGCCGATCAGGGGGTTGGGGCGCTGCACCCTGTCACACTCAGGGCAGGGCCAATGGGGAGGTTATGGCTCTACCCTGTTACACACAGAGCAAGGCCCGTGGAGGGGGGTTGGGGCTCCGCACCCTGTCACACTCAGGGCAGGGCCAATGGGGAGGTTATGGCTCTACCCTGTCACACACAGAGCAAGGCCCATGGAGGGGGGTTGGGGCGCCACCCTCTATCACCCACAGAGCAGGGCCGATCAGGGGGTTGGGGCGCTGCCACTGTCACACTCAGGGCAGGGCCGATGGGGAGGTTATGGCTCTACCCTGTCACACACAGAGCAGGGCCCGTGGGGGCGGGGGGGGGGGGGGGGTTGGGGCGCTGCACCCTGTCACACACAGAGCAGGGCCGATCAGGGGGTTGGTGTGCTGCACCCTGTCAAACACCGAGCCGCAGGGCAATCGGGATTGGGGAGCTCCCCCCTATCAGGCACAGAGCAGGGCTGATCAGGGGGTTGGGGCACCTTCCCCTGTCACGAACAGAGCAGGGCGGATAGGGAGGTTGTGGCCCCGCCCCCTGTCACTCACAGAGCCGCAGGGCAATCAGGGGGTTTGGGCACTGCCCCCTGTCATGCTGATCCTGGTGCTGGGAGGCATATTACCCTTTTACTATATAGGATAGAGGCCTGGTGCATGGGTAGGGGCTGGCTGGTTTGCCCTGAATCAGGGTGGGGGTCCCCACTGGGGTGCCTGGCCAGTCTGGGTGAGGGGCTGAGGGCTGTTTTCCTGAAGTGGGTGACTGAAGCTCCCAACGGCTCCTTTTTCTCTTTTTTCTTTTTTATTCTGGGCCAGCCTTAGCTCTGAGGCCTCGCTGCTGAAAACATCGATACAATGTTGCGGTCTGGCTGGTTGAAGCCCGGCTGAATGAAAGCCAGTTTCTGGGGTTTTGTTTAGCTTCTTATTTGCAACATAGTACATAGTTGCTTAGAGTTTCAGCTGAGAGGCCGGCAAGTTAGGCGGGGAACGTTGGAGTCCGCAGTCACTGGAGCAAGCAAGCCTCCCTGCTCACTTCAGTGCATGGCTGTCGGTCGCCATCTTGGCTGACAGTTAATTTGCATAAGGATATGCTGATTAGCCAATGGGAAGGGTAGCGGTCGTACACTAATTACCATGTTTCTCTTTTATTAGTGTAGATTTCAGCTCTTTATTATTTCTTTCTCTTATTTTCTTTGGTTTATTTTACATTTTCTTCTTACTTTTTTGAGATGGATGCTTTGCTCATTTATATGTGGCTTTCTTCTTTTCTAACATACATTTACTAGTAGGACTACAGCTTTTCCATTTTGATGGCTCTAGCTGAAGTCTATAAATTTAATATGTAATATTTTCTTTATGATTCTTTTACTACTACCTTTACCTCGAATCTGCTGAAACCTCTTCAAGTGAATATTTTCTATCTTATGTATTATCAGCATGGGGCTCAGGGGAAAGGGCAGGCCCTTAGTTCATATGCACATGAGCACTTTGATGGGAGTAGGTGGTGCAGATGCAGTAGGTCAGGGCGAAAGCTAGTTAACTATCCCGATTTTGATTGACTGAAGTAGCAAGGGGAGGTATCGAACAAGGTGACTGCTACAGAACTGCCTGTAAGTCTGTCAAAGCATAAACATCACAGAGCTCGTACAGTCAGTGTGACAATGCTCACCAGCTGTTGCACACATGCAGGACGCGTTGACTTCTTGGAGTTGGAAGCTGAGTGGACACACTTGCTGCCCATGAGCACCTGGGATTTCAGGTGGACCTAGTCCCAGTCTGTTTTTTCCCTCTTGGAGGCAGCAGGATTGGGGTGGGGACATGTCGGGGTTACATTTCACGGTAAATAATGGAGCTGTGATTACAGTCATTTAAACACAAGGAATCTGGCAGATGGGGACCAGAGTGGCAGCTTCCCCAAATAATCTGACCCTCAAGATCCTCCTTTTCTGCTGCTGGAGTGATTGCATTCTCGAGGTCACTGCATCCGCTCAAGTAGCTTCTGAAGCTGCTGCCATCTTGACAGAGGAAGGAAAGGAAGAAAGAAAGAGACCTTTCCCAGCTGGTTGGCTCCCTCACAGCCCCCCCACACCCTGGCCGGAATGTAGGCACAAGCCTACCCCTAGTTTCCAGGAAGGATGGGGAGCATGGTCTTTCATTCCTGGGAGCGAAGTGCCCAGCAAAAACCAGGCTGTTATGAGGAGGAGGGGATGGGCGTTGGGTGGGCCACCAGCAGCCCTGGCCACAGCGAACAGGTCGCAGTGGGTGGCGGGCGTGGGGAGGCAGAGACAGAGCCATGAAGCAGCCGAGCTGTTTTAGGAGAGGCACCTCCACGTCCAGCCCGGTTACTAGGTTATACAGTCGGGTGGGGGTAGGTAGACTTGGTGTTCTTGGCCCAGTCATGGTTTTCCACGTAACCTCTTCTAGGATCGTGGTGACTGACGTGGTGCTGAGGGGCTGGGCTTGGGGAGCCCTGGGTCCCGTGGCCAGAAGTCATCACAGAGGTCCTCTTTGTACCTTTATTTCCAGCAATTAAGAAAAACCAGCCCGGCCGGCCTGGCTCAGTGGTTGAGTGTCGACCTATGAACCAGGAGGTTGCAGTTCGATTCCTGATCAGGGCACATGCCTGGGCTGTGGGCTCAATCCCCAGTGGGGGGGCGTGCAGGAGGCAGCTGATCAATGATGCTCTCTCATTATTGATGTTTCTCTCTCTTTCTCTCTCCCTCTCTGAAATCAATAAAAATATATTTTTTTAAAAAGAAAAACCATATGCTTGATGTGTCAACTGAGTAGTTCAGAGGCCAGCCGCTGCCATCGATTGGAATTGAGCCACTAAACTTGCTTTTTGTAAGTCATTGTGCTCAGCAATCAGGTGGATGAAAAGACTGGAAAGCTGAACAGGCGAGTTCACTTTCAAGTAGACAGGGCACTGTTCACGTGCTCAGTGGCGACTTGTGTATTTTCTGTGGAGAAATGTCCATTCAACTCCTCGTCATTTGGGAATCGGGGTGTTGAGTTGGGATTCTTTACAGATGCTGGGTATCTACACTCCCTGTGAGGTCTGTGGTTTGCAAACACGGCCCCCCATCCCATGGGCTGCCTTTATCTCTGCTGATATTCTCTGTTTTCCCTCATTTTTTTCTTTTTTCTTTTTTGCTGATAGTCTCCTTTCATGCACAGAAGTAACGCTACCTTGAAGATTTAAAGGAGTAGAAGCCTTTCTTAGAAATAAATGCATTTGCAAAGTACAATTTTCTCACTGGCTTGCTTCATGGGGCATTACAAATGGAATCACACTTATAAGTGCCCTCATCCACAAATTAACAATGGCAGTGTACAATACCAGGAAACTGTTACTCCTGGGGGCAGTGAAAAAACACACGAAACATCAGCTCCGTTTCCAGGTGAACAAGTACAACGCTGGCGCGGGTTTTTTAGTGTCCTGGTTCAGCGTTGCCATTTTGACCTGGGATCCAGTCAACACGAATCTCTGTGTTGAAACCGAGGAAATGTGGCCTCGCTCTGTGGTGTCTTCACTGCGAGTGGGGTTCCGCCAAGTGAGGGCACGGTTTGAGTTCGTGTCAGATCCCCGCTCTTAATCACAGCGGCGTTAAAGGGATTGGCGCGCAGGTGGCCGACAGGCTTTGCAGCTGCTGTTTTATGGAGCTATTAACACAGAGACACCATTACTTAAATGTAATTTTTATTATCACAATTAAAGACTGATTTGATTTTATGAGATCATGCATTCTTATTTTATGAAAGCCTTATAGTAAATTCAATTTAAAAGATGGCTCTATGTTTAAAGTAACATATAAGCAGGTGTAGTATTAAAGTTGTACTCGACTTCGTTTGCAAATTTGGTGTTAAGTTTCCATGCAGAGGGTGACTTCGGTAGGAACAAGTGTTTCCTGTTCTAACTGTGTAAAAGCTGAAGAAAAACGATCTTGGCTTATTTTATTTGTGAAATTACAAGCAATTGTTTGCCTATTAAATACATCATTAGGCATATTGTCGGTTTCTGTAAACGCCGGCTTTCCTGGCCGCCGATGGATCAGAGTGAGTGCTCACCGCTGTCTCACTGCGGGCAGAGTGGCCTCAGTGGCTACTGGCCCTGGTCCCAACACCTCACAAAGGGGGGCGTTTAAGGAGCTGAGACCTGCACAGTGATCACGTGGCCGGGCCAGCGTAGGGGTTTGGAAGTTTGCATGCTGTATTTGCAGGCTTTTTTGTTTTGTTTTGATGGCAGCAAAGAATGTAAACGAGTGTTTGCACTAAATAGAATAAGCTGTTAGTAAACACGTCCCCTTTAAATTAACTGATGTGTGGACAAAGGAAGTGCTTTGTTGTTGTCAGCTGGGCTTGTCTTAAGTCACAGGGACCAACAAGTGGGGCCGGGCCCTCTCTACACCTCCTGGGAGGAGGTCAGAGGTTAATCAGAAAGGGTCTGTGAAGTGAGAAAATGGGTCGGATTCTCCCTCCCACTCACTGGGGCTAAAAGCTTGCTCTCCTCTCTCTCCAGCCTTTCTTAGGGGAAACCTGGGTTTCCAATATCAAGTCAGCATCGGAGCAAACTGCTCTGCAGTGTGAGTGCCTTTCAAGGTCTCAGCACTTCGTCCTGCGTGTCAGGTCTGATGGCACGTCCCTGTGGCCGTCCCAGCTCCTGGTGGTGATAATTAACCTCACCATCAGCCGCCACACAGAGGCCGCTTGTTCCTGTTGATGGGGGGCTGATTGGGGGCTGATGAGGGGCTGAAGGCTGGGCCGAGCCCTGAGAGGCTGGCTTTGTGCACTCACCCTCTGCGAGCACACTGCGCAGTCACTGGATCTGTCACTTGTTTGGGAGAGAAAGGGAAAGAGAGGACCCGGGTTCAAGGCCTTTGTGGGGGAATGTCCTGGAAGGGGATGTGGGGCCCAAAGGAGGAGAAATGGCTCTGAGACCTGGGCATGAAGGGGGCAGCGTCTCCTCAGGCCCCAGGGGCTGGGCAGAACATGGCGAGTGTCCACCACGCAAGAGCCAGTGCTGAGATTGAAGACGTGGGCGCTGAGTTTTTCCTCCATTCCATCGTTTCTGCTTAAGGAGTCCAGTGACCAAGTGAAGTTCGGGTTGTCCATAGTCAGGGGTTCACGAGGAAAAGTGGAAACGGAAACGCATAAAAGGAGGCATCCTGGGCCTTTCAAGCAGAATGTCAGCTTCCTGCAGGAGGCGTCGGAAGCTGTCCGGGTGGCGAAGGGAAAGGCCCCCCTCCCCGCCCCAGGCCCTGCAGGGACACCCTGGAGGGCACGTCTGTAGACAGGCAAGGGCCTGGGATGCAGGTGGATCCCCTGGTCTTGAGGCCTCAGCACTCTGGGGTCGGACCTATGTGCTCATTTCCCATGAGTCAGCGGGAATCCCGAGCTGAGTATAGGGCCTGGGGAACAGGAACCTTATCTTTTTGTGCTTTTGAGGCCTCCCAGGAACTTGTCATCTCAGAGTCTTGAGCTCACAGGGTGGTCATGTTCACTGATAACAAGCCAGACTTGGCTGTGACAGGGCTTAGTGCACGTTGCCCCCCACACCCGATTCCGGAGTCCAGCCAGTGTAGATACTGCCCCCCTCCCCCCGGCTCTCTCCCCCCTGCCACATCCCGGAATCCAGCCAGTGCAGACGCAGCCCCGCACGTCCTCTCGCCCTAGCTCTTGTCTCACACTGAGTTTTGTTGGCTGTTTCTGAATTTGCAGCATCTTTACTTCTTAGCCCTCATGACTCAGATTAAGACCATCCCGGCTGGCGTGGTTCAGTGGTTGAGCATCGACCTATGAACCAGGAGATCACGGTTCGATTCCTGGTCACAGGCTCGATCCCATTGTGGGATGTGCAAGAGGCAGCTGATCAATGGTTCTCTCTCATCATTGATGTTTTTTTCTCTCCCTCTCCCTTCCTCTCTGAAATCAGTAAAAATATGTTAAAAAATAAAAAGAGCATTAGAAGAGTCATTGCTCACCCGTGACTCTGTGATCTTATCACGACACGAGATCACTAGGTCACCGCCTGGAGCAGGGCCCTGTCCGCAGCCTCTCCGGCCAGTGACGGGGCAGAGCCCGCCGGCGCACGGTGCCATCGCCACGCCCTGTCACTCAGGTGTAGTCGCCGGAGTGTAGCCATGGAACGTGAGCAGAAGGCTGGTCCTGCTCCTGGTCTGGTCCTAGACACTTCCCAGGATGGGACCTCTGAGCTGTCCCCATCTGCATGGACGTGGGCACCTGACCAGCCTCAGTAGCCACAGACCAGATGGGGAGGCCCAGCGGCACTGGCCCTGGAGGGACACTTTCTTTCCACAACTGGAGGCCTGGTCCCTCAATCCCTGAGCCAGAAAACAGCAGCAGCGTTAATATTTTCTTTATTCTCATTTTTAGGCTAACTCCATAGCTTGTGTTGTTTTATTCTAACTTTTTAAGTGATTTGAGGCTTCAAAGAGAGCCACAGACTGCTGGTGGTGGCTGTCTATCACCAGCTTCCTCTTGAGCCAGCTCACAGCCATCCCTCAATAACCCAACCAGGAATTCACGTGGGCACAACCCTACAACGGAACCGCCGATGCCACCAACTTCACCCGCTCAGGGACCTGGTAAGACATGGTAGGAACAGAACAGGAGGCTGCTCTGTAGCTTGGATCATAGACGCCAAGTATGGTTTGCACGTAGTGGGACGACAACCAGCCACCCTTGGGGTGATCAACAAAGAGACTCCGCAGGCAGCAGACACGTGTCCTAAGAAAACTGATGAGCCCGCGTGATCATATTTGCCCTGTGGGGCTTGGCAAGGTGAGAGAACATGATTTGAGTGAAGCTAGCCATTGATGACATGCAGGGTCTGCAGGCGCACACAGGTGCAAGTGAGGCCTGTGCACACCTGCTGTGTGGTGCTGGTCGTGCCTCTCCAGTGCCTGGTGGAAGGAGCGGTGTCCGGGTGGCACCATGTGTCCCCGCCTGTGCTGCTGCCACCCCTGCACTGAGCTGGGAGCTGGGTGGGGCGGGCTCTCATCAGAGCAGCTGGGCCTCCCATTGCGTGGATGCTGCCTTTCCCCTCCCCGTTGTCTGGAAGGTGAGGGGCACCTGCCTGGGGCGATGGGCTGTGGATATGACAGCAGAGTCTGTCTGAGGACGCTGAGCTTCCTCGTGGGCTCCAGCTGCCCTTCACGGGAGCAGCACCCCTCCCCCTCCATTCCCTTGGCTCCTTCTCTCTCCACACATGAGGCTGTACACACAGGACTGGTACGTTTTGGGTTGAGGGTGGGAAAAGGCTCCATGTAGGAGCTGCTAGAGGGGTCAAGTGGGAGTGGGAGGAGCCATACTTGGGGGTTCCCTGGGTGCTTGGAGGGAGGGGAGGGCCCAGGAAGAAGGGGAGAGAGGCAGGATCTGTGTCCTGTGGTGTGGACTGCACCCGTGTGTTAGTGTCCTTGGGCTGTCATACAAAACACCACCAACTGTGTGGTCCAAGCAACAGGGATTTAATTCTCAGAGTCTGGGGCCATAAACCCACGCTCAAGGTGCGGCAGGCGGGCTTCTCCTGAGGCCTCTCTCTCTGACTTGTAGGCGGCAGCCTTCTCACTGTGTCCTCCATGGTCATCTTTGTGAGCCTCCCGGTCTCTCCCTCTTCTCATGAGGCCACCAGTTGTACGGGACCAGACCCCACCCTATGACCTCACTTGACCTTTATTCCTTCTCTAAAGGCCCTGTTTCCAAATAGGCTCACATTTGGGGTTAGGGCTTTGGCAATAGAAGTTTTTCTTTTTTGGGGGGGAGGGCATACTTCAGTTGACAACAGCCACATTGACTGTGTGATCAGTAGATTTGAGCCATGAGCTAGGTTATAATCGGTTTTACATGAGAACAGGGGACACGCTTACCTACAGAATAACCTATCTGGTAAATACTCAAATGGCCCTTTCACTTCTGAAGCCTCGGATGCTAGAAACAGAAATCAACAATGATATCAGCCAACGTGCCAACAGGTGCGTTCCACACAGAGAGCCGACCTGGAGTCACTCCCGAATTTTCAGTTTTGTATGGAAACAGCACCCCAGAGGGAGAGTGAGAGTGGGAGTCCCACCCCCAGCTCTGCCCCAACAGTTCAACTTGATCTGCCTCCCCACCTCGCAGGTCTTCCTGCGATGGGACCAGAGTGTAGAAGATCCTACAGTGAAGCCCTTGGCTGTCCGGGGACTGAAAAAACTCAGTCTGGCTTTTTGATTCCATAGCTACTATTTATTGAGAGTTTACTATCTTCCAGGAGGTATTGGGGATACAAAATGTAAAGACATTTTTTTCTTGTTTTCAAGCCAAAGGAAGCCCAGGGGGCAATGACCTCATACCCAGGTCGTTTCAGGAGGGCAGAGGGGGTCACAATGTGCTGTTTGGATGGACAGCTGGCTCAGCCTGGGCTGGAGGTGGGTGGTCAGAGAGAATTCTAATGTTAATCTACTTACTTAGTTGAGGTAAACTGGAAACACAATTCCTGCATATTTCTTTAAAAATAGAGTCATCATTGCTACTGAGGAAATCACTCAGCAAATAGAAAATAGTTTAGAGATTGGATTCTGATACTGCACCAATAGTGTACATTGGAAACCCAAAGGAACCTGCAGGCAAACTTAGAATTAATAGAGAGCTTTTAAGGTTGCAGGACATAAGTTAATAGTATTTGCATTTCTGCACACTGTTTTTAGACAATTAGAAATAAAGTTTTAATAAAGTACCTGTAACATCACAAACATGAAAAACATAACCACAGCCACAGGAAGATGGACCAGCACCCTGTGTGTATGCTATGAGATGCTGCTGAAGCAAATGAAAAAAGACCCCTGCCTATGGAGACACTTGCTGTGTCATCCATGAATTGGAAGCCACATTTCTGTAAAAATGTCATTATTCCCAAATGCATCCGGTAGATTCACTGCAATGCCAGTAAAAAGCCTGCAATGTTTTATGGAAATGGATTGATTCTGAGTCTGTGAGAAAATGAAAAGGGCCAAGGATAGCAAAGGCAATTTTGAAGAAGAAAAATGGAGAATAACATATCTGGTAAATACTCAAAGTTATAGATTAAAATGGCCCAAGAAATTCATGGAGGCCACATGTTGTAAAGCACGTGAAGCCTCAGGAGGCCTTTGTGCTTGAGCTCCTGCCCAGGCCTTGCGGTGTGTCCAGGAGCTGGTAGCTGGCAGCCTGGTCTCCAGCCCCAGGTCCAGGGTCCCAAAGTGTCTGTGGGCACACTCCCCTCTGGCTTCTCTTTTTACTCTCAGCCTCTGGGTTTTTTTTCTTTCTGTGAGCTCATCTGTGTTCAAGCATAGTTTTTAACAGATATATATGTTTTTATTGATTTCGGAGAGGAAGGGAGAGGGAGAGAGAGAAACATCAGTGCTGAGAGAATCATTGATCGGCTGCCTCCAGCACACCCCCCACTGGGGATGGAGCCCACAACCTGGGCATGTGCCCTGACCTGGAATTGAACTCTGACCTCCTCGTTCATAGGTCGATGCTCAACCACTGAACCACCCCAGCTGGGCTCCCCCTCCCCCCCTTTTTCTTAAAGTAAAGGACACGCCTTCAACTGGCCTGGAGTGAGTGAGACTATAGTAAAGGAAAAGTAGTTTGTACAATTCAACCTATACTTCCCCAATGAAAACTTGAATTCTGATGAAATTGTTGGCATTAGCATGCCTCCTGCTCGGTTACATGTGGCTGAG
Source organism: Myotis yumanensis (assembly GCF_028538775.1). Classification (NCBI taxonomy): domain Eukaryota; kingdom Metazoa; phylum Chordata; class Mammalia; order Chiroptera; family Vespertilionidae; genus Myotis; species Myotis yumanensis. The sequence continues at coordinate 1,392,699 of NW_027223760.1, forward strand.
GCCCAGGGACCTGCCACTTCCTGCAGTCTGCTGAGGGGGTGAGGCTGGGTGTCCACCAGGAAGAGCTGCCTATTCCCCGGGCCCCGGCTCTGTCCACACGCATCGCCTGTCTGCTCACCTAGTACTTCCACGTGCAGCTGGGCCGCTCTCTCCTCCGTGGGTAGTGCATGCAGACCCCTGCTTCCTTTCCGTGTTGATTGAAGTGAAAATCCATTGAGGACCAACTATATTTGTAGAAAACGAAATCCTGAAGACGTCTCAGGACCCTCTGGGAAGAAATGGGTCGCCCTATAGAAACGATCCCCGGAGCATATTAAACAGTCTCAGGGAAGTGCCTTTGGGGCACCTAATTATTCACACCCTCTTCCTTTCCTGTTTTGTCGACTTACATAAAAAGCTCAAATGATAAAAGTGAAGCAACTATCTTCACGTTGGCTGCCTGCCTGGAGTTGTGTTAAATTGGATCTTATAAATATTCCATAAGCCCTAGCTAGGCAATGGCTGCTTTTTCCTGGCAGAACGCCTGTGGGGATGGCATCAAACATTTATGCCATTTTTGCAAAACTTGACAAAAACATTTCAGGCATTAATAGTTGTGTTAATAAATTACTCAGCACCAAAAACTATATATTATTTAAGAAAATCCTTGGGACCCACAGCTCTGCTGTTTTATTTTTGACTCTTGGTAAGACATCGCAAGCCTATAAAGCATCTAGTCCTGTACCTCAGAGGGAGTCCCTGGAGGCGCTGCTGTGAACCCTGAGGAGGAGAGCAGCGGTCAGAGGGGGTTGCTGGTGGCCTCCGAGTTCACCCCTGGCCCCCGCACGTGGGCCAGACAGCTCTCAAGCCGTCAGGACGTCCACAGCCAGGCAGCAAGCACACGGGCCATTGACGCCAACGCACATTTTCATACAGAATTTAAACTGCCTCAGGAAATGGAGGCGAAAATATCCTCAAATTGCATTATGTTCCATGTTTAACACATTGGAAAATATCGAACCATTAAGACATTGGTTCATGTTTCTAGATTGATCTCCTTTGGGAAACTAAGGTGAAGACACCCGTCCTCTGGGAGCACACATTGAACCCCTTACAAAGCTTACTCATCTAAAGAGGTACAGTCCCCAGTGATCACTTTGCAAAAAACCCCGAACAAATTCAGGCTTGTGGTTCCTACTAACATCAAATTCTATAAAAGATCATGCGACCCCAGTGTGTGTGTGTGTTGTGTGGTGTGTGTGTGTGTGTCTGTGTGTGTGCCATATGTGGCTCTGTGGTGTGTGGTATGTCTGTGGTATGTCTGTGTGTGTGTGCCATGTGCTGCTTCGTAGTGTGTCCGTGTCTGTGTGTGTGTGCCATGTGCCACTCCGTGGTGTGTCTGAGTCTGTGTGTGTCTGTGTGTCTGTGTGTGTGTGTGTGTTCCATGAAGGACTCTGTGGTGTGTGTGGTATGTCTGTCTATGTGTGTGTCTGTGTGTGTGTCTCTGTGTGTGTGTGTCTGTGTGTGTGCCGTGAACGGCCCTGTGGTGTGTGGTGTGTGTGGAATGTCTGTGTGTGTGTGTGTGTGCACGCGCCGTGAACGGCTCTGTGGTGTGTGGTGTGTGTGGTATGTCTGTGTGTGTGTGTGCCGTGAACGGCTCTGTGGTGTGTGGTGTGTGTGGAATGTCTCTGTGTGTGTGTGTGTGTGTGTGTGCGCGCGCGCCGTGAACGGCTCTGTGGTGTGTGGTGTGTGTGGTATGTCTGTGTGTGTGTGTCTGTGTATGTGCCGTGAACGGCTCTGTGGTGTGTGGTATGTCTGTGTGTGTGTGTGTGTGTGTGTGTCTGTCTATGTATGTGCCGTGAATGGCTCTGTGGTGTGTGGTGTGTGTGGTATGTCTGTGTCTGTGTGTGTGTGTGTGTGTGTGTGTGTGTGCTGTGTGCTGCTCCTTGGAGTGGGAAGCAGCTGGAGGGTTTACTTGGACGTGTCCAGTGCTGGCCTGTCATCAGTGGTGCCGTTGCAAGCGGAACCCAGCTGGGGCCCTGCCTGGTGCTCCAGGGAAGTGATGCCGGTGTTATCGTCTCTACTAGAAAGTAGGGTGACGCAGCGGGAAGGAGCATGTCCAGAGTTGCTAGGAGCCCGGCACTGAGGTGAGGGCTTGGCCCCCTGAGGCAGTCCTTGGCCCCCCCTCATGCCGATCCCTCACACTGTCCCTCACACCATCCCTCACATTGTCCCGGGCCCTCTCACGCCGTCCCTCACACTGTCCCTCACACCGTCCCTCACACCGTCCCTCACACTGTCCCGGGCCCTCTCACACCGTCCCTCACACTGTCCCCGGCCCTCTCACACCGTCCCTCACATTGTCCCAGGCCCTCTCACGCCGTCCCTCACACTGTCCCTCACACCGTCCCTCACACCGTCCCTCACACTGTCCCGGGCCCTCTCACACCGTCCCTCACACTGTCCCCGGCCCTCTCACACCGTCCCTCACATTGTCCCAGGCCCTCTCACGCCGTCCCTCACACCATCCCTCACATTGTCCCGGGCCCTCTCATGCCGTCCCTCACACTGTCCCACACACTGTCCCTCACACCGTCACACTGTCCCTCACACCATCACACTGTCCCTCAAACAGTCCCTCACACCGTCCCTCACACTGTCCCACACACTGTCCCTCACACCGTCACACTGTCCCTCACACCATCACACAGTCCCTCACACCGTCACTGTCCCTCACACCATCACACTGTCCCTCACACCGTCACACTGTCCCTCACACAGTCCCTCACACCGTCACACTGTCCCTCACACTGTCCCTCACACCGTCACACTGTCCCTCACACCGTCACACTGTCCCTCACACTGTCCCTCACACAGTCCCTCACACCATCACACTGTCCCTCACACCATCACACTGTCCCTCACACCGTCCCTCACACCGTCACACTGTCCCTCACACCATCACACTGTCCCTCAAACAGTCCCTCACACCGTCCCTCACACTGTCCCACACACTGTCCCTCACACCGTCACACTGTCCCTCACACCATCACACAGTCCCTCACACCGTCACTGTCCCTCACACCATCACACTGTCCCTCACACCGTCACACTGTCCCTCACACAGTCCCTCACACCATCACACTGTCCCTCACACTGTCCCTCACACCGTCACACTGTCCCTCACACTGTCCCTCACACAGTCCCTCACACCGTCACACTGTCCCTCACACTGTCCCTCACACCGTCACACTGTCCCTCACACCGTCACACTGTCCCTCACACTGTCCCTCACACAGTCCCTCACACCGTCACACTGTCCCTCACACCATCACACTGTCCCTCACACCGTCCCTCACACCGTCCCTCACACCGTCCCTCACACTGTCCCGGGCCCTCTCACACCGTCCCTCACACTGTCCCCGGCCCTCTCACACCGTCCCTCACATTGTCCCAGGCCCTCTCACGCCGTCCCTCACACTGTCCCTCACACCGTCCCTCACACCGTCCCTCACACTGTCCCGGGCCCTCTCACACCGTCCCTCACACTGTCCCCGGCCCTCTCACACCGTCCCTCACATTGTCCCAGGCCCTCTCACGCCGTCCCTCACACCATCCCTCACATTGTCCCGGGCCCTCTCATGCCGTCCCTCACACTGTCCCACACACTGTCCCTCACACCGTCACACTGTCCCTCACACCATCACACTGTCCCTCAAACAGTCCCTCACACCGTCCCTCACACTGTCCCACACACTGTCCCTCACACCGTCACACTGTCCCTCACACCATCACACAGTCCCTCACACCGTCACTGTCCCTCACACCATCACACTGTCCCTCACACCGTCACACTGTCCCTCACACAGTCCCTCACACCGTCACACTGTCCCTCACACTGTCCCTCACACCGTCACACTGTCCCTCACACCGTCACACTGTCCCTCACACTGTCCCTCACACAGTCCCTCACACCATCACACTGTCCCTCACACCATCACACTGTCCCTCACACCGTCCCTCACACCGTCACACTGTCCCTCACACCATCACACTGTCCCTCAAACAGTCCCTCACACCGTCCCTCACACTGTCCCACACACTGTCCCTCACACCGTCACACTGTCCCTCACACCATCACACAGTCCCTCACACCGTCACTGTCCCTCACACCATCACACTGTCCCTCACACCGTCACACTGTCCCTCACACAGTCCCTCACACCATCACACTGTCCCTCACACTGTCCCTCACACCGTCACACTGTCCCTCACACTGTCCCTCACACAGTCCCTCACACCGTCACACTGTCCCTCACACTGTCCCTCACACCGTCACACTGTCCCTCACACCGTCACACTGTCCCTCACACTGTCCCTCACACAGTCCCTCACACCGTCACACTGTCCCTCACACCATCACACTGTCCCTCACACCGTCCCTCACACCGTCACACTGTCCCGCACACCATCACACTGTCCCTCACACCGTCCCTCACACCGTCACACTGTCCCTCACACCGTCACACTGTCCCTCACACTGTCCCTCACACAGTCCCTCACACCGTCACACTGTCCCTCACACCATCACACTGTCCCTCACACCGTCCCTCACACCGTCACACTATCCCTCACACCATCACACTGTCCCTCACACCGTCCCTCACACCGTCACACTGTCCCTCACACCGTCACACTGTCCCTCACACTGTCCCTCACACTGTCCCTCACACTGTCACACTGTCCCTAACACTGTCCCTCACACCGTCCCTCATACCGTCACACTGTCCCTCACACCATCACACTGTCCCTCACACCGTCCCTCACACCGTCACACTGTCCCTCCCACTGTCCCCAACACCGTCACACTGTCCCTCACACCGTCACACTGTCCCTCACATTGTCCCTCACACAGTCCCTCACACCATCACACTGTCCCTCACACCATCACACTGTCCCTCACACCGTCACACTGTCCCTCACACCGTCACACTGTGCCTCACACTGTCCCTCACACAGTCCCTCACACTGTCACACTGTCCCTCACACCGTCACACTGTCCCTCACACCGTCCCTCACACGATCACACTGTCCCTCACACCGTCACACTGTCCCTCACACTGTCCCTCACACAGTCCCTCACACTGTCACACTGTCCCTCACACCGTCACACTGTCCCTCACACCGTCACACTGTCCCTCACACAGTCCCTCACACTGTCATACTGTCCCTCACATGATCACACTGTCCCTCACACTGTCCCTCACACCGTCACACTGTCCCTCACACTGTCCCTCACACAGTCCCTCACACAGTCCCTCACACTGTCACACTGTCCCTCACACCGTCCCTCACACCGTCACTGTCCCTCACACCATCACACTGTCCCTCACACCATCACACTGTCCCTCACACTGTCACTGTCCCTCACACCGTCCCTCACATGATCACACTGTCCCTCACACCGTCACACTGTCCCTCACACTGTCCCTCACACAGTCCCTCACACTGTCACACTGTCCCTCACACGATCACACTGTCCCTCACACTGTCCCTCACACCGTCACACTGTCCCTCACACTGTCCCTCACACTGTCACACTGTCCCTCACACTGTCCCTCACACCGTCACACTGTCCCTCACACTGTCCCTCACACAGTCCCTCACACTGTCACACTGTCTCTCACACCATCACACTGTCCCTCACACTGTCCCTCACACAGTCCCTCACACTGTCACACTGTCCCTCACACCGTCCCTCACACCGTCACTGTCCCTCACACCATCACACTGTCCCTCACACCATCACACTGTCCCTCACACTGTCACTGTCCCTCACACCGTCACACTGTCCCTCACACCGTCCCTCACATGATCACACTGTCCCTCACACCGTCACACTGTCCCTCACACTGTCCCTCACACAGTCCCTCACACTGTCACACTGTCCCTCACACGATCACACTGTCCCTCACACTGTCCCTCACACCGTCACACTGTCTCTCACACTGTCCCTCACACAGTCCCTCACACTGTGCCTCACACCGTCACACTGTCCCTCACACCGTTCCTCACACGATCACACTGTCCCTCACACCGTCACACTGTCCCTCACACTGTCACACTGTCCCTCACACTGTCACACTGTCCCTCACACGGTCACACTGTCCCTCACACCGTCACACTGTCCCTCACACTGTCACACTGTCCCTCACACCGTCACACTGTCCCTCACACTGTCCCTCACACGATCACACTGTCCCTCACACCGTCACACTGTCCCTCACACCGTCCCTCACACGATCACAGTGTCCCTCACACCGTCACACAGTCCCTCACACTGTCACACTGTCCCTCACACCGTCACACTGTCCCTCACACTGTCCCTCACACCGTCACACTGTCCCTCACACTGTCCCTCACAAAGTCCCTCACACCGTCACACTGTCCCTCACACCGTCACACTGTCCCTCACACAGTCCCTCACACCGTCACACTGTCCCTCACACCGTCACACTGTCCCTCACACTGTCCCTCACACAGTCCCTCACACTGTCACACTGTCCCTCACACCGTCACACTGTCCCTCACACTGTCCCTCACACAGTCCCTCACACTGTCACACTGTCCCTCACACCGTCACACTGTCCCTCACACTGTCCCTCACACCGTCACACTGTCCCTCACACTGTCCTTCACACAGTCCCTCACAGTCACACTGTCCCTCACATGATCACACTGTCCCTCACACTGTCCCTCACACTGTCACACTGTCCCTCACACTGTCCTTCACACAGTCCCTCACACTGTCACACTGTCCCTCACACCATCACACTGTCCCTCACACTGTCCCTCACACTGTCACACTGTCCCTCACACTGTCCCTCACACAGTCCCTCACACTGTCACACTGTCCCTCACACTGTCACACTGTCCCTCACACTGTCCCTCACACCGTCACACTGTCCCTCACACTGTCCCTCACACAGTCCCTCACACTGTCACACTGTCCCTCACACTGTCCCTCACACAGTCCCTCACACTGTCACACTGTCCCTCACACAGTCCCTCACACCGTCACACTGTCCCTCACACTGTCCCTCACACGATCACACTGTCCCTCACACCGTCACACTGTCCCTCACACCGTCACACTGTCCCTCACACCGTCCCTCACACGATCACACTGTCCCTCACACTGTCACACTGTCCCTCACACTGTCACACTGTCCCTCACACCGTCACACTGTCCCTCACACTGTCCCTCACACGATCACACTGTCCCTCACACCGTCACACTGTCCCTCACACCATCCCTCACACGATCACAGTGTCCCTCACACCGTCACACAGTCCCTCACACTGTCACACTGTCCCTCACACCGTCACACTGTCCCTCACACTGTCCCTCACACCGTCACACTGTCCCTCACACTGTCACACTGTCCCTCACACCGTCACACTGTCCCTCACACAGTCCCTCACACCGTCACACTGTCCCTCACACCGTCACACTGTCCCTCACACTGTCCCTCACACAGTCCCTCACACTGTCACACTGTCCCTCACACCGTCACACTGTCCCTCACACTGTCCCTCACACAGTCCCTCACACTGTCACACTGTCCCTCACACCGTCACACTGTCCCTCACACTGTCCCTCACACCGTCACACTGTCCCTCACACTGTCCTTCACACAGTCCCTCACACTGTCACACTGTCCCTCACACTGTCACACTGTCCCTCACACTGTCCCTCACACCGTCACACTGTCCCTCACACTGTCCCTCACACAGTCCCTCACACTGTCACACTGTCCCTCACACTGTCCCTCACACTGTCCCTCACACAGTCCCTCACACTGTCACACTGTCCCTCACATGATCACACTGTCCCTCACACTGTCCCTCACACTGTCACACTGTCCCTCACACTGTCCCTCACACAGTCCCTCACACTGTCACACTGTCCCTCACACCGAACACTGTCCCTCACACTGTCCCTCACACTGTCACACTGTCCCTCACACTGTCCCTCACACAGTCCCTCACACTGTCACACTGTCCCTCACACTGTCACACTGTCCCTCACACTGTCCCTCACACCGTCACACTGTCCCTCACACTGTCCTTCACACAGTCCCTCACACTGTCACACTGTCCCTCACACCGTCACACTGTCCCTCACACTGTCCCTCACACTGTCACACTGTCCCTCACACTGTCCCTCACACAGTCCCTCACACTGTCACACTGTCCCTCACACTGTCACACTGTCCCTCACACTGTCCCTCACACCGTCACACTGTCCCTCACACTGTCCCTCACACAGTCCCTCACACTGTCACACTGTCCCTCACACTGTCCCTCACACTGTCCCTCACACAGTCCCTCACACTGTCACACTGTCCCTCACATGATCACACTGTCCCTCACACTGTCCCTCACACTGTCACACTGTCCCTCACACTGTCCCTCACACAGTCCCTCACACTGTCACACTGTCCCTCACACCGAACACTGTCCCTCACACTGTCCCTCACACTGTCACACTGTCCCTCACACTGTCCCTCACACAGTCCCTCACACTGTCACACTGTCCCTCACACTGTCACACTGTCCCTCACACTGTCCCTCACACGATCACACTGTCCCTCACACCGTCACACTGTCCCTCACACTGTCACACTGTCCCTCACACTGTCCCTCACACTGTCACACTGTCCCTCACACTGTCCCTCACACAGTCCCTCACACTGTCACACTGTCCCTCACACCGTCACACTGTCCCACACACTGTCCCTCACAAAGTCCCTCACACTGTCACACTGTCCCTCACACTGTCCCTCACACCGTCACACTGTCCCTCACACTGTCCCTCACACAGTCCCTCACACTGTCACACTGTCCCTCACACCGTCACACTGTCCCTCACACTGTCCCTCACACAGTCCCTCACACTGTCACACTGTCCCTCACACTGTCCCTCACACCATCACACTGTCCCTCACACTGTCCCTCACACAGTCCCTCACACCGTCACACTGTCCCTCACACTGTCCCTCACACAGTCCCTCACACTGTCACACTGTCCCTCACACAGTCCCTCACACTGTCACACTGTCCCTCACACCGTCACACTGTCCCTCACACTGTCCCTCACACAGTCCCTCACACTGTCACACTGTCCCTCACACTGTCCCTCACACCATCACACTGTCCCTCACACTGTCCCTCACACAGTCCCTCACACTGTCACACTGTCCCTCACACCGTCCCTCACTACTCACGCCATCCCTCACACTGTTCGTCACGCCGTCCTGCTCCCCTCCTGTGTCCAGGGCCCCCTCAGCCTCCGGGGCCACACGTGCAGGGCTCAGGGCAGGAGGCGCCCGGCGGGCAGAAGAGACCGCACTGCAGTGCCTCCTTGTGAGGCGTGGGCCTCCTGCTCTCACCCCGCCCTGGGCAGCGCGTTTCCCTCACCCAGAACCCCCCGCGGCCTTCCCGCCACTGCAGCCCCACCCCGGCCGCCTGGCTGCCCGGCTCCCGCCCCTAGACCTGCAGGCCGGGGGCAGGTCCCTCGGTCCGCGGGGGCAGCTGTCCCGAGGGCTCCCTTTCTGCGCTCCACCCGCAATATCACGTTTAAAAACCATCGTTTCTTTTCTTTAACGTCTCGCTTGTCTAATGGACGCGAGTCTGTGCCGAAGTCACGGAGCAGACATGCCCGGGCCTGTGCCGCCCCCCAGCTGACAGAGCACTCCGCAGAGGGCAGAGGGCAGAGGGCAGAGGGCAGAGGGCAGAGGGGCGCTGCTGTGAGGGCGACCCCCAAGCTGGTCCCTGCGGGACGTCTCGTCAGGAACTCCGCGGGGGCAGGTGCCCGCACTGCTCCTGCCTGTCCCCGTCCGGTGAGCGCGTCCCAGCGCGGCCGCTCATTTCCGGGCAGTTTCTCTGCTGCTTCACGGGGAGCGGCCGCGCGAGGGCGTGTGTGTGGCTGCGTGAAGGCGCCGGAGCCTGCGGGGCTGCGCTGGCAACGGCGCCTGGCGGGAGTGGCGGGTCTTGGCTGCACCCACACTCCGCACCGCACTGTGCCGCCAGCGCTCGGAGCCCTCCCCCGCCAGCGTCCGGGTCGCCTTCTCGCCGTCAGACTCGGGGAGGGAGGTGAGAGGCTTTGCTCCTGGTTTTCTTCATGTCGTCGTTCCCCCCATTACAGCTGTGTGCGCTCTAACGCGCCACGAATTGAACCCCGATGAAAAGACGCATGACCCCCTTGGTTCAGACAGACAGGACAGCCAGCAGCACCCCCGCCGCCCACTCCGCGTTAGAATCGCCTCCTGTGAGGCTGGTGGCCTTGGGAACTTCCGCGATGACAGGGCCGATGGTGACGGTCCGCGGTGCCCGCCCACCCGCCGCAGCTGCTCACCAGCACCACGTGGCGCTGGTCTGCGACGAGGTGTTTGCTGCCGCGGACCTCACATTTCCTCAGACGTGCGACCGCCCTGTGACTGCACCATCACCCCGGCTGCGCCCCAATAACTCGCTCCCATCTCCGGTAAGGAGGCGACCAGCCATGCAGGCGGCTGGTGGGAAGGTGGGAAGGAGCGGCCTGGAAACCCGTCCCCGCGGCTCCCAGCGGGCGGACCCTGAGCTCTGTGGCCCTGCTCTTTGGGCAAGTGGAGCTGCCCGCTGTGTCCTGAGGCGCTGCCTTTTGGACAAGTGGAGCAGCAGCCGGGGTTCGGTTTGGCCTCCGGGAGGACCCGGTGCGGCCCTGCCCCACAGCCTCTGCCCACTGGTCTCAAGAGACTCCGTGACAGCCTCCACTCCTTTCATGCTGACCTCGCCATGGTTTGCTCATTAAGGAGGTGCGTGGAGCCCCATCCCTGAGGGACCCATACTTCTACCCAGAGAACCAGTCTGGGCTCAGAGCAGCACCAGGTCAGGGGGCGTGAGGGGGATGCCCTGAGCTAATCTTTCCCAGGCCACCAGGCTCCTCCCTGTGGCGGGGAGCTCTCTGTCACACCAGGGCCTCCCTGTGGCGGGGAGCTCTCTGTCACACGAGGGCCTTCCTGTGGCGGGGAGCTCTCTGTCACACGAGGGCCTTCCTGTGGCGGGGAGCTCTCTGTCACATGAGGGCCTCCCTCCCTGTGGCGGGGAGCTCTCTGTCACACGAGGGCCTTCCTGTGGCGGGGAGCTCTCTGTCACACGAGGGCCTTCCTGTGGCGGGGAGCTCTCTGTCACATGAGGGCCTCCCTCCCTGTGGCGGGGAGCTCTCTGTCACACGAGGGCCTCCCTCCCTGTGGCGGGGAGCTCTCTGTCACACGAGGGCCTAGCTGTGGTGGTGAGCTCTCTGTCACACGAGGGCCTTCCTCCCTGTGGCGGGTGAGCTCTCTGTCACACGAGGGGCTCCCTGTGGCGGTGAGCTCTCTGTCACACGAGGGCCTTCCTGTGGCGGGTGAGCTCTCTGTCACACGAGGGCCTCCTGTGGCGGGTGAGCTCTCTGTCACACGAGGGCCTTCCTCCCTGTGGCGGGTGAGCTCTCTGTCACACGAGGGCCTCCCTGTGGCGGTGAGCTCTCTGTCACACGAGGGCCTTCCTGTGGCGGGTGAGCTCTCTGTCACACGAGGGCCTTCCTCCCTGTGGCGGGTGAGCTCTCTGTCACACGAGGGCCTCCCTGTGGCAGTGAGCTCTCTGTCACATGAGGGCCTTCCTGTGGCGGGTGAGCTCTCTGTCACACGAGGGCCTTCCTCCCTGTGGCGGGTGAGCTCTCTGTCACACGAGGGCCTCCCTGTGGCGGTGAGCTCTCTGTCACACGAGGGCCTTCCTGTGGCGGGTGAGCTCTCTGTCACACGAGGGCCTTCCTGTGGCGGGTGAGCTCTCTGTCACACGGAGGCAGAGCGTGCTCTCAGAGAGAAGTGATGCCACCGGCTCCAGCCCTGTCCTCTGGCAGCTTTTGGGGGTGCAGATGCCCGCTGTTCCTCAGCTGGGTGCGCGATCCCAGGTTGAACTGAACTGTAACAGTTCTGCTGGCCTTGGAAGGTGCGGCCGAAGGCGCATTTCCTGTCAGCGGCAGCGGGTGGCCCGGGGTCCGCAGTCCTGCCTGCCGGCCACTCCTCTATCAGCGCTTGGGAACAAAGCTCTTTTCCTCGTTATTCATCAAACATTTCTGATTTTAAAAACAATTCACAATGTACTTGGTCCAGAAAGCATTATGAATAGCAGCCCCCCCCCCCCCCCCCTTATGTTTGAGCTCCATCACTGAATCTGTTAAGAATAGTGTTGTGTACCAGTTTGGTGTGGTGACAAACTTTATTGAGAAAGTGTGAGAGGGCCTTTTTTTACATTTTTATTATTTATTAATTTATTTTTAAATATATTTTCATTGATTTCAGAGAGGAAGGGAGAGAGAGAGATAGAAACATCCATGCTGAGAGAGAATCATGGATTGGCTCCTCCTGCATGCGGCCTCCACCGCCCCCCCCCCCCCCCCCCCACTGGGGATCGAACCCACAACCCCAGGCATGTGCCCTGACTGGGAATTGAACCGTGACCTCCTGGTTCCTAGGTCAGTGCTCAACCACTGAGCCATGCCCACTGGGCCCCCTTGCCGCTTTTAATTAATAGCCTGTCAAAGGGCAAAGTTCAGAAATGTGACCTAAGGCCAGGGCTATGGTTGGTGGATCATCACGTCCTCATTAGCTTGTCTTCTCAGGGACCTGCTCACCCAGCGGCTCGACTGAGAGGAAGACCTACATGACCGGAAAAGATATTTTACAGAATTTTCGAAAAGCAGAGTGGGCGCTCTGCTTTTCGTAGTCATTCCCCTGGCTACTGGGAAGTGACACGAGGGACTCCTGTTTTTATTCTTTTTTTTAAAAAAAATATATTTTTATTGATTTCAGAGAGGAAGGGAAAGGGTGAGAGAGAGAAAAACATCAATAATGAGAGAGAATCATTGATCGGCCACCTCCTGCACGTCCCCTACTGGGGATTGAACCCGCAACTCGGGCATGTGCCCTTGGTCACAATCAAACCCGGGACCCTTCAGTCCGCAGGCCCACGCTCTACCCACTTAGCAAGACCAGCCAAGGGCTCCTGTTTTTATTTTTAAAGAAGGAGCAGTGCCGCCGCATTCCAGGGAAGTGTGCTCTCCGCCCGTCCTCCCGGGCTCATCTGCTAAGTGCAGCATTACCTCACCCGCGGCTCCGCTGTGGATTTCCCATAAATCTCCCGACGGCCCACGTGATAAACCGCTCCGCACCCATGGCGGGCAGTGCTTATTAGCACTTGAGGCGTTACTGACGCTCATCTTGATTAATCTTCTTGCGGCCCCGCAGTATTAATTCTGGGGAAGAGACCATGCTCTGCCCACGTGGGGTTCACTCATGGCTTCCACACCAATTCCAGGGCTCTGGGTGCCCACGGCCATGAGTCTCATTCTGGCTTTTCTAGGACAGATTGTTTTGGGTCTCTATGAACAATGAGCATTTTAAAATTAATTTTCAAGAAATGCCAGTAAGATGAAAAGTATGGCCAAAAAGAGTGTTTTATAATTAAGGGTGAAAAGGAATTTTTAATTTGTGCTTTAAAATAAAGTTTACTTTTTTTGATTACATAAATTTAAAAACATGTATCGTTTTTTTGGTGAGTGGGTTATTTTGGTGGTGACTTTTTTTGGTAATGTGGAAATTCTTTAAACATTTGTATTTTATTTTTAAATTTTCAATGACAGTTGATATGCAGTATCATGTTAGTGGAGGTGTATAACAGTGTTAGACATTTATATACTTTACAGAGCGATCCCCCATAGGTCTGGCACCATACTTGTGACTGCAATGTTACCGAAGGCATTTCTATGCTGTACTGAGCATCCGCAGGGCTATGTCTATGACTGGCGATTTGTACTTCTCATCCCTTCCCTGTTCCCCCACCCTGACACCAGGGTGCTGAGGTCACTGCTGGACGCTGTGGGCACTAGAGCTGCAGCCTGTGTGTGTGTGTGTGTGTGTGTGTGTGTGTGTGTGTGTGTGGTGGGGGAGGGGGGTTGCCTGGCGGGTGAGGAAGCCTCTCGCAGGGAGCAGGAGGCTGGGGGAGGTACAGAGGGTGTGGGAGGAAGGGGCAGGGACAGCCCCTGGCTTCAAGCAGGGGCATCTTGAAGCTACATTTGCAAAGCACTTGATTTAAAACTTGTGGAAGTAGGGCCCGCTGGTCCCCCCCCCCCCCCCCATTTCTGCTTCACCACTGTCCTAGGACCGATGGCTGATCCACCCGGGTGGGGGGTGCTGGCTTGAGGCAAAGTGTTTCCAAGTTTCCTCATAAAGAACACTATCTTCTGGGTGGAGCCACACTGTCAGCTTCTGTCCCTGAGCTGAGACTGGTCTGCACTTCCCAGCATCAGCGCCCGTGTGTGTGATTCACCTGAACCAGCCTCAGTCAGGTCATTAGTCAACATCTGTGGCGGGGGCACCTTCGGGCGGAGGCCCCCGCAGAAGGAGCGGAGGGACAGGAGGGGTGGGAGGCAGGGCCCCACTCCTGGCCCTGGAATCCGGGCCAGGTCACTGGGCAGCTCTCGTCACAGTTTGGGTTACGATGTAAAATGTGATCTGATTTAATGGCAACAAAGGTACATGCAGCAGACACTGATGTGTCAGAATTCTATTTGTGACTCTTGTTTCCAGCTTCCATTAAATCACCTTTCCTTAAGAAGGGCCATTTTTAAGGGAAGTTTTAGGTAATGTTTGCCAACGAATGTGCAAATGTCATGAGTCTGAAATGCCTTCTGTCTCTGTCGTCATTTTGCAGGTGATGAAACTATGGTGAGATGCAAAAATCTGCCCCTGACCGCGAGGCCCAGCCAGTGGCCCAGCGCTGATCTCAGTTGGAAAGGCAGTGGTGCCGTGTTGGCGCGCGGGTTCGGAGCTGTGGCTTCTGCTTTCAGCTCGGTTCCTCTCTGGTCTGTGCGCTCCGGGACTGGGATTCATGTGTAAAGGAATGTTCTGATTAATTGAGAGGTAAGCAGTAACTGATATCCAAATTCAGAGAAAGATCTGATTTGAACACCATTTCCATTGTTGACCAGCTTTTTAAACTCCGGCAAATTACTTACTCTCTCATCTGTGCCTCAGAGGGTTCTTGCGAGGATTAAATTGGGAGAAATGGGCCCAACACTCAGGTGATGCTCAAAATGTTGTAGCTATTATTTACTGACGTGAGTTCTCCTGAAAGCGCCGGCGGAAGTAATCAAATCCTTCCATAATGGCTGGTGTCGGACTAGCTCCGTGGTCGGCAAACTGCGGCTTGTGAGCCACATGCGGCTCTTTGGCTCCTTGAGTGTGACTCTTCCTAAGCCTTAGGAGTAGCCTAATTAAGTTAATAACAATGTACCTACCTATATAGTTTAAGTTTAAAAAATTTGGCTCTCAAAAGAAATTTGAATCGTTGTACTGTTGATATTTGGCTCTGTTGACTAATGAGTTTGCGACCACTGGACTAGCTGATAGCTTGTGCCAGGAATCAGGACCATAAAGACAGGAAGTCCTCACACCCCGGGGCCACAGTCCTGGTGAGCCTTTACTGGAACAGTGAGTTCCCGGGAGCCCCTTCTCTGGGGCTGACATCGCGGACAGGGAAGCCGAGGGCTGGCTCCCGTGGCTGCGGAGAAGGCTAAGGCTTGAAATTCTTGTCCTCAATTCAATGTCCAGTTTCTTCCTGACACAGGTGATGCCAATGAGAAAGGTGGAGGCTGGGGCTTTGCGGGCTTAAACAGGTGAGATGTTAACACATTTCGTGCCGCTCAGGAGTTTTCTCGTGTTTCGAGCGCCATCTGTTAAGGACCACTCACGAGTGTTCTTGTTTTTCACGCCCATGGAAAAAGGAGCGAATCTAGATACTTATGTAAATTTTGTTTGGTCCCTCTTCATAGAGGAAAATGTTTTACGCAGTACCATATGTTAAAAAAGTACTAGGAACTTTAATTGTTTAATTGTTGAATTGTTTTTGTAAATAAAAATGTTATAATTATTGAAAAACAACACCTAAAGTGCATTATGATGATTTAAATAACGTGCAGTTTGCCCAAAAACGTGTGGTCCCTGGCGTATGTCTTAGAGATTTCTATGCAGTACGCATTGTGTTAAGATTTGGGAAGAGAGGAAGCGGCAACAGGAAAGCCCAGAGGTATGACATTTCCGGATGTGTTTCTGGGACGATGAGCAGATCTGAACATTAAGAAGGAAATTAAGTCAGCAAGGAAATGGCTCCGATGGTTAAAGGGGAAAGTGGGCCTGGAGAGAACTGTGTCAATCTTGAGTTTCATCCCAGCTCAGTAGATAGCCCCTCAAAGGCAGTCAAGTGGCTTTGCTGGAACCATGTGTAACACGACAGCTGTCCTGCCGTCTGGGCCGAGGATCAGTCCATCTGGAGCAGTGGTTCTCAACCATGGCTGCACATTAGAATCACCTGGGAATCTTTTTTAAATCCTGATTTCTGGGCCTCATCCTCTGGAAATTCTGTTTCTTTGTTATGGGGTGGGGCCACAACATTAGTAACAAAGAAACAGAATTTCCGGAGGATGAGGCCCAGAAATCAGGATTTTAAAAAGATTCCCAGGTGATTCTAATGTGCAGCCATGGTTGAGAACCACTGGTCTGGAGGGTCTGGGAGATTAAATTGGGAGAAATGGGCCCTAAAACTCAGGTGATGCTCAAAATGTTGTAGCTATTATTTACTGACGTGAGCTCCCCCCCCCCCCCCCCGCTTCCTTTCTTCCATGGAGGACAAAACTTTTTTCCTGGACCCTTCTAGGGTCCGTGCTGGGTCTGACAAAGACACATTAGCAGGGGAAAAGCACAAATTTATTTACGATAACCAGAACCCCAAATTCGCATCTTTAAAATTTAAATCTTTCCTAGCTTCTCTTAGCGGCTATTTGTGGTTTGGATATTATCATTTTATCCCAACGATTCTGAAATGCACATCCATTTTCTGCTTCCATTACCCCCTGAGGTAATGAGTTTAATCAGTGGGGTGTCTGTGGAGTTTACAGGACTGGTGGTGAGCCTGCTGGGGTGAAGATAATGGGGGAGAAGGAGAAAAGAATCATAGATAGAGAATGAAGCATAATTTTGAGGGGACGTGCATACCCACTCTCCACAGCCCTGAGGAGTGGGTAATGCAATTTTCTAGGGCAAACACATCTGTTTTGATCAAGCTCACCAATTCCTTCTTTCTGGTTTGGATTAATCATCTTGAAAGCCTCTTGGAATTACTAAATTCACGACGAATCTCCTGTGATTATTACGAATGTGAATGAAGAAGAAGAAATCATTGCAATTTAATTATTTAGTTTAATTAAACCAAAGGGCTGGGCCTGGCAGTCCTGCCCTACCCTCACTGAGCAGAAAGAATGGCAGACACATATGAGCTCATGACTGCAGTGAAGTAAGAGAAATAAGTCTCTCATCTTATGATAGATGTTAGCATAGATCACTAGCTCTAGTGCATTTTCTTCCTGAATACTGTAGGGGCACATGGGGAAACTACAGAATAGGCACATTTAGGGGGCATTTGCTTGACCACTGAGCCAGCCTCCTGCCTTTGAGCCCCTGACACATGCAGGTGCATTAAGTAAAAGACACATTTGGTGTGGCCTGACCACTGTGGCCCAATGGATTGGACCAGTGCAGACACTGACTTAGGCTCAGCCAATCATTTCTCCGAAAGGTTTGAACTTGGAGTCTGCTTCCACCTGGACTGTAGGAGCAGTTCATGAGCCGAGAAAGGTCAAGGCAGCCAAGAGAGGGACCGAGTGGGAGGCCCATTGAGGGCTGGGTCTCCTGCGGTTACTCCGGTCTGTGTGGGTCTGACTGTGTGTTAGGAAAGTGGACCACCAGGCTTCTCCAGTCTCAACCCTGAGAGAAACATGCCACTGGATGGAAAGTGCTCTTCCCATAGCAAGAGCCTGGGTGAGGGTGGGTGGCGTTGCCAGGGATGCACTGCACCGGTTCCCACCTGGTAGGCCAGCTCAGTATCCCCACAGGCTTGCTTGGTTTTAATGTTTTCCTGTCTTCGAATGGACAGTAGTTGAAACGGATTTATTCTCTAAATTATCCCTCAGTTCAGGATTCACTTAGAAAAATGGGGCCATAAAATGAAGCGTCCACGGCCCAGTGCAATCTGGGGGACAGGCTAGTGAAGGCCAGTGCCCACCACCCAAATCTGCCCTGTGGAGCATGAAGGAGTTCTTCACATTTGGAAAGCTCATAATATTATAAATTGGGTGTAACATCATCCTTTACCTCATTTAGGAAGATTGTCAGAAGGTCCAGGCCATTTCAGACGTACTTTCACAAATGACTGGGGCCCCGGGAACACTGGCCTGGATGATACCTGATAATTTTCTCTTCCTTCCTGTGGCTGCACTTGTCATCTCTCTTCCTTCCCTAGAGTTAGTCCTTCCCAGCTCTCCTTTCCCCTTCTCCCCTCACACACCTGCCTCCTGAGAGTGTCTGGGGGTCACCAGGCAGATTCGCCCCTTCCCATTCCACTCACCCCCAGGTACAAAGTTCCCTGGACCTCACCTCACCATGAGACTTCTAGTGCTGAGAGAAATCCCAGGAGATCCGCTACATTGATGTTTCCTCTATAAAAGGTAAATCTTCCTCTAGCTCTTCATCCAATATTTGATAAATGCCTATAGGAGTGCACTTAGTAGGTCATAAATCCTGAGGATCCAAAAATTAAATTAGGGAGTCGCTTATTCCTGGGAGCCTACTGTGTATGGGAAGGCAGACTAGCCAAATGTCCTAATAAAATAATTGTTGTAGAGGAGATAGATTCTGAGGAGGGCTTCCCAGTGGCCTGGGGGAGTAGAGTGGCTACTACAGAGAGGAAGCAAGTCACAAAAACCTGCAAGCTGAGTGAGCACATGTACACACACACACACACACACACACACAGTGGTGGTGCAAGTAGCTGAGAATCACTGAAAATTATAGTGTAAGAAAGGGCATGAGGCTGGGAGCTGGGCGGGGCCAGATGATAAGACCTTCCCTGCCCAAAAAGGGGTGTAGATTCATCCTAGAGAGCTATAGACACTCAGCATGTTCACACCATGGGCAAGAGAGCTATAGGCATGCAGTAGGCTCACGCCATGGGCAGGGGAGCTATAGACACTCAGCATGTTTACACCATGGGCAGGGGAGCTATAGACAATCGGCATGTTCACACCACAGGCAGGGGAGCAATAGACACTTAGCATGTTCACACCACAGGCAGGGGAGCAATAGACACTCAGCAGGTTCACACCACAGGCAGGGGAGCAATAGACACTCAGCATGTTCACACCATGGGCAGGGGAGCTGTAGACACTCAGCATGTTCACACCATAGGCAGGGGAGCTATAGACACACAGCATGTTCACACCACAGGCAGGGAAGGTATAGATACTCAGCATGTTCACACCACGGGCAGGGGAGCTATAGACACTCAGCATGTTTACACCATGGGCAGGGGAGCTATAGACAATCGGCATGTTCACACCACAGGCAGGGGAGCAATAGACACTTAGCATGTTCACACCACAGGCAGGGGAGCAATAGACACTCAGCAGGTTCACACCACAGGCAGGGGAGCAATAGACACTCAGCATGTTCACACCATGGGCAGGGGAGCTGTAGACACTCAGCATGTTCACACCATAGGCAGGGGAGCTATAGACACACAGCATGTTCACACCACAGGCAGGGAAGGTATAGATACTCAGCATGTTCACACCACAGGCAGGGGAGCTATAGACACTCGGCATGTTCACACCACAGGCAGGGAAGCAATAGACACTTAGCATATTCACACCACAGGCAGGGAAGCAATAGACACTCAGCATATTCACACCATGGGCAGGAGAGCTATGGACACTCAGCCTGGCAGTGTTGAGGGGATGGCCAGGCAAAGTCCATGTGGCTGTCTCCCAAGACATCTTGTGGGATGGCATCATGGTTTCTTGGGGTTCAGGATCTGACCTTAGAATTTTGAAAGTCTCAGGAACAAATTTACCCTAAATAAATGTGTGATACGAATGCATAAAACCAGAGTGCTGCTTATCTATATCTATCTATCTATATATCTATATATATATATATATATATATATATATATATATATATATACAAAAAGGCAGTGACCATGATGACTGAAACGACTGTTTTACTGGTCACCATGCGGTGCTAGCATAGATGCATAGACACAGGTAAAGTCTATGTGTGAACTAAGAATGAACAAGACAAATGCTTGCCTTCACAGAGCTTTCACTGTAAGAAGGTTAGATCAGGGATGAGAATTCAAAATTGCCACCAGCACAGACCTGAGGTGCCGCTTCTCAGAGTGGCCAGAGATACACCCAGTAGCAGACTGGGGGCGTGACTGAAGGGCTGGCGCTGACATGAAGGCCGGGCCGTTCTGGATTTCCCAGAGGAGCCAATGGCTGCCTAGGAAGCGGAGCTTTTGATGCTGACTGGCATCAAAACCAATCAATCAGAACCTAATCTGGGTGACCTGCGAAGGCAGAACCTAAGGTGGGGGCTGAAGAGGGGTTTTAAGGGCAACAGCTGTTTGGTGTAAGGTGTAAGAAAGCTTATTCAATTTTTAAATAACCGGTTTGGCAGTATAGTGCATATGACTGGCTATCAGTCCAGATATAGGGGTTGTGTGTTTTTGTCTGCCAAGAGCATCTCCTCCTGCTGAAAAAGGCTTCCTTCCTCTCCCCTCCCCCCATTTAAGCAATCCTATCCTATATAATCTATCTATACTGATAAAAGGGTAATATGCTAATTAGATCGAGTTGACTGGCCATCTTCCGGATGTTCAACTTCCTTCTGGACAAAGCCATGGTGGTGGGGGATGAGGCAGAGGCCGTTAGGGGCAAGATCAGGTTGGCAGGGGAGGGCATTTGGGGGCATTAGGCAGGCAGGCAGGTGAGTGGTTAGGAGCCAGTGGTCCTGGATTGTGAGAGGGTTCAGGCTGGGCTGAGGGACACCCTCCGCCATGCACAAATTTCATGCACTGGGCCTCTAGTCCTATATAATAAAGAGCTAATATGCAAATGGTCATCATGCCCTCACGCTGTCACGTGGTAATGGCTCAGACACTCAACACTGGGAAGAGAGGAATGGGACCAGCCAGGCACAAATGAGCTTGCGAGAGAGGAATGCAGACCAGCCAGGCACAAATGAACTTGCGAGAGAGGAATGCAGACCAGCCAGGCTGCGGCCCGGTAGAGGGACAAGCTGCCCGCCCACAGTCCCCTGCAGCTGGCCCAGGCGAAGCTGGCCCGGATCCTTGGTGCCTGTGGCTGTCCATAGTGAGGGAAGCCCGGGTCCCGGGTGCCTGTGACCAGCCAGAGGAGGGAATACTGGGTCCTGGGTGCGGGGCAAGGCAGAGGCAGTTAGGGGTGATCAGGCCAGCAGGGGAGCAATTAGGGGTGATCAGGCAGGCAAGCAGGGGTGTTAGGGGTGATCAGGCAGGCAGGCAGGCAGGCAGGCGAGCGGTTAGGAGCCAGTGTTCCCGGATTGCGAGAGGCAGTCAGACATCCCCCAAGGGGTCCTGGATTGGAGAAGGTACAGGCTGGGCTGAGGAACCCCCTCCCGTGCATGAATTTTGTGTACCGGGCCTCTAGTTAATTTGTAATGCAGAACAGCAGTGGAGGTCTGAGAGTTCTAGAAACATCTACATGGAGAGTACACTTTCTCCCTGTAGGCCAACTTACTGAATTGTGGTCAGAGGGCTGGTGAGCACACCCTGAGGGAAGGTGGGGGACTCACATGCCCCCCACAGAGATGACTGTGTCACCCAAGGGGAAGCTTTACCCAGGGGTCTGGGTTCTCAAACTTTCTCTGCCCAGGACCTGCTGGTTTGGGCTGAGCCAAACCTATGTCTGAGCTTGTATGTGGATTGCATGGTCAACCAAGTATGTAGACCCCCGGGTGTGCCTATAGACTAGCATGTCCTATAAGGCCAGAGAGAAGCGCGGTGAGCTTGGGAGGCGCTCTCCTTCAGGTGGCGTAGGCGCCTAGGAAGGTAGTATCTGGACCAAACAGAAAGGACAGTGGCACGAATTCCCTTTATTTTGTTGTTAATCCTCACCCACCTGACCGGAGGATATTGTTTCCATTGATTTTTAGAGACTGGAAGGGAGGGGCTGAGGGCAGAAGGGGGATAGAGAAGGAGGGCGGGAGGGAGGAAGGGAGAGAGGAAGAGAGAAAGAGAGAGAGAGGGAGAGGGAAGCATCTGTGTGAGAGACACATCAATTAGTTGCCTCCGGCATGTGCCCTAACCAGGGTGGGGGTGGGGTTGGGGCGGGGCGTCAGACCTACAACCCAGGTACATGCCCTTGTTGGGCTGATGCTCTAACCACTTTGCTAGCAACACTGGCCAGGGCTAATTCCCATTATTTTAAAGGATAACCTTCTGAGATGTATAGATGTGGGACTGATTCAACTTAAGCCTGTGCTAGGTCTTCATTTTCAGCTGGTGTAGTTCTTAATGGGAAAGCAAGTTGGGTCCCAAGCCGGTCATTTGTGCACTGGAATGTGCAGGCCCTGGCCAGGGTCTATCTCCCCGCAGGACCTGCCCTCCCCAGCCACGCCCTCCACTCCACCCCCTGCCCTCCACCCACCCATCTGCCCAAGGCTTGTTCCACCAGCAGCTCTTTTGCCCCCAAGATCCAATCAGAGAATCTAATTATTTTAACAACTACTTATCTCATTCAAGGATCCAAGTTTAAAAATGATAAAATTCAACACATTTCTCTGACTATGTCATGCCGACTCTACAAATGCCTATTTACTTTTTAACACAAAATTCCTGGATGGATTCTAAACATAAACCATGTCACTTTTAGGTGGTTCTCTTTTTCAGGGAGGAAAAAATTGCATTTTATAGGAATCCCAATAAATATCCTGTCTGGCACCTACTTCACTTTATTTCCAAATTTAGATCATAAACAACGTTAACAACCAACGAAACACCTGTCATAACATGCACCAGGAAATCCTGGGACGCTTTTATGAAAAATGGTTATGCCTACACTTTCTTCTTTCTTCGGTGCTCTTGAGACGTTCTTCCTTCTCTTCGCATTGACTTCCAAGGCGCCCGATGCCCCTGCCTGCTTAAGTATGGGTCCCCACCAGCTATGACATCACAGCTCATTAATCAGGCGACCAGCCAGCTGAGTGAGATCAGAATGTGGGGCGGCCAGGGTTCCCGAGTGATCACCAGGTGTTTGATTAGCGTGGTCACGGGCTGGGTGCTTCTGCCAGTGCAATACCTTCACACCACAGTGTCCACAGGAGTTGCTGTGAAGGCGAGGGGTCAAACACACTCATACATGCCTTTAAATCAGTAACTAAAGTGGTGGATTAGCAATTAGTGAATGATCGTTATGAAAAGCTCAGCGAGCAGAGGCAGCTTTAGAGGAAAAAGAAAAATCACTCAGCTCGTACTATGTATTAATACTCATTTAAAAATCCTTCCAGGATTTTTTTGTTATGAGTACACACAAAGGCACTCTCAAAGGACATGAAACATTTATGCCAGGTTTATTATTTCATAACCTGTTTCTCATGTTATATTATATTTTGAATATATTTCCAATTCAGCACATACAGACTCATATCATCATAATTGATGTCCGCTGACCCTTCCATTGTCTGACGTAACCTAAGTTTTTATTTTCATTTTGGCACTTCTAATTTTTGCTTTAAAATTTTTAAAAATTTTAGTTGACATACAACATTATATTAGTTTCAGGTGGGCAACATAGTAACCTAATTTGTGTAGTGGTATTGTTTTAATATCAATTTCTGTTGTTTGTTCTGATTCTCTCCAGACTGTGTGACGGAGCAGCCACTGCGGGCGGGCATTCCGGATGCTCGCGCGTGCCCAGGTCGAGGTCAGTGTGCTAAGCAGCCTGCAGAGCGTCCACGCCAGTCAGATCCATGAGACGTGTGGTCTCTGCCAAAGGTCAGGTGAGTTGTAAAAGTTAACCTTTATTGTTACATTTTTCTCCAGAAAGTTTGTTTTAAAAGTTTTTATTTATTGATTTTAGAAAGAAAAGGAGGGAAAACATTAATTTGTTGTTCCACTATTGATGCATTCATTGGTTGATTCTTTTTTAAAAATATATTTTTATTGATCTCAGAGAGGAAGGGAGAGGGAGAGAGAGAGAAACATCAATGATGAGAGAGAATTGCTGATCGGCTGCTTCCTGCATGCCCCACATTGGGGATCGAGCCAGCAACCCAGGGAATGTGCCCTTGACCGGAATCGAACCTTCAATCCGCTGAGCAAACCAGCCAGGGCCATTGTTTGATTCTTGCATGTGCCCTGAGCAGGGATCAGACTCACAACATTGGTGCATAGGAAGGATGCTGTCCCCGCTGAGCCCTGGCCAGGGCGTTTGCACTTCTCACAGCGTCCAGTTCTTCCAGCTCCTCCCACATTAGTGGCGTTTTAGAAAACAGAGTTTTACAGGAAGTTTCAAATTACTAACTCAATTTCCTTTAATTTTTTTGCACCTCTCTGCATTTAAAAATTTTTTTTTCAGTTGATTGTGTATTTCAGAAAATTCATAAGTTTTGTGTAAATTGTTAAAACATTGTCATAAAATAGTTCATAATATTTCCCTGTTATCTTTATGATATCTGTAAGATTTATTGTGATTTCTCTTTTATTCCTGATTCTGGAAATGTGCATTTTTTTCTCTTTCTTTCTACCTAAAATTTTATTAATTGTTCAGAAAACCATTGTTTTTTTTCTGTTAGTTTATTTTTAAATTTTATTTTAGCTCTTTATTATTTTTCTTCTGTCTACTAACTTTGGGTTCAATTTGATTCATATCCCTTGATCAACCAAAATAATTTATTTTTTATTTTATCACAATATAACCTTATAAAACATCTTCATTGTAAAACATTCAAAGGAAATACAGGAGAAAGTAACTTCCCTGCAGTGCTGCGCAGTAATGGCAAACCCCAACATCCCACAGACATTCCAATGCACCCAGTGGGTGCAGGTGGAACCTTTGCGCGCACGCACCCGCTTCCCCCCCCGCCCCTCGTCCACTCCCCGTGCAGTCCTTCTGAGGGTTCCTACTGCTCCACGTGCCTGCGCAATAACCAGCACATATTCTGGCATATATATTTTTCGAATCATTATTTTATAGAAATACATTTACAGTGGGGCCTTGACTTACGAGTGTCCCGACTAACGAGTTTTTTGAGATACCAGCTGTCTCTCCGCCGATTTTTTGCATTGAGTTGATAGAGTAATTTGAGTTAACGAGCTCCTTAACGAGCTCCTTAATGAGCTCGGCCTCGGAACGAATTAAACTCGTAAGTCAAGGCCCCACTATATATTCATTTCCATATATCTTGCTTTTTCTTATATTATATATTCCTTATAATCAATACATAATCAATAAGTAATAGACACAGTAATCCTTCCAAGTTCATTGGTCAAGTTCTGTCTCATCCTTTTTAATGGACTCCATGCGTTGTGCTGTGTGTACACCCAGACCCAGTGTTAGTTTCCCCTCCTTGTGGCAGGGAAGCCAGGGCTCTGCAGACCTGTGTGTCTGCCTCTGTTCCCATCGCCACTCGCAGCTCCTTGGGAGAGGGATCCAGAGGGAGGCCGATGGGTAGACACGTGCCTTCCCTCCTGTGCTGATAGATTTGGTTGTAGAAATGTGTAACAACACATGTTTCTATACGCAGCCAACGAGAGTTCCCTTTATCCAGATCTCACTTTCATTATTTACTGCAATTCTTCGATTCACATTTTGGACAGGGTCTTCTTTATTTCATTGTACGACTGAAGATTTAACTTCAATATGGTGATATTTCTATTTTCATTTTAATCAGTAAATAGTGCTTTTGGCACGCAGATATTTTACACCTCACTCCTCCAGCCTTTATGGTTCTGCTTTGATGTCAGTCTTCGCTGCCGTCACCTGGAGATTACAGGCAGTCATCTAATTACTTCTACTATCTCTCCGGTCTTGTTCTCTCCCCTTTCATCTCCAGTCTACCTATAATTTATTTGAATATAAGGCGTGAGAGATGGATCAGACATAATTTTTTTCCAAATACAGTTGTTCTAAGAAGCATTTCTTGGGTAGGCCGTCTTTACCGCAGTGAGTAAGTACCTCCTCTATTGCAGGGTTAATTCTGGGTATTCTGGGGTCTATGTTTGGAGCCCGTTTTTGTTCCACTGATGCAAATAACCATTTCTTCCACGTGTTCTACACTGTTATGGTCATTGTTTGTCTGTTTAATTACCTGGTAGTACAAGTCCCCTTAATTTTTCTCCTTTTTGTATGTATGAAAGGTTCCTGGTGAATTGTACAACTTTTCAAATTCCTAAAATAATCTCATTAAGAGTCATATGGAAATTATATTACTTATTTAGGGAGAAATGACATTCTTTTTGTTAATCCTCTCCCAAGTATATTTTTCCCATTGATTTTTAGAGAGACTGGAAGGAAGGGGGGAGAGAGAGAGAGAGAGAGAAACATCGATGTGAGAGAGACACATTGATTGATTGCCTCCTGCACGCACCCCAACTGAGACTGGGGGATCGAACATGCAACTCAAGTAGGCACCCTTGACCAGGAATCGAACCCATGACCCTCTGGTGCTCAGGCTGAGGCCTGGCCACCGAAAAATTGTATTTGTTCTATTTATTCTATAAATTGGCATCTCAGTTATTCTCCTACTGTGGCAAAGTGAGCTCTCAGGAGGGCCTTAGTGTGCCCGGTCAGGTCAGCTCCCCTGGGAGTGCAGAGAGGGGGCTTCTGGAGGGCACCCCACCTTGACCTTCCCCCTGGCGGGTCCTGCGGGCCTTAGTGTGCCCGGTCAGGTCAGCTCCCCTGGGAGTGCAGAGAGGGGGCTTCTAGAGGGCACCCCACCTTGACCTTCCCCCTGGCGGGTCCTGCGGGAAAGGTGAGGAACGTGGTTGGTTGTGCATCTGTGAAGGACGCACGCCGAGGCCTGGTCAGCCCAGCCAGGCTCAGGCAGACCCACTGCCTCGGGGCGGGTGATCTGTGGGGTCCAAGCGCTGGTTCTTGGGGTTCTGAGTTGGCTCCCTCACCCCCACCGTCCTACTAGTTTCTGGAGAATCGGAAAGCTGCCGCTGTATTTCCAGGCGCCCCTGCACCTGGGCGTGTGGCCTGCACCTGAGCTGGGAGGGGAGACAGCGCAGCCTCCGGCATGATGTGCCACACACCGAGCATGGCAGAGCCGACTGCCAGCCCGGCCCTCAAGGGGCAGCGGCCACAGCGGCCAGCACGACTGTCTGTATGTCACACAGGAGAGAAACACGCGGCCGTCTCTGCAGCCCGCTGTGTGGGGCTCTTCCTGGTCAGCTGCCTCCTCCGCAGCAGGAGGCCCCCCAGGAGGGCTTGGGGCGGGGCAGGTTCGAAGAGGCAGACACTGTGCCTGTGCTGGGTGACTTGTGGGCCCTGGGAGCCATCTGCAATTAGTGCCAGTGACCACCCGGAGCCGGGGCTGAGCACGGCCTCAGGAGCCACGACTCTGGGGAAGCGTCTCGGGAAAAAGGAAGGTTTCAGTGCGTGTGGATCCTTCCTTCCCACTCACAGCCACGCGCTGGGAGAGAGCACGGCCGGCGAGGACTGGCTGCGCAAGTAGAAATGGAGGGGCCTCCTGTGAGGCCTCCGGACCTGTGACATAAACCATGTGCTGGTTTTAAAAACGGATTTGTTGCCCTGGCTGGGGTGGCTCAGTGGGTGGAGTGTCGTCGCGTGCACTGAAGGGTCATGGGTTCGATTCCAGGACAGGGCACATACCCAAGTTGAAGGTTTGATCCTCAAGAGTATGGGAGGCAACTGACTGATCTCTCTCTCTCTCTCTCTCTCTCTCTCCTTTAGTTTGGACACGATCTGTTGACCTGTCTTCTGTTCATGAGCCTTTTCTTTTATTGCATGTCATCTCCTGTTAAGCCCATCTTTGGAGTTCTCAATTTCATTACTATATTTTTCAGTTCTAAAATTTCTAGTTGATTCTTTTTAATAGGTTTCAATTTTCTGATGAGATTATCCCCTTTTTTCATTGTTTTCTCCACCATTTCCTTGAACATATTCATAACTATTTTAAGTTCCTTATCTGATAATTTCAGTATTTCCATCAAATGTGGGTCTGTTTCTATTAGATTGATGGTTTCCTTGACTTTTGGTTAAATGGTTCTGTCTCTATCTTTTGAAAATTCTCACCTAAGGATATATTTATTGATTTTTAGGGAGAGAGAAAGGGAGAGGAAGAGAGGGAGGAAGGGAGGGAGGGAGGGAGGAAGAGAGAGAGAGAGAGAGAGAGAGAGAGAGGGAAAGAGAGAGAGAGAGAAACATCGACTATCGCAAGTAGGGATCAAACCTGCACCCTAGGTGTGTGCCCTTATTGAAAATCGAACACACAACCTTTTGGTGCACAGGACGGTGCTCCAACTAGCTGAGCCGCTGGCCAGGGCTGAATGGCTCTGTCTCATTATACACAAGACACTTCATCTCCCTGAGGCTGACGCTGTATATGAACAGCTGTAAGTCTCCTGCTGTCTTCCCTCCAGAGGCTCACGCGTTCTTTGCTGGGAGGCCAGGTGGAGTGTGATGGCCTCTGTGCAGCCCTGTGCTGAGCTGACTTGATTCTGGGCTGTAACTCTCTTGTCAGCCCTTCTACCAGGTATTTTAACTGCAGCGATCACTTGGGCGCCCCGCCCCCCTCCCCCCCCCCACGTCATCCTCACCTCTAATCCCTGACAGGAGCCACTGGCTGCACATCTCAGCGTGGCCTGCTTCCTTTTGGCCCAGTGCTTCCTGCCTCAGCACTGTCACCCAGCACGTGCCTGGAGGAGAGCTCTGGGCGGCAGGGCCCTGCTCATCCCTCCCTCCCTTCTCACTGGGGCCTGGCCTCCCGGCTCTGCTCTTCGTCTCTGTGTGTGGGAGGTGCCAAACCTGGTGGGTGTCTGACTGTGATCGTGGCTGTCAGGTGGCCCCTTGTAGGTCCACAATCTTGCTCTGTACCAAAGTCAGCAATTGCATTGATTGAGGAGCCGCAGATGCTGCTCACCTCCTCCTCCCCTCCCCTCCCCCTCCCCTCCCCCTCCCCCTCACCACCCCCCTCCCCTCCCCCCTCCCCTCCCCCCTCCGCTCCCCCTCCCCTCCCCCCTCCCCTCCCCCCTCACCTCCCCCTCCCCTCCCCCCCTCCCCTCCCCTCCCCTTCCCCCTCACCACCCCCCTCACCATCCCCCTCACCTCTCCCCTCACCTCCCCTCTCACCTTCCCCCTCACCTCCCCCTCACTTCCCCCCTCCCCTCCCCCCTCCCCTCCCCCCTCCCCTCCCCCTCCCCTCCCCTTCCCCCTCACCACCCCCCCTCACCATCCCCCTCACCTCTCCCCTCACCTCCCCTCTCACCTCCCCCCTCACCTCCCCCTCACCTCCCCCCTCACCTTCCAGGAGAAGCCACAGATGCCCCTCTCCTCCCCCCTCACCTCCCCACTCGCTCCCCCTTACCTCCCGGGAGAAGCTGTGATGTCCCTCACCTCCCCGTGTGATTTCCTGACCTGCTTCCCCAAGTCCTCGTTGCCTCAGTGGCTCTCCAATGCTTTCAACAACTTTTTGGGTATTTCCCTCCCAAATTTTCCATTTATTCTTGGAGGAATCAGGGTTTGCCACCAGCTTCTTCACCATCGCTGGGAGGGAAGCCCACTGTAGGTTCTCTGTGACCTTTTTTGGGGGTAGAAAAATTCAAATTAAGGAAATACCTTTCTAGTGTCTATATTGTTTCAACACATGAATGATGGTTAATTTTATAAAATGGTAGCTCTAAATCCGTCAGGCAACCATATGGCTTTTCTTTTTAAATCCAACAGGCTAATTTGGTAGATCACCTGATTAAATGTTCTGATGCTGAACCACTTTACATTATTTTTTAAAAAATATATTTTTATTAATTTCAGAGAGGAAAGGAGAAGGAGAGCAGCAGAATCATCAATGATGAGAGAGCATCATGGATCGGATGCCTCCTGCACGCCCCCTACTGGGGATCCAGCCCACAACCCGGGCATGTGCCCTTGACCGGAAACGAAGCGTGACCTCCTGGTTCCTAGGTGGATGCTCAACCCCTGCGCCAGGCCGGCTGGGCACCTTGTGTTCTTAATCGAGGCCCTGCTTTGTCACGATAATGTGTCTGTCAGTGCTGACCCGGTGGGCTTTATTTGGAAGTTCTGTGCTGGGGTGAGGAGGAGGAGGGGTGCCTGCCTGCTCCTGTCCTCAATGGGGCTCTGCTGCATTTTAAACGAGCCAGACGCCCACCCTGGGCTCTGCCGCTGTCAGCTCCGGGCGCTGGCGCGTTGGCAGGTGCTGCCCCTCGCTGCTCCAGGGCACAGCGCAGCCAGGGCGCCCGTCCAGCAGGCCAGCGGCCCCTGCTCCTGCCCAGGCGGTGGCGGGTCAGTGCCACGGCCTCGTTCCCGCTGAGGCCTCGTGTGTCTGCCTTCGCTCCCGGCCAGCACTTCAGTGAACAGCAAGCGGCGCAGGTCTTCACGGTGCGTGTGCTCAAGCCTGGCCGCCGCTGGGAGCGCGCTGGGTGGACCGCGCGGAGCCTGGGGCGCTGGGACCGTGCCTGGTGCTCCAACAGGCGGCTGGAGTCCCGACCCTCGTCACCTGCTTCCGTGCGACCGGCAGACACAGCCTCAAGCGTCCCACACTTGGGTTTTATCCTAACAGCTGTTAAAAACGGGAAGTTTAACATCTTAAACTCAGAGGACAAGTCTGGCTGCTTTCATATCCGTCTGTGTTTGGATGTGCACTTGGGAGAGTCCCTGGGCGGGGCCTGTGCTGCCCGAGTGTTTCCAGGGTCCGTGATGCGGGAGTGCCCCACATGCCGCCACCTCGCCTGGGCGCCGAGCTCCAGGGTGGAAGCAGGTTGCTGACCGGATCCGGGATCCGTCCAAACAAACACATCAGCTTCCTGCGACCAGCGGGTCCCGCTGCTGCGCTGCTGGAGGCTCACCGCTGCCTTCTGCTCCCTCTCCTCACCTGTCTCAGGTGGCGTGTCTTGGGACTGTACAGCTTCCCTATTGAAGGCTGACACACTGCCCTGTGGGTAGCTTGGGTGGTTGCAGCATGTCCGTACACCAAAAAGGTTGCAGGTTCGATCCCCAGTCGGGGCTCATGCCTAGGCTGGGGTTCAATCCCCAGTCAGGGTGCATACTGGAGGCAACAGAGCGATGTTTCTCCCTCCCTCCTTCTTCCTCTTTTTCTAAAATCAGTAAAAACATATGCTCATGTGAGGATAAAGAAAAGAAAAAGGGGCCCTAGCTGGTTTGGCTCTGTGGACTGAAGGGTCCCGGGTTCGATTCTGGTCAAGGGCACATGCCTGGGTTTCAGGCTCGATCCCCAGTGTGGGGAGTGCAGGAGGCAGCCAATCAATGATTCTCTCTCATCACTGATGTTTCTCTCTCTCTCTCCCTCTCCCTTCTGGTCTGAAATCAATAAAAATAAATAAATAAAATCAATAAAAACATTCTTAGGAAGGCTGACTTACCTCCTGCCTGTTGTTTTTGGGTTCAGACCTGGGCAGCTGTGATGTGTGAGGTGCACGCCAGCTGCCAGGGCCTGCGAGCTGCGCCCCCTTGCCTGCACCCCTCACCTGCACCCCTCGTCTGCACCGCCTTGCCTTCACCCCCCCTGCCTGAACCCCCTCACCGGCACCCCACTCCTGCACCCCCTCATTCACACCCCTTGCCTGCACCCCCTCGGCCACACCCCTCGCCCACACCCCCTCGCCTGCACGCCATAGCCCGCATCACCTGCACTTCTCACCCGCACCCCCTTGCCTTCACCCCTCACCTGCACCCCTTGCCTGCACCCCTTGCCTGCACCTCCGCTTGCTCTGGGGGCACCCAGCACGGCCACCATTCCCAGGAAAAGGCACGAGGAGCGAAGCTGAGCCGCTCCAGCTGGACCCAGCACATGGCAGCTGACTGCCAGCGGCCTTCAGACGAGGGAGAACACGCTTCCCTTGGGCTCCTGGACTGTGTGGTACTTGACAGGCAGCGTCATTGCACCTGCAGGGACCCTCCTGACGTCAGTGGTCGAGCAAGCCTTGAATCTTTGAACTGAACGTGGTACAAAAATATGGTACTTACCCATGATGTGTGTGTTTCCTTTTTGACAGTGTTTGTAATAAAAACAAGTCAACAACTATAAACGCGCGAGTTTCCTCCTGTTGACTATGGGTGTGTGTCCTTTGTCAGTGAGGAGGAAGCAGCACGATGAGTTAGGGCTGCGCCCGGCTTCTGGGCTTCAGTCCAATGCTCTTTACTCCCATCTAGACATTCTTATGTAATGAAAACAGTGACAGGACCCACACTGGTGTGCTGTGCATGCGAAGTGAGCAGTTACAAGCCACCGCCCCTGCGTGGAGGCCTGCGCCTGCGGAAGCAGGTCTAGCACCGAAACCGTATGGAATTGGCTCAGCGCTGAGGCCTCAGGCCCCAGATTCCAGCTGAGAAATGGTGGTTGCTGGGGACTCCTGTGCTCATAGGCACAAGATGTCACTCTTGTGCTTGCTGTGCAGATAACACTCTTGTTGAAATTTTAATGCCTTTAATGATTTGCCTTTTTAGCCCAGAGTGAACTAATCAGACAGTCTGTGCCGAGACATAAATCACAGCATCTTCCTGGGGAACCTCAGGTGACATAAATCAAGATTCTTTTTTCCATCAGCTCTTCATTCTTCTTAGTCACGCAGAAAATATGGCCTGCACTGTATTTACAATCTGATGGTAAGGAGATGTTTAACATCAATGCGGGAGATTAAAAATGACAAGTTATATGGTGAAGAGTGTGAAAAGGTGTTTACACTGACACGTAATATCTGGGTTGATCTACAACTCAGTAATAGGTCCCATCAATCTGGCAGGCACGCGAGTGTGGGCATGGGTAAGTGAATGCGGGGTCAGCGTGTGCACGAGGCACATACCTGCGTGGAGGAGACGAGAGCACTGGTCAGGGCTGACCAGCGCCTGTGGGATGTGCACCTGAGCGGCGAGTGCTGTCCTTCTGGGGGAGTGGCTGCAGGCACTGCCTCTCACCCCCCGACACCCACTGTTCCTGATTCCTGCAGATGTCATGCCTGAAACCCACACACCCATTTCCTCTTCATGTTCAAAGAATTAAAATATGTTTTCCAGCCCTGCCGGCATGGCTCCCTGGTTGAGTGTCAACCCAGGAACCAGGAGGTCACCACTTCAATTTTCGGTAGGGCACATGCCCGGGCTTCCTGCTCC
Source organism: Myotis yumanensis (assembly GCF_028538775.1). Taxonomy (NCBI): domain Eukaryota; kingdom Metazoa; phylum Chordata; class Mammalia; order Chiroptera; family Vespertilionidae; genus Myotis; species Myotis yumanensis. The sequence goes on from NW_027223760.1 coordinate 1,426,021, forward strand.
ATCCCCAATGGGGAATGCGCAGGAGGCAGCTGATTGATGTTTTTCTCTCATCGATGTTTCTATCTCTCTCTCCCTCTCTCATCCTCTCTCTCTAAAAAGCAATACAAAAAAAATCTGAAACTAAAAACACTAACAACAAAAACCATGTTTTTCTGATTTATGTGAGTGAAGAACAAACCCAAGAAAACAATGTTTTTATTCCACTTCTGCTCCCAAACACCTTCTAATTCCTGCAAGACAATTGGGGATTACAGATGTTTTGGGATTTTTATCTAAAAAATGAGTCTTATGTAAAACATTCAGTGTAAAAAATTGACAGACACTAAGATTATTGAAGTTATATGTAAAGTAAGAAGTGAGTTTGCTCTGAGTGAGAACCGAAAGGCCTCTCACCAGCTTGTGCTCCCAGCTTGTGGGGCTGGCCGCCTCCCTAGTTCCCTGTCTCTCTGCCAAAATCGACATTTATCTGAACTTACACACACACATCACACACACACACACCACACACAACACCCACACACACACCCACCACACACATACACACCACACACACACACCACACACACACCACACACACACCATACACACACCACACACACACCATACACACACCACACACATCACACCACACACACCACACACACCACACACACACCACACACACACACCACACACACACACACACACACACACCATACACACACCACACACATCACAACACACACACCACACACACACACACACACCACACACAAACACACCATACACACACACACCATACACACACCACACACACCACACACACACACAGACACAAATTCCACCCCCACACACACCACACAAATACCACACACACAACACATATATCACACACACCACATACACCACACACACACCACACACCCACCATACACACACCACACACACCACACACCACACAGCACACACACACCACATACACCACACCACACACACCACACACACACACACACACACAACAGGTTCCCTGCTTCTCAGTTATATGACAGGCTGATGATTTTGAACATGGGATGGAAAATGGGTTTGTACCAGTCTATTCACACTCATTTGAATGCGATTGCATCTGATACCAATAGGAGGTATGTACTAGATAATGACCCCAGTTGTGGGATCCCTGCATAGCAATAACTTCTTATGAATTTTGCTTATATTTAGTAAGTACTTGTTGAAAGCCCATCACATTATAGCAAAACGCGGCTGCTGAGGACTTAAAGGGACCCAGGCCATGGCTCTTCCCAGGGCAGCTCATTCCATCTGGAAAGATAACAGATGCACATTCTGCTAATTAAATCATGTTAGAATCAACGGAACTGGCTCAGCCCCATCTAGAAAACAAAAATATTTGACCAGAGAAAAACAATGACTATAAAAAAGCAATAATTTTAGCCAATGGTCTGTTGTAATTTTTTAAACCCCATTTCACAATAGTATAGAATGTAAGGATTTCTGTGGCAGGATAATTCTTTTCACAGCATATCATTTTCATTTTTCCAGACTCTCTTCCACCCATGCATGTTATTTAAGACTAGAGGCCCGGTGCACGAATTCATGCACCATGAAAGGAACTGTGGGCCACAAGGCTGCGGTGGGCACAGGGGCAGGTCTCAGCCCATCCTCCACGCCCCTGCTCAGCCCCTCTCGCTGCACCCCTGGTCCTCTGTCTGCTGGCAGCCCTGCTCCCACCGCTGCCGCTCCCGTGCGCTGATGGCACCAGCCCTGCTTGCACCTGCTGACTGCGTGGAGCAATTGGGGCTGGCGCCAACAGCGGGTGCGAGCTGGGCCAGTGCTGTCAGCGGGTGCGAGTGGTGGCTGTTGCCCCAATCGCCCCTCAGGAGCAGGGGGAGGTGGAGAAGCCCTCAGGGATGATTGGGGCTGGTGGCTGCCACTTGCACTTGCTGACAGCGCTGAGCGATCGGGACCAGCACAGGGCACCGGCAGCGGGTGCGAGCAGTGGCTCAGGCTCCTGCTGCAGTGTGAGTGGGGTCAGTGCAGGCAGTGGGTGCGAGTGGCGGCTCTGACACTGACAGCGGGTGCGAGCAGTGGCTGCCGGTCCCGATAGCCCCTCAGGAGCAGGGGGAGATGGAGAAGTCCTGAGGGGCGATTGGGGCCAGCAGCCGCCACTTGCACCTGCTGACAGTGCCAACTAATTGAGGCAGGTGCTGGGCGCCGGCAGTGGGTGCAAGCAGCGGCTCTGGCACTGGCAGCGAGTGCGAGTGGGGTCAGTGCTGGCAGTAGGTGCGAGCGCCGGGTGGGACCGCAGCATGCGGGAGCAAAGAATTTCCAGTAATTACCAGAGGCTTGCCCAGATGACAGCGACCGGTGCCCTGCCTTGTTCTGGCATCCCCATTCACCTGCTCCACCATCCCGCCATGGCCAATGCCCACCATGTTCCATGTTCTGTTGCCTGCTGCTGACACCCGCCATGTTCCGTGCACATCCCCTGTTGGTCAGTGCCCATCATAGCGACTGGTTGTTCAGTTGTTCAGTTGTTCCACTGTTCAGTCTATTTGCATATTAGCTTTTTATTATATAGGATGACTAAAGTTGGCCAAGCCACTGTAGTGCCAGGGCTGGCTTCCTGCATCTGCCTCTCTAGCTTACCTTTCTGGGAGGGCCTCTGCCCACCACATCTCCTGGCCATTGCACACCCTCCTCTCACCTCTTCTTCATCCTCCTTCTCATGATGTCTTCTCAGGTCTGGGAGTTACAACCTGGCCTCACTGTCTTACCTTGTCCCAGGCAGGCTGTATTCACATCATTCATCTGCATTTCTGAAAAATTTGTGATATCATTTCCTATATTCCTGCCTGGTACTTAATAGTAAAACCTCAGAGGAAATCCTGCTAAAAACATGTAAAACTGTGAGTGCTTAGTAACCCTATCATTATTTAATGCTATTCTGAAAATCCTAGCAATTACAAAAATGATCTATTTCTCTATATAAAAGCCTAAGAAATGGTCGACCAGGCGCTATAATGTGCACTGACCACTAGGGGGCAGATGTTCAAAGCAGGAGCTGCCCCCTGGTGGTCAGTGCGCTCCCACAGCCAACCTCAGTCCCTCCCACAGTACCACAGTCCCTCCCCCGAGCCGTCTGGCCCCCATCTGCCCCTGGTGCTAAACCATTCATAGACGACCTGCTTCTGGGTTGGAGTCTTGTATGTAGCAGAGCAGCTTCCTTGCTGCAATCTATTGAAAGTCAGCCCTCGACATAAAGGTTTGTCTTGCTCCCTTCCTCTCCCTTTCCCGGGGGCTGCCGCCCACCTCAGTGGCGACGTGGTGGCGAGGGAAGGAGGAGCGGGAGAGGCGGGGAACCATGTGGTGGTGGGGCGCAGACAGCGGCATTGCCATCCAGTGGCCATTCCTTCTGCACCCGGTCCAGTGACCATTGCCTCCTCTCCTGACCCCACTAGGGTCTTTGGGCCTTGGGCTGGGCTGGGGAACCAGGGGTGGGTGGCAGTGGACGTGGTCCCTTTCCCGGGGGGCCAAGGGCCAACTCCCTCCTTGGGGCCAGCAGCCAACCTCCTGCAGTCCCTACCCCCATCCCTCTTCCTGGCTGGCAGGCTCCCATCGGCCTGGCCCCGATTGGCCCTGATCACCAGCCAGGCCTAGGGACCCCACCCATGCACGAATTCATGCACCGGGCTTCTATTCTATCTATCTATATAAAAAGCCAGTGACCGGAATGCTGTAACTACCGAAACGACTGGTCACTATGTCGCCCACTGAAGCCAGTGAACCGGCCCAATTAGGGGGTGGCTCTGGCTGGCCAACCTCCTGCGGCCTCTCCCCCCAGCCGACCCCACCCCTAATTGGACTCTCCCACCATGATCGAGGGTGGGGCAGCTGGCCACCTCCCCCCATGGCCCTTGCCCCCGGCTGGCCCCACCCCCAATGGGCCCCCACCACCCCAATTGGCCCGCAGGCCCTCCCCTGAGGTGGCCTTTGCCAAAAGGGGGTGGGGCCAGCCTGCCAACCTCCTGCAGCCCCTCCCCCCACTCATCCCCACCCCAGATTTGCCCTCCCACCCCAATTAGGGGTGGGGCCAGCCAGCCAACTGCCTGTGGCCCCTACTTCCTGGCTGGCCCTGCCCCCGATGGGCTCTCCACCCCATTCTGGGGCAGAGCTGGCCGGCCCACCTCCCACAGCCCCTCCCCACGGTCAACCCCACCCCCGATCAGCCCCCACCACCCCAATTGCCCACGGCCCCTCCCCCCAGCCAGCTACGCCCCCCGATTGGTCCCTCACCCCAAATCAGGGGTGGGACTGGCCAGCCAACCTCTCAAGGCCCCTCCCCCAGCTGCTGACCCCTGATTGACCCACCCCCCATTTGGGGGTGGGGCCAGCCGGCCCACCACCCATAGCCCCTCCATAGCCCCATGCTGGCCCTGCCCCCAATCGGCCCCCCCACCCCAATTGGGGGCGGGGTCCACCAGCCAATTGCCCACAGCCCCTCCCCCTAGCAGGTATGGCCCTGATCGGGCCCCGATCTAGGTGGGCTGGCTGGCCAACCTCCCGCCGTCTCCTCCTCCCAACAGGCCCAGCCTGATCTGCCTCGATTGGGGCCCGGCCGGCTGGAACCCACCCGTGCACGAATTCGTGCACTGAACCTCTAGTCTACACTAATAAAAGAGAAACATGGTAATTGGCGTACGACCGCTACCCTTCCCATTGGCTAATCAGCATATCCTTATGCAAATTAACTGTCAGCCAAGATGGCGGCCCGGCAGCCAGGCAGCTGGAAGCGAACATGAGGCTTGCTTGCTCCAGTGACTGCAGACTGCAACGTTCCCCGCCTGACTTGCCGGCCTCTGAGCTACAACTCTAAGAAACTATGTTGCAAATATAGAAGCTAAACAAAACCCCAGAAAAAAGCTTTCAGCCGGCCGGCCGGGATCTCAGAGCTAGAGTTATACATTATTTCGATTATAGCAGTGGAAGCCTCAGAGCTAGAGTCAGAGTTAAAGCTGGCCCAGAATAAAAAAAGAAAAAGAAAAAGAAAAAAAAGGAGTGGTTGGGAGCTTCAGTCAACAATCGCCAGCCTGAAAGCAGCCCTCAGCTCCTCACCCAGACTGGCCAGGCACCCCAGTGGGGACCCCCACCCTGATCCAGGACACCCTTCAGGGCAAACCAGCCAGCCCCCAGGCCTCTATCCTATATAGTAAAAGGGTAATATGCCTCCCAGCACCGGGATCAGCAGAGCCGCGAGGCCTCCTGGCACGGGATCAGCGTGACAGGGGGCAGCGCCCAAACCCCCTGATCGCCCTGCGGCTCTGTGTGTGACAGGGTGCAGCGCCCCAACCCCCCCCCCCCCACAGGCCCTGCACTGTGTGTGACAGGGTAGAGCCATAACCTCCCCATCAGCCCTGCCCTGAGTGTGACAGTGGCGGCGCCCCAACCCCCTGATCTGCCCTGCTGTGTGTGTGACAGGGGGCGGTGCCCTAACTACCCTATCGGCCCTACTCTGTGAGTGACAGCGGGGAGCTCCTCAACCCCCTGATGGGCCCTGCTCTGTGCATGACAGGGGGGAGCTCCTCAACCCCCTGATGGGCCCTGCTCTGTGCATGACAGGGGGGAGCTCCCCAACCCCCCTGATGGGCCCTGCTCTGTGTGTGACAGGGGGGAGCTCCCCAACCCCCCTGATGGGCCCTGCTCTGTGAGTGACAGGGGGCAGCGCCCCAACCCGCCTGATGGGCCCTGCTCTGTGCAGGGGGCAGTGCCCCAACCCCCCAATCAGCCCTACCCTGAGCGTTACTGAGGGTGGCATCGCAACCTCCCAACCCGCCCTGCTCTGTGCATGACAGGGGGGAGCTCCCCAACCCCCCTGATTGACCCTGCTCTGTGTGTGACAGGGTACGGAGCCCCAACCCCCCTGATGGGCCCTGCTCTGTGAGTGACAGGGGGCAGCGCCCCAACCCGCCTGATGGGCCCTGCTCTGTGCAGGGGGCAGTGCCCCAACCCCCCAATCAGCCCTACCCTGAGCGTTACTGAGGGTGGCATCGCAACCTCCCAATCAGCCCTGCTCTGTGCATGACAGGGGGCGGCGCCCCAACTCCCCAATCAGCCCTGCTCTGAGCCCGACCAGGGGCTGCACCTAGGGATTGGGCCTGCCCTCTGCCACCCAGGAGCAGGCCTAAGTCAGCAGGTCGTTATCTCCTGAGGGGTCCCAGACTTCGAGAGGGCACAGGCTGGGCTGAGGGACCGCCCCTTCCCCCCCAAGTGCACAAATTTTTGTGCACTGGGCCTCTAGTATATAATAAAAGCCTAAGTGACCATTATGACTGAACGACTGAACTACTGAACAACTGGTCCGTCGGTGCTATGATGCGAACTGTCCATCAGGGGGCAGACACTCAGTGCAGCAGCTGCCCCCTGGTGGTCAGTGTGCTCCCACAGCCAACTTCCCATGGCTGGTCAACCTCCCATGGCCCCTCCCCCTGGCTGGCCAACCTCCTGTGACCCCTCCCTCCTGGTCAGCCAACCTCCCATGGCCCCCACATCCCCGTCCGGCCAACTTTCCTTGGCCCCAATCGGTCCTGATTGGCCCCGACCGCTGGCCAGGCCCAGGGACCCCACCTGTGCATGAATTCGTGCACCAGCCCTTTAGTATGACAATAAGAATACATTTTTAAAATTGGGGGGAATCAGTTGTTCAGTGTAAGAACTGAAAACTCTAAAAGGAATCAAGTTAAAACAATTGGATTTGGTGAGTGGAGTAGCTCCTGGATACATAATAAACACACAAATGCCAAGATTATCACTGTGTACAGGGAGAAGGTGTGGGGACAATGAAAGCAAGTTCTGCTTCTGATGACAAAGGTGTGTGTCCTGTCTGGGAACCCTGCCAGGTAGGCCTGACCTGCTGACTGCACTTCCAGGGATCTTGCCCACTGCGCCCACCCCTCCCCAGAGCAGTCTCCCACTCGGCCTGTGCTGCTCCTGCCTCTCACCACACACCCTCCCCTCCCAGATGGGACAGGCTGGCCCAGGGTGAAATGTTCCTCCAAACCAGCCACGACCAGCCAATAGCAAGCACACTGGGTTTCTCTCCTGCGAATAAGAACCACAGAGAGGACACTTCACTGGTGGGACAGAGCAGGGCAAAATTCTCCTGGGGTGGATGTGGGCCGTGACGAGCCAAAGCCCTGTGCCAACTAAAACCACTAGCGCTACGGAGGAGCAGGGACCATGAGTCAGCAGAGAAGTTGGTCTGGGCCCAGCCACTTGTCAATCATGATGCTCCACCTTTACCCCGGAGCTCCCACTGGGCTGCAGAGCCTCGTGGAAGCCCAAGGCCTCCCCCAGCTCCCGTCCTCCCCCTTTGCCTTCTACAGGTGTCAGGCCGAAGACTCCCCCTGGAGCAGTGCCTGCCTCCTCCGCTCACTCTGCCTGTCCCTCCACGGTGCTGCACACAGTAGTCACCTGCATGGCTAACTCTGCTCTGACATCTTCCCAGGGATGAGCGGACCCAGCAGGCGCCCCGGGGGGCTGAAACTGAGGAGATGGTTTTGGGTGTCTGTGGTGTCCTGAAGTGGGGGGATAAATTGCTTTGAGTAACACAGACATATTCGGTGCACAACCAGTGTGAGGCCACATTCTTGCAAGATTATGAATACTCCACTAAGGAAGGCAAAGTCTGCCCTCACTGGTGTGGCTCAGTGGATAGAGTGTCATCCTGCGGACTAAAGGGTCCTGGGTTTGATTCTGGTCAAGGGCACATGCCCGGGTTGTGGGCTCGATCCCCAGTAGTGGGCATCCTGGAGGCAGCCAATCAATGATTCTTTCTCATCATTGATGTTTCTCTCCCTCTCCCTTTCTCTCTTAAATCAATAAAAATATATTTTAAAAAAGAAAGGCAACTTTTATTCAAAAAGACAACGGGAACCGAGACCCTGTCCAACCACGTGGAGGGACCTCCCTGGAGCAGAAACAGGCTAAGCCCTGGGAGCGTCGGTGGGAGCTGGACACAGTGCACACAGGCGGCCCCTGACGGCTGGTGGAGGTGCCCCAATGGAGCTGAGTAAATCGTGCCACGTGGCCACGTGTCTTAACCAGAGACCTAACGATTTTAGAGCCAGGACACTTGAGCATCTCTGACAGTACACATGCCTGTGTCCCCCGAAATGCATGTATTGAGGTCCTAACCCCCATGGCTCCTTCATTCCACCTTGTCCTGTTTGATTTTTTTAAATGCATTTTTTTCCATTTTTGATGCAATCACAACTGGCTTTCTACCTTCACTAAGCTTTTGTGGGGAAAGGTTTTCCGATGGGGCCGGTTGTGCCAGTCGCTGTGAGCGGTGGGCTGTGGGCGGTAGGCGGTGGGTGATGGGCGCTGAGCTCCAGGGGGCTCGCTGAGAGGAAGGCGCGGGGTCTGAGGTGTGGCTGCTGTTTTACCTGCCGTCCCTACAGGCACACGGGGCCTCTGGGGAGCAGAAACCGCCCGGACCCATGCAAGGTCCTTGGTGGATGCAGAGCCTGCACCCTGCGCCGAGAGTGTTGGCCACAGCCCTGATGGTCATTCTCTTCCTCGAGGGGAAAGGCCAGGCGCCTGTTGCCCGTTCGTTTCATGCTGGGCCTGTCTTATCTGGAGTGAAGCAACAAGGACACGGAGTGCTGCCTGGTGCTCTCTGTTGGGTTAAGTCTCTCCCTCATCCCCCCACTGCCATCCTGTCAGTCTCCTGGCGGGAGGGAGCGGATGGAGATGCAGGGGCTGTAATGAAGGGGCTGCTCAGGGCGAGTTTAAAGAACCACCGGGCAGCAGCAGCGGCACCCCGAGCCTCGGGGCTGTGAGCTGGCGGGAGGGGCTGGGCAGGGGGTGCACTTGCTGTCAGTCTGTCCGTCCACTGTGCAGTGGGGGCGGCCTCCTTCAGCGTTTCTGCTGCGGGGCCTCCAGGCTCTGAGGCCCTGGCTGTCCTTCGCTGTCAGTCAGGGAGAGGGAGACGTCCAGGCGGTGCAGCTGCCGTCCGTCCATGTGGCTGCGGGAGGAGGGGCCGAGGATGGGCGACTGGGGGACGGAAGCCACAGAGGCTCCGGGCGGCACACGGGGCCACGCGGGACCGCCTGGCTCTGTCTGGAAGCCAGGAGCCAGGGTCAGTGGGAGCGCAGCACCGCCTGGCCTGCTGCGCTGGGTGGGGACTCCACTTCCCCTCCCGCAGCCACGTTGGCAGTAGGGCCCTCGCCACCCTCGCTCTGGTCAGTCCTGCTGTGGAGCTGGTGGGAACCCAGTGCCCGCGTCTTTAGGGAGCCGCCCTGCCCACACCCGCGGACAGCCTCCCTCCACCACCCGCCCTGCCTGCCCGCTAGCGCTCCTCTGGGCCCCACCTCATCCCCCTCACAGCTCAGCTCTGGGTTGGCTCCGGGCCAGCACTTGGGCCCGACCTCAGGCACCTGGGGTGACCCTGCGTGTTGGCCTCCCACACGAAGGGAAGAGGGGACCCGGTTTGCTGGTGTCTACCTGCCCACTGCCTGCTGGGCCCGGACCCAGTGCATCCCCCATGAGGCCATGAAGCCGGGGCCTTAGTGCCATAGGTGCGGCACCCTTATTAGACGAGGGAGGGACACAGGGGTGTGTACACGGGGCAGCACGCGGAGAGGCACCAGGAGGGTGGCGTCTGCAAGTCCAGGAGCGAGGCCTCAGGCAGCGGGCCCGCCCTGGACTGGGAGGAGGCAGGACTGTTTGTGCAGCTGTCCGAGAGCCTGGCGGAGCGGACTAACCACTCACAGGCGGGCGCCACGCCCTCGGCCCTGGCCGGCCATTCTAGGAGGTGCCCAGTCTGCTCATTTAGCCATTCATTCAACAAATGTCCACGTTCCCAGCACCAGAGTGCAGGCCAGCCATGTAGGTGGTGGTGCCCCGGACTCAGGAAGGGAAACAGCCTTAAAGCTGGTGATTTTAGGAACTAAGTCCCCTCAGACAGCATGTAACATAAACTTGTAACTAACCATGGTTTTTTAAAAAATATATATTTTATTGATTTTTTACAGAGAGGAAGGGAGAAGGATAGAGAGTTAGAAACATCAATGAGATGCCGAAACCGGATTGGCTCAGTGGATAGAGCGTCAGCCTGCGGACTGAGGGGTCCCAGGTTTGATTCCGGTCAGGGGCATGTGCCTGGGTTGCGGGCACATCCCCAGTGGGAGATGTGCAGGAGGCAGCTGATCGATGTTTCTCTCTCATCGATGTTTCTGGCTCTCTATCTCTCTCCCTTCCTCTCTGTAAAAAAATCAATAAAATATATTTAAAAATAAAAAAAAAGAAACATCAATGAGAGAGAAACATTGATCAGCTGCCTCCTGCACACTCTCCACTGGGGATGTGCCCGCAACCAAGGTACATGTCCTTGACCGGAATCGAACCCAGGACCTTTGAGTCCAAAGGCCGATGCTCTATCCACTGAGCCAAACCGGTTAGGGCAAACTAACCATGTTTTATGAAAAAGTGATTGACCTTATCAGCCACTGTTACCATTTTAAAGGACTATTTAGAAAATAAAACTGTACAGGTTTACACATGCATCCTTCACCCCAATCAGAAAAGGGCAAGGCCTCCTGTGAGTCAGGACATCACAGCAATGATAATACTTCTAGCCCTAACCTTCAGCCATTTCTCCTGACAGACCCGTCTCCTCCAGGTGGGGAAGACGAGCACCTCTTGTCATAAGAAGACAATGTGGCCCTGTGCATGCACACATATCATGCCAAACATCACACCTCAGCCATGGCACAACAGGCACACACACAGGCACACACATAGACACACATAGGCACACACGGGCACACACAGACACACACACAGACACACACAGACACATACAGGCACAACAGGCACACACAGGCGCACACATAGGCACACATAGGCACACACGGGCACACACAGACACACACACAGACACAAACAGACACACACAGGCACAACAGGCACACACAGGCACACACATAGGCACACATAGGCACACACGGGCACACACAGACACACACACAGACACACACACAGACACACACAGACACATACAGGCACAACAGGCACACACATAGGCACACATAGGCACACACGGGCACACACAGACACACACACAGACACACACAGGCACATACAGGCACACACAGGCACACACATAGACACACATAGGCACACACGGGCACACACAGACACACACACAGACACACACACACACACAGACACATACAGGCACACACAGGCACACACATAGACACACATAGGCACACACGGGCACACACAGACACACACACAGACACACAGAGAGACACACATAGGCACACACGGGCACACACAGACACACACAGACACATACAGGAACAACAGGTACACACACAGGCACATATATAGGGACACACAGTCACACACAGGCACACACAGCCACACATGCAGTCACACACAGAGGGGCACACAAAGGCACACACAGGCACACACACAGACACACAGGCACAACAGGTACACACCCAGGCGCACATACAGGGACACACACAGGCGCACACAAGCACACACAGGCAAACAGTCACACACAGGCACACACAGGCACACATGCAGGCACAAAAGATACACGCAGGCACAAAAGATTCACACAGGCACACACAGGTGCATATACAGCCACACACAGTCATACACAGAGGGGCACACACAGGCTTACACAGGCACACACACATCCACACACGCAGTCACACAGAGGTGCACACAGGCACACACACAGTCACACACAGGCGCACATAGGCACACACTGGCAGACACAGAGACACACGCAGGCACAACAGGTACACACAGGCACACACAGGCACACGCAGCCACATGCACACATGCACACACATTTCATGAGGACAGACACCCCTGCAGGCATCATCCCCTTTGTTGTGTCACTAGCATCACATCAAAGCAAAGCTGCTGCTTGTCAGAAGGGACAAAATGTGTTGTGAACGCATCTGGGTACACAGACACGCAGCCATTCCCAACATTGACCTCCTGGTGTGGGTCTGGTTCCCTCAGCCTGTGCTGTGTGCAATGTTCTCGTGGGTCCGTGCGCAGGAGGCAGAGCCAGAGGGACCTTGCCAGCTTGAAACACCCAGGTCAGGAGGTGGCAGTGTTTTTGGTGAGCACAGAGGGGCCTGGATCTGAGCAGGAGTGAGTGGGGCCATGGGCAGGGCTCTGGTTAAAAATAAAAGTACGAACAAGAGGAGGACGCCGGGGCTGCAGCTGGAGGACAAGGCCGGCTCGTGGCCATCATCCCGGACGGCACTGTTTGCCTTGGCGTGTCTTCTGAGGGCTTTCTGACATGTCTGAGCCAAGGACAGGCCTCTGCGGTCTGAGGCCGTGGCTCCCCAAGGTGGCGGTGACCCGGCACACATAGGCACACATATAGGTGCACACAGCACACACACAGGTGCACACACAGCACACACAGGTGCACACAGGCACACACAGGCACACACAGACACACAGGCACACACAGGCACACATAGGTGTACACACAGACACACACAGCACACACAGGCACACACAGGCGCACACAGACACACAGGCACACACAAAGCACACATAGGTGCACATATAGGCACACACAGGCACATACACAGCCATACCTCCGTCAGGCTCTACAGGGCTGGGACTCTGCGCCTCAGGTTGCATGTTAATGACAGGGGCACACACATGTGCGTTCCTCCGGACCCTCTGATGCACAGCACAGGTGGGACGTTATGCGGGGTCACCTTATTTGATTTCGTCTTCAACTTATGAAAAGTTTCAACCATAAAGAAGCCAGTAGTGCATCCTATCTAATAATAGACAAACATGGTAATTAGCCGTACCTTCGCTACCATCACCATTGGCTGATCAGCACGATATGCAAATTAACCACCAACAAAGATGGCGGCTAATTTGCATACTGCAGGCAGGGCGGGACACCGGGAGCCGCCATCCAGGCCCCCGTGTGTGACCCCAGGAGCCGCCGGAAAGCCAGGCCGCAGGCAAGGTGGCCCCCCTGAGACCCAGGAGCCCATTGGCGAGGTCTGCAGGCGAAGCAGTGATCAAGCTATGAAGGGGAAGGTGGGGGGTGGAAAGAGCTACAGGAGCAGCTCTGGCTGGAGACTGAAGACTCTGGCCGGAGCGAGGAGCAAAAACTAAAGGCTCCAGCCGCAGCGAAGACTGTGTCCAGAGCGAAGATGGAAGGCGGTGGCCAGAGTGAAGGTCTGGGTCCAGGGTGCCAGAGGAAAACTGGTGCTGGCAGCCAGGGGGAAGAAGGCCTATTGCAGGAATCTTCATGCAATGGGCCTCTAGTCTTTCAATAATTGTTAACATGTTGCCCTAATGTTTTTGCTGAAACGTCATAAATTAAAGATGTTATAGATATCAGGGCACTTTACCCTCCAAAACATGGGCACCTGCCATTTCAAAACAAGGAGATTTGTTATGTAAACACAATGCCATCATCACTGTTACATCCGCCTCAGGCCGGGTCCTGGTCACACTTCACAAATCGCTCTCAGTTCCCAGCAGCGGCCTCATCCCCCCCCCCCCCCGCGGTGGTCACTACGGAGCATGAGCCTCAGACATGGAGTCACTTGTAAAACTGAAAGACTATATTAACTTGGGGGATTATTTTTAGGAGAAAATGAGATTTCTCAGAGATAAATAAGGTAGGATTTTCCATGTGGATTGTCACTGCGGCAGACAGAAGTACCAGAAGTACCTGAGAGACTGGGGTTGTGCTTGGGGACAGTGGAGCTGGGAAGGCCACACCCCTTACATCCTGTGGGGGAAGGGCACAGAGATGGGAGCCAGGGGCAAAAGCCACACCTTCAGAGGCAGCTTGTGGGGTGGCCTGATGGGGTGTCAGCCCCTCAGTGTTCCTCCAGCTCTGCGCCCTCAGCACTCCACCACGATGTCTCTCCAACGGAACCTCATTTCCGTGGTTTGGTCAGAAATGTGACCATTGCTGTGAAATTTCGCCTCATGAAGTCTGGCAGTTCTTGAATTCTGTTCTGGGTTAGAGACATGGAAGCATGGAACAGAGTGGAATCCCGGAGGGATGATGGGAGGTAATCCACTGAGGACCTTGTATGTGTATACATATATGCATGGCCCATGGACACAGACTAGGATGGTGAGGGCCTGGGGGGGCGGGGCGAGGGGGCAGGCTGGAGGGGGTCAATAGGGGAAAAGGGGACACCTCATACTTTCAACAATAGAGACTTATTTTAAAAAATGTTCTGGGTGTCTGATCTCTGCAATAAATTGTTAGTGCCCTCCTGCCCCCCCTGCCCCCCGCCCCCCCGGCTGGGGCAGTAGCTCAGGATTTCTGGGCACAGACAGGTGGAGCTGAGTGTACACACAGCACCCAGATCATCGCCATCACCCAGCAGTGGAGACACCTTCTTCATTCCTAAACAGTAAGTGAAGAACAAGGACGGCGCCAATTCTATAATTTTGATTAATTTAGCACTTAAAAGGGAAGCAGAGGCTTTTTAATAATTGAATTTATGGTGTAAGGCACCTGGTGTCTCTTGTTGCCACTCTTCTGGGAAATGCTTTACATCCTTGGAGGATTCGACCTCGCATTCCAGTTGGGAATCACAGAAGGGAGCAGCGGTCTGTGGGGCACCTCCCACGGGGGGTGGGGACTGTGGGGTGCCTCCCACGGGGGGTGGGGACTGTGGGGCGCCTCCCACAGGGGGTGGGGAATGTGGGGGGCCTCCCACGGGGGGTGGGGACTGTGGGGTGCCTCCCACGGGGGGGTGGGGACTGTGGGGCTCCTCCCACAGGGGGTGGGGACTGTGGGGCACCTCCCACGGGGGGGTGGGGACTGTGGGGTGCCTCCCACCGGGGGTGGGGACTGTGGGGCGCCTCCCATGGGGGGGGACTGTGGGGCACCTCCCATGGCACCGTTGCAGAGGACGAGGAGTCTGGCCAGATAGACACACAAGACCCAGGACACAACCAAGGTCTCTCAGCGACTAGCTCAGCCTTGCAGTTCACTTGACAGAAGGAACACCCCATGCAAACAGCGGGGCCCCTTCTCCTGGTGGAGCGCCTCTCTGTGATGTTCCAGCCTTGTGTCTCCTCGCCTGTTATTCACAGCCCTGAGCACTGAGCCTGAGAGTCTCAGCGCATGTGGCGCTGAAGGGCTGGGGGTGCGGGAGGAGCTCTGGCCCTGGCGCTGACTGCGGGCACCTAAGGCTGGTTTTCTCCTTTGAAAGCGAGAATGACAGCAGCGCCTCTCAGAGATGGTCAGTGTGGCGCTGGACGCTAGGCAGTGCTCAGTGAACACTGGCTCTTTTTGCTGTTCATACGGTGACTTACATGGGCCTCCACCCTGCAGCGCATGTTCGTGGCAGGACTGAACAGAAAGGGGCCGTGCTCGGAGCCTCCTCAGGCTGTTGAGTGCTGCGCACAGAGCTGATTAGAGAGAGAGGAGTGACACGGAGGCTGCAGGGGCGCTGGGCCAGGGCAGGCGGGCGCAGGAGACAGCCGGCCCGGGACGGCACAGGTTGGTGCAGCCCAGGGCACGCGTTCGGTGTGATGGGTGTGATGCTGCTTCCCGGGGTCTCCTCCCCAGCGCTGAGCGGCAGGTGCTCCGGGGAAAGGCTTCAAGGTCAGGTGCACGCTTGAGACAAACGAGGGTTTAAATGTCTGAATTAAAGAAACCTGGTTAATTTGGTTAAATGCAAAATTTCCTGAAATTATTTGCCTATTTTTCTTCCTCTTTTGAGTTCGTTTGGCCCTGTCCGCATTCGGCGCCGGTGCTTCCCGAGCGCACGGAGAAGGCTGCCAGCACCCGCGGCGGAGTCTCCAGGAACCGCGTCCTGGTGTCCTCACGCCTGCGGGCCTCCGCATGCGTCCTCGGGCCCCTCGGAGGAAGCTGTGTTTCTAGAACTGTTTAGATGTTGCAAAAGTATGTGTACTGCCAGGCCCCCAAATCCAACTTGATGTAATAAAGTAGAATAAAAATGGAATTATTAATTTCCATGAAGGACAAGAAATAATGACCACAAAATCAGCACCAGCTTAGCCTGTGAACTGAAAGTCCGCTTCCCCGGTGGGGTGGCTGGGTGGGTGAGTGTCAGTTCATGAACCAGGAGGTTGCAATTTGATTCCCGGTCAGGGCACATGCGCTGGTTGTGGTCTTGGTCCCCTGTGTGGGGTGTGCAGGAGGGGACCAATCAATGATTCTCTCTCATCATGGATGTTTCTATCGCTCTCTCCCTCTCCCTTCCTCTCTGAAATCAATAAAAATATATTAAAAAGAAGGTCCACTTATAAAGCCCAATACGTAGCCATTTAGAGTGATGATGGGTAATAATTACATTAACACTTATTTTCTTCTTAGGAGTCAGAATTTCAAGGGGAATGAATAAAAGAAATGAATTTAGTTATTTATAACTTCCTTTAGCTGGAGACACCGGTTTTAATTTTAAAATTTAGCTGGTAAGCTCATTTAATCATCTTTCAAAATTCATGAGTCGCCAGGGTCCATTGGAGATGAAAATTATTCTCATTTTTACAGAATGTGAGGACAGGGACGCCGGCGGGCCCGGGCGCGGGCAGGTGCTGCTCTGGAGCCCGGTCTTCTGAGAGCTCAGTGTGACCCGCTCGCCACCGCTGCCCACCTGCCCGCTGCTCTCCGAGGAGGGCGGAAGCCCTGTTACTTTTCTCCCTCAGTCATGAAGGTTCTTGTCAAAGGAATGAACGCTGATGCTATTTTTTTTATAGGAAGCAATAACAGGGAACAAAACTCAGTCTTTCTCGTGTGCCTGAGACACCTGCAGTTGTCTGGGCCATGATTCTGAAAGCAAATTTGGTTTGTCCAGGAGGTTGTCATAGCGGCTGGATGGTGGCCATGCGGCAGGGCCCTGCTTGGCGCTGAGGGGGAGTGAGCCAAGCCTTGGCGCCCGCGTGGAAGCTGAAGAGAGAGCAGAGGGCCTCTCAGTGTCGCGAAGAGGCTACTCCAGACGGGCCTGCAGCTTCCCATTGCTGCTTGCATATGGTACCTGACAGATGCTGTCTCTTGTATGAATCAGATATCGAAAGGAATAAAGAGTGCGATGTGTAGCAGGACTTTGCTGAGCAGAGGCTCCTTCCTATAAAAATGGAGGCCACCAAAATAATTTTTAATTGAGGTGTTTGCCTAATTGAATTTTGCCATTCTCTACAGGGAGAAATCAGGGACATCCCAGTCTTAATAAAGAAGAATAAAAAGGAACATATTTAGCCAAGAAATGTGAACCAAGGAGATGAAGAACGTTCTGTGGAACCCTGGGAAGACCACCAGAGCTCCGTTGTCCCGTTCACGAGTCTGCAACGCGGATCTGTGCAGTCAGATGCAGCTCCCTGCCAGGGGCTGAATTGTGCCCCCCCCCCCCCCCCCCGCATTTATATGTAGAAGTCTGACCTCCATGGCCTTATTTGGAAACAGTGTTGTAGATGTAATCACTTCAAGTCAAGATGAGCCCATCAGGGTGGGGTCTAACCCAACACCGCTGGTTTTCGCATAAAAAGGGAAAATGCGACACAGACAGGTGCATGGAGAGCACCAGGTGACGATGAAGATGTTTATTGACAAGTAGAGGGGCGAGGCCTGGAACAAACCAAACCTGCTGACACCTGGAATCAGACTCTGGCCTCCAGAATGAGGACAATTTCTATTGTTCAAGCTACAAAGTTTGTGGTACTTGGTGACGGCAGTGCCAGCAAATGACACATTTCACTAAAATCCTTTGAGTTTCCACCTAGACTTTGGTTACAGTGGTCAGCGGCTCCTGATGTGAATCACTCCCCTGAATTTCCCCGGTACTTCACACCTGTGGTCCTTCTCTTGGTATTTCTTCTGCAGGATTGCCCACCGTTTGCTTTTTTATCAAAGTTCTCATCAATCTCTGTTTCAGTTCAAGAGCCACTTTCTTTGTGTAGCTTTTCTTAACAGTGCTACATCATCCATTCATCCATCCATCCATCCATCCATCCATCCATCATCCATCCATCATCCATTCATCTATCCATTCATCTATCCATCCATTCATCATCTATTCATTATCCATCTATTCTTGATCCATCCATCCATCCATCCATCCACCCATTCATCCATCCATTCAACATCCATCCTTGATCCATCCATCCATCTATCCATCATCCATCCATTCATCCACCCATCATCCATCCATCATCCATCCATCCATCCATCCATCCATCCATCATGCATTCATCATCCATCCATCAATCCATCCATCCATCTATCCATCATCCATCCACCCATCATCCATCCATCCATCCATCCATCCATCCATCTATCCATTCACCCACCCATTTGCTGGCTCACTCATTTAGACCCACTACCTTAATGCAGCACCTACAGGGTGCAGGTTTAGTCCTTCCTTTCTCTAGTTGTCAGAGGTCTGTTTAAAAAAACCTATAATAATAAAAGAGTAATATGCTAATTAGACTGGACAGCCGAATGACCTTCCAGACGTCATTCCGGACATCCTTCTGGATGAAGCCATGGCAGTGGGGGCTGAGGTAGAGGCAGTTAGGAGTGATCAGGCAGGCAGGCAGAGTGGTTAGGGGCAATCAGGCAGGCAGACAGAGTAGTTAGGGGTGATCAGACAGGCAGGCAGGCATGTGGTTAGGGGTGATCAGGCAGGCATGCAGAGTGGTTAGGGGCAATGAGGCAGGTAGGCAGAGTGGTTAGGGGTGATGAGGCAGGAAGGTGAGTGGTTAGGGGCGACGAGGCAGGCAGGCAGGTGAGCAGTTAGGAGCCAGTGGTCCTGGATTGTGAGAGGGTGCAGGCCGGGCTGAGGGACCCTCCCGCACCGGGCCTCTAATATATATATATATATCCCTCCTGGATTGGCTGCTGGCTCTGTTACCATGTCCCTCACTTCTCATTTTTTGTTTTGTTTTTTAATTTCAGAAAGGAGGTTCACTGCTCTTTCTATTTCAAGGGCGATTGCTACCAATGCTGCAAGGAAACGGACAGTAGGATTACACAGTAAGTTTGTGGATGTGACCCCAACAGTGAACCTGCGTCTGGAGCTGTGCTTCTTGGGGCTGTGCTCTCACTGGCTCCTGCACCCTCTTTGGGGCTTTTCTTCGTTTCTCCATTTTGTGGAGGAAGCCCGTGTGTCCTCTCTTCTCTTTGGTCATATTTGCATCTTTCTGATTTTTTTCTGTTCTTCCTTCTGACTTGCTGAAGGTAATTAAGCCCCAAGTATATGCTGAATGTGGTGCCAGGCACTCCCCAGGGATTTTATAGAACCTGGAGAGTACGCTGAGTGAAATAAGCCAGTCAGAGAAAGACAAGCGTCACATGACCTCACTCATATGTGGAATCTAATGAACAAAATAAACTGATGAACGGAGTGGACCCAGAGGCATGGAAGCAGAGAACAGTGTGGAATCTCAGAGGGAAGGCGGGGGAGGGTGGGTGGGTGGGAAGAGATCAACCAAAGTCCTTGTATGCATATACGCATGGCCCATGGACACAGAGGATAGAGTGGTGAGGGCCAGGGGTGGGGGGCGGGGCCAAGGGTGTGCTAGAAGGAGTCAATGTGGGGGGGGGGAGGGGACATACGTAATACTTTCAACAACAAAGACTTAGAACAAACAAACAAACAAACAAACAAAAAAGATTCTTATAATTATGATTAAGCCCAAGCAGGACAAATCTACTAAACAAACGAATGAAGGAAAAGTACATGACATTGTATGATGACGTCCTAAAAGTTGTACATTATTTCCTCCATGGAAACAGGGGAGGTAAAAAGTGGCAAGAGTTTTCTGGCAATAGAGGACATAAATAAGAACGCTGCAACCCACTTATTTTACAGTGGAGTTTGGGTTCGAGGGGGGATGGCTAAAGGTTAAATTGAGCCAGGCTGACCTGACCGAGAGCTTCCCGGGCGGGTGCGCAGGGCATAGCGCGAGCGTGGCGTGGGGACGAGCAGGACGAAGCTGGACGTATAGCGTGGCCTCTGTGCCCGCAGCCTGCTTGGCTGTGTTTCTAGGGGCCGTGCCCTGGAAAGGGCCCTGCCCAGTCACCCCGTCCGCACTGCCCAGCCGTGCGTCCTTGCCCACCGGGCCTGGCACATTTCCGTGCTGGCTTGTCATGGTTTGCACACCCATCTTTCCAGGGAGGCGTGTGCGTGTGTGCGTGTGTGTGTGTGTGTGTGTGTAGGGTGGGGGTGGGGAGGCAGAGTGTCCCTGGAGCAGCGCCTCCTGCAGGAGATCCGGATGCCAGGAACAGGGGCCCTGAGGCGTTTGACTAACCTCAAGGTTGTTCTCTGAAGGTCAAATGAGACAATGCGTGTGAAGCCTTGACATTTTAGAGGAACAGCCACAGAACTCACTTTTGTTGAGCCTGTACTGCTGCCGGCTCTGTGCGCTGGTCGCTGATTTGACTTCTCTTACGGGGCGAGCGCCTGCGGCAGCCGGGCAGCCCCGGGAGAAAAGCAAACTGTGGGTGCTCCCAGGTGTGGGGTCCAGCTGCCTAGGGCCTGATTGCAGGACTGAGCACCATGGCCACGCCGCTCTACCAGGCGCAGTAAACTCCCGAGGGAGTTGGTGCAGCTGTCTATTAAATCCACGTTTTGCATATTTATTAATTTCCTGCAGTTTGTAGTTTCCTACCCCTTGTAGTTGTTATTTCTCCTGAAAAAGACTTTTATTTGAAACTCTTTCTAAAGTAATGGATTTGTTTGTGGACTTCTTTCTATCTTTATTACCAGAGATGTAGAAAAACCAAAACCCAAATCTTCACGGTCGCTGGCTTCTCTGAAAGCTAGTGCTGTCGGAAGAGTAAGAAAGCCCCGCCACGTGGCTCAGTGGTTGAGCGTTGACCTATGAACCAGGAGGTCACTGTTCGATTCCCGGTGGGGGCACATGCCTGGTTTTCGGCTCAACCCCCAGGAGGGGGCATGCAGGAGGCAGCCAACCATGTTTCTCTCTCATCAATGTTTCTATCTCTCTATCCCTCTCCCTTCCTCTCTCTCTAAAAAATCAATAAAAAACTTTTCTTTTTAAAAAAAGAAAGAGTAAGGAAACTGTAGGATGTTGGGTCAGGGAAGCACTAATGAAAACCTCCAGGTACCAGGTAAAGAGAGAGCCCGGGGGTGGGGGGAAAGCACAAGGCGTCCTTTCGCCGTGGCCCAGCCCCTGGGAGGTGTCCAGAGGGTTGGGGCAGTTCGCAGCCCCGAGAAGGAACCCTGCTCTGTCACAATGATTTACGGGCCCAGCTCCGTTACAAGGGCATAGAGTTACTTTTATTTATAACCTACCAGTTGGCAGATAATAAACACTCCTGATGTATTTCTGCGATTAGATTGATAGTTTTGTTTTTAAATAGGACAGAAAAGAATGAGTTTGTCTAAAAATAGGATTGAATTAGCCATCATATCTTTGCACTTTCCTCCGATATCATCTCGTCGATATTTAGTAGCTTTGTGTCTGCCATCTGGTTTCTCTTTAGTGACACCATTTGGCCAGTAATCAAAGAAAACTCCGTTACAGCTTTTTAAAAAAAGGTGAACATAATGAAGACTTTGGTTTTGAGCATAAGGTCAAGAAATGTCAAACACAGACCACCAAATTAAAAGTAACTAAATCAATAGCACTAGGAGGCTAAAAATACTTCTCAACATGGGGAAACTCATAGGCCTATGAAGGCATAAGATTAAGAAGGTGTTAATACAATGGAACAAATTTCAAAAAATTCAAAGCACAAATGAGAAAGGAAGGAGGAATAAGAGGTAAATCTTGCCTTTACCAGGGAAGGTGGAAGCTAAATAGATAAATGTATAGAAACATCCCAACTTGGTGATGTTGGACTTTCATCAGTGGAGGTTATCAATGTCCATGGGAAGGTTTTTCCATATTAAAGCGAGCATACTCCTCTCCCCGCCCCCCCCCCCCCCCCCCCCACACACACACTCCCTACATCAAGGAGAGAGCGTCACAGGCCAGTCTCTCATGGCACCTCAGCCTCCCGTCTGAACATAATGCTCCTAAATTCCTGCGGAATTGGCCCCACACATGTTTTGTGGGTCAAGTGCCAGGAGGGGCCTCTGGCCCTAGGCCCGCGGTAACCCTGCTCTCACTCTTGTTTCCTTGTCAGTGAAACGGGAATCTGTGTATTACTTTCCCCGGTTGCAATTTTTTTATCGAGGTGAAATTCTCTTAACATGAAAGTACTCATGTTCAAGTGCACGCTGCAGTGCTGGTTAGTATATTCCCATTGTCTGGTCCCAGACGTGTTCACCGCCCAAAGGAAACGCCACGCCCACCCGGCAGTGCTCCCTGCTTCCCTCCGCCAGCCCTGTTGCCGCCGGCCTGCTTTCTCGCTATGGGTTTACCTACTCTGCCTATGTCACATAAACAGAATTGTACAGCATGTGATCTTTGCGTCTGGCTTCTCTCACGTACATGTTTTCAGGGTTCAGCTCCTGTGGCAGGTGGCAGGGCTCCATCCCTTTTTCATGGCCAAGTAACATTCCATGGTGGATGGACCGCATCTTTCTAGCTTATGTATGTGTCAGTGTGTGGCCATTCGGGTAATTCCGACCCCTTGGCTGTTATGAAGCGTGCTGCAGTGAACGTTCCTTCACACAGATCTTGTGTGAGTCCCTGTTCTGCCCGGGAGTGGAATTGCTGAGTCATAAGTTAATTCTGTGTTTAGCTTTTCAAGAAAATGCTACATTTCTTTCCACAGCAGTTGAACATTTTGCATTCTCCAACCAACACATGAGGGTGCCTTCAGAGAATTTTGAACAGAGCTTTGAGTTAATTGAATCTGTTCTGGGGACGGATTGAAAGGCAGTGGGCTGTGGGCAGGCTTTGAGGGCGGTCTCCTGGCTAAGGTTGCTCTGCGCGTGGGCTTCTTCTAGAGCTGCCGCCTGCCTGTGGGGCAGGAGGGAAGGAAATGCTCAGGAAGGCGCTCCCCTCCCCCACAAGGCCGCCTGGTGACCACAGGGATGCGCCCCACTCACCCTCTGCCCCTAGCATGGCTCCAGCCGTCTCTGTGAGGAGTGGTCCCCATGGCCCTAGCTGCTGCAGCAAACACACTGAGGGCCCCTCACGCGCCCCTCTTTATCCTCCTCAGGACTCGGCTCGCACTCTCCGCCCCCCCACCTCCTTACCCCCCTACCCCCGTCCCAGGACTCTGGGGAGGGACAGCTCAGCGCTGGAACCCGGGTCCTGGCCCAGTGCAGGTGCCAGAGGAGCAGGCGCATAGAGCGGCAGGCAGTGGCGCAGGCTCACCACTTCCTACGACGGGTTGGATGGCAAATGAGACCTGACTCACGGGGTGGCCGACACCCCCTCTGAGAGACACCCCAGCCTTGGGTTATGAAGGGTCACAGGTCACCCCTTTCACGTACCTGCCTTCCTCAGTCAGACTCTCACCTGGTCAGGGTGGAGAGGACAGTGATGGGTCGTGGCTCTAAAGTCCCATGGGTGAGCCCTAGCTGGTGTGCTCAGTGGTTAGAGCATTGGTCTGTGGACTAAAGGGTCCCAGGTTCGATTACAATCAAGGGCACACGCCCGGGTTGCAGGCTCGATCCCCAGTAGGGGGCGTGCAGGGGGCAGCCGATGCAGGATCCTTTCTCATTGATGTTTCTCTCTCTACCTCTCCCTTCCTCTTGGAAATCAGTAAAAACATTTTTAAAAAGTGCCGTAGGGGGCACGTGTGGAGAAAAGCGCACACGTGGGGCTGCGTTCTGCAGAGGGCTCAGCACAGGGGGCGCTGACTAGCACTACAAAGGTGTGAGCAGAAGGTGGTCCTGAGGAAGGTCGACCACACAGGAGTGCGGTCAGGGTGGGCCCCGGCCGTGCGTGACCGACGTTCCAGAGCAAACTGAGGGTCTCTGCGCTCCAGCTCGTCCGGCCTCTCCGGGCGGGCACCAGTCTTTTCTCTTAAAAACAAGTTTAACTATTTTTCCACCGACAGCAGACAGTGGCTGTTAGTTTGTATGGGCGTCAGGTGCACAGCGCAGCGGTCAGACGGTGTGACAGAGTGAGCCCGGCACTCCCAGCCCCGCCCGCAGCTCTCACTCATTGCTGACTGCACTCCCTGTGACTGTCCCTGCCCCCGCCCCCTGCGCTCTCCTGGCACCAGAGTCTTAACCTGCAGTCCCCTCAGGGCGGGAGGCACGCCAGTCCTTGGCCACGGTGCCCGGGGAGAGGTGGCACGGAGCTTTACTGGGCAGCGATGGGCTGAGCGGAGCGTCCCTCCTGGACAGACGGCGGTGGTCACGCAGCATAAAGTCCTCAGCAGGTTGTTGGGGGATGGCCTCACTGAGCGCTGCTCCGCCAGGCCCGCTCAGCCTTCTCTATGTATTGCCACCGCCGATGGGCGCTAGTGCTATTGTGCAGCCAGGGTTCCGAGGGAAACTGAGGCACAGACAGAGTAAGGACTCTCCGCAGTCAGCACAAGGAAGGGCCACTGCCTGTGGCTTCTGACGCAAACTCCTCCTCCAGGACGACGTGGCCGAGCCGTCCTCGCCCGGGGAGGACCCGCTGCCCTGGGCCTGCCCGGTTCTTCTCCCAGGACTGTCGCGGGGCTTCCCCCGCCGCCCGCGGGGTCCGGAGAAGCCTCCTCACCTGTGGGAACCTGGGAGACTTCTTCCCGCTCTGCGTGGTTGGTGGGGCGCAGGCCTGAGATGACATGGCTCCTCTCCGCGCAGGGGATGTGGGGGACCAGCCACCGTTCAGTTCGCACGCCTCACGCCCAAGCATTGGCACGTGTCCCCCACCCCCAAGTTATTTCATACACAAACAAATTCCCCGAGAACCATTTCCTGGACAACATGTGCAATGGAGACAAAATGTTGTTAATGTGGGAGGACATCTGGACCCAAACTTAAATGAAATTTACATGAAAGAAGCAAAGCAGGGAGTTCTGGGAAATACACTTCTGAATTCCCAAACTTATTTCTCTATGTCCTCCTTGTCTAGGAGGCCATGCTAACCTCTCAGTGACGCGAAAGCTCCGCTCCATTCTGTCCTGAGCGCTGTGCTGGGAGCTAAGGCCACAAGGCAAAGCCTTGCCTCCACTCGGGAGCTGATGACCTTGTTAGGACAGGATCCGCACAGTGAGGCAGTAGCGTGTGTGAGGGTCCGGAGAGGCAGGGGTGCTCCGGGCGGAGGGGGTGCGGCCTCATGGAGGAGCTATTGATCCGGAGCGGAAGGAGGGGAGAGGCTTGGGTGCTGATGAGCAGCACGGATGCCCAGGAGAGGCGACGAGGAGGGAGCGAGACTCTGAAGATACCTGGGAACAATCCTGGTCCACAGTGAATGGGGGCCGCCTCCTAAATTACAGGAAAGGGCTTTTAGGCTCTGAAGATAAATATGAAATATGACTTGGGCATTACTGGTTTAATGAGAGGCAAGTCTCTAAACACAAGACCAGCATGTTTACGACACTGGCTGCAACTCAGATGCGAGGCCCACTGGCGGGGGACAGAGGGAGGGTCGGAGGGAAAGGAAGCCATAAATACAGGAGACAGTTTAAAGGGACACATCAGAGCCACTGGCTATAGAGAAGGTCAGACATTTAATTAGAACATAATTGTTGATCTCGTGTGTGTAAAGTCCTGTCTTAATTATGTGGAGATGTGAAAAATGAACCAGGTCGGCCATATTGTTGGGGGAAGATAAACACACACTAGGTATGAGCTTATGCAATCCAGTTTCTGAATGTGGGTGACTAAGGGATGATGTGTCGGGTGGGGATGATAAAGGGGCTACAGAGACCGCCTGGGGGGGGGGGGGCGGCGCAGAGCTCGGCTGCTCTAAGTGAGGTACGTGAGGGCGAGGTATAAGGCTGGAGGGCGGGTGACAGTGTAAGGACTCAAGGCAGAGATTTAAAAGCCACCTCAGAGAGGGTTTGTGAAACTGTGTGAATGGGTAAGTACTTTGATCAAAAATTTATAGGAAGCCAAGCCAAGGGTTGAGCCTTGGGAATGTCCAGCTCTGGGCTAGGAGGAGAAAGAGCAGCAGAAGCAGAGGCAGGTGCGGAACTGTGGGGCGGCCAATGGCTGGGGGTGTCTCAGGAAGGAAAGTGACCATCAGGAAGGTGCTGCGACAATGGCCCAGCTGTTGTCAATCAGGTGACCCACCACCACCCGCTGCCAGGGCTCAGGAGGGCATGTGGCGACAGGACTGAGAATTTGTTCAACAAATGCTTAGCGAGTGCCAACTGTGCTGATGAATATTGGAATGCAACAGTCGTTGATAGAGCAGCCCCTCTGTGAGGGAAATGGAAGGCATTTACCCAAGTGGCCGTGGCAGATGGTGTGCAGGGAGGGTGAGGGAGCAAGGGCAGGTGCTGGTGTGGCTCAGAGGAGGGGAATGGTGTTTCTAGCTTGGGGACCCCATGCAGTAGAGATGGGAAGGAGAGTGGGGGGTCAGAAATGAACCAGGCAGGAAGTGAGGTGAATTGGGTCTTGACAGATCACTAGGATTCGAATGTCTGCAGATGGTGCGATAGGATTTTAAGAAGCTTGATCAGAAGGGGCAAATAATTTGGGTTTGAAAACAATAGTGGTAAGATGTGTAGGGTAGGAGGAGTCATCTGAAAGGTGATAATGGGTGAACGGGCTAAAGAGATCACAGAAACCTGATTGTGGAGGGCCTTGGTGGGTAGCACGGCGTGCCTTTCAAGTAAGCAATGTGGGGTTTACACGAGTGCGCACACGCACACACTGTATACCTTTGTCTATCTCCACCTCCACTTCCACCTCCACCTCCACCTCCTCCTCCACCTCTTTCTTTACCTCTATCTCTCTATCTTTATTGAGAGTATAATTTACCCCCCCCACCCCCCCCGGGCCTGCTGTAAACACCGACTGCCACATAGTTCTGTCTTTCCTGGGTTCTCTTGTACAGGACCTCACAGCGTGCCTAGTCATCAACTGGTGAACAGATAAACAAAATGTATTGTATCCATGAAACGTTAGTGGTTGAGTCACTTTTTGTGGCTGAATAACGTTTCATGTGTTGGATACAATACATTTTGTTTATCTGTTCACCAGTTGATGGACTTTGTGTCCTTTCCAATTTTTGGCTGTTATGGATCCTACTATGCGCATTCACATGAAAGTTTTGGGTGGGCATATTATTACTTCACTAGGGGCCCAGTGCACGAATTCGTGTACCTTGAAAGGAACTGTGGGCTGTGAGGCTGCAGTAGGCACAGGGGTGGGTCTTGGCCCATCGTCTGTGCCCCCGCCCGGCCCCTCCCACCTCGGCCCCCGGTTCCAGTCTGCAGGCAGTCCTGCTCCTGCCGCTGTTGCTCCCAGGCACTGATGGGGCCGGCCCCACTCACACCCACTGATGGCGTGGAGCAATTGAGGCCGGTGCCAGCAGCGGGTGCAAACAGCGGCTGCTGCCCCAATCGCTCCTCAGGAGCTGGGGGAGGTGGAGAAGCCCGCTGCTTGCACCCACTGATGGTGCCAAGTGATTGGGACCAGCACTGGCACTGGCAGCGGGTGCAGGGGTGGCTCTGGCGCCAGCAGTGGGTGCGAGCGGTGGCTGCCAGCCTAGATCTCCCCTCAGAAACAGGGGCAGGTGTAGAAGCTCTGAGGGGTGATTAGGCTGGCAGCCGCAGCTCATACTTGTGGACAGCACAGAGCAATCGGGGCTGGTGCTGGGTGCTGGCAATGGGTGTGAGCGCCGGGTGGGACCATGGCACAAGGGAGCAAAGAATTTTCAGTAACCACCAGAGGCTCGCCCCAATGACAGCGACTGGCACCCCGCCTTGGTCTGGTGCTCCCACTCACTTGCCCCACCATCCTGCCTCAGCTGATGCCCGCCATGTTCTGTGCACACCCCCTGGTGGTCAGTGCACATCATAGCAACTGGTTGTTTTCGGTTGTTCAGTTGTTCCGCTGTTTGGTCTATTTGCATATTAGCCTTTTATTATATGGGATTTTTCTTGGGTAGATGGGTCTGTTGATAAGTGTGTTTACTTTAACATGAAGCTGCCAACCTTTTTTTCCATTTTCTACTCCCAGTAGTAATGCATGTATATTATTTCATGACGTTAAGCTAAAGGTTTAAAAATTTTATTGATATCTTCAAAGATTTTGGTTTCATTGATTTTTGTCATTTCATGATTTTTATACTACCTTTCCTTCTCACTTTAGATTTAATTTGTTCTTATTTTTATGGCTTCCTAAAGAAGAATTTTATATAATTGATTATAAAGTTTCTACTTTAAAATATTTTTATTGATTCTTTTATTTTAGAGAGAGAGAGAAAAAGGGAGAAGGAGAGAGAAACATCGATCGGCTACCTCCTGCATGGCCCCCCACCTCACAATGGGGATCGAGCCCATAACCTGGGCATGTGCCCTGACCAGGAATTGAACCCACGACTTTTTGGTGTACGGGATGACATTCAACCAACTGGGCCACATGGGCCAGGGCTAGAGTTTCTACTTTTCTAATATACTAGTAAGTTTTTAGTGATGAATTTCCCTCTAATCATGACTTTAGCTGCATCTCACAAATTTTGATATGTTGTGTTTTCATTTTCATTATGTTCAAGTTATATTTTCCTGATGATTTCTCCTTTGATCTCTTGATTATTTATAAGTGTATTATAGTCTTTCCACATATTTGGGGATTTACCAGACTTTTTTTTTTCCATTACTAACTTAAAATCTAATTCTGTTGTGGTCAGAGAACATGGTCTTTATGATCTCAGTCTTTTTAGATTTATTGGGACTTGTATTATGGCTCAGCATGTGCTTGTCATGGTGAATGTTGCATGTGGTTTGAAATAATATTTTGTTGTGATATTCTGAATATTTTGCCTATTTTGCTATTCTTGGGTGTTTTATAGATGTCAATTATTTGATAGCATTGCTTAAGTCTTCTATTTCCTTGCTGGTTTTCTGTCTACTTGCTCTATGAGTTATGGAGAGAAGAGAAGTAAAATCTCCAGGTATAATTATTTGTCTGTCTCTTCTTTCAATTCTGTCAGTTGTTGCTTCATAGCCTTTGGAGCTCTGTTGCCAGGTTCATATGTGTCTACATCAGTGGTTCTCAACCTTGTCTGCACATTAGAATCACCTGGGAATCTTTTTAAAATCCTGATTTCTGGGCCTCATCCTCCGGAAATTCTGTTCCTTTGTTATGGGGTGGGGCCACAACATTAGTAACAAAGAAACAGAAGTGGGTTAAAATAAACATTCCCAGCGAGACCGCAGGATCACGGCAAAGACTGTCTGTGGGCAGGTCTCCGGATACCTTCAAATCGCACCTACTTTAGGACCACAAAGAACAAGACCTCCCCGCAGAGCTGGTGGCAAACACCAGGCCTCACGGTTCCTGGTACCCCCTTTCACGACCCACACCAGCTCACAAGCCCATTCCCAGCATCAAGGTCACGTGTCGTCACCAACGTCACGTAATAATTTGTTCTCTGCTTCGCTAAGGCAACATATTGTTTACTGGCCCAGGTCAGCCTCTCTGACTGGGCCATCCACATCTTCCCTTGTCCTGCTTTTTACCCATTTTTAATATAACTTGCTACACACTTATACCACGGGCTTCGTGGGCAGTGGCGTGTCGACACTGTCATTACACAGACCGAGAGGCACTAGCTGCCCAGTGAGGAGCAGGGCATGCGCCCGGGCGGCGTTGGGAGGAAGCTCCTCTGTAGTCACCGTGGAAACTGTGGCAGATGCTGCTGCACCTCAGATGTAACATCCAAATAGTGACCATGACTCAAGATTATTTCCACATGTGGGTTGCCTGTTGCTTGGACCTCCCCTCGACCTTCCTCTGCCTGCAGGGCTGCAGGGCGCTCCACCTGGAACCACGCACTGGTTGCCCTGGTTCCCCGTTAGGCTCTTGTTATGGTCTCTTATATTCATCTTTTCATTGATGTTTTTTGGAGCAAGAGAAAGAGAAGGGAGAGAGAGAGAGAGACATCAATTGGCTGCCTCCCGCATGCACCCTGGGCATGTGCCTTGACCGGGAATTGAATCGGCAACCTTTTAGTTCACAGGACAATGCTCAACCAACCGAGCCACTCCAGCCAGGGCTTGGATTCATCTCTTTAATTTCCAACAACTCAGTTTGGAGTTTGATTTCCAACAATTGTCCTGAAAGCTAACCATGGACTCATCACTCGGTGCCTCCTCCTGCCACTCCCTCCCCACCACCCTGGCTCAGAACGCGCCCACCTCCAGGCTTTTGCCATTGCCCACCAGTTCACATCTTCGCCCCCACTGGCCTCCCTAAAAACAAACCTGGATCATTTCTAAAGTAAAATGCTTCCCGTGATGGCATCATGACAATATTAGATGGTGCATTTTTGACCAATTAAACTGTGAGGATTTGGAGTCATCATTTGCATGAGGATCGACCAATCAGAGAACAGTGGCAGGGACTTTTCTCTATATAAGTCAGCTCCTTCTGGCTTGAGAAGCACATGTTCTCTTTCCACCGAAGACTGTGTTTCCCCAGCTGGAGCTGAAACAATGAAGATATTTCAGCAGAGCAGAGCCAGGGGCCTTGCAGCCATGCTGGACCCTGCATGTGGCTCCATCGAGTAGTCCACAGCCCGCTGGATCACTGCACCCAAATGGGGATTCTGTTGGTGCTGAGTGGATGCTGATGACCACTGGTTGACACAACAAATAGCTTCTGCAGTGTGAGTGTGTGTGTGAGTGTGTGTGTGAGTGTGTGTGTGAGCTGTTTGAAATACACTTATACTGACACATGATTTGTTGTTGGTTTGGAATTCCAGCCTACCGGTGTTGTGTGTTTATTGGTTTGCTCAGTCTCACAGCCCCAGCTAGCGTGTGGCTCTCATGAACGTGGGTAGCTGCCTTTTCCCTTTTACAGACCCGACCCTCGCTGTCAGTCAGGCTGCTAAGGACAGGTCGTGGGAGGCTGCAGGCCCCAGCCCTGCAGGGCAGCACAGTCTCCGTGGGGAAAGCCACTGGGTCAGAATGACCGTGGTGGTGGCAGAAGCCAAAGGATGATTAGAGACATGTGGGTTTTGGGACCCCAGTTTTCACCATTCTGCTTTCCTTTTCAATTCCAGGCATAGCTGACCTAGGTGGTTGTGCTCGGACGGAGAAAGTTCTGGGTCTGACGTAGACCCTGTTGAGAATTGTGCAAGAGTAAGACCCCCGCTTCAAACCCCACCCCCAACCCACAGCTGTCAGCACTGAGCCCTCTTCTCTGTGGGACGGTGGGGGCTGGGAAGGACACGTGACTCTCATGGCGCCCTCCCTTCCCACTCCCCTGTCTCGGTGACTGGGCCAGGGAAAGGGCTGCTGCTGTGAGTCCTGCCAGATTCTGGGGTTGGGAGCTGCATTTGTAAACGGACCTGCAGCACAAGAGAAAAGAAAACTTTTACCTACAAAGGAGTTCCCATAAGGCTGACACCTGATTTCTCATCAGAAACTCTACAGACTAGAAGGGAATGGCATAAGTACTCAAGGTAATGGAAAGCAAGGATCTGAGACCAAGATTATTATATCCAGCAAGGCTATCATTCAAAATAGACGGTCAAATAAAGAGCTTTCCAGACAAAAAAAGGCTAAAGGAGTTCATCCCCAACAAGCCAGCATTACAAGAAATGCTAAAGGGACTGCTGTAAGGGATTGCTGAGAAGAAGAAACAGAGAGAAACCTAGCCATGCAGAATTAAAATGGCTATAAATAGGTACCTCTAAATAATAATCCTAAATGTAAATGGATTAAATGCTCCAATCAAAAGGTGTAGGGTAGCGGAATGGATACAAAAACATGACCCAACTATATGCTGTCTACAAGAGACCCACCTCAAAGCAAAAGACACACACAGGATGAAAGTGAAGGGATTGAAAAAAATTCTATTCAAATGGAAAAGAAAATAAAGCTGGAGTAGCAATACTCATATCCGACAAAATAGACTTTAAAAGCATCATGCTAAGCAAAATAACCCAGTCGGAGAAAGATAAATATCATATGATCTCACTCACTTGTGGAATATAATGAACAGCATAAACTGATGAACTAAAATAGAGCCAGAGGGGAAAAATATACTAGAATATAACAGAAGTAATCTTGTTATTTTCAGATTTTTAATATTGCCTACAACTTTTGTGATATCATACTATGTTAGTATAGTTTTGGTAATATTATTATACTTAAAATTCTTTTATTCTTGAAATATTAATGTTTATTGCATTAATATTACTATATGTAAGATCATTTTTCTTGAATAATTGGTGTTTATTGCATGTAACATTATCATATTTAAAATAATTTTTCTTGAGATAAAAAAAATGAAAAAAATGGACCTGCAGCAAAAAAATCACTGTGTCCTCAAGGTACAAGACAGTGTGAGCAAGAGAAAGTCAGGGGCACCTGTTGGTGTAGTTGACTTTTGAGAAAGGATTTGTTATAATACAAAGTGCTGATTGCTTTCAACAATAGAGGACAAAAACAATGAGCTACCTGGAAGTTCTAAGTTGACCCAAAGTGAAGGAATGAATTGGGCTCTGACCTTCCCACTTCCTGGAATCCTGACAGCGTGACAGGATGTGGACCGCCTGTAAGATTTATACATTTTGTAAAGTCTCAAGGCTGGCAGGGGCCTAGGAATGGGCATTGGGCCCAGCTCCGTGTCTGAACCGAGCTGCCTCTGTGGGGCCTTCTGCTGATGGGAAACCCATCACTCTCCAAAGTGGCTGCTATGTGCTCCCCGGCTCGAGCAGGGGTTTTGCTGAATTCCATTCATGTGCAACCTATCCATTACTGGCAAGTCAGGTGACCGCATGCCTGGGGAGAAAACATCATACCTGCTGTCTGCCTCATGCCCACGGAGTTTGAGCCAGCGCATTCTCCACGTTCCTTTCTGGTGGGAGTCAAGGGTCCACTTCCCACCTGCAGGAAGCCAGCCTGAGACCCACTCCAGGAGGTTTTACGAGGAAGACCCAGTTCCTCACATTAACATTCTTTTCTGGGTTTAAAGCTGTAGTTAAGCATGGGGGAGTGACCGGAAGTTGTTTGCTGGGTAGATGGCCTGTGGCAGGTACGGTGGTGTTTCATTGAAGAGCCAGAGCTGGCAGAGACTGAAGGTTGTGTTATTGTGGACATGTGGGTTTTACTTGTTTTAAGAAAAAGATACGTCTCATCCAACGTGCTGCTGTTTGTGTGTCCATTTCCTTGACCAATCAGCCAGGTTCTTGGGCATCATTTGTTTGGGTGGCTCGCCGCTCAGCGTGGGCGGGTGGGGACCCACCAGCTCTGACCTGCACAGGGGCCAGGAAGGGCCACGCCCCGTGTGGACAGAGGGGCGAGTGGGACCTTGGCCTCAAGAATCTTGTAGATGGTGCTGAGAAAGGAGATAAAGCAGAGGCCAGCAAGGGCAGAAATGCAAAATGTGGCTGGTGGGCTGCACGGGAGACACAGGGAAGGTGCAAGCTGATAGGTTTTGACTCTGACATTGGGAGCAGGGCCTTGGGGCCCACACGAGGCCAGATTTCACCCAATAGCCATGACTCGTTGCTCTCTTTATTGATTGTGAGATTTAAAAATAATTATTACCTTGGAAAAGATACTTTCCAGATGCCAAACCCAGCCGTTCTCTCAGTTGGGCTAATGCATTATGGCCATTAGCTTCCAAGGGACAGGAGCAGGCTCGCATCGATCCCGCCATCGATTTGCAAGAATGAGGCTGCCAGATGCACCTGGAATTCTAGAAGCTTCCGAGTGATTCTGAAACAAGGAAGGGACATGCTCTTCCCATATTCCTCCCAACTGATTTTCAGAAAAAAACCACGAGTTTTGCCTTAAATCACAGGAGAAGCCAGTAACTCTGCGTTGACTCCTTTTGATGCCAAGTTTACTGGAGGGTTTAACGGGAATGTCTTATTGGAACACAAATGTGAACCCTGCATTAGTGAGAGTCAGCACCCTTCTCACAGTAAACTTTAAAACCAGTCAACACGCGGTGAAAACATAGTCCCTTTACACCAGGTGAGGGTGCACGAGGGCGCTGCTCAGGGAGGGGCGGCAGGAGTGGGTCCGAGTGCACAGCGGGACACAGTTTATCCACAGGGTGACGCCAGGCACCGTCCCACTTCTACAAGGAGCAGAAAAAGACAAAATAGTGTCATAACTTTGTGCTGAAATGTCTTTTTATTAAAATCACCACACTCTTTCAGAATAAAGTGATTTCTAGGACATGGGTTAGGTCTGGAAATTTTGGGTAAACACTCCTCACCTTTTTGAAAAGACCTTAATAATTGTATGTACTGGAACGTTGATAGAGGAGAAAGTGACATTATTTATTTCTTGATGTGGAGGTTTTTGGGTTTGGTGCTATGTATATGTTGTGAGATGACCTTACATGGTTGCACTTCTTTTTTCCGTGTGATGAGGACCTCTAAGATCTATGCTCTTAGCAACTTTCAAATATACAAAATAGTGTCATTACCTATTGTCATGAGAGAACTTCTATTTAGATGGAACATTTAGTCTCATGCAAATTTTTGGGACCATGTTTCCAAAAGAAAGGCAAGCAGTGACAGTACATGGAAAGAGCTACAGCTGAGGTGCATGCCGTGAGGTCACAGGAGCGCGTGCGCGCGCGTGTGTGTGTGTGTGTGCGCACACGTGCATGCGTGTGTCCCGAGCGGCTCCCCACAGAGCCTCCGCTGTCTGCGCAGGAAATCCTGGGGTGCTGGTTCCCTGGGAGAGGCGTCAGCGACCCCATAGCCAGCCCAGCAAGCATCCGCCTGCTCCAGCGACGGCTCTGTGAAGCGAGTGCATTTACCTCTCCTCCTCTTAGTTTTCCTTTGCTTAATTGCAGGTGATGATTCAAAAAAAAAAACCTTCACCTGTTTCGCCCGGCTTTCATCTTTTGCAGACAAAGCAGGCCGGGGCCTGGCCTTGATCTGTGCGTGCTTGGGGCCGAGTATGAAAGGGCTGGGTTGCCCCCAGGCTTTTGAGGGTTTTTGGGTTAAATTGATGAGCATGTATAATAAATTGAAGCTTTGTTGTTTGGCAGTTTTTTTGTATTTGTTATTCTTTTATCAGTTGAGAGATTGGGGGGAGAGCACCAACCCCCAGCCCCGTCTCAGATTTGCCCTCAGATGTAATTGACCGAGAGGGGTTTTGATATTACAAATATTTTTGTGTGTTTCTGTTTCTCAAGTAATTAGCCCCAATCCAAGAACCTGAGTGTCTATGTATCTAGTGCTGAAGTCCCAGCAGCGTGGGTACTGGGCCCGGTGCCCTGTGGCCTTCCCGGTCTCTGCAGAGTGGCCAGGCCCCCATGGGAGTCCCGGGCACCCTCCTGCCACATGAGGTGCCTGGTGAGCCTCCTCTGCTGGGTAAGGTGCTTTCCCTCAGTCCAGTCTGTAGTTTAGTTAGTTAGCTTGTTTAGAATTTCATTTTGTTCGAAGCAGAAGCGAATGAGCCTGTGAGCATGTACATGGGGTCTGCTAGCCCGAGGGCTGCCGTGATCAGGAAGGCAGAGCAGATGCAGCACCTGAGCTGTGAAGTCTGCGTGGTCCACTGCGTGGTCACACAAGCTGGTCGGGCTGTGAAGACGTGGCCCGCACTGGGTGCTGCTGTCCTCGATGGGCCAGTGAAAGGCTACAGCGCAGGGTACCTCTGCTTCTGACCTGGCAGAGTGCAAACAGTCTGCACATGTGTGTGTGCTGCAGGTGTGTGCAGTATGCACGTGTGTGTCTGTAGGCACATGTGTGTGCACGAGCGAGTGTGCACACACATGTGCCCATATACATGTGTGCGCACGTGTGCCCGTACGCATGCGTGTATGCATGTGTGTGCTCAAGTGTGCCTGTACACACATGCGAGTGTATGCATACATGTGCGTGTATGCATGTGTGCCTGTACGCAGGTGTGTGCACTTGTATGCATGTGTGTATGTGCGTGTGTGCATGTGTGCCTGTATGCACATGTGAGTGTGTATACATGCATGTGCATGTATGCATGTGTGTATGTGCATGTGTGGCTGTGTGCCGTGTGCCCATATATGCAGGGTGCGTGTGCTGCCGCATTTATTTGGGGTGGAGGAGGAGACTTTCATGAAGCATTTCCTTTTCCCTTCACTGCAGTGGGCGCCGTGCCCAGCAGCGTGTGGGGGAGCCCGAGAGCACACAGAGCACGTGTTGACTTCTTGTCCGTCCCCCGGTTTCCTCGGGTTGAGGTGGTGGGACGCTGCCTGAACTTGCTCAGATGCTCCGCTCCCTCTGCCGCTCTTTGTGAATAACACCAACTCCCTCCCTTGCACTGCGGCTCATTCTCGTTTCCTTCACGCTGCGATCCAGTCTACTCGTATCTCTGGGAAATGATATGGGAAGGCGAGGCTGTTTCACTCCATCGGATTTAATAAGTTTGGATGCTTTCCAAGCACCAGGCATTCATCACACTTCAACTCGCTGGGTGGTTCACCCACCCGGAGTGTTCATGTCACAGACAGAAAGTGACCGGCCCTAATGCCCTGTCCTCTCCAACAGCCCTCACCTGGTGTGAAGAAACTCGCTTTGTGTCGAGGGGTCGGGTGAAGACTGGGGGTGGGGAGTTTTACATCCTGGGAAGCGTTTCATGGATGACTTTTCCTCTCCTGTTGGAAAGCTTTGCAGAATTATATGGGAAAGGAATGAGCAGGGCTCGGAACAAGGAAGGATTGGTCCCGCGTGGCAGCATGCAGGGTTCTGTGCCATCGAGGAGATGGAGAGCAGCATGGCGGACGCTCTCCGTTAATGGGCCTCCTCTCCGGGGAGACAGTGACCTGGGACAGCGACGTGTGCCCTCTCCAGGGGGTGGGTAATGTGCTCCCTGGCTGAACTGCTTGCTCGATAGAAGGTGGGGCTTCAGGGACACAGACAGAAATGACGATAAAGAACCACTTTCTTTGTCACCAGAGATGCTGGTTCACACCTCAGATGGGCCTTGCTGGGTCCTTTCTAATGGCTGCTTGCTGTCACCCGTGGCCCTGTGCCAGATGCCCTCTGAAACGCTACCCTGAGTGTGTTTTGGTGGGGACGTCGTCCTATTGTCTTAGTTATTGTAGTGCCGAGCCAGAGTGACGGCAGGTGTCTGTGATGACTCGATCATGTCATCAGCAGAGACCGGCTCTGATGGACAAGGCCGTGGGAGAACAGAGAGTCTGCCTGTGGGCGGCACTCACCCTCGCTGGCGCTGACCCCGGTCACTTTGATTTGACGTCTGCACAGCCTGTGCCCTGTGGACCCTCCTGGGCTGTGAGGCAGGGACACCTGCCAGCCAGCACATGTGCCTGCACCGTGCTCTTGGGGTTAATCGCTGTAGGAGACACACGAGAAAGTCTATGGTTCCGCAGTCTTATAGGCACCCTCTGTGCCACCTGACAGTGTCAGCGGGGGTGTGGACAGAGTTAAGCACCACTCACACCAGCTGTGGGGCTGGCTGACTGGGTCAGGCGGGTGCAGATGGTGAAGCAGACGCTCCAGAAGGGCCCGGAGATGCTGTGGGAGCGAGGGTGGAAGCCTGTCTCAGCCTGAGGCTGGAGGCCTTGTCTCTTCCAGTCGCTCACAGTCCCTGATTCTCCGCAGCCGCACGCGGTCCTTGGCTGGCCACTGCGGGCTCCACTGCTAGAGGACCTTTCTCGGGAGCACATGTGCGCCTGTTTTATTTCGTTGCAAGAAGACGCCACATACAAGATAGTTCAGCTCTAATCTGAGGGTATAATAAAGTACCTGGAGAGCAAGTAAGCAAACAAACATGCAGCCAACTAAAAATCTTAATATAGCAGGCAGTTCATGATCTTACAGCAACCGATTAGCATCAGGCAAATTACTTATCTGGGAGATTGCTCTTACCTATCTCTTTAAAAAAAAAATTTTTTTTTTTATTGATTTCAGAGAGGAAGGGAGAGGGAGAGAGAGATAGAAATTTCAATGATAAGAGAGGATCATTGATCGGCTGCCTCCTGCACTGGGGATTGAGGTGGCAACCCAGGCATGTGCCCTGACCAGAGCTGAACCATGGCCTCCTGGTTCATAGGTCAATGCTCAACCCCTGAGCCTGTGGCCAGGCAGCCTCCCGTTTGGATGTGTCATGCTTAGACGGAGTCTATCCTGAGAGAGTATGGCTCCAAATAGGCGGCTCTCTGCTTCAAGTTGTGTGAGTGTCTAAAATTCCCGCTGGCCATAGCATTGATGCTCAGGGCTTAGGATATGTTTAGCTGGGGTTGTTTTATCCACTGGTCATAGAATCTATAATAGATAAACACATCTGTGCGTGCTTGCACACACAGGCCCAGCGTTTGTTTGGGACACACCTGAGACCATCACACGGTAGACACTATGGCACTGCTCCCAGTGCTGACGCTGGTGGCAGGCTGCCCCTTAGGAAGCGGACAGTTTGTACAATGGTTGCAATCTTTCTTGGAAAACATCTTAATGAGCATGACATCCTGTGAAGTAAGCCGCACTGTCTGACTCATCCCCTTAGCATGAACTGGAGAGTATTTATGGAATGCTGTACCATCTAAGTTCCCTTGGCTGGGGGGGTGCAAGAGCAGGGAGCTGCATTCTCTTGGGAGAAGCCAGGGCAGCCATGTGGGGTCAGCACAGGGACGAGTGTAGGGCGATGAGGTAGGGAGCAGTGGGAAGGCTGACACTCGGTTGTGGCCAGAGAAGTCCCCGCTGATACAGGGCATGTGTCGAGACCTGAATGCAGTGACCGAGTGGAACTTGGAGGCACCCGAGGGAAAGAAAAAACAGTCTAGAAGGAAGAGGAAGCATGAAGACTTGAAAAGTGTGCTGATGTGTTCAGAAAACAAACACTGTTCTCTGACGGCATATATTGTCTGTATGAATAGATTTTTAACTTAACCAAGATTTTCAAGTATAAATACATTGCATCCACCCTCGTTATGTGTGTGAGGGCTGAGAAGGGTGTATCTGTGTCTGGGCTTTAACGATGTTTAGCCTAATGGTGACTCATAACAAGTGCTTGACAAATGCAGGCTAACACGAATGGATCCAATGATTAAAATATTTACATTAACATTAACTGTAATGTGAAGGGTATGTCGTGGATATACTAGTAGAATAGTTTCCAAGATAAAGAAACAAAATTCGGCTGTCTCAACCTTTTTTGTTTAGTTGCCTTTCCATTAAGATTTTATGTAGGCCCTGGCTGGGTGGCTCATTGGTTAGAGCGTCATCCCCATACACTCAGGTTGCAGGTTTGATCCCCAGTCAGGGCACATCTATTTCATGGACGGGGAGACCCTCATCTACCTCATGGAGGGGGAGTCCTCATCTACCTCATGAGGGGGACCCCTCATCTACCTCATGGAGGGGGAGCCCTCATCTACCTCATGAGGGGGACCCCTCATCTACCTCATGGAGGGGGAGCCCTCATCTACCTCATGAGGGGGACCCCTCATCTACCTCATGGACGGGGAGACCCTCATCTACCTCATGAGTGGGAGACCCTCATCTACACCATGGGGGGGACCCCTCATCTACCTCATGAGGGGAAAACCTCATCTACCTCATGGGGGGGAGCCCTCATCTACCTCATGGAGGGGGAGACCCTCATCTACCTCATGGGGGGGAGCCCTCATCTACCTCATGGGGGGGAGCCTCATCTACCTCATGGGGGGGGAGCCCTCATCTACCTCATGGGGGAGACCCTCATCTACCTCATGGAGGGGGAGACCCTCATCTACACCATGGGGGGGAGCCCTCATCTACGTCATGGAGGGGGAGACCCTCATCTACACCATGGGGGGGAGACCCTCATCTACCTCATGGAGGGGGAGACCCTCATCTACACCATGGGGGGGAGCCTCATCTACCTCATGGGGGGGAGCCCTCATCTACCTCATGGGGGGGGGAAGATCCTCATCTACCTCATGGGGGGGAGCCTCATCTACCTCATGCGGGGGGAGCCCTCATCTACGTCATGGGGGGGAGCCCTCATCTACCTCATGGGGGGGGAGACCCTCATCTACCTCATGAGGGGGACCCCTCATCTACCTCATGGAGGGGGAGCCCTCATCTACCTCATGAGGGGGACCCCTCATCTACCTCATGGACGGGGAGACCTCATCTACCTCATGAGGGGGACCCCTCATCTACACCATGGGGGGGACCCCTCATCTACCTCATGAGGGGAAAACCTCATCTACCTCATGGGGGGGAGCCCTCATCTACCTCATGGAGGGGGAGACCCTCATCTACCTCATGGGGGGGAGCCCTCATCTACCTCATGGGGGGGAGCCTCATCTACCTCATGGGGGAGGAGCCCTCATCTACCTCATGGGGGAGACCCTCATCTACCTCATGGAGGGGGAGACCCTCATCTACACCATGGGGGGGAGCCTCATCTACCTCATGGGGGGGAGCCCTCATCTACCTCGTGGGGGGGGAGATCCTCATCTACCTCATGGGGGGGAGCCTCATCTACCTCATGCGGGGGGAGCCCTCATCTACGTCATGGGGGGGGAGCCCTCATCTACCTCATGGGAGGGGAGCCCTCATCTACCTCATGGGGGGGAGACCCTCATCTACACCATGGGGGTGGAGACCCTCATCTACACCATGGGGGGGAGCCCTCATCTACGTCATGGGGGGGGGAGCCTCATCTACCTCATGGGGGGGGGGAGCCCTCATCTACGTCATGGGGGGGGAGCCCTCATCTACCTCATGGGGGGGAGCCCTCATCTACCTCATGGGGGAGACCCTCATCTACCTCATGGAGGGGGAGGAGACCCTCATCTACCTCATGGAGAAGGAGACCCTCATCTACCTCATGAGGGGAGACCCTCTACTACGTCATGGAAGGGGAAACCCTCATGTATCTCATGAGGGGGAGACCCTCATCTACCTCATGGAGGAGGAGGAGACCCTCATCTACCTCATGGAGGGGGATCCTCATCTACCTCATGGAGGAGGAGGAGACCTTCATCTACCTCATGGGGGGGAGACCCTAAGCTGGGCAAGCTCCGTACTCTGTAGAGGAAAATGCAAATGCAGAACCCCTTGTTCAAGAGTGATGAAAGCTCAGGACAGGACAGCCAGGCCCAGTGTGGAGCCAGGTGTGGAGCCATCTAGGTGAGGCCTGTATAAACCTGCACCCGATGGCAAGCCATTGGCTCAGCTGCCTCACCCATGAGGCGTGCTCCTGAGCTGGTGTCTGCTGAGGGAACCCTGTGGATTCACAGGTGGCCCATTGAGAAGGGGTGTCTCTTTCCAGTGTCTCCCTCCCGTTTGGAGGTTTGTAGGGCGCAGCTATAGGGTTAGGCCTCAGACTGACCTATTGGCAAAGCCACAAACAACTCCCAGCTTAGAGGGCACAGTCCTCTTAGCATAATTAGGTTTGACCTTATGACTCTCCCTAGATCTTATCTGGGAAGCTAATGGGCTGAGGGTGATGTAGCAAGTGCTGCCAAAACAAGTGAAACTCACAAGAACATTGTAACTATGGTGACCACTACCTTGTTTACCTCTGGATATAAAATAAAGGCTCAGCTTGCCTTCTGGATCTCTCTGTCGCCTCAGCCAGGCACAGGAAGATCCACCTAGACCCAGCTTATTCTCTCTGTCTGTCATTTCTTCATCCTTCACCGTCCTCATTCAGGCTTGCAGAACCCTTGGCTGAGCTGGCTCGGCACAGAGGTTGTCTTGGGACATCCGCTGCCTGGCATCCGCCTGCCCTGAGTGCAGAGGCCGGCACACCCCAGGGCTGGGGAATGCCGCAGCTGTGGTGGCCCCAGGGCAGGTCGCGCCTGCTGAGCGCACTTGGGCCATGCACATCCCAGAGGCCACTTCCCGGCAGAATGGGCAGGAGCCCCTTTTTGCACCAGCCTCCAGGCCCAGAGCACATGCAGAAGGCAGCATGGGCAGAGCGGGTTCTGCTGGGGCCCAGTGGGGACCCTTCCTTAGTACCTGAGGGCCATAAGAGGGCGTCACGGGGGAGGCTCCCAGGCATCCCTGTGGGAGTGGGGGGGAGGGGTCAGTGAGAAAAGCCTTCGCTTGGAAACTGCACAGACAGAACAAGCTACACTGTGAGGAGGAAGTGGACTGGGTGGCCATCGCTCTTCTGTGCAGTTCTCTGGGGAATAGTAAAAATGCCCCCAGCCCGGCTGGTGTGGCTCAGTGGTTGAGTGTCGACCTATGAACCAGGAGGTCACAGTTCAATTCCCGTCAGGGCACATGCCCGGGTTGTGGGCTGGAGCCCAGTGTGGGGCGTGCAGGAGGCAGGCGATCCATGATTCTCTCTCATCATTAATGTTTCTCTCTCTCCCTCTCCCTCTCCCGTCCCCTCTGAAATCAATAAAAATATATTAAAATTCCCCCAAATTTCACTGAACATGACACCACCAAGTATCAACCGAGGAGGTGCTATGTCCATCACCATCAGGCTGTCTCAGGCTCCAGTTCTCTAGGGCAATAGCCAGGTCTCCTGGTTCTAAAGGTCTAGGAAGAGCCTCCGTGTTCTTGGAGACCAGTGTGTGATGGGTGTGTGTGTGTGATTGATGGGAAGCTACACGTTAAAAACTGCGGCTCTAAAAGATAGCCCGCAACCATCTAGGAAGGCATGCTGCATCCTTTCCTTGGGACGTTACAACTTTTGTTGTTGTTTTTAATCCTCACCCAAGGATGTTTCCTCCTCCTCAGTCCTCCCCATTGAATTTTAGGGAGAGTGGAAGGGACGGGGAGAGAAAGAGAAACATTGATGTGAGAGAGACACATCGATTGGTTGCCTCCAGCACGCAACCCGGATCAAACCTGCAACCAAGGTACATACCTTTGACCGGAATCGAACCCAAGACCCTTCAGTCTGCAGGCCGATGCTCTAACCACTGAGCAACTGGCTGGGGCAGAATTCAAAACTCTTTACCGTACTT
Organism: Myotis yumanensis; assembly: GCF_028538775.1. Taxonomy (NCBI): domain Eukaryota; kingdom Metazoa; phylum Chordata; class Mammalia; order Chiroptera; family Vespertilionidae; genus Myotis; species Myotis yumanensis. The sequence continues at coordinate 1,468,938 of NW_027223760.1, forward strand.
GATAAAGGGCATGTTTTTCTAAATAATTCTGCACATGAAAATTATTATAGTCTGAACACGACACTCTTCTTACTAATCTGGGCCAGAGTCGGATTTTCCCAGCAGCTGCTTAGATTGGTCAGGATGTTCAAACAGGACCAAGAAAAATAATGAGACCGGGTGTGAAAGCTCCGACACCCTCCCGCACCACACACCGCAGCCCCGGGGAGAACGGCTCGGCCAGCAGGCTCCCCGCCACTAGCGCCTGGTCGCGGAGCCCCTCGGAGAACTTGACCTGGTCCTGCAGGGGACCCCATGGGGCCTGGGCCCAGTCGTGGGGGACACCTAGGCTTGCCTGTTCTCCTCCGAGGTCGCTGCTCTCTCTGGTCGCTTTCCTTTCCAAGTCCTGCTTTACTTGCAAAGCACAATTGATAGGAAAAACCTGTCAGGAACCTTTCAAGACATTTCATGGAATTTATGTCCCCACCATCAACCTCTGACTCAGACAGAAATGGTTAACTGGGAAATTTGAATGATCTTACTATTGATTTAAGCCTTTAAATGGTCTTTTGGATGTTTTATCCTAATGCCATCATGAGATGCAGAAGGGCAGAAATGATTTTCTAATTTATGAAATTCCTACATTAAATGGCATAGCCAACGTGGAGACCCAGTCCCTTTTATATTTAACTTGTGCTTTAACATTTGTGCATTATTTAAAAAGACAAATTGGGTGCTCGTCCTGTGGCGGATGCCCGGCTGCATTCATGCTTCTGGAGTGGAATCAAGAAACCCGTGACTTAGCAAGTGACGGCCAAGAATGTCGTCTAACTGGTGATGTTGCCCAAACTAAAAATAATCATTTCTGGTGGCTTTCCTTTGGCTCCTCGGTGGGTGGTGTCACCTCCTCTATTAAAATAAGTGAGTGATATGCAGAGCTCACTCAGGTCCCCTGTTGGTCATCGCAGGAGAAGGGCATGGGGGTCCTGAAAGGAAGAGCTGGACGCTGGTAACTTCAAGACAAAGACACCACGGCCCAGCTTGTTTGGCACAGAACTTATGGCTTCAGGAAACCACACACACTCACAAACACCGACTCCGCCCTGGGCTCCTGCTCCTCCCTCCCCACGGCGGCCCGTATACGAGGTAGGTTCTTTGCCTTTGTAACAGAGCAATCCTTGCCATCCACGTGGCTAACGTCTCTCAGCCTCGGTAGCTTCCTTTGGCGCGCGGAAGTCTGGATGACATGGCTGGTCTTTAGTCCAGGCCAGTGCTGACCGGTCACCATCCCTAGCATTACGTCCATTTGAAAGAGAGACAGCACCCTGTAACCTGAGCCATAGCAGTTGGACCCTCAGAGGAGTAAATGTGCACAAATCTGCCCAACATTATGCCCATCAGGCCAGTGAGGCACAGCCACATGTAGCTTGAATTTGCAACTTTGGGGGAAGTTCTGTTGATAGAATCACATTGCTCAGGGCCCCTACAGCTCTGTCCCAGGATGGCGCTACCATCCTCTGAGCTGGTGTATCTACCTCAAATAAGGAGGATGTAACTCAACTCCAGGAGTACTGCAGGAAGTCTGTCTGTCTGTCCATCCATCCATCATCCATCCATCCATCCATCCATCATCCGTGGTGGCTCATTGTTTAGAGCATTGGCCTGAGCACTGAAGTATCTCAGGTTTGATTCCCGGCCAAGGGCACGTACCTGAGTGCGTCTCTCTGTCTTTCTCCCTTCCCTTCTTTCTCCCCCCACCCCACTTGTTACTGCATTCGTTGGTTGCTCCCTTCCCTTCTTCCCACGCTCTTTAAAAATCAATGGGGAAAATGTCCTCAGGTGGGATTAGCAACGACAACAACAGCAACAACAACAAAAGTCTGTGGCTGTCAGCTGCTCCTATGTGAGACTTCACTCTTGCTAGTGCTACTACGTGACTAGCAAAGGATTGGCAGGCACATCATTCATTTTTATCCAAATAGTATTGAGTCCCTGCAAACAAAACGGAGGCAGCCCTTGCCCTCGTAAACCTGCAGTCAAGCCACCAAGATCGAGTAGCATTATGGGGAAGCAAAGAATGCTCATCTCAGGGATGGGGCCTCGAGCAAGCCAACCTGGGAGACGTAGACCTGGGTGGGGAGGTGTCTGTGCAGTGAGGGTGGGGAGGGTGTACTCGGAGGGCGTGCCAGACCTCTCCAAGCAGTCCTGCTGGTGTGGACCCAACCCCACCCCGTGTCCCATGGAGCCTGGGCTGACCTCTGAGGCCGCATGGTCCCGGTTCATACTTGCTGGTGCTCTGCCTAGTAGTATTGTTGGCATTTTCTCTTCAGGCATAGAGGTATTTTCTTGCACCCAAGAACAGGCCCCTAAAATGTTTCATAAATACTTATTGCAAAGCAACTCTTATTATTTGAAAAATATAGTACTTAAACAGCACATATTTTTGGTAGAAGATACAGAGAAGCAAATAAGAGGAAATAAAATTCACCCATAACTCCACTAGAAAGAGAAACTTCTTTAACATTGAGGTGCAATAAAAACCTAGCTGGCCTTCCAGGCATTTGTCTCTCATGTAACTAGACCATATGTATACAGGCATACATATGCATATATATGTATATTTACAAGCATAGATGTACATATTCATATATAGCCACAAGGAACACATATTTATAAACTACAAATTACTATTTTGTAAATTTTGCTTAATAATATATTTTTAGCATCTTTCTATGTTAATATATATTTTTCTATAGCATTTTAGAGTTTGTTGCTTTTCATTGTAAACATGTTTAAAAATATTTCAGAAGATGCAGAAGTTTTAAGAAAGAAATTAAGAGCATTCATAATTTGATCATTCAGACATGGTTTTTAATGTTGAAATAGAGTTATTTCACTTTATGACTAGATCATAATGTAGCTGAACAATGGCCATTGTTGGACACCAACACTGTTTTTATTTTTTTCTGTGAAGATTAATGCTGCGATAAGAGCCGCATGGCCGAGTCTTTGCACCCACCCTACATTCTTTCCTGAAGATGAGTCCTTAGAAGTGGAAGGGCAGCTCAGTGAATGTGTGCCATTTAAATGCTTATTGTGAAAAATTTCAAATTTCCTCCATCAAATTTCCCATCAAATGGTTCACCATTTACACATTCACCAATATTTTATGAGCATCCCTACACTAGGTCATTGGGATTGTCTTTTAAGAGTGTATTTCTATTTTTTCTGATACAAGAACCATATACAGGGAGGGGGAAAGGAGGCGCCTACTGTTTGTATGGACCATGACACAGTAATTGAAGCACATGAATCAGCTCTGCTTTGCTCACTCACTACTGTAACCCTCTTCCCCCTCCACCCCCTGTTTTTTTTTCTTTTTGTTTTTGTTAATCCTCACCAGAGGGTATTTTTCTATTGATTTTTAGAGAGAGTGGAAGCGAGAGGGAGAGACAGAGAGAGAGAAACATCGATGTGAGAGAAATACATTGATTGGTTGCCTCCTGCAGGAGCTCTGACCAGGGCCTCGGCTGGGGAGGAGCCCGCAACCAAGGTATGTGCCCTTGTCCAGAATCGAACCGGGGACCCTTTGGTCCACAGGCCGACACTGTTCCCACTGAGCCACACTGGCTAGGGTGCCCCCTCTTTGTTTTTAAGAACTTGTTCACTCCCCCAATAACATCTTGGAGGGTCCAACCCAGATGCTTGCCCTGAGCTTGGCGGGAGGGTCCAGGCCAGCATCTCTGCCAGCGGTGGGCGCCCCTTTTCAGTGGTTTTTCCTGAGCATCCAGACAACGGGACGTTTTAACTTTATGAATCTTTTTTTTTTCTTCAAGCGCAGGGAGACTGGGAGTAGCAAATAGTTGACATTAATCAGACAGCTACAGTAGCACCAGTGTCAGTCGCCGTGGTGTATTCCGATGTTGCCCTGGCCACCCTTTGACCCCACGTGAGTGCGTGGTGCAGAGGCCCCAGGAGGTGGGGAGGAAGAGGCTGTGGGTGGAGAGGCTGTAGGGGGAGAGGCTGCATGGGGAGAGGCTGCAGGGGGAGAGGCCCCAGTGGAGAGGATTGGGGGGGAGAGGCTGTAGGGGGAGAGGCTGTGGGGGGAGAGGCTGCATGGGGAGAGGCTGTAGGGGGAGAGGCTGTGGGGGTAGAGGCTGTGGGGGGAGAGGCTGTGGGGGGGGCGGGAGAGGCTTCAGGGGGAGAGGCCCCAGTGGAGAGGCTGCAGGGTGGAGAGGCTTGGGGGGGGCATGGAGAGGCCACAGAGGGAGAGGCCCTGGTAGAGAGGCCCCAGTGGAGAGGCTGCCATAGCTGCACGTGCCATGGGCCCCACGCTGCCTTTGATGGACGGTTGGCAGCATCTTCACTTGGTCAAGGTGAACCACGCCCACCAGTCACTTGCTCAGGGCTGCAAATATGAGATTAGAGGCTTTAGTCCAGTGGGGGGGGGGGGGGGGGGGGGGAGGGCAGCGGATGTGCCCGTGGCCTCGGCGCGGTCGCTGTGGGTCACAATCTCACAGAGCATCCGCCTGGGCCCCTCTGGGCGCCCGCAGTCACTAGGGGGTCGTAAAGGACTCCGACAGCGAGGCCCTCTCTCTGAGTAGGTCGGAGATCTGGGAGCACTCTCATGTCTGTGAGCAGGACGTTGGCTTGAGGAGAGACCCGGGCCTGTGATTCCTGTTGTTGACGACGCAGAGCCCAGGACCCAGCCCTCCCTCCATAACAGCCCCCCCTGACCGGAAGGAAGTGATTTTGAATGAGATCAGCCTGTGCCCCAGTCTTTCCTGTCTTGTCCCGTCTCTGCCTTCGTTTTGCTCCCTGACTTCTGACAGTTCCTTGGGCCGCATGTCAGAACCACCTGAGGTTTTTCTTCAAACTCCATAGTCCAGGCTGCATCCCCAGCTGTCAGCCTTGCTGGGGGCGAGGGGGCGGGTGCTGGGCCAGTATTGCAGGTGACCCACGCAGCCTGGCTGCAGAGCCCGGGGCCACACACCTTCCCCAAGCCACGGTCAGTGTGTCCCCGCAAAGCTGGCCCTAATGGGGATCCTGGGGAAAGAACCTCTAACATTTTGTTGTTACTAAACTCAACATCCATAACTACAAACAATGTCACCCACTTGACTGCAATCTTTGGTAAACTAGGAGGCCAGGAGGAGTGATGTTTAAATACTTTTTGCTGCATGAGAACTTGCTGCGTCTCCTACATCTGGGATTTTCTCTGTCATCATCCATCTCTTGTTTTTCTCAACCACAGAGTCACCTCTTAGTTAAGTGTTTCCCTGCAGGCATTCCAAGCCCCTCAAGTTGGGGTCCCTCCTCCTTTTATCTCTGTGTTTGCAGGGACTAAAGTCGCAATCTTCTCTTTGATGAGCAGCACTGCCTTACTCTGAGGCACCATTTACTGCAGCCTGGGCACGTGCACGCTTTGGAGCCCGGGCTCCATGAAATGAATCGGTGCTGACCCCTGGCCTGAGGCTGGGAGGAAGGTGCGGTTCTGGGACCGAGGGGTCTCTTGGCTCTGGGAGGGGTGGCTGGGATGGCGGCAAAGCTTCTCCACTTGATCCCCAAGGACATCGAGGCCTGCAGAGGCCAAGGAACTTGTCCGAGCTCATAAGTCAACCAATTTCGTGTCCTGGGAGCAGAGATAATAAAGTATCGATGGCAGAGAGTTTGAAACTGAACTGAAATGAGGTTTCTGGATTAGCCGTGGACTCCAGTGCCCGACACCCCTCCCTGTGGACGGGTGTGCGGGTTCTTTAAAATAAGGGCTCATTTCGAAATGAGCTTGACCCAGAGAAAAATGGCAAAAATGAGTGGCACAAAAATGAATTTTCTATTTTTTATGGATCAAAAGCTAATTTTAGATTTTGGTGCTGCTCTAACAGGCTATTTCTAGCTCATACTTATTGCTCCCTTTTATTGGCTCTAATTTTAGACTTGAGCTTGGAGAAGAAATTTGATAAGTTGGAACTTTTAGGCTTGAAAGAGGAAACTTGAATGAGACAATTTACAAGTAGTGACCTGGTTGCTTGGGGAACTCAGGAGTGTAGGAATACATTCGCAGGTTATTACTCCTGTAAAAGTCACTCTTCACTTTCTGCCCAGCCTCTCAGGCTGGCGCGCCTGCTCCGGGCTGGCTTCCCGCAGTCACAGGACCATAGCTCACACTTACCCAGAGTGCACTGCTTCCCCCCCCCCCCCCCCCCCCCCCCGCCCCGCGCCAGCTACCACTTCCTTCCATCTTCCTGGCTCCTGAGAGCTCGCCCAGCTCCAGTGCTGTTTAAACACACAAACGTGAGCCTGCTCAGGGCCTTTGCACCTCCTGTCTCCATTCGGTGTGAGAGTCTTCATCTCATTCCACATGTGGTTCCCATTGCCTTTGGTCCCTCCCCTTCTTTCCAGTGTGGACCGAGCTCTCGGCCTAAATGACACTGCTTTCCACGCCGACCACCTCTCCATTCAGCATTGGGTTCCGTGCCTGCTTCTTAGAGCAGCCTCATCCAACCACAGCACGAGCTGGACACCCAGGATTCGTCCTCAGCACTTCCCATCGCTACGGTGTCGCCACGGCCGGCCTCCTCCTCTCACTCCCAGACCCCGGGAACCTGCCCGCCTCTGGCCATGACTTTGCCCCAAATTCTTAGCATCTCTTGCTTAAGCCATGCCAATCGTCTGCTAGTGTTGCCCTCTGATACACCCTTGCAGACCTTGAATAACAAGAGTTAGTCGTGACTTCCGGTATTTGATGGCTGTTCACGTTCATAGCCACATGCGCTTCCTTTGTGTGAACACGTCATGATGAATTCATTCATTCATTCATTCATTCATTCAGCACATGAGACAATTGAGTTGTTTCTAGTCTTTTGCAATAATTGTCAACTATGCTGCTTTTAACATCGTTGCATATTTTTCCTCAGGCACATGCCAGGGTTTCTCTGGGATAGAAGCACCCAGGAGTGGACTTGCTGGATATCCAAACGCTCAACTTCACAAAGTAACAGCAAGTGACTTTCTACCGCAGCTGTGCCCATGTCCACCTGTGGCCCAGCCCTTGCTCTCCGGCCTTGGCGTTTCCTGAGTCTGACTGTGTGTGGATACCGTGGGCACAGGATGCGACCTCATGTATTCGTAGTGTAAGAGCTGATTGCTAGTGAAACCGGACAGCTTTCCAGATGCTTATGGTGTTTTCTCTATGTGCCTGCTGCATGTATAGGAAACGTTTTTGTGTCTTCCTCTGCAGCCCTCACTGTGTTACTGTCTCGCTTTCCTGACCTCACTGGCTCTGGTCTCGGCTCTGGGAGAGGGAAGTCAGCAACAGCGGCCTGTCCTCGCCTCCCGGCAGGAGCGCCGTGCCCAGGGCTTCCTCAGGGAGGACTGTGCTTGGGGCGGAGATTTTACACGCAGTCTTCACCACATTAAAGATGCTTCTCCTGTTCCCAGCTTGAATAATGTCTTATTATATCAAGTGTGTTTTTCTGATTTATTATAGAGATAGCCATATGATATTATTGTGTTTTTTTTACAATATTCTTAATCTGATGAAATTGTGAATAAAGTTTATGGATTTTCCAACATTGAAACCCTCTTATATTTCTGAAATAAATCAAGCGTGGCCACCATGTTATTATATTTTCGTATTTACTGTGTATCTGGCTTACAATGTTCTATTAGGATTATACTCATGAGTGAGGTTGGTACTGTCTGCATTCAGCATCCCAGTGTCTTGCCTCCTGGGCTAACAGGGCCCTCCTGCCAGCCCTGGAGAAGTGGAAGGACCTGCTTCCTGAAGACTTGTGGGCGCACTGTTGCCCCTGCCTGGGGCTGGCTTTCTGGGAAAACCCTTGACTGCTGCTTCGGTTCCTTGAATAGTGTAGAGTCTTCAAGGGTTCATTTACGCTTGAGTCCCTATAAATGATGAAGACCACATCCTTGCCCATGTCTGCAGTAATTAGTGCTGGCACATGTCCCTCAACACGTGGCTCCTATTACCGAGTTGTGTTTTTCTTTTATCAGTTTCTCCAAAATTGTCTATTATTGCTCTTCCCAAAGAACCAACGTGTAGGTTTGTTGATGGCCTCCAGGTTTCTGGAGACCGAGGAGAGGCTGTGCGTGCGGGGCAGAGTTCCCCAGCGATTAGAAACTGTATGGATCTGGCTGTCATCCCGGTCGGGCGTGTGCGGGAAGCACTCCCCCCCCACTTTCCTCTCTGTCTACAATTAATAAAAACATAACAAAAACACGATGAAGATGCATGGAGCCTGCTGGATCTTCATCCAGGTCAAGAGAGCGTCTGTGCTGAGCAGGTTTAAAGGACAGTAGGAGACACAATCGCAGCTGCTTCTGACTCCTGTAGGCATCCTGCCTGTCTGATGAATGGTACTTGGGGTGTCTGTACTGGTCACAAAATAACCACATTGTGAGGTTTGCTCAGGAAAAGGTGATGCTGGGGAACAGTGAACTTTGGGAATGTCTTAACTTCAAGCTGTGACTTAGTCTGGAAGCAGGAGCAGGTAATTTACAATGCACAGGGGCCGGTGCCCAGGAGATGTGCTCACAGTACAGGGGGCGCTGGGGAGTGTAGAGCTCACCTTTCGAGGCCAAAGCTGGGTCAACAATCGGTCTTTCTTGTAACATAGCCTACATTTTTTTCAAAATTAAGTCTTTATTGTTCAGATTATTACAGTTATTCCTCTTTTTTCTCCCCATAGCTCCCCTCCACCTGGTTCCCACCCCACCCCATGCCCTTACCCTCCCACCATTGTCCTCGTCCATAGGTCTAAGATTTTGGTCTAGTCTCTTCCCGCACCCCCCACATCCTCTCCCCCCCGCGAGAATTGTCAGTCCACTCCCTTTCTATGTCCCTGATTCTATTATATTCACCAGTTTATTCTGTTCATCATATTTTTTATTCACTTGATTTTTAGATTCACTTGTTGATAGATATGTATTTGTTGTCACTTTGTTGTTCATAATTTTTATCTTTTTAAATTTTTTTATTTTTTCATCATTTTATTTTATTTTTTAAAAATTTTATTTTATTGTTTAAATAAAATGGTACTTGGGGTATCTGTACTGGTCACAAAATAACCACATTGTGAGGTTTGCTCAGGAAGAGGTGATGCTGGGGAACAGTGAACTTTGGGAACGTCTTAACTTCAAGCTGTGACATTACAGATAGTAGTACATATGTCTCCTTTTTTCCCCCCATTAACCTTCCCCCAGCCTCCCCTACCCCCCAACACATGCCCTCACCCCACACCCCCAGTGTCTTATGTCCATTGGTTTTGCTTATATGCATGCATACAAGTCCTTCAGTTGATATCTTACCTCCTCCCGCCCCCTCAGCACTTCCCAGCCTTCCCACTGTAATTTGACAGTCTGTTCGATGCTTCTCTGCTCTGTATCTATCTTTTTGTTCATCAGGTTATAATGTTCTTTATTACCCATAAATGAGTGAGATCATGTAGTGTTTTTCTTTCACTTTCTGGCTTATTTCACTTAGCATAATGCTCTCCAGTTCCATCCATGCTGCTGCAAATGGTAAGAATTCCTTCTTTTTTATTAAATATTGATTGGGTTACCGATGACATCAAAGAAGAAATTAAAAACATCCTGGACACTAATGACAATGAAAACACAACAATCCAAAACCTCTGGGACACAATGAAAGCAGTCCTGAGAGGGAAGTTTATAGCTCTACAGGCCTATCTCAAAAAACAAGAAAAAATGGTAGTTAATCATCTAACTCTACAACTCAAAGAATTAGAAAGAGAGCAACAAGAAAACCCCAGAGTGAGCAGAAGGAAGGAGATAATAAAGATTAGAGCAGAAATCAATGACATAGAGACCAAAAAAACAATACAGAAAATCAATGAAACCAAGAGCTGGTTCTTTGAAAGGATAAACAAGATTGACAAACCCCTCGCCAGGCTCACCAAGAAGCAAAGAGAAAGGTCCCAAATAAACCAAATCAGAAATGATAGAGGCGAAATAACAACAGACCCCACAGAAATACAAATGATTGTTAAACAATACTACGGGCAACTCTACTCCAACAAACTAGACAACCTGGAGGAAATGGACAAATTCCTAGAAAAATACAACATTCCAAAACTCAATCAGGAAGAATCTAAAAACCTCAATAGGCCAATAACTATGGAAGAAATTGAAGCAGTCATCAGAAAGCTTCCAGCAAACAAAAGCCCAGGGCCAGACGGCTTCACAGGGGAGTTCTACCAAACATTCAAGGAAGAACTAAAACCTACCCTCCTCAGACTACTACAAAAAATTCAAGAGGAAGGGACACTTCCAAGCTCATTCTATGAAGCCAGCATCACCCTAATACCAAAACCAGGTAAAGACATCACAATGAAAGAGAATTACAGGCCAATATCCCTCATGAACATAGATGCCAAAATCCTCAACAAAATCTTAGCAAATCGGATCCAGCAGTACATCAGAAGGATCATACACCATGACCAAGTAGGATTTATCCCAGAGATGCAAGGATGGTACAACATCCGTAAATCAATAAATGTGATACATCACATAAACAAATTGAAAGAAAAAAACCACATGGTCATATCAATTGATGCAGAAAAAGCATTCAACAAAATCCAACACCCATTTTTGATAAAAACTCTCAGAAAGGTGGGAATAGAAGGATCATACCTCAACATAATAAAAGCCATATATGACAAGCCCACAGCCAACATCATACTCAATGGACAAAAACTAACACCATTTCCCCTAAGAACAGGAACAAGACAGGGATGCCCACTCTCACCACTCCTGTTCAACATAGTACTGGAAGTATTAGCCATTGCAATTAGGCAAGAAGAAGAAATAAAAGGCATCCAAATTGGAAAAGAGGAAGTAAAACTGTCCTTATTTGCAGATGACATGATATTATACATACAAAACCCTAGAGACTCCATCAAAAAGCTACTAGACTTAATACATGAATTTGGCAATGTAGCAGGATACAAAATTAACCCCAAGAAATCTGAGGCATTTCTATACACCAATAGTGAACTTTCAGAAAGAGAGATTAGAAAAACAATCCCATTTACCATCGCACCAAAAAAATTAAGATACCTAGGAATAAACTTAACTAAAGAGGTTAAAGACCTCTACTCAGAAAACTACAGGACGTTGAAAAAAGAGATAGAGGAAGACATAAACAGATGGAAGAACATACCATGTTCTTGGATTGGTAGAATCAACATCATTAAAATGTCCATACTACCCAAAGCAATCTATACATTCAACGCACTTCCCATTAAAATACCAATGGGCTTCTTCAAAGATCTAGAACGAACTCTCCAAAAATTCATCTGGAATAAAAAAAGACCCCGAATAGCTGCAGCGATCCTGAGAAAGAACAAAGTAGGTGGGATCTCAATGCCAGATATCAAACTGTATTACAAAGCCACTGTTCTCAAAACTGCCTGGTACTGGCACAAGAACAGACATATAGACCAGTGGAATAGAATAGAGAGTCCAGAAATTAGCCCGAACCAATATGCTCAATTAATTTTTGACAAAGGAGGCATGAACATACAATGGAGCCAAGATAGTCTCTTCAATAAATGGTGTTGGGAAAATTGGATAGATATATGCAAGAAAATGAAACTAGACCACCAACTTACACCATACACAAGAATAAACTCAAAATGGATAAAGGACTTAAATGTACGACAGGAAACCATAAAAATTCTAGAAGAATACAAAGGCAACAAAATCTCAGACTTATGCCAAAACAATTTCTTCACTGATACAGCTCCTAGGGCAGTTGAAACTAAAGAGAAACTGAACAAATGGGACTACATCAAAATAAAAAGCTTCTGCACAGCAAAAGAAACCATCAACAAAACAACAAGAAAACCCACCTCTTGGGAAAACATATTTGCCAACGTCATATCTGATAAGGGCTTAATCTCCAAAATTTATAGGGAACTCATACAACTTAACAAAAAGAAGATAAACAATCCAATCAAAAAATGGGCAAAGGATCTAAATAGACACCTTTCAAAAGAGGACATTCAGAAAGCCAAGAGGCATATGAAAACATGCTCAAAGTCACTAATCATCCGAGAGATGCAAATCAAAACAACAATGAGGTACCATCTCACACCTGTCAGAATGGCCATCATCAACAAATCAACAAACGACAAGTGCTGGAGAGGATGTGGAGAAAAAGGAACACTTGTGCACTGCTGGTGGGAATGCAGACTGGTGCAGCCACTATGGAAGGCAGTATGGAGGTTCCTCAAAAAATTGGAAATGGAACTCCCATTTGACCCTGTGATCCCACTACTAGGAATATATCCCAAGAAACCAGAAACACCTATCAGAAAGGATATATGTAACCAGATGTTCATAGCAGCACAATTCACCATAGCTAAGATCTGGAAACAGCCTAAGTGCCCATCAGTAGATGAATGGATTAGAAAACTGTGGTACATCTACACGATGGAATACTATGCTGCTGTTAAAAAGAAGGAACTCCTACCATTTGCAACATCATGGATGGAACTGGAGAGCATAATGCTAAGTGAAACAAGCCAGTCAATGAAGGAAAAATACCACATGATCTCACTCATTCATGGATAATAAAGACCATTACAAACTTTTGAACAATAATAGATACAGAGGCAGAGCTGCCTCAAACTGATTGTCAAACTGCAGTGGGAAGGCCAGAGAGAGTTGGGGGGCAGGAGGGAGGGGAGTAAGAGATCAACCGAAGGACTTGTATGCATGCATATAAGCATAACTAATGGACATAAGACACTGGGGGGTAAGGGAAGGTAGGGGTTTGTCAAGGGCGGGGGGGGGGGGGGAAGGACACTTATGTAATACCCTTTGTAATACTTTAAGCGAAAAATAAAAAAAAAAAAAAAAAAAAAAAAAAAAAGAATTCCTTCTTTTTTACAGCAGCATAGTATTCCATCGTGTAGATGTACCATAGTTTTCTAACCCACTCATCTGTTGATGGGCATTTAGGCTGTTTCCAAATCTTGGCTATGGTAAATTGTGCTGCTATGAACGTAGAGGTGCATATATCCTTTCTGATTGGTGTTTCTGGTTTCTTGGGATATATTCCTAAAAGTGGGATTACTGGGTCAAATGGGAGTTCCATTTTTAACTTTTTGAGGAAACTCCATACTGTTCTCCATAATGGTTGCACCAGTCTGCATTCCCACCAGCAGTGCACGAGGGTTCCTTTTTCTCCACATCCTCTCTAGCACTTGTCGTTTGTTGATTTGTTGATGATAGCTATTCTGACAGGTGTGAGGTGGTGCCTCATTGTTGTTTTGATTTGCATCTCTTGGATGATTAATGACTTTGAACATGTTTTCAAGTGTCTCTTGGCTTTCTGAGTGTCCTCTTTTGAAAAGCGTCTATTTAGGTCCTTTGCCCATTTTTTGATTGGATTGTTTATTTTCCTTTTGTATGAGTTCCCTGTAAATGTTGGAGATTAAACCTTTATTAGAGATAAAATTGGCAAATATGTTCTCCCATGCAGTGGGCTTTCTTGTTGTTTTGTTGATGGTTTCTTTTGCTGTGCAGAAGCCTTTTATTTTGATATAATCCCATGTGTTTATTTTCTCCGTAGTCTCTCTTGCCCTAGGATCTGTGTCTGTAAAGATATTGCTATGACATATGTCTGCAATTTTGCTGCCTATGGAGTCTTGTAGAATTTTTATGGTTTCCCATCTTACATTCAAGTCCTTTAGTCATTTTGAGTTTGTTTTTGTGTATGGTGTAAGTTGGTGATCTAGTTTCATTTTTTTGCATGTATCTGACCAAATTTCCCAGCACCATTTACTAAAGAGGCTGTTTTGACTCCATTGTATGCTCTTGCCTCCTTTGTCAAATATTAATTGAGTATAATGGCTTGGGTCAATTTCTGGGTCCTCTATTCTGTTCCATTGGTCTATATGTCTGTTCTAGTGCCAGTACCAGGCAGTTTTGAGAACTGTGGCTTGGTAATATAGTTTGATATCTGGTATTGTGATCCCTCCAACTTTGTTCTTCTTTCTCAGGATAGCTGTGGCTATTCGGGGTCTTTTAAAATTCCAGATGAATTTTTGGAGAGTTTGTTCTAGATCTTTGAAATATGGCATTGGTATTTTAATAGGTATTGCATTGAATCTATAGATTGCTTTAGGTAGTATGGACATTTTAATGATGTTGATTCTGCCAATCCATGAATATGGTATGTTCTTCCACTTGTTTATATCTTCCTATATCTCTTTCTTCAATGTCCTGTAATTTTCCGAGTACAGGTCTTTTATGTCCTTGGTTAAGTTTATTCTTAGATATCTTAATTTTTTTGGTGCAATGGTAAATGGGATTGTTTTTTTCATTTCTCTTTCTGTGAGTTCATTATTGGTGTATAAAAAGGCCATAGATTTCTGGGTGTTAATTTTGTATCCTGCTACATTGCCAAATTCATTTATTAGGTCTAGTAGTTTTTTGATGGAGTCTTTGGGGTTTTCTATGTATAATATTATGTCGTCTGCAAATAAGGACAGTTTTACTTCTTTTCCAATTTGGATGCCTTTTATTTTTTCTTCTTGTCTGATCACTATGGCTAGTACCTCTAGTACTATGTCGAACAGGAGTGGTGAAAGTGGGCATCCTTGTCTTGTTCCTGTTCTTAGGGGAAATGGATTTAGTTTTTGCCCATTGAGTATGATGTTGGCTGTAGGTTTGTCATATAGGGCTTTTATTATGTTGGGGTATGATCCCTCCATTCCCACTTTGCTGAGAGTTTTTCTCAAGGAAGGGTGTTGGATTTTGTCAAATGCCTTTTCTGCATTAATTGATATGATTATGTGATTTTTGTCTCTCAGTTTGTTTATGTGATGTATCACATTTACTAATTTGCAATATTGAACCATCCTTGCATCCCTGGAATAAATCCCACTTGGTCATGGTGTATGATCTTTCTAATGTATTGCTGAATCCAATTTGCTAGGATTTTTAAAAGAATATATTTTATTGATTTTTTCAGAGAGGAAGGGAGAGGGATAGAGAGTTAGAAACATCGATGAGAGAGAAACATTGATCAGCTGCCTCCTGCACATTCCCTACTGGGGATGTGCCCGCAACCAAGGTACATGCCCTTGACCGGAATCGAACCTGGGACCCTTGAGTCTGCAGGCCGACGCTCTATCCACTGAGCCAAACCGGCTAGGGCAATTTGCTAGGATTTTGTTGAGGATTTTAGCATCTATGTTCATCAAGGATATTGGCGTGTGGTTCTCTTTTTTTGTGGTGTCTTTATCTGGTTTTGGGATTAGGGTAATGCTGACTTCATAGAAAGAGCTTGGAAGTGTGCCTTCCTCTTGAATTTTTTTGAAATAGTCTGAGGAGGATAGGTTTTAGTTCTTCTTTGAATGCTTGATAGAACTCCCCTGTAAAGCCGTCCAGACCAGGGATTTTGTTTACTGGAAGATTTTTGATCGCTGTTTCAATTTCTTTTGTAGTTATCGACCTATTCAGGTTTTTAACTGTTCTTGGTTGAGTTTTGGGAGCTTGTATTTTTCTAAGAATATGTCCATTTCATCTAGGTTGTCCATTTTGTTGGAATAGAGTTGTTCATAGTATTTTTTCATAATCTTTTGTATTTCTCTGGGATCGGTTGTTATTTAGCCTCTTTCATTTTTGATTTTGTTTATTTGGGTCCTCTCTCTTTGCTTCGTGGTGAGCTTGGCTAGAGGTTCATCAATCTTGTTTATCCTTTCAAAGAATCAGCTCTTGGTTTTGTTGATCTTTTGTATTTTTTTGTCTCTATGACGTTTATCTCTGCTCTGATCTTTATTATTTCCTTCTTTCTGTTTACACTGGGCTTTTATTGTTGCTCTCTTTCTAACTCTTTGAATTTTAGGGTTAGATAATTTATTGCCAGTTTTTCTTGTTTTTTGAGGCAGGCCTGTATAGCTATGAACTTCCCTCTCAAGACTGCTTTCACTGTGTCCCATAGATTTTGGATTGTTGTGTTTTCATTGTCAATTGTTGCCATGATGCTTTTTATTTCTTCTTTGATCTCTCTGGTAACCCAGTCATTGTTTAATAGCATGCTATTTAGCCTCCAGGTGTTTGATTTTTTAATTGTTTTTATTGTAGTTGATTTCTAGTTTTATGCCATTGTGATCTGAGATGGTGCGTGATATGATTTCTGTCTTCTTGAATTTGAAGAGACTTTGCCTGTGACCCAATATATGGTCTATCTTTGAAAATGACCCATGTGCACTTGAGAAGAATGTATATTTTGTGGCTTTGGGGTGAAATGTTCTGAAGATGTCAATTAATTCCATCTGATCTAGTGCGTCATTTAGGGTTGATGTTTCTTAGCTGATTTTTTGTTTAGAAGATTTGTCCAATGGTGATAATGGGGTGTTAAAGTCCCCTACTATGATTGTATTGCTGTCAATCTCTCCATTGATATCCTCCAGAAGTTTTTTATGTATTTGGGTGCTCCTGTATTGGGTACATATATGTTTACCAGAGTTATATTTTCTTGTTGGATTGCTCCCTTTAGTATTATGAAGTGGCCTTCCTATCTCTTGTTATGTCCTTCACTTTGAGGTCTAATTTGTCAGATATAAGTATTGCTACCCCCGCTTTCTTTTCATTTCCATTTGCCTGAAAAACCTTTTTCCATCCCTTCACCGTCAGTCTGTGTGAGTCCTTTTTTCTGAGGTGGGTTTCCTGTAGACAGCAGATAGATGGGTCATGTTTTCTTATCCACTCAGCTACCCTATGTCTTTTGATTGGGGCATTTAATCCATTTACATTTAAAGTTATTATTGATAGGTACTTATTTGTTGCCATTTTTATTCTTTACGCCTGCGCTCCTTCTTTGTTTCCTATTTCTTCTTTTTACAGCAGACCCTTTAGCATTTCTTGCATTGCTGGTTTGGTGGTAATAAACTCTTTTTTTTTCTTTTTAAAATTAAATCTTTATTGTTCAGATTATTACAGTTGTTCCTCTTTTTTCTCCCCATAGCTCCTCTCCACCCGGTCCCCACCCCACCCTCTGCCCTTACCACCCCCCTCTCACTGTCCTCATCCATAGGTGTATGATTTTTATCCAGTCTCTTCCCATACCCCCACACCCCTTTTCCCCCCTAGAATAGTCAGTCCACCCCCTTTCTATGCCCCTGATTCTATTATATTCACCAGTTTATTCTGTTCATCATATTTTTTATTCACTTGATTTTTAGATTCACTTGTTGTGCATTTGTTGTTCATAATTTGTATCTTTTCCTTTTTCTTCTTCTTCCTCTTCTTAAAGGATACCTTTCAGCATTTCTTATAATACTGGTTTGGTGGTGATGAACTCCTTTAGCTTTTTCTTATCTGTGAAGCTCTTTATCTTACCTTCAATTCTGAATGATAGCTTTGCTGGGTAAAGTAATCTTGGTTGTAGGTTCTTGATATTCATCACTTCGAATATTTCTTGCCACCCCCTTCTGGCCTGCATAGTTTCTGAGAAATCAGCTGACAGTCGTGTGGGTACTCCCTTGTAGGTAACTAACTGTTTTTCTCTTGCTGCTTTTAAGATTCTCTCTTTGTCTTTTGCTCTTGGCATTTTAATTATGATGTGTCTTGATGTGGTCCTCTTTGGATTCCTCTTGTTTGGGGTTCTCTGTGCTTCCTGGACTTGTAAGTCTATTTCTTTCACCAGGTAGGGGAAGTTTTCTGTCATTATTTCTTCAAATAGGTTTTCAATATCTTGCTCTCTCTCTTCTTCTGGCACCCCCATAATTCGGATGTTGGTATGCTTGAAGTTGTCCGAGAGGCTCCTTACACTATCTTCCTACTTTTGGATTCTTTTTTCTTTTTGCTTTTCTGGTTGGGTGTTTTTTGCTTCTTCATATTTAAAATCTTTGACTTGATTCTTGGAATCCTCTAGTCTGCTGTTGGATCTCTGTATATTATTTTTTTTTTATTTCAGTCAGTGTATGCTTAATTTCTAATTGGTCCTTTTTCATATCCTTGAGGGTTTCACTAAATTTCTTGGAGGTTTCCAGAAGATTCTTGAGTAACCTTATAACCGTGGTTTTGAATTCTATATAGTTTGCTTTCCTCCATTTCTTTCATTGGTAACCTGTTTCTTCTATGGGGCCCAGTGGCTCAGCCTCCCCAGTCACCTGAGGTGGACGCTCTTGGTGCACCCCTTTGTGGGCTGTGTGGACAGTATTGTTGTAGTTAAGCCTTGATTGTTGTAGGTATCACTGGGAAGAATTGACATCCAGACCAATTGGCTGTGAGGACCAGTTGTGTCTACAATGGGAGAACTGCTGTGTTGGAAACACCTTTATGGGGCAGGACTTGCTTCCATGGGGCTTTGGTGCTCACTGAGTCTGCCCCACTGAACGTGTCCCTTATGGATCTGAAGAGTTGTAATCTGGTGTGGTTTCACTATGACCACTGGGTACAATGGCTCTTGGATCTCCAAGGAGGTGCAAAGTCAGCCACTGCCTGAGGCCAACCAGCAGGAGCTACAGAGAAATCTGCAGATTCCTCTTCTTTGTTTGGGGTTTGGAGGTGCCCAGATGAGGCGCAGCTGTGAAACAATGCAGGCTGCTGATGAGCCTTAGTCCTTCTTTTGGAAGCTCTGTGATTCTTTGACCCAGCTGCAGTTTGTTAGGTTGGGTTGCAAAAGGCCAGGCCATTCATATGCAAAAACCTCTGTGTGGCAGCTTGGGTGGGGTTGTAAATTGGGTGGGGCGGGGCCTCAGGGAATCATCAGGGTGGAGCAAACCTCAATGGCTGCCAGTCTGCTCTGTCTCGGAGCAGTCCTGGGGTCTCTGTGTCCCCGTCCCAGGCAGGAACAATGATCACTGCAAGCACCTCTGCGAGAAAGCTGCCCTCGCGTTCTGGCCCGATGCCAGACAGTCCAGTTTCTCCCTGTATGAGTCTGGGAGCTTGTATTTCCTTCCTGATTGAAAAAGACAACAGCATACCCAGTTGCCAGCCCGTTTCCACACACGCCTCTGTACCTCTGCACCTCCTACCTGCTTCAGTTTGCATTTCTCTTTCCTTCTAGTTGTAGAATTTCCACTCAGCCAGCCTTCCCGTGGTTTTGGTTGAGATCCGTTTCGTCTTTTAGTTGTATTTTTGATGTGGTTGTGCGCGGCAGCAAGTATAAGTGTGTACCTATGCTGCCTTCTTGCTTCCTCCTCATAGCCTACATTTTTAATGTTGACACAATGGCAGGTGTCCCCCTTCCTCCCACCCTTTGCCACCCCCCGGCCTTTACCACATTGTGGTCCATGCTCATGGGGGATGCATGTATATCCTTTAGCTAATTCTTCACCTTCATTATACAGCCCCCGCCCATCAGGCATCGGCCAGTCCTTGAAGACAAATTGGGCTTCAATGGGCCATATGTGTGCTCAACAGGGCATTTTATCTGATCTTTCCCATTAATAAAGTTGAATTCACTAAGTATTGTCTCCGCCCATCCCCTTTTATTCCTCAGTGGCACTGTGGTGTCTGTCACCAAAACTCAGCTCAGCATTGAAGATGTGATGAGTCCCAGTGGTTGGGACCCCTGACTTATGCGAGAACATGTTGTAGCCTACATGCTACACAGAACCCAATTTCATTTAAAAAGTCTCCTAGTGTCATTCAATTCTCTAAGTTAGGAAAGTGTGGATCTTCCAAATACATGACAGGGAGAGATTTTGAATGATAGGATCTCAGGGAAAGAGTCGTCCGAGGCCCTTTATCCTCTGTGAATGTCTCGGGTGGCGGGAGATGCTGTCTGTCTTCTAAGTCCTTCTCCCCCAGGGCTGGTCCCTGATGATTCAGAAGAACCACGTCACCTTTTGGGAAAACTCATGTGTCCATAAGAGGTCGTGTTGGCTGTTACTTTGGTTTGAGGATTCTGTTCTGAGCAATTCTTTGTGTCTAGAAAGTTTCAGAATAACATCCCCTACACCAAGCATGTCAAACTCAAAGGCTAACATGGGCCAAATAAACAAGGTTTAAGTTTGTGTGGGCCACAAAAAAACAAAAGCTTCCATTTTCATAGAAACATAGGTTTATTTTGATAAAGACATGCGGATACAAAGGGCTGAAATAAATGAGCAATTGTTAATATAATAGAGCATTTTAATGAAAATTAATATTTTGCCTCGAGCATTAACTTACCCGACATTGAATAACTGCACAAATTAATAAGTGTAATGCAAATAAACCTATTTTTCTTGTTCTCCGAAAGTGAAATATTTCCTGTTGCGCACACCAAACAAGTCAGTACAAGACTAATGATGTGACCATCGGCTGCTAAAGTATTCGCTGCTAGTATTAGTGGAGAGAAATGGTGCGCCTGTGTGTGAGGAGCGCAAGGGAAATGAATGCAACACGATTATAGTAATCAGTCATTAGCAAATGTTGTAGTTTGTTATTAATAATTATGTATAACAGGATATTGTAAAAATTAAGTTACAAAATTTTTATTAAAACATTTCTTACATACCGTTATATTGGCTGGGCTGCAAAAATATTAATTGTGGACCACATATAGCCCGTGGGCCGTGAGTTTGACATGCTTGTCCTACACACACACACTCACACACTCTCACACACAATCACAAACACACACTCACACACTCACACACACTCACATACACTCATGTACACCTACCCACTCACACACACTTACACACTTGTACACACACACACACACCCACACTCATTATTGCAACATTGAAAATGCTCAATGTTTGACTGCATACTTAGTGACCCTCTTTGTCTCTCTCTCTTCCTTCCTCCCTCCCATCCTTCCCCTGTCTTTTCCTCCTTCTTTCCCCTCCTGTCTCCCTCTCTCCTTTTTTTTCTCTACATAGACCAACCACTATGCCCACAATTGCCCAAGACTGTCTTGTTTAAAGGACTATCAGTAGCATTATTACTCAGTCTTGGGGGCTGTTGCTCCATCTTTGCTTCAAGGAAAATGTTAACTGATGTTATAATGCTAATGATGCAGGCCCGCCTCTCTTGAAAATCATTACAGATCAATAGATTATGGCATGGATTAGAACATAATTCTCCACAGTGTTCCTTTAAATATTGACATAATAGTTTATTTAATTCATAAGACTGGTTATTTTTCCATTTTTATAACCATCGAGTAAAGCCACAGTAACATCATGATGGCCAGCAGTGTGCCCTTAGCTGGGCATTTCCGTCCTTCGCGTGGGTCTCTGCTCAGTGCCCCTGCTTTCCAGGTTTGGGGCCCTGCCCTCCGCTCGGGGGAAGTGGCTGGAGGCTCAGCTGGCCGACCCCTCTGTGAACCGTGAGCATGGAGAAGCCCAAGCTGCGGAGCAGAACAGACAAGCTGGTGGTCAGCGTGACATCCCCAGGACAACATGTGACATGCCCAGGACACATGTGACATTCCCAGGACACATGTGACATTCCCAGGATAGTGTGTGACATGCCTGGGACAGCATGTGACATCTGCAGGACAGCATGTGACATGCCCAGGACAGCGTGTGACATCCCCAGGACAGCATGTGACATGCCCAGGACAGTGTGTGGCATGCCCAGGACAGCGTGTGCCATTCCAGCACAGTGTGTGACATGCCCAGGACAACATGTGACATTCCCAGGACAGCATGTGACATGCCCAGGACAGCGTGTGGCATGCCCAGGACAGTGTGTGGCATGCCCAGGACAGTGTGTGCCATTCCAGCACAGCTTGTGACATGCCCAGGACAGCATGTGACATGCCCAGGACAGCTTGTGACATGCCCAGGACAACATGTGACATTCCCGCATTCCAAGGACAACATGTGACATTCCCAGAACAGCTTGTGACATGCCCAGGACAACATGTGACATTCCCAGGACATGTGACATTCCCAGGACAGTGTGTGACATGCCTGGGACAGCATGTGACAACTGCAGGACAGCGTGTGACATGCCCAGGACAGCGTGTGACATCCTCAGGACAACATGTGACATTCCCAGGGCAACATGCGACATTCCCAGGACAGTGTTTGACATGCCTGGGATAGCGTGTGACATCTTCAGGACAGCGTGTGACATGCCCAGGAAAGCATGTGACATGCCCAGGACAGCGTGTGACGTGCCCAGTTAGAACTTCGCCTGCAGCGGCCCAGGCTGCAGGGCCATGACAGGCTGGGTGTCGGGGTCTCGCACTCAGAGCTGCTGCAAGGTGCCTGCCCTCTGAGGGCTCTCTGGAACCCCTGGCCCTCGACCAGGGGACCTGTAGGTGGGCTTTTCTGGCACGTAATTCAGGCTGTGTTTTTTTTCTTCTTTATTATTTTATTATTTTTTAAAAATATATTTTTATTGATTTTAGAGAAGGAGAGATAGAAACATCAATGATGAGAGGGAATCATTGATTGGCTGCCTTCTGCACGCCCCCGACTGGGGACCGAGCCCGCAACCTGGGCATGTGCCCTGACTGGGAATTGAACCTGAAACCTCTGGTGCCTGGGACCAAGCACCGGGCTGGGCCGTGTTTCTGTGCTGTGCAGGCTGTAGAAGAACCCATAGTGTGATTCTCTCATACCTACCAGAGTGAATATTGAGGAGCTACTGACATTACACTGGCAGCAGGGTGGCTCCCCCACCGACCCTGAAGGAATTCCAAGGGCCGACCTGTGGCTGAGACGCTTACTGTGATGAGAGTGATTCTGAAACAAAAATTGTAAGAAAAAGTGTGAATTGAGTTTAGCCCTAGTAAATGTTAATTTAAATAGAATGATTTCTTTACTTTTCTTTACTGAGGTGAAATTCGCCTTGCAAAAATTTGACCATTTTAAAGTGAATAATCTCATGACATTTGATACATTCCCATGTTGTACAATCATTGCATCTACCTGGTTCCAAAACGTGGCCCCCAAGTGGCCCTTGTGCCCTGAGCAGCTCCCCCAGATCCGGGGGCCCAACCATCCTGTACCTGCTCTTGCCCCCTCTGAGCATTTCACGTGAATGGACTCGAGTAGCGGTACCTTGGTGGCTGCCTCCTGCACTGGCCATCATGTCTTCAAGGCTCACCTGCGTTGTAGTGTTGGTGCTGCATTTTAAAAAAATCTTAATTGATTTTCAGAGAGAGAGACGTGGATTTGCTGTTCCACTCATTTACGCTTTCACTGGCCATGTTCTCCACGTGCCCCAGCTGGCACTGTGCTCCGGCTGGGCCTGCAGTCTGTCTGCTGAGTCATGCTCCACGTGTTCCCTGGTGGGGACGGCCACACTAAGCGTCGTCCAGGGAACACGGCTGCTTCTGCCCTGGGCTTTTGCGAACTGCAGCCATGAGCACATCTCAAGAGCGTTTGCCTGAGTGAAGCAGACTCAGCGTTCATTGGAAGGACACTCCTGTCCGGCCCGCGGACATTGCATTTAGAGGGGATGGTTTGGGACTTCTGAGAGCTGTTTGGGACTCCTGTATCTCGTTTGTCCAACAGCAAGGAACATACAGGCGGGGTTCTCGGGGGGAGGCAGTGAGACTGGGCTCCTCCACCCGAGGCAGCGATGGGACCTGGGACCCTGCCGTCCTGAGCCTCCTCCTTCCCTTCCCTTCTCCTGTCTCTGCCCCTTCCCACTCTGTCTCCCCATCCATCTGTTCATTCATTCATTCACTCAATCACTCACTCATTCATTCACTCAATCACTCACTCACTCATTCACTCACTCACTCACTCATTCTTTCATTCAATCACTCACTCACTCACTCATTCATTCACTCACTCAATCACTCACTCATTCGCTCACTCATTCACTCACTCACTCACTTACTCACACACTCACTCATTCATTCACTCACTCATTCACTCATTCACTCATTCACTCACTCACTCACTCACTCACTCCTCCAGCTGGGCCTGGCCGCACCCGCGTGTTTAATTGGGAAGATCGGGTGGAGAATGCACTGCTCTGTGGTCAGGATGAGTGTGACTTTGCCCAGCTCAGAGGACAGGTGTCCTGGAAAGATGGAGGCTACACAAAGTCATGGGGACAGGGAAGACCAGGCCGCATCCGAGGGGATCAAGTTCATTTTCCACAGGGCTGTGGCTTGGTAAGGGGCAGGCAGTGACGGGGGCCCTGAGTGCACCAAAGGGCCGAGCCTGCCCTGTGCCCACTTATAGCATGGTGAGGCCAGGCCAGCCCTGCAGATGGACGGAGGCCACCCTTTGTTGGGTGCTGGCCTTACTTAAAATTCTTTTTAATTGATCTTTTAGAGAGAGAAACATCGATGTGAGAGTGACACATTGATCGGCTGCCTCCTGCACGCCCCCTACCGGGGATGGAGCCCCAAACCCAGGCATGTGCCCTGACTGGGAATCGAACCAGCAACCTCTCGGGCTCGGGACACTCAACTCACCGAGCCACCCAACCAGGGCTGCCTGCCTTTCATTTTTTGTTCGAGTTTCTTCTAACAGACCTCGTAGGTATTTCTTCCAATCCTCATGCCAACCCTGCAAACGGATCCTTTCGGCCTCCTGCAGGATGGGTGAGCGGGTCTAGAGACGGAAGGCGCGGCCTGCGGTCAGGCGTGGTGAGCTGTTGCAGTGGATGAAGCTTGAGTTGAACAGACTTCAAATGCGGTGGTTCTTCTGAGCACGCTTCCTCCTGCCTGTGCGTGTGGACACGCGTGCTGTGGCGTGCACGCAGCATGGCCTGGGCAGGAGGCCCACGGGACATGCCTGCTACCACTTTTCCAGTTCGGACACGGGGCTGCCGTCGGTCCTCATCCCTTCTTGTGTGTGCTGAGCCCATTCTTCAGGAGCCCTCTGTTTATTTGTTTACTTATTTAATCCTCACGTGAGGATGTTCACTGAGAGAGAGAGGAAGAGGGAGAGAGAAAACGTCGATCAGCTGCCTCACACGCCCACCCCACCTGGGTCAACCCACAGCCTCTCCTCCAGGGCCCCGGATGGCCTCCGCCCACCGA
The DNA here is from genome assembly GCF_028538775.1 of Myotis yumanensis. Taxonomy (NCBI): domain Eukaryota; kingdom Metazoa; phylum Chordata; class Mammalia; order Chiroptera; family Vespertilionidae; genus Myotis; species Myotis yumanensis. The sequence continues at coordinate 1,493,869 of NW_027223760.1, forward strand.
GCCTCCTGTCAGCCAGGGTGATGTGGAAGGTGCAGGCCGAATAGCAGCCAACCTGGGCTTGAATTCCAGCTCCATGTGTTCTAGCCGTGTGTCTTTACTTCCATGCCTCAGTTTCCCCATCCTCAAAATGAAGGGATGACAGTGTCTGCCTTATGGAGTCCTAGGAAACCCCCGGACACATCGATTAGGTGGCAAATAGCAATCACATCCCTGTCACAGACCCGGCACATTTGAAATGTGAGTCGGCTGAGGAGCTCCATGCTGCAGAGCACCAGCCCCTTGGAAAATGACATAAAATTAAATCAATTAAATCCCGGAAAATGTCCGCTCTCCTGACTTTCCCCAGGGAGTGGTGTGCTGGGCTACACAGTCAGGACAGTGGGGGGGAAATGGCACCAGAATGGGAGCATTGGCTCTGAGGTGGGAGCATTGGCTCTGAGGGGGGAGCATTGGCTCTGAGGTGGGAGTATTGGCTCTGAGGGGGGAGCCTTGGTCTCAGGGGGGATGTGGAGCAAGGATGGCTGTAATGTATATGGAGCCTCCTCGTGGCCTGTCAGGCTGCAGTCCTGGGCTTGTGTGGAGACATCGGGGATGGTGGGAGCCATGGAGTGAGCAGGTGGTGAATGTGACCCTGGCGCACAGGGATGGGGAAGGTGAACCTGCCGGGTGTTTGAGTGGCATTGGCGGCAGGAAGATGTTAGATATGAGGGTGGAAACAGCAAGCCCATCCTGTGTGTTCAGCCAGGACTATGACTGCACAGACTCCCTGCAGCGAGTGGCCAACCCGCGGTCAGATGAGGTGGATGGGAGCTAGACCCACAGGAGATGCAGCCCTGCTTGCTCCACGGAGCGGCGTGTCTCAGGGAGTCAGGCAGCTCCGCTCTGAGAGCTGTGCACCTGCACCCCCCTTCACTTTAAATTCCAAGTCAGTTGGTGCCAAGCGTCCCGATGACCAAGGAGCTCAGCAGCCTCTCCCCTTCCCCATGTACACACAGGCCCGGAGGGAGAGCTGGCGGGTGCTGCTGGCGGCCAGGCCTCAGTTCTGAAATGCGCAGAACCAACGCGTTCCCTCTCAAAATAAGGTCACTGTTGGCTGAGCTGCGAACAATTGCCAAGTTTATTCTCAGGATGTATTTGCTTTTAGTGGTACCTCAGGATTTAATGCGCTGAGTGATGGTGTTTTCATCTTCCTCACTTCAGCGGTGCAGGCAGCGAGGGCTCCATCTCCGACTGAACTGCCTTTCTCTGTGTGGGCACCAGATGGCGCCATGCCGCAGGCTCTTAAAACATTAATTTATTATTTTAAAAACGAATTTCGGAATGATGGCTGCTGGCATTCTAGGTTCACTAGCATTTGCTTCGTGTTTCAAGCTGTGGATAAGAGATTTAAAGACTGTATTTGAAATGTTCTTTCCATTCTCTGTTCTCCTCAGTTGTCACAGTAGACTTCCTCCCCAAATCTTGATTTTCAAGGGAAGTGGGACTGTCCTGGGCAAAATGCTGATGCCTTTGCTCCCGCCTTATTATTTTTTTTGTTCTGTTCTTTCCTTTCATCTGTAGAAAAGTGATTTAGTGAGAATACTTATACTAAAATGATAGTGACTTATTTCACTGAGAAATCGGTACAAAAAATCATGTTTGGTGCAAAGGATTGGGCTGTCATGGATTTTCAGCTCTCAGTGACAAACCGTCCAGGACCCAGGTCTAGATGTGTGTTTATTTTTACCTCTCGCCGTACCAGTGTTCTTTCCATCTGGATAGATAATAAACACACACGCTCTTTTGTGTGATAAGCACATTTTGCGGAAGGCACATTCGGTTTTCTTTGTTTTCACAAGGACATTGGCACTAAGAATGGCCATCGCAGCTTCTTGGGGAGCCAGCACCGGCCAACCGGGAACTGGTGCGGAGTGAGAGGGACTGTGTGAGAGGGACTGTGTGAGAAACGGCGGGACAGGCTCGCCACGCCCAGGAACGCGGTAATTGATGTGTTTGGATCTGAAAACACTGTTTATCGTCGTGGCTAATGCGGAATAATATCTACCGCTGGTGCTTCAAACGGGAAGGGTGAATTCCACGTGGAAATTACAGCGTCTAGGGTGCATTCTTTTGGGTTATCCTTTATTTTCATAAAAATATCCCTCCTGCTGAGCATGTATTTTGAGATTAGGAAGTGCCCTTCCTCCCCCAGAGAAGGGTGTTTCTCATGCTCCGTTCTGAGCACAGAAGGCCCTGCAGGTGGTGGTCTGCATCCCCACGCAGGATGGGGACGGGGAGAAGCAGCCAGGAGCAGAGGGGCCTCCCCACTCGGTGCTTCATGCAGAGGGCCAGGCACGGCCAGCACGGCGCCTGGGCAGGAGCAGTGAGAGGAGAGTGTGCTCACCAGATGCCAGGGGCTGGCTCCCGAGGGCGGGCACAGTGGGCTGAGCTCAGGGGGGTCCTGGAAGAGCAGTAGACAGAACATAACCGTCTTTGGAAACAGAGGGGCAGGGATGGGACAAGCATGGACGTCCCCACGGGCTTCCTTCTTCCCTAGGACTCACCCTACAGAAGCAGATCGGGCAGGAGTGTGTAAGCAGAGACCTTCTGGGGAGCTCTTCTAATTTTCTTAATTTTTTTCCATCTCAATTCTGGGCACCACTGGACAAGGACATGGCTCCAGGGCACCCGCCCCATCTCCTCGTCCCACGGCTAATAAGGAATGGCTTCTAGAATTGGAGGCCGCCCCTGGAGTAATAGCCAAGACAAGCAAAGCCTGGGCACTGGCGGGGGGCGTGCAGGGGGGATGCTATGGAGATGCACGGTGCCCCTTTCCCACTTTCGGCGGAATTAGGCCTGCGTGCTCCCAGCACGGGGGGCGGGGGGGTGCAATGAAGTTCTTGGTCCCCTTGTTTGACGTTTATTGACTCAGCCACTCATTCCACAAGGACTGACTCCGTGCTGTTTGCTACGAAATCTGCCACCTGGCGCCGCTCGCCGGGGACCGGCACCCCCACGCCCTGCACTGTCATCGGCGAGGACCAGTTGCTCCTCCCATTGGCGTGGATATTGTTCCCTCCCTCACGAGCAGATCCCAGGCTGGTGGTGGCCTGAGAGAGAGAGGCCCGGTCCCTGCCCTCAGACTGAGGGCGGCTCTGGAAGGGGGCCCCGAGTTAGGTTCAGGCTTCTTTTGGGCTTCATCCTTTTTCTCAGGCCTTTGAGGGCACCGGCTGGCGTGTAAAGCTCTGACAGTGAGGCTGGTGGCTATGGCCAACTCCCACCGGCTGCGTGCGGGGGAGAGGAGAGGAGAGGAGAGGAGAGCACAGCTGTGTGCAGAGGAGGACTCCATTCCGGGCTCGGACTGTGCTCGGCCCCTGTTTCCTCACATTTGCAGCTGCACAGAAGCCCTGCTGCTCTCTCAGCCCCGTCCCCTTCCCCTCCCCGCCGCCTCACTACACTGCTCATGGACTCAGGCTCCAAGAATGAACCTTGGAGAAATGGATGACGGGACTGGTTTCCAGTTCACCTGCTCCTGCGACTCTTAGGACTACACAGACTGTGGCCTGTGGCGCAGGTGTCACGGGTCCACCTCCCTTGGACCACTTGGGGCACAGAGTAACCAGGACTTGGAGACTTCCACCGGGTCCCTCCTTCCCACCAAGTGCCTCCTTCCCACCAGGGAAACCCTCCTTCTCACCAGGGAACCCCTCCTTCCCACCAGGGAACCCCTCCTTCTCACCAGGGAACCCCTCCTTCCCACCAGAGAACCCCTCCTTCTCACCAGGGAACCCCTCCTTCCCACCAGGGAACCCCTCCTTCTCACCAGGGAATCCCTCTTTCCCACCAGGGAATCCCTCCTTCTCACCAGGGAACTCCTCTTTCTCACCAGGGAACCCCTCCTTCTCACCGAGGTCCCATAGCACCTATGGTTGGGTCCCTCGCATCCCCTCCTGGGAGCTCCGCCTGCACAGCTCTCCTGGTCTCGCCTGGTGAGAAGGAGGAAGGACGTTCCTCCTGGGATGGCTGAGGGCATGGAGGAGGCTCGCCCTGGGCAGGCTGGGAGGCCCGTTCCCTTGCCCAGAGCGAGGGCCATGCCGGTGGCCTTTCCTCAGGTATCCAGGGTGCTACAGGGTCTTAATGTTGGGTCACCTCCGAGGTGCTGTGTGGAGGCCTCCCGCACAGAGAGCCCCGAGCCTGGCCTTGCGGCGGCCTGCTCCAGCAGAGGGCACTGAGGGCAGGGCAGGGCAGTGAAGCGAGGGTCGGGGGAGCCGTGCCTGGTGTCTCCACCCCAAGCGAAGCAGCTGTGCTCAGCCCGCCTTTCTGGATCCCGAACCCCATCACCGGGGCTCACTGGTGTGGGTCAACTCCGTGACGCTACACCCCTCCAGGGGAAGGCTGGCCACAGCGGGCACCTTTATCCTAGTAAACACTCTATCCCATGATCCGCAGCAAAAAGGTTCATCCTCATCAGAGAATGGCTCAGCCTCAAGGGTCACTCTTCATCTCAGTTCCTTTGTGGGCTGGACCCTCTGCTGCTGCGTGTTGTGATTCTTCTGTGGCCGCGCTCCCAGCGAGCCCTCAGGAATTCCAGGCATTCCAGCAGGGAACCACTTCAACTCTTAAGCTGCGAACCACAGACACACAGAGGCCTCCTGGGATGGAGCGCAGGCGATTTGCATGGCCCTCCTTTCCTCCTCTGGGCACCACGTAGGCCGTTTAATTACTCGTCTCTGGGAGGGACTGGCGACCCTCTGTGTCGCCTCTTGTCTTGGGGACCAGACAACCACAGTTTATTTGTCATAACAGAATTCCATCACGGAGAGCCCGTGGAAGTTTGTTTTGTTTTATCTGGGGGTTTAGTCCATATAATGAGCCTCGTTATGAACGGGCTTGGATAACATCGCAGGCGTAGCTTTTGTCTTGGCGACTGTAGGGATCATAAATGTAGGCACCACTAAATTATGCCGTGGACTGAAGTGGGGTTTTACCATTAATTGGATCTAGGCCCTCTGACCTTTTCACAGGAAGCAAACTGAAGTGTAATAATTTTTATAAAGATGAGCTTTCTGTATGTCCAGTCCTTGTTTTTAAACACTGAAATGATTGCTGGACAATCAAAGAGCTCTGGCTTTACTGTTCTTGAGATAAATAGGGCTTTGCTGTTTCAGGGTGTCACATTCTCTGTCCCTCCTTATCACTCCCCACCCTGCCCCCAGCTGCAGGGACAGGTCAATAAACTCAAAGATAACTCGTATTCGGGAACAAAAGTCTAATGGAATCACATTTATATTTCTACTGATTTATTTATTTTGTGAGTAAATACTTTCTGTAAGATTTATAAAACTCGGAGACTGGAACTTAAAGCAGGCTCAAAAGGTGGAAGCTGCCAGCGGCTTTCGAGGGAACCAGCCGGATGCAGCAGGAAGTTGCACACGGGTCTAAGCTTGCTTATCTCAGAAACCAGGTCATTTTTGTTGTTTTGAGTTTTGTCTATTTTGCATGGGCTTCGCTCCGTATATTGTTTGGACCACTAATATTCTTACTGGCTCCACCCAATGCTGTGGTTGATTCAAGAATTGATTTTAACCTCATCTAAATGGAGTCTGCACATCGCCTGAGAGAACTGAACGCATATGGTGGGTAGGTTCACACTGCCCTTAATGTGATGCAAAGACAGCCAACTTTTCCGTGTTTAAAAATATAATGAATTGCCTTGGCCGGTGTGGATAAGTGGTTAGAGAGTCGGCCCTCACACCAGAGAGTCCTGGGTTAGATTCCCAGTCAAGGGTGTCCGTACCTGGGTTGTAGGTTCCATCCCTGGCCCTGTTGGGGTGTGTGTGGGAGGCAACCAATCGATGTGTCTCTCTCACATCAATGTGTCTCTCTGTCTGTCTCCCCCTCCTCCCTCCATTCCACTCTTCCTAAAAAAATCAGTGGGAAAAATGTCCTTGTATGAGATTAACAACTATATATATATGAAATGAACTAATCAAATGCTGGGTATACGAGTGCTTGTAAGTCCTGGGTGGTGGATACAGACCACGTGAGAGGGTAAAGGAGTGTGTGTTGTTGCCATTCTTCTCCCCCGCCTGACGCTCCTCAGCCTCTCGCCACCTCAAGAATCCCCGCCATTCCAGGTCCCACACCACATTCTCCCCAAGGGAGTGGGCACAGCCCAGCTCACCGACCAGGTAATTGCTCGTTCTCTTTTGGTAGCTCTGCATTTAAATGAGATAACCAAGCCCTTTGAGCTGTACCTGTGAAAGCCTTGCCTTGAGATGATAGTATGGAATCTCATTGAGGATGGCTGTGTGGATGTAAGAGCCAGTCACTTTGCTGTGCAGTCAATGTACCAGAAGTATGTATCTCTGTGCATGCATTTATACACACGCATTTTTATGAAATAATTTGCAAAACACAGATGCATCTCTTTATCTGCCTGACTTGTACAGCCGTGGCAAGATAATGAACATGTATAAAGTATGTTGTGAGTAAAGACATGTGAGAAGCAATTATTCATCCTTCTGCCAAACCTTTAAGGTTGCAAGGTCAAGAAGACACAGACCCTGGGCCGAACGCTTTATTTGAAGTAAAGACGTGTGATCTTTAAAAGAAGTTATTAACAATGTGACAGAAATCTCGAAAAACCACTCATTTCAGTGGGAAACTCTAGCCAAAGCCCTGTGCTTACAGGTTAGTTGCCACAACACAGCTCTGGGGCTATCATATTAGAGTATTTGCTTCCACAGTGAAAAGTCAGGAAAAGCAACCACTCTGTTCATGTTTGGAGCCTTTTGGTTGGAACCTGATCAGGGTAACATGTTACACAGCAAACGGCTTCCTACTTAGGCTGCAGCTTCCTCTTCCTGGTGCTGGTGAATTATCCAAAGGTTTCACTGCAGCCCGGCCAGCACAGTTCAGTGGCTGAGCGTCCACCTAGGAACCAGGAAGTCACAGTTTGATTCCCAATCAGGGCACATGCCCGGGGTTGCAGACTCATCCCCAGTGAGGGGCGTGCAGGAGGCAGCTGATCAATGATGCTCTCTCATCATTGATGTTTCTATCTCTCCCTCTCTCTTCCTCTCTAAAATCAATAAAAATATATTTTAAAAATAGCCAAATTCTAAAGGTCAGAACATAAACATTGTGAAAAAAAGAGAAAGCTCTCATTGGATGCTAACCCTCATTCCCGCCGCTCCCCTCATGGGGGAGGATGGAGACTTGGGGTTGGTGTGAGTCCGGCTGCAAGGACTGGCACAGGCCAGGCCCATTAGCCACACCCACAGAGGACAAGGAGGCACCCAGGGCCACATTTATTCTAGAAACTCCAGTACTCCTGAATATTCTAGCTCCCACGTCTCCCCAAATAAATAAACTGAGGGATGAGTACCAATGGGGAACCACCCCTTTGAACAAAGGGGAAGCCTTCTCCCAGGGGTGGTGCAGTGAGGGGGAGGGGGTCAGGGAGGCTGTGAGAGAAGGGGTCCGCCCAGCCTGGGATGACCCCAGGAGGAAGCAGCTGCTGTCCTTCGTCAGTGTCCATGGCCTCAGAGCCGGACAGGTGGGCCGGGGCACCGGCCGGAGCCACCGCCTGCTGCTGTGCCCGCACAAAATCAGGTCACGTGGGTACTAGGAGCTCTGCTCCTTTGGAAATCACTGTGGAAAGTGTTTTTCCTAGAGGCCTGGGAAGGGTGTTCTCCAGTTCCCTCCCGTCCCAGGAGGAAGCCGTCGATGCCCGTCCAGGTCGGAGCCGTCACAAGGGGCTGCCTCAGTTTCCGTCTCCAAGTTACTCTGATTTCCAGACACTCACCTGTGCTCCTCAGAGCCCCTAGGCAGGTGCTTTAGTCAGCATACAGCCCACACCGCGTCCTCTTGCTTCTTGGAATATAAACATCTAGAAACGCTTCGCTTAGGGCAGGGAAGGCCCTGCTTTTTGCAGCTCTCTGCTCCCAGAGCCAGGCCGCTTTCCCCGCAGTCTGCGACGCGTGTCTGTGTCGCGGTGACAGTGTCTGTCCAGGTCTCTCTGTGGAAGAAGCAGCCTTCCCGGCTGTCCCGAGGGCTGCGTGCTGCTGCTGTCCGTGACGCGGGAAACACAACAGCTTTGGATCCAAGAGGATCATGGGAGCTCTTTCCCGTGAAAAGGAAACAAGCATTTTGAGCGGCTGCCGGGGCGAGGGCATCTGGTCTGTGGGTCCGCGGGGCGGGTCCGGCTGTGTGGACAGAGGTTTAGGGGAAACACTGGGGAGCGAGGTGCTGCTCTCTCCCAAACACCCAGCTGCTTGTTGGGAGGCTGTTGGCACTTTCCAGAGGGTTTCAAACAGGCCAAGCTCTGGCCTCGCAGCTCCTGACCCAGTGGCAGCCAGAGCTGGAGGTTCCATGGCGGCAATAGCCATTGAGGCTGGGAGACCGCGAGGCTGCTGGAAGAAGGTGCGGCCTCTGTGCTGAGGGTGCGGAGCCTCCGGGACACGCACAATCGCCTTTGTGCTGAGTCACTGTGACCCAGAGATTCACAGTCTGCAGGTCAGGGGTGTGCGGGACTGAGTGAGCATACAGCCCTTTCCACCGGCTCACATGCTTGTCCATGTTTTCCTCACATGCAGACCATGAGGACTCCTGCCGAACAACATCTTCCCATAAAGGAAACAGTCTGTCCGCACAGATTCAGAGCCTTAGAAAACGCTGTTTTAAAGAAAAGATTCCTTCCCTTTTTGCACAATCAAGCTTGACATATTCCTTCACTCCCTCTATCACTCCACATATAGAGGGAGTTACTGACCACCTACTATGTGCCAGGCTCTGTGCTGGGTGTTTAGGATCACAGAGAAGCAACCAAGCTGTGCCTTAATAGAGCTCATGTTCTCATTCAAAGGGACAGACTGCAAACAAGCAAATACATAAAATGCCGGCATGTCAGATGGCGGTCATTGCTGTGGAGGAAGTGATGCAGGAGCGGGTGTGCCAGAGGGCGGGCGGGCCTTGAAGCAGAGGTCAGGTCTGCAGGCAGGGTGCCCAGGGGCCTGTAGGCAGGGTCCAGGGGCAGGGCTCAGAGCCAGCACAGGACCCAGCAGGGAGGCCATTGGGACGGGTCAGGGAGTGACATGTACACAAAATTTTAGGAGGAGGTGGGAACCATTGTGGGTCTCACATGAGGAGTGGCCCTAGCTCGATCTCTTTTTTATTAAGGTAAAATACACATAACATAAAAGTTACCTTTTTAATCATCTTTAACTGAGCAGATCAGTGGCATGAAGTACATTCTCATCATTGTGCAGCCGTCACCACCATCCCCAAAACTTTCTATCTTCCCAAACTGAAACTCTGTCCCCATTAAACACCCCCTCCCCTTCCCCCGCACCTCGCACCCAGCTCCTGGCCCTGCCATGTACTTTCTCTCTATGATCTTGATGTGTCCAGGAGCCTCATGGACATGGGCTCATACAGTCCTGTGTGACTGACTTGCTCACTGAGCATAGTGACCTCAAGGCTTCTCATGTAGTCGTCAGGGTCTCCATCCTGGTCAGGGCTGAGAAGTGTCATTGTGTGGATGGACCACAGTCTGTTGACGAACATTTGGCCTGTTCTCACCTGTGGGCTGTGGAGAACATGCTGTTTGAACGTGATTGCAGATACCTGAGCCCAGGCATCCATTTCTTCGCACAGGTAGGTGTGCGGAAGTGGATGCTGGGCCACATGACAGCTCTGTTTACTTCCGAGGGACCTTCCCACTGTCTTCCAGCCACTGCCCATCGATGTCCCCCCAGTAGAGCACCAGGGTGCCAGCCCCTCTGTGTCCTCACCTACATTCCAGCTTTCTTGTTCCTTTCTGTGTCTTCATGATGTGGCTTCTCTGAAGAAGGATCATAGGCCCACCTGTCCCAGGAGCAGTGAGGAGGCTGGGCTGGGTGGCCACTGGGGCCCACCTGTCCTGGGAGCAGTGAAGGGACTGGGCTGGGTGGCCACTGGGGCCCACCTGTCCCGGGAGCAGTGAAGGGACTGGGCTGGGTGTCCACTGGGGCCCACCTGTCTGGGAGCAGTGAGGAGGTTGGGCCTGGGGCCCACCTGTCCTGGGAGCAGTGAAGGGACTGGGCTGGGTGTCCACTGGGGCCCACCTGTCCTGGGAGCAGTGAAGGGACTGGGCTGGGTGGCCACTGGGGCCCACCTGTCCCGGGAGCAGTGAGGAGGCTGGGCTGGGTGTCCACTGGGGCCCACCTGTCCCGGGAGCAGTGAAGGGACTGGGCTGGGTGTCCACTGGGGCCCACCTGTCCCGGGAGCAGTGAAGGGACTGGGCTGGGTGTCCACCTGTCCCGGGAGCAGTGAAGGGACTGGGCTGGGTGTCCACTGGGGCCCACCTGTCCCGGGAGCAGTGAAGGGACTGGGCTGGGTGTCCACCTGTCCCGGGAGCAGTGAAGGGACTGGGCTGGGTGTCCACTGGGGCCCACCTGTCCTGGGAGCAGTGAAGGGACTGGGCTGGGTGTCCACCTGTCCCGGGAGCAGTGAAGGGACTGGGCTGGGTGTCCACTGGGGCCCACCTGTCCCGGGAGCAGTGAAGGGACTGGGCTGGGTGTCCACCTGTCCCGGGAGCAGTGAAGGGACTGGGCTGGGTGTCCACTGGGGCCCACCTGTCCTGGGAGCAGTGAAGGGACTGGGCTGGGTGTCCACTGGGGCCCACCTGTCCCGGGAGCAGTGAAGGGACTGGGCTGGGTGTCCACTGGGGCCCACCTGTCCCGGGAGCAGTGAAGGGACTGGGCTGGGTGTCCACCTGTCCCGGGAGCAGTGAAGGGACTGGGCTGGGTGTCCACTGGGGCCCACCTGTCCTGGGAGCAGTGAAGGGACTGGGCTGGGTGTCCACTGGGGCCCACCTGTCCTGGGAGCAGTGAAGGGACTGGGCCTGGGCGGCGGCCGCGGGGTGCTGCCTGGGGTTGCACCAGCTGTGCTTTGAAGCTGTGTTTGCGATGGATTAGAGGTTGGGTGTGACAGAGAGAACAGTCCAGGAGGGGCCAACATTTCTGGCCTGAACAGCAGACAGGAAGGCCTTCCCTTTGCGGAGACGGATGTGGGGCGGGTCAGGTCAGACTTACAGCTATAGACATCATCAGCCATCTCCTTTTGCATACAGACCAGGAAGGGCTGTGGTGTGATTTGTGTATTTATGATCAAATCCAGAACCATCTAATGTCACTGTAACGTCGGAAAGTACGTACGTGATGCAGTGTGGGACGTTGTGCCTTAGAAAGCCTCTGGCTTGGAGATATGCCTGCAATTGCCCTCTGGGCCCCCCGGTCTCCGCACCTCCCTCTTACGTGTCTTGATCTCCATCCCCAGGGGCAGCACCTGGCTCCCCAGGGGGGGTCTGCCTCTGTGGGTCTCCCAGAAGCACCGCGCTCTCTCGTTTGCAGGGTTTCCCGCCCACCCCATGGGGTTCTGTCATATTGCCTAATGTCCAGCCAGTAGCCATGTTCACTTGGTCATTTCAGCTCACAAGTCCAGGATGCAATGAATGTGATACTATGTGGCCCTTTCATATCTGAAGTTGATCTCGTTTAACAGTGTCAGGTGCTGGGTATGTGGGAACAGCGGGGACAGGATGGGCGCAGACAGGTCCCTCCACGTGGAGCCTCCTGTAGCCCAGGCCTCGGCGCCCCAGCTCTGCGTCCTGGCCTTGGCTCTTCTCCCGTTTTGACTGGATCATGAGAAACATGTTCTTCCCACCTGCACCCCTACCCCTGCCCACCAAGGGAACGGCAGCTTCCCGGGACCTGCCTGTCGGCACGGTCTTTTGTCGTTCATGAGTATACAGAGTAATTGCCCCTTCTCTGAGGCTTCATTGAATTTTTTTTTTTCCTGTTTCAAGCCATTTGGGTACAGAATCCGATTTCTTCATGGGAATGTCTTGCTTCTCAACTCGATGGCCGGGGATCTGGGGACAGGAGCCATGCACAGTGAGCTCCGCCTCTCTCGGTTCCAGCTTGGAGGTGTGTGTGCTCCATGCACCTGGGGGGTGTGGGGGGGCTTGCATGCCCCCCTTCCCATACACGTGGGTGTTGCTAGGAGATAAGCAGCACAAGCAGTGAGACAGGCAGCCTGTCCCTCTCTCCTCAAGTCATTCAATCTGACATCAGCACAGCATTAGGTCTGAAGACAAACAGTTCGTGCCGTTTGCTTTGATGAGGACCCGCCACGGGGCGTCCAGCACAGGGTGCCCAAAGTGCTCCAGAGGACATGGGGTGTCCGTCAAATGCACCAGCCCACCTGACCCGTGCACTTGTGGCGAGTACTCTTGGTCCCGAGACCAGGCGCGAACAGGTGCGCTCCTCGCAGCGGCCGACAGCACGTGCAGCCCCCTCGTGGGGCTGACCGAGTCCCCTGTTTCTTCTCCAAGCTCCACTGGGGCTTCGGCTTTTCCTAACTGAGCCGATGGCACTCGGTCAGCTGGGAATAAACCGAAAGCTCAAAGGGCAGGATTCTTCATTACCTCCAGGTCCCCAAGCCGGAGAGCATGTGCTACACACACAGGACCAAGGTAGTCACGTGGGCACCCATCTGTGTTTCCTGAACAGTAACGGGTTCTGCTGATCTCGGACTGCCTAGCGCTCTCAGCTCTCGCTGCGCAGGTGGGAACGCCTCATGCGGGTGCCGGGCAGGGAGTGTCTTTCGGACGCCTCTGCCCTTGGAAGCCTGTCCTGAGTCATCGCAGGGCTGGGACTGCAGCCGGATGGCATCTCGAAGGCGAGGCAGCCCTCGGAGTTTTATCTAGCAACCTCCCCCCGCCCCAGAGCCATTGTCCCCCTAAGTGAGGAACAAACCAGGATCCCAACTGCATGTTAACCCTAAGCAAACCGTGAGCGCGATGGACTGTGGCGGCTGTAGCGGAGAGGGCCAGCCTGGCCCTGAGCAAGCTGAGAGCGGGTGGGCACGTCTTTGATGTGCTCTGCCCAGCAGCCCCGCCCACGCCAGGACCCGTGCCCCTCACAGTCGTCTTGGTGAATCTCAAAGCAGGGCCCCCACTGACAGCTCAGCCCCGCCCAGACCCTGATGAGGCAGAGCCTCCCTCAGCCCATGCGCAGCTGCCGCGACTTTGACGTTGGTGTCTCAGCCTTCTCTCTGTCCCCGGGTCTGAAGCTCAGTGCCCAGGCCCCTGCACTGCCTGCCTAGACACCTGCCAGGAGCCTCTGGAGGCCAGGCCCGCACTTGCCGGGACCCTACCCGCCTCGCCTGCTGGGACCGCGCCCAAGCCCCTTCTGTCCCAGTCACTCGCCCTACAGACCTCCGGTCTGGGATGCAGTTGGAACTTCCTGACAGTCCTCACCACCATTAAAACCAAGTTTAGGGCAGGAGCAGAAGGCGGGGGCCGGGGGTGAGGCCAGCGTCACCCATCAGGCTGACTTGGGGTTCAGGGGCCTCCTCACTCACTCACTGAGGGGGAACTCAGCCCCTTTCCTCTCAGAGCCCAAGTCCTTCTCCCTGTTGCTGCCTTTCTCCCTGACCACCTCTCCCTGACGGATAAATCAGTGCCGACTGGCAAATGGCTGCCAGCCACCCGGTGACGGGGGTGAAAGTTCCCAACCAGCAGCTGCGCGCCCCGGGCTGCTGACCTGCCAGGGCTCCTCGTCACAGACGATCCAGGACAGAGAGCAACGTGGGTGGCTTCAGCCCTTGCGCAGCATAGCACACGGCTACCTGGCCTTCCTGCGGAGGGTCACCTGCCGATCACCTTTATGTCCAGGTGACAATCCTGGGTGGAGGCTCTGCAGGCCCAGGTCCTGGGGGCCACCTCCACCTCTGCAGTCCCAGCACTACGATATTGCTGTCCAACTCCCGGCTGAAGGCCACGCCCATCGGGACCTTTGTTTCTGCTGAGGATCCCCGGGCCTTTGAGGGGTAAGTGTCGCGTCCACGGTCTCCGTGATGCTCCTTCCTGTGCCTGTGGTCCGGCCCCTCCTGTTCACGTTCCTTCCGCTCTTTCTTCTCTGCCCTCGCCGCCTGCAGCCCCCTTTCCTGACCCCCGAGCTCCGCTTCCAGACCTCCCCTCCTCTCCAGAATGCCCCTCCTCCTCCTCCCTGAATCATTATCCTGAAAGACCTGCTTAATGTCCCTTTTTGCCTGAAATCAATTTTCGAATTTCCCCACACAAATCTCGTGCTTTCGTAGCTCCTGCTGTTGCAGGAGTTGGCAGCACACACTTCACTCTCCTTAAACCCTGCAGCCCGGTGGCTGCATGCTGAGGGCAGAGGCCACGCCCTGTGTCCTTGCCCCCAGGTCACCCTCCGGAAGTCGAAGCCGAGTCTGCTCTGTAAAATACAAGATTATAACGCATAACACTACCTGCTCCTGCCCAAGATGGCCCACGAGGATAGCTGGCCTCCGGTTAGGTCCTGAACCCCTTGGCCCTTTTCTTACCACACTGATGGCGTTTCAGACGCTCCCTTCCGCGGGCTTGCGCTGCCTGCCCCTGGGGTTCCGGCCAGTTTGCAGTTCAGGTGGTCTCGCTCCTGGGCCTCCCGTCTGTCCATTCCTGGCCTCCAGCCTTTGCCACCAGTTGCAGTGGGTGCTGTGACATGGAAATACATGCCCATTGAAAATGCAGTCGAGAGCATGAAGCCATGTAAGCACACCTCACAGCTCACCACGCCAGGGCGCTTGCCGGTCTGCCCTGGAGCCCCACCCGAGGCAGGACGAGCCCCCAGGCCCAGCGGCAGGCCCAGGCAGAGGCCTTGGAGTAAGTGGTCAGTCAGAGGGGCGCCCCGCCAGCAGCTTTCACCATGGCTGCTGCGTTTCCAAGTCCTCTCTCCGTTCTGTGCAGTCCTTGCTGCAGCTCCTGCACGGGCAGCCACCTCATCGGGCTTAGCTCTGGGAAACCATGCAGAGGGCAGGGCCTGGCCCAGGTGCCCGGGGCTGTAGCCAGAGCCAGCATCCTGGCCGCCCTTCCACAGCCCGTCATTGCGCCGATGGCGTGGGCACTAAGCCATGGGAAGCGACTGCTGATGCCCCAAGTGCCACCGGCCCACTCCATCCACCAGGAGGACTGCTGTCTCACCTCCCACTCAGCACCTCCCGCACTCAGCACCTCCTGCGCTCAGTACCTCCTCCCGCTCAGCAACTGGTGGGGTGACTGTCCCTCCAAGGCTTGGCTTCCTGAGGCTCCCTTGCATTGTGTCATTACTGTCATTCCACTCCCGTGGCCCTTCCAACAGTTACTATGCACATAAATGTCACATACACACACACATACCCCACACACATCACACACACACACACAGACCACACACACATCACACACATCACACACACAAACCACACACACCACACACACATCACACACCACACACCGCACACACCACACACACATCACACACATCACACACACAAACCACACACACCACACACACATCACACACCACACACCGCACACACCACACACCACACATACCACACATACCACACACTACACACACCACACACACACATATACCCTACACACATACCCCCCCCACAGACCACACATACCACACACACACACACCACATACACATCACACACAGCACACACATCACACACCACGCACACATTTCACACACACCACACACACACATCACACACATACACCACACACCATACACCACACACCATACACCACACATAGACCACACACCACACATACCACATACATGCCACATGCACACACCACACACACCACACACACATATACCCCACACATATACCCCCCACAGACCACACAGACCACATACACACATCACACACATACACACACACCACACAAATCACACACCACGCACACATTACACACACACCACACACACACATCACACACATACACCACACACCACACACACCACATACATGCCACATGCACACATCACACACACCACACACACATACCCCACACACATACCCCCCACAGACCATACATACCACACACACACATCACACACATACACACACACCACTCACATCACACACACACCACACACACATCACACATACCCCCCCACACCACACACATCACACACACCAAACACACATCTTACACACACCACACATACCACACACCACACACACACATCTCACACAAACCACACATACCACACACACACCACACACATACAATGCACACACACATTACACACACAAAACACACACACCACACATGCATCACACATCACACATTACACACCACACCACACACACCACACACACCACACACACCCCACAGATACACCACACACACATAACCACACATATCTCACACACAAATGCCCACACACGTGCATGTGCACACACACATAATGCACACACATGTGCACACACACACAGGGAAAATCCCACAGCAGCCTCCAGGCTCCAAGGGGCCTCTCTGTGTGGCCTGAGGAGATGACACAGCCCAGGGCTGTGGCTCCTGGTTACTGTCCTCGGTAGATCAGCCTTGCCTCTCGGAGCCCCTGTCCTCGCAGACTATCCACTGCCAGGAGGGCTTGCAGACGGGGCTGCCTCTTTCTGTCGCTAGGCCCAGGGACCGCCCGCGCCGTGAGCAGCACCCTCAACTCCACAGCACCTCCGGGGACCACAGGAGTGACACCAGAGGCTCGAGGGTCTGGTGATTGTGGCCACTCGGCAGATGGACTGGCTGGAAGCCCTGAGCCTCAGTGCTGGGCTGCTCCTCACTACTCGTGGGGATGGAAAGGGCGCGGGAGGTTGGCCTGGGCGCGCACGGAGCAGGGGGACAGGGAGGCCACGGGAGATGGTGTGGAACCTGAGCATCCACCGTGGACTCATGAGAACAGTGAGATCCTGTGCACACGTGCTCACCGCCGGAGACGTGGCCATGGAGATGGGGCCTGCGGCCACGGGGTCCCAGGGCCCACACGCCTTGGAGGAGCAGGCATCCCGCTGAGCCGACCCCAGACATGGGCTCGGGGCTCCCTGGCCCTGCCAAAGGACTCCCAGATGCACATCAGCCCCCGCTCACCCATGTCCCCCCACGACCTGGGCTCTCGAAGGCGATGGCAGCCGTGGATTCTCTCACCACACTTGGGCTGAGTGCTCTGAGGGTGTTGCCCGGGTTCCTGGGGTGACGTTCAGGGTCCTGGGAGCCTGCCGCACAGTCTGAAGGCAAGTGTGGCTGGTCCCCACGGAGCCTGCCTTGCGGTGAGGGTGACCGCCCCCTCACTCACAGGGAGGAAGAGCTTCCATTGGGCGCTGTGTCGCCCACAAGTGGTCAGGGACAAGCCAAACAGAAGCATCAAACAGGAGAGAACAGTCTGGGAAAGAACTGATTCTTAAAATACAGCCTCAGAGTAACTATCGCAGAACAGAATCAGCACTCGCTGGACTTCTTTAGAGCCGTTTTTGGAAGAATCAGATTGTGATTTGATTGAGTATTTGCATGTTTTTCCTCATCAGCAGCAAACGGCTGGGCTACAAAAGGCACGTCCACGCAGTGACACTGGCGAGAAGGCAGCCTCCTGCCCAGAAGGCTCAGCATCTCTGACGGAGTATCAGCGGGTTAACTGGTGGAGAGAGCCTGGTTTCCCTGGTGGAACAACCATTTAACATTGTCAAGATGTCAATTTGTCCCAAATTAGTCAATCATTTCCATGGAATGACAACAAAAATTCCAGCAAGGTTTATTTTAGGAACTCAAGAAATGTGTGTATTTGGCAAAATAAAGGTCCACGAATAACCTGGAAATTTTTTCAAAGGGAGATGGGACAGGAGAATTCCTGACCACGTGGGAGGGCCATGAAGGCAGCAGCAAATGCAGAGCCAACCAGACCTGAGAGGAGCCTTGGAGGCGACCAGAGCAGCTGAAACCGTTGGCAACGTTGATCAGAAGTAATGATAACCCTGGTGCGGGTGGGCAAGACCGGGTGGAGCTGGCGTGCTGTTCACAAAGCAGCACGCAGGTGAGGGGCAAGAGCCTGTGTGAGCAGATGGGATTATTGGCTGATCCATTGATTCCAGTTTGTTCCCTGCCCAGATCCTGGCTTATTTAGTGCAAACACAGCCTGCCGCCCCCCAGTTGAGGGGGGCTTCATCTCTGCAACCATTCTGGTTCTCCGAGGCACCCCTCTGTGGAATGAGCAAAGCTCCATGAGTTCATTTCAGCTGAACCTGTTCCCAGTCCCCCTCCTCGAGCCACACCCTCCTCCACTCTTCCCAGCGGCTTACCAAGTACTGCTCCATCGGAGTCTCATCGGAATAATCCTGTCCGTCCTCACCGCTTCCACCCCTTAAATATCTGACGATGTTCGTCTAATCTGCACTTAGGCTCCGATTAGGGAACAGCATGCGCTTAGCATCCTTAATCTTTCTGCCTAAATCAATCCTCAAAACCAGCCCCAATACTGCTGTTTCTCTGCTCTTCTCTGAACCTCTTCCAAATTGCCTGCCTTCCTCGTTCAGAGCCGCCTGGCCCGAGCATGCGGACCTGCGCCGTGGCCGGCCTCCTGAAACCTGGCTGTCCCCGCCCGTTTCTAGCTGTTGACACAAGTGTCCGCTCTCTGTCACCCCTATCTCTTCATGCAGGTTATCGCTTTCTAGTTATTCTTCCAACATGAGAGGCTGAAATGCAAGTTGGAGGAGGAAAAAGCTCAGGTACAGAGGCATGTCCTCAGCCCCCAGGGCCTGAGAGGAGGCCCTGACCTCCTTCTCCAGACAGGAACTGTTCAACATGAATGTGTCCTTTGTGTTTCCCCACGAGTTTTCCCCAGGACCCACCTGCAACCCTAAGATGGGCCCTGTCTGGGTGTGTCCCTGCGTGGGGTTGTGACCCAAGGCCCTGGGGGGACCCCAGGGTCTCCTAGCCCTCGCCCAACAGCCGCCCACCCCACAGTGAAGTCTCGCCTGCTGCTCGCTGTGGACTTCCTCCCAATCATCAATCCATTCTGATGCTCCTCCTTTGATGATCTTTACATGAGTCCCGCAGACCCGCAGGCAGCTCCCCGAGGCTGTGCGTGGCATGGAGGCGCTAAGCGCATCCTTCAGGGTTGGGAGGGTTGGCCCTCAGGTGTCTGAGTGGCTCACTGTGGGTGCCACTGTGGGGAGCTGGTGCCCGGGAGGGGCAGACTGGTGGGCCTGCATGGAGTGGGTGGAGGCTGCTGCCCTGGCCTGCGGTCCCCTGCGGGCTTTCCCTGGCGGAGCAGGAGCACTGTGCAGGGCTCTCCACCAGCCCTGTGCTACCAGGGCAACAGCTATTTCTCTGAGTGAAGAAGGAATGCCTGTATCTTCCTCACCTGCGTGACTTAGCTGCTCAGTGGGCATCTCCTAGTTTTATTAAGGACTAGCAGCCCGTTGCATGAATTCATGCACAGGTGGGGTCCCTCAGCCTGGCCCACGATTGGGGCCAATGGGGACCTGTCTCACCCAGTCCCAATCAGGTTGATTGGGCTGGCTAGGGGAGAGACCATGGGAGGCTGGCCAGCCGGCTGGGGGGAGGGACTGCGGGAGGTTGGCTGTGAGAGTGCACTGACCACCAGGGGGCAGCTCCTGCATTGAGCACTGCCTCTGGTGGTCAGTGCACATCATAGTGACCGGTTGTTTGGTTGACTGGTCTTAACGGTCGCTTAGGCTTTTATATATATAAAGACTAGAGGCCCGGTGCACAAAAATTTGTGCACTCGGGGCGGTGGGGGGGCGGGGGGGGTCCCTCAGCCCATCCTGTGCCCTCTCGAAGTCTGGGACCCCTCGGGAGATAACGACCTGCTGGCTTAGGCCTGCTCCCGGGTGGCAGAGGGCAGGCCCAATCCCTAGGTGCAGCCCCTGGTCAGGCTCAGAGCAGGGCTGACTGGGGAGTTGGGGAGCCGCCCCTGCCATGCACAGAGCAGGATGGATCGGGAGGTTGCAATGCCACCCTCAGTCACTTTCAGGGTAGACTGATTGGGGGGTTGGGGCACCGCCCCCTGTCACACTCAAGGCAGGGTCGATGGGGAGGTTGCGGTGCCACCCCCTGTCATGCACAGAGCAGGGCCCATCAGGGGGTTGGGGTGCTGCCCCCTGTCACGCACAGAGCAGGGCCCATCAGGGGTGTTGGGGCTCCGTACCCTGTCATGCACAGAGCAGGGCTGATCAGGGGGTTGAGGAGCTCCCCGCTGTCACTCACAGAGTAGGGCCGATAGGGGAGTTGGGGCACTGCCCCCTCTCACACACAGAGCAGGGTGGATCAGGGGGTTGGGGCGCTGCACCCTGTCACACTCAGGGCAGGGCCAATGGGGAGGTTATGGCTCTACCCTGTCACACACAGAGCAGGGCCCGTGGGGGGGGGAGGGGGTTGGGGCACCGCACCCTGTCACACACACAGCAGGGCAGATCAGGGGGTTGGTGCGCTGCACCCTGTCACACACAGAGCCGCAGGGCAATCAGGGGATTGGGGAGCTCCCCCCTATCAGGCACAGAGCAGGGCTGATCAGGGGGTTGGGGTGCCTTCCCCTGTCACACACAGAGCCGCAGGGCGATCAGGGGGTTTGGGCGCTGCCCCCTGTCACGCTGATCCCGGTGCTGGGAGGCATATTACCCTTTTACTGTATAGAACAGAGGCCTGGTGCATGGGTAGGGGCCGGCTGGTTTGCCCTGAAGGGTGTCCTGGATCAGGGTGGGGGTCCCCACTGGGGTGCCTGGCCAGTCTGGGTGAGGGGCTGAGGGCTGTTTTCCGGAAGCGAGTGACTGAAGCTTCCAACCGCTCCTTGTTTTCTTTTTTTTTTTTATTCTGGGCCAGCTTTAGCTCTGAGGCCTCATCGCTGAAAACATGGATACAATGTTGCTAAAGCCCGGCTGACTGAAAGCCGGTTTCTGGGCTTTTGTTTAGCTTCTTATTTGCAACATAGTACATAGTTGCTTAGAGTTGCAACTGAGAGGCCGGAAAGTGAGGCGGGGAACGTTGGAGTCCGTAGTCACTGGAGCAAGCAAGCCTCCCTGCTCGCTTCAGTGCCTGGCTGCCGGCCGCCATCTTGGCTGACAGTTAATTTGCATATACTCACTGATTAGCCAATGAAAAGGGTAGCGGTCATACGCTAATTACCATGTTTCTCTTTTATTAGTGTAGATGGGACTCATTCCATTGTGGTTGCTGGGCTGACTTCCTTTCCTCTCTCCAGTGTACCACCTCTTGCTAACCTGGCACACCAAGATTCCAGGGCAGGACCGCTGGAGCAGGAGGGATGCTGTGAGGAAGCCCCACTGTTTCAGAACACAGAGCAACATTGGAAATGCACGTTGCATTGGCAGGATGCTGGGCGTCCCGGGGACGAGCACAGACCAGAGAGATGCCAACCACACTTGAGGCAGGCACCCAGGGGCCCCGCTGCAGCCTCCTGGCCCCCAGTGGCTTCCCCCTGGGGGTGGGGGTGAGGCTGGGGTGGGGGCAGGAGGAGGGTCCAGGGAGGGATCGATGGGATCTGGCTTAAAGGGGCTTGGGCATAACAAAGGAGTGGGGACACAATTACCATTGTAATGCAAGTTTCAACCCGCCCAGTTTCATGGAAGAGATAAAAGTGCAGTGGGAGTGTCCTGGGGGAGCACCACTTCCATGGAGGAGCAGGACCCACGGTGAGAGGCAGGGCCGCGTCACACCCACTCTCAGAGCAGCGCACTTTATCATGACTTTGTAGCTCTTTTCAAAGCACAGAGCCTCTGCCCCTTTCTCAGAGTTTAACTTAAGAGCAGTTAGCAAATGACGACTTCAAAACTTTGCTGTGTGCAGCCCGCCGGGCGGCACCCCATCTTTGCCTCTGTGGCAGCGGGAGAGCTCGGAGAAGGTGCCCTGTCTGCTTCTCCATGAGACGACTGGGGAAATGGCTCACACTGCCAGTGCTGTGCTGCTGCAGCAGGCGCCTCTCTGTCCTGGGCCTCCACAGCCACTGCCCCGAGTGCTGCAGAGAAACTGCGTGGGGTGTGAAGGGCGGTTAGAGGGAGGAAGACGGATGGGAAGGAACTAGGAGAGAAAGGCAGAAAGAAAGAGAGGCAGAAGGAGAGGAGGAGAAAGGCAAGCAAGCTGACAGCCCTCTTAGAAATGCGGTCTTTTCATCTGTGTAATTTAATGATTTCTTTCGTTTGAAGCGATGTAAAGGCAAGTAATTATTGTTATTCCTAATGCCCTAATGCCAAGCCATAAACGGGGGCGCTGGGGAGGGGAGGGGGCGCTGCCTTGATGAGCTGGGGCTGATGGCCGCGATAAGGCCCCGTGCCCTGGGGCAGTGCCACGCCAGGGAGGTGTCTGCTCGGTGTCGGGTTCCTCACCCCGGAAAATAAAAAATAAAAGCAATTTGCAGAAACCCATGCGGCTGGCAGCTTCGCCCGAGCCCCCGGGCGTTCTGGAAGCTCTATCACAGGA
This sequence comes from Myotis yumanensis, assembly GCF_028538775.1. Classification (NCBI taxonomy): domain Eukaryota; kingdom Metazoa; phylum Chordata; class Mammalia; order Chiroptera; family Vespertilionidae; genus Myotis; species Myotis yumanensis. The sequence continues at coordinate 1,516,190 of NW_027223760.1, forward strand.
GGAATATCAGAGGATCCGCTGCCACGGTTCTGCGCCCCTGCCCCACAGCCTGTGAGTGCTAAGCAGGCAATTAACAAGTCAGAAGGCACAGGTGTGCCAGGTGAGGTTTGGTAAATTGCTTTTGATCTAAATTGAGATGCTCTGGGGATTTAACTTCTTAGACAAAAAGGGCATAAATAAATAATCAGGATTTTAAGGCTGGGACTGGCGAGCCGGCTCTAAAATGTCTTAATGCACTTGAGTCGGGCTGCGGCGGGCTGGAGGCCAGGCGCGGGCGGCCCTCGCTCCCCTCTGAGCTGGGCTCCGGTGTGGCAGCGCGTCCGGGAGGGGAGGGGAACATTTTGTCGGGAACATGAGTTGCTCTCAGATGCCTGCAGTTTTGCTTCTTATCTCATAAGAGAGAAACAGGGAGGAGAAGCGACTCCCAGCGGCCAGCGTTCCCAGGAGGCGGTGTGCCCACGAGGGCCAGGCCCTGCGGCTCCCAGACCCCGCTGACCGGGGGCCTGCACACATCCGCATCCACACCCTCGGTAGACAGGCCTGCGGGGTGCGTGACAGCTCAGCTCGGGCGCTTTGCGGCACCTGCTCGGGTGCAGCTCACACGAGGACGCCATGCTGCTGGCAGCTCTCGGTCCTCCCCGACATGCCGGGTGTTTGGCCCGTGCTGAGCCCTGGCTGACCCCTGCCCCATCCTCAGGGCTGCCTCGCCCTCTGGCTTCTTGGGTGTGAACGCTGGTGCTGGAGAGAGACCAGAGGTGGGGGCACTCCTTTCCTGCTGGCCGAGGTCCCTGGTCCGCGTCTAGGGCCAGAAGCGGTCTTTGGGGATCTCACCTTCCCTCGCCCCTCGCCCCTGCGTGTGCAGTGGCACCCGTGGGTACCTGTGGCCGCCCCCCCACCCCCGCCCTGCAGTCTAGCCTCCCGTGCCTCAGTGGAGACACCATTCCCACCGCCAGCCGCTCCTCAGAGGGTCCTTTCCGGTTCCGCTGCTGATCCCGCCCGGTCTTCCCAAGGCCTAGAAAAGCCCTAACCCCAGACCTTGCCATGGACTTCTTAGCGTTTCTTAGAAGACACACTGCCTTTGGGAGGAAGTGACTCCTTGTGGTTCGCTGGCTGGGATTGGATGCCATGCCCTACTCCTATGTAGCAGGCACTTTTTTTGTTTTGTTTTGATCACCTGAGGATATTTTTTCCATGGCTTTTCAGAGAGAGAGTAGAAGGGAGAGAGAGGGAGAGAGAGAGAAACATCGACGTGAGAGAGACACATCGATCGGTTGCCTTCCGCATGCTCTCTGACCCAGGGCAGGGAGGGAACCCACATCCCAGTATGTGCCCTTGACCAGGAATCAACGCACGGCCCTTCGGTGTGCAGGCTGACGCTCTAACCGCTGAGTCACACTGGCCAGGGCTGTAGCAGTTTCTGTTATTGGCTTGTGCATCTGTCCACTTGCCCATCAGGCTGCTGCTCTAGAAGTGGACATGGACCTGGTGACCCCCAGGTTGCACCCACGGGAGAAGTGCTTCCAAGAGAAACACGGAGGGAGTCACGAGGCTGCAGAGAAGGAGGTGGGGAACAGCTTTGCAGAGGAAGGGGTGTCTCAGGAACAGAACCAAGTCTGTGGAGAGCAAGCTTGGAGAGGGACAGGGTGTGCAAAGGCCCTGGGGTGAGAGGAGAAGGCTGTGCCGGGGAGGGCCAGCCTGTCTATCACCGAGTGTCAGGAGGAGCAGGCGTGTCTTGGGATGTCTCTGAGGGTTGGGGTATGAGAGTGACCGGCTCAGAGCTCTGGTCTTGGAGTCACTCTAGGTGTTGGGGAGAGTGGACGGGGCACAGTCTGCCTGTAGCCGGGGGGCAGGTGTCAGACGGAGGGGTCTCAGATGGGGGCGGCTGAAAGGAAAGGTGGGACCTTTATTGAGAAAACTGGCAGAATTTCGGTAGCAGCTATCTGGAATTTGAATTTGGGGGGAAGCAGAGGCAAGTACTGAGGAGGCGTCCCTGGCTTTGGGTGAGACAGGGACCCCAGAAAGAGCCCAGGTATAGGGAGCCCTCGTTCAGTTCCAGGGTCTTCGGGGCCCTGGAGCGAGGCTGTGCTGTGGGGTGTCGGTCTCAGGTGTCATGTAGACTCTGCCCTTGAAGTTGCGGCTTTTCTGCTGAACTGGGTGCTGCAGGCCCGGCCGATCTGGGCTCAGGGGCTCCTCAGGGTTTGGTTCAGAAGGGTTTTCAGACATGAAATAATTGGTCAGAAATATGATTGGACACAGCCTGGCCTGCAGGAGTGTCCAAACGACTATCCTGGCCTGATGTCTGTGACGGCCGCCGCCTGCTGTCCCCTGCGTGGCCACTTCGCCTTGACCTCCCTTCATGGGGCATTTGCACTCTCCCTGCAAATGTTCCCTTTTCTGAAGGTTTTGCTTAGATGGGAAGGTGGTCAGTTTTACAGTCTCCCTCACCCGGGTCCCAGCACCTACCTCTCTCACTTCACACAGTTTCTGGACTTGGCTCCTCGCTGAGCCGCCCTCACCGTAGACCCTGCCCCACGCACCTGACAGCCTCTGCTGCCTGGTGTGCGTCAGCCCCTCGTTTCCACCAGCAGCTCTTCTGGCTTTTGGCTCTTTCCTGAGCGCCAGGTCCTGGCGTCTGTACAGGCTCTGGCTGCGTTCGCACAGTCTCTCAGGGCCTCACCTGCAATCCATGATTCCCAAGTCCCTCCTGGAGCTCAGATGCCTGTTGCCTGCATAGACTCTGCTTTTTGAATGTCCTGCGGGCCTGCGACGCCCGGTGTGAACTGATCTCTGCATTCCCTTCTGTCTTGATACTCGGACCTGGGTCTGCCCAGCGCCCCGAAGGCAGGTGGGAGTCCTGAGCAGGGGCCGGCCCTGTGCCTGCACGTCCCTGCTCTAAAGGACCTCGGATGCCAGCGAGCGTCCTGTGTCAACTACATCCACCTTTCACCCTTGCCCGGGACCCTCGGCAAAGCTCTCCAAGGGCTCCCACTGTCTTCAGGGTGGAGCCCCTGGCCTGGGTGCACCTCACCAGCCCTGTTTACCTCCATGGCCTCTGCATTTCCTATCCCCCTTCTTCCAGCCTCAGGGCCCCAGTCACGCCTCCATATTCTTTTTTTTTAAAATATGTTTTTATTGAGTTCAGAGAGGAAGAGAGAGAGAGAGAGAGAAACATCAATGATGAGAGAACATCATTTATCAGCTGCCTCCTGCACGCCCCACACTGGGGATCGAGCCTGCAACCCAGGCATGTGCCCTGACCGGGAATCAAACTGTGACCTCCTGGTTCACAGGTTGGTGCTCAACCACTGAGCCACGCAGGCCAGGCCATCCCTCCGTGTTCTAATTATACAAAGATTTGTTTCCTTTTTCTGAGTCCTCAGGGCCTTCATGTGCTTTCCCTCCTCCTCACTCTCCCTGGATTCTCACCTGTTCCTTCAGGGCTTGGCCAGAACCCGTCCTCCCGCAGTGACCCTCCCACCTCCTCGCCACAGCGAGCCCCCAGGATGGTCGGTGGCGTCTGTTGCTTCTAGGTCACAGTTGTTGTCACACTGCATTGGAGCTGATGTGGTGTCGTCAGTGCCACACTCGCTGCCTGCTTCCGGAGGCTCCATCCCCAGGCCGCTGGAGCCTGAGCCACAGGGAGCTGCTACCTGAGTGACTAAGTACACACGCTCAGTGCCTGCTAGGGCTGGGGCTCCCATATTCACGGGTTTCATAGATCATGTAAAGGGAAAAAGGAAAATGAAATTTAGATTGCCAACTTTACATTTTCTAAGTGAAGATATTAGTTAACAAAATTAATTTATTCTCATCACAATTCCATAAAAGAAATAGCATTTAAAACCAAACTATTAGGAGGGCATTCTATTAGAATGAAAAAAAATTAGCTTAAAGAAAAACTCACCAATTTGTCATTGATCACAATCGTCCACCTCTTCCCCCAATGTCTGAACACCACTGTGCAGACGGCACCTGGCTGCCGACAGGTGTGGGAAGCATTCTTGTTGGGAGCAGGGTTAGAAGCTGGGAGGACCAAGGCTGGGACATGGGGACAGGGAGACCTGGGTGTGTCCAGGGTTCTCCAAAGAAGTAGATAGGAAATAAGGAGAACCATGCATGTGCTAGGCCTTCAGCTGCTTGGGGGAGGCTCACCCACATTGAGGAGGGCACCTGGTCTTCTCAGGCCACTGACCTAAGTGTTCTCTCACTCAAAGCGCCTCACAGACACACCCAGAGTGACCTCTGACCCGAGGTCGGAGCAGCCCGTGGTCCGGTCAGTTTGTCACATGTGTGGTGCAGGGGAAATTGTTCTGACAAGAAGGGCAATGTGGCAGGAGTGATGGCAGAGTAGAGTTGGAGAGGGGCCTCCAGGGGGCCTGGGAAGTGGGCGTGGGTTGGCGAGGGAGGGAGGGAGGGGATACTTTGATTGACATGGTGGGAGGATGGCTCTGGCTGAGGGTTGAAGAACTGAAGCCTCTGCCATGTTCGGCAGGGAATGCCCTCCATGGGGGTTGGCAGGGTGTGGCCTTGAGGGGACAGTGATGTAGCTCCGCTGGTCTTCTCACCGGGCACCCTTCCCCGCAGGTCCTGCAGGAGTGAGGTGCGCCTCCACCACTGGCACCTATGCCCAGGGGTTGGCAAGGGCACTGGAGAGACTGCAGGAGGAAAGCTAGTGTCCTGGCTTGGGGGGGCTCAGCGGGTTTGGGGGCGGGGCGGCTCCGGCCCTACAGTGCGCTCCTGCTGGGGGCGTTCCCGTGCCCGGCTCCTGCTGGTGGGGCTTCCTGATGCCGGGTTGACTCCTCCAAAGCTGACTTCTGTACAGTTGGAGCCCTCCCCTGCTGGGTCCCTGCGGGGGCGAGGTAGGCAGCAGCTCCCCTGGGCAGCCTCCCGGCTCCGTGTGTGGCAGAGCTCCTGCAGTGAGACCTTCCTGTGAGCCATGTCCCCGGTGCCCGCGGGAGAGTTTCTGGCACATTCCACAGGTGACACCGCACAGACCGCTCTGCCGTAGCCGCGTCTCCCCCTGGGCCCAGCCTGGCAGGGCTGCTCCTTGCTCTGCAGTCCTGGTCTTCGGGCCCTCCTTCTCCAGCACACCCCTTGTCCTCATCCCTCTGCGCCTGGACATTGCACTGGTGTGTGCGACGGTGGCCTCGCTGACAGCTGCGGGCAGCACTGTTTGTCAAGAAGACCTTTTAGCAAACCTCAGATTTCACCACGGGCTTCGTCTGATCCTTGCGGGCAATGGCTCAGACTCCCGCTCTGCTAGCATTGATTCGTCTAAGTACTAATCAAACATTAATGCCAGTTGTTTGGGCTGAGCGCCTTCCCACGTGCCGGGAACTCAGCGCCTTCCCGGGACCTGACTCCTGTGGTTCCTTCGCGGGAGGCTGTGCGGGGTCCTAGGGGAGCATACCCGAGCCCACGGCTGATGGTGCGCAGCAGCGCTCACACAGAGTCCTCCCTGGATCTCACACCCTCGTTCCATCTATGGACCTGCTCTCCTGCCAAGTAACCTGGCGCTCTGGGCGCTGCCCCGTCCAGTCCAAATCCGCTCGCCTTAGCAGTGGAGGTGTCTAGCGCCTCACCCTTCTGATGAGGGTTTTCTGGTGAATTCTGCTCATCAGGACTTTGGGTCCATGGCCCGGCCTTGAACAGGATACTCAGGGTAGTCTGAGTGCTGCCGAGTGCCCTTCAGGCCTGCAGGCCGGGGAGAGGGCAGAGATGCAGTGGAGGAGCCCGTGGGAGACGTGGGCAGAGAGGTTCACTGCACTGAACGCACCCTCCCTTCCTGCGAGTGCTGGTCTGGGTTCAGCAGCCGCAACAAAAATGCCACAGACGGGTCGGCTCACCCGAGACATTTCTCACAGCCTGGCGGCTGGAAGTCCAACATCAGGCGCCAGCAGGTCCCCAGTCTGGTGGGACCCCATCTGTTCACACACGAGCCTCCTCATGCCCTTGCCTTGTCCCCACTGGGCAGCAAGGGGAGGGGCTCTCGGGGTCTCTCCTCCTAAGGACACCGATCCCATGATGAGGGCTTCACCCTGCTGACCTAGTCACCTCTCAAAGGCCCACCTCCTAGGTTTCAGCATGAACTTGGGGGAGGGGCACACACGCAGTCCACGTTGGCGATTCCTGATGCAGAAGAAAGGAGAATGAAGAGGGTATTCATGTGTCCCGCCCGCCCTGCTGGGCCCGGAGGCAGCTTCGCAGACCTGAGTGCGCCCTGCGCTTCCCGGGCTAATGAGCTGCTGCTCATGGGGGAGGAACCTCCTGTCTCCTGGGAGATGCTGCTTGTGAGCTAATTTGAATGATTACATTGTAGCCCAGGTTCATGGGCAAGGTCTGCAGCAGAATTACTCCCGTTGTCATGGTTTCATTTCAGGTTAATTTCTCGTGGGCACATCTGAGACAGGCAGTGACAAAAATATATCCAGCTCCCAGCCGTACTGCTGCTGGCAACAGATACCTGGTAACTTCCAGCTGCGGGTTTTCCTCCCCGGAGTCGGTAGGGAGCACCCACCTTTACGTTTACTCGCTGCAGCCCATGCTTCCCGAGAGTGCCGTGTGCGGTGGAATGTCCCCAGCATTCCTGGAAAGCTGCAAGCTCCCCGACTCTGTTTGGTGCATGCAGAGGTCACCCCAGCTCCTTTAACATGGGATGCAAACCTTGTCATTGTTCCTGAGTGACTCAGGGCTCCTGTGGCGTTGTGAGGAAAGCCGGAGCCACACCCAGGCTGCGAGGCTCGGCGCTGCCTACTGCCCCTGCAAACCCAGTGTCCTGCTCCCTCGTCCGTGGCACCTCTTTGCTTTGAAATTGTTGTGGTGGGACGAACACCTCACAGGAGATCTACCCTCGTAGCAGGCGTTTGCGCCGGGGCAGCTTGCCTTGCTGGACTGAAGCCCATCCCCTGGTCAGCACCTCCCTGCCTCCCTCGCACCCGCCCACTCTGCCACACTCTCTCCAAGTGTGGCTCCCGGGGAGCTTGGGCAGTGCAGCGGCCGCCGGTGTCCTTCTGTGACTGCTCGCTGCACTCAGTACCTTGTCCTCTGGGCTCATCCCCAGCACCATGTGGCAGATTTCCCTTCCTTCTGTGACGGAATGACATTCCATTGTGTGTAACACTGTTCCCACAGCTCGGCTACTGTGGAGGCGCTGCAGGGAACATGAGGTGCAGATCTGGATTGCAGGTCATGTGGGTAAATACCCAGAAGTGGGACCATGGGGTCAGATGGTCGTTCTATTTTATGTTTCTATCCACATTGAAGAATCCATCCACACTGTTTCCACAGTGGCCGCACCAGCCTCACTCCCACCAGCAGTGCACATGGGTCCCTCTCCACCACGTCCTCGCCAGTGCTTGCCCGGCGGCGTCTTTTCTGTTTGATTTTCAATGCGCCTCACTCTTTTCCTGACCGTGCCCGGGGCCAGCTCCCCTCCCTGCCCTCTGTGCAGCAAGCTGCCTCTCCTCCTCTGAGTTGCTTTCTCAGGAAGGACTTTCTGGCATCCTGGGTACCGTGCTCTCAGCCCCTTCCCTCACTGAGGGGTCAGTGTCTGGGCAAGTTGTCCACCTGAACATGGTCTTTGCTTTTCGTATCTGTAACTACTTCCCCAGCGAAGGGCGCAGCCTGGCTCTAAGAAGGGGCTTGGTGAAGGCTAGTTTGATGAAACAGTCGATCGAAATTTTGCATTTCTAAGTTGAAACAGGTTGTGTTACTCACTTTATTGTCCGCCTTGTAGATGCTGAGATCATGGGTGACCAGCTCCTCATGGGGGTGTTGGATGACTTGCAATTCTTCACGTGAAACTCTAATCATCATCATCATCATCTTGTTGCCGGAGTTGGCAGGTGAGGGATAGTTAGTCATCATGACACCGCAAGTGGTCACAGTTTAAGAAATCTGTCTGAATGGATACGTTTAAACTTGTAGGCTGCCATTGACATGAAGGGAATCCCAGGATCAGTGTATTAAACAAACTGGAATTCAGCTCCCTGGACAATTCTGCAGGGGCTCCCAGTGGACGGACAGATGGAACACAAGCTCCTCCGTGGGACGTGGGTGTTGATAAAGGGGACACAGAATTTCCTTTGAGCCACAGCCATTATTGACGGGGCTGCCTTGCTCCCGTTCCGCAGCCCGGAAGCGACCTTCTGGACAAAACAGAAACGTTGGGCATCCACAGAGCGTGGGGGATGCTACCGGCAGGAGTATGTTGAGGGACAGGTCTTCGAGCTCCCAGCGGTCCACACACACCCACCCCAGCACCAGTGCGGCTCACAGCCACGGCCTGTTTCTTTTTCTTGGTTAGGGCCTGTGATTCTTAAAGTTGAATTCTTGACTGAATAAAGTTACTTAGTTAACTCATCCATATTGGGCCAGGCCAGCGTAGGTTTTGGATAAACGGATGTGAGTTTTCATGGTCTCCCATGACTGATTTGGACTGACGAAGAGACACTGTGAGCTTGTGAGTTCCCGGTGGACTGTGCTAGCAGGCGTCACGGGGCTGAAGGCACCCTGCGGTCAGTCAAGCTGACGCTGCCCCAGGACAGGGGTCTTGGGTGTTGACCCGGAAGGTAATATGGGGATGGAGGTGGCATCCATGAAGCGAGCAAAGACTCACTTTTCAGAGGTCTGGGTCTAGTGCTGGGCACACCCAAGCTTTGCTGCGTGGTGCCCACCACTCAGCACTGAGACCACTGTCCCTGCTGTAGACCCGGGTGCACTCAGCCCAGCGACCATTGTCCCTGCTATAGACCCGTGGTCACTCAGCCCAGTGACCATTGTCCCTGCCGTAGACCCGGGACACACATGCAGAATATTGCACCCCCACGTGTATATGAGGATAGACCCCCACTCATTCCAGGCCTGAGGCAGTTGCAGCAAATGGAAACCCTGCCACGGGAAGTGACCTTATAGAAATGGAAGGAGGAACCTGTAACCGAGGGAAAGAGCCCGGATAGACCCAAAGCTGCAGAGACTCGGGAACTCAGCCTCTGGTCCCCGGACACAAGAGAAGGAGGGCTGAGACCGCGTTCTCATCACAGCGAGGAGGACATTTCTTGGGGAAAAGCAGACCCTCCAGGGGAAGCGAAGGTGACAGTTTCTCACTGTGACCTTGTAGCTCAGGCCCCGAGGCGAGTGCAGTGTCAACCCCCACACCTCTCACTTCTTCATGTCCCTGTTGTTCACTGAAGGGTCGGGAGGGACAGTTTCATAAGGCGATTCTTACCCTGATCCTAATAGAGCCTGCGGCTTGGGGAGCTGACTCTGAGAGACTCCAGGGATGAGGCCAGCACCCCATCTCCCAGCGGCTGACCTCAGTCCACTGCTGGTGGTCTGTGTGCTCAGGGAGAACCCTGCCCCTCCGGACCCCACAAGACTCAGAGAGAGGACCTGGAAAGTGCTTTAGAAACTATAAGGCACTAAAGAAGTCACCCACTAGTCTTAAACTCTCCTTAAAGAGCTCTACTTCTCGAAAGGGAACCAGACGAGGACACCCTCCCCCCACTGTTCCACAGAGGTCATGTGGTCCCTCGAGAGCACACAGTTTAGAATTGGGAGTTTCCGGCAACGGCTTGGCCAATAGGAGTTCAACAGCGCATTTCCCGACATCCTGTTACCATCATTCTCTACGTCTGAAGAAGAGAGGCACTTCCATTTACAAAACGAGATTTGCGACTGTGTGGACAGTCCCCTCTGGAAGGTAAATGGCACAAAGGCAGCTGTCTGTCTGTCTGTCTCCCTGTCACAGGGCAGGGACCGGACAGGACAGCAGGACTCAGCGCGCCTGCCAGCAGATGGGGAGCACCGCAGCAGAGAGACACGGGTGCTCAGGAGGAAAGCGTGAAGCATGTTTGATGGTTATTATTATGAAACCTGAACCCTCAAGGGTGAAAACAAAAGTAAACGGAGCCGGGATTTCTTACTGAAACTCTACGGGGATCCCCAGAAAGCTGCTAACACACAGCACCAGTGATTGGTATTGTTAGTTCCTAATTTTGCATGAACGCCACTGTAAACGTTTAAAGTCTCTGTAAAGAGATGAGGAAGACTATCTTATAAGCAGGGAAATTTAAATCCATGCTTGTAAAAATGGTTTAAATCCTTCAAGTGAATCTTTGGGTGACAGATAATTGGCTGTTTTCCAAATTTTTTGTATGGAGTGAACTGGATGCCAATGGACACAGGTGTGCCTGCGTCTCCTCTCACTTCCAAGCCCAGCTTTGGCAAGGAGGCCACATTGTTGCATAACAAGGCTGCTCTTCCCCTTTCAGGTGTAGCCTGAAGTCTTTTCAGTGGTTGCACGTGAAACCCTTTGTAAGGAGCCGAATGATTTCAAAGCCACGTTGCTATCAAACTGTGCTTTCGGAGAAACCTAAGGATTGGGAACTTGTCTGCGTGCGTGCATGTGTGTGTGTGTGTGTGTGTGTGTGTGTGCTGGTTTTCTGTTGAGTGTGTGTATTGGATGTGTGTGTGTTTGCTGGTTATGTGTTGAGTGTGTGTATTGGTTGTGTATATGTGTTGGTTGTGTGCATTTGTTGTGTTGAGTGTTGGTTGTATATGTATTGGTTATATGTTGTGTGTATTGATTGTGTATGCATGTTGGTTGTGTGTTTAGTGTGTGTGTTGGTTGTGCTGAGAGTGTGTGTTGGTTGTGTGTATTGGTTGTGCTGAGAGTGTGTGTTGGTTGTGTTGTGTTGGTTGTGTGTGTTGGTTGTGTGTATTGGTTGTGCTGAGTGTGTGTGTTGGTTGTATGTGTGTTTGTTGGCTGTGAGTGAGTCACAGGAACATTAGGCTTCCTGTGTATGCAGTCACTCTGCCCCATTTTCTCCCTCATGCCGGAACTCACATGACCAAATGGTCTTGAATGTTCTATTCAGGGTATGATGCTAAGCCCAAAAGGTTCAGCTTGAGAAGCATAATAGTCTGTCACCTAATGGACCTTATTTAAATGCTGTCACTCAAAAATGCTGAATTATCATTATCATCATTATTATTATTATTTGTTAGTCCTCACTCAAGGATGATTTTTCCATTGATATATTTTTTTTAGAGAGAGTGAAAGGGTGGGAGGGAGTGGGGGAGATTGAGATAGAGAAACATTGATATGAGAGAGACACATTGCACTTGCCCCAGAGCTGGGAATCGAACCCATGACTCTTTAGCGTGCAGGCTGGTGCTCTAACCACTGAAGATACCAGCTAGGGCGTTTTTGTTGTTGTTAAATTATTATTTTTAAACATAAACTGCTACCTTCAGTTTTCTCTAGATTCTGTGATTGAGCTTTTGAAGTAGAGGACTTTTACTGTCAAGTTAGCAGCGTTGGCTATTAGGTATTTGTTTAGCCTGCCTAGTGTTTGCAACCCAGTGTATCCATTACCCCCAGCTTTGCCACATGCGCACTCGAGGGACACACTTTCCAACAGTTTACTCAGATTGCTGATAAAAGCACAGAGCCCTTGGCGCGACCGCCTCCAGGAGCACATCCATCAGCGTGTGATCAGCCACGTGGCTGACGTATTGTAGGGGATTTCTTCCCAGGACCTCGGCTGAAATTAGGAATTGATAGAACAAGTGCTTTGCTGTAAATAGAAACCCAATGGTTTGGGCAGATTGCTTTTCTGCTTAGTCCATTGTGATGAGCTCTTGGGCTAATCAATGGGACTTGTAATAATTATCCTATGTTTCTGCTCAGGAAGAAGGAGGAAGCTTGTGCTCATCACTCATGGCCCTAAAGGCAATAGCTTTGATGTCCCCCTCCCCTCCCAGGGTTTGAAGTTCGTAGGAAACCAGAAACCCCTCAACGTGGCCAAGACACCTTCAGGTGCTGCAGGAGGCTTCTAAGGAGAGATCAGATCTGAGGAGCCAGTTGCTAATGGGCAAAGCAAACCACTGAGGGCAGGCTGAGGCACTTTCTAATTATAACTGAGCTGGGCAAGTTGAGATCTTTGTGCAACACGAAGAGACAGACTTACGCTTCTTTGCAGCCTCAGAACTACATTTGGGAATACTCCCCGTCAGGTTATTGAGGAAGTAAAAAAGCACCCCGGGTCCCGTCGGGGGCCTGCGGGGGCCCGCGTTGTTGGGGCTCTGTGTCCCGCATCAGACGCCTCGCATCTCAGACAGCAAGGCTGGAGCAGAGTGTTCAGCTGAGCTTTACCTCGCCTGACCCGCTGCTTATGTAACGCAGACAGAATGGCCTCATTTCTTAGCTCATTTTCAGGATGATCTGCGTGTGAGGAGCAGAGGGTGGGGAGTGGGGAAAAACTCATAAGCTTGGAGAGGCCCTTGGTAGGAAGGAGTCTTTTTTTAAAATTTGATTTTATTGGGGACAATGGTTAATAAAATTATACAGGTTTTGGGTGTACAATTGTACAGCACATCATCTGTATACTGTACTGGGTTCACCACCCCAAATCAAGTCTCCTTCCATCACCATGTATCCCCCTTACCTTCTGCGCCCCCCTCCCTCTGTGATCACTGTACTATGCTGTGTCCACGAATCTTTCTCTTTTTTCTTTGCTTAATCCCTTCACCTTCTCACCCAGCCCCACTCCTCCCGAGTGAGTCTCGCATTTGCCAAGTGAAGAGGCTCTCCCTCCGCCAGGGCGGGCCACACAGTGCGTCCAAAGCAGGATGGCTCTCCTTCAGGGCTCAGTCCTCTTTCCCAGAGGCCCCTGGAGGGTCGTCACACACACAGGATGCAAAGGGACTGCCTCCAGGCGGGACCCTTTCCCTCCCCGAATGGATACAGCATTTACAATCCTTGTTCTGGGTGTGTTTCCTTACCGTCTCTCCTCCCCGTCTCTCCTCCTGTCAGACCATGAGCCTCTCCTATCAGGGGTCAGGCCTTGGTTCACACAGCTCCTCACAGGCTGCCTGACCCATAGCAGGCGCTGAACTTTAAACCAAAGTTGAATTTACATTTTTTTTGTGAAGATCTGAAATGAAAATTGTTGTTCTGCCACGAACATAATTTTTACTTTTTAAAAAATATATTTTACTGATTTTTTACAGAGAGGAAGGGAGAAGGATAGAGAGTTAAAAACATTGGTCAACTGCCCCTTGCATGCCCCCTACCAGGGATCGAGCCCTTGACCAGAATCAAACCCAGGACCCTTTAGTCTGTGGTCCGACGCTCTATTCATTGAGCCAAACCAGTTAGGGCTGCCTCCAACATTACATCAAGAACTTCTCATGCATCCTGTGGGTGGCTGGGTAGGGAATCTTTAGGGTCCCCACATTGAACTAAAACCAACAGGAGTGTAGGGCTCAGAGCCGCCCCCCCATGGGGCTGGCGGCTTCTGGTGTTGGGGAGATCCCAGCAGAGGAAGGGGCAGGTGCTTGAGGAGTCTGCAGTCCAGCTGACGGGCCTGGATCCACCACACCACAAGCTGTGACCGTGACAGCTATGGGCTCATGTGAACCAGGAAGGTGACAGGCCTTCAGGCAGGAGAAGAGATCACCGTGCTCGAAGCCTTGAGTCCTGGTTTGGAGAAATGGTTGTTTACAATTAGGTCTAGAACAAGCCTGCCCCTGGTGTGCACCCTGACCTGCGCCTGGTCAGCTCTCTGTGTGCAGGTGGGTGGCAGTGAGGGCGTGTTGGCTGGACGTCGAGTGAACTTGGCCGGGAAGGTGAGAACATGTAGGGAGTCCAGTCAGAACCAGGAATGGACCGGTGGGTGAGCCCAGTGCAGCGCCTCCCTTGGCGTCTCTCTTTTCAAAGAAATAAACAAGAATCACAAGCAGATAGTTTCTTGAACATCAACTCTGTATTTTGGTCCTTTGCCCTGAGAGCCTAGGACAGTGATGGCGAACCTTTTGAGCTCGGCATGTCAGCATTTTGAAAAACCCTAACTTAACTCTGGTGCTATGTCACATATAGAAATTTTTTGATATTTGCAACCATAGTAAAACAAAGACTTATATTTTTGATATTTATTTTATATACTTAAATGCAATTTAACAAAGAAAAATCAACCAAAAAAATGAGTTTGCGTGTCAGAGGTGACCGGCGGGTGAGCCCAGCTCCTGGGCCCCAGGTGGGCCAAGCGGCTGCAGCCGAGAGGGGGAGGCAATGCATTCGGGATTGGGGGACAGTTGTCCCTAACATTCCCTGTCATAGGTTCGCCATCACTGGCTAGGGCGATATGGCTTCAGGGACAGGTGGCTGCTCAGGGCTTGGGTGCTCGTGTCCACCTCACTGTGCATGTCAACCTGGCCGTGTGGTTGAGGCCCTGGAGCCATCGGGGCCTCCTGGTGCCCATCTTTGCACAGACCTGAGTTTCTCTGCAGTGTCTGTCAGGGGCATCATGGGAATGTCCTAGTCTTGGGGCGGCAGTGGACGAGCGCTTTCTTTCTCTCTCTCTCTCTCTCTCTCTCTCTCTCTCTCTCTCTCACACACACACACACACACACACACACACACGCACGCACTACAGGGACCCTCAAACCCTCTTTGTTGCTGTCGGAGGCCTCATTCCTGCTGGGGCATTTATATTGGAGTCATCCAGGGGCTGTGCTGAGAGCAGATCTACTGGGTTGCCTGAAATCTGGAAAAACCAGAATTGGTGGTCGCTGGAGTGGCTGCAGAGCAGCAGCTGTGGGAGGTCAGTCACACACAGAAGGACAGTCACGGGTGGGGCGAGCGCCTGGGAGAGAGACCTTTAAGGACACTGTGATCCGGGCATCCAAGGGCAGACTAGTGGGAGGTGCATAACAGAATGAGGTGAGAACCCCCGATATTAGGACCAGGGCTCCTGATGGGGACTCGACCTTACGAACAAGGGACACGAGCAGCCGTCACTCAGCACTAGCAGCAGGACCAGGCCGGCAGGAGCCTCTGGCAGTATGCTCTGAGCAGTCGGAGGTCAGGTCATCCCAGCTCCTGGGCCCCAGGTGGGCCAAGCGGCTGCAGCCGAGAGGGGGAGGCAGTGCATTCGGGATTGGGGGACAGTTGTCCCTAACATTAGTGATGAACACCAGTTCACAGTGTCAGCAGTTTTAGGAAATTCAAAGGGAAATGGCTTCTAACTTGAAAGGTGGATTCAGGAGCCAAGGAGGCCAATTTGGGTGAGGCCCCGTCCCCTCCCCCGGCTCTTGTGGCCTGTCACATGGTCTTATTCTGCCTGGTCACAATGCTGCCTGGACATTGGTGGTACAAATTCCTTTACCACATTGAGACGAAATTACAGCCATGCCCAAGGAGAAACACTCACTCCATCTAGCTTAGGTGAAACAGGTCAGGTCCCTGTGAGCTCCCACGGTGATGGCGCAGGGTTCGCTGCTAAGGCAATAACAAGAGCCGGGCAGTGTGACAAGTCCCCTGCTCATTCTGGGGGTGACACAGCCCCTCCTGTAGGGCCTGGCCGAGGCTCTTGGTGAGGAGGTGTCATGCTTTGTTATAGATGTGTCCGTGGTGGTTGACTTGGCTTCGTTTTTTCATCACAGATTTGCTTACAAGCAGTGAGTGCACCAGGAACAGGCCTCTCCACCAGTGAAAACCTTGTGGTGTTGGGGTCCATGTTTTCAAACTTTTTAAAAATATATTTTATTGATTTTTTACAGAGAGGAAAGGAGAGGGATAGAGAGTTAGAAACATTGATGAGAGCGAAACAATGATTCAGCTGCCTCTTGCACACTCCCTACTGGTTATGTGCCCGCAACCAAGGTACATGCCCTTGACCGAAATCGAACCCGGGACCCCTCAGTCCACAGGCTGACGCTCTATCCATTGAGCCAAACAGGTCAGGGCTCAAAATTTTTTTTTTTAATATATTTTGTTGATTTTTTACAGAGAGGAAAGGAGAGAGATAGAGAGAGTTAGAAACATCGATGAGAGAAACATCGATCCGCCGCCTCCTGCACATCTCCCACTGGGGATGTGCCCGCAGCCCAGGTACATGCCCTTGACCGGAATCGAACCCGGGACCCTTCAGTCCGCAGGCTGACGCTCTATCCACTGAGCCAAACCGGTTTCGGCCAGGGCTCAAAATTTTTTAAGGAGCTTGTCAAGGTCTGCAAAGGCTACTGCGAGACTCCCAGGGCGTCCCCCTGGGCCCCTCTCCTTTTCTTTCTCCTGCAGTTTCCCTTCCTCTCATCTCTTCTTCAGCTTCACATGCCTGTTCCAGTTCCAAGAACTTCACATTTGTCCCTTTCTAGGAAGAACCTCTAGGAGCACCTCAACGTCACCCTCATCCACACCTGGTTTAAGTGGTTTGCCACCTCAACCACAGTCTCATGGATGGTTGTTATCTTTGCACTAGAAGTTACAATGGCTATGACGTTACAATGGCTATGATGTTACCATGGCTATGACATTACAATGGCTATGCCATCAAGATGGCTATGATGTTACAATGGCTATGACATCACAATGGTTATGATGTTATAGTGGCTATGACGTCACAATGGCTATGACATTATAGTGGCTATAACGTTAATATGGCTATGACGTCACAATGGAATGAAGTGTGCCATCACGATGGCTATGACGTCACAATGGCTATGATGTTACAATGGCTAGGATGTCACAATGGCTATGACGTCACAATAGCTATGAAATTATAGTGGCTAAGACATTAGTATGGCTATGATGTTACAATGTCTATGATTTGACAATGGCTATGCCATCATGATGGCTATGATGTCACAATGGCTATGACATTATAATGGTTTGATGTTATAATGGTTATGATGTTACAATGACTATGATGTTACAATAGCATTAATGTTGTAGTGGCTATGACATTACAATGGCTATAATGTCACAATAACTGATGTGAAAATGGCTATGCCATGATGATGGCTAGGACCTTACAAGGGCTACAACATCAAAATGGCTATGACGTTATAATAGCTATGACTTTAAAATATCTATGACATTATAGTGGCTATGACATTACAATGGCTTTGAGGTTACAGTGGCTAAGATGTTACAATGGCAATGATGTTATAGTGGCTATAATATTATAGTGGCTATGACAGTACAATTGCTATGATGTCATAATGGCTATGACATTACAGTGGCTATGATGTTACAATGGCTAATACGTTATAATGGCTATGATGTTATAATGACTATGACATTGCAATGGGTCTGATGTTATGATGGCTATGACGCCACGATGGCTATGACGTCACAATAGCTACGATGAAACAATGGGTATGACATCATAATGGCTAAGACATTACAGTGGCTATGACATTACAATGGCTTGATGTTACCATGGCTACTACGTTACAATGGATATGAAGTTACAATGACTATGCCATCACGATGACTATGATGTTACAATGGCTATGTCATCACAATGGCTATGATGCCACAATGGCTATGAAGTTACAATGGCTATGGCATCAAGATGGCTATGATTTCACAATGGCTATCACGTTACATTGGCTATGACAACATAATTGCTATGACGAAAAAATGGCTATGACGACACAATGGCTATGATGTCACAATGGCTATGAAGTCACAATGGCTATGAAGTCACAATGGCTATGATGTCACAATGGCTATGAGACAGCAATTGCTATGATGTTACTATGGCTATGAAGTTACAATTGCTATGCCATTATGATGGCTATGACATCACTATGGCTATGACATCACTATGGCTATGATGTCACAATGGATATGATGTCACAATGGATATGATGTCAAAATGTCTATGACATCACAATGGCTACATTACAATGGCTATGACTTCACAATGTCTATGACATTATAGTGACTATGACGTCACAATGGCTATGACATTATAGTGGCTATGACATTAAAATGGTTATACCATCATGATGACTACGACATTACAATTGCTATGACGTTACAATGGCTATGATGACAAAATGGCTATGATGTCACAATGGCTACAACTCACAATGGCAATGACGTTAATATGGCTATTATGTTACAATGGCTATGATGTTACAATAGCATTCACGTTATAGTGGTTATGACATTACAATGGCTATGACGTTACAATGGATATGAAGTTACAATGGCTATGCCATCACGATGACTAAGATGTTACAATGGCTATTTCATCACAATGGCTATTACACCACAATGGCTGTGATGTTACAATATCTAGGACGTAACAATGGCTATGCTGTTACAATGGCTATGATGTCACAATGGCTATGAACTTACAATGGCTATGCCATCACGATGGCTATGATTTAACAATGGCTATGTTGTCAAAACGGCTATGACCTCAAAATGGCTATGAAATCACAATGGCTATGACATTACAATGGCTATGACGACATAATTGCCGTGACGACACAGTGGCTATGAAGTGACAATGGCTATGATGTCATAATGGATATGACGTTATAATTGCTTGATGTTATAATGGTTATGATGTTACATTTGCTATGACATCACAATGGTTACATTACAATGGCTATGACTTCACAATGTCTATGACATTATAGTGACTATGACGTCACAATGGCTATGACATTATAGTGGCTATGACATTAAAATGGCTATACCATCATGATGACTACGACATTACAATTGCTATGACGTTACAATGGCTATGATGACAAAATGGCTATGATGTCACAATGGCTACAACTCACAATGGCAATGACGTTAATATGGCTATTATGTTACAATGGCTATGATGTTACAATAGCATTCACGTTATAGTGGTTATGACATTACAATGGCTATGACGTTACAATGGCTATGATGTCACAATGGCTATGACATTACAATGTCTATGACATTATAGTGGTATGATGATACAATGGCTATGACGTCATAGTGGCTATGACATAACAATGGCTTTGATGTCACAATCGCTGTGATATCACAATGGCTATGCGATCATGATGGCTATGATCTTACAATGGCTATATGTCACAATGGGTATGATGTCATAATGGGTATGATGTTATAATGGGTATGAAGTTACAATGGCTATGATGTTACAATGGCTATGATGCTCCAGAAGCATTGACGTTATAGTGGCTATGACATTACAATGGCTATGATGTTTCAATAGATATGATGTCACAGTAGTTATGATGTTATAATGGCTACACCATCACAATGGCTAGGATGTTACAATGGCTATGATGTCACAATGGCTATGACATCACAATGGCTATGACTTCACAATGCTTATGACATTACAGTGGCTATGATGTCACAATGGCTATGATGTTACAATGGCTATGAAGTCACAATGGCTATGATGTCAGAATGGCTATGACATTGCAATGGCTATGACGTTTCTATGAAGTTACAATCACTATGCCATCATGATGGCTAAGATATCACTATGGCTAAAATGTCACAATGGCTATGACATCACAATGGCTAGACATTACAATGGCTATGACTTCACAATGTCTATGTCATTATGATGACTATGATGTCACAATGGCTGACATTATAGTGACAATGATGTTAATATGGCTATGCCATCATGGTGACTATGACGTTTCAAAGGCTATGATGTTACAATGGGTTTGAGGTAAAGGTGGCTATTATGTTACATTGGCAATGTCGTTATAGTGGCTATAATATTATAGGGGCTATGAGAGTACAATTGCTATGACGTCATAAAGGCTATGACGTTACAGTGGCTATGATGTTACAATGGCTATGACATCACAACGGCTACGGCATTACAATGGCTATAACATCATGATTGCTATGACGTCACAATGGCTACGATGACACAATGGTTATGATTTCATAATGTTTAAGATGTTACAGTGGGTATGACGTTACAATGGCTTGACGTAACAATGGCTATGACGTTACAATGGATATGAAGTTACAATGGCTATGCCATCACGATGACTAAGATGTTACAATGGCTATTTCATCACAATGGCTATTACACCACAATGGCTGTGATGTTACAATATCTAGGACGTAACAATGGCTATGCTGTTACAATGGCTATGATGTCACAATGGCTATGAACTTACAATGGCTATGCCATCACGATGGCTATGATTTAACAATGGCTATGTTGTCAAAACGGCTATGACCTCAAAATGGCTATGAAATCACAATGGCTATGACATTAGAATGGCTATGACGACATAATTGCCGTGACGACACAGTGGCTATGAAGTGACAATGGCTATGATGTCATAATGGATATGACATTATAATTGCTTGATGTTATAATGGTTATGATGTTACATTTGCTATGACATCACAATGGTTACATTACAATGGCTATGACTTCACAATGTCTATGACATTATAGTGACTATGATGTCACAATGGCTATGACATTATAGTGGCTATGACATTAAAATGGCTATGCAATCATGATGACTATGACATTACAATTGCTATGACGTTACAATGGCTATGATGACAAAATGGCTATGATGTCACAATGGCTACAACTCACAATGGCAATGACGTTAATATGGCTATGATGTTATAATAGCATTCACGTTATAGTGGATATGACATTACAATGGCTATGATGTTACAATGGCTATGATGTCACAATGGCTATGATGTCAGAATGGATATGAAATTATAGTGGTTATGACATTACTATGGCTATGATGTTACAATGGCTATGACATTATACTGGATATGACGTAACAAAGACTGATTATAGTGGCTATGACGTTACAATGACAGACATTATAGTTGCCATAACATTACAATGGGTATGACGTTACAATGGCTATGACGTTATAATGGCTACGACAACACAATGGCTGTGACACTATAGTGGCTATGACACTATAGTGGCTATGATGTTAACGTGGCTATGACGTTACAGTGGCTATGACATCACAATGGCTATGACATCACAGTGGCTATGACATTACAGTGGCTATGACATTACAATGGCTATGATTACAAAATGACTATGACGACACATTGGCTATGATGTCACAATGTCTACAACTCACAATAGATATGACGTTACAATGGCTATGATATTATAGTGGCTTGTTACAATGGCTATGACATTACAGTGGCTATGACGTCACAATATCTATGATGTTACAATGGCTATGCCTTCACAATGTGTATGACATTATAGTGGCTATGACGTTACAATGGTTATGCCATCACTATGACTATGACACTATAATGGCTATGACGTTACAATGGCTAAGACGACACAATGGCTATGACGTTACAATGGTTATGAAGTTCCAAATGCTATGCTATCATGATGAGTATGATTTCACAATGGCTATGATGTCACAATGGCTTCGACGTCACAATGGATATGACATTATGTAGGCTATGATGTTACATTGGCAATGATGCTACAATGGCTATGATGTTACAATAGCATTCACGTTATAGTGGATATGACATTACAATGGCTATTACGTTACAATGGCTATGATGTCACAATAGCTATGATTTACAATGGTTATGCCATCATGATGGCTAGGACGTTACAATGGCTATGACGTCACAATGGCTATGACTTTTCAATGTCTATGACATTATAGTGGTATGACGTTACAATGCTATGACGTTATAGTGGCTGTGACATAACAATTGCTTTGATGTCACAATTACTGTGATATCACAATGTCTATGCCATCATGATCTTATGATCTTACAATGGCTATTTGTCACAATGGGTATGATGTCATAATGGCTATGAGGTTATAATGGCTATGAAGTTACAATGGCTATGATGTTACAATGGCTATGATGCTCCAAAAGCATTGGCATTATAGTGGCTATGACATTACAATGGCTATGATGTTACAATAGCTATGATATCACAGTAGTTATGATGTTATAATGGCTATGCTATCACGATGGCTGGGATGTCACAATGGCTATGAAGTCACAATGGCTATGACGGTACAATATCTATGATGTTACAATGGCTATGACATTATACTGGCTATGACGTCACAATGGCTATGACAGTACAATATCTATGACGTTACAATGGCTATGACGTTAAAATGGCTATGACATCACAATGGCTGTGAAATTACAGTGGCTATGATGTTATAATGGCTATGTCATCACAATGTCTATGATATCTTAATGGCTATGATGTCACAATGGTTATGATGTTATAATGGCTTGACGTTATAATGGTTATGATGTTACGAGGCTATGATGTTACAATAGCATTGACGTTATAGTGGCTATGAAATTACAATGGCTTTGACATTACAATGGCTATGATTACAAAATGGCTATGATGTCACAATGGATACGAAATTATAGTGGTTATGACATAACTATGGCTATGACGTTACAATGGCTATGACATTATACTGGCTATGACGTAACAAAGACAGATATTATAGTGGCTATGTCGTTACAATGACTGAGATATTATAGTTGCTATGATATTACAATGGGTATGATGTTACAAGGGCTATGACGTCAAAAGGCTAAGAAGTTATAGTGGGTATGACATTACAATGGCTTGATGTTACAATGTCTATGACGTTACAATGGATATGAAGTTACAATGGCTATGCCATCACGATGACTAAGATGTTATAATGGCTATGTTGTCACAATGGCTATTATGTCACAATGGCTGTGATGTTACAATATCTAGGACGTAACAATGGCTATGATGTTACAATGACTATGATGTCGCAATTGCTATGAACTTACAATGGCTATGCCATCACGATGGCTATGATTTAACAATGGGTATGTCGTCAAAACAGCTATGACCTCACAATGGCTATGACATCACAATGCCTATGACGTTACAATGGCTATGACGACATAATTGCTGTGACGACACAATGACTGTGAGGACACAATGGCTATGACATTACAATGGCTATGATGACATAATTGCTATGACTACACAATTGCTATGAAGTCACAATGGCTATGATCTCACAATGGATATGACGTTATAATTGCTTGACGTTATAATGCTTATGATGTTACAATGGCTATGATCTTACAATAGAATTAATGTTATAGTGGCTATGACATTACAATGGCTATGACGTTACAATGGCTATTATGTCACAATAACTATGATGTTACAATGGCTACGCCATCACGATGGCGAGGATTTTACAATGGCTATCATGTCACAATGGCTATGACTTCACAATGGCTATGATGTTACAAAGGCTATGATGTCACAATGGCTATGATGTCAAATTGGCTATGAAATTATAGTGGCTTAGACATTAGTATGGATATGACATTACAATGGCTATGATTTCCCAATGGCTATGCCATCATGATGGCTATGATGTCACAATGGCTATGACGTCCCATTCATTATGATGTTACAATGGCTATGCCATGATGATGGCTAGGACCTCACAATAGCTATGACGTTACAATGGCTATGACGTTGCAATGGCTATGACATTACTATGGCTATGAAGTTACAATTGCTATGCCATCATGATGGCTATGATCTCACTATGGCTATGATGTCACAATGGATATGATGTCACAATGCCTAGATGTTACAATGGTTACGACTTCACAATGTCTATGACATTATAGTGGCTATGACATTACAAAGGCGGTGACATTATAGTGGTTATGATGTTACAATGGCTATTGTCACAATGGCTATGACGTTACAATATCTATGACAATACAATTGCTATAACATTACAATGGCTATGACGTTCTAGTTGCTATAACATTATAGGGGCTATGACATTACAATGGCTATGACGTCACAATGGCTATGATGACACAATGGGTATGATTTCATAATGGCTAAGAAGTTGCAGTGGCTATGACCTTACAATGGCTTGACGTTATAATGACTATGACTTTATAATGGATATAAAGTTACGATGACTATGAGGTTACAATGGCTATGTCGTCACAATGGCTATGAGGTCACAATGGCTATGACGTTACAATATCGATGACGTTACAATGGTTATGACGTTACTATTGCTATGCCGTCACAATGTCTATGACGTTACAGTGGCTATGACATTACAATGGCTTTGACATTACAATGGCTATGATTACAAAATGGCTATGACGTCACAATGTATAAGAAATTATAGTGGTTATGACATTACTATGGCTAGGACGTTACAATGGCTATGACATACTGGCTATGAAGTAAGAAAGACAGATATAGTGGCTATGTGGTTACAATGACTGAGACATTATAGTTGCTATGATATTACAATGGGTATGACGTTACAAGGGCTATGACGTCATAATGGCTAAGCCGTAAGAGTGGGTATGATGCTACAATGGCTTGACGTTACAATGGCTATGACGTTACAATGGATATGAAGTTACAATGGCTATGCCATCACGATGTCTAAGATGTTACAATGGCTATGTTGTCACAATGGCTAGTACGTCAAAATGGCTGTGATGTTACAATATCTAGGATGTAACAATGGCTATGATGTTACAATGACTGATGTCGCAATGGCTATGATGTCACAATAGCTATGAACTTACAATGGCTATGCCATCACGATGGCTATGATTTAACAATGGCTATGTCTTCAAAATAGCTATGACCTCACAATGGCTATGACATCACAATTCCTATGATGTTACAATGGCTATGATGACATAATTGCTTTGACGACACAATGGCTATGATGACACAATGGCTATGAAGTCACGATGTCTATGATCTCACAATGGATATGACGTTATAATTGCTTGACGTTATAATACTTATGATGTTACAATGGCTATGATTTTCGATGGCTATGACGTCACAATGGCTATGACGTTACAAAGGCTATGATGTCACAATGGCTATGATGTCAAATTGGCTATGAAATTATAGTGGCTTAGACATCGGTATGGCTATGACATTACAATAGCTATGATTTCCCAATGGCTATGCCATCACGATGGCTATGATGTCACAATGGCTATGATGTCACAATCATTATGATGTTACAATGGCTATGCCATGATGATGGCTAGGACCTCACAATGGTTATGACGTTACAATGGCGATGACGACACAATGGCTATGACATCACAATAGCTATGAAGTCACAATGGCTATGATGTCACAATGGCTATGACTTTGCAATGGCTATGACATTACTATGGCTATGAAGTTACAATTGCTATGCCATCATGATGGCTATGATCTCACTATGGCTATGATGTCACAATGGATATGATGTCACAATTCCTAGATGTTACAATGGTTACGACTTCACAATGTCTATGACATTATAGTGGCTATGACATTACAATGGCTGTGACATTATAGTGGTTATGACGTTACAATGGCTATGCCATCACGAAGACTATGACAGTATAGTGGTGATGACGTTACCATGGCTATGATGTCACAATGGGTATGACGTTATAATGGCTAAGACGTTACAGTGGCTATGACATTACAAAAGCTTGACGTTACAATGGATATGAAATTACAATGGCTATGCCATCATGATAACTATGATGTTACAATGGCTATGTTGTCACAATGGCTATGACATTACAAAAGCTTGACATTACAATGGATATGAAATTACAATGGCTATGCCATCATGATAACTATGATGTTACAATGGCTATGTTGTCACAATGGCTATGACATTACAATATCTATGATAAAACAATTGCTATAACGTTACAATGGCTATGACGTTCTAGTTGCTATAACATTATAGGGGCTATGACATTACAATGGCTATGACATCACAATGGCTATGATCTCACAATGGCTAACACATCACAATGGCTATGACGTTACAATGGCTATGATGACATAATTGCTATGATGACACAATGGCTGACATTATAGTGACAATGATGTTAATATGGCTATGCCATCACGGTGACTATGATGTTACAAAGGCTACGACGTTACAATGGCTTTGAGGTTACAGTGGCTATTATGTTACATTGGCAATGTCGTTATAGAGGCTATAATATTATAGAGGTTATGAGAGTACAATTGCTATGACATCATACTGGCTATGACGTTACAGTGGCTATGATGTTACAATGGCTAATACGTTATAGTGGCTATGATGTTATAATGGTTATGAAATCACAATGGCTACGAGATTACAATGGCTCTGACGTTATGATGGCTATAACGTCACCATTGCTATGACATCACAATGGCTACGATGACACAATGGTTATGATGTCATAATGTTTAAGACGTTACAGTGGGTATGGTATTACAATGGCTTAACGTTACAATGGCTATAAAGTTACAATGGATATGAAGTTACAATGGCTATGCCATCACCATGACTAAGATGTTACAATGGCTATGTCGTCACAATGGCTATTACGTCACAACGGCTGTGATGTTACAATACCTAGGACGTAAAAATGGGTATGATGTTACAATGGCTATGATGTCACAATGGCTATGAACTTACAATGGCTATGTCATCTCGATGGCTATGATTTAACAATGGCTATATCATCAAAACGGCTAAGACCTCACAATGGCTATGACATCACAAAGGCTATGATGTTACAATGCCTATGAGGACATAATTGCTGTGATGACACAATGGCTATGAGGACACAATGGCTATGATGTTACTATGGCTATGATGACACAAAGGCTATGAAGTCACAATGGCTATGATGTCACAATTGATATGATGTTATAATTGCTTGACAGTATAATGGTTATGATGTTACAATGGCTATGATGTTACAATAGAATTGACGTTATAGTGGCTATGACATTACAATGGCTATGACGTCACAATGGCTATGACATCACAATGGCTATGACGTTACAAAGGCAATGACGTCACAATGGCTATGACGTTACAAAGGCTATGATGTCACAATTGCTATGATGTCAAATTGGCTATGAAATTAGAGTGGCTTAGACATTAGTATGGCTATGACGTTACAATGGTTACGATTTCCCAATGGCTATGCCATCATGATGCCTATGATGCCAAAATGGCTATGATGTCACAATCGTTATGATGTTACAATGGCTATGCTATCACGATGGCTAAGATCTTACAATGGCTATGATGTCACAATGGCTATGACGTTATAATGGCTATGACGTTATAGTGGCTATGATGTTACATGGCTATGACATTACAATGGCTATGATGACATAATTGCTGTGACGACACAATGGCTATGAGGATACAATGGCTATGATGTCACAATGGCTATGACGACATAATTGCTATGACGACACAATGGCTATGAAGTCACAATGGCTATGATCTCACAATGAATATGACATTATAATTACTTGATGTATAATGGTTATGATGTTACAATGGCTATGATCTTACAATAGAATTGACGTTATAGTGGCTGTGACATTACAATGGCTATGACGTTACAATGGCTATTATGTCACAATAACTATGATGTTACAATGGCTACGCCATCCCGATGGCGAGGATGTTACAATGGTTATGATGTCACAATGGTTATGACGTTACAAAGACTATGATGTCACAATGGCTATGATGTCAAATTGGCTATGAAATTATAGTGGCTTAGACATTAGTATGGCTATGACATTACAATGGCTATGATTTCCCAATGGCTATGCCATCACGATGGCTATGATGTCACAATGGCTACGATGTCACAATCGTTATGATGTTACAATAGCTATGCCATGATGATGGCTAGGACCTCACAATGGCTATGACGTTACAATGGCTATGACGACAGAATGGCTATGACGACACAATGGCGATGACGACACAATGGCTATGATGTCACAATGGCTATGACGTTGCAATGTCTATGACATTACTATGGCTATGAAGTTACAATTGCTATGCCATCATGATGGCTATGATCTCACTATGGCTATGATGTCACAATGGATATGATGTCACAATGCCTAGACGTTACAATGGTTATGACATCACAATGGCTATGACCTCACAATGGCTAACACATCACAATGGCTATGATGTTACAATGGCTATGACGACATAATTGCTATGACGACACAATGGCTGACATTATAGTGACAATGATGTTAATATGGCTATGCCATCACGGTGACTATGATGTTACAAAGGCTATGACGTTACAATGGCTTTGAGGTTACAGTGGCTATTATGTTACATTGGCAATATCATTATAGTGGCTATAATATTAATGTGGCTATGAGAGTACAATTGTTATGACATCATACTGGCTATGACGTTACAGTGGCTATGATGTTATAATGGCTATGAAATCACAATGGCTACGACATTACAATGGCTCTGACGTTATGATGGCTATAACGTCACAATTGCTATGACGTCACAATGGCTACGATGTCACAATGGTTATGATGTCATAACGTTTAAGACGTAACAGTGGGTATGACGTTAAAATGGCTTGACGTTACAATGGCTATGACGTTACAATGGATATGAAGTTACAATGGCTATGCCATCACGATGACTAAGATGTTACAATGGCTGTCGTCACAATGGCTATTACGTCACAATGGCTGTGATGTTACAATATCTAGGACGTAACAATGGGTATGATGTTACAATGGCTATGATGTCACAATGGCTATGATGTCACAATGGCTATGAACTTACAATGGCTATGTCATCTCAATGGCTATGATTTAAAAATGGCTATATCATCAAAACGGCTAAGACCTCACAATGGTTATGACATCACAAAGGCTATGACATTACAATGCCAATGAGGACATAATTGCTGTGACAACACAATGGCTATGAGAACACAATGGTTAAGATGTTACTATGGCTATGATGTTACAATAGAATTGACGTTATAGTGGCTATGACATTACAATGGCTATGACGTCACAATGGCTATTATGTCACAATAGCTATGATGTTACAATGACTATGACGTCACAAAGGCTATGACATCACAATGGCTATGACGTTACAAAGGCTATGATGTCACAATGGCTATGATTTCAAATTGGCTATGAAATTAGAGTGGCTTAGACATTAGTATGGCTATGACATTACAATGGTTACGATTTCCCAATTGCTATGCCATCATGATGCCTATGATGCCAAAATGGCTATGATGTTACAATCGTTATGATGTTACAAGGGCTATGCTATCACGATGGCTAGGATCTTACAATGGCTATGATGTCACAATGGCTATGGCGTTATAATGGCTATGATGTTATAGTGGCTATGATGTTACATGGCTATGACGTTACAATGGCTATGACAACATAATTGCTATGACGACACAATGGCTATGAAGTCC
The DNA here is from genome assembly GCF_028538775.1 of Myotis yumanensis. Classification (NCBI taxonomy): domain Eukaryota; kingdom Metazoa; phylum Chordata; class Mammalia; order Chiroptera; family Vespertilionidae; genus Myotis; species Myotis yumanensis. The sequence continues at coordinate 1,545,348 of NW_027223760.1, forward strand.
CAGTGGCTATGATATCACAATGGATATGACGTTATAATTGCTTGATGTATAATGGTTATGATGTTACAATGGCTATGATGTTACAATAGAATTGATGTTATAGTAGCTATGACATTACAATGGCTATGACGTTACAATGGTAATTATGTCACAATAGCTATGATGTTACAATGGCTATGCCATCATGATGGCGAGGATGTCACAATGGCTCTGATGTCAAATTGGCTATGAAATTATAGTGGCCAAGACATTAGTATGGCTATGACATTACAATGGCTATGACATCACAATGGCTATGCCATCATGATGCCTATTATGTCAAAATGGCTATGATGTCACAATCGTTATGATGTTACAATGGCTATGCTATCACGATGGCTAGGATCTTATAATGGCTACGACGTCACAATGGCTATGATGTTATAATGGCTATGATGTTATAGTCGCTATGATGTTACATGGCTATGACGTTACAATGGCTATGACGACATAATTGCTGTGACGACACAATGGTATGAGGACACAATGGCTATGATGTCACTGGCTATGACGACATAATTGCTATGACGACACAATGGCTATGAAGTCACAATGGCTATGATCTCACAATGGATATGACGTTATAATTGCTTGATTTATAATGGTTATGATGTTACAATGGCTATGATCTTACAATAGAATTGATGTTATAGTGGCTATGACATTACAATGGCTATGACGTTACAATGGCTATTATGTCACAATAGCTATGATGTTACAATGGCTACGCCATCCCGATGGCAAGGATGTTACAATGGCTATGATGTCACAATGGCTATGACGTCACAATGGCTATGATGTTACAAAGGCTATGATGTCACAATGGCTATGATGTCAAATTGGCTATGAAATTATAGTGGCTTAGACATTAGTATGGCTATGACATTACAATGGCTATGATTTCCAATGGCTATGCCATCACAATGGCTATGATGTCACAATTGTTATGATGTTACAATGGCTATACCATGATGATGGCTAGGACCTCACAATGGCTATGACATTACAATGGCTATGACGACAGAATGGCTATGATGACACAATGGCGATGACGACACAATGGCTATGACAACACAATAGCTATGAAGTCACAATGGCTATGATGTCACAATGGCTATGACGTTGCAATGTCTATGACATTACTATGGCTATGAAGTTACAATTGCTATGCCATCATGATGGCTATGATCTCACTATGGCTATGATGTCACAATGGTTATGATGTCACAATGCCTAGACGTTACAATGGTTACGACTTCACAATGTCTATGACATTATAGTGGCTATGACATTACAAAGGCTGTGACATTATAGTGGTTATGACGTTACAATGGCTATGCCATCACGATGACTATGACAGTATAGTGGTGATGACGTTACCATGGCTATGATGTCACAATGGGTATGACGTTATAATGGCTAAGACGTTACAGTGGCTATGACATTACAAAAGCTTGACATTACAATGGATATGAAATTACAATGGCTATGCCATCATGATGACTATGATGTTACAATGGCTATGTTGTCACAATGGCTATGACATTACAATATCTATGATAAAACAATTGCTATAACGTTACAATGGCTATGACGTTATAGTTGCTATAACATTATTGTGGCTATGACATTACAATGGCTATGACATCACAATGGCTATGACCTCACAATGGCTAACACATCACAATGGCTATGACGTTACAATGGCTATGACGGCATAATTGCTATGATGACACAATGGCTGACGTTATAGTGACAATGATGTTAATATGGCTATGCCATCACGGTGACTATGATGTTACAAAGGCTATGACGTTACAATGGCTTTGAGGTTACAGTGGCTATTATGTTACATTGGCAATGTTGTTATAGAGGCTATAATATTATAGTGGCTATGAGAGTACAATTGCTATGACATCATACAGGCTATGACGTTACATTGGCTATGATGTTACAATGGCTAATAAGTTATAGTGGCTATGATGTTATAATGGTTATGAAATCACAATGGCTACGAGATTACAATGGCTCTGATGTTATGATGGCTATAACGTCACGATTGTTATGATGTCACAATGGCTACGATGACACAGTGGTTATGATGTCATAATGTTTAAGACATTACAGTGGGTATGACATTACAGTGGCTTGACGTTACAATGGCTAAGACATACAATGGATATGAAGTTACAATGGCTATGCCATCTCGATGATTAAGATGTTACAATGGCTATGTCGTCACAATGGCTATTACGTCACAATGGCTGTGATGTTACAATATCTAGGACGTAACAATGGGTATGATGTTACAATGGCTATGATGTCACAATGGCTATGATGTCACAATGGCTATGAACTTACAATGGCTGTCATCTCGATGGCTATGATTTAACAATGGCTATATCATCAAAACGGCTAAGACCTCACAATGGCTATGACATCACAATGGCTATGAAGTTACAATGCCTATGAGAACATAATTGCTGTGACGACACAATGGCTATGAGGACACAATGGCTATGACGTTACTATGGCTTTGATGACATAAAGGCTATGAAGTCACAATGGCTATGATGTCACAATGGATGTTATAATTGCTTGACAGTATAATGGTTATGACGTTACAATGGCTATGATGTTACAATAGAATTGACGTTATAGTGGCTATGACATTACAATGGCTATGACGTTAAAATGGCTATTATGTCACAATAGATATGATGTTACAATGGCTACGCCATCATGATGGCGAGGATGTTACAATGGCTATGATGTCACAATGGCTATGATGTCAAATTGGCTATGAAATTAGAGTGGCTTAGACATTAGTATGGCTATGACGTTACAATGGCTATGATTTCCCAATGGCTATGCCATCATGATGGCTATGATGTCTAAATGCCTATGATGTCACAATCGTTATGATGTTACAATGGCTATGCTATCATGATGGCTAGGATCTTACAATGGCTACGACGTCACAATGGCTATGATGTTATAATGGCTATGACGTTTTAGTGGCTATTATGTTTCATGGCCATGACGTTACAATGGCTAGGACGTCACACTGGCTATGACGTAACAATGGCCATGACATCAAATTGGTTATGACGTCACAATGGCTATAACATCACAATTTTTATAAACTTCCAATGGTATGCTATCATGATGGGTATGATCACACAATGGCTATGAAGTCACAATGACTATGACGTTATAATTACTTTGACATTACAATGGCTATGATGTTACAATGGCAATGGTGTTACAATAGCAATGACATTATTGAGGCTATCACATTACAATGGTTATGACATTACAATAGCTATGATGTCAAAATAGCTATGATGCTACAATGGCTTTGCCAGAACGATGGCTAGGATATTAAAATGGCTATGATGTCACAATGGCTATGACATCACAATGGCTATGATTTCATAATATATATGATGTGAATAGTGCTACGATATCACAATGGCTAGACATTACAATGGTTATGACTTCACAATGTCTATGACATTGTAGTGGCTATGACGTCACAATGGCTATGATGTCACAATGGCTATGACGTTACAAAGAGTATGATGTCACAATGGCTATGATATTAAATTGGCTATGAAATTATAGTGGCTAAGACAGCCGTGGGCAAACTACGGCCTGCGGGCCGGATCCAGCCCGTTTGAATTGAATAAAACTAAAAAAAAATAGACCGTACCCTTTTATGTAATGATGTATACTTTGAATTTATATTAGTTCACACAAACACTCCATCCATGCTTTTGTTCCGGCCCTCCGGTCCAGTTTAAGAACCCATTGTGGCCCTCGAGTCAAAAAGTTTGCCCACCCCTGGGCTAAGACATTAGGACGGCTATGACGTTACAATGGCTATGATTTCACAATGGCTATGCCATGATGATGGCCATGATGTCACAATGGCTAGACATAATGGCTTGATGTTATAATGGTTATGATGATTCAATGGCTATGATGTTAAAATAGCATTGACGCTATAGTGGCTATAACATTACAATGGATATGACTTTACAATAGTTATGATGTCACAATAGCTATGATGTTACAGTGGCTATGCCATGGTGATGGTTAAGATCTTTCAATCGCTACAACATCACAATGGCTATGACATTATAATGGCTATGACTTTAAAATATCTAGGACATTATAGTGGCAATGACGTTACAATGGATATGACGTTATAATTATTGTGACATTATAGTGGCAATGACGTTATAATGGATATGAAGTTACAATGGCTTTGAGGTTACAGTGGCTGTGATGTTACAATGGCAATGACGTTATAGTGGCTATAACATTATAGTGGCTATGACACCACAATTTCTATGATGTCATAATGGCTATGACCTTACAATGGCTATGATGTTACAATGGCTATGACTTTATAGTGGCTATGATGTTATAATGGCTATGACATCACAATGGCTATGAGTTTACAATGGCTGTGATGTTATGATGGCTATGACGTCACGATGGCTATGACGGCACAATGACTATGATGACACAATGGGTATGACGTCATAATGGCTAAGACGTTACAGTGGATATGACTTTACATAAGCCTGACATTACAATGGCTATGACGTTACAATGGATATGAAGTTACCATGGCTATGCCATTACGATGACTATGATGTTACAATGGCTATGTTGTCACTTTGGCTATGATGTCACAATGGCTATGACGTTACAACATTAATGACAATACAATCGCTATGACGTCACAATGGCTATGACATTACAGTGGTTATGACGTTACAACGGATGTGACGTTACAATGGCTATGATGTCACAATGGCTATGAACTTACAATGGCTATGCCATCACGATGGCTATAATTTCACAATGCCTATGTCGTCACGACTATGACCTCACAATGGCTATGACATCACAATGGCTATGATGTTACAATGGCTATGACGACATAATTGCTATGACGACACAATGGCTATGAGGACACAATGGCTATGATATCGCAATGGCTATGAAATCTCAATGGCTATGAGGTCACAATGGCTATGATGTCACAATCGCTATGACGTTATAATGGTTTGATGTTATCATGGTTATGATGTTACAATGGCTATGATGTTACAATGGCTATGACATTACAATGGCTATGATGTCACAATAGCTATGATGTTACAATGGCTATTCCCTGATAATGTCAAGGATCTTACAAGGGCTACAACATCACAATGTCTATGTTGTTATAATGGCTATGACTTTAAAATATCTTTGACATTATAGTGGCTATTACAGTACAATGGCTGTGACATTATAGTGGCAATGATGTTACAATGGATATGACGTTACAATGGCTTTGATGTTACAGTGGCTATGATGTTACAATGGCAATGATGTTATAGTGGTTATGACGTTACAATGACTATGACGTCACTGGCTGCAACGTTATAATACCTATGACGTAACAATGAATATGATGTTACAAGGGCTATGATGTCACAATGGTTATGAACTTACAATGGCTATGCCATCACAATCCTATGATGTAACAATGGCTATGATGTTACAGTGGCTATGACGCTATAGTGGCTATGACGTTACAATGGCTATGACGTTACTGTGGCTATGATGTTTCAGTGGCAATGACATTACAATGGATATGATGTTACAATGGTTATGAAGTCACAATGGTATGTTACAGTGGCTATGACATTACAATGGATAGGATGTTACAATGGCTATTGTGTCACAATGGCTATGATGTCACAATGGTGATGACGTTACAATGTCTATGCCATCTTGATGGCTGATTTCACAATGGCTATGTTGTAACAATGGCTATGACCTCACAATGGCTATGACATCATGATGGCTGACATCACAATGGCAATGATGTTACTATGGCTATGAAGTTACAATCGCTATGCCAACATGAATGCTATGATCTCACTATGGCTATGATGTCACAATGGATATGATGTAACAATGGCTATGACATCACAGTGTCTGTGACATTACAGTGACTATGACTTCACAATGGCTATGACATCATAGTGGCTATGACATTTAAATGGCTTTGCCATCATGATGTCCATGTCGCTACAATTTCTATAACATCACAATGGCTATGATGACACAATTGCTATATTGGCACAGTGGCTACAACTCACAATGGCTATGATGTTACAATGGCTATGATAGCATAGTGGCTATGGCGTTACAATGGCTATGACGTTACAGTGACTATGACGTCACAATGGCTATGCCGTTACAATGGGTATGACGTCACAATGGCTATAACACTATTGTGGCTATGACTTTACAATGGCTATGACTTCACAATGCCTATGATGTTACAGTGACTATGACATTACAATGGATATGATGTTACAATGGCTACGACGTCACAATAGCTACGACGTTATAATGGCTATGACTTTAAAATATCTATGACATTATAGTTTGTATGACGTTACAATGGCTGTGACATTATAGTGGCAATGACGTTACAACGGATATCACGTTACAATGGCTTTGATGTTACAGTGGCTATGACGTTACAATGGCAATCACTTTATAGTGGCTATGAAGTTACAATGGATATGAAGTTACAATGGCTATGCCATCATGATGACTATGATGTTACAATGGCTGTGTCATCACAATGGCTATGACTACAATATCTATGACATTACAATTGCTATAAGGTTACAATGGCTATGACGTTATAGTTGCTAAAACATTATAGTGGCTATGACATTACAATTGCTATGACGTCACAATGGCTATGATGACACAATGGGTATGATGTCATAATGGCTATGTCGTCACAATGGCTATGAGGTCACAATGGCTATGACATTACAATATCTATGATGTTACAATGGCTATGACGTTACTATTGCTATGACGTCATAATCTCTATGACGTTACAGTGGCTATGACATTACAATGGATATGACGTTACAATGGCGAAGATGTCACAATGGCTATGACGTTGCAATGGCGATGACATCACAAATGCTATGAAGTTACAATTGCTATGTCGTAACAATGGCTATGACTTCACAATGGCTATGATGTTTCAATGGCTATGACGGCTCAATGGCTATGATGTCACACAGGCTATGATGTCACGATTGCGATGATGTTGCAATGGCTATGCCATCTCCATGGCTACGATTTCACAATGGCTATTTCGTAACAATGGCTATGAACTCACAATGACTATGACATCACGATGGCTATGAAATCACGATGGCTATGACGTTATTATAGCTATGAACTTACAATCGCTATACCAACATGATGGCTATGATCTCACTATGGCTATGATATCACAATATATATGATGTCACAAGTGCTATGATATCACAATGGCTAGACGTCACAATGGATTTGACTTCACAATGTCTATGACATCACAATGGCTATGACGTTACGAAGGGTATGATGTCACAATAGCTATGATGTCAAATTGGCTATGAAATTATAGTGGCTTAGACATTAGTACGGCTATGACATTACAATGGCTATGATTTCACAATGGCTATGCCATGATGATGGCCATGATGTCACAATGGCTATGACATTATAATGGCTTGACGTTATAATGGTTATGATGTTTCAATGGCGATGATGTTACAATAGCATTGAGGCTATGTTGGCTATGACATTACAATGGCTATGACGTTACAATAGTTATGATGTCAAAATAGCTATGATGTTACAATTGCTATGCCATGACGATGATAAAGATCTTTCAAAGGCTATGACGTCACAATGGCTATAATGTTATAATGGCTATGACTTTAAAATATCTATGACATTATAGTAGCAATGACGTTACAATGGATATGTTACAATGGCTTTGAGGTTACAGTGGCTATGATGTTACAAAGGCAATAACGTTATAGTGGCTATAACATTATAGTGGCTATGACACCACAATTTCTATGATGTCATAATGGCTATGACGTTACAGTGGCTATGATGTTATAATGGCTATGAAATCGCAATGCTATGAGTTTACAATGGCTGTGATGTTACGATGGCTATGACGTCATGATGGCTATGACGTGACAATGACTATGATGACACAATGGGTATGACGTCATAAAGGCTAAGACGTTACAGTGGGTATGAGTTTACATAAACTTGACGTTACAATGGCTATGATGTTACAATAGACATGAAGTTACCATGGCTATGCCATTATGATGACTATGATGTTACAATGGCTATGTGTCACTATGGCTATGACGTCAAATGGCTATGATGTTGCAGTATCTATTACGTTACAATATCCATGACGATACAATGGCTATGACGTCACAATGGCTATGACGTTCCAGTGGCTATGAAACCACAATGGCTATGATATCACAATGTCTATGATGTCACAACGGCTATGACCTCACAATGGCTATGACATCACAATGGCTATCACGTTGCATTGGCTATGAAGACATAATTGCTATGACAACACAATGGCTATGAGGACACAATGGCTATGATGTCACAATGTCTATGATGTCACAATGGCTATGACATTATAATGGCTTGACGTTATAATGGTTTTGATGTTACAATGGCTATGATATTACAATATCATTGACATTATAGTGGCTATGACATTACAATGGCTATGACATTACAATGGCTATGATGTCACAATAGCTATGATGTTACAATGGCTATGCCATGACGATGGCTAGGATCTTACAATGGCTGCGACGTCACAATGGCTATGACCTTATAATGGCTATGACTTTAAAATATCTTTGACATTATAGTGGCTATGATATTACAATGGCTGTGACATTATAGTGGCAATGACGTTACAATAGATATGACCTCACAATTGCTATGACCCTATAGAGGCTATGACACTATAGTGGCTATGATGTTACAGTGGCTATGACGTTATAATGGCTATGATGTCACAATGGCGATGAACTTACAATGGTTATGCCATCACGATGGCTATGATTTCACAATGGCTATGTCTTCACAATGGCTATGCCCTCACAATGGCTATGACGTTACAATGGCTATGACGACACAATGGCTATGACATCAAAATGGCTATGAAGTCACAATGGCTATGGTGTCACAATGGCTATGACATTGCAATGTCTATGATGTTACTATGGCTATTGGTTTACAAACGCTATGCCATCATGATGGCTATGATCTCACTATGGCTATGATGTCACAATGGATATGATGTCACAATGCCTAGACGTTACAATGACTATGACTTCACAATGTCTATGACATTATAGTGGCTATGACATTACAATGGCTGTGACATTATAGTGGTTATGACGTTACAATGGCTATGCCATCACGAAGACTATGACACTATAGTGGCGAGGACGTTACAATGGCTATGATACACAATGGGTATGATGCATTAATGGCTAAGACGTTACAGTGGCTATGACATTACAAAAGCTTGATGTTACAATGGCTATGACGTTACAATGGATATGAAGTTACAATGGCTATGCCATTACGATGACTATGATGGTACAATGGCTATGTCGTCACTATGGCTATGTCACAATGCCTATGATGTTACAGTATCTAAGACGTTACAATTGCTATGAAGTTACAATGGCTATGCCATCACGATGGCTATGATTTCACAATGGCTATGTCGTCAAAACGCTTATGACCTCACAATAGCTATGATATCATAATGGCTATGACGTTACAATGGCTATGACAACATAATTGCTATGATGACAAAATGGCTATAAGGATACAATGGCTATGACGTCACAATGCCTATGAAATTAAAACAACTATGATGTCACAATGGCTATGACATCATAATGGCTTGACATCATAATGGTTATGATGTTACAATGGCTATGATGTTACAATAGCATTGTCTTTATAGTGGCTATGACATTACAATGGCTATGATGTCATAATAGCTATGATGTTACAATGGCTATTCCATGATGATGGTTAGGACCTTACAATGGCTACAACGTCACAATGGCTATGACGTTATAATGGCTATGACTTTAAAATATCTATGACATTATAGTTTCTATGACGTTACAATGGCTGTGACATTATAGTGGCAATGATGTTACAATGGATATCACGTTACAATGGCTTTGATGTTACAGTGGCTATGACGTTACAATGGCAATCACTTTATAGTGGCTATGAAGTTACAATGGCTATGTCGTCACAATGGCTATGACGTTACAATATCTATGACATTACAATTGCTATAACGTTACAATGGCTATGACGTTATAGTTGCTATAACATTATAATTGCTATGACATTACAATGGCTATGATGACACAATGGGTATGATGTCATAATGGCTAAGAAGTTACTGTGGCTATGACCTTACAATTGCTTGACGTTACAATGGATATAAAGTTATGATGACTATGAGGTTACAATGGCTATGTCGTCACAATGGCTATGAGGTGTGATGTCATAATGGCTAAGAAGTTACTGTGGCTATGACCTTACAATGGCTATGACGTTACAATGGATATAAAGTTATGATGACTATGAGGTTACAATGGCTATGTCGTCACAATGGCTATGAGGTCACAATGGCTATGACGTTACAATATTTATGACGTTACTATTGCTGTGCTGTCACAAAGTCTATGACGTTACTGTGGCTATGACGTTACAATGGATATGACCTTACAGTGGCTATGATGTCACAATGGCTATGAACTTACAATGGCTATGCAATCACGATGGCTATGATTTCACAATAGCTATGTCATCACAATGCCTATGACCTAACAATCGCTAACATATCACAATGGCTATGACGTTACAATGGCTATGACGACATAATTGCTATGACGACTCAATGGCTATGATGTCACAATGGCTATGAAGTCACAACGGCTATGATGTCACAATGGCTATGACTTCACAATGTCTATGTCATTATGATGACTATGACGTCACAATGGCTGACATTATAGTGACAATGATGTTAATATGGCTATGCCATCATGGTGACTATGACGTTTCAAAGGCTATGATGTTACAATAGTTTTGAGGTAAAGGTGGCTATTATGTTACATTGGCAAAGTCTTTATAGTGGCTATAATATTATAGGGGCTATGAGTGTACAATTGCTATGATGTCATAATGGCTATGACGTTACAGTGGCTATGATGTTACAATGGCTATGACATCACAATGGCTACGACATTACAATGGCTATAACGTCACAATGGCTACGCTGACACTATGGTTATGATGTCATAATGTTTAAGATGTTACAGTGGGTATGACGTTACAATGGCTTGACGTTACAATGCCTATGACGTTACAATGGATATGAAATTACAATGGCTATGCCATCAAGATGACTAAGATGTTACAATGGCTATGTCATCACAATGGCTATTACGTCACAATGGCTGTGATATTATAATATCTAGGACATAACAATGGGTATGATGTTAAAATGGCAATGATGTCACAATTGCTATGAACTTAAAATGGCTATACCATCACAATGGCTATGATTTAACAATGGCTATGTTGTCAAAACGGCTATGACCTCAAAATGGCTATGACATCACAATGGCTATGACGTTACAATGGCTATGAGGTTATAATTGCTTGACGTTATAATGGTTATGATGTTACAATGGCTATGATGTTACAATAGAATTGACGTTATAGTGGCTTTGACATTACAATGGCTATGACGTTACAATGGCTATTATGTCACAATAGCTATGATGTTACAATGGCTATGCCAACATGATGGCGAGGATGTTACAATGGCTATGACTTCACAACGTCTATGACATTATAATGGCTATGATGTCAAAATGTTTATGAGATCATAGTGGCTATGACGTTAAAATGGCTATGCCATGAGGATGACTATGACGCTACAATGTATATTACGTTACAATGGCTATGATGACACAATGGCTATGATGTTATAGAGGCTATGACCTTACAATGGATATGAGTTACAATGCCTTTGATGTCACAATGGCTATGATGTCACAATGGCGATCACTGCAATGGCTATGCCATCTTGATGGCTATTATTTCACAATTGCTATGCCGGAAAAATGGCTATGACCACAGAATGCTATGACATCACGATGGCTATGACGTTACTATGGTTATGAAGTTACAATTGCTATGCTAACAGGGTGGCTATGATCTCACTATGGCTATGATGTTACAATGGCTATGGCGTCACAATGGCTATGACATTATAGTGGCTACGACGTCACAATGGCTATGCCTACACGATGACTATGACGCTACAAGGGCTATGACTTTACAATAGCTATGAACACACAATGGCTATGATGTCACAATGGCTACAACTCACAATGGCTTTGACAATAGAATGGCTATGACGCTATAGTGGCTATGACTTTACAATGGCTATGACGTTACCGTGGCTATGACATCACAATGGTTATGACTTGACAAAGGCTATCACGTCACAATGGCTATTACACTAGTGGATATGACGTTACAATGCGTATGACATTACAATGGCTATGACGTCCCAATGGCTATGATGTCAAAATGGCTACAACTCACAATGGCTTTGACAATAGAATGGCTATGACACTATAGTGGCTATGACGTTACAATGGCTATGACGTTATTGTGGCTATGACGTTACAATGGATATGATGTTACAATGGCTATGATAACACAATGGCTATGAGGTCACAATGGCAAAGAACTTACAATGGTTATGCCATCACGATGGCTATTTTTTCACACTGGCTATGCCATCATGATGGCTATGATTTCTCAATGGCTATGATGTCACAATGGCTATGATTTCACAATGGTTGTGACATTATAATGGCTTGACATTATAATGGTTATGATGTTACAATGACTATGATGTTACAATATCGTTGATGTTATAGTGGCTATGATATTACAATGGCTATGACATTACAATGGCTATAATGTTACAATGGCTATGACACTATAGTGGCTATGATATTACAATGGCTATGACGTTACAGTGGCTGTGATGTTAAAGTTGCTATGATGTCACACTGGCTATGTCACAATGGCTATGATGTCACAATGGCTATGATGTTATAATGTCTTGACATTATCATGGTTATGATGTTACAATGGCTATGATGTTACAGTAGCATTGATGTTATAGTGGCTATGACATTACAATGGCTATGACATTACAATGACTATGATGTCACAATGGCAATGATGTCGATGGCTATGACATTACATTGGCTATGACTTTACTATGTCTATGAAGTTAAAATCGCTATGCCAACAATATGGCTATGATCTCACTATGGCTATGATGTCACAATGGCTAGACCTTACAATGGCTATGACTTCACAATGTCTATGACATTATAGTGGCTACGACCTCACAATGGCTATGACATCATGATGGCTACGACAACATAATTTATGATGACACAATGGCTATGATGACTCAGTGGCTATTACGTCACAATGGCTAGGAAGTCACAATGGCTATGATGTCACAATGGCTTTGACGTTACAATGGCTATGACGTTGCAATAGCTATGATGTCACAATAGCTATGATGTTACAATGGCTTTGCCATCACGATTGCTAGGATATTAAAATGGCTATGACGACACTGGCTATGATGTTACAGGGACTATGACGTTACAATGGATTTGAGTTACAATGCCTTTGATGTCACAATGGCTATGATGTCACAGTGGCGATCACTTCGAAATGGATATGCCATCTCGATGGCTATTATTTCACAATTGCTATGTTGTAAAAATGTCTATGACCATGCAATGCTATGACATCACGATGGCTATGTTGTCACGATGGCTATGACGTTACTATGGCTATGAAGTTACAATCGCTCTGCCAACAGGATGGTATGATCTCACTATGGCTATGATGTCACAATGGCTGTGACATCACAATGGCTAAATGTCATAATGGCTATGATGTCACAATTTCTATGTCATTATAGTGGCTATGACCTCACAATGTCTATGACATTAGAGTGGCTATGACGTTAAAATGGCTATGCCATCATGATGACTATGATGCTACAGGGGCTATGACTTTACAATAGGTATGAACACATAATGGCTATGATGTCACAATGGCTACAACTCAATGGCTTTGACATTAGAATGGCTATGATGCTATAGTGGCTATGACTTTACAATGGCTATGACGTTACTGTGGCTATGACATCACAATGGTTATGACTTGAGAAGGGGTATCATGTCACAATGGCTAAAACACTAGTAGATATGACGTTACAATGCGTATGACATTACAATGGCTATGAAGACACAATGGCTATGATGTCAAAATGGCTACAACTCAATGGCTTTGACGATAGAATGGCAATGACACTATAGTGACTATGATGTTACAATAGCTATGACCATACAATGGCTATGATGTCACAATGGCTACAACTCACAATGCCTTTGACGATAGAATGGCTATGACACTGTAGTGGCTATGATGCTTCAATGGCTTTGATGTTATTGTGGCTATGACGTCAAAATGGTTATGATGTTACAGTGGCAATGACGTTACAATGGATATGATGTTTCAATGGCTATTATGTCACAATGGCTATGAGGTCACAATGGCTAAGAACTTACAATGGCTATGCCATCACAATGACTATGATTTCACACTGGCTATGCCATCATGATAGCTATGATGTCTCAATGGCTATGATGTCACAATGTCTATGATTTCACAATGGCTGTGATGTTATAATGGCTTGATATTATAATGGTTATGATGTTACAATGGCTATGATGTTACAATAGCATTGACGTTATAGTGGCTATATTACAATGGCTATGACGTTACAATTGCTATGATGTCACGATGGTTATGACGTCAATGGCTATGACGTTACAGTGTGTATGATGTCACAATAGCTATGTAACTATAGTGGCTAGGATGTTACAATGGCTAGGACGTTATAGTGGCTATGACGTTACTATGTCTATGAAGTTACAATTGCTAAGCCAACAATATGGCTATGATCTCACTATGGTTATGATGTCACAATGGATATGATGTCACAATGGCTATAACGTCACAATGGCTGGATGTTACAATGGGTAGGACTTCAAAATGTCTATGACATTACAGTGGCTATGATGTCACAATGTCTATGACATTATAGTGGCTATGACCTCACAATGGCTACAACTCACAATGGCTATGACGTTACAATGGCTATGACATTACAGTGGCTGTGATGTTAAAGTGGCAATGATGTCACACTGGCTAAGTCACAATGGCTATGATGTCACAATGGCTATGTTATAATGGCTTGATGTTATCATGGTTATGATGTTACAATAGCTATGATGTTAAAATAGCATTGACGTTATAGTGGCAATGACGTTACAATGGCTATGATGTTACAATGGCTATGATGTCACAATGGCTATGACGTCGATGCCTATGACATTACAGTGGCTATGACTTTACTATGTCTATGAAGTTACAATTGCCATGCCAACAATATGGCTATGATCTCACTATGGCTATGATGTCACAATGGCTAGACCTTACAATGACTATGACTTCACAATGTCTATGACATTATAGTGGCTATGACCTCACAATGGCTATGACATCAAGATGGCTATGGCGTTACAATGGCTATGACGACATAATTTATGATGACACAATGGCTATGACGACACAATGGCTATGACGTCACAATGGCTAGGAAGTCACAACGGCTATGGTGTCACAATGGGTACAACTCACAATGGCTATGACGTTTCGATGGCTATGACGTTACAGGGGGTATGACATCAGAATGGCTATAATGTTACAATGGGTATGACGTCACAATGGTTATGACAGTATAGTGGCTATGACGTTACAATGCCTATGATTTCACAATTGCTATGATGACACAATGGCTATGACGACACAATGGCTATGACAACACAATGGTATGATGACATAAATCGCTATATCGTCACAATGGCTATGCAGTTATAATCGCTATGATGTCACAATGGCTATGACGTTATAATGGCTTTGACGTTACAATGGCTATGATGTTACAATGGCAATGGTGTTACAATAGCAATGACGTTATTGTGGCTATCACATTACAATGGCTATGACTTTACAATAGCTATGATATCACAATAGCTATGATGCTACAATGGCTTTACCTTCACAATGGCTAGGATATTACAATGGCTATAATGTCACAATGGCTATGAAGTCACAATGGCTATGACGTTACAAAGAGTATGATGTCACAATGGCTATGATGTCAAATTGGCTATGAAATTATAGTGGCTTAGAAATTAGTACAGCTATGACATTACAATGGCTATGATTTCACAATGGCTATGCCATGATGATGGCCATGATGTCACAATGGCTATGACATTATAATGGCTTGACGTTATAATGGTTATGATGTTTCAATGGCTATGATGTTACAATAGTATTGAGGCTATAGTGGCTGTGACATTACAATGGCTATGACATCACAATTGCTATAATGTCACAATGGCTATGACGTCAATGGCTATGAGATTACAGTGGCTATGACTATAATGTCTATGAAGTTACAATAGCTATGCCAACAATATGGCTATGATCTCACTATGGCTATGATGTCACAATGGCTAGACCTTACAATGGCTATGACTTCACAATATCTATGACATTATACTGGCTATGACCTCACAATGGCTATGACATCACGATGGCTATGATGTTACAATGGCTATGACGACATAATTGCTATGATGACACAATGGCTATGACGACACAATGGCTATGATGTCACAATGGGTACAACTCAAAATGGGTATGACGTTTCAGTGGCTATGACGTCAGAATGGCTATAATGTTACAATGGGTATGACGTCACAATGGCTATGACAGTATAGTGGCTATGATGTTACAATGCCTATGATGTTACAATTGCTATGACGACACAGTGGCTATGACGACACAATGGCTATGACGACACAATGGCTATGACGACACAACGGCTATGTCCTCATAATGGCTATGACTTTAAAATCGCTATGATGTCACAATGGGTAAGACATTGCAATGGCTATGACGTTACTATGGCTATGGAGTTACAATCGCTATGCCAACATGTTGGCTATGATCTCACTATGGCTATGATGTCTCAATGGAAATGATGTCACAACGGCTATGGCATTGCAATGGCTGGATTTAAGAAAAGCTACAACTCACAATGGCTATGACGTTACCATGGCTATGATGTTAAAGTAGCTATGACGACACAATGGCTATAATGTTACAATGGGTATGACGTCACAATGGTTATGACACTATAGTGGCTATGACGGTACAATGGCTATGACATCACAATGGCTATGATGTTACAGTGGCTATGACGTTACTATTAATATGATGTTATAACGGCTATAATGTCACAATGGCTATGATGTCACAATGGCTATTATATTGCAATGGCTATGATGTCACAATGGCTATGAACATACAATGGCTATGACATCACGATGGCTATGATTACACAAGGCCTATGCAATAAAAATGGCTAAGACATCACGAAGGCTATGATGTTACAATTGCTATGACGACACAAAAACTATGACGACACGATGGCTATGATGTCACAATGGCCATGACATCACAATGGCTGTGACCTCACAATGGCCATAACATCACAATGGCTATGATGTCACAATGACTATGATTTCACTTTGGCTATGAACTTAAAATAGCTATCCATCATTATGGCTATGATTTCACAATGGCTATGTCGTAACTATTGCTATGACCTCACAATGGCTATGACATCACGATGGCTATGACGTTACAATGGCTATGATGACAATTGCTATGATGAAACAATGGTGATGATGTCACAATGTCTATGAAGTCATAATGGCTGTTATGTCACAATGGCTATGACGTTGCAATGGATAGGAATGATACAATGTCTATGATGTCACAATGGCTATTACGTTGCAATGGCTATGATGTCACAATGGCTATGAATATACAATGGCTATGCCATCATGATGGCTATGATTTCAAAAAGCCTATGCTATAAAAATGGTTATGACATCATGATGGCTATGATGTTACTATTGCTATGACGACACAATGGATATGACGACACAGTGGCTATGATTTCGCAATGGTCATGGCCTCACAGTGGCTGTGACCTCACATTGGCCATGACATCACAATGGCTATGACATCGCAATGGCTATGATGTTACAGTGGCTACGACGTTAAAATGGCTATGATGTCGCAATGGCTATTATGTTGAAATGGCTATGATGTCACAATGGCTATGAACATACAATGGGTATGCCATCATGATGGCTATGATTTCACAAAACCTATGCCATAAAAATGGCTATGACATCACAAAGGCTATGATCTTACAATTGCTAAGACGACACAATAACTATGACGACACGAAGGCTATGACGTCACAATGGCCATGACATCACAGTGGCTATGACCTCACAGTTGCCATGACATCACAATGTCTATGATGTCACAATGGCTGTGATGTCACAATGGCTTTGATGTTGCAATGGCTATGATATTACTATGGCTATGAAGTCACAATCGCTATGCCAACATTTCATCTCATCATAAGTATTTCAAAATGGATATGATGTCACAATGGCTATGACATCAGAATAGCTAGATGTTACAATGGGTAGGATGTCACCATGGCTATGACATTATAATGGCTATGACTTTACAATGCCTATGATGTCACAATGGCTATGATGTTACAGTGGCTATGATGTTAGAAATGATATGACATTACAATGGCTAAACCACAATAGTGCCTATGACAGTACAATGTCTATGATGTCACAATGGCTAGGATGTTACAGTGGCTATGATGTTACAATGGATATGACACTATCGTGACTATGATGTTACAATGGCTATGATCTTACAGTGGCTATGATGTTACAATGGCTGTTTTTTCACAATAGGTATAATGTCACAATGGCTATGAACTTACAATGGCTTTGGCTTCACAATGTGTATGATATTGTAGTGGCTATGACATTACAATGGCTATAACGTTACAATGGCTATGATGTTACGGTGGCTATGACGTTGCAATGGATATGACACCATAGTGGCTATGACGGTACAAAGGCTATGACATCACAATGGCTATGATGTCACAATGGCTCTGAAGTCACAATGGCTATGATATCACAATGGCTATTACATTGCAATGGCTAAGATGTCACAATGGCTATGAACATACAATGGCTATGCCATCACGATGGCTATGATTACACAAGGCCTATGCCATAAAAATGGCTAAGACATCACGAAGGCTATGATGTTACAATTGCTATCATGACACAATGGCCATGACATCACAATGGCTATACCATCACAATAACTGTGACACCACAATGGCTATGATGTTATAATGGATATGCTATCGTGGTCGGTATAATCTCACAATGGGTATGCCTTCAAGATGGCCATGATGTTATAATGCTGATGAAGTCACAATGGCTATGATGTTACAGTGGTTATGACGTTACAATGGCTATGATGTCACAATTGGTACGATGTTACAGTGGCTTTCACGTCACAATGGATATGACGTTACAATGGGTATGACGTCTCAATGGGTAAAACACTAGTAGCAATGACGTTACAATGGCTATGATGTTACAATGGCTATGATGTCACAATGGCTATGAAGTTACAATGGCTATGCCATCATGATGGCTATGATTTCACAATGTTTTGCTGTAAAAATGCCTATGACATCACGATGGCTATGACGTAACTATGGCTATGAAGTCACAATGGCTATGATATCACAATGGCTATGACGTTGCAATGGCTATGATCTTACTATGGCTATGAAGCTAGACATCACAATGGCTATAACTCCCAATGGCTATGACATTACCATGGCTATGACGTTAAAGTGGCTATGACGTCACAAAGGCTATAATGTTACAATGGGTATAACGTGACAATGGCTATGACACTATAGTGGCTATGATGTTACAATGGTTATGACATCACAATGGCTATGACACTATAGTGGCTATGACAGTACAATGGCTATGACGACACAAAGGCTATGATGTTACAGTGGCTTTGACATTACAATTGATATGATGTTACAATGGCTATGATGTCACAATGTCTATGACATTGCAATGGCTATGATGTTACTATGGCTATGGAGTTGCACTAGCTATGCCAAGAGGATGGCTATGATCTCACTATGGCTGTGATGTCACAATGGCAATGATGTTACAGTGGCTCTGACGTTACAATGGCTATGACGTAACAGTGTCTATGGGGATACAATCGGTATGACGTCCCTATGGCAATGACATTAAAATGGCTGTGACGTTAAAATGGCTATGATGTCACAATGGATATGATGTCACAATGGCTGTGACATCTCAATGGCTAGACGTCACAATGACTACAACTCACAATGCCTATGACGTTACCATGGCTATGATGTTACAGTGGTTATGACAACACAATGGCTATAATGTTACAATGGCTAAGACTTCACAATGGCCATGACACTATAGTGGCTATGATGTTACAATTGTTATGACATCACATTGGCTATGACACTATAATATCTATGACGGTACAATGCCTATGACGTCACATTGGCTATTATGTTACTGTGGCATGAAGGTTACAATGGATATGATGTTACAATATCTATGACGTCACAATGATTTTGATGTTACAAAGTCTTTGATGTTACACTCACTATGCCAACATGATGGCTATGATCTGACTATGGCTATGATGTCACCATGGATATGATGTCACAATGACTATGACATCACAATGGTTAGACGTTACAATGACTACTTATTCACAATGTCTGATATTATACTGGCTATGACATCACAATGGCTAAGACATTATTGTGCCTATGACGTTAAAATGTCTGCCATCATGATGACTATGATCCTACAATGGCTATGAAGTTACAATGGCTATGACCACACAATGGCTATGATGTCACAATGGCTACAACTCACAATGGCTTTGACGTTAGAATGGCTATGACACTATAGTGGGTGTGAGGCGACCATGGTTTTGATGTTACAGTGGCTATGATGTCATAATGGCTTTAATGTCACAATGGCTATGAACTTACAATGGCTATGCCATCACGATGACTATGATTTCACATTGGCTATGTCGCAACAATGGTTATGACCTTACAATTGCTAAGACACGATGGGTATGATGTTACAATGGCTATGACATCAAAATGGCTATGATGTTACAGTGGCTATGATGTTACAATGGACATGATGTTACAATGGCTATAATGTTACAATTCCTATGATGTTACAGTGGCTATGACTTTATAATGGATATGATGTTAAAATGGCTATGACGTCACAATGACTATGATATTACTGTGGCTATGATGTTACAATGTATATGATGTCACAATGGCTATGACGTTACTATGGTATTGAAGTCACAATCGCTATGTGAACATGATGGCTAGACATTACAATGACTATTTATTCAGAATGTCTATGATATTATACTGGCTATGACATCACAATGGCTAAGACATTGTGGCTATGACGTTAAAATTGCTGCCATCATGATGACTATGATGCTACAATGGCTATGACGTTGCAATGGCTATGACCACACAATGGCTTTGATGTCACAATGGCTACAACTCACAATGGCTTTGATGGTAGAACGGCTATGACACTATAGTGGCTATGAGGTTACCATGGCTTTGACGTTACAGTGGCAATGATGTCACAATGGCTATAATGTCACAATGGCTATGAACTTACAATGGCTATGCCATCATGATGGCTATGATTTCACATTGGCTATGTCGCAACAATGGCTATTACCTCAATTGCTAAGATCACGATGGCTATGATGTTACGGTGGCAATGAACTTACAATGGCTATGCCATCATGATGGCTATGATTTCACAATGGCTACATTGTAACAATGGTTAGGAACTCACAATGGTTATGACGTTACAAAGGTATGACATCACAATGGCTATGACACTATAGTGGCTATGACGTTACAATGGTTATGACATCACAATGGCTCTGACACTATAGTGGCTATGACGTTACAAAGGCTATTACGTCACAATGGCTATGATGTTACAGTGGCTATGATGTTACAATGGATATGATGTTACAATGGTTATGAACTTACTATGGCTATGCCATCACGCTCACTATGATGCTACAATGGCTATGACATTACAGTGGCTATAATGTCACAATGGATACAACTCACAATGGCTATAACGTTATAATGTCTATGACACTATAGTGGCTATGACGTTACAATGGCTATGCCATAATGATGATTATGATGCAACAATGGCTGTGATGTCACAATGGCTATAATATTACAATGGGTATGACGTCACAATGGCTATGACAGTATAGTGGCTATGATGTTTCAATGGCTATGATGTCACAATGGCTATGACGTTACAATGGGTATGATGTCACAATGTGTATCATGTCACAATGGCTACAAATCACAATTGCTATGGCATTACAATGGCTATGACACTATGGTGGCTATGACGTTATAGTGGCTATGATGTTACAATGGCTAGATGTTACAATGGCAATGACTTCACAATATCTATGACATTGTAGTGGCTATGATGTCACAATGACTATGACACTATAGTGTTATGATCTTACAATTGTTATGACGTCACAATGGCTATGACAATATAATGGCTATGACACTATAATGACTATGACGTTTCAATGTCTATGTCATCACAATGGCTATGATGTTACAGTGGCTTTGATGTTACAATGGATATGATGTTACAATGGCTATGATGTCACAATGGCTATAATTTCTCAGTGGCTAGGAACTTACAATATCTATGCAATTAAGATGGCAATGATTTCACAATGACTATGCTATCATGATGGCTCTAATGTCACAATGCCTATGATGTCACAATTGCATTGACATTATAGTGGCTATGACATTACAATGGCTATGACATTACAATTTCTATGATACCACAATGGTTATGAAGTCAATGGCTATGACGTTGCAATGGGTATGACGTCACAATGGCTATGATGTTACAGTGGCTATGACGTTACAATGGCTATGACGTCACAGTGGCTATGGCAATACAATGGGTAGGACGTCACTATGGCAATGATATTGTAATGGATGTGATGTTAAAATGGCTATGATTTTGCAATTGCTATGACGTTACTAAGGCTATGAAGTCACAATGGCAATGCCAACATGATGGCTATGATATCACTATGGCTATGATGTCACAATGGATATGATGTCACAATGGCTATGACATCACAATGGCTAGATGTAAGAATGGCTACAACTCACAATGGCTATGTCATTACCATGGCTATGACATTACAGTGGCTATGAGGTCACAATGGCTATAATGTTACAATGGGTATGACGTCACAATGGTTATGACACTATAGTGGCTATGACGGTACAATGGCTATGACGTCACAATGGCTATGATGTTACAGTGGCTACATTACAATGGATATGATGTTACAATGGCTGTGTCACATTGGCTATAATGTTACAATGGGTAAGACTTCACAATGGCTATGACACTATAGTGGCTATGATAGTACAGTGTCTATGACGTCACAATGACTATGATGTTACAGTGACTATGACGTTACAATGGATATTATGTTACAATGCCTATGATGTCATAATTTCTATGATGTTACAGTGGCTATGACGTTAAAATGGCCACAGTGTTACAGTGGCTACGACGTCACAATGGCTAGAACTCACAATGGCTATGACGTTATAATGGCTATGACAATATAGTGGCTATGACGTTACAATGGCTATGATGTTACAGTGGTTACGACGATGTCACAATGGCTATAATGTTGCAATGGGTATGATGTCACAATGGCTATGACACTATAGTGGCTATGACGTTACAATGCTTATAACGACAATGGCTATGATGTTACAGTGGCTTTGATGTTACAATGGATATGATGTTTCAATGGCTATGATGTCACAATTGCTATGATGTTATAGTGGCTATGACCTTACAATGGATATGATGTTACATGGCTATGACATCACAATGGCTATGATGTTACAGTGGCTATGATGTTACAATGGATATGATGTCACAGTGACTATGACAATGTACTGGCAATGATGTTATTATGGCTATGGAGTTACAATCGCTAATCCAACATGATGGCTATGATCTCACTATGGCTATGAGGACACAATGGATATGATGTCACAATGGCTATGACTATAGTGGCTCTGACTTTACAATGGCTATGACGTTTCAGTGGCTATGAGGTCACAATGGCTATGATGTTACAATGGGTATGACGTCACCTTGGATATGATGTCACAGTGACTACAACTCACAATTGCTATGGCGTAACAATGTATATGACACTATGATGGTTATTAGGTTACAGTGGCTATGATGTTACAATGGCTATGATGCCACAATGGCTATAATGTCACAATGGCTAGTAACTTACAATGGCTATGCCATCATGATGGCAATTATTTAACAATGACTATGTTATCACAATAGCATTGACGTTATAGTGGCTATGACACTACAATGGCTATGACGTTACAATGGCTTCGATGTCACAATTGTTATGACGTCAATGGCTATGATGTTACAATGGGTATGATGTCACAATGGGTATGATGTTACAGTGGCTATGATGTTACAATGGCTATGACGTCACAGTGGCAATGGGATACAATCCGTATAACGTCACTATGGCAATGACATTAAAATGGCTGTGATGTTAAAATGGCTATGATGTCACAATGTATATGATGTAACAATGGCTATGGCATCTCAATGGCTAGACGTCACAATGGCTACAACTCACAATGGCTATGACGTTACTATGGCTATGATGTTACAGTGGCTATGATGTCACAATGGCTATAATGTTACAATGGGTAAGTCTTCACAATGGCTATGACACTATAGTGGATATGATGTTACAAAGGTTATGACATCACAATGGCTATGACACTTTAGTGGCTATGATGGTACAGTGTCTATGATGTCACAATGGCTATGATGTTACAGTGGCTAATGACGTTACGATGAATATTATATTACAATGGCTATGACGTCATAATTTCTATGATGTTACAGTGTCTACAACGTCACAATGGCTACAACTCACAATGGCTATGACGTTATAATGTCTATGACAGTATAGTTGCAAAGATGTTACAATGGCTACGATGTTACAGGGACTACGACGTCACAATGGCTATAATGTTACAATGGTTATGACGTCACAATGGATATGACACTTGGTTGGCTATGACGTTACAATGCTTATGAAGTCACAATGGCTATGACATCACAATGGCTAGACCATACAATGGCTATGACTTCACAATGTCTATGATATTACAGTGGCTATGACTTTACAGTGGCTATGACGTCACAATGGCAATGATGTCACTATGGCTATGACATTGCAATGGTTATGATGTCACTATGACTATGGATATACACACGCTATGCCAACATGATGGCTATGATCTCACTATGGCTATGATATCACTATTGATATGATGTCATAATGGCTATGAGATCAAAATGACTAGAAGTTACAATGACTATGACTTAACAATATCTATGACATTACACTGGATATGACATCACAATGGCATGGTGTTACAGTGACTATGACGTTACAATGGCTATGATGTTACAATGAGTAAAATGTCACAATGCCTAGGAACTTACAATGGCTATGCCAGCACGATGGCAATGATTTCAAAATGACTATGCCATCATGATGGCTATAATGTCACAATGGCTATGATGTCACAATAGCATTGAGGTTTTAGTGGCCTATGACATTACAATGGCAATGACGTTACAATGGCTATGATGTCAAAATGGTTTTGAGGTCAATGGCTATGACGTTATAATGGGTATGAAGTCAAAATGGCTATGATGTTACAGTGGCTATGACTTTACAATGGCTATGATGTTACAGTGGCTATGACGTCTCAATGGCTATGATGTCACAGTGGCTATGACTTTACAGTGGATATGTCGTTCCAATGGATATGATGTTACAATGGCTATGATGTCACAATGGCGATGAACTTACAATGCCTATGCCATCACGATGGATCTGATTTCACTATGCTTTTGCTGTAAAAATGCATATGACATCACGTTGGTATGATGTTAAATGCCTATGACATTACAATTATTATGTCACACTGACCTTGATGTTACAGTGGCTATGAAGTTACAAAAGATATGATGTTACAATGGCTATTACGTTACAATGGATATGACGTTACAATGGATATGACATTACAATGGCTATGACGTCAAAATGGCTATAATGTCACAATGCCTAGGAACTTACAATGGCTATGCCAGCATGATGGCAATGATTTCAAAATGACTATGCCATTATGATGGCTATAACGTCACAATGGCTATCATGACACAAAGCATTGATGTTTATGTGGCCTATGACATTGCATGGCTATGACCTTACAATGGCTATGATGTCAAAATGGTTATGAGGTCAATGGCTATGACGTTACAATGGATATGATGTCACAATGGCAATGACGTCATAATTGCTGTGATGTTACAGTGGCTATGACGATATAATGGATATGATGTCACAATTGCTATGACGTTACTGTGGCTAGGAAGTCCCAGTCCCAATGCCAACATGATGGCTATGATTTCACTATGGCTGTGATGTCACAATAAATATGATGTCACAATGGCTAAGACATCACAATGGCTAGACGTTACAATCGCTATGACTGCACAATATCTATGACATTACAGTAGCTATGACGTCACATTGGCTATGATGTTACAGTGGCTATGATGTCACAATAGCTAAGATGTCACAGTGGCGATCAACTTACAATGCCTATGCCATCACGATGGCTATGATTTCACAATGTTTTGTCGTAAAAATGCCTATGACTTCACGGTATGACGTTGCATGGCTACGACATTACAATTATTATGATGTCACACTGACCATGATGTTACAGTGGCTATGATGTTACAGTGACTATGACATTACAATGGCTATGTCATCACAATGGCTATGATGTTACAATGGTTATGACGTTACAATGGCTATGACTTCACAATGGCTATGATGTCACAACGGCTAGGACATTGCAATGGCTATGATGTTACTATGGCTATGGATTTACAAACGCTATGCCAACATGATGGCTATGATCTCACTATGGCTATGATATCACAATGGATATGATGTCATAATGGCTATGACATCATAATGACTACAAGTTACAATGGCTATGACTTAACAATGTCTTTGACATTACAGTGGCTATGACGTCACAATGGTATGATGTTACAGTGGGTATGACGTAACAGTGGCTATGATGTCACAATTGCTATGATGTCACAATGGCATTGATGTTTTAGTGGCCTATGACTTTACAATGGCTATGACGTTACAATGGGTATGACTCACAATGGCTATGATGTTACAGTGACTATTACATTACAATGGATATGATGTTACAATGGGTATGACGTCACAATGGCAATGACGTCACAATTGCTGTGATGTTACAGTGGGTATGACGATATAATGGATATGATGTCACAATTGCTATGACGTTACTGTGGCTAGGAAGTCCCAGTCCCTATGCCAACATGATGGCTATGATTTCGCTATGGCTGTGATGTAACAATAAATATGATGTCACAATGGCTATGACTACACAATATCTATGACATTACAGTAGCTATGACATCACAATGGCTATGATGTTACAGTGGCTATGATGTTACAGTGGCTATGATGTCACAATAGCTAAGATGTCACAATGGCGATCAACTTACAATGCCTATGCCATCACGATGGCTATGATTTCACAATGTTTTGCCGTAAAAATGCCTATGACTTCACGTTGGTATATCGTTACATGGCTATGACATTACAATTATTATGATGTCACACTGACCATGATGTTACAGTAGCTATGATGTTACATTGACTATGACATTACAATGGCTATGTCATCACAATGGCTATGATGTTACAGTGGTTATGATGTTACAATAACATTCACGTTATAGTGGTTATGACTACAATGGCTATGACTTCACAATGGCTATGATGTCACAACGGCTAGGACATTGCAATGGCTATGATGTTACTATGGCTATGGATTTACAAACGCTATGCCAACATGATGGCTATGATCTCACTATGGCTATGATATCACAATGGATATGATGTCATAATGGCTATGACATCATAATGACTAGACATTACAATGGCTATGACTTAACAATGTCTTTGACATTACAGTGGCTATGACGTCACAATGGTATGATGTTACAGTGGGTATGACGTAACGACTATGATGTCACAATTGCTATGATGTCACAATGACTGATGTTTTAGTGGCCTATGACTTTACAATGGCTATGACGTTACAATGGGTATGACTCACAATGGCTATGATGTTACAGTGGCTATTACGTTACAATGGATATGATGTTACAATGGCTATGACGTCACAATGGCTATAATGTCACAATGCCTAGGAACTTACAGTGGCTATGCCAGCACGATGGCAATGATTTCAAAATGACTAAGCCGTCATGATGGCTATAATGTCACAATGGCTATCATGTCACAATAGCATTGACGTTTTAGTGGCCTATGACATTGCAATGGCTATGACCTTACAATGGCTATGATGTCAAAATGGTTATGAGGTCAATGGCTATGATGTTACAATGGGTATGACGTCACAATGGCAATGACGTCACAATTGCTGTGATGTTACAGTGGCTATGGTGATATAATGGATATGATGTCACAATGGCTATGACGTTACTGTGGCTAGGAAGTCCCAGTCCCTATGCCAAGATGATGGCTATGATTTCACTATGGCTGTGATGTCACAACAAATATGATGTCACTATGGCTATGACATCACAATGTCTATGACATTACAATGCTATGACGTCACAATGGGTATGATGTTACAGTGGATATGACGTTACGATGGCTATGACGTCACAATGGCTATAACGTTACAGTGGCTATGACGTTACAGTGGCTATGACGTTACAGTGGCTATGTTACAATGGCTATGATGTTACAATATCTATGATGTCACAAAGCTATGACATTGCAATGCCTATCATGTTACTATGGCTATGAATTTACAAACGCTATGCCAACATGACGGCTATCGTCTCACTATGGCTATGATGTCACAATGGATATGATGTCACAATGGCTATGACATCACAATGGCTATGACTTTACAATGTCTATGATATTACAGTGGTTATGATGTTACAATGGCTGTGATGTCACAATGGCTATGATGTCTCAATCGCTATGACACTGCAATGGCTATGATATTACTATGGCTGGATTTACAAACGCTATGCCTACATGATGGCTAACATCTCACTATGGCTATGATGTCACAAGGGATATGACATCACAATGGATAGATGTTACAGTGCCTATGACTTCACAATATTTATGACATTACAGTGTCTATGATGTCACAGTGGCTATGACATTACAGTGGCTATGACGTTACAATGGCTATGATGTTACAATGGCTATGATGTCACAAAGCTAGGACATTGCAATGCCTATCATGTTACTATGGCTATGGGTTTACAAACGCTATGCCGACATGACGGCTATCGTCTCTCTATGGCTATGATGTCACAATGGATATGATGTCACAATGGCTATGACATCACAATGGCTATGACTTCACAATATCTATGATATTACAGTGGTTATGACATCACAATGGCTATGATGTCACAATGGCTATGATGTCACAATGGCTATGACATTGCAATGGCTATGATATTACTATGGCTATGGATTTACAAACGCTATGCCTACATGATGGATAACATCTCACTATGGCTATGATATCACAATGGATATGATGTCACAATGGCTATGACATCACAATGGCTAGATGTTACAGTGGCTATGACTTCACAATATTTATGACATTACTGTGTCTATAACGTCACATAGGCTATGATGTTACAGAGGCTATGACGTTACAATAATGATGATGTCACAATGGCTATAAATTTACAGTGGCTATGACATTACAGTGGCTATGAAGTTAAAATGGCTATCATGTCACAATGGCTATGATGTCACAATGGCTATGACATTGCAATTGGTATGATGTTACTATGGCTATGGATTTACAAACGCTATGCCAACATGATGGCTATGATCTCACTATAGCTATGATGTCACAATGGATATGACGTCATAATGGCTATGACATCAAAATGACAACATTACAATGGCTATGACTTAACAATATCTATGACATTACAGTGGCTATGACGTCACAATGGTATGATGTTACAATAGCTATGACGTTACAGTGGATATGATGTTACAATGAATATGACGTTACAATGGCTATGACGTCAAAATGGCTATAATGTTACAATGCCTAGGAACTTAACAATGGCTATGCCAGCACGATGGCAATGATTTCAAAATGACTATGCCGTCATGATGGTTATAACGTCACAATGGCTATCATGACACAATAGCATTGATGTTTAGGTGGCCTATGACATTGCAATGGCTATGACCTTACAATGGCTATGATATCAAAATGGTTATGAGGTCAATGGCTATGAAGTTACAATGGGTATGACGTCACAATGGCAATGACATCACAATTGCTGTGATGTTACAGTGGCTATGATGATATAATGGATATGATGTCACAATTGCTATGACGTTACTGTGGCTAGGAAGTCCCAGTCCCTATGCCAAGATGATGGCTATGATTTCACTATGGCTGTGATGTCACAACAAATATGATGTCACTATGGCTATGACATCACAATGGCGAGACGTTACTATGGCTATGACATCACAATGTCTATGACATTACAATGCTATGACGTCACAATGGGTATGATGTTACAGTGGATATGACGTTACGATGGCTATGACGTCACAATGGCTATAACGTTACAGTGGCTATGACGTTACAGTGGCTATGACGTTACAGTGGCTAGGTTACAATGGCTATGATGTTACAATGTCTATGATGTCACAAAGCTATGACATTGCAATGCCTATCATGTTACTATGGCTATGAATTTACAAAAGCTATGCCGACATGACGGCTATCGTCTCACTATGGCTATGATTTCACAATGGATATGATGTCACAATGGCTATGACCTCACAATGGCTATGACTTCACAATGTCTATGATATTACAGTGGTTATGATGTCACAATGGCTGTGATGTCACAATGGCTATGATGTCTCAATCGCTATGACACTGCAATGGCTATGATATTACTATGGCTATGGATTTACAAACGCTATGCCTACATGATGGCTAACATCTCACTATGGCTATGATGTCACAAGGGATATGACCTCACAATGGCTATGATGTTACAGTGGCTATGATGTTACAATAGCGATGACATAACAATGGCTATAAATTTACAGTGGCTATGACTTTACAGTGGCTATGAAGTTCCAATAGCTATCATGTCACAATGGCTATGATGTCATAATGGCTATGACATTGCAATGGCTATGATGTTACTATGGCTATGGATTTACCAATGCTATGCCAACTTGATGGCTATGTTCTCACTATGGCTATGATGCCACAATGGATATGACATCATAATGGCTATGACATCAAAATGTCTAGACATTACAATGGCTATGACTTAACAATGTCTATGACATTACTGTGGCTATGACGTCACAATGGTATGATGTTACTGTGGCTATGATGTCACAATGGCTATGGCTTTGCAATGGCTATGATGTTACTATTCCTTTGGATTTACAAACACTATGCCAACATGATGGCTATAATCGTACTATGGCTATAAAATCACAATGGATATGATGCCAGAATGGCTATGACATCAAAATGATTAGACGTTACAATGGCTATGACTTAATAATGTCTATGATATTACAGTGGCTATGACGTCACAATGGTATGATGTTACAGTGGCTATGACGTTACAATGGCTATGATGTCACAATTGCTATGATGTCACAACAGCATTGATCTTTTAGTGGCCTATGACTTTACAATTGCTATGACGTCACAATGGCTATGATATTACAGTGGCTATTACATTACAATGGCTATGACGTTAAAATGGCTATGACGTCACAATGGCTATAAAGTCACAATGCCTAGTAACTTACAATGGCTATGTCAGCACGATGGCAATGATTTCAAAATGACTAAGCTGTCATGATCCTATAATGTCACAATGGCTATCATGTCACAATAGCATTGACGTTTTAGTGGCCTATGACATTGCAATGGCTATGACCTTACAATGGCTATGATGTCAAAATGGTTATGAGGTCAATGGCTATGACTTTACATTGGGTATGACGTCACAATGCAAATGACGTCATAATTGCTATGATGTTACAGTGGCTATGACGATATAATGGATATGATGTCACAATGGCTATGATGTTACTGTGGCTAGGAAGTCCCAGTCCCTATGCCAACATGATGGCTATGATTTCACTATGGCTGTGATGTCACAATAAATATGTCACAATGGCTATGACCTCACAATGGCTAGACGTTACAATTGCTATGACTACACAATATCTATGGCATTACAATGGCTATGACGTTACAATGGGTACGATGTTACAGTGGCTATGACGTTACAATGGCTATGACTTCACAATGGCTATAACTTTACAGTGGCTATGACATTAAAGTGGCTATGATGTTACAATGGCTATGATGTCACAAAGCTATGACATTGCAATGGCTATGATATTACTATGGCTATGGATTTACAAACGCTATGCCGACATGATGGCTATCGTCTCACTATGGCTATGATATCACAATGGATATGATGGCACAATGGCTATGATGTCACAATGGCTATGGCATTGCAAATGGCTATGATATTACTATGGCTATGGATTTACAAACACTATGCCTACATGATGGCTAACATCTCACTATGGCTATGATGTCACAAGGGATATGACGTTACAATGGCTTTGAAATCACAATGGCTAGATGTTACAGTGGCTATGACCTCACAATATTTATGACATTACAGTGTCTATGATGTCACAGTGGCTATGATGTTACAGTGGCTATGACGTTACAATAGCGATGACGTCACAATGGCTATGATGTCACAAGGGCTATGACATTGCAATTGGTATGATGTTACTATGGCTATGGATTTACAAACGCTATGCCAACATGATGGCTATGATCTCACTATGGCTATGATGTCACAATGGATATGATGTCACAATGGCTATGACTTCACAATGGCTAAACGTTACAATGGCTATGACTTCACAATGTCTATGACATTACGGTGCCTATGACATTAAAACGGCTATGACTTCACAATGGCTATAATGTTACAGTGGCTATGACATTACAGTGGCTTTGACGTTACAGTGGCTATGATGTTACAATGGTATGACATCACAATTGCTATGATTTTGCAGTGGCTATGATGTTACAATTGATATGGAGTTACAATCGCCATGCCAACATGATGGCCATGATGGCTATGATCTCACTATGGCTATGATGTCACAATGGATATGATGTCACAATGGATTTGACATCACAATGGCTAGACGTTACAATGGCTTTGACTTCACAATGTCTATGACATTGTAGTGGCTATTACGTCACAATAGCTACAACTCACAGTGGCTATGACGATACAATTGCTATGACACTATAGTGGTTATGACCTTAAAATGGCTATGACATTACAGTGGCTATGATGTCCCAATGGCTATAATGTTACAAGTGGTATGACGTCACAATGGCTATGACATTATAGTGGCTAAGACGTTACAATGGTTATGACGTCGCAATGTCTATGGTATTACAGTGGCTATATACCTACAATGGCTATGCCATCGTGATGGCTATGATTTCACAATGGCCATGTCGTAACAATGGCTATGACCTCGCAATGTCTATGACGTTACAAAGGGGATGACATCACAATGGCAATTAC
Organism: Myotis yumanensis; assembly: GCF_028538775.1. Classification (NCBI taxonomy): domain Eukaryota; kingdom Metazoa; phylum Chordata; class Mammalia; order Chiroptera; family Vespertilionidae; genus Myotis; species Myotis yumanensis. Next base: position 1,579,577 of record NW_027223760.1, read on the forward strand.
ACTACTGGCAATGACGTTACAGTGGGCATGACATCACAATGGCTATGACACTATAGTGGCTGTGACGGTACAATTGCTATGACATCACAATGGCTATGCTGTTACAGTGGCTATGACGTTACAATGGATATGTTACAATGGCTATGATGTCACAATAGCTTTGATGTCACAATGGCTATGAACTTACAATGGCTATGCCATTACGATGGCTATGATTTCACAATGGCTGTCGTAACAATGCCTATGACCTCACAATGGCCATGGCATCACGATGGCTATGACGTTACAATGGCTATGACAACAATTTCTATTACGAAACAATGGCTATGACGACACAATGGCTATCATGTCACAATGGCTATGACATCAAAATGACTATGATGTCACAATGGCTATGACGTTGCAATGGCTATGATCTTACTATGGCTGTGAAGTCACCATCGCTATGCCAACATGATGGCTATGATCTCACTATGGATATGATGTCACAATGGATATGATGTCACAATTGTTATGAAATCACAATGGCTAGATGTTACAATGACTATGAATTCACCATGTCTATGACATTATACTGGCTATGACATCACAATGGCTAAGACATTATTGTGGCTATGACGTTAAAATGGTTGACATAATGATGACTATGATGCTACAATGGGGATGACGTTACAATGGCTATGACCACACAATTGCTATGATGTCACAATGGCTACAACTCACAATGGCTTTCACGTTAGATTCGCTATGACACTATAGTAGCTATCAGGTTACCATGGCTTTGACGTTACAGTGGCTATGGCATCACAATGGCTATAATGTTTAATAGGGTATGACATCACAATGGCTATGACACTATAGTGATTATGAGGTTACAATGGTTATGACATCACAAGGGCTATGACACTATAGTGGCGATGATGTTACAATGCCTATGACGTCACAATTGCTATGATGTTGCAGTGCCTATGATGTTACAATGGATATGATGTTACAGTGGCTATAATGTCACAATTGCTATGATGTCACAATGGCTATTATGTTGCAATGGCTATGATGTCACAATTGCTGTGAACTTACAATTGCTATGCCATCACGATGGCTATGATTTCACAATGCCTATGCCGTAAAAATGGCTATGATATCACGATGGCTATGCTGTTACAATTACTATGATGACATAATTGCTATGACGACACAATGGCTATGACAACACAATGGCTATGACATCACAATGGCTATGATGTCACAATGGCCATGACATCACAATGGGTATGACCTCTCAATGGCCATGACAACACAATGGTTATGAAGTTCCAATGGATATGCCATCGTGTTGGGTATGATCTCACAATGTCTATGATGTCACAATGGCTATGTAGTCATAAGGGTTATGACGTTACAATGTCTATGACGTTACAATGGCAATGGTGTTACAATAGCATTGTCGTTATAGTGGCTATGACATTACAATGGCTATGACGTTACAATAACTATGATATCAAAATAGCTATGATGGTCAGGGGAAACCAAGATGGCAGCATAGGTAAACACCGGAGATTGCTGCCTCGCACAACCACTTCAAAAATACAACTAAAAGATGGAACGGACATCATCCAGCACCACAGGAAGGCTTGCTGAGTGGAAATTCTACTAGAAGGAAAGAGAAAAGCATAGCGAGACTCAGACGAGGTGCGGCGCAGAAGTAAAATACAAAGGTGCGGAGGTGCATGTGGAAAGGGCTGGCGGCTGAGGACAAGATTGTCTTTTTCAATCGGGAGGGAGTCTCAGGCTCTGAGCTTCAGTTCTGGGCAAGTCTCTGGGGACCCAGACTCATACGGGAGAAACGGGACTGTCTGGCATAGGTCGGAACTTGAGGGCAGCTTCCTCTCGGAGGCACTCGCAGTGATTGCCGGAGACTCTGAAGGCAGGACTGAGAGCAGCCATACTGCTCGCTCTGCCCATCCTATTGATCCCCTGGGATCCCGCCCTGCCCCGTCCAAGCTGAGCATGGAGGCTTTTGCATATGAAAGGCTCAGTCCTTTGTAATCTGAAAATTACTTAACAAACTGCAGCTGCCCCAAGGCCCCAGGGCAACTTGCATCACTTTACAGCTGGCTTCTGCTGGGTACCCTCAGGCAGAGGCTAGATTAGCACCTCCTTAGATCCAAGAGCCAGTGTACCCAGTGGTCAGAGTGGGACCATCCAATTACAACTCCTCAGATCCATAAGGGACACACTCAGGGGGCAGACTCAGTGAGCACCAAATCCCCACTGAAGCAAGTCTTGCCCCATAAGGGTGTCTTCAGCACAGAACTTCTCCCACCATAGATACAGCTGATTCTCACAGCCAATTGGCCTGGAGGTCAAATCCTCACAGTGTTACCTACAACAATCAAGGCTTAACTACAACAAGACTCTGCACAAAGCCCACAAGGGGGTGTACCAAGAGTGTCTACCTCAGGTAATTGGGGAGGCTGAGCCACTGGTCCCTATAGGCAACTTAGCACAGAAAGACACTATATCGACACAGCGAAGCATAAAAAATGCCGAGACAAAGAAACAGGTCACAAATGACAGAAATGGAGGAAAGCAAACTGCTGGATATAGAGTTCAAAACCACACTTTTAAAGTTTTTCAAGAATTTTCTAGAAACCGCCAATAAACTTAATGAGACCATCAAGAAATCTAGTGAGACCCTCGATGTTGTGATAAAGGACCAACTAGAAATTAAGCATACACTGACTGAAATAAAGAATATTATACAGACTCCCAACAGCAGACTAGAGGATCGCAAGAATCAAGTCAAAGATTTGAAATACAAAGTAGCAAAAAACACCCAACCGGAAAAGCAAAATGAAAAAAGAATCCAAAAATACAAAGATAGTATAAGGAGCCTCTGGGACAGCTTCAAGCGTACCAACATCCAAATTATAGGGGTGCCAGAAGAAGAAAGAGAGCAAGATATTGAAAACCTATTTGAAAAAATAATGACAGAAAACTTCCCCTACCTGGTGAAAGAAATAGACTTACAAGTCCAGGAAGCGCAGAGTTCCCCAAACAAAAGGAATCCAAAGAGGACCACACCAAGACATATCATAATTAAAATGCCAAGAGCAAAAGGCAAAGAGAGAATACTTAAAGCAGCATGAGGAAGAAAGTCAGTTACCTACAAGGGAGTACCCATACAACTGTCAGCTGATTTCTCAACAGAAACTTTGCAGGCCAGAAGGGAGTGGCAAGAAATATTCAAAGTGATGAATACCAAGAACCTACAACCAAGAGTACTTTATCCAGCAAAGCTATCATTCAGAATTGAAGGTCAGATAAAGAGCTTCACAGATAAGAAAAAGGGAGTTCATCACCACCAAACCAGTATTATATGAAATACTGAAAGGTATCCTTTAAGAAGAGGAAGAAGAAGAAAAAGGTAAAGATACAAATTATGAACAACAAATACACATCTATCAACAAGTGAATCTAAAAATCAAGTGAGTAAATAACCTGATGAACAGAATAAACTGGTGATTATAATAGAATCAGGGACATAGAAAGGGAATGGACTGACTGACTATTCTTTGGGGGGAAAGGCGTGTGGAGGGTGCGGGGGAGATGGGACAATAATCGTGCACCTATGGATGAGGACAGTGGGTGGGGAGTGAGGGCGGAGGGTGGGGTGGGAACTGGGTGGAGGGGAGTTATGTGGGAAAAAAAGAACCAATGTAATAATTTGCACAAAAAAGCTTTAATTAAAAAATAAATAAATAAAAAATAAATAAAAAATAAAAATAATAAAAATGCTTTTCAGAAAAAAATAGCTATGATGTTACAATGGCTATGCCATCATGATGGCTATAATGTTACAATGCATATGATGTCACAATGGCAATGATGTTACAGTGACTACAATGTTACAATGGATATGATGTTACAATGTCTATGACGTCACAATGGCAATGATGTTACAGTGGCTATAACATCACAATGGCTATAATGGTACAGTGGCTATGATGTTACAAAGGATATGTTAAAATAGCCATGATGTCACAATGGCTATGATGTCACAATGGCTATGAACGTACAATGGCTATGCCATCATGGTGGCTATGATTTCACAATGCTTTTGCCATAAAAATGCCTATGACATCACGATGGCTATGACGTTACAATGGCTATGACATCACAGTGGCAATGAAGTCACAATTGCTATGATGTCACAATGGCTATGATGTCACAATGACTATGACGTTGCAATGGCAATGACCTTACTATGGCTATGAAGCTAGACATAACAATGGCTACAACTCACAATGGCTATGACATAACCATGGCTATGACGTTAAAGTGGCTATGATGTCACAATGGCTTTAATGTTACAATGAGTATGATGTCACAATGGCTATGACACTATAGTGGCTATGATGTTACAATGGTTAGGACGTCATAATGGCTATGACACTATAGCGGTAATGACAATACAATGACTATGATAGTACAATGACTATGATGTTACAGTGGCTATGATGTTACAATGGCTATGATATCACAATTGGTATAATGTCACAATGGCTATGAACTTACAATAGCTATCCATCATAATGGCTATGATTTCACAATGGCTGTCGTAACAATTGCTATGACCTCATAATGGCTATGACATCACGATGGTTATGACGTTACAATGGATATGACGACATACTTGCTATGAAGACACAATGGCTATGATGTCACAATGGCTATGAAGTCACAATGGCTATGATGTTACAGTGGGTATGACGTTACAATGGATATGCTGTTACAATGGCTATGATATCACAATGGCAATGAAGTCACAATTGCTATGATGTCACAATGGCTATGATGTCAGAAATACTATGACGTTGCAATGGCTATGACCTTACTATGGCTATGAAGCTAGACGACACAATGGCTACAAGTCACAATGGCTATGACATTACCATGGCTATGACGTTAAAGTGGCTATGACATCACAATGGCTATAATGTTACAATGGTAAGGATGTCAATGGCGATGACACTATAGTGGCTATGACGGTACAATGACTATGACGATACAATGGCTATGATGTTACAGTGGCTATGATGTTACAATGGATATGACAATATAGTGGATATGATGTTACAATGGCTATGACGTTACAGTGGCTATGATGTTACAGTGGCTATGATATCACAATTGGTATAATGTCACAATGGCTATGAACTTACAATGGCCATGACATCACAATGGCTATGACGTCACAATGGCTATGATGTTACAGTGGCTATGACGTTACAATGGGTATGATGTTACAATGGCTATGATGTCACAATATTTATGATGTCACAATGGCTATGAACTTACAATAGCTATCCATCATAATGGCTATTTCACAATGGCTACGTTGTAACAATTGCTATGACCTCACAATGGCTATGACATCACGATGGTTATGACGTTACAGTGGATATGACGACATAATTGCTATGAAGACACAATGGCTATAATGATACAGTGAGTATGATGTTACAATGGATATGCTGTTACAATGGCTATGATATCACAATGACTATGATGTCACAATGGCTATTACGTTGCAATGGCTATGATGTTACAGTGGCTATGATGTTACAATGGGTATGATGTGCAATAGCTATGATGTCACAATGGCTATGAACTTACAATAGCTATCCATCATGATGGCTATGATTTCACAAAGGCTATGTTGTCACAATGGCTACGACCTCATAATTGCTATATCACGATTGCTATGACGTTACAATGGCCATGATGAGACAATGGCTGTGATATCACAATGTCTATGAAGTCACAATGTGTATAGTGTCACAATGGCTATGAGGTTGCAATGGATATGATGTTACAATGTCTACGATATCACAATGGCTATGATGTCACAATGGCTATGATGTCACAATGGCTATGAGATATCAATCGCTATGGCGTTACTATGGCTATGGATTTGCAATCGCTATGCCAACATGATGGCTATGAACTCACTATAGCTGTGATGTCACAATGGATATGATATCAGAATGGCTATGACATCACTATGGCTTGACGTAACAATGGCTACAACACACAATGGCTATGGCAGTACAATGGCTATGAAGTCAAAATGGCTATGATGTTACTGTGGCTATGGCATTACAATGGATATTATGTTCCAATAGCTATGACAACACAATTGTTATGATGTTGCAGTGGCTATGACGTTGCAATGGATATGATGTTACAATGTCAATGACGACATAGTAGCTATGGCGACACAATGGCTATGATGAAACAATGGCTATGATGTCACAATGGCTATGACGTTGCATTGGATTTGATGATACAATGTCTATGATGTCACAATGGCTATTTTGTTACAGTGGCTATGACGATACAATGGATATCATTATTCAATGACTATGATGTCACAATGGCTATGAACTTAAAATGGTTATGCCATCACGATGGCTTTGATTTCACAATGCTTATGCCATAAAAATGGCTATGGGATCACGAAGGCTATGATGTTACAATTGCTATGACGACACAATAACTATGACGACACGAAGGCTGTGACGTCACCATGGCCACGACATCACAATGGCTATGATGTCACAATGGCTATGATGTTACAGTGGCTATGATGTTACAATGAGTATGATGTGACAATAGCTTTGATGTCACAATGGCTATGATGTCACAATGGCTATGAACTTACAATAGCTATCCATCATGATGGCTATGATTTCACAATGGCTATGTTGTCACAATGGCTATGACCTCATAATTGCTATGACATCACTATTGCTATGACATTACAATGGCCATGACGACACAATGGCTGTGATATCACAATGTCTATGAAGTCACAATGCATATGATGTCACAATGGCTATGACGTTGCAATGGATATGATGTTACAATGTCTACGATATCACAATGGCTATGATGTCAAAATGACTATGACATTGCAATGGCTATGATCTTACTATGGCTATGAAGCTAGACTTCACAATGGCTACAACACACAATGGCTATGACATTACCATGGCTATGACGTTGAAGTGGCTATGACGTCACAAAGGCTATAATGTTACAATGGGTATAACGTGACAATGGCTATGACACTAAAGTGGCTATGATGTTACAATGGTTATGATATCACATTGGCTATGACACTATAGTGGCTATGACAGTAGAATGGCTATGACGTCACAAAGGCTATGATGTTACAGTGGCTTTGACATTACAATGGATATGATGTTACAATGGCTATGATGTCACAATATCTATGACATTGCAATGGCTATGATGTTACTATGGCTATGGAGTTGCAATAGATATGCAAACATGATGGCTATCATCTCACTATGGCTGTGATATCACAATGGCAATGATGTTACAGTGGCTATGACATTACAATGGATATGACACTATACTGGCTATGATGTTATAATTGCTATGACGTTCTAGTGGTTATGATGTTACAATGGCAATGACGTTACAATGGCTATGACGACAAAATTGCTATGAACACACAATGGCTATGATGTCACAATGTCTATGAAGTCACAATGGGTATGATGTCACAATGGCTATGACGTTGCCATGGATATGATGTTACAATATCTATGATGTCACAATGGCTATGATGTTACAGTGGGTATGACGTTACAATGGATATGACATTACAATGGCTATGATGTTACAATGCCTATGATGTCACAATGGCTATTACGTTGCAATGCCTATAATGTCACAATGGCTATGAATATACAATGGCTATGCCATCACGATGGCTATGATTTCACAAAGCCTATGATATAAAAATGGCTATGACATCACGATGGCTATGATGTTACTATTGCTATGAAGACACAAGGGCTATGACTACACAGTGGCTATGACCTCGCAATGGCCATGGCCTCACAGTGGCTATGACCTCACATTGGCCATGACATCACATAGGCTATGACATCACAAAGGCTATGATGTTACAATTGCTATGACAACACAATAACTATGACGACACGAAGGCTATGACCTCACAACGGCAATGATATCACTATGGCTATGACCTCACAGTTGCCATAACATCACAATGTCTATGATGTCACAATGACTATGAGGTCACAATGGCTTTGATGTTGCAATGGCTATGATATTACTATGGCTATGAAGTCACAATCGCTATGCCAACATTTGATCTCATGATAAGTATGATTTCACAATGGATATGATGTCACAATGGCTATGACATCAGAATAGCTAGATGTTACAATGGGTAGGATGTCACCATGGCTATGACACTTTAATGGCTATGACTTTACAATGCCTATGACGTCACAATGGCTAGGATGTTACAGTGGCTATGATGTTACAAGGGATATGACACTATAGTGACTATGATGTTACAATGGCTATGACCTTACAGTGGCTATGATGTTACAATGGCTGTGATGTCACAATGGCTATAATGTCGCAATGGTTATGAACTTACAATGGCTTTGACTTCACAATGTGTATGATATTGTAGTGGCTATGACGTTACAATGGATATGACACTATAGTGACTATGACATTACATTGGCTATGACGTTACAATGGCTATGATGTTACAGTGGCTATGATGTTACAATGGATATGACACCAAAGTGGCTATGACGGTACAATGGCTATGACATCACAATGGCTATGATGTTACAGTGGCTATGACGTCACAATGGCTATGATGTCACCATGGCTCTGATGTCACAATGGCTATCATGACACAATGGCTATTACATTGCAATGGCTATGATGTCACACTGGCTATGAGCATTCAATGGCTATGCCATCATGATGGCTATGATTACACAAGGCCTATGCCATAAAAATGGCTAAGACATCACGAAGGCTATGATGTTACAATTGCTATCACGACACAATGGCTATGATGACACCATGGCTATGACGTCACAATGGCGATGACCTCACAATGGCTATGACCTCACAAAGGCCATGACATCACAATGGTTATAACATCACAATGGCTGTGATATCACAATGGCTATGATGTTATAATGGATATGCTATCGTGGTTGGTATAATCTCACAATGGCTATGCCTTCAAGATGGCTATGATGTTATAATGCTGATGAAGTCACAATGGCTATGATGTTACAGTGGTTATGACGTTACAATGGCTATGATGCTACAATGGCTATGATGTCACAATGGCTATGATGTTACAGTGGCTTTGACGTCACAATGGATATGATGTTACAATGGGTATGATGTCGCAATGGCTGAAAAACTAGTAGCTATGACGTTAAAATGGCTATCATGTTACAATGGCTATGATATCACAATGACTATGAAGTTATAATGGCCATCCATCATGATGGCTATGATTTCACAATGGCTATGTCGTAACAATTGCTATGACCTCACAATGGCTATGATTTCACATTCTCTATGATGCAACAATGTCTATGACCTCACGAAGGCTAAGACATCAAGATGGCAATGACGTTACAATGGCTATGACGACATATTTGCTATGAACACACAATGGCTATGATGTCACAATGTCTATGAAGTCACAATGGGTATGATGTCACAATGGCTATGACGTTACAATGGCTATGATGTCACAATGGCTATTATGTTGCAATGGCTATGCTGTCACAATGGCTATGAACCTACAATGGGTATGCCATCACGATGGCTATGATTTCACAAAGCCTATGCCATAAAAATGGCTATGACATCACAAAGGCAATGATGTTACAATTGCTATGGCGACACAATAACTATGACAACACGAAGGCTATGATGTCACAACGGCCATGACATCACTACGGCTATGACCTCACAGTTGCCATAACATCACATTATAAGTATGATTTCACAATGGATATGATGTCACAATGGCTATGACATCAGAATAGCTAGATGTTACAAAGGGTAGGATGTCAGCATGGCTATGACACTATAATGGCAATGACTTTACAATGCCTATGACGTCACAATGGCTATGATGTTACAGTGGCTATGATGTTACAAGGGATATGACACTATAGTGACTATGATATTACAATGGCTATGACCTTACAGTGGCTATGATGTTACAATGGCTGTAATGTCACAATGGCTATAATGTTGCAATGGTTATGAACTTACAATGGCTTTGACTTCACAATGTGTATGATATTGTAGTGGCTATGATGTTACAATGGATATGACACTATAGTGACTATGACATTACAATGGCTATGACATCACAATGGCTATGATGTTACAGTGGCTATGACGTCACAATTGCTATGATGTTACAGTGGCTATGACATTACTATTGATATGATGTTATAACGGCTATGATGTCACAATGGCTATGATGTCACATTGGCTCTGAATTCACAATGGCTATGATGTCACAATGGCTATTACATTGCAATGGCTATGATGTCACAATGGCTATGCACATACAATGGCTATGCCATCACGATGGCTATGATTACACAAGGCCTATGCCATAAAAATGGCTAAGACATCACGAAAGCTATGATGTTACAATTGCTATCACGACACAATGGCTATGCCGACACGATGCCTATGACGTCACAATGGCCATGACTTCACAATGGCTATGACCTCACAAAGCCCATGACATCACAATGGCTATAACATTACAATGGCTATAACATCACAATGGCTATGATGTTATAATGGATATGCTATCGTGGTCAGTATAATCTCACAATGGCTATGCCTTCAAGATGGCTATGATGTTATAATGCTGATGAAGTCACAATGGCTATGATGTTACAGTGGTTATCACGTTACAATGGCTATGATGTTACAATGGCTATGATGTTACAGTGGCTATGACGTCACAATTGCTATGATGTTACAGTGGCTATGACATTACTATTGATATGATGTTATAACGGCTATGATGTCACAATGGCTATGATGTCACATTGGCTCTGAATTCACAATGGCTATGATGTCACAATGGCTATTACATTGCAATGGCTATGATGTCACAATGGCTATGCACATACAATGGCTATGCCATCACGATGGCTATGATTACACAAGGCCTATGCCATAAAAATGGCTAAGACATCACGAAAGCTATGATGTTACAATTGCTATCACGACACAATGGCTATGCCGACACGATGCCTATGACGTCACAATGGCCATGACTTCACAATGGCTATGACCTCACAAAGCCCATGACATCACAATGGCTATAACATTACAATGGCTATAACATCACAATGGCTATGATGTTATAATGGATATGCTATCGTGGTCAGTATAATCTCACAATGGCTATGCCTTCAAGATGGCTATGATGTTATAATGCTGATGAAGTCACAATGGCTATGATGTTACAGTGGTTATCACGTTACAATGGCTATGATGTTACAATGGCTATGATGTCTCAATGGCTATGATGTTACAGTGGCTTTGACGTCACAATGAATATGATGTTACAATGGGTATGACGTCGCAATGGCTGAAAAACTAGTAGCTATGACGTTAAAATGGCTATCATGTTACAATGGCTATGATGTCACCATGGCTATGAAGTTATAATGGCCATCCATCATGATGGCTATGATTTCACAATGGCTATGTCGTAACAATTGCTATGACCTCACAATGGCTATGATTTCACATTCTCTATGATGCAACAATGTCTATGACCTCACGAAGGCTAAGACATCAAGATGGCAATTACGTTACAATGGCTATGACGACATAATTGCTATGAACACACAATGGCTATGATGTCACAATGTCTATGAAGTCACAATGGGTATGATGTCTCAATTGCTATGACGTTACAATGGGTATGATGTTACAATGGCTATGATGTCACAATGGCTATGACATTATAATGTCTTGACATTATAATGGTTATGATGTTACAATGGCAATGACATTACAATAGCACTGACGTTATAGTGGCTATGAAATTAAAATGGCCATAAGGTAACAATGGCTATGATGTCACAATGGCTATAAAGTCAATGGCGATGACTTTACAATGGGTATGATGTCACAATGGCTATGATATCACAATGGCTGTGACCTCACAATGGCCATAACATCACAATGGTTATGATGTCACAATGACTATGATGTCACTTTGGATATGAACTTAAAATAGCTATCCATCATTATGGGTATGATTTCACAATGTCTATGTCATAACTATTGCTATGACCTCACAATGGCTATGACATCACGATGGCTATGACGTTACAATGGTATGATGACATAATTGCTATGAAGACACAATTGCGATGATGTCACAATGTCTATGAAGTCATAATAGCTATTATGTCACAATGACTATGACGTTGAAATGGATTGGATGTTACAATGTCTATGATGTCACAATGGCTATGATGTTAGAATGGGTATGACGTAACAGTGGATATGATGTTACAATGGCTATGATATCACAATGGCTATGATGTCACAATGGCTATGAACATACAATGGCTATGCCATCACGATGGCTATGATTTCACAAAGCCTATGCTATAAAAATGGTTATGACATCACGATGGCTATGATGTTACTATTGCTATGACAACACAATGGATATGACGACACAGTGGCTATGACCTCACATTGGCCATGACATCACAATGGCTATGATGTCACAATGGCTATGACATTGCAATGGCTATGATATTACAGTGGCTATGACGTTACAATGACTATGATGTCACAATGGCTATTATGTTGCAATGGCTATGATGTCACAATGGCTATGAACCTACAATGGGTATGCCATCACGATGGCTATGATTTCACAAAGCCTATGCTATAAAAATGGCTATGATATCACAAACGCTATGATGTTAGAATTGCTATGACAACACAATAACTATGACGACACGAAGGCTACGACGTCACAATGGCCATGAAATCACAGTGGCTATGACCTCATAATTACCATGACATCGCAATGTCTATGATGTCACAATGGTTATGATGTCACAATGGCTTTGATGTTGCAATGGCTATGATATTACTATGGCTATGAAGTCACAATATCTATGCCAACATTTGATCTCATGATAAGTATGATTTCACAATGGATATGATGTCACAATGGCTATGACATCGGAATAGCTAGATGTTAAAATTGGTAGGATGTCACCATGGCTATGACACTTTAATGGCTATGACTTTACAATGCCTGTGACGTCACAATGGCTAAACCACGATAGTGGCTATGACGGTACAATGGCTATGACGTCACAATGGCTAGGATGTTACAGTGGCTATGATGTTACAATGGATATGACAATATAGTGACTATGATGTTACAATGGCTATGACCTTACAGTGGCTATGATGTAACAATGGTTGTGATGTCACAATGGCTATAATGTTGCAGTGGCTATGATGTGACAATGGCTACTACATTGCAATGGCTATGATGTCACAATGGCTTTGAACATACAATGGCTATGCCATCACAATGGCTATGATTACACCAGGCCTATGCCATAAAAATGGCTAAGACATCACGAAGCCTATGATGTTACAATTGCTATCACAACACAATGGCTATGACGACACGATGGCTATGACGTCACAATGGCCATGACCTCACAAAGGCCATGACCTCACAAAGGCCATGACATCACAATGGCTGTGACATCACAATGGCTATGATGTTATAATGGATATGCTATCGTGGTCGCTATAACCTCACAATGGCTATGCCTTCAAGATGGCTATGATGTTATAATGCTGATGAAGTCACAATGGCTATGATGTTACAGTGGTTATGATGTTACAATGGCTATGATGTTACAATGGCTATGATGTCACAATGGCCATGAAGTTACAATGGCTATGCCATCACGATGGCTATGATTTCACAATGTTTTGCTGTAAAAATGCCTATGACATTACGATGGCTATGATGTCACAATGGCTATGAAGTTACAATGGCTATGATGTCACAATGGCTATGATGTCACAATGACTATGATGTTGCAATGGCTATGATGTCACAATGAATATGACGTTGCAATGGCTATGATGTTACTATGGCTATGAAGCTAGATGTCACAATGGCTACAACTCACAATGGCTATGACATTACCATGGCTATGACATTAAAGTGGCTATGACGTCACAAAGGCTATAATGTTACGATGGGTATAACGTGACAATGGCTATGACACTATAGTGGCTATGATGTTACAATGGTTATGATATCAAAATGACTATGACACTATAGTGGCTATGACAGTACAATGGCTGTGACGTCAGAGGCTATGATGTTACAGTGGCTTTGACATTACAATGGATATGATGTTACAATGGCTATGATGTCACAATGTCTATGACATTGCAATGGCTATGATTTTACTATGGCTATGGAGTTGAAATAGCTATGCCGACATGATTGCTATGATCTCACTATGGCAGTGATGTCACAATGGCAATGATGTTACAGTGGCTATGACGTTACAAAGGATATGACACTATACTGGCTATGATGTTGCAATTGCTATGACCTTCTAGTGGTTATGATGTTACAATGGACATGATATCACAATGGGTATAATGTCAGAATGGCTATGAAATTACAATGACTTTGACATCACAATGTCTATGAGATTGTAGTGGCTATGATGTCACAATGGATATGACGTTACAATGGGTATGACCGCACAATGGCTAAAACACTAGTAGCTGTGATGTTACAATGGCTATGATGTTACAATGGCTATGATGTCACAATGTCTATGAAATCATAATGGATATTATGTCACAATGGCTATGACGTTGCAATGGATTGGATGTTACAATGTCTATGATGTCACAATGGCTATGATGTTAGAGTGGGTATGACGTAACAATGGATATGATGTTACAATGGCTATGATGTCACAATGGCTATGAACATACAATGGCTATGCCATCAGAATGGCTATGATTTCACAAAGCCTATGCTATAAAAATTGTTATGACATCACGATGGCTATGATGTTACTATTGCTATGACGACACAATGGATATGACAACACAGTGGCTATGACGTCGCAATGGCCATGGCCTAACAGAGGCTATGACCTCACAATTACCATGACATCGCAATGTCTATGATGTCACAATGGCTATGATGTCACAATGGCTTTGATGTTGCAATGGCTATGATATTACTATGGCTATGAAGTCACAATCGCTATGCCAACATTTGATCTCATGATAAGTATGATTTCACAATGGATATGATGTCACAATGGCTATGACATCAGAATAGCTAGATGTTACAATGGGTAGGATGTCACCATGGCTATGACACTTTAATGGCTATGACTTTACAATGCCTATGACGTCACAATGGCTAGGATGTTACAGTGGCTATGATAGAAATGATATGACGTTACAATGGCTAAACCACCATAGTGGCTATGACTGTACAATGGCTATGACGTCATAATGGCTAGGATGTTACAGTGGCTATGATGTTACAATGGATATGACACTATAGTGACTATGATGTTACAATGGCTATGACCTTACAGTGGCTATGATGTTACAATTGCTGTTATGTCACAATGTCTATAATGTTGCAGTGGCTATGATGTGACAATGGCTATTACATTGCAATGGCTAAGATGTCACAATGGCTATGAACATACAATGGCTATGCCATCACGATGGCTATGATTACACAAGGCCTATGCCATAAAAATGGCTAAGACATCACGAAGGCTATGATGTTACAATTGCTATCATGACATGATGGCTATGACGACAAGATGGCTATGACGTCACAATGGCCATGACCTCACAATGGCTATACCCTCACAATGTCTGTGACATCACTATGGCTATGATGTTATACTGGATATGCTATCGTGGTCGGTATAATCTCAAAATGGCTATGCCTTCAAGATGGCTATGTTGTTATAATGCTGATGAAGTCACAATGGCTATGATGTTACAGTGGTTATGACGTTACAATGGCTATGATGTTACAATGGCTATGACGTCACAATGGCTATGATGTTACAGTGGCTTTGACGTCACGATGGATATGATGTTACAATGTGTATGACGTCACAATGGCTGAAACACTAGTAGCTATGATGTTACAATGGCTACGATGTTACAATGGCTATGATGACACAGTGGCTATGAAGTTACAATGGCTATGCCATCATGATGGTTATGATTTCACAATGTTTTGCTGTAAAAATGCCTATGACATCACGATGGCTATGACGTAACTATGGCTATGAAGTCACAATGGCTATGATGTCACAATAAATATGACGTTGCAATGGCTATGATGTTACTATGGCTATGAAGCTAGATGTCACAATGGCTACAACTCACAATGGCTATGACATTACCATGGCTATGACATTAAAGTGGCTATGACATCACAAAGGCTATAATGTTACGATGGGTATAACGTGACAATGGCTATGACACTATAGTGGCTATGATGTTACAATGGTTATATCACAATGGCTGTGACACTATAGTGGCTATGATAGTACAATGGCTATGACGTCACAAAGGCTATGATTTTACAGTGGCTTTGACATTACAATGGATGTGATGTTACAATGGCTATGATGTCACAATATCTATGACATTGCATTGGCTATGATGTTACTATGGCTATGGAGTTGCAATGGCTATGCCAACATGATGGCTATGATCTCACTATGGCTGTGATGTCACAATGGCAATGATGTCACAGTGGCTATGACGTTACAATGGATATGACACTATACTGGCTATGATGTTACAATTGCTATGACGATCTAGTGGTTATGATGTTACAATGGCTATGATATCACAATTGGTATACTGTCAGAATGGCTATGAACTTACAATGGCTTTGACTTCACAATGTCTATGAGATTGTAGTGGCTATGACGTTACAATGGCTATAATGTTACAGTGGCTATGATGTCACAATGGCTATGATGTCACAATGGCTGTGATGTTACAGTGGCTATGATGACACAAGGGCTATGATGTCACAATGGCTATGAACTTACAATAGCTATCCATCATGATGGCTATGATTTCACAATGGCTATGTCATAACAATTGCTATGACCTCACAATGCCTATGATTTCACATTCACTATGATGCAACAATGTCTATGACTTCACCAAGGCTAAAACATCAAGATGGCAATGACGTTACAATGGCTATGACGACATAATTGCTATGAACACACAATGGCTATGATGTCACAATGTCTATGAAGTCACAATGGGTATGATGTCAAAATGGCTATGACGTTCCCATGGATATGATGTTACAATATCTATGATGTCACAATGGCTATGATGTTACAGTGGTATGAGGATACAATGGATATGATGTTACAATGGCTATGATATCACAATGGCTATGATGTCACAATGGTCATGACCTCACAATGGCTATGATCTCACAAAGGCCATGACATCACAATGGCTATAACGTCACAATGGCTGTGACATCACAATGGCTATGATGTTATAATGGATATGCTATCGTGGTCGGTATAATCTCACAGTGGCTATGCCTTCAAGATGGCTATGATGTTATAATGCTGATGAAGTCACAATGGCTATGATGTTACAGTGGTTATGACCTTACAATGGCTATGATGTTACAATGGCTATGTTGTCACAATGGCTATGAAGTCATAATGGATATTATGTCACAATGGCTATGCTTTTGCAATGGATTCGATGTTACAATGTCTATGATGTCACAATGGCTATGATGTTACAGTGGGTATGACGTTACAATGGATATGACATTACAATGGCTATGATATCACAATGACTATGATGTCACAACGGCTATTATGTTGCAATGGCTATGATGTCACAATGGCTATGAACATACAATGGCTATGCTATCACGATGGCTATGATTTCACAAAGCCTATGCTATAAAAATGGTTATGACATCACGATGGCTTTGATGTTACTATTGCTATGACAACACAATGGATATGACAACACAGTGGCTATGACGTCGCAATGGCGATGGCCTCACAGTGGCTATGACCTAACATTGGCCATGACATCACAATGGCTATGACGTCACAATGGCTATGACATCGAAATGGCTATGATGTTATAGTGGCTATGACGTTTCAATGGCTATGATGTCACAATGGCTATTATGTTGCAATGGCTATGATGTCACAATGGCTATGAACCTACAATGGGTATGCCATCACGATGGCTATGATTTCACAAAGCCTATGCTATAAAAATGGCTATGACATCACAAAGGCTATGATGTAACAATTGCTATGGCGACACAATAACTGTGAGGACACGAAGGGGTGACGTCACAATGGCCATGACATCACAGAGGCTATGACCTCACAATTACCATGACATCACACTGTCTAAGATGTCAGAAGGGCTATGATGTCACAATGGCTTTGATGTTGCAATGGCTATGATATTACTATGGCTATGAAGTCACAATCGCTATGCCAACATTTGATCTCATGATAAGTATGATTTCACAATGGATATGATGTCACAATGGCTATGACATCAGAATAGCTAGATGTTACAATGGGTAGGATGTCACCATGGCTATGACACTATAATGGCTATGACTTTACAATGCCTATGACGTCACAATGGCTACGCTGTTAAGGGGCTATGATGTTAGAAATGATATGATGTTACAATGGCTAAACCACCTTTTGCCTATGACTGTACAATGGCTATGACGTCACAATGGCTAGGTTGTTACAGTGGCTATGATGTTACAATGGATATGACAATATAGTGACTATGATGTTACAATGGCTATGACCTTACAGTGGCTATGATGTTACAATGGCTGTTATGTCACAATGTCTATAATGTTGCAGTGGCTATGATGTGACAATGGCTATTACATTGCAATGGCTATGATGTCACAATGGCTATGAACATACAATGGCTATGCCATCACGATGGCTATGATTACACAAGGCCTATGCCATAAAAATGGCTAAGACATCACGAAGGCTATGATGTTACAATTGGTATCATGACACGATGGCTATGACGACACAATGGCTATGACATCACAATGGCCATGACCTCACAATGGCTATGACCTCACAATGGCTGTGACATCACTATGGCTATGATGTTATACTGGATATGCTATCGTGGTCATTATAATCTCACAATGGCTATGCCTTCAAGATGGCTATGTTGTTATAATGCTGATGAAGTCACAATGGCTGTGATGTTACAGTGGTTATGACGTTACAATGGCTATGATGTTACAACGGCTATGACGTCACAATGGATATGACGTTACAATGGGTATGACATCACAATGGCTGAAACACTAGTAGCTATGACGTTACAATGGCTATGAAGTTACAATGGCTATGATGTCACAATGGCTATGAAGTTACAATGGCTATGCCATCATGATGGCTATGATTTCACAATGTTTTGCTGTAAAAATGCCTATGACATCATGATGGCTATGACATAATTATGGCTATGAAATCACAATGGCTATGATGTCACAATGGCTATGATGTCACAATGAATATGACGTTGCAATGGCTATGATGTTATTATGGCTATGAAGCCTGATGTCACAATGGCTACAACTCACAATGGCTATGACATTACCATGGCTATGACATTAAAGTGGCTATGACGTCACAAAGGCTATAATGTTACAATGGGTATAACGTGACAATGGCTATGACACTGTAGTGGCTATGATGTTACAATGGTTATGATATCACAATGGCTATGACACTATAGTGGCTATGATGTTACAATGGTTATATCACAATGGCTGTGACACTATAGTGGCTATGACTGTACAATTGCTATGACGTCACAAAGGCTATGATTTTACAGTGGCTTTGACATTACAATGGATGTGATGTTACAATGGCTATGATGTCACAATATCTATGACATTGCAATGGCTATGATGTTACTATGGCTATGGAGTTGCAATGGCTATGCCAACATGATGGCTATGATCTCACTATGGCTGTGATGTCACAATGGCAATGATGTCACAGTGGCTATGACGTTACAATGGATATGACACTATACTGGCTATGATGTTACAATTGTTATGACGATCTAGTGGTTATGATGTTACACTGGCTATGATATCACAATTGGTATACTGTCAGAATGGCTATGAACTTACAATGGCTTTGACTTCACAATGTCTATGAGATTGTAGTGGCTATGACGTCATAATGGCTATAATGTTACAGTGGCTATGAAGTCACAATGGCTATGACGTCACAATGGCTGTGATGTTACAGTGATGACACAAGGGCTATGATGTCACAATGGCTATGAACTTACAATAGCTATCCATCATGATGGCTATGATTTCACAATGGCTATGTCATAACAATTGCTATGACCTCACAATGGCTATGATTTCACATTCGCTATGATGCAACAATGTCTATGACCTCACGAAGGCTAAGACATCAAGATGGCAATAACGTTACAATGGCTATGATGACATAATTGCTATGAACACAAATTGGCTATGATTTCACAATGTCTATGAAGTCACAATGGGTATGATGTCACAATGGCTATGACGTTCCCATGAATATGATGTTACAATATCTGTGATGTCACAATGGCTATGATGTTACAGTGGTATGAAGTTACAATGGATATGGTGTTACAATGGCTATGATATCACAATGGCTATGACGTCACAATGACCATGACCTCACAATGGCTATGACCTCACAAAGGCCATGACATCACAATGGCTATTACATCACAATGGCTATGATGTTATAATGGATATGCTATCGTGGTCGGTATAATCTCACAGTGGCTATGCCTTCACGATGGCTATGATGTTATAACGCTGATGAAGTCACAATGGCTATGATGTTACAGTGGTTATGACATTACAATGGCTATGTTGTTACAATGGCTATGATGTCACAGTGGCTATGATGTTACAGTGGCTTTGACGTCACAATGGATATGATGTTACAATGGGTATGACGTCGCAATGGCTGAAAAACAAGTAGCTATGACGTTAAAATGGCTATCATGACACAATGGCTATTACATTGCAATGGCTATGATGTCACAATGGCTATGAACATACAATGGCTATGCCATCACAATGGCTATGATTACACAAGGCCTATGCCATAAAAATGGCTAAGACATCACGAAGGCTATGATGTTACAATTGCTATCACGACACAATGGCTATGACGACACGATGGCTATGACATCACAATGGCCATGACCTCACAATGGCTATGACCTCACAAAGCCCATGACATCACAATGGCTATAACATCACAATGGCTATAACATCACAATGACTATGATGTTATAATGGATATGCTATCGTGGTCGGTATAATCTCACAGTGGCTATGCCTTCACGATGGCTATGATGTTATAACGCTGCTGAAGTCACAATGGCTATGATGTTACAGTGGTTATGACATTATAATGGCTATGATGTTACAATGGCTATGATGTCACAATGGCTATGATGTTCCAGTGGCTATGACATTACAATGGATATAATGTTACAATGGCTATGATGTCACAATGGATGTGATATTTCAGTGGCTTTGACGTCACAATGGGTATGACGTCACAATGGCTAAAACACTAGTAGTTATGACGTTACAATGGCTATGAAGTTACAATGGCTATGATTTCACAATGTTTTGCTGTAAAAATGCGTATGACATCACGATGGCTATGACATAACAATGGCTAAGAAGTCACAATGGCTGTGACGTCACAATGGCTATGATGTTACAGTGGCTATGACGTTACAATGGGTATGATTTTACAATGGCTATGATGTCACAATGGCTATGACGTTATAATGTCTTGACATTATAATGGTTATGATGTTACAATGGCAATGATATTACAATAGCACTGATGTTATAGTGGCTATGACATTAAAATGGCTATAAGGTAACAATGGCTATGATGTCACAATGGCTATAAAGTCAATGGCGATGACTTTACAATGGGTATGGTGTCACAATGGCTATGACATCCCAATGACTGTGACCTCACAATGGCCATAACATCACAATGGCCATGATGTCACAATGACTATGATGTCACTTTGGCTGTGAACTTAAAATAGCTATCCATCATTATGGCTATGATTTCACAATGGCTATGTCATAACTATTGCTATGACCTCACAATGGCTATGATATCACGATGGCTATGACGTTACAATGGCTATGATGACATAATTGTTATGAGGACACAATTGCGATGATGTCACTGTCTATGAAGTCATAATAGCTATTATGTCACAATGGCTATTATGTTGCAATGGATAGGATTTTACGTCTATGATGTCACAATGGGTATGATGTTAGAGTGGGTATGACGTAACAATGGATATGATGTTACAATGGCTATGATATCACAATGGCTATGATGTCACAATGGCTATGAACATACAATGGCTATGCCATCAGAATGGCTATGATTTCACAAAGCATATGCTATAAAAATGGTTATGACATCAGGATGGCTATGATGTTACTATTACTATGATGACACAATGGATATGACAACACAGTGGCTATGACGTCTCAATGGCCATGGCCTCACAGTGGCTATGACCTAACATTGGCCATGACATCACAATGGCCATTACGACACAATGGCTATGACATCGCAATGGCTATGATGTTAAAGTGCCTATGAGCTTACAATGGCTATGATGTCACAATGGCTATTATGTTGCAATGGCTATGATGTCACAATGGCTATGCACATACAATGGCTATGCCATCACGATGGCTATGATTACACAAGGCCTATGCCATAAAAATTGCTAAGACATCACAAAAGCTATGATGTTACAATTGATATGAAGTCACAAAAACCATGAAGACACGATGGCTATTACGTCACAATGGCCATGACCTCACAATGCCTATGACCTCACAAAGGCCATGACATCACAATGGCTATACCATCACAATGGCTGTGACATCACAATGGCTATGATGTTATAATGGATACACTATCGTGGTCGGTAAAATCTCACAATGGCTATGCCTTCAAGATGACTATGATGTTATAATGCTGTTGAAGTCACAATGGCTATGATGTTACAGTGGTTATGACGTTACAATGGCTATGATGTTACAATGGCTATGATATCACAATGGCTATGATGTTACAGTGCCTTTGATATCACAATGGATATGATGTTACAATGGGTATGATGTCACAATGGCTGAAACACTAGTAGCTATGACGTTACAATGGCTATGATGTTACAATGGCTATGATGTCACAATGGCTATGAACATACAATGGCTATGACATCACGATGGCCATGATGTTACTATTGCTATGACGTCACAATGGATATGACGACACAATTCCTATGATGTCGCAATAGCCATGTACTCACAATGACTATGACCTCACATTTGACATGAGATCACAATGGCTATGAGGTCACAACGGCTATGACATCACAATTGCTATGATGTTATAATGGATTTGCTATCGTGGTCGGTATGATCCCACAATGGCTATGCCATCATAATGGCTATGATATTATAATGCCGATGAAGTCACAATTACTATGATGTTACAATGGCTATGATGTCACAATGGCTGTGACTTTATAGTGGCTATGACCTCACAAAGTCTATGAAGTCACAATGGCTATGAGGTCACAATGGCTTCGATGTTGCAATGGCTACGATATTACTATGCCTATGAAGTCACAATCGCTATGCCAACATGATCTCGTTATAAGTGATTTCACAGTGGATATGATGTCACAATGGCTATGACATCAGAATAGCAAGATGTTACAATGGGTAGGATGTCACCATGGCTATGACACTGTAATGGCTATGACTTTACAATGCCTATGATGTCACAATGGCTACGATGTTACAGTGGCTATGATGTTAGAAATGATATGACATTACAATGGCTAAGATACCATAGTGGCTATGATGGTACAATGGCTATGACGTCACAATGGCTATGATGTTAAAGTGGCTATGATGTTGCAATGGATATGACACTATAGTGACTATGATGTAACAATGGCTATGACCTTACAGTGGCTATGACGTTACAATGGCTGTGATGTCACAATGGCTATAATGTCACAATGGCTATGATCTTACAATGGCTTTGACTTCACAAAGAGTATGATATTGTAGTGGCTATGACGTCATAATGGCTATGATGTTACAGTGGCTATGACGTTACAATGGATATGACACCATAGTGACTATGACATTACAATGGCCATGACATCCCAATGGCTATTACGTCACAATGGCTATGACATCGCAATGGCTATGATGTTACAGTTCCTATGAGGTTACAATGGCTATGATGTCACAATGGCCATGAACATACAATGGCTATGCCATCACGATGGCTATGATTTCACAAAGCCTATGCCACAAAATGGCTATGACATCACAAAGGCTATGATGTTACAATTGCTATGACGACACATTAACTATGACGACTTGAAGGCTATATCGTCACAATGGCCATGACATCACTATGGCTATGACCTCACTGTTGCCATGACATCACAATGTCTATGATGTCACAATGGCTTTGATGTTGCAATGGCTATGATATTACTATGGCTATGAAGTCACAATGGCTATGACATCAGAATAGCTAGATGTTACGATGGGTAGGATGTCACCATGGCTATGACACTAAAATGGCTATGATTTTACAATGCCTGTGAT
This sequence comes from Myotis yumanensis, assembly GCF_028538775.1. Taxonomy (NCBI): domain Eukaryota; kingdom Metazoa; phylum Chordata; class Mammalia; order Chiroptera; family Vespertilionidae; genus Myotis; species Myotis yumanensis. The sequence goes on from NW_027223760.1 coordinate 1,604,376, forward strand.
GTCACAATGGATATAATGTCACAATGGTTATGAACTTACAATGGCTTTGATTTCACAATGTGTATGATATTGTAGTGGCTATGACTTTACAATGGATATGACACTACAGTGACTATGACATTACAATGGCTATGACGTTACAATGGTTATGATGTTACAGTGGCTATGATGTCACAATGGCCATGAAGTTACAATGGCTATGCCATCATGAGGGCTATGTTTTCACAATGTTTTGCTGTAAAAATGCCTATGACATCATGGTGGCTATGAAGTAACTATGGCTATGAAGTCACAATGGCTATGATGTCACAATGGCTATGATGTCACAATTGCTATTACATTGCAATGGCTATGATCTCACAATGGCTATGAACATACAATGGGTATGCCATCACGATGGCTATGATTTCACAAAGCCTATGCCATAAAAATGGCTATGACATCACAAAGGCTATGATGTTGCAATTACTATGGCGACACAATAACTATGACGACACGAAGGCTATGACGTCACAATGGCCATGACATCACTATGGCTATGACCTCACAGTTGCCATGACATCACAATGTCTATGATGTCACAATGGCTTTGATGTTGCAATGGCTATGATATTACTCTGGCTATGAAGTCACAATCGCTATGCCAACATTTGATCTCATGATAAGTATGATTTCACCATGGATATGACGTCACAATGGCTATGACATCAGAATAGCTAGGATGTCACCATGGCTATGACACTTTAATGGCTATGACTTTACAATGCCTATGACGTCACAATGGCTAGGATGTTACAGTGGCTATAATGTTACAATGGATATGACCTTACAGTGGCTATGATGTTACAATGGCTGTGATGTCACAATGGATATAATGTCACAATGGTTATGAACTTACAATGGCTTTGACTTCACAATGTGTATGATATTGTAGTGGTTATGACGTTACAATGGATATGACACTATAGAGACTATGATGTTACAATGGCTATGACGTTACAATGGCTATGATGTTACAGTGGTTATGACGTTACAATGGATATGACACCATAGCAGCTATGACGGTACAATGGCTATGACATTACAATGGCTATGATGTTACTGTGGCTATGACATCACAATGGCTATGATGTTACAGTGGCTCTGACGTTACTATTGATATGATGTTATAATGGCTATGTTGTCACAATGGCTCTGAAGTCACAATGGCTATGATGTCACAATGGCTATTACATTGCAATGGCTATGATGTTACAATGCCTATGAATATACAATGGCTATGCCATCACGATGGCTATGATTACACAAGGCCTATGCCATGAAAATGGCTAAGACATCACGAAGGCTATGATGTTACAATTGCTATCACGACACAATGGCTATGACGACACGATGCCTATGACGTCACAATGGCTATGACCTCACAAAGGCCATGACATCACAATGGCTATGACATCGCAATGGCTATGATGTTACAGTGGCTATGGCGTTACAATGGCTGTGACATCACAATGGCTATGATGTTATACTGGATATGCTATCATAGTCGGTATAATCTCACAATGGCTATGACTTCAAGATGGCTATGATGTTATAATGCTGATGAAGTCACAATGGCTATGATGTTACAGTGGTTATGACGTTACAATTGCTATAATGTTACATTGGCTATGATGTCACAATGGCCATGAAGTTACAATGGCTATGCCATCATGATGGCTATGATTTCACAATGTTTTGCTGTATAAATGCCTATGACGTAACTATGGCTATGAAGTCACAATGGCTATGATGTCACAATGGCTATTACATTGCAATGGCTATGATGTCACAATGCCTATGAACATACAATGGCTATGCCATCACGATGGCTATGATTACACAAGGCCTATGCCATAAAAATGGCTAAGACATCACGAAGGCTATGATGTTACAATTGATATGACGACACAAAAACCATGACGACACGATGGCTATGACTTCAAAATGGCCATCACATCACAATGTCTGGGACCTCACAATGGCCATAACATCACAATGGCTTTGATTTCACAATGGCTATGTCGTACCTATTGCTATGACCTCACAATGGCTATGCCATCACAATGGCTATGATGTTACAATGGCTATGATGACATAATTGCTATGACGACATAATGGCGATGATGTCACAATGTCTATGAAGTCATAATGGCTATTATGTCACAATGGCTATGACGTTGCCATGGATATGATGTTACATTGGATATGATGTTACAATGGCTATGATATCACAATGGCTATGATGTCACAATGGCTATTACGTTGCAATGGCTATGATGTCACAATGGCTATGAACATACAATGGCTTTGCCATCTCGATGACTATGATTTCACAAAGCCTATGCCATAAAAATGGTTATGACATCACAATGGCTATGATGTTACTATTGCTATGACGACACAATGGATATGACGACACAATGGTGATGACGTCCCAATAACCATGTCTTCACAATGACTATGACCTCACATTTGCCAAGACATCACAATGGCTATGACGTCACAATGGCTATGACATCACAATTGCTATGATGTTATAATGGATTTGCTATCGTGGTCGGCATGATCCCACAATGGCTATGCCATCATGATGGCTATATTATAATGCTGATGAAGTCACAATGACTTGATGTTACAATGGCTATGATGTCACAATGACTATGATGTTACTATTGCTATGACGTCACAATGGATATGATGACACAATGGCTATGACGTTGCAATGGCTATGATGTTACAGTGGCTATGATGTTGCAATGGATATGACACTATTGTGACTACGATGTAACAATGGCTATGACCTTACAGTGGCTTTGATGTTACAATGGCTGTGATGTCACAATGGCTATAATGTCACAATGGCTATGAACTTACAATGGCTTTGACTTCACAAAGTGTATGATATTGTAGTGGCTATGACGTCACAATGGCTATGATGTTACAGTGGCTATGATGTCACCATGGCTCTGAAGTCACAATGGCTATGATGTCACAATTGCTATTACATTGCAATGGCTATGATGTCACAATGGCTACGAACATACAATGGCTATGCCATCACGATGGCTATGATTACACAAGGCCTATGCCATAAAAATGGCTAAGACATCACTAAGGCTATGATGTTACAATTGATATGACGACACAAAAACCATGACGATACGATGGCTATTACGTCGCAATGGCCATGACATCACAATGGCTGGGACCTCACAATGGCCATAACATCACAATGGCTATGATTTCACAATGGCTATGTCGTAACTATTACTATGACCTCACAATGGCTATGATGTCACAATGGCTATGACGTTGCAATGGCTATGATGTCACAATGGCTATGAACATACAATGGCTATGCCATCACGATGGCTATGACGTCACAATGGCTATGACATCACAATGTCTATTATGTTACAATGGATCTGCTATTGTGGTTGGTATGATCTCACAATGGATATGCCTTCAAGATGGCTATGATGTTATAATGCCGATGAAGTAACAATGGCTATGATGTTACAGTGGTTATGACGTTACAATGGATATGATGTTAAAATGGCTATGATGTCACAATGGTTATGATGTTAGTGTGTATGACATTACAACGGACATGATGTTACAATGGCTATGATGTCACAGTGGCTGTGACATTACAGTGGCAATGATGTCACAATGGATATGAGGTTACAATGGGTATGACATCACAATGGCTAAAACACCAGTGCCTATGAAGTTACAATGGCTATGAGATCACAATGGCTATGCCATAAAAATGGCTATGACATCACGATGGCTCTGATGTTAGAATGGCTATGACGACATAATTGCTATTAAGTCACAGTGGCTATGAAGACCCAATGGCTATGACATCACAATGGCTTTGAAGTCACAATCGCTAGGATGTCACAATGGCTATGACATTGCAATGGCTATGACGTTTCTATGGCTATGGATTTACAATCGCTATGCCAACATGATGGCTATGAACTCACTATTGCTATGATGTCACAATGGATATGATGTCAGAATGGCTATGACATCACAATGGCTAGACATAACAATGGCTACAAAACACAATGGCTATGACATTAAAATGGCTATGAAGTTAAAGTGCCTATGACGTCACAATGGCTATAATGTTACAATGGGTATAATGTGACAATGGCTATGACACTATAGTGGTCATGATGTTACAATGGTTATGATATCACAATGGCTATGATGTTACAGTGGCTATGACGTTACAATGGATATGATCTTAAAATCGCTATGATGTCACAATGGCTATGACATTGCAATTGCTATGACGTTACTATGGATATGGATTTACAATCGCTATGCCAACATAATGGCTATGAACTCACTTAAGCTGTGATGTCACAAGGAATATGATGTCAGAATGGCTATGACATCACATGGCTAGATGTAACAATGGCTACAACACACAATGGCTATGACATTAAAATGGCTACGATGTTAAAGTGGCTATAACGTCACAATGGCTATAATATTACAATGGGAATAACGTCACAATTTCTATGACACTATAGTGGCTATGATGTTACAATGGTTATGACATCCCAATGGCTATGACACTATAGTGGCTTTGACGGTACAATGGCTATGATGTCACAATGGCTATGATGTTATAGTGGCTATTACATAACCATGGATATTATGTTCCAATAGGTATGACATCCCAATTGTTATGATGTTGCAGTGGCTATGACGTTACTATTGATATGATGTTACAATGGCTATGATGTCACAATGGCTAGAATTTCACAATGGCTATGACATTGCAATGGGTATGACGTTACTATGGCTATGCAGTTGCAATCACTATGCCAACATGATGGCTATGATCTTACTATTGCTATGATGTCACAATGGCTATGATATAACAATGGCTATGAACTTACAATGGCTATGCCATCACAATGGCTATGATTTCACATTGGCTATGTTGCAACAATGGCTAAGATCTCACGATGGCTAAGTCATCAAGATGGCAATGTTACAATGGCTATGAGGACATAATTGCCTTGACCACACAATGGCTATGGGGACACAATGGCTAAGACGTCACAATGTCTGTGAAGTCACAATGGCTATGATGTCACAATGGCTTTGATGTTGCAATGGCTATCACATTACTATGGCTATGAAGTCACAATTGCTATGCCAACATGATCTCACTATAACTATGATGTCACAATTGATATGATGTCACAATGGCTATGACATCACAACGGCTAGATGTTACAATGTCTAGGATGTCATCATGGCTATGACACTATAGTGGCTATTACTTTATAATTCCTATGACGTCATAATGTCTATGATGTTACAGTGGCTATGATATTACAATGGCTATGTTGTCACAATTGCTATAATGTCACAATGGCTATGAACTTACAATGGCTTTGACTTCACAATGTCTATGACATTGTAGTGGCTATGACGTCACAATGACTGATGTTACAGTGGCTATGACATTACAATTGATACGATGTTACAATGGCTATGATGTAACAATTGCTATGATATCATAATGGCTATGATGTCACAATGGCTATGAAGTCACAACGGGGATGATGTCACAATGTCTATGAAGTCACAATGGCTATTACATTGCAATGGCTATGATGTCACACTGGCTATGAACTGACAATGGCTATGCCATCACGATGGCTATGATTTCACAATGCATATGCCATAAAATGGCTATGCATCACGATGGCTATGATTTCACATTGGCTATGTGGCAACAATGGCTATGACCTAATGAAGGCTGAGAAATCACGATAGCAATGACGACACAATGGCTATGATGACACAATGGCTATGGCATGACAATGGCTATGACATCACATGGCCATGACCTCACAAGGGCCATGACATCTCATTGGCTATGACTTCACAATGGTTATGACATCACAATGGTTATGAAGTTCCAATGGATATGCCATTGTGATGGGTATGATCTCACAATGGCTATGCCATTAGTATGGCTATGATGTTACAGTGCCTATGTCGTCACAATGGCTATGATTTTACAGTGGCTATGTCGTTACAATGGATATATTACAATGGCTATGATATCACAATTGCTATATTACAGTGGCTATTATGTCACAATGAATATGACGTTACAGTGGGTATGACCTCACAATGGCTAAAACACTAGTGGCTATGACGTTACAATGGGTATGATGTTATATTGTTTATGACACTATCATGGCTATGACTTTAAAATGGCTATGATGTCACAATGGCTATCATGTTAGTGGCTATGATGTCACAATAGCTATAATGTTACAGTGGCTGTGACATTTCAATGGATTTGATGTCACAATGGCTATGATGTCACAATGGCTATGAAGTTACAAAGGCTATGATGTCACAATTGTTATGATGTCAAATTGGCTTTGAAATTATAGTGGCTAAGGCATTAGTATGGCATTGATTTTACAATGGCTATGATTTAACAGTGGCTATGCCATCATGATGGCTATGATGTCACAATGGGTATGATGTCACAATTGCTATGACCTTATAATTTCTTGACCTTATTATGGTTATGATGTTACAATGGCAATGATGTTACAAAAGCATTGACGTTATAGTGGCTATGACATTACAATGGCAATGATGTTATAATTGCTCCAATGTCACAATGGCTATGACGTCAATGGCTATGACGTTACAATAGGTATGACGTCACAATGGCTATGACATTATAGTGGCTTTGACGTTACAATGACTATGATGTTACAGTGGCTATGATGTCACAATGGTTATGATGTCACAGTGGCTATGACGTCACTATGGCTATGACTTTATAGTGGCCATGACGTGTCAATGGCTATGACATTATAGTGGCTATGACGTTAAAATGGCTATGCCATCACGAAGACTATAATCCTACAATGGCTATGAGGTTACATTGATATGACGAAACACTGGCTATGATGTCACAATGGCTACAGCTCACAATGGCTATGACGTTACAGTGGCTATGATGTGACAATGGCTATGAACTTACAATGGTTATGACATCACGATGGCTATGGTTTCACATTGGCTATGTCGCAACAATGGCTAAGACCTCATGATGGCAATGACGTTACAATGACTATGACGACATAATTGCCTTGACGACACAATGGCTATGGCGACACAATGGCTATGACGCCACAATGTCTATGAAGTCACAATGGCTATGATGTCACAATGGCTATGATGTTGCAATGGCTATGACGTTACTATGGCTATGATGTCACAATCGCTATGCCAACATGATCTCACTATAACTATGATGTCACAATAGTTATGATGTCACAGTGGCTATGACATCACAGTGGCTAGATGTTACAATGGATATGATGTCACAATGGCTATGGCACCACAATGGCTAGACATTACAATGTGTAGAATGTCACAATGGCTATGACACTATAGTAGATTTGACGTTACAATGCCTATGACGTCACAATGGCTATGATGTAACAGTAGCTATGAAGTTACAATGGCTATGACATCACAATGGCTAGACGTCACAATGCCTATGACCCTAGTGGTTATGATGTTACAATGGTTATGACATCACAATGTCTATGACACTATAGTGCCTATGATGGATGGTACAATGGCTATGACGTCACAATGGCTATGATGTTACAGTGGCTATGATGGTACAATTGATATTATGTTACAATGGCTATGATTTTACAATGGCTATGATATCACAATGGCTATGAACTTACAATGGCTATGCCATCATGATGGCTATGATTTCACAATGGCTATGTCGTAACAATTGCAATGACCTCACAATGGCTATGACATCACGATGGCTATGACGTTACAATGGTTATGGAGACATAATTGCTTTGACAACACAAAGGCTATGATGAAACAATGGTATGATGTCACAAAGACTATGAACTTACAATGGCTATCACATCACGATGGCTATGATTTCACAATCTTTATTCTGTAAAAATGGCTATGACATCACAATGGCTCTGATAGTACAATGGCTATGACAATATAATTCCTATTACGACACAATGGCTATGACGACACAACGGCTATGACGTCACAATGCCTATGATGTCACAATGGCTACAACTCACAGTAGCTTTGACGTTAGAATGGCTATGACGTTAGAATGGGTATGACATCACAATGGCTATTACACTATTGGCTATGACGTTACAATGGGTATGACATCACAATGGCTATGACACTATAGTGGCTATGACGTTACAATGGCTATGATGTCACAATGGCTATTTTGTTACAGTGGCTATGACATCACAACGGCTATGACTTTATAGTGGCTATGATGTTAAAATGGCTATGCCATCACGATGACTGTGACTTCACAATGGCTTCAACTCACAATGGCTATGACATTTCAATGTCTATGACACTATAGTGGCAATGACGTTACAATGGCTATGACTTTACAATGGGTATGATGTCACAATGGCTATTAACTTACAATGCCTTTGCCATCACGATGACTATGATGCCACAATGGCTATGACATTACAATGGCTACAACTCACAATGGCTATGACGTTACAATTGCTATGACACTGTAGTGGCTATGACGTTACAATGGCTATGCCATCACCATGACTATGATGCTACAATAACTATGACGTCACAATGGATATGATTTTTACACTGGTTATGATGTCACAATGGCTATGATGTCAAATTGGCTATGAGCTTCAAAGGCTATGCCATCACGATGGCTATTATTTCACAATGTCTATGTTGTAACAATGGCTTTGACCTTACAATTGTGATGACATCACGATGGCTATGACGTTACAATGGCTATGACCACACAATGGCTATGATGTTCCAATGGCTAAAACTCACACTTTGACATTGGAATGGCTATGACGTTACCTTGGTATGACATCACAATGGCTATTACACTAGTGGCTATGACGTTATAATGGGTATGACTTCACAATGGCTATGACGTTAAAATGGCTATTACCACACCATGGCTATGATGTCACAATTTCTTCAACTCACAATGGCTTTGACATTAGAATAGCTATGACACTATAGTGGCTATGAGGTTACAATGGGTATGACGTCACAATGGCTATGACACTATAGTGGCTATCACGTTACAATGGCTATAATGTTACAGTGGCTATGACATTACAATGGATATGATGTTACAATGGCTATGACATCACAATGGCTATGATGTCACAATGGCTATGACATTATAGTGGCTATGTCGTTAAAATGGCTATGCCATCACCATGACTATGACCCTACAATGGCTATGATGTTACATTGGCTATGATGTTACAATGGATATGATGTTACAATGGCTATGATGTCACTCTGGCTGCGATGTCACAATGGCTATGAACTTGCAATAGTTATGCCATCACGATGGCTATGATTACACAATGGGTATGTCGCAACAATGGCTATTACCTAACAACGGCTATGACACCACGATGGCTATGATGTTACAATGGCTCTGATGACATAATTGCTATGATGACACAATGGTTTTGACAAAACAAGGGCTATGACTTCACAATGGCTATGATGCTACAATGGCTCTGATGTTTTGATGGCTATGACGACAAAATGGCTATGATGACATAATGGGTATGACATCATAATGTCTAAGACGTTACAGTGTCTGTGATATTACAATGGCTATGATGTCACAGTAGCTATGATGTTACAATGGCTATGGCCTTATAGTGCTATGATGCTATAGTGGCTCTGATGTTAACATGGCCATGATGTTACAGTGGCTATGAGGTTATAATGGCTATCACAACACAATGGCTTTGACACTATAGTGGCTATGATACTATAGTGGCTATGATGTTAACATGGCTATGATGTTACAGTGGCTATGAGGTTATAATGGCTATCACAACACAATGGCTTTGACACTATAGAGGCTAAGACACTATAGTGGCTATGATGTTAACATGGCTATGATGTTACAGTGGCTATGAGGTTATAATGGTTATCACAACACAATGGCTTTTACACTATGGTGGCTATGATACTATAGTGGCTATTATGTTACCATGGCTATGATGTTACAGTGGCTCTGATGTTACAATGGCTATGACATCACAATGGCTAGAAGTCACAATGGCTTTGACGTTATACTGACTATGCCATTACAATGGCTATGATGCAACAATGGCTATGCCATCACGATGGCTAGGATGGTACAATGGCTATGACGTCACAATTTCTATGATGTCACAGTGGCTATGACGACACAATGGTTATGATGTCACAATGACTATGACATCACAATGTTTATGAAGTTCTAATGGCTATGCCATCGTGATGGGTATGATCTCACAATAGCTATGATGTCACAATGGCTATGATGTCACAATGGCTGTGATGTTGTAATGGCTATGATGATACAATGGCTATAATGTTACAATTACAATGGTGTTACAAAAGCATTGACATTATTGTGGCTATGACATTACAATAGCTATGACGTTAATATAGCTATGATGTCACAATAGCTATGATTTTACAATGGCTATGCCATCACGATGGCTAGGATTTTACAATGGCTATGAAGTCACAATGGCAATGACGACACAATTGCTATGATGTCACAATGACTATGATATCACAATGTTTATGAAGTTCTAATGGCTATGCCATCATGATGGGTGTGATCTCACAATAGTTATGATATCACAATTGTATGATGTCACAATGGCTGTGACGTTGTAATGGCTATGACGTTACAATGGCTATGATGTTACAATTGCAATGGTGTTACAATAACATTGACATTATAGTGGCTATGACGTAATAAAGACTGTGATATTATACTTGCTATGACGTTACAATGACTGTGACAATATAGTTGCTATGACATTACAATGGGTATGACGTTACAATGGCTATGACATAATGTCTATGACAACACAACGGCTTTGACACTATAGTGGCTATGACACAATAGTGGCTCTGATGTTAACATGGCTATGATGTTACAGTGGCTAGGAGGTTATAATGGCTATCAGAACACAATGGCTTTGACACTATAGTGGCTATGACGCTATAGTGGCTATGATGTTACCATGGCTATGATGTTACAGTGGCTCTGATGTTACAATGGCTATGACATCACAATGGCTAGAAGTCACAATGGCTTTGACGTTATATTGACTATGCCGTTACAATGGCTATGATGCTACAATGGCTATGCCATCAAGATGGCTAGGACGGTACAATGGCTATGACATCACAATTTCTATGATGTCACAGTGGCTATGACGACACAATGGCTATGACGTCACAATGGCCATGACATCACAATGGCTATGACTTCACAATGTCTCTGATGTTACTATGGCTATGATGTTACAATGGCTACAAGGTCACAATGGCTATGAAGTTACAATCGTTATGCCATCATTATGGCTATGATCTCACTATGGTTATGATGTCACAATGGATATGATGTCACAATGGCTATGACATCACAATGGCTAGTCATTACAATTGCTATGACTTCACAATGTCTATGACATTATAGTGGCTATGATGTTAAAATGGCTATGCCATGATGATGACTATGACGCTGTAATGGCTATGACGTTGCAATGGCTATGACGATACAGTGGCTATGACATCACAATGCCTACAACTCACAATGGCTGTGACGTCACAATGGCTGTGATGACACAATGGCTATGATCTTACAATGGCTATTACTATAGTGGCTATGATGTTACAATGGCTATGCCATCACAATGGCTAGGATATTACAATGGCTGTGACGTCACAATGGCCATCACTTTATCATGGCTATGACGTTACAATAGCTATGACATCACAATGGCTTTGACGTTACAATGGCTATAATGATACAATGTCTATGATATTATAGTGGCTATGACTGTACAATGGCTGTGACATTATTGTGGCTATGACATTACAATGGCTATGATCTTACAATGGCTATGATGCCATAATAACTATGATGTCACAATGGCTATGAGGTCACAATGACTATGGCATTATAGTGGCTATTATGTTACAATGGCTTTGACGTTATAGTAACTATGATGTTACAATTGTTATGACGTACAATGGCTATGACGTCCCAATGACTATGATGTCACAAGAGCTATGATGCTACATTGGCTGCTACAATGGCTGCTACATTACAATGGCTATGACGTTATAGTGGCTATGACGTTACCATGGCTATGATATTATAGTGGCTATGACGTTACAATGGCAATGATGTTATAGTGGCTATGACGTTACAATGGCTATGCCATCACGATGGCTAGGACATTATAGTGGCTATGATGCTAAATGGTATGATGTCACAATGACTATGACATTATAGTGGCTATTACGTTACAATGGCTATGACGTTATAGTGGCTATGACAACATAATGGCTATGCCATCACAATGGCTATGTCGTCACAATGACTATGATATAACCAATTGATCGGAAGTTTTCAGCTCCCTGTGTCTTACAGGCCCACTGCTGCATGTGCCCCAAGGATGGCTGGAGCAGCTATTATGTGGTGCACGACTGCACCCAAATGATTTCAGACTCCTCAGCAGGAACAACAGAGACCAGAGGACAGTGGGATGATATTTTAAACATGATGCCATGAAAAAGTCTGTCAACTTAGAATTCTATATCCATGAAACTGGAGGCTGCCAGTTTCACATGGGGGATGGAGCTCTAGTGTTTAAGAGACCTATACTTTACATGGAAGAACACAGTAAATATTAAATATAAATAGATTATAATAAATTATAGATGTACATTGGAATTCCTAGAATAACCCCCAAAATTCAAAGAATATAGCTAAAACACCAATACAAGGATTAAAATAGGATGCCAAAAAAATCTTTGATTAACCTAAAAGAAGATAAGAAAGGATAAACTGAGAAAGCAAAGCAGGCGGGACCAACAGAAAACCCATGATAAAGTGGTGTACCTGAATGTAACCCATGAGTAACAGGAAGACATAGAAATGGACAAGACACCAATGAAAAGGCAGGGACTGTCAGGCTGGATAAAAAAGCAAGATCAATATATGTTGAATTAAGAGATGCACTTTAGCCCTGGCGGGTGTGGCTCAGTTGGCTGGGCATTGACCTAGGCACCAAAGGGTTGCTGGTCTGATTCCCAGTCAGGGCACATGCTTGGGTTGCAGGCTGGATCCCTGGGGGTGGTGAGGGGGTGTGCAGTAGGCAGCCGATAGATGTTGTGCTCTCACATAGATATTCTCTCTCCTTCCACCTTTCTCTCTCTTCAAAAATTAATAAAAATATTTTCTTTTAAAAAGAGAGAAGTAGCCGAAACCGGTTTGGCTCCGTGGATGGAGCGTCGGCCTGCGGACTGAAAGGTCCCAGGTTCGATTCCGGTCAAGGGCATGTACCTGGGTTGCGGGCACATCCCCAGTGGGAGATGTGCAGGAGGCAGCTGATTGATGTTTCTAACTCTCTATCTCTCTCCCTTCCTCTCTGTAAAAAATTAATAAAATATATATTTAAAAAAAAAAGAGAGAGAAGCACTTTAAATTCAATGACATGCATAGGCTGTAATATATATATATATATATATATCCTTTCATTGTGTACATGGTACAGTGTAACTCTGACCTTGACATAGACACACAGGGAACATAGATGACCCCCAAATATGCACATGTGTCTTGCAAACAATAAGCACTACACACTGGAGCACCCACAGCGACACTAGACAGAATAGACTTGGAGGCAAAGCACGTGAGAAAGACATTTCATGATAATGAACGGCTATGCCCACCAGACATAATACTTGAAAATCTGTACAAGTGTGTAACAGAAATTCCAAACGCATCCAACGAAAAATGAGAGCAGAGAGATAAATATGCAGTCATTGTAAAACCCTGTTCTCAAATAATCTATAAAACAACTGGACAAAAAATCAGTAAAGATATAGAATCTAAATGATAAATTATGATTAAAAATCTATATCTTTATAAATCTACACATTTAGATGATAAATCTAAGTTATAGTATCTAAATGATTTAATTCACATTTATGGAGACTCCACCCAACACACATGGCAGAACCCACATTATTCCCAAGTGTCCATGGAATGCTTATCATGATAATTCACAGTCTGGGCTGTAAAACAATGCTTAATCAATTTCAAAAGATTGAAATATTATGGAGTGTGTCATATGGCCACAATGGAATTGCATTTGAAATCAATAAGAATAAGAGCTCTAGAAAAGCCCCAAATATTTTCATGTTAAATGATGAACTTTAAAAAACCCCATACATCACAGGAGAAATCACAATGGAAGAGAGAAATAATTCAAACGGAATGAAAATGAAAATACTACATATCACATTTTATGGAATGTAGTTAAAGCAGTGCTTACAGGGAAATTTATAACTCCGAAATGCTTATTTTAGAAAGGAAGTGATTTAAATCAGTGATCTAATTTTCCACTTTAAGAAACTAGAAAAAAGTGAGTGCATTAAACCCAAAGTAACTAGAAGGAAGGAAACAATGGAGATAAGGACAGAAATAAATGAAACAGGAACAGACAAAAATGATTGAGAATATAATAATGCCCAAGTAGGTCTTCTGGAAATATTAATAAAATTCATAACTCCCAAGCAAGAATAATCCAGAAAAAAAGGTAAGAGAATAGAAATTAATAATATCAGCAATGAAAGAGGAGGTATAATTCACATCCTATAGATGTCAAAGGTATAATAAAGAAATTTTATAAACAACTTTATGCCAATAAATTTGATGAATCTATCGACAACTTGTCAATAAATGACATTGAAATGGACAAATTACTCAGAAAATAAAACATCAAAGTGTGACACAAGATGAAAGACAAAATCTGAATAGATTTATATCTATCAAAGACCTTAAAATTTCTATCAAAATAATTTCCTACAAAAGAACCCTAGGTCCAGATGGTTTTGTTGGTAAAGTTTTCCAAACACTTAAGAAGCATTACTAATCCTAAGATACTCTTTTAGAAAATAGAGAAAGAAAATTTTCCAACTCATTTTGTGAGGGGAGCGTAATTGCAGCACCAAAACCTGACAATGGAGGCATAGGGAAAGGAAGTTATACACCAAGATCTCCTAAGAACGTAGATGCTGGAATCTTTAACAAATGTTCCCACATTGAATCCAGCCATACATCAAAGGGACACATCATGACCACGTGGGCTTCATCCCATGAATGTGAAGTTGGTTTGATGTTTGAAAAGCAATATAATCCACCATAGCAACTGAATAAAGAAGAAAGGGGTCTAGTCATCTCAACAGGTGCAGAAAAAGAATTGGATACAAATTAAAACTTATTCAAGAGAAAAACTTTTCTCAGGAAACTAGTGATAAGTGAGAACTCCTCTGTCTGATAAAAAGGAATCTACAAAAGCCTTAGTGAAACCTAACACTTGGCGTTGAAGGACTGGAGGCCGTCCCTGTGACATGGGGACACGTGTGGATGCCGCTCTCATCACTCCCAGCCAAGGGATCCTGGAAGTGCAACCAGTGTAGGAAGATAAGGAAAAGGCCCTGGCCAGGCTGGTCAGTGGTCAGAGCACCATCTTGGCAGACTACGTCAGGTTGTGGGTTTGATCCCTGGACAAGGCACATACAAGAATCAACCAATGAATGCAGAAATAAGTGAAACAACAAATCTCTTTCTCTTTCTGTCTCTCTCTCAAATCAATAAATAAGAAAAGATAAGGAAAAGAAATAAATGCATACTGATTAGAAACGAGTGTGTAAACTGCTCCACTAACACACACCATGATTATTTACACAGAAAATTCTGTTATTGACAACAATAGTAACAGCTTATTAGGACAAATATGTGCATTTGATAATATCTATGGATAAAGGTATACATTAAAAATAAAAATTGAATTTCTATCTACTAGCAGCTAGCAATTGGAAAATGAAATAAAAATTCATGTGTAATAGCATCAGAAAAGCATAAAATACTTAGAAACAAGGTTAACAAAAGACATGTGACATGTATGCACTATACAATTTGCTGAGACAACAGGAGGAACACCTACTAGTAAGTAAATGAAGAGACGCAGACCAAGGCCAGGAATGAGTGAGGGCTCAGCCATCTCTAACCTGGTCTATATTTTCAACACAATCCTAATTTTCATCCATAAAAATTCCAGGAACATACTAGTATATTTCTAACACTGATATGAAAATACAAGGAACACAGACTACTATTTTCTTGACTTCGTGACTTGATAGAAAGTACATGGAAATGTGTAAGGACAGTAGAGGAGGCAAGATTCTAGACCCCAGATTATGTGGTCAATTGATTTTAAGCAAGGCATCTAAGATGTTCAAAGGGAAAAATTAGTCTTTTCAACAAATATTACTGCGATAACTTAGGAAAAAAAAGAAACATGGCCTACCTCACAACATAAACAAAAATTAATTTGAGATGGATCATAGACATAAAAGTGAAAAAAACAACAACCAACGCTATAAGGTGTTTAAAATAAAACACTGGGGACATGCCTACAAATGAGAGCAGGCGGTTTTTGGACACAAAAGCGATATTCACATGAGAAAAGTTAGATTAGACTTAATAGAAAAACTTTCTGCTCTTTAAAAATACAGTTAAAAAAAGAGAACGAGCAAACCCAGATTGGGAAAAAACATTCTCAATTCATATGGGTGACAGTGGACTTGTACCACAAATATCCTACCTACACTCAAATACCAAAAAGGCAACCACTTATTTTAAAAAATAGACAAAGGGCCCCAGCCAGACGGCTCAGTTGGTTGGAGCATTGTCCCGTGGACTGAAGGGTCATGGGTTCGATTCCCAGTCAGGACACTTACCTAGTTTGCCGGTTTGATCCCCTGTCAGAGAGCAAATGAGGGGCAAGTAGTCTCTCTCTCTTTCTTCTCTCTCTCTCCCCCTTCCTTTTTTCTAAAATCAACTGTTTTATACCCTTGAGTGAGGATTTTAAAAAAAATAGGCAAATGACTTGAACTGTCACTTAGCCAAGGAAGGCATTCACATGGCTAAAGAAGGAGGAGTGCTCGCGTAGGTCATCAGAGAAATGGACACTAACGTGTCCTCCTCCCCCCATCCCCCAGCTGCTGCATACTCATGGGGACTGAGGCTAAGAGAGTCTGCGGGAATCCTGGCGCATCGCTGGCAGTCATGGGAAGTGGTGCCAACACTTTGGAAAAATGTTTAGCTGTTTCTTATAAAATTAAACACACACTCACCCTTTGATTCAACGACCGTGCTCATGTTTATAAAATAATAAAATATAAAACTAACTAAACAACAACACAAAGGAAGCCTCCATCAGAAGGACTTGAACCCTAGTGTTCGCAGTCCCTTTACTCACAATTGACACTGGGAATGACTGAGATGACCAAACTCAATGTGGTCCATTCATATGACGGAAGCCACGGCCAGTGAAAAGGGATGAGCTAGTGGCAGAGCCCACAGGGTGGTGACTATTACAGACATTGAGCTGAGAAAAGAGGCCAGGCCACCCCAAACTCGTTCCTGCTCCGTTTGCACGATGTTCACATGTGGGCTGAACCACTCAAGGGTGAAATATGTCCAAACAGTGATTGTTTCAGGGAGGGGAATTCCCAGGGAGGAACAGGAGCCACCCTCTGAGGAGGTGAGAAAGAGCAATATCACAATAGGGTGTGGGTTTCACAGGTGTGTATACTTGTTAAAATTGTTCAACTAAGATTTGTGTATTTCAGTATGTTTACATTTATCTCTCCCCCAGCCAAAGAATTAAAGCTATAGTAACAACAATAATTGAATGGTTGTCCCAAGCACACGGCCCAAGGACTGGAGATTGAACCTGCAACCCAGCTACATGCCCTTGACCAGGACTTGAACCTAGGACCCTTCAGTGCACATGGATGCTCTAACCCAGCCGTGGGCAAACTACGGCCCGCGGGCCGGATCCGGCCCATTTGAAATGAATAAAACTAAAAAAAAAAAAAGACCGTACCCTTTTATGTAATGATGTTTACTTTGAATTTATATTAGTTCACACAAACACTCCATCCATGCTTTTGTTCCGGCCCTCCGGTCCAGTTTAAGAACCCATTGTGGCCCTCGAGTCAAAAAGTTTGCCCACCCCTGCTCTAACCACTGAGAACACCAGACAGGGCTCATGAGTCATTCTTAGTAGTATGCTGTTTAATCTTCACATATGTGTGGGTTTCTTTACTTCCTTTTGGCAGTTGATTCCTAGTTTCAAGGCATTGTGGTCAGAGAATATGCATGGTATCATTTCAGCCTTCTTGAATTTGTTGATGCTAGTTTTGTGACCCAACATATGGTCTATCCTTAAGAATGTTCCATGTGCACTGGTGAAGGATGTATAATCTGATGTTCTGGAATGAAAGGTTCTGTAAATGACAATTATGTTCATTTGATCTAGTGTTTCATTTAAGGCCGATATTTCTTTATTGACTTTCTGTTTGGTTGATCTGTCTAGAGCTGTCAATGGAGTATTAAGGTCTCCAACTATGATTGTGTTTTGATCTGTTTCTCCCTTTAGCTTTGTGAGTAGTTGTTTTATATATGTTGGTGCTCCCTGATTGGCTGCATATATATTAAGAAGTGTTATGTTTTCTTGATGTAGTGTTCCCTTTATCATTATAAAGTTCCATCTTTGTCCCTTCTCTTTGTTATCTTGAAATCCATTTTGTCAGATACAAGTGTGGCTACATGTGCTTTTCTGTGGATATTATTTGCTTGGAGAATCATTTTCCACCCTTTTACTTTGCAAATACCTTTTTCTTTGCAGCTTAGATGTGTCTCTTGTAGGCAGCATACGGTTGGGTTTTGCTTTTTGATCCACTCTGCTACTCTGTGCCTCTTTATTGGTGAATTCAGACCATTTCAATTAGGGTAAATATGGATATATGAGGACATCCTATAGCCATTTTATCTTTTGTTTTCTGGTAGTTCTGTGCCTCCATTGGTTCTTTTCCTTTGTCTTTCTGTCTTATGTTTTTGTTTGGTGGTATTCTGTACTTCTTTCCTCTTTTTTAAAAGCTATGTCTCCTAGTTTGGGGATTTTTGTGTGTGGTAACCATTAGGTTTATAAAAAACAAAGTTGCATACATACTATAGTTGTTTTTCTTTTTAATTTTATAAAGACCAGTGCATCTGGTCTTTATCCTCCTTTGCCAGTTCAGATCTTTTCCCCTCCCCTTTTATGTTTTTGTTGTCACAAATTATCCCCATTTATGCTGTAAATTTTTTTGGTCATCTTACTTTTACTGTTATGACCTTATAATATGTTCTTTGTTTCAGGTAGAATAACTCCCTTGAGTATTTCCAGCAATACAGGTTTTCTGGTGATAAAATCCCTCAGCTTCTGTGTGTCTGGGAATGTCTTTATTTTTCCTTCATATTTAAAGGATAATTTTTCTGGATATATTATTTATGGCTGGCCATCTCTGTCTTTCAGACGTTTGAATATTTGGTTCCACTCTCATCTGGCTTGTGGAGTTTCTGCTGAGAAGGATGAAATTCTGATCAGTTTTCCTTTGTAGGTCACTTCCTTCTCTTTTCTGGCTCCTTAGAGAATTTCTTCTTTGTTATTAATTTTTGACAGCTTTAATACCAAGTGCCTTGGAGAGGGACTCTTTGGATTGTGCTAATTAGGTGTTCTGTTTGCTTCTTGGATTCGAGGATCTAGTTCTTCCCATAGGTTTAGGAAGTTCTCATCCACTATTTGTTTGAATAGACTCTCTATTCCCTGCTCCCTTTCTTCCTCCTCCGGAATCCCTATAATTTTAATGTTGCTTTTTCTGATGGAGTCAGATAGTTCTCGCAGAGCTTCTTCTTTTTCTTTAGACTCAGGTCCTCTGTTCTTCCCTTTGCATTATTTCTTGATATTTAATATTTGATATCACTAATTTTTTCCTCCATCTGGTTGACTCTGTTTTCTATGCTCAGTAGTTTACTCTTAGTCTACTTAATTGTATGCTTCATTTCCAAGATTTCTGATTGGTTCTTTTTAAAGGTTTTCATCTCTTTGGTAAAATACTCATTTTGTTCATTGATTTGTTTCTGAGTGCCTTGAATTTCCTGTCTGTATTTTCTCACATCTCATTGAGTATTTTCAGAACTGCAATATTGAAACCACTGTCATTTATGGAACATATTTCCATGTTTTCCAGCTTGCTTTCTGGGGATTTTTCATTGTCTTTCTGGTCATCCTTGTTACTGTGATTATTCATGGTATTTGCTGCCCTCCTTTGATTATGTATTTATCTCTGAAGAGGTCTTTCTACTATTTTCCAGTAGATGGTGCTGAATCGGTAGATCTTTTTACCTTTCTGATCTCCCAATTTTGAACCTCCACAGTTTCTATAAGACAGTACAATGCTGCTACTTGGGGGCTGGGGTGGGGTTTTTTTGCCTTCACCCTAATGGTGACCCCTGACCTCTGTGGGGTTCTGCCCCAAGCACCCCTCCTGGGGATTGGTCACAGAGGGAAGCAGTGGTTCTACTACAACATCTCTTGGCTTACAGATAATATGCTCTTGGACCCGACTCCAGGGGCAATGAGAGTCAAGTTTTGGGAGTCCAAGCGGCAGCAGGGCTCTGTGGTTCAGTTTCTTTGTCTGAAGCACCACTGCCAGCCGACAGTGGAGAGCCCCATGGCAGAACCCTGTGCTCTGTCAGGTTTCTGCTGACTCACACACTGTTTTCTCCCTCACTGCTCACCCTGCTGGGCTGCTCCCCTCCACCACCCCTGCTCGCTTCTCCCAGCTCTCCTTCCGGCCGAAAGAAGCGCCTGCTACCGGCAGCTTTCTCCCCTCTCCAGGCCAAGCCTCAAGCTCCCAGCTGCAAGACTGTCTGCCGGCCATCTGTGTGTTCCTCCCTTCTTGTCTCCCCGTTTATTCCCATTTGCCCACCTTCAGATGTTTCAATGTGGGGGTCTCTCAGGCATGGGTTTTTGTTGAGCAGGGATTTCTTTGTTGAATTATAGTTGGTTAACTTGTTGAAATTTCAGGGGGAGAGGACATTCCTCTCACGCCGCCATCCTCTCACAAGAGTCATTTTTGATGAAGCCACCCGTGCCTACGGAGGCACCTGGCTTCTACCAGGATTGGGATCCACCTTCACTACCAGGCAGCCGGAAAACTCAGCGGCCAGCCTGCCTCCCACAGGGTTAGGCTTCATAGGCTTGCAGGAAAATATTCCAATGGGGAGTCAGTTAACCAGCGGGGCAGAGCCTCCTGTGCCCCAAGCAGGGTGAAACTTACCAAGTTTCCCCTTTTAAGTCCCAAACCTTCAGAAAAGTAAAATTTGTGAAAAGTGAAATTTGTCTCCTAGAATAAACATTTTCCCTTTAACAATGTATTTGCAGCTGTGCCCAAATGGTGATAGATTTACCACATAAATCCAGGATTAGTAAACACTGTACCCTGTAAAGGGCTGAGCGAGTCCTGGCCCATCACCTGCGGAATTCCCGGTCCATCGAAGCTGCCCAGCTTCCATCCCACCACAGTGAGGCCCGTGTGTGCAGAGGCTCCACCTGTGGTTTCCCTGTTGAAAGGAACGATCCTCAGACTGTCATTCTATGTAATATTTGTTTATGATGCCAATAGAAGGACCCGTTTTGTCTCTCTGCAGCTTTGATGTCATGATAATGGAGCTTTGAGTGCCACTTCCTCCCAGAGGTGCACCGAGCTTTTATCTGCCCTGAAACCTGTGGACCAGGTATCAATGTTGAGCCAGCCACGAGGTGCTCTGTTTTGGGGCTTTTTAAGAGGAATGTGTCCACTTCTAATTTCACAGGGCGAGGAGAGGCGTGTGTAGATGCACCTCCAGCACCAGGGGAGGGGAGCCTGCTGGCTGGCTGGGAGCACACGTTGCCCGTCTGAGCAGGGAGCCAATTCCTAGGCAGGTAGGTGAAACCTGCTGGGTACTCCTCCCAGGTGAGGTCACCCAGCACTTAGAGATGTGCGTTTCCTTCCCTACCGTTGACATGAAGCATAGACTTCTCGTTTAATGAATATTTAATTAGGAAGCCCAGTTTTTCTCTCTCCACCACAGCCTGGGGTTTTACCTCTGGTTGTAATCTCCCTAAATGTCATACGTGTGGATGCCGCGGCCCCACCCACCTACTTTAAAATGAAAAACAGAACAAAACCTTAGGTCTGGCCGAAACCGGTTTGGCTCAGTGGATAGAGCGTCGGCCTGCGGACTGAAGGGCCCCAGGTTCAATTCCGGTCAAGGGCATGTGCCTGGGTTGCGGGCACATCCCCAGTAGGAGATGTGCAGGAGGCAGCTGATCGATGTTTCTCTCTCATCGATGTTTCTAGCTCTATATCTCTCTCCCTTCCTCTCTGTGAAAAATCAATAAAATATATTAAAAAAAAACAAACAAACATCTCAGGTCTGGTGTCTGAGAGGCTTGGGGGTCACCCTGATCCAGGACCAGGGTTGAGAACCACAGATCCACCGAATCGCATCATGTTTTAATGTTATTTTGCTCATTTAAAAATCTTATTATGCAAATACTTCTGAGCACATTTGCATAAAGAAGCCTGAAGGTTCCACACTGGAAAATAGGAAACAGTATTTGGCACATTCTTTTTTGTTCATCAGAGAATCAGTGAATAAGTACATTTAAAGTTGCCTAAAAGCTGAATGAATACACTAAAACTTTGTTCTAACTACTTCCGTGCCTGTCGCAATGGCTGATAACATGTGTGACCAAAAGCAGGGCTTCACAAAGAGAAATTGCAAAACGATCACAATTCTGAGAGTGAGGGAACTCTGGGAAATTTCCCCCAAACCTTCTCATTCAACTTAAAATCTAGAAATAATGTTCTCTAGAGTTGCCCTTGTCCAGAATTAAAATAGCCAGGGAGCTTGGTCACTGAAGACACAGGTGCTGATGGTGATGCAGACACTGGACATATAGGTGGGAGTCGGGAGAAAAGTGTCTTCCTTCAACCTGCCCATTTGGGTGGCTACAGTTTCTCTCCCTGCGGACGCCGGCCCGCACTGCTAGAGCCTGAAGACGAGTCCTTAGCTCGTTTCCGAATGAGGCAGCTCCTCATGTTTGGTATAATTTTGGTGCTAAGGGTCTCTTTTTGCATTCTGGTTTGATAAAGCCCGGTCTGCATGTGTAATGCTCTTCCTCTCTGGCCAGAGTGCTTATGGACTCGCACAGCCGCCTTCCCTGGCCCCTGCGAGCGCTGGTGCAGCTAGCGGAGGCCTCTGGCGCGGGCAGGCTGCTCAGTGATGAGGCCCGACGCTGATTGTAGATGGAGCCTCACAATAGCCCATCAGCCTGATGCGCAGCAGACAAGCTAATTGGGCCACTTGAAGACACGGCTCCCCAGAGAGCGTGTGCTCTCCCGCTCAAGCTCCATTAATCAACAAAGCCTCGTCGAGCCCCTGCTGGGCGCCTGGCTGGGGCTGGAGATGAGGGTGCAGCGGGGAAATCAGGCCGGGCCCACTCTCCATCACCCCCTTGGAGAACAAGACAAGCCATGCGACACTCCCAGCAAAACACTCTGCATTTATGGAAATGATCCGTTAGTGCTGGGGAAAGGCAGTGCTCTGCAGGAGGGCAGATAGAATAAAGGACAGAACAGGACAGCAAGGCCGCACCGACCAACTAGGAGCCGCAGGACCCGCTTCATCGAGGGTCCCCGGGCTGGGCTCTGGCTCTGGCTTGGCCGAGCGTCCTGCTTGCCCTTGCGTAGCTCTGGGACACAGGACAGTGAGGTTAGGGAAACAATATTGGGTCCCAGACCAGGACTCCCGCATGGGGGGGGGGGGGGCTGGGAGGGTGAGGAGTGGCGAAGCCCAGGTCGAAGTCCAAGCTGCTTCCATCCTCGGAGGGGCTGCCTTGGGTGGCAGACCTGAGGCAGACTCATCCCCCTCAGAGGCTCATTGTCCACTGGCTGGCCCCGGGCTCATGGCAAAGGCATGTCCTTTATTCTGTTTACACGGTTGACATCTGAAGAGAGCCTGTGTCCCCTGAGACTGTGGCAGGCAGTGCTGGGGCTGCCGGGGCAGGTTTGGGAGGCCATGGGAGCTGCCCTTTGCTTCCTCCACATCGGCCTAGCTCAGCCCCCATTGGTCATATTTATGGTGACACAGAAGGTCCTGGAAGCCCGAGGCCCATTCAGACCCACAGGCCGGGCGGGTGCAAGTGAGGACATGCGGGGCCCAGGTGGACACCCACTGAGCAACTCTGCCCTCGAGTTGCTGAGCACACATGTGACATACAAAGCCATCACTCTGCAGACAAAACACAGGTGTACTGCCGGTGTGTGTGGTTTCTGCTCTATGTCCTTCAAGGTTCGGGGTGAGCAGGGACTGGCGCCAGCGTGGGAGCGATGGGTTGAACCCCAACTAGTGTCTTGTGTTGTGCTGTGTTGTGTCTGACACCCCCTGGCCACAGATGGTGGGAAAGCTGTGAGAATTGAACTATGCACAATGGCAGTTTTTACAAAGATCAGAGTACAGGTCACATGAGGCGACATTGTTTCAAATAACCCGACTGTCCACAGCACTTTCGTTGGGAGGAAGCCGTTCAGTCAAAAACCGATGAGCTCATGCCGGAGAGCCTCCCAGTTTAGATTCCTGTCCCGCCTGTGGCGCCTCGTCTTTGGTTTCAGCTCTGCGGTCTCTCTGGCTGGAGCTCACCTCAGGCTTGTGATTTGATTTACAAGTTTGCAATTGGATTTTAGAGGCATTAGGGAGCCTGCCCGGTGCCCTATGCCTGTCACGGGCCTGTGCCAGCCTCTGCAGTGTCACTGCGGCTCCAGGCCATCTTACACTCCTGCTGGGACCCAGAGTGGCCACTGGCTGCAGCAGGAGAGCTTCGAGCGAGACCGCGTGGCACAGGTGGTCTCTCTATTCTACGTGTCCCTGTCCGCGGGGTGTGCCCAGGTAGGCAGTCCTGGCGCGGGGTGCCTGCTCTCAAAGACAGGGCAGAGGTTCCCCTGTGGGTCTGTCTGTCTGACTTCTGTCCAGGCAAACTTTGTGTCATGGTCGTAGCCAACCCTACTCCTGGGGAAAGGCGTCCACGGCAGTGCCAGATGCAAAGCAAAAGCATGGGGACAGGCGCTGCCCGTGAGCGGCCGGGAACAGTGCTGAAGGCCAGAGAGGCCACTTCCTTTCATGTGTCGCTGTGGGGAGGGGCTGGCTCCCACGGGCAGAAAGCTTGTCTGTTTGTTAATCTCGATATGATATCTACAGCATCTTCAACAACGTTTCTCAGTGCAGCTGACGTTCAGTGTTAGACTAGTTGCCAAGGCACACACGGGGCACACATCCAAGTAACTTACAAAGGGGTGCAATCCGCCTAGTGCCCACTGGGCTTGTCTGCAGTGAGGACATCTCATCGCCTGCACTCCCTGCGCAGGCTCGCTCCTCACCAGCGTCTGCTGACGCACCTTCTGACGGAGAGCAGGCCACGCCCCACCTGGTGCTCTGCGGGCTCCACCCTCGCCATGAGATGAGGGCTGAGGACGTCACCGTGGGCTCCACACTGTCCAGCTGAGGGTGTCACCGTGGGCCCCAGATGTCACTGTGGACCCCACACAGATCTGTACACAGAGGTGCTTAAGCTGTGAGCTCTACCCTCCAGACCATTGGCTGAGTCCTGTCATCGGTTTCCACCTTGGCATCTCCCTTGTGCACCTCTGCCGCTCGGAAATTCTATGTGGGCACGTCCACCCTGTGGGTGCACCATCACCAGACCCCTGGGCTCCTGACTCCTGCTCGCTCCTCACCACTGAGCCAGTGCAGGCCCTGGGGCGGCTGCGGGCGAGACGTGGTGTTTGAATCCTTACTGTGGTCACCTACGCTTTTAGGAACAGCCAGAATAGGGGTGTCCTTTTATCAAAAAGGACACTTCTCCTCACTCCTCCACTATGTTGTAGATTTAGGGCCTGTGTTTGGCTGCAATTTCTATTCTCATCTTCAATTTGTTCATGGTTTCACCAACACAACATCGAAATCACCATCACTTTACAAAGCCTGCCACCAGCAGCGCCGTCTTCTGCCTTGTTCTTCCTCAGACGCCTTAACTAATCTTTGCTCTTTGAATTTTTATAAAATTTTAGAATTGGCTTCCCAAATTTCTGAAAAAGAAGGTGTTAGGCTGTGCTTAAGATTGTACTTAATATATAGATCAATGTTAGTGAATCGATATCTTTACCATATGCAGTTTTCTGATTCGCAAATACTTCCTCCATTTCATTTCCATTTCCTAGCTCTTTAGTTCATAGTGATGTTTCATGGTTTTCTCAGAGACCTCCTGTGGGACTCATTTGGACAGTATCTGGTGCTGTTGTAAATGGTTTTGTTTATTCTCTCCCAAAGAAGAACCAAGAGAAGGACACAGGAGCAGGGGGTTCACTTAAATGGAGCCCCAAGAGCCCGAGCATCGAGGCCCAACGGGGAGGACAGGGAGCAGGTGCCATTGAACCACTGCCACTGTGGACAAGGGGCCGCTCTCACAGAAAGCGGGAATGGGTCCCTGGACTTCCTGCCGGGAGGGGAGACGCTTGCCAAAGACCCCAGTCCCTCAGCGACCTTGGGTCTCCCTGTCCCTGCACCCCGCGCGTCTGCTCAGGCTGAGGACGACCGTGCGAGAGGAGCACCGAGCAGAAAAGCCACCCCGTGGCATGCCTGGCGAGGACATGCGCAGTGGGCCTGTCTGTTTGCTGGCAGAGAAATATAGCCCACAGCCCAGGAGCCTCCTACAGTCGTTATTAATTCTCACCATTTCTCTATGCGTTCTCTTGGATTTTATACTTACAACGTTACATCATCCATGAGCAATGGCAGTTTTATTTCTTCTATACCAATTCCTATGCCCCTTATCTCTTCTCGTGCCTGCTAGGAGTGCCTAGACCTCCTGGTGGAGCGTGGCACATGCATGGTGAGGACAGGCAGATCCCCACAGCCCGGAGCCCAGGAAACACTCGAGTTCCAGTGCCAGGTGTGACGATGCCCACTGTCAGGTGAAGAGGTTCTCTGCTCCACGGAGCTCTCTAGATGTTCCCAGTCATCGTGGGAGTGAGTGCTGCCATCTTTTATTTCTCTAAAAGGCCTTCTTCTCTGGCTGGAGGAGCCCCATCTCCCCTTTGGGGTGTGGAGTGTGACCTGAGGAAGGATGGGTGGTGTCCCGGAGGATGCAACTGGACGGGTTGACACCCCGCCCCCCCCCCCCCCCCAGCCCAGGGAAGGTGCCATGGCTCTCCTCAAGCCATTGCTGGCCCGGTGCATGGTATGTCTAGGTCTGACATAGGGCACGCTCCATTTATAAACTCGCCCTCTGCATACCTGGCCCAATCAGCTCCAATATACAGGTGCTCATTCTCAGGGGTCTGCGCCTCCTGCCCCTCACTCTCCAGGTTGTAAACCAAGCTCCTTCCGGAGCTGCTGCTGGCCAGGTGTCCTGTACTGTGTGTGTGTGGGGGGGGGGCAGGGATGGAGGGGCCGCCCCGCCCAGCACTGTGGCCAGGCCTCAGGGCGCAGGCATGCCATCCTGGGGCAGAAGGGAGGTGTAAACCCTCCCGTAGCTCTTAGAGAATTCTATTCTTTTTTTTTTTTTTTTTTTTTTTCAGAGACGATAGAGAATAAAATACAGTTTTTGAGATTTTGGGGAGAAAAATTATAAGACTTTTGTTGTGTCTCTATAATGAGGCATGTTGCCCTGACATGGTACATCCCAGATGCAACCTCACACCATCTCCTCCAGGAGCTGCTACAGATGGCTGCACCCCCCACAGAGGGAAAGGCATTCTGTTCCAAGGGGGAGGACTCTGTGCTTGGAACAGGCTCCTGGCACCGGACCTGTGAACCCCAAGCCTGAGTCCCAGCTCTCACCTCTGCAGCTCACCTACCTGCTTGCCAGCCGCGCCCACGCGACGCAGTCTCACCTCCACCATCTCTCTGCTCAGCCAGAATGAAACCAGAGCCAGGAATGCTCATGCGCACGTGCAGATGGACACTCGGTTGCATGTTACAAAACCATCTTGATTTTTCAAAGGCCCATTACGTTTTGGCACCTAGTCTACGCGGCTCGCTGTCATCACAGCTAACACCTGCCATCTGCGGCCGTGGCGGGAAAGCCACAGGCTCGTCAAAACTATCGGTGGGAAATGTTGAGAGGCAGCTGCTCTTGGTGCATCCTTGCCACGCACCTTCCTCCCCACCCCCAGGAGCGCAAGGCTGGGCTACGCAGTGGTCAGCGCCTCTGCAGCCGCCCAGGCAGGGAGAGCACTGCTCTGGCAGGGAGAGCTCGGGCAGGGAGCTGAGAGCTGCTCCAGGGGTTGGGGTTGGGGGACAGGCTGCAGACAGGTCCACGGCGGTGAAGCAGCCTCTATGGGGATGTGGGCTGTTGAAGCTGGGACACTGGTTTTCCTTCTTTCTTTTTTTAAAATTTGTATTTATTGATTGATTGATTGAGAGAGAGAGAGAGAGAGAGAGCGCTATCAATTTGTTGTTTCGCTTAGTGATGCATTCACTGGTTAATCCTTGCATGTGCCCTGGCCAGGCATGGACCCTGCAACCTTGGTGTGTCAGGACGATGCATTAAACAGCCGAGCTGCCCGGCCAGGGCCTAGTTTCCTTCTACAGCTTTTCATCGTCACTAGACATGTTCTCAAGCACCTGATGCAAACACAGGCCCGCCCTCCACGGGAAGGCTTGGGGCCAGCGGCCTCCAGGGTTAGATCCTGGGAGGAGGCCAGAGTCTCGGCATCGACCCTCTGCAGGTGGCTCCTCCATGTGGCACCTCCCAGGGACCTTGACATTTTCGGATCACGGGGGAAGCTACATCTTAACTCCTGGGACCCCAGGGCGGGGCACAGCGGGATGGGCCCCTCACACCATGGCCCAGCGGGGGAAGGCTGTGCTCAGGCCGGGGAGCTAGAAGCTGGGGCCCCCCTAGCAGAAGGACCAGGACATCCCCCAGGAGCTTTCCAGCCTCGCAGGACCCAGAGGGCTAAGAGCCTGAGAGTGGCAGACCCCAGGGATCAGGAGGCACCAGTGGCCGCTCATTCTAGGAGGAAGAGCACCACCGGGCAGGGACATGGGGGAGGGGCACATGAGCCCACCACAGGGCTGGGACATGGGGGAGGGGCACATGAGCCCACCACAGGGCTGGGACATGGGGGAGGGGCACATGAGCCCACCACAGGGCTGGGACATGGGGGAGGGGCACATGAGCTAACCGGGACTACTCCAACCCCGCAGCCAGGCGGGTCTCCGCCATAGAGCAGAGCGCTTCCTCCAGGTCTTGTCGCTGGAGGCCTGACTATGATTTCATGGACATACGCCACCCGGCAGCTCCCTCACTTCTGCTGCCGTCAGCTCGCAGGCCACGTGCCAGCGGCTCCCTCAACTCCATCCATGTGGGCCCGGCTTCAGGGCCAGAGACCTGGTTGGGTCCCGATCGCAGTCGTTTGTGCTTCAAGTCAACGAGGTTGGATGTCCCTGCTCTTGAGTGTTGTGACTTGAAACGTGGAGCTGGCTGCCGCCTCTAAGGATGTCAGGGAGGTCATTCATGGCAAGCTTCGCCCAGCGCCTGCCTCACCCAGGTGTCAGTGATCATGAAGCGAATGCCGGGAAGTGAGCAGGTGAAGCCACAGGACTGGCTAAGGACAGCGAGTGATGGTTTAAAGCTGAGGGCACGCACACTCCTCCTCGAGCTCACCTGCTTCCTGGCTCTGCAGCTGATCCTGCTGAGCACACCTGCGGGCATTGTGTTGGCACCTTGGCACTGCCAGGGGCACAAGGTGGGCAGAGCCTCTGCTGTGTGTCTCCCCGAGTTCTGGGTGGGCAGCGGCTGGAAGTGGCTCTCGTGAGGCCTGGGGGGACCCAGCCCTGGCCTCCACCCCTGTGGTCACAGAGAGGTGGCCCCAGCCAGGGATTCCCCCGCAGGGTGTGGGCGCAGACCACCACACTTCATCACAGGACAGGCCTTCATGCTGAGCAGGCAGCCTGGCCTGTTGGCCTGGTCGCCACACAGAGAGTAGCAGGCGCCTTCTCCCCAAAACCAGGAACCCTCCCTCTTCCTCCTGGAATATACGGCAAGAGGTGCCCGCCAGACCGCCCGCTCTGCTCTCTGCTCCTGCAGGCGCCATGCAGCTCAGGTGTGCAGCCATGGAGGACGTGGGAGGGGCACTCGGGAGATGAAGCTATAGGCTCTATCTGTTGGACTGAGATGCCAGCATCAGGAGGTTCCGAGATCCAGGACTCAAGTACAAGAAGGTGCCCGGTGGGGCGGGGGTGTCTGCGGTTGCTTGTGGGGCCTCAGAGCGAGGGTCTGTGTCTGTCCAGGCCCCCAGATGGCTCGGCAGGAGGTGCTTTATGTGGGCCACACCTCAAACCTTTCCCAGGGGGTCTGCCGGGTTGAGGCCTCCCCTGAGGGGGTGGACTCGGGCCTATCTTTTAAGGCTGAGCAAGTTGCATGGTCGTCCCTGCGGCAACCTTCCCCCCAGGTCAGCCTTGTTCCTGGAACACAGGACGGGAAGTACAGGTGCCTTTTCTATGGTTACGAATAAAGGAAATTTGGGGAAATAGGAAAGAGACACCCGGCTCGGACCCGTTGTCCTGAGTGACCAGGCTGTCCTTGGCTGCGCGTCGAAGGCCTCTCCCTCGGAGGAATGAGGCATCGGTGAGGTTTTAAATGCCTAAGAGTTACAGCTCCCTCCTGAACCAGCGGTACCTTACATCTGCAGCCCCAGGAGGCTGGTCCCATAAAGTCAGCACGCCCAGAAGGCAAACACTTCGAATGCAAGGTCAAAGGGAAGGAACACCACCCTGCCCCTCCCCCAGCCACTGGCCCCACTTCAAACCCTGACCTCTTCCCCGTGCAGGTCAGATGTGGGTCATAGCAGATGCTGCAGTTAACATTCAACTAAAAATTAAATGATTAGGTAACTATTACAGGCTTTTAGTGCCAATTAGCTTAATAGCTGTTTCTCGCCTTTTACAAGGCAGGGAACCGAGCGTGGTTCCCAAGGCTGGTCCCCATGGCTTCTCCCCAGGCCAGTTCCCATGGTTGGTCCCTGTAGCTGGTTCCCAGGCGGCTCCCCAGGCAGACTCCCCAAGCAAGTTCTTATGGCTGGTCCCCAGGCAGGTCCCTGTGGCTGGTCCCCAGGCAGGTCCCTGTGGCTGGTCCCCTGGTAGGTCCCTGTGGCTGGTCCCCTGGTAGGTCCCTGTGGCTGGTCCCCTGGTAGGTCCCTGTGGCTGGTCCCCTGGTAGGTCCCTGTGGCTGGTCCCCAGGCAGGTCCCTGTGGCTGGTCCCCAGGCAGGTCCCTGTGGCTGGTCCCCAGGCAGGTCCCTGTGGCTGGTCCCCAGGCAGGTCCCTGTGGCTGGTCCCCTGGTAGGTCCCTGTGGCTGGTCCCCAGGCAGGTCCCTGTGGCTGGTCCCCAGGCAGGTCCCTGTGGCTGGTCCCCTGGTAGGTCCCTGTGGCTGGTCCCCAGGCAGGTCCCTGTGGCTGGTCCCCAGGCAGGTCCCTGTGGCTGGTCCCCTGGTAGATCCTTGTAGCAGGTCCCTAGGCAGGTCCCCATATGATGTCACATGGGAGCCCATGGACAGGCCCGTTCAAGGTACAGGGAGCGCGAGCTATGTGGTGGATCCTGCTAGCTCCCACTAGACAACAATGAAGTGTATGTACCTGACAATGGAAGGATCCGGAGGTCTTTGCAGAGCGAGGCATATAGTTTGGGGGTGCAGCCGTGACACGGTGATTTATTTTCTGTTGAGGCTCTTGCGAACCCTTTGAGACATCATCTCCTGTCGTTGAGCACCGGGACCCTGTGATTTCTGGGACCAACACAATGAATGCCTGCAGCCTTGAGTACCTTACACCTGGAGCCCAGCTGTGCCCAGGGCAGAAAGCCGGCAGGGCTGTGTGTGGGAGCTGTGGGTGCTGCTTCCCACCGTCGCGCCCCTGGCTCAGCAGTGGTGGGAGGACGCGTCTCCCACTTTTATTCCAGGGGGGAGTGGTGGAAGCAGTCACTGTGCCGTGTGGGGCGTTCTCCTAGAGCGGCTGGTCCCCGTGCGGAGGCTTGTTTCTGACACGGGGCTGCTGAACTCAGGAGTGTGATAAGCAAGGACCTATTTATGGAAGGTGACTCAGCACCTGCATGTATGACAACATGTGCTCTCTCTCATACGTCTGCCTGTTCCCTGTGACCCGAGGGCCCCAGAACAGGGGCCTGGCCCCTCTTCCTCACACATGGTCCCTGGACGTGGTGCAGGGCTCAGGGCCCCAGGACCTCAATCTGGGGATGTCAGATGACCACCCGAGGCCAGAGAGATGAGAGCACTGAGCGGGGGTCACCCAGCCACCCACCCGCAGGGCTGGCCTCGGACTCCGGCTGCTGGATTCGGGGTTCACAACCGTTATAGAATGCGATGAGGTCACATTCCCTGATGCCCCTTCCCCCCAACAAGTGAACAGACCGCAGCCAGGCTGATAACATCAAACCCAACCCAGTGTGGCTCCCACCCCCACTGGGCACAGGGGCTCGGCTCCCTGAGAGACTTCGCTTGAGGAGTGATGGTGCCAGTGGCACAGTGGGCTCTAGGGAGCATGTCTATGAAATGGGGCCTGCTGTGTTGTCAGCTAAAAGAATGGTAGAAGTTGGAGCATAAGAAGGTGCTGGTCAGGACTGGGACACGGGACACCCAGGGTCCAGGCCCAGTTGGTGACGGGGTTGTGACGGATCCATGAGGGCCGAGCCTGGTCTGCGTGCAGCTGCCCCCCTCCCTGCACCCCCCGCCTCCGCATGTCCTCTCGTGGTCCCGATGCAGGAAGTGGTTTCTGCGGCAAGTCCTCAGTGGTTTTGCCCGGATGGTGCGGCTGGTGGTTTTGATCCCGTCGTTCTCAGAGATGTTGTTTCCTTGGAGAAGAAAGTCCATGGTAGAGCCATCTGGTGACAGGAATGGCAGGGGACGCAGGTGTGCCTTTCCCGCCATTAATGATGCAGCGGCCTGGGAACCCTGGGACCTGCAGGCTCCCGCCTCAGCTTACACAGCTGAGTGGAGGGTGCTGAGAGGTCATAGGAGAAGCTCGGTAGCTATGAGACTCCTGGGTGCTTTCTCTAACCTGACACTCAGAACTCTTCCTTCCAGCCCTACTCTTCACTCCTGCCACTTCTTGGCCTGTCCCTCCCGCCTGCGCACTCAAAGGGATGCGCACTCTGAGGGGTGCTCACTCGGAGGAGTATTCACTGGAGGGGTGCTCACTCAGAGGGGTATGTAGTGGAGGGGTGCTCACTCAGAGGGATGCTCACTCGGAGGAGTATTCACTGGAGGGGTGCTCACTCAGAGGGGTATGCAGTGGAGGGGTGCTCACTCAGAGGGATGCTCACTCGGAGGAGTATTCACTGGAAGGGTGCTCACTCAGAGGCGTATGCAGTGGAGGGGTGCTCACTCAGAGGGATGCTCACTCGGAGGAGTACTCACTGGAGGGGTGCTCACTCAGAGGGGTATGCAGTGGAGGGGTGCTCACTCAGAGGGGTATGCAGTGGAGGGGTGCTCACTCAGAGGGGTATGCAGTAGAGGGGTGCTCACTCAGAGGGGTATGCAGTGGAGAGGTGCTCACTCAGAGAGAAGCTCACTCGGAGGGGTATTCACTGGAGGGGTGCTCACTCGGAGGGGTGCTCACTCGGAGGGGTGCTCACTCGGAGGGGTATTCACTGGAGGGGTGCTCACTCAGAGGGGTATTCACTCAGAGGGGTGCTCACTCGGAGCGGTATGCACTGGAGGGGTGCTCACTCAGAGGGGTGCTCACTTGGAGGGGTATTCACTGGAGGGGTGCTCACTCAGAGGGGTGCTCACTCGGAGGGGTGCTCACTCAGAGGGGTGCTCACTCGGAGGGGTATTCACTGGAGGGGTGCTCACTCAGAGGGGTGCTCACAGAGGGGTATGCACTGAAGGGTAGCTCACTCAGAGGGGTGCTCACTTGGAGGGGTGCTCACTGGAGGGGTATTCACTGGAGGGGTATGCACTGGAGGGGTGCTCACTGGAGGGGTATTCACTGGAGGAGTATGCACTGGAGGGGTGCTCACTCGGAGGGGTGCTCACTGGAAGGGTGCTCACTTGGAGAGGTATTCACTGGAGAGGTGCTCACTTGGAGGGGTATGCACTGGAGGTATGCACACACACAGACACACAGACACACACACCTCTGGAGCTATTCTGTGCTTATTCCTGAGCCCAGTCCTCTGTGTATGTCCCCTTGTCCTCTCTGGCCTGTGGACAACACGCGCAGAAGGTCTGTGTTGCTGGAGAGAGAGAGAGATTGCCCTTCTCTCCAGACGGCATCACTGAGAACTAAAGTGAGACTGAGAGCAGGGAGCCTGCAGGCCGCTGCCCTCCTGGCTGCCCCTGGGTGCGGAGAGTTGGCTGCCAAAGGACAGGCTGACACAGTGCACAGTGCCAGGGCCTGAGCTCTGACAGCCGCACTCTGCTCCCTGGGGACATGTGGAGGCCCGGGTGGCTGCACTGACTGCTACGGGGCTGGGAGTCCTCAGGCAGGTCCCGGGGAGAGGCACCCTCCCTATCACCAGCATCTGGCCCCGGCCCAGGCTGCGCCTTGCGTCTCCCTGTGTTCCCGAAGGCACTGGTGGCTCAGACCCCGGCTGGTGTTCTTTCCTTCTCCCTCTGCATCTAAAATTTCACCCCAAACTTGTTGAGAGATTCCAGTTCAGAATTTGCTCTGGAGAGAGCGCAGCTTCCATCTCGCCCTTGAAAACCCCCCAAAGCAAGAGAAGTAGGATACCAGTGCCAGCAGCACCTTACAACCAAACCAGGAGACATCTGCCGCCTGAAACACAATACAGGGGAGGCTGCAAGGACAGGCAAGGTCAGCGGGGGCCCGGGGGCTTCCGGGGCAGCCCCAGCTGCGGGCCGGGGCTCCGCAGGCACAGCCACCCTTCCAGGGAGCGGCTGGTCCCATGAGGAATGCTGTCATCGCTTGTTTGCAACAGGGCCAGCAGCCAGGCCAGCAGCAGGCGCTCTGGGGGGCCGTGTGGCATGAAGTCTCAAAATGCAGAGATGGCAGGACTTAATCAACTAACTACACAATAAGCTATATTTGTAAAAAATATATAATTCTATCTGTGTGTTGGTGAGGCATGGTGGAAGAAACTACGTGATTGGCTGAGTCACGTACAAGGAAATGAACTCACACAGACAATCCCGGGCACAGGAACATACCCATTGACTCAGACTTTGACCTTGAATTTTCCCCACATGCAGCCCACAGGGAGAAACCTCCTCATCCAGTGAGCATCGATCATTGGGATGGTCTGTGCGGAAACATCCCGGGCGAGCAGGAGGCAGGTGGGCGCCTGTGTGCAGAGCAGCACCTGGTGCTCAGCAGCACGAGGACCAACAGAGCATCATGGATTTTTAAAAATATATTTTCATTGATTTCAGAGAGGAAGGGAGCGGGAGAGAGAGAAACATCAATGATGAGAGAAAATCATTGATCGGCTACCTCCTGAACGCCCCACACTGGGGATCGAGTCCTCAACCCAGGCAGGTGCCCTGACCAGGAATTAAACCACAACCTCCTGGTTCATAGGTCGACCCTCAACCACTGAACCATGCCAGCCAGACGTATCATGGATTTTTAACACCAATAAAGCAGTTTACTCAATAAGACAAGAGCACACTACAGAATATGAGTTTTCGGGGAAAAGAAAAGGTCTAGCAGCAGGTACTGAACAACCATTGACTGCCAGCCTTGGGGGAGAGTTGAGTAAGGCAGCCGTGTACCCCACAAGCCCACTTTTGGGTGTAAATCCACAGGAAATGAAATCAGCAGTATTCATAACAGCCATGGCATGGGAACTGCCTAAGAGCCACCTGCAGATGGATGGATAAAGAAGATGCATATATCGGTCACCATTTTGATTTATTGAGAGCTGGGGTCAGTTCTTACAACACCTCTGGTCCTTTGAACATGGAATGTGGACCTTTACCCTGAGTCATGACCGCTGCCTGTCACAGGTGACCCCCGCCGTCCTCTCTTGCTTGCACTCATGCCCACCCAGTTGCCTCCACTCTTTCCATCTTGTCTTCTGTTGCCGCAAATGTCCCTGCTTTCCCTTAAGTGATGCAAATTCTACACCTGTCCAGGGGTCAGCTTAAGTCTCACCCATCCCCTCCCCCACCACCCCCATTCTCTACATCTTTTCAGCCAAATACTAATTTCTTCTTCAGAATTTCCTTCAGGACATGAATCTTCAAGTTATCTTGGTTTGAAAGTTTTGAATCCTTCCTGACACGGCAAGTCCCTTGAGCATCTTCTCTAATGCAATGAGCGGGGCAGGTGCGCGTGGGCTCCGGAGCGGCCTTCCTAACTGACTGACCCACTTGGAGGGCATCTCGAAGGGTGGGTGTGAGCAGGGCTGCCAGCGCACCAACAATGTTGTGCTAATGTAACCTCGGTCTAATTGTGTGCAATTGCTTTGCAGATGTTTACAGTCTGTATTGTGTATGCATTTCCGAAATTGCTCCGGTGTACCCATAACCAACGTAGGGGTTATGCAGGTTAAAATATGGATGGTTTACATTGGATGGAACTTGGCGGTAGATTAACACTTGCTGTAAAAGTGAAAGCAGAGTTGGGTTTGCAAGAGGAACCCTCATGACTGTGAAGCATAATCCGGAAAGAAGAGTCACCATCCCCAAATGCCCCCTCATCTTAGTGCTTGATGACTTTTCTCTTTAAAACATTCACTTCTTGGCCGTGTCGCCAGCCCGGAGGTGGGTTGTTCTTCCCTGAGCAGAGCCAGTCTTGTCCGAAGTGATAAACGACCACAGAAAATGAAGCTGGAAAGGAAAGAACTGAGTCTGGCAACTGAAATGATTGCCTAACAGGGGTCGTCCTTCCCACACACGTCACCTGGGGCTGGTGGCTCTGCTTGGCCGTCCCAGGTGACCACCCAACACCCCTAGCAACACATCAGAGACTGAGAGGAAGGCTTTTTTAAAGCAAAAATTATTTTTAAAAAATGTTCGGGATTTTCTTATATTGTTCAGTGGGAAAAATATGCCTGAAATAGGCAGAAATGGACCCAAAGCCTGTGGTTTCATGAAGGTTTTATGTCCCTTTTCTCCTTGAATTCCCAAGTTTCACCTCATCAACAAGGTCTCCCCTGAGATCAGAGAAGAGAGTCCAAACTCAGGAGGAAGTCACTAAGGAATAAAATCCCCTAATTGTGTAGATGGAGGGAGGGGACCTGGGAAGGCGGCACCCAGCACCCTCCCCCGCCCCTCCCTGGCCACCCACTGATACCCTGATACTGGGCAGTTCATCTGGGCATTTGGCCAGCATGCCTGCTCTCCATTCTTCCTGGTCGTCTCTATTCCAGGGACAGGCTGCTCGACGGCCAACAGATATTCATGACGTGCTTCTCTCTGCGTCATTACCCGCTGCCATATGTTGCTAGATCACAAATAGTGCCTACCACAGGTGAACTGAGGCACATTCCAAAGGCGAAGTGGTGACGGGAGCACACATCACTGTGAAGTGGGCAGTACCGACTCGGAAGTGGTTAGGGGTTGAGGGGGGACTTCACGGAGAAAAGGTGACTGGAAGGCCGGGTTGGCTGTTGTTATGGGTCATCCTTAAAGTTTGACTGTAACTTGGAGGCTCGCACAGGGCCTGCCAGTAGTCCACTCCATGAGAGTCCCCAGTTCCACTGTTCCACTATTCCTGGGTACTGGGGTCACTTTTGGGGCACCAGCCTGTGTGACCTGTGCTGACACTGGTGGCCGGTAGGAGAAGACTCCAGTGTAAACGGGATAAACTCCATCCGACCAAGTGTCTTCTCAAGTGAGCATCATCCAGCCTGGGGCCCTGGGAAAGCTGGGCTGAGGCTGAGATCCGTGTGGCACTCACACCAGGAGGCAGCCCCGTCCAGGGCGGGATGGGCACCAGGAGGCCTGTTCAGTGGTGACATTTACGCTCGGGGATGAGGAGATGCAAGGTGTAGGTGCTGACGACACGAGGCAGGAAGTAGGACTCATTCAGAGGTGACGACGTGATGGCATCCATCGCTGCTAGTCCTCATTCCAGGGAGGGACGTAGTGGCCGGCTGCGCACTGGTGTGCCCAGTGAGGAGCACCAGAGGTGCCACGGTTTCCCCAAGTGTCAGCAGGGAGCTGGCCTGGCATCATGCACAGTGCCTGTGGTTCCGTGTCTTAGGACCCAGCAGGAGAGATGTGGGGAGGAGCCAGGGCGCTGGCAGTAGGTGGAGAGGGGCCGAGGGTGAGGACTTCTTGGCCTGCGCTGGGGCACGCAGGGGGGCCCCTCCCCGTACAGCGGGGGGCCTGTGGGAGGTGCAGGGGTCTGGCAGACACGGTTTTCCTGAGGATGCACAGTTGCGTGTGTGGACACCGCCCTGGGGCAGGTGTGCGGGAAAGACGCCCTCCCGGGCATCCCTGGCACACAGCGCGGCCGGGGCAGGCTAGCCTGAGGGGCCCCAGCTGTGGGTGAGGAAATGGCCGATGATGACAGCAGCACGTGATCCCAAGCCTGGGCTCCTGCCATGCAGCTGGGACCTCGACCTTTCAGCACGGGTGGCCACTCCGCGGCTTGAATCCCATCACCCACGGCTTCTGGGTCCCGTGCTGCCTGCCTGGTCACTTGTGGAATTCTTACTCCTCTGTCCCTCCCACTCCCCTGGGAGGCTGCAGCCCCAGCAGCTGGGAGTGGGGGGGGAGGGGTGCACAAGTCACTGAGCCCCGCGCCCGGCCTGCTCTAACTGGGACACATGCGCCTCACGCCTGGCCCTGTCTTCAGCTCCCCATTGCACCTTCACCTGAGTCTCCAAGCCTGGCCCAGGCCTTCCTATCCTCCGCTTCCAACAAGGATAGAAGGCGGCCAGGGGGATCGGGAGCTCCTGCACCTCGGCTCTGAGCTCGGTCTGTCTCCCTGGGCTGCTGGGCAGTCGGGAGCCCCTTGGGAGAAGCCTTGGCAGGAGCGCCCACCTGGAGGGCCACCCCCACAGGCAGAGGGACAGATGATCTCGGACACATGAGGCTGCATCCAGGAGCACCTGGGTCACGGGCAGCGGCAACAACAGGATTAGGGCAGCGATCACAGGTCCCTGATGTGATCTTGGGGGATCCTGTTCCCCGCAGCTCTGAGCTGCCCTGACGCCGCTGATGCCCACCCGTCCCCACCTAGGACCCCGAAGCCAAATGCTTCCTGACGGGATTCCTTAAACAGCAGCGCAGCCTGAGGTGATGATGCGGAGGTGGCATTAGTTGCCGTCGCCTAGTGGGGAGTCTGCCTCCTTCGTCACGGCCTCGCAGCAGCACCCACACGGCTGGAGATACCTGTGGAGTGCTAACAAATGAGTGACCAGCAGGCCCATGTAAGAAAGAACGAGGCTGCATGTTTGAGTCTGACACAGGGCCTCAGGCCCGCCCCTCTGAGCTGCTTCGGTGGCGCGTGGGAGCAGGACCGCCAGGCCAGTGGGCGGCCCCTGGGAACTTTTTGCTTGTCACTGTTTCCTTACGATGGAGTTCAAGCAGCCTGGCATGTTATTTAAAGCCTCTTAGGGAAAACGCCTGAGCGGGTTCGGAGACGGAAGGAAAGGTGTGGATGTAGGAGTGATTCACAAGCACAACTGTCTGACACTTGGAGGGGACGGGGTTCCCTGGCCCTGGTGTGGGGTGTAGCCCGTGGTCCCCTCCGAGCAGCCGGGTGAGCGAGGCTGAGGGCCGTGCAGGAGTTCCCACAAAGGCAGGTCGCAGGCAGGGCAGGAGGCACACGCTCCACCTGAGGTTGGAGGGTCAGAGATTAATCCGAAAAGAACAAGAGAGAGCGAGGGCTGGGCCAGAGGCTGGGCATTGGGGCTTATTACCCGAGAGGCCAGGGGCAGGCTTTCTCTCGTTGGAATTCTTCCTCCAGACGGGGGAGGATGCCCCCGAGGCATGGAGACACGCTTCAGGGACTGGTGCCCAGCTGGGGCCTGTTCCTGATCGGTTTGTCCCCTACCTGGACATACCGCCTCCTAATCTGATTTCCATAGAACCAACAGGCCAGCGAGAGGGGCTGGGGCTGTCCCCACACAAGTCCCTGCCCCAGCTGGCCACTGCGAGATGTAGAAACATCCTTTTGGCTGCAAGTCCACACATTTTTATCAATAAAGATGGATTCTTTAAGATCATGTTATCCCAGTAATGACTCCTGCTTCCCACACAGGGTCCCGCTTGATTTTCCCACAGAAACCAAGCTGTGCCTTTGAGACAGAGAAAAGCAAACTAACCAAAACAGCAACCCACCCATGCGGTAACCCCACCCACGCAGTAACCCCACACACAGTAACTTCACCCACAGTAACAACCACCGTTTCTGTGTTTCCTTTGGGAAAGATCCATGTGAAGGTGTCGGGATAATGGTGCAAAATCATGACTGGAAACCCAAACTGGCCCGTAGGTGGCGGCCCCAGCAGGTGCAGCGCGGCCTCTCCGGGACCTGGGAAGGCCCCAGCTGTCCCTTTGTGTTCCCCACAGAGTCTGTGTGTTGCAGGCGATGACAGCGGTGGCCTAGTGCCACTCCTCTGAGGGGCCCTTCTCCGAGGCCTGGGAGACCTCTGCAGCGGATGCCGCTGGTCCCGCCCAGACCTGCCCACGTGAGACGCCGCCCCAGCCCAGCACAGCAGTGACCCTGGGATGGCTGACCCCCGCCCACTCCCAAGTCCCAGGTGGAGGTGCGCTGCGCAGGCTGTGGCTCAGGGGTGTGCGGGCCTGACGTCCCTGTGGCGATGTGGGCACAGGTCCCTGTGGCTGTCAGAGACGATTCTTCCTCTGGGTACTTGGCATAGGATTACCAGGGGACGACCCCCCCCCAGTCCCCCCTGCTAGTGATTGTTAAGCTTTGGGATGAGGGAGGTAGCACCCTGAGAAGTGCACTGGACGCTGAGCTCATGGCCATGTGAGGGGCAGTCACACATCGCCGCCTCTGGCTTCGGCGTCTAAGCGAGCTTCCTCCCTCCTGCACCAGTGCTGCCGCCAACCCTGTGCGTCAACTCCTGCCGCCCTGGAAGCACTGCCCAGCTAAGCCAGGCCTGCTCCTGTCCTCAGGCCTCACCTTTGGGGGGTTTTGGAGGACAAGGCTGGACACAGTCCGTGGGGAATGCCAATGAAACCCACAGGGAGCATCACCTCTCACCTGGAAGGATGGCTTATAAACATGAAGATAGTGAGTGTGGGTAGGAGGTGGAGGAAAGGGAGCCCTTGTGGCATCTCCTGGGAATGCAGACTGGGCAGCCATGTGGAAAACAGTGCGAGGGCCCTCCAAAAACGAAAACTAAAATAGACCTACTGTGTGGTTCAGGCGCCCCACTCTGGGTGTACACCCTAGGAGAGGAAAAGATATCTGCACCCAATGTTTATGGCAGCGTGACTCAGAGTAGCCAAGACATGGTAACAATTTGCGTGTCCATCCATTGATGAGGTCCTGGCTGGTATGGCTCAGTGGAGAGAGCGTCGGCCTGCGTACTGAAAGGTCCTGGGTTCGATTTCAGTCAAGGGCACATGCCAGGGTTTCAGGCTCAATTCCCAGAAAGGGGCATGCAAGAGGGACCCGATCAATGGTTCTCTCTCATCATTGATGTTTCTATCTCTCCCTCCCTTCCTCTCCAAATCAATAAAAATATTTTTAAAAAAGAAGACATGAGAAGTGAATGAGCATCTAATGAAGAAAAACTTAATTCTGCACCAAGGTCTTTGGAAAATGAAGCTGCATTGGGGGCACATGCAGGCACGGAATGACCCATATACAAGGAGGACAAAGCTCATTACAGAATTGCTCCCAGCTTTTAGCGGACACCGCAGGTCACCAGTGTTTAAAGGAAAGTAAACATGGTTGCCACAGCAAAAGCTGGAAGTGAAGTGCCACAGAATACAGACACACACACACACATACACACATGCACACATATGTAATGATGACATGTAATAGCATGTCATCAGCCTTTAGAAAAGGAAAACCTGCTGTTGGTGACGACCTGCATGAACCTGGAGGACATGGTTCTGAGTGAAACCAGGCAGACACAGAAAGACACGGTTTCATGGTCTCACTTAGTGTGGAATCTCGCACAGCCGGGCACCGGAGCAGAGGGGGAATGGGGCTCTCAGGTGCGGGAGGTGGGGAACGGGAGATGGGGCCAAGGGAAGAGCGTGACAGTCATTTGGGATAATGTCAGAGCCTGACACACCATCATGTTTGATTTTAAGTTTTAAATATAAATGTAAAATAAGCCCACTGGACTCTCTGGTGGGGCCTCCATGGACAGCAAGTCCGCCCCAGAGCTGCCCGATTCTGCCCGCAGTGAGGATGGAGCCAGCTGTGGGGGACAGGTGAGGAGTCCCCCTCTTCACTCGGGCTTGGTCTCCCAGACCCTGGGGGCAGCGGTAGAGGAGGCCGTCCTGGGGCCCGTGTGGCCCGGCCCGCTGTCCTAGGGGTTCCTGCACGGGTGCTGGCTCGCTCGCGGATGGCCATGTGAGGGCTTCTCCCACGGGGCCACGTGGTTCAGCCCAGCAGAACCTGGACGTGATCCTGTGTGAGGAGGTGCGTGTGCAGCTCTCACTGCCCAGGGCTGGAAGGGACTAGTTCTGGGTCTATTTAGACTCCAGTGTGGACAGAAATGATGTCATCAAAACCAGTGGTCTGAGAGTGGAATCTTCCAACTCCAAACCCCTTTCTTTACTGACTCAGGCGCTGATTTCAGAGTAGGAAACTCTACCCTAATTTCAGATTGATTTTCAATCACCATCAGCTGCTCACACAGTGCAAGTCTCTCTGCCTGGTTCCTCGGACAAGCAATTAACGGGTGAGAACCAGTGCTTACGGACGCCGGGAAGTTATTTACAGGAAACAATGAGGGGCATTTTGTAAAGCAAATTCATCACCTGTTTACCAGGGCTGTTACAGCCAAGGTCGCACAAATGTAGCTTTTCAAACTAAATTAAATTAATCCACAATTATCAAATGTCTGCTATGTCTCTTCATTAATTTCATGAGACAGTGGTGCCTCGGGAGATCCTACTGTCTTCATCCCCTCCTGGGCAGAGCCACAGGGTCTCCCAAATCCATATCTGAGGGAGAAGGCATAGAAGCAGCTGCAGTCCCCAGTGACAGCCCCATGGGACTCCCGTGCACCCCGCCCCATGGCCGTGGGCTGCTCTGTGAAGCCCACCCAGTGGGTGGGGGCCGGGTGTGTCTCTACCTCTAGCCCAGTGGTTCTCAACCTTCTGGCCCTTTAAATACAGTTCCTCATGTTGTGACCCAACCATAAAATTATTTTTGTTGCTACTTCATAACTGTAATGTTGCTACTGTTATGAATCGTAATGTAAATATCTGATATGCAGGATGGTCTTAGGCGACCCCTGTGAAAGGGTCATTCGACCGCCAAAGGGGTCGCAACCCACAGGTTGAGAACCGCTGCTCTAGCCATTGGGCGGTTCATTTTCAGGACACATCACAGAGCAGCGGGCCACTCAGTACCACAGCCCCAAGGTCACCTGCTGGTTGGGTTTATCATGGCCCTTCCTCCCTGGGACTTTCCCGGTGTCCATGGTGGCCCTCACCAAACCCGCCTGCGTGCAACGTGCTCCCTTGAGTTGTTTTCTCAGTCGGCGTCCTGTCGGCATCCGGCTTGCTTTCCCCGTCACCTACGATGCTGCATCTTGGAGAGTCTACGTGGTATTCCCAGCATCCTTCCTATGCCTTCCTGCTGTGGTCCTTCTTCCCTCTCAGCACCCTGGGGACAGGAGAGCCATGGGTGGAGGGGGCTCCATCTCCTGCCTCCTCCCAGCTGGAAGGCAGCCCAGGGACCCACTTTGGCCTGGTTTTCAACCGCACGCTTTCACTTCCTAAATGTGAGATGCTGGGTAGGGGGGTTCATGTCTGGACTCGCACTCACTATGCCTCCAACGCTAGCTGCTGTTACCATGGTCAGTCACTGTCCCTCCGGAGAGGTTGTCCCTTCTTCCCTTACCGCCCAGGTCCAGGCCCTTCCTCTACGGCGTCACCGTCACAGGGGTCATCATGCTCAATGACGCCTACACCGTGTCCACCGCCTCCCCAGACAGGGCCCAGGGCCTCCCACCTGCCGACGGGAATGTGGACCCAGGAGAGGGTCTGGCACACAGTAGGTTCTCACTAAATAGCTGAGAATGCGATGGGGTGCGGTTTAGGCAGCGCTCACGTGGCTGCCAGTGGCCTTGGGTTTTCAGGGCCCGCTGTTCCTTCTTCTGGACTCTTGGCGCCTGAGGTGGCCCGTCACCTTCCTGTTCGCACCCGTGGTGCCCTCATCCCTGTGGTCCTAAGTGAATCTCTCTGCGTTTTAAGTACTAGACACATCCATCACGGAGACTCGGCCAGGCAAGGAGCAGCCACTTACGGCACTAAGCCCTGCGCTTTCAGATCTTAGGATTCATTACGTCCGATGGTTATTAAATATGTCTCATAACAATATTTTAATATGATGGAAGGTGCCAGGCTGCCTCCTCCAGGATCTCTGGAGGAAAATCACAGCCAGGCGCTAATGGGAAGTGCAAGCTCCCTCTGCTCCTCAACTCGTGTTAACCCTGTCCGGCCCGGAGCTCCCGTCTGCAGATGCTGCTTTTTGGCTCTGGGACTCCATGCACACGGCCAGGGAATGGGACGGCAGGGTCGCACTGGGATCCCGCGAAGGTAGGAAGAGAGGGGAG
The DNA here is from genome assembly GCF_028538775.1 of Myotis yumanensis. NCBI lineage: Eukaryota > Metazoa > Chordata > Mammalia > Chiroptera > Vespertilionidae > Myotis > Myotis yumanensis. Next base: position 1,649,253 of record NW_027223760.1, read on the forward strand.
AAAGTTGTGAGAAGGCAGCTGCCAGGTGGGAAGTTTGTCTCCCATTCGGGCGTCATCTCCTCTCCCCTTTCACAGGACCAACAACCAAACACACAGTGTCACACCCTCATCGGCACTTCAGAATCCCAGCTGCTTCTCCCTCGCGGTCATCAGCCAAACCTCCTCTCCGTGGGCTGTGCCTATGACAGTCTGGCACAGCGTGAAGTGATACCAACATAAGTTTTAAAAAAATATGGCAATGGCCTGGCCAGCATGACTCAGTGATTGAGCGTTGACCTATGAACAAGGAGGTCATGGTTCCATTCTTGGTCAGGGCACATGCCCGGGTTGTGGGCTCAATCCCCAGTGTGGGATATGCAGGAGGCAGCCAATCAATGGTTCTCTCTCATCATTGATGTTTCTCTCTCTCTCCCCCCTTCCTCTTGGAAATCAATAAAAAATATATATATTAAAAAAAAATGGCAATAGTTAACCCAAAGGAGAGGGTTCCTGATAAAATTTTAGGCACAAGAACATGGTTAAAAGGGGAAACACAGCTTTTGAGAAGAAATGCTGTGATCACTATTGCTTTTGAAAAACCTATACAATACCATTGCCTAACCAATGTCTGTCGGGTCTCCATGGGTAAAAGGTCTCATTTCTGACCATCCATTGCTCAAAGACTTGAGTGCATACCTGTTAGGTTCTAGGCCGAGTGCTGGGTGCATGACGCTGAGAAAGACACTATCCCATCTAGTTGGTGAAATCTGGGGTCAGCCAGGGGAGGGAACGGCTCTCAGCAGTCATACAGCCTCCGGCATATGTAATGCAGAGACTCTGAGACAACTGTGACAACACGTGTGCTCCACCCTCCGTGAGGGGCGAGACCACTTGGCCAGAAAGCCATGCCTTGGGGCTCACTCCATGATGCCGTACTTGCTTAAAGTCTTCCAAAACTCATCTTCTTTCATTTCCTTTTAATAATTCTTCTAGTTGTCACTCTTGGAACGCCAGGGAAGGCACCAGAGGGTTTTGGAGAAAGTCTGTGTCTCGGTCCAGCATCATCCTTCTGTTGCCAGGCCGTTCCCATTGGCCGTGGGTGTCTCGTGATGGAGATGACATGGGTTTTGGAGTCAGGCTTAGGATCAGGCCCCTCCTGGCTGCGTGAGGCTGGACACACTCGTTAACATTTGAGGCTGATCACCAGTCCCTGTGGTCTCAGGTGTAGAACAGAAGCCCCCCTCACGAGGTCGTTCTGAAAGAAGTCTGGGGAGTCGGTGTGAATACATCAGGCACCCAGCAGGCCTCGGGCATGAATAATACCTGTGGTCAAAGTGGCGGACAAGGGCGTGGTTTAGCACCTCCTCCCAAGGGCTCACCAGCTTCCTTAGAATTAAGGGTCCAAGTGAGCACAGCCATGGATGGCAGCCGGGATGGAGCGCTGGGCTGGTCGTGGTTTTCTCTGCCGTGTTCTCGGACCTGGTTGCACGTGTTTTTAGCAGCTTGCCCTTGGCAGTGTGCGTGGCACTGTGGGCTCCTTGAATTTGCAATGCCACCGGAACCCTCCGACTTTTAAGTGTTGAGGTAAACCAGCCCTCCCGACCCCAGGAGGTGGCAAGTGACTCTTCAAGCCCAAGAGCAGGGTTTTCCCTCCCTTCCCGGTGACCCGCCTGCATGCTCTAGGGATCGTGGCAGCGTTTGGAGACCTGGGTGAATCCCAATCCCACTGGCTCTCCCGCCGCCCCCGCCCCCGTGTGTGCCGCCTGGATGCGTTCTCCCCATTGATCACCGGACGTGGGCCAGCATTTAAGGATTGAAAGCAAGAACCCAAGCTGCTCCATCCACCTGCCCTCAGTCAGAGGATGTGACCTGCCGAGAGGCAGGCTTGTCTTCACTCCGGGACACGCTGCCTGTCTCCTTACCCAGTCAGTCCACAGAAACGCTGCAACAGAACATCAAAAATCCGAGCCTCTGACACTCCCCGGACAGTCCAATCCATGCACTGTCCAAACAACTGGGAATCCACCGGAAGACTGACTGCCCATCACACCCAATGTCCTCCCGGCGGAGGGGCCGCAGCGCGCCGCAGGGCCAGGTGGAGAGCCTTGTGCTGCTGCTGTCACCTCATTATGAGAAGGAGCCTGTCCAGTCAGCACAGTCACTGCGGTTACAGATGGAACCGAAGCTGAGAGACGTCCAGGAACTTCCCTCAGATGACAGGCGAGAAGGGGGCTGACTGAACCCAGGCAGGCTGCCGTGGGTTCCTGTGGTCTTGACCTCTGCTTGCCCTGGGATTGGTCTTAAACATCACCAGTTACATAATATGTTTCACTGCCAATTCTTGACCTTATCACAGACAATGGTCAGTCTTTCCTGGAGAATTTAAATGAGGCATTTATATCTTTGGGGAACTATGTGGGAATATTTTTGCTAAGAACAGAGGTAGAGACTAATGGTACTTTAAAAATATATATGTTCTTATTGATTTCAGAGAGAAAGGGAAAGGGAGAGAGATAGAAACATCAATGATGAGAGAGAATCATTAGTCGGCTGCCCCTGCACACCCCCCACTGGGGATCGAGCCTGCAACCCGGGCATGTGCAACCAGTAATCGAACCCTGACCTCCTGTTTCATAAGTTGATGCTCAACCACTGAGGAACACTGGCCGGGCAAGACTAATGCTACTTTTATTGTAACACTAAATTTGCCTTTTTTGTTTTTTCCATCTGTTTGCTGTTAACACTTTCATGTACAGTATGATCACTGATCATGACACATTCTCTTTTTAAGTTAAAAAGCCAATAAGAGAAGTTGATATTGTTAACTGCAGCCTCCTCGCCCACATCTCACAGCAGACCACACAGGCGTTGGCATGGAGACATGGTCAGAGGGCCCCTGAGCTCTGGAACAATGACCTTGAGTCCCACGGCAGCGTCTCCAACAGCAGAGCCATTGCACGCTCATGCAGGAGCCGCTGCAGGCAGAGGCGTGAGGCGGGCGCCCCCCCTGGCCATTAGAAGGTTCCCTGTCCCATAGCCCGTTCAACAGCATCACTCTCCTGCTTTATAGGCCCACGACTCAGTGACTATTTAAAAGTCATCAAACCTAGAAAATAGGGTCACACTGTGTGAAAAACCCAATTCAGCAGGAAGACCATCACTTTTTCCAGCTGTGTCTCAGTGACTGGGACCCCGGTTACCCACATTCAGTTCCTTCAAACGAAACCCTGCTTGTGTCCCATGAGTTGTGTGAATCTAAAACCCTTCAACAAGCTGGTTTTTATCAGAGAGAATGTCAAGGGCTCTCCGTCACTAAAGGGCTTGCGTTTTCTTGAAATTCCTTAAATAGTTACAATTACCCAAGATTTAGTGAGACGTGTGGCCTATGGGAAACTGTCTTCCACACAGATCAGTGAGGAAAGGCCATCAAGACTGAGACCCCGGATATGAGAACATGGACACAAACTCAACAGGCCCCGAAGCATGCTGGGAGGTATAACCATCACCTGGCTTCCTGGCCTCCGTCCCCTTCGTATCATTGTCCTTCATTAGCAATGATGCTGCCGCCGCTGCTGACATGGTTGTTTCCCAGCCAAGATGTCCATTTAGCCTGTACTCAGAGGGCCTCTGCAGAGCAGAGCCGCCAGCACGGAGGCTGAAAGGTGGCTCAGATTGCACGCCTGTCCTGCGCCGGTTATTCTGGGAAGGCGGCGGCAAAGTGAACAAGTGAGGATTCACCCAGCACCACCCAGAGGCAGTGGGGATGGGAATTTGGAGAACCTCATTTTCTCCTAGAGACCTCAGAATACTGGACCCAGCTCTTGAGTTTATGAGAGCAAGCATGCTTTGTCTCCCAGCTTTTACCATCAACCCCAGAGTCTCCCTGAGCTCAGAATGTAGCGGCTTAAGGAAAGGATTCCCTGTCTCATGTGTAGACATAGACCCGTCTGAGGAAGAGCAGAGTAACCTCTGAAGGGAGTTTACTCTGCCAGCTTTAGCCACAAACACCCGTACACATCAGTGTGTGGTCTCCGCCCATAAAGACCAAAGCTGCCCAGCTGAGCAGAGACTGGGCTCCAGGTGTGGGGGCTGCAAGGCAGCCAGTTGCCAGCGTAAACATTCAGAAGGCACTCTATGACTGGGGGGAGATGCACATGGGACATTGTAGTACAGCCTTGGAGCTCTCAGTTCAAAATTGGTTTGAGAAGCTACAGGGGAAACTGCACACATTTATCACCAGGTTCTCTGCATTGACATTACATGTGGTAAAGAGGGCATCTTCCCAGGACGCTGAGGCTCAGGTCACTGAGGCGCAGGTGCAGAGCACGGAATGTGAACAAGACCAACAGTGGAGAGGCCACTGGACAGAGGACCTGGAAGCTGGAGAGCAGCCTAGGTGATGCCAGATGGGACTCAGAGGCACTGGTGGTGACTTGGGACAGAAAAAAATCTAGGTCATACAACAGCAAGGACTTGCGCATTATTCAGAGTAGCCAAGGTGTGAAAGTAAACCAACTGTCCTGTCAATGGATAAATGGATAGAGAAACTGTGGTACCCCTATCTGTATCATCTCTACCTCTACCTCTACCTCTACCTCTACCTCTACCTCTACCTCTACCTCTACCTCCATCTCCATCTCCATTTCTATCTCCATCTCTATCTCTATCTCTATCTCTATCTCTATCTCTATCTCTATCTCTATCTCCATCTCCATCTCCATCTCCATCTCCATCTCCATCTCCACCTCCACCTCCACCTCCACTTATCTCTATCTCTATGTCCATCTATCTCCGTCTCTTCCTCCATCTCTGTCTCTGTCTCTACCTCTACCTCTATCTCTGTCTCTGGTCTAAATCTGTATGAAATATTACTCAGACGTAAAAAGGAAGGAGATTCTGCCATTTGCAATAATAAGAATGGGCCTGGAGGACATTATGCTAAGTGAAATGAGAAAGATGAATACTGGATGATCACATTTACATGTGGAATCTTTAAAGAAAAAAATATGTTGGACTCATAGAAGCAGAGATGGATGGGTGGTAGAAGCTGGGGGTGGGGGGAAGGGGAATGGGGAGATGTTGGTCAGGGGTTCAGAGAGGCAGTTAGGAAAAAGGATGAGTAAGCCTAGATGTGGGGCAGCATGACGACTATAGTGAGTAATAGTGTGTAGGACACAGAAGTTTGCTGCGAGAGTACCTGTGAGGTGTTCCCATCACCACACACACACACACACACACACATAGTAATGTGAGATGATGTATTAATTAGCTTGGCTGTAGCAATCATTTCACTGTAGATATTAAACCATGTTGTACATCTTAAATATATACATTTCAATTTAAAAATAAATAAAATAATACCGTTCTCAACTTTGAAAAAAATAATTTAGGTACACCAAAATCCGCACCTTTAAATATACATATAACAACCTCACATAATAGAATTTTATCTCAATACTAGAAGCCCGTTGCATGAAGATTTGCGCAATAGACCTTCCTTCCCCTGGCTGCTGGCACCGGTTTTCCTCCAGCACATGGGACCCAGGACTTTGGTCCGGCCACAGCAGAGAAACCAAGCCTCTTCAGTCTTCAGTCTTCAGTCTTCAGTCTTCAGCCTTCAGCCTTCAGTCTTCAATCCGAGTTTGCACATGCAAATTAACCACCATCTTTGTTGGGTTAATTTGCATAGACATTCTTATTGGCTGGTGGGCATAGCAGAGTGACACCAATTTGCATGTTTCTCTTTTATTAGTGTAGATGTTAATAAATTATTCCAATTTGTATGGATCTGGTCTTAATATTATTGACTTGCAAGAGGAAAATTAAATCGGAGGAACTAAACTTACTCAGCAGTAAATACTCCCGAGCATGGCTGGGGTCTAGGCAGTTCGCCCCTCCCCGGTTCTTCAAGTTCATCAGGGCCTGGCATAGAGGAGAACTCGAAACAGCGGACGAGCCATGTCGGAGCAGTCAGGGAACAGCTCACTTAAAACCACACCAACAGGCCAAGCACTTGCAGAACTAAAGCTATTCAACAAGATTGCCATCGTTTCTTTGACATCTTTGGCAAACTAACAAAAGTCCCTCTACACGCTGCAAACAGTGATGGTATTTTAAAAAGAGCCAGGGAAAGGAGACTCCCAGGTTTCCCTTTTAATCAAAAGACACTGGTGTTTCCAACATAATCACTGACTGTGAGGAGGGTGAGATTCCCCTTAAAAGTGTCAGAATTTCAGGAACGTCCCCAAATGCCATCTCATTGAACCAAAGCAAATATGAACACTGAGAACATCAAAGTGAGCCCCAGCCGCTAGGGGGCAGGGGCGGGGAGGTCATGAGGGCGTGGGCATCGGTCCTTTTCAAGACAATGCAGAAATTAGTGCCTCTAGACACTTGTCATCTAACCTTTTCCCCCAAAGGAGAGTAAGCGTCCTAAATGTGAGGGTATTCAACCCAAAGATTGGACAGAAGACCCAATGTGATGAAGATCTGTGCACAGTGCCACATATGCCTACTCAGTAAGGCCTTAGAGCTCACAGGTCTTGCCACATTTTTGACATCTTGGAGGCCATGAAGAAACCAATTAAAATTAGAAATAGAAACCTTTAACCTTCAAAAATACAAAGGACTCACTGGTGGTGGTTGGGTCCCATGGAACGTCTCTTCACTCGCATCTTGAGGTCGTGTTCATGAAAGCATTTCCGGGGATGTGGTTTACTCCTGTTTAGAGGGGCAATATTTCCCACGTGCCAGCCCGTGATGAGAGTGGGTGCAGCAGGCGTGCTGAGGAGGGTGGGGGAACATCGCCTTGCTGCATGAGAGGCGGACCTGTGAGGCGCGGCTGTGAGCCACAGAACACAGCGGGCCTGAGGCGCCTTGGGCCACAGGAAGAGCCGAAGAGCCTGCTGCGTGGCTCCCAGGTGAGTGCAAGTTCACAGGGAGGCAAGAACAGGGCACGTGCCTACCTGTGCACATGGTACCTGGTGACAAAGCTGAGGGTGACTCAAGGTGAGGGTCACGGACACAATGAGACCCAGGCTCAAGTATGGTCCCTGTAAGGCATGGACAGCAGTGGGAGGCAGTGAGGACCAGGAGACGAAGCAAGGGGGCAGCGTGGCCCAGCCTGGCCTTCGGTGATAGGACTCTTTGAAGGACAGTGTGACATAGGGAACTGACGAAACTGACAAGGTCACAGCGGCGTTTGGGTAGATCATTTTGATGGGTACTTATCAGGGGTAGTAAGACTGTGGAGAGAGGGAACGGGAAGGGGAGAGAGGGAGAGAGAGAGAGAGAGAGAGATTGTCCCCATTTACTTATTTTTAACAGAGGGCTGGGTTGTGCATCTACTGGAGAGTAGAGAGAGGGGTGTGGTGTCCCCTAGGTGGTGGGAGCAAGGACAGGAATGGCTTGCTAGGACATATTGGAAGATGGAATGAGCGACATGGTAATGGCTGACTGACCGCCCTCAGTGCGAGGATTGATTTCTGGGTCCATGGTTTCGAGAGCACAGAAGCCCTGCAGCGTCTCCCCCTAAATCATGACCCTGAGAACAAGCGTGTTTACCTATCTGACTATTAACCAGTTATTACTTTTATTCCCGTGACTTTAAAAATATTGGACTGCCAAGTCCTTAAAAGACTCACGAGCTCCTGAAAATGCACACGCAGACCAGGCCGTTTCCTGGTGAGTTACACGTGTGACCCATGGGATTCGGTTTCTCAATGGTCTTGCTACCCCCGGTTCCGTGGGGCACATACAGACCTTCCCATTTTACCCAGAGGATTTACTATTGTAATTAAGGAAAGTCTCAGACATAGAGAAATGGAAGAGCGCAGGACACAAGCGCAGGAGCACCTGAGAGCTGCGTGTGGCACAGGCTGCCACAGCTCCTCCCACGGCGTCTCTGTGCATGTAGAGATCAGACATCCTGGTGACTTATCCTGACGGGCGCCAGTGCTCATGTCTAAGTGTGAGGGGAGTTTCATCTCAGCCCAGCGCCTTGCCATCGCCGGCTGTCTTGGCTGTCCTCGTCCGCCCTGGAGCCCAGGGGTATGGCCTGGTCTGTTCGAGTGGGGCGCAAGCAGAGGCTGCTTCTCCTAGGCTCTGAGGCCCAGGCCTTCTCCACAGCAGGCACCCCCTCATTGCCTGATTTTGATAAGATAGTCACTCCCATTTAATCAGCCACAATACACAACAGCCGACAGGTGAGATTCATGCATTTCTCTCCCCCTCATGAGGGCCAGGCAAGCAGGGAGGTAACAGCACAGCGGAAAGGGGACCTGGGAGGCGGGGGTCTGCAGGGCCCGGAAGCAGAGCGTGGGCCCCTCAGGTGAGGGCTTCTGCACTGTGGGTCCCTCCACAGCCAGCAGCTGGTGCACAGCCGGCGTGGCTCACCGGCTGGAGTGTCGGCCTGCGCACCGAAGAGTGTCAGTTTCGATTCCCCATTGAAGGCATGTACGTGGGTTGCAGGATCCCTCACCCCTGTTTGGGGTGTGTGTGGAAGGCAACCAATCATTGTGTCTTTCTCACATCAATGTTTCTCTTTCTCCCTTTCCCCTCTTCCACTCTTTCTAAAAATTACTGGGAAAAATACCCTTGATTAACAACAAAAGAACCCCAACAAAAAGAGCTGTCTCTATGTTGTTGAGAGATCACTTAGGACTTAAAGAACATGAACCCTATGAAAAGATGAACACACTCGAGGTAGCATAGGTAGCTTAGGATGGAAAAAATATTTTAGCACTGTTTTTCAGAAATAGGCATACATTTAGGAATTTATAAAATAATGATCAATTTAACCACAATTCAATACATTAAACCATTTATTATTAATAATTAATTAATAATATTAAATAGTAATTATTTTAATTTAATGCAAATTATATTAACTTCATATTTAAAGTTAATAATACATTTTGCACCTAAGTACAAATGCCGGTCTCCTCTGGCATGGCAACATAAAGGCACAAGCAGAGTTAGTGTAAAAGAAATCACTGAGGACACGCTGACATCAACACCCACTACGGAGTGAGTCACAGCATCTGGCATGAACAAGCAGACAACAGTGTCGGCATCTCAACACCACCATCCTCGAACCCTGAACTGGGCTCCAGGAGGTGCTGTAGGGCTAGGTTCCCCTCGACCCGTCAGTCACTTGGAGGTGTTGGCACTTGATGTCCTGGAGGGTGGAGCCACCCCTTCTCCCACGGCCAGTCAAGGGCCAGCGAAGGGCAGCCCTGGGGGGTTACTCTCATGCTACTCGGTGGCAGCCTGCTTCCCTCTGTGCTGGAGGCAGCAGAGGTCTGTCTTGGAGTGTCCTGCGGGTCCCTCAGCAACCTCTGGCTGACCGTAGCTGTACCCCGGACCCAACATCTGGCCTTGGCTGAGGAGTCTAGCCTCTGTGACCCTTTTCTTTCTCTGGCCGGTGGGCTGTGTGGCCGATGGGTTGCGTGGCTGGGGACAGGCTGCACTCCCGGGAAGCAGGGAGCAGAAACTTGCTGGGACACTCGCTGCATCGGGGTGCACAGGGGTGTGGACTCGCTGCCTGGCCTTCTTTGTCCCCTCCCTGGGACAGACGCAGACCCAGGTTAGTTCCCCGTGGAAGTGTGTGCCAGGGCTTTAAACACAGCTTTCTGTCAGCGGGCGAGTTTGAAGGCCAGAATGCCGAGGAGCCGCTGGCTGGGTGTGGAGATTAGCAGCCTGCGTGCTCAGACTTGCTCCGCTCCTGCTTGCGGAGCGCCGCCCGCCACTGGGCTGAGTGGGATTTTCTCCTGCGCTGGCTGCACGCACTTAACCCTTCCTTCCTCTCCGGCTCCCTCAGCCCCTTCCAGTGCTCAAGGGGCTTACCGGGCAGAGGCCCAACCCTAGTAATACTTTTTAATCACGAGAAATGCCGTGTCAGTCAGAGTGTGGCCCCTCGGCTCCCAGGGGCCAGGGTCACAGTTTGCCAGGCTGGGCAGGGAGGGGGAGGGGTTGTTTGTTGCTTTGTGCTTCGGGTTCTCAGAACACCCGCCATGGAAATACCCTCTGGATCCGCGAGCAGTTAAGATGCTATCGGGGCCCGGAATCATCATCACAGGAGAGAGCAGCAGTTTCGGTGAGCCGACTCAGCAGCACGCCGACACAGCCTCATTAACTCCTCTTTTGTGGCCCATCTCTTCTTGGGGCCTATCTGCGCTCACATCTGGCCCGCTTGCCAGCGCGTTTTCATAATAATAACACGTTGCACTTTGGAGCACCCTTTCATCCGCAGAGCCCAGAGCGCTTTCCAAACATTAATTAATGAAGCTCCCACAGCACCCCTTTGAGGGAGGCTCCCCGCCCGTGCACAACGTTCACCTGGGTCTCCCAGGCTCGCCCCACAGGCTCCTTAGCGGGCTCAGTGAGGCCTGGGGAGAGCAAAGTGGCCGCTGAGAGCTGCGCTGCCGCTGTGGACAGCCCCTGGCCCTGCCTGTCAGCCAGATGTGGGGTGAGGGGGCCTGGCGGCCTCTGCCCTTCTGCTCACTTCTCCTGATGGGAAACGCATATCAGGGGGGACAGGCCAGAGCTGGTTCTGGGAGAGTGGGATGAGACCCGTCTGGACCGTGCAGGGACCACACTCCAGGTCCTGCGGCATCGAGGGCCTGAGCCTCTCTGGACATCAGGAAAATACAAAAAACCTGCCACTCACGGGCTCACCTCCCACCAGGCTTCCTGGCCACTTGCACCGTGCAGGCTGGGAAGGTGGCAGCAGGGGCAGAACCAGGCCTCCTCATGTGGGAATTATACTGAGGACCAAGGACAGGGAAGACATCTCTGGGCCCGGTGACGATGGAGGGAGAGGTGCTGGCTTTGAGGCTGGAAGGAGGTCTCCTCTGGGAGTTCTCCACGGCCAGATGGGTGGTGTGTGGGGCAGTGACCTCGGCCAGGCTCTCAGCACCTTTTCCTGTAAACCCACTTGCAACAGTCCATCTCTCTATATAAAACCCTAGTATGCAAATAGACCGAACAGCAGAACAACCGAACAACTGATCAACCGGTCGCTATGACAAGTGCTCACCACCAGGGGGCGTGTGCTGACCATGGTGGGCATCGGCCATAGAGGGATGGTGGAGCAGGTGAGCGGGGATGCCAGACCAAGGTGGGGTGCTGGTTGCTGTCATCAGAGCAAGCCTCTGGTGGTTATTGAAAATTCTTTGCTCCCACATGCAATGGTCCTGCCTGGCACTCACACCTGCTCCCGGTGCCGGCCCCGCTCACACCCGCTGCCAGTGCCTGGCACCGGTCCCAATTGCTCGGTGCCGTCAGTGGGTGTGAGTGGTGGCTGCTGGCCCCGATCGCCCCTCAGGGCTTCTTCACCTTCCCCTGCCCCCGAGGGGTGATCGGGGCAGCAGCTGCTGCTTGCACCCACTGCTGGCACTGGCCCCAATTGCTCCACACCATCAGCGGGTGTGAGCGGGGCCAGCGCCGTCAGCACATGGGAGTGGCAACAGCGGGAGCAGGGCTGCTGGCAGACAGGGGACCGGGGGCCACGCTGGGGGTGCGGAGGATGGGCTGAGACCTGTCCCTGTGCCCACCACAGCCTTGAGGCCCACAGTTCCTTTTAAGGTGCAAGAATTTGTACACTGGGCCCCTAGTGTAGAATAAAATGGAAAGACCACTTCCCCTGGCTTGTGGTCTCTGATTCTGTTTGTCTGAGGGGAGAGCCAAGTGGCCTGTTGTGTAAACACTGATATACTGACCATACGACAGAGAATGAGACTGGGGCGGCTGTCTCCACCGGCAGCCAGGGACTGCAGGGCCATGGTGTTGCAGGGGCCCAGCCAAGAAGGCTTGTCTCCCATGGTGTATGTTTAGGAGGTGTGTGTGTGTGCACTAGTGGGAGTGCTGCCTGTGCATAAGAGTGTGTCAGGGCCTATGGGTATTTGTGCATGTGAGCATGTTTTTGTGGGACTGTGTTTGTGAGAGGATGTGCATGTGTGTGTGAGTCCATCTGTGTGTGCATGTGTGTGTGTGCATCTATCTGTGAGTGTGTGCATCTATCTGTGAGTGTGTGTGCATCTATCTGTGAGTGTGTGTGTGCATCTATCTGTGGGTGTGCATCTATTTGTGAGTGTGTGTGTGCATCTATCTGTGAGTGTGTGTGCATGTGTGTGTGTATGTGTGTGTGTGTGGGTGTAGCCTAGGGGCTCTGAGTAATGGGCGGCTCTGGCCAGGTGTGGAGCTGGCTGGGAAGTCATCACTCCAGGTCCTTCTGGGGCACACAGCTCCTTTCTCAGATGTGGGCAGGGGCAGGTGTTCTTCTGACCTTGTGACCAACCACTTGTGGGTCCTGAGACTTAGACCTGAAACCCAGCCTTGACCTGCCAGGGCTTCTCGCCCACCTGCTCTAATGTTCCTGGACTTGCCCCTGTGCTCACCCTGAGGAGCCGGCCATGTGGGAACCCTGCCCATGCATGTTGCCCAGCAGCCCCGAACCACCCAGAGTGCTTCCGGAAAGCCCATGCCCACCTCACCCACATGCAGTGAATCCGGGTCTTGGAGGTGGACCCAGATTCCTCGGGCGATTCCTGTGTGTTGCGGCTCAACATTAACTCTGGACCCTGGGTTGGAAATTCAAAAAACATCACTTTTTTGGCCATGGCTCTCCTCTCAGACATTTCCGCAGGCCTCCGAGGTGAGCTGTTTCACCTGCTGGTTTGAATTCCATAGACTTAGGGCCACAGCAGCATGAGCCACCAGGTACCTATGCATGAAGCCCAACGAGCCTCCTGCTCCAGTAATCTCGGTTCTGGAAAACTTGCCACGCTCAGCTTCCCTTCTGGTCCAGGTACGTGCCCGCAGCACCTTCTGCAGCGGGACCTGCATTCACACGTTTGGTTGAGGTCGAGGAATAGTTTAACAATGTCATTTCAAAATGGCCTCATCTTCCCAGATCTGGGTGAACTCAGTAAGAGATAACGAAGAAAAGGAAAAGGGGCTCCTTTTTCGTCCCTGCCAAGCCCACTGTTATCTGAGCCTCCTTCACAGTCACGTGTTCCTGGTGGGAGCACTCCTCTTGGTGGGAGGGGCCCCTTTGACAGACAGGGCCCACGCGCCTACTGCTTGCATGCCAAATCGATCAACCCAGTGGCAGGTGGGTAGTAATGCCAGGCTAGCCTTCCTCTCCACAGCGCCACCTGCCAGACCCTGGGCACGCGGGGTCTGCACAGGATACTCTCATCGCATCTGGAGCACCTGTGTGTTGCCTGGACCTGCAGATGCAGAGGTGGGTGGACAGGAACACACCTCCAGTTCCACATGGCTGGCAGCCCCTGTGAGCGCAGATGCCGACGGACACTCAGAGCTACCGCCATCCCCGGTCCTCAAAACCAGCCAGGCAGTTGGCCTTTCAGTTGGAATCGCCCCATATTTACCACCTTCACCCCCAGAAACTCCCCAGCTGGAGAGCTTTTCCCTTCGCAGGTGGACCAGGAAAATTAGGAAGCTCCTCTGAGTGGACCAAGCTTCCCCCAGCCCACCCCCGAGCGAGGCAGAGGGGCCTGCCCTGCCTGGTGCTGGTGGAGGGAGGTAGAGAGGCCCAGTGCGCCTGATCCAGCGCCGTCTTAGGGCCTGGAGCTGGGTTTTCAGCTCTCAGGTTTCCTGATGGGTAAAGAAAAGCACTAGACAACAGGGAACCTGGATTTTGCTGTTGGCTTTGCCCATAACTTAATCCTATTGAGCAAATTTCTCCTTTTCCCCTGAGGCCCTGTCTCCTTATTTATGAACTGAACATTATCTGTAGCCTTAATTACAGTAATTTTCAAATAAAAGGACGTATTGAAGAATTCTGAAGACTGCGTAAAGAGAATTCTACTTTTTGTCGTGACTTTTATATGTTTGGCACTCTAGTCAAATAGAGCAGTGAACGGTAAAGGTAGAAGTAGCTCATTGGGTGCTTTTACAATAATAAATTACAAATTTGAGTGATAGAGCAAGTTTGGGATTTATTAAGATTTTTATTGATTTTTTAATAGACTTTTATGTGGGCCTTGGTGCATGCCTGCCATACGCTAATTTAGTTCTGAGATTCATTTACGGTTTCAGCAGACATTGGCTATCTTCCGCTCCAGCACATCCCGCTCCCGTCTGGGCCTCCTCGGTGTCAGGGAACAGGGCTGTTACAGTCGAGATGGAAGCGTTGACAGGAGTCGGTCTTGGGCTTCCCTTGGCCCCCTCAGGGCTACAGCCGACACCTGCCTGAGGTCAGGGTCTGAGCCCCAGAGAGGTCTCCTTTGGGGCCCTGGGACCTGTCCTGCCCCTCAAGCCCAGCACCCGGCCCGGCCTGGCACCAGCTCCATGGTGCCCTCTCAGCAGCTGTTTTCTGAAAGACCCCCCTTCCCCCCGCCCCTCCCCGCGCTGGAGCAGGGCACAGGACCCACTCTGAAACAAGGTTTTACTACGCTCTGGCCAACATTGTTTGCTCCAAAAGAACAACGCCACACACTTGGGGGAATAAGAGTCTGTTTCCTTCGGATCGGTCAGTCTTCCAGGATCACAAGGGAGGGGACCAGCGGCACCAGAAGTCTGGCTCCCGTGGCTCAGGGTCCCCAAGCTCCGGCCCCTGTGGCCTTGCCCACTGTCTATAGGAGGAAGTAGAACTTTCCAGCCTTTCCTATTGGACACCCCAACATTCAGCAGCACTGCTCTGAGAGAAGGTCAGAAACGAAAATGTGGGGCCCCTTCCTTCTCTGCTGAGAAAAGCTGGGTTCCCCGGAGAAGGAGGTTGTCCAATGAGCCCACCCTGCTTTGGGGAAGGCACTGGGCGACTCTGCTCTTGGGCCACCAGGACTCTCATGCACACGGGCTTCTCTTCATCACTTTGGCAATGACACATGACGGTACCGCATTGTTGATGTTGTGATGGGGCAGGGTCAGAGGTCATAAAGAAAATGCAGTGAGCAGAGGTTGGCTCTCTCCCAGGCGTCCTCGTTTGTCCCCAGCACATCCAGGCCCTCTCGTCGCACCTATCCTGTGGTGCACCCTAAGAGGGCCTCCCAGGGGCACCAGTGGCCCCACAGAGCTCTCCATGCTCTGTCCTCTTCTATTTAGCCTGAGAGCATCAGACGGTTGAGGGGTCTGATGGCATGAGTGAGGGGGAGGATTTCGTTTCCCCACCATAGGGGCGTGTGCCTTTAACAAGGGCCTAGACGGGCAGACGTTGGATGGATGGTTCAATTCCAAGGACATGTGGAGAAGTGTACTTGAGCCAATTAGGCGGAGACAGGGTGGAACCGTACATGAGCATTGATTCCAATCCTGCCGGCAGCATGGAGAGCAGCAGTCACCCACAAACATCTGCTCTGCCTCCCATAAGCTGCTGCTTCTGTTGGCTAGAAGGACAGGATTACACGGGGAAGGAGGCACAAAGGTGTGCCAACAGCAGCTGACAGGTCTGGAGATTCGCAAAGGCCTGCGGGTGTGCAGAGTCTGGGGGTCTTTAAAGAGCTGGCGATACACAAAGGGCTGGTGACATGCAAAGGACTGGAGGCTCTGGCCTCTGCAACTAGGTTGTTCATCTCTCCATGATGACAGACAGCTCCTTAAGGTCTATGTCTCCAGGTGAGCTCCCAGCCAGGGTGGAATGTCACTTTTTAATCAGAACAAAACAACCATGGCTAACAGAGCATGGCTCATAGTTCTTAGAGTTATAGGTAGTCCCCGGTGTCCTATTTCTGCCCCTACACATTCACCAGCAATGGGCATTGGGTTGCCTGGGTGATCATGAGCGGGGCTAGTAGAAACATCCACGCCTGGGTCTCCGAGTGGAGGCACCCGTTTGGTGTCTCATGGGTAAACCCTGCATTAGGGTTGCACGCTACATCTCTGTTTCACTTTCTAAGAAAATGTCACCGTGTCCCAAAGTGGCTGTCCCCTTTTGCATTCCCACCAGAGCGTGTGAGAGTTCCACTAGCCAGCAGCTGCCGGATTTTAGGCAACTGATGGCAAAGAGGTTTCCTTGAGCAGAGGAAGAATCTGGACCATCCCAGCTCAGGGACTGGGGGTTCGGGCAGCACACCCCGGGAGCAGTCCAGCCCCCAAGGTCTGTGCCAGAGGCCAGAGGGACGGAAGCTGTGATATGGAAAGAACCACATCCAGGAGTCATCTCAGCAGAGGTGAGGGGAAAAGCAGAGTCTAAGACTGCTCCCCTGCAAAGTGAAGGAAGGCGTCTACCCGAGATGGAAGGTGCAGTTCAGCATCGCTGCCCGCCGCCAACAGGGCGTGGGGTCTGGGTCGCCAGACCCAGAGGACTGTCATGCCTTCCTGGGAATGCTGTCCGGGACCTTCGCTCGGGACGTGGCTCCAGGGAGGGCATTACCAGGCTGGTATCAGCCATTCTTCACCGGGGCCCTGCCCAGGCTGGGGAGTACCCCTGGCAGGGCTGTGTCCAGACCCCAGGTCTGTGGCTGCCATGGGGTCAGTCCCCAGGGCAGCCCACCCCCCGGAAACGCATCTCCACATTGCAGATACACTGACTTATTTGTCTTTGCTGCTATTGAGTCCACTCTCATGTTTGTCCTCCTTGTCTTAATTTAAGAGCATGGCACACATAATAGGTGCATTATAGGGGAATACATACTAAAACCCCAGTTTTACCAACAATGGAATTATTTGTTCTGGTCTCCTCAGGCCGAGACGCAGCAGGGAGCCATTCAAACTGTGGCTAATTATTGCAGACACTTAATAACCGGCCAGCACTGCTCCCAGGGGGCCTCAATATCCCCGAGATTGTGCGGCTCCGGCTCTGCGGCTCTGGCTTAAGGAACCACCCGCCACAGGCTTTTCTCCAGTCTCTGGTGCACACCGCCCAGGCCCCAAACAGCCCCGCAGCCATCAAAGTGTCTTCAGCTATTTCTTCAGTTTGCTTCTCTCTTTGAAGATGATGAAGAACTCCCGAGTCTGCCTTCAGAAGAAGGTGCGAAAAGGCCCTCCCCCATGTTGACCAGAGGGATGGTGTCTGAAAGGCCTTGGGGAAGCTTCCATTGCGATGCCCCCACCAGGGAGGCCTGCATTTTTCTTTAGCTTTTGTTTGCTAAAGGGAGGTTCAGGTCTTATGTAAAAACTGACACCTACCTCTGAGTTTGTGGGGCTGCAGGGCCTCTGAGCGGCAGGCAGGTCAGCTCTCAGCTTTGCTGGCTGTGGGGCTGCTAATCCCACCTCAAGGCTTTGCTGCTGCAGAGGGGGGCGAGGGGGGGCAGAGGGCCCTTTCAACCACAAGTGGCTGCTAAGCTTCCGGTGTGTCAACAAGGCAGCTGGGGGGCATAGGAGCTTCGGTCCCAGGTTTCCGGAGGCCTGGCCTGTGAGGCCCTGTCCCGGCCTGGGGCTGGCAGTGCCTTGTTGGGGTCAGCTTCACCTCGGAATGCAGTCAATGCTGTGTCCCCCGGAATGTGTACTTGCTGATCAAGTGACACAGTTGTGAGGGAAGGGCACGTTCCAACAGGGACCTTCCAGGGGGCATGAGCGTCATGTCCAGGCTTTCTCCACGGACAACGGCCCTGCCGCCGGCTCTGCCATTCGGGAACGGTGGTGGCCAGTCCTGAAACCCCGTGGCTGCCACTGGCCCCAGGAGCAGGGCCAGCAATCCGTGTCCTAAGTAGAATTTGGGTGCGGCCTTGGAGCTGGCTCTCTGAGGAGGACGGCCATGTGGCCTTGGGCCCAGGTGCGGTGCCCCTGGTGTGTGGCTCTTCTCTGCCCCTTCCTCACGGACAATTCCCGCCATTTCCCAGCATTCACGTTAGGGTGGCCTCCGGCAGAGCTGCCCTGTCCCCTGCCCTTGCCCCTGTCCTGGACCTGCCACAACACGGTTGAGGTGTTCATGGGTGTTCTCCGCCTCCCACACCACTCGGCACTCCTGAGGGCGTGGTTCTCAGACCGCTGGGTTCCTCCAGGAAACGACACTCTCCTCCCCCGCAAGCCCCCATCCCTTCACCACCCCCCACCAGGCCTCTGGTTTTCAGACCTCTTTGCCGGTTGCTCATAGAACAAGCCGAGGCGGTTGCCATGGTGACAAGGAGACCCTGGACCACACTCTGCTTCGTCCTCAGCACGTCTGTAGGGCTGTCTGCCTCCTCCCAGAGCCCTGGGTGCAGGAGAACGGCAGCGCCGTGCGCCACGTGCCTAGTCCCTCGGATTTTGTCTTTTCAACCGCGTCCAAGTAACACAGGCTAGGGAGCAGGGCTGTGTTCAGCAAAGCCTCCCGCACTTGAGGGAATAATAAGCAGCTTCTCTGTGACTTACCCACGGACTTGGTCTCTGACACTTTGAAAAGGATCTTCAAGATCAAAGGTCCCCACACATCTGCTCCCACATCACTCTCAGGGCGACTGACCACTCGAGATGTTCACGGCGCAGGTGCTTTCCCTCCCAGGTGGGTCACAGCCTTAAGCTGAGCAACGCCGGGCGCAGGTTCTGGGCATGTGCGGCCGGGTGCCCAGGAGGTCAGGGGCCCATTTCCAGGGGCCGGGAGGGATGTCCCGGCCACTGACCCGAGCTGGATGCCCTTCTGATAAGTTTTAATCAACTGAGTAACTGTGAGGGATTAATGCTGAAGAAAGGAAACAGCGCATTAGACATATCTGTTTCCCATGGAAATGCACTGGGGCACTGCCCGGGTGAACTCTCCTTCACGTATCATCAAAGAAAGTTAACTCAGAGTCTCATGTCCCTCACGAGGAAAATTGAGCAGGTTAGTGTGCCACTCGAAGACACGGCGACACACCCCACAGCCCCAGTGCCCACCCGAGTGCAGTGCAGCGGGGGGCGGGGGGGAGGGTAGCACGAGCTTTAGGGCACAGGCGTGGTGATGGTTCAAGGGTGAAGCTACTAGTTAGTAGCTTCCTGTTAAAGAAAAGAGGAAACAAGACAGAGAAAGCGCTGGGGAGGCTACTGCTGCCTCTGAAAAAGCCGAGTCTTCGGGGAAACAACTTATAAGTGGCTTTTCAGTGATGAACCAAGGCTTCCATCATAAACTCGGCACTGAGAACAGGGAAGGGAGGGAGCAGGCGTGGGGGCCGGCGGGTGGGGAGCTGGTTCCCAGTGAGGACGTGTAGTCTCCCTTCAACGCCTGCCCTGTGCCACCCGCAGCCCCAGGCCGGGCCGGACTGGACTTCGTGCCTGACCCAGCGCGGCTGTTCTCAGGTTTTTATGAAATACTGTCAACTAGGAGCTGGGGACGCACAGCCACTTATAGGCCAGGTTCTGTCTCGGAAAGTGGCTGAGGCAGCAGCCCTGGTTGTGACGGAAGAAAATGGATCTTCACTGTGAAAATTTCACAGCAGGCCCAGTAGAGACAGCTCACTCCCCACACGAAGAGCCTGGGACTTGGTTCTTTCACGTTTAGCCTGTATCTGGCCTCACGCCCTCAACTTGGTGGTGATGGTGAAGGTGCCGCCACCATTTTGAGTCTCCCTCTTCTTTGATGAATGGCACAGGGAGGTTGAGGGTGTAGCCCATGGTCACACAGCTCACTGATGAGCAGCTGGGACAGAGCCTGGGCCCTGGACTCTCTCCCTTCCCCCTCCCCTCTGGGTCACTCTGCCCAAGCGATCACCATGGATGGTATCCCCAGGGTTCCACAGAGCACCCTTTGTGGAAACCGGCCAGTTAGACCAGGAAACGAGAGAATGTTTTCTTAATGTTCATCTGGACCCAGTCACTGTAATGTGCCCACAGCTGCCAAGTAGGGTCCCCTCCTGGGGCACACATGCCTCAAACCAACTTCGGGTAAAGGCCTGATTTAATTGTGCTGTTGCAGCAGTGGTGACAGTGGAGGGCACGCTGACCCCCCAAAGGGGGCATCGCATGCCAGTTTGCCCGAGAACTGGCTTGCTTTTGCTCGGTGGTGCTGGCAGCTGAGACTCTTTGACAAGCTCCTGTCTGCGCCCCAAACACCAGCACCCCCTCCTCTCCCCTCTGGGCATGAAGCAGCCGAGTTCCGTGGGAGGTGGGGTTTCTGCCCACAACTGTGCCAGCTCACGTCCTGCTGTGCAGAGCGCCTCTCACTCCACAGGGGACGGGACGGGACCCCTGACGCTTGGACTGGAGAGGTTTGTCCCGAGCCCCTGCCTGTGGCACAGCGGAAGCTTCAGGGGGCGTTCCCTTCATCTGTGAGTTCAGCTGCATCTTCCTCGGAAGCCGAGGCCCGGCTGCTGGCCCAGCCCACCTGCTCCTGGGACGCTGCTGCAGAGCTGCCCGCACAGGGCTCCCCAGGGAGCCAGGTGCACCTGGGGAAGACACCAGCCTCGCGCACCCACTGCTGGTGCGGGGGTGGGGGGGTGGGGGCAGGGAGGGCTGTAAGTCCACACTCTGCAGATGAATCTATTTCCTTCTTCGCTTCCAGAAAGCATGTACGTGTTCCCACCAACGTCGGGACAGCTTCACCAGTGAGCAGACCCGCAGCCCAGGCTGCGTGGGAAACACGGGCTGGCATCGGGGGATACGAGAAGTGTGACAACATCTTGGGTTCGTGACATTCACAGCCCAAAGGGCCTTCCTCACGCCCTGTCTCCCATCAGCCTCCGTCCAGGCTCTGGTGGGGGAGTTGGTCCTGAGGCTGGTGTTCACCCGAAGCCGGTTGCGTGGTGTGCGCGCTGAGTGGGTACCCAGGTGATGGGTGGTCAGTGAACTGGGTGCCAGGGGACGTCTTCTCATTCCCGACACAGGGCGGCCCTCACCCTGTCCCCTCCACTAACAGACAGGACTCCAGGCAGAGCCCGGGACACTCCCTAACTTCAGGTCCCAGGCCATTCGGTCAGGCCCCAGCGAAAGGGCAGCCCCCGGAGAAGCACATATCCACTCCCTCCCTCTCCCGCTACTAGTGAGTGGCTGACATGTGCTGGGGAGGGGGCTCCAGGCCGCTCAGCCTCCTTTCCGGGAGGTCAAAGGTTGGAGGTCACTGCTGAGGTGGGCCAGGGCAGAGCTGTGCTGGCCTGGGTGTGTGTGGTGGGGGGAGCTGTCTGACCCAGGGACCCCCCCACGCACTGTCCCCCGTGTGGCCTCCTGGCCCAGTTGTTTCGAGGTTGTGTCTCTGACAGTGGCGTCTGCCCAGCGCTGCCTAGTAGCTTCAGGAAACGGCTTGCTGCTTCTTCCACAAAAGGACAGAAACAGAAACTCCAAGGTGCAGAGCAGAGGGCACGGGAACAAAGGGCTCCGCAGAGGAGGCGAGAGAGGCTGGGCGGCTGACTGGCCCACAGACAATCAGGCCTCATTGTCCCGGTGCCGGGGGAGGGCGAGGCTTCCGAGGGCGGCTGCTTGAAAAGCCATTTCTGGCCCTCCGCAGCCCCTGCGCTCATTCGGAAGTAAATTATGCTGATTGCTCCCGTATGAGAGGGATCCGTTATCATTCCCCCTAACTCCTCAGGCCACCCTGCCATTGTCCTCAGCCTGTCCCCTGGGGAGCCCCCTTCCTCTGGATGTTAATGACTCCCCTGGGGGCTCAGGGCAGGCCTGGCCCCCACCAGCTGCCCTGGGACCCAATCCCCCTCCCCCTGAAGCATTTCCCATGTGTGGCTGCCCGGGGCCTGCCCTCTCTGAGCTCACACAGCCATGTCCAGCTGCACTGGGCCTGCCCTGGCCAAGGTGGCTTCCCTGTTCTTCTTGACCTTTTATTGTCCCCATGCTCCACACTGTGCCGTGTTTGGAGATGGAGACCTGAATCAGGGACACCCCTGCACCGTCTCCCCCACAGGCGCCGAGGCTGGGCATCTGCATTGTGAACACCCGGGAGGGGTGTGGCCTTAGCAGGTGGGGTGGGAACCGCAACGGGAAGCGTGGGCTACCTGTTCACGTGTGTGCGTGTGCTCCATGCTTTCCCACTTCCTCCTGTCTGTGTGGTCTCGGGTAACGGTCACACCGAGTCTTATGCTCTGTGCTTCCTCCTGAGTCTCCCAGACACCCCTGCACCTTCCGGCTTGCCCGTCTCGCTGGCTCCCACCACATCTGTTCGGAGCCGGCGCCTGGCTCTTTTCAAAGGACCTGTTCAGCCTGCTCGGGGGCGAAGCCGGCAGCATCCCAACCAGCAGAATCCCCAGATTCCTGGAGGGTGGGTGTCAGAAGATCCCTCGCCCCAGGAAGCCATGGACACAGGGTCCACAGGAGATGGGCTGCTCACCTTGGAGGCTCTGAAGGGTGTGTGTGCCAGGCCCTCCGGCTGCGGGCCTGTGGGTTGGCTCGCTGTGCAGCGCTGCCTGTGTGTGGGCGCTGGCCGCACCCTGTCCCTGTCCCTGCCCCTGGTCCTCAGCATCTGGTTACAGCCCTGGTGTCTGTCTCCTCCGCTCATAGGCTCCTCGGCGGGCGGTTTGTCTCCGTTCAGCCGTCTTCACGGCTCCCAGAGCCTCTTCCACAGGCTGGGCCTCAGCGACAGGGCAGAGGTGGGACCAGGAGCCCGGTGCGGGTATTGGCGAGCAGGTTCCTCCCGCGGACCCAGAGCAGGAGAACGAGCCAGCTCCATGTGCGCCTGCGCTGTCACCTGCCCTCGGCGTGTGGGCTTCAGCCAATTCTTTCTTTCTTTTTTTTGGCTAATCCTCTATTTTTCCATTGGTTTTTAGAGAGAGTGGAAGGGAGAGGGAGAGACAGAGAGAAACATCGATGTGACAGAGACATGTCGATTGGTTGCTTCCTGCAGGCACCTGGACCAGGGCCGGGGAACCTGCAACCAAGGTACTTGCCCTTGACTGGAATCAAACCCGGGATCTTTCAGTCTGCAGGCTCTATCCACTGAGCCACACCAGCTGGGACGGTGGGTCTTAAATTGAACAGAGTGACCCTAAGGCTGAAGGTTGGATAGGAGCGTGTTTGGTCTGCTGTGTGCCCGGCACAGTGCCAAGCATGACACACACCAATTACATGTAACATGGCTGCTGCCAAGGCAGAGGGGATAGTTGAAGATGTGAAACCAGTTCATAAGAAATGATAAAATCCCTTCATTCTGGGCTGCGCGCCCCTGCAAAGGACCACGGGCCATTTTGAATTGGAAAGTTGTAATAAACCTCACAGAGGGTGGAATTCATCCTCCAAGACGCTCACGAATTCATGAGTGGGGAGAGTGTTCGAATCGGTGGAAAGGCTGTGGGTAGCAGCGTGGGCACAGGAGTGGTGGCAGGAGGCACGCAGTGACAAGTGCCTGGGCTCAAAGGCCACATTGTGCCTGGCGCGCATTTATGCCATTTTAAAAAGGATTGTTCTTCAGCCAGCAGTTCATTCTTTTTCTTTCTTGCAAGTTTGATTGCTCAAAGTCCCCAAGCAGCATACTGTAAGAGCATCTAACTCAGGCTGATAGGGAATCCAGGAAGGCTTCCTGGAAGAAGTGACAAAAAAAATTAAACCAGACCAGCCAGCGTGGCTCAGTGGTTGAGCATCCACCTATGAACCAGGAGGTCACGCTTCAATTCCCGGTCAGGGAACATGCCCTGGTGGTGGGTTAGATCACCAAGAGGGGATTCTCTCTCACCATTGATGTTTCTCTCTCTCTCACCCTCTCCCTTCCTCTCTGCAATCAATACAAATATTTTTTTAAAAAGTCTCCAACTCTTAGCGACTTCTGAACTTCACACTGAGACTGCGCCAGGCCCCCCGCCTGGCTCGGCAGGCCCAGCGCCGCGGTTCCTCTCTCAGGTCATGTCAGTCCCCAGTTATTCCACAGCCCTTTCTGCTGGTCAAAGCACCGCTGTTAGCACATCCTCTCTTCACTCTGCATCACCTTGGGTCGAGGCGACCGGAAATCCTGTTCCATCACCATGTATTCCCCTTCACCCTTTGCACCCTCCCCTGCCCTCGCCCCAGCCCCCGCCCCCACCCTGTTGTCAGTATTTGCCTTAAGCCCCGAGCCTGCCTCTGGCACTGGGAGAATTGCCTGTTGAGCCCCACCTTCCCACGCACCCAGAGGTGGCTCTTGCCTGGGGTGCACGGAGGCCATGCCGGCCCAGCAAGAGCTCTGAGGGTCCTTTCCAAGTGGGATGACGGATGACCCAGGAAGGGCTGTGTTTATATGCAGGGCCCTGTTTCAGTTTCACATGGAGAAGCATTACATGTTTATATGGGAACGCATTATCGGGACCGGGGCCTAAAATAATCCACAAAACACACACCAAAATGGTGATCATCATGATGTTCTCGTCTGGGACACAGGCTGTAGGAACAAGGTCGACGAGGGAAGGGCTGACAAAACATGAACATCTGCAGCCCATGCTGACGCCCTGTGAGCGGACAGGTCTCGGACTCGCGCCGCAGGAGGACAGGAGCTCAGCTCCCACATGGGTCTCTCTTTCTGACGATAATTGCGAAGTTAAAGAAAATGACCTTGAGTTCCAGGAAATCTTGATTGAACTAATTATAACTCTGCATGGATTTTTAGTAGCTCATCTTGGAGAAGAATTTTATTAAACACACTCTACCGTAAGAAGCACCTATGAGGGCAGACCCATGTCGAATGAGGCATGTGATAGGACCGAGAGAGGAGGGGGCGGGGAGACTCAGAGGCAGCAAGGTAAAGCAGAAAGGATCGCCCACTGACTCCCAAACAGCCAAGACCAGTTTTCTAACCTTTTGGAGTTTCTCTTCTAACCTGTAAGCCATGCTAAGGCTGTGGCTTTGGTGGAGCTTCGTGGGGATTATAATATGTGGGGTGATTTTTCTCCCCTAGGAATTCCTTGGGCTTTTGGGAGCAGAGAACACGGGAAAAAAATAGAGAAGATAAAATAAATGAGGGAGATATAATTGTCCCTTTCATTTTAAGATTTCCACCTAATTTCTACTTCCCAGGAGTATAGAATAAGTAGTTTTTCCTCCTTATTTAAAAAAAGAATTAATTTGATTTTTCTAATTGGAACACTTTCTACCTGCTGATTACCAACTGGAGTCAGGACGCATGAACAGACATTTAGAATTACGAGGCGAGAGCAGCACATGGTAAAGGATTAAGTTATCTGCAGTAGGAACAGCAAGGCAATGGAAAACTCCTGGGGCTGCAGGGTCTTTCTCGGAAGCCCGCCCCTGTGGGAGGAGGTGGGCAGGTGGCCACTCCCAGACACACCCAAAGCAAAGGGAGCCTGGCCTCAGGTGGGCACACATGGGCGGTTCCAGAGCTCAGCACTTGCCTGAGACGGTCAGGAGCTGCCAAGTGAGGTGTGAGGTCTTTCTCAGCATCCTTGCTGCCCCGGCCTCGCTCTGAGCAGCTTTTGTAGTGCGGGGCTGCTGTGCCAGGGGACTATGCAGGAAAGGAAGATCCTCCAGGAAGAGTGGAAATGGGCCGAGGATCGGCAGTCAGTAGTCACGCGACCTGTTGGCTGACCCACCCCAAGTGTCTCTCCCACCCCTTGTCCAACTCAAGAGTCAGGTGCAGCTGTTCCTGAGAGGAACAGGTGCTGCCGTGTCCATGGGGACCCCCTGGCTGACTCTGGAGGGGACACGAGGACCAGTGCAATGAGGCCACAGCCAGGGACTCTGGCCTGCACTCCCCACCCAGCCCCCCAGAGAGCACTTTCGGCCGCATTTCCGCACGCTCCCCACTGTTAGGCAGCGAGGATCCTGAGACCAGAACTGAGCCTGCAAAGCTGCCAGAAGTGAGGGGAAACAGGCGCTCAGAGCACGTGCAGGGGGACAGAGACCCAGGACGGTGCCGTGAATGCGCAAGGCCTCTGGGTGAAGAAGCAACAGCTGTGAGTAGGACTCGTGGCTCCCACCGCGCTGAGGTGGAGGAACAAGGATGCAGCTTAACCCGAAGAACCAGAAAGAGAAAACAAAGCCGGACAACACACACAAAACCAGGGTTTTCAGGAAGTCACCAGTGATGAAGGACGGTGCCTGAGAGACGGAGATAGATGGTGAGCCCCCTGACTGCCTCAGCTCCCTGCCCAGGGAGGGGAAGGCACCCCCGGGGCTGCCTGAAATGAGAAGGAGGAGCCAGGAGTCCATGGAGATCGGGGGCTGGAGGTCCGGGGACCACACCAGAGGAGAGAACCCTGCGGGCCTGGGTGTCAGTCAGCACACAGGTGTGAGAGTGCTGGGCCCAGAGGTCCAACACTGCCAGGGCAGGAGAGAGCAGCACCTGGCTCACGGCGCCCAGCCCTGCCTGACCCCCCGCCGCCTGGAAAGGCACTGCTCCTGGGCCCGGGGCGCATATCCAGGAAGACACTGGGCTCTGCTCCAACCCTCCCCCCCCTGCCCCCGGCCAAAAGGCTCAAATTATTTACAAGTCATTTAGCTGCAGCCCAGAATAAAGCGCAAGAAGATTTATAGAAATACAAAAATGTCAGCCACCAACAAGGTAAAATGCAATGTGTGGCTCTCAGTTCAAATGACCAGGTGTGCAAAGAGCAGGAAAACTGGATCCATATTGAGGAGAACACACAACCACTCAAATCTGATCCGAAACTGACAGGAAGCCGGCACAGGGAGAAGGACATTGAAGTTGTCACTGCAGCCACAGTCCATGCATCTGGAGAGTCAAGTAGAGACACTGAAGATATAAAAACATGTAGGGACATTGAAACAAAAGAACTTCCAGAAAGAGAGACTCCCTAGAGGTGAGAACAAGAGTATCTGAGATGAAATACCATGGGCGGGATGCATGGCCAATTGACAGCTGAAGAGAAGACTGAGATAGCATGGGAGCCGCCCAGAGGGAAACAGAGAAACCAGAATCAGCGGGACAAGCCCCGCCCCATGATCAGTGGGATAAGCCCCGCTCCTTGGTCAGTGGGAATTTGAAGTTCCTAAAGGAGTGGGGAAAGAAAAAACATTTGAAGAAATTATGGCCAAAGTTTTCTAACTTGAGGAAAACTGTAAACCCAGAGAAACAAGAAGCTTAAATAAGCACAAGCAATGTTTTTTACATGCGCACTGAGAAAAGTCACATTCAAATTGCTCAAAATCAATGTAAGAAGAAAATATTAAGAGCAATCAAAATGGGGGAGAGGAGAGAGATGTCACATGAAAAGGAACAGGTCTTAAACAGGTGAAAAGACATTACTTGTCAATGGGTCAGAAGCTTCAATATTGTTAAAATACTATTTTCCCCCAAGCTGATCTGTGGATTCAGTGCAATCCCAATCAAAACCCCAACCTGCTTTAAAAATTTTTTTTTAAAAAATTGCTAAATTGATTTTAAAATTCATATAGAAATTCAAAAGATCTAGAATATCAAAGCAATAACAATAAAACGCACACAGCTAGAAGACAAACCCAACCCAATCTTAAGGATTATTATAAAGCTGCAGTAATCAAAACAGCATGATATTGGACTGAAGATAAAAGATGAATCAATTTATGAAAATAAGGAGTCCCAAGTAAAGTCACACATCAGTGGAAGACTGATTTTGGTGAAAGATCAAAGGCAATGTAGTGGGAAAGATTATCCTTCCAACAAGTATTGCTGAAATCATTGATATGCAAGAAAAAAAAAAACAGCCATTCCTCTCACCATATACAAAAAATGACGTAAAACGAATCATAGATGATGTAAAACTAAAGACTGTGAAACAACTAGAAGAAAACATAGAGAAAATAATTGTGTTATTGGGCTAGTCCAGTGATGGTGAACCTTTGGAGCTCGGCGTGTCAGCATTTTGAAAAACCCTAACTTAACTCTGGTGCCGTGTCACATATAGAATTTTTTTGATCTTTGCAACCATGGTAAAACAAAGATTTATATTTTTGATATTTATTTTATATATTTAAATGCCATTTAACAAAGAAAAATCAACCAAAAAAATGAGTTCGCGTGTCACCTCTGACACGCGTGTCGTAGGTTCGCCATCACTGCTCTAGTCTATAAATGAAATTGCTAAGGTTGATGTGAGGTTCGCCATCACTGGGCTAGGCAGATAGTACTTAGAAATCATACCTGAAGAATGATCCATAAAAGAACAAGTGGATAAATTGTACTTTCTCAAAATTAAAAAGTTCTTTTTTTTCTTTTAAGACACTTTTAAGAGAATGAAAAACCAGTCACAGGCTGGGAGAAAATTTTTGCAAAGTATGTATCTGACCAACAATTTGTATCATGAAGATATAAAGAGCTCTCAGACTCAACAGTAAGAAAATATGCAACATTTTTTTTAATGGGAAAAGATTTGTACATTTCACCGAGCAATATACACTGAGTGGCCAGATTATTATGACCACCTGACATTTGTAGGCAAATTAGCTATAATTTCGTGCTGAAGTTGCTAGAGGGCCAGACCATTGTAAACGTCTGAATAGCACAACATACCTAAGTATCGTTGTTGATCAAGTTCATCCTATCATGTTGATGGAGATAGCTTCTTCCAGCAAGACAATGTGCCATCCCACGGTGATCGTATTGTGCAGGAGTGGTTTCAAGAACCTGAGGGACCGAACCAGTTTGGCTCAGTGGATAGAGTGTCTGCCTGCTGACTGAGGGGTCCCAGGTTTGATTCTGGTCAAGGGCATGTACCGTGGTTGTGGGCACATCCCCAGTGTAGGGAGCGTGCAGGAGACAGCTGATCGATGTTTCTCTCTCATCAATGTTTCTAACTCTCTATCCCTCTCCCCTCCTTTCTGTAAAAAATCAATAAAAAATATGCTAAAAAAAAAGAACATGAGGGGGACTTTACCTTGCTTAGGTGGCCCCCAAAATCACCAGATCTCAATCCAATTGAGTATTTGTGGGACAAAGTTAAAAGAGCCATCCGGCAGCTGGTTCCACAACCATCAAATCTCACAGAACTGGACAGTGCTGTTCATCAGGAATGGTGTCAGATTCCTTGCACCACCTTTCAACATCTCGTGGAGTCAATGCCAAGAAGAATCGCTGCAGTATTGAAAGCAAAAGGTGGCCCAACTAAGTTCTGATGGGGTGGTCATAATAATCTGGCCACTCAGTGTATACAGACAGCAGATAAGCTCAAAAGAAGATGCTCAACCGAATGAAGCATTAGGAAAATGCAAATTAAACCATCATTCAATCTGTTCTGTCCATCAGACTGGCTAAAAGACTGACCATACTGTATGAGGGGAGATGTAAAGGGTGGGAACACTCATGCATCGCTGGTGAAGATGTTAAATGGTACACTTCAGAAAATAGTTTGGTAGTTTTCAAAAAAGTAGAATATCTGGGCATTCCACTTTTAAGTACTTGCTCAAGACAAAATGGAAATATACCTCCATGCAAAAGATTGGTCAATGATTATCCATAGCAGTTCTATTCCTGAGAGCCCCAAACTAGAAATGACCACGTGCACACTACAGCCGGATGACGCACCATGTGGATCTCTCACGATCGAATCCTACTTGGCAAGGAAAGGAATGTATTAACTGACACAGAAGCTGTGAAGTCAAAAGTGCTGGTGGTTTTAATCTGCTAGATTTGGGGATAAATTGTTATACAGCAATGCATAACTGATACATCATGCAAAGTATAAGTATGGGTATGTTATCTCTCTCTGAAGACATGAAAGACATGTATATTGACAAGTTGTAAACATTTTATAAGAAAAACTAGAGACCTGATGCACAAAATTCATGCACGGGTGCAGTCCCTTGACCTGGTCAGCAATTGAAGCACAAGGGTCTGTCGGGGAAGGGCAGGTCCCAGCTGACCTCTGGGCCCTGGCAGCACCTGGGCCCTGGGCCCTCATGTGCCCCCCTCTGCCTGAGTCATGGCACCATGCAGAGATGCAGTGAGTGCAGCTGGACACTGTGGGCTGGGGCGCAGCGTGGGCCTCTGGGCTGCCCAGCAGCGCGCACTTAAGCCAGGGGGGTGGGGAGGGGGAAGAGGCAGCACACTCTCCCAGCCAGCCTTGCAGACCGGCTCCTGTGTGAACCCACGGGGAGCCGGACCAGCCCCTGCAGTCCCAACGGCTGCGGCCCAGCTCACCTGGGAAGAGGCCACGAGGGTGTGGGGCGGGCTCCTCGGGGGCACCTGGCACCTGAGCATGGGGGCTTCCCTGGCATGCAAGCCCTGGCATCCCGGGGGAGGGTAGCAGGGGGAGTGAGAGCGAGCTCAGCGAACACCCCGCATTCTCATCACACCTCCCTCCATGCCAACCCCGCCTCCAGGTAGCCAGTGAGAGGTCGCAGCCGCCACCTGGGCACCGCAGGAGGTTGGTCACCTCCACCCACCCCCAGTTCCCCTTCCCAGCCCAGGGCCCGGCCCCGATCAGGAAATCAGGGCCTGCCAACCGCTGGTCGCCGTCTGCGGGGCAATCTGGCCCCTGCTCACACCCATCTTGGCCTGGCGCCACCTGCTCACCTGCTCCACCTTCGTACCGTGGTCCCGCTCTCATCGGGGCCCATTAGGGCTGGCAGCGCCTCCAATGCCACCTGCTGCCAGCCCGGTGTTGCCAATGCCCGCCATGTTCCACACTGCCCACTGGTGGTCAGTGCACATCATAGCCAGTGGTCAAATTCCTGGTCGAATTCACGGTTGAACAATTTGCATTTTAGGCTTTTATTATATAGGATATGCAGGTAGTAGGTCCAAACAGTTTGTGGTTGGTGATAACAAAAATAAAAGTAGAATGAGTAACTTTCAAGTAAATGTCTATATCCAAGGCAAGTCAGAAAAAGAGAATTAGCACTAAAAAGAAATGTTTATAAGTGAAAAATGTGCAATTAGAGAAAATAAGCTGCCTAATATCACAGTATTTACATTATTTACATAAGTGTAAATGGTTAAAACTCATTGATTAAAAGAAAAAAGACTCTTAGATTCTTAAATCAACAAATGAGACCCAAAAATAAGTCATTAACAAGACTTACATTTAAGGGGGCCCAGAAAACCTGGAAATATAGCAGGAAGAAATGATATATCCCACAGAAATGTGAAGCTAAAAGGAGCCAGAGTAGCAATTTTAAATTTGTATAAAGTATGGCTTAATGGAGATTGTGAAAAAGAACAATAAACTCATAAATGTCCCTCCTCCTTCCTGGGAAGTCAGTGAAGGGGCAGCGAGAGGCGAAGAGAGGGCTTGGGAAGACCCACACCCACGGACCCTGGCGGAGCAGAGAAGGGCGAGTGCCCTCTGAAAGCACCAATGTGCTGGGGGGGGGGGGGGATTAGATAAATCAACAAGTGTGATTGTTACTGCAGAAACTGAGAAACTGCTGGGAGAGGGAAGCATAGCTACTCCCATGAGGAGTGGACCAGGTACTGCAGACCCAACCTTGTGCTGGGAACAATAGAAATGCTCCACACACATTGCACACATACACGAACCCATATGTGCAGACATACACATGCACACATTTGCACACATGGTCACACATACACACACAGACACACCCTACCCACATGTTCAGACACATGTATGCACACATATACACACATGGACACACAGAGACACAGATCCATATGAACACATGCAGACACACGTAGGCACACATATATGCACGTGGACATGGACACACACATGCAATACACATGTGCACACATTTGCTGATTCCAGGGGAGCAGCACAGAGCCTGCATGGCTGCATGTACACACGCGTGTGCAGAGTGGACATCTCCGTGGATTTGGGGACAGGCCTGCCGAGGGAACCCAGTGAACCACCTGTGTCCTGGGCCCCGAAAGCCTGCACTTTGGGTGCAATCAGGCAACAACCTATCCATGTCAAGTGAACTGTGTGTTGTGTGAGGGCTCCTTTTCGCACACCACACCTGCACCATTTGCTGAAGAGACTGTTCGTGCCCCCACCGGGTTGCTTTGGCCCTTTGTGTGGAAGCCTTGCCCTGACTTGTTTGCAAACCTGCTTACCTCGTTATTCATCTCAGAATCTGGCGTAAGATTCCGTAAGGTGCTCGACAGAGACGGTCCGCCATCTTCAAATAAGGAAGCTTCCGCTCTTCCCAACGTGGCGCCTTTATTTCTTTATCTTGCGATCATGCTTCGGCTGGGTTCGCAGTCACAGGGCTGAATGACAGTGGAAACTGGGGTCAGTTGTCCTCTCAGGGGCGCTCCACGGGGAACGTCTCACTTTTCACTATTGAGACCGATGCTCCCTGTTGGAGCATTGAGCAGACATTTTTCTCAAATCGTTGCTTTAATTTCACCCCACAAATGTGGCTAAATTATGTTTTTATTTTCCTTCATTTCAAACTACTTTCTAGTTCTGCCTGTTAATTATTTTTTATTACTTAGACATACGTTGTTTCATTTCCAGATGTTTCAGGACGGCCCTACATCTCCCGGTTAGTATTCTGTTTCATTCTGTTGTAGTCAGAGGAAATGCTTGGTGTTTTGCACCCTTTTACATTTGACGGGGCTTGTTCTCCGGCTGGAGCAGGGTCTGTTTGGTAAATACTCCACGTCTGGAAAGCACGTTCCTGTGCCTTGTGGGTGGAGTGCCCTGTCAGCCCAGTCAGGTCGAGATGGCTGATGGGGTGTGGAAACCTTTCTCCAAATGCCACGATGCCGGGGTCAGGATTTCCGCCGGTGAGCTTGGGTGGGGGACATGAACATTTAGGGCTTTGCAAGCTTCAATGAAAAGGCCAAGAATGTTTAAGTGGATTAAAAAATAAAACAGGAGCCAACAATAGCTTACAGGGGACACACTTACACGTAAGTGGGCAGAAAGGTTGAGAATTAAATGGTGAAAAAAGATTTTTTGCAAGTGCCAACATCACAGTTCCCACACTGTGCACCGAGGAACCCTGGGATGCCAGGGCCAGCTCAGAGGGGTGCCTGGGAGAGACAGTAACATCGACGGGCCTTGAGCAAAGTACTGCTCAGAGGGGTCCCCGGTTCCGCTGTTAGATTCCCACGTGGCTTATGATGGTGATTTTGTGAGGCTGCTCTCGGGGCTGCTGCTGGGATCAGATGCGGTGCAGAGCGGAGAGCCTGGGGCCTGGAAGCAAGGGTGGTGTCTTATCGATCCCGAGTCCTGAGCGGCTGTGCGGCCCCGCAGGCTCTTGGGCCTGAGGCCCTCTGTCCTGGCCAGGCCGTTTGGACCTACTGGGTAAATGAAACTAGTTACGGACTGGGTTTCACTGTCTTGTCGAGGCCACCCGGACACCCCCCCGCCCCCCCCGAGACTCTGAGGGGGTGGTGAGCACAGAAAGGTTGGGAACCCAAACTAAACAAATGAGCTGCAGATGTGGTGTGTTTATTTCCATCAGTATCAACATGAACATTAAACCCACGAGCCCATGCGCTAGGACATGGGGCATGCTCTACGCTGGTAAACAGCTCGGCTTGCCTGGAGATGGAGAGAGGCTGACAGAGCCTCACTATAGTGAGGACACACCGACAGTGACATGGAGACTCAGAATTAAAACCGCAGGGAGGGTTTTAAAAACGTCTCTCTCATTATCTCACAAAACAACTTATGAAATGATTAAAAATGCTTAAGTTGTAAGGTCAGTGAGTATTAAAACAGTTCAACAATTAGCAAACTAGATCTGGTGGATACACTTTACACACTTCACTTGATGACTGTGGAATACATATTATTTTCAAACACGTGAAAAAGCTTTATAAAAATTACCTGTATTCTTGCCCTGATGGTGTAGCTCAATGGTCGGCATCAGCCCTCCCAATGAAGGGTCGCAGGTTCCCTGGTCAAGTGCATGTACCTGGGTTGCAAGTTCAACCCCCGGCCTCAGTCGGGGCAAGTGCAAGAGGCAACCAATTGATGTGTCTCTCCCCCCCTCTCTCTCTCCCTCTCTCTCTCTCCCCCCCCCCCTCCCCTTCTGCTTCTCCTTCTCCCTTTCTCTACCCTTCCAGTCTCTCTAAAAATCAATGGAAAAAATATCCTTGGGTGAGGATTAACAGCAACAAAAATTAACTGTCTTCTGGCCATACAACAAGGGTGTCTCAATATATTTCAATGAATTAAAGTTATATAGAGTGTATATTGTGACCATAATTTACTCACACCAAAAATCAGTAATAATTATAACTTAAAAAAAATCTCCACACATTCATATGTAAATTAAGAAATAAACTTTAAATAATCTCTGAGTTAAAGGATATGTCATGATGAAAATTTGAAAATATTTTTAATTGCAGGATTCAGCTAAAGCCTTGCTTAGAGAAAATTTAGGAGCTTACATGCATTTTTTAAAGAGAAAAAGGCTAAAAATCTATAAGTTAAGTATCTATCTTAAGCAATTTGAAGATGACAACAAATTAAACCCAAAGAAAGGAGGATGATGGTAAAAATAAAAAACATAAATTAATAAACTTGGAGATGTGCAATAGAAAGGATCAAAAAGCCAAAAGTTGATTCTTCGTAAAGATTAAGATAATTAATAAACCGCATGAAAGGTGTCTCTAATGCTACAATGCAGAATTCATCTCTCCAGATCCTTTAAAATAAAAATATTTTAAAGAACCATCTTATGTCAATTTATAAAAGTAGATGAAATAAATTTGTAAGAAAATAAAACATCAAAAATTGACACAAAACAGATATAAAAATGTCAATAGTTTTATAAGTGTTGAAGAAATGGAATTCAAGAAATTTAAAAGTCTTTCTCTGAGAAGATGCTGGAAGGTGAGTGATGCTGGTAATTCTACCAAAACTGTAGGAAGGAAATTGGATCGCCATCACACACAAGCGTCCGGGGTGAGAGCACTGGACGCCCTCCCAGCAGTGAGGTCTGAGCAGGCTTCACGGCATCTGGGCCCCATTTCCTCATGTGTAAACGGGACGATGAAAACCCCCGGGTCAGGTCACCACCTACAGTAAAGGACTTATATTTGCTGAGAGTTTGAGACAGTTTCTGGTATCAATCTTGTCAAAAAGGCTAAATTGTTGCAATAACAATGAGATCCACTGGTGTTTATACACTCTCTCTGGTGCCCAGGCCATGCTCAGCACTTTCTGCCCAGTATCTAACTTAGTTCCTGTGAACCCCAGGGTTCAGAACGCCCGCCCCGAGGCAGGAGCTGCAGGTGGTGAGAACGCCCTCCCTGGGGCAGGAGCTGCAGGTGGTGAGAACGCCCTCCCTGGGGCAGGAGCTACAGGTGGTGAGAACGCCCTCCCTGGGGCAGGAGCTACAGGTGGTGAGAACGCCCTCACAGCACCCAAAACATGTGGCTGTGCGACTGCTCTTTCTGGGCCGTTCCGACACCTATCCTCCTCTTTTCCCCAGGGTGCGGGGTGGACCCTGACTGCAGCACCAGAGCCCTTGCCCGCTGAGATTCCAGGTGTGCTTAGTCCATGGAAGTCCAGGCAGGAGATGGAAGGGGAGAGGAGAGAGGTCAGAGCCTCCCCTGCTCCCTCCTGCCCTGCTGGCATTGTTGTGCATGAGCCAGCCCCTTCAATTGTGTTTCCTGTAGAACCGCCTGCCTCTGTGGCTCACCCCACCCACGGCTACCCACGGCTTCCCACAGCTGCAGATCCCTCCAGCTCCTCATCTCCCACTGGTCTACCAACCCTCCCCCTACGTTTGTGACAGGTTCCTTCTTAAATGTCCTACAGGTTCCTGGCCAGCAAAGGACCCTGAGGGCACATTCTACTTCATTGGAGGGCCCCGTATTTGGGGTGAAATCCTTCTTTCGGACAGGGCGTCAGGGTCAGCACAGCTCTCTGCCTCTCAGCATCCTCTCTAAGTCTCATGTAGATTCTTCATGTACGGAAGATGCTGCCCCTGTGGCCGTAGAAGTGGCCTTGCCGGTGTTCTCTGCCCCGCCGCCCCCCTGTCACTGGGGAATTGTGCTGTGCTCCCTCCCCATTTTA
Source organism: Myotis yumanensis (assembly GCF_028538775.1). Taxonomy (NCBI): domain Eukaryota; kingdom Metazoa; phylum Chordata; class Mammalia; order Chiroptera; family Vespertilionidae; genus Myotis; species Myotis yumanensis. The sequence continues at coordinate 1,684,889 of NW_027223760.1, forward strand.
GTAACGTGTGTGAGTTAAGTTATTTGCCTTAAAATGCTGTGATGGTTAATGGCAGATGTAGAAAGAACCAGGTCCCCTCATTGCTATTAGAAAACAGTTCACATTACATTTAACACCGAGAAAGACAGCAAATAAGAAAAGCTAACAGGTAAGCATTGAACTGGAATTGTTGGCCTTCATGTCAGAACCAGGGATCATACAGATGTCATTTTCAAACATATGCGCTGGACCTGAAATTAATTGGAGGGACCCCCATTCCTGCGATTCTCCATCAGCACACGGTATCTTTTCCCTGTGTCTACACGTCAGCACCAGCATGCGCAGAGGGCAGTTAAGTCACTGACTGTTTCCACCCTGGCCGTGTGGCTCAGCCGGTTGGGTGTTGTCCTGTGCACCAAGAGGTTGCTTGTTCGATTCCTGTTCAGGGCACGTGTCCAGGGTTTGGGGCTCAGTCCTCAGTGGGGGGCATGCAGGAGGCAGCGAATCAATGATTCTCTCTCATCATTGATGTTTCTATCTCTCTCTCCCTTTCTCTCTCTCTCTCAAATCAATAAAAACATTTTTAAAAATTGTTTGATTGATATTGTTTCCTTACAAACTGTTTATCTTAGAGACATGGATAACAAGCTTGAATGAGTATAGGCCAGTGGTTCTCAACCTTCTGGCCCTTTAAATACAGTTCCTCATGTTGTGACCCAACCATAAAATTATTTTCGTTGCTACTTCATAACTGTAATGTTGCTACTGTTATGAATCGTAATGTAAATATCTGATATGCAGGATGGTCTTAGGCGACCCCTGTGAAAGGGTCGTTTGACTGCCAAAGGGGTCGTGACACACAGGTTGAGAACCACTGGTAATATATTATGTTTTAAATTCCTCTTTAAAGTGGTGTAGCCATTTAAAAATCCTATTGTATAAATTGCTTTAAAAAGACACAATTCCCCATTGTACCTCCCCTCAGCATGTATGCCCAGTAAAACAGGCCACGGTCTAGTTTTTATATTTACTGTCATTATCGCTGCTCCGCAGGCCCCTGTGAAGTCACATGTCCGGGAAGCTGTGTGCGGCCTGTCCTGGCTCCAGGGACCTCGTCCTGCCAGCGGTCTCCTGCCATGGCCAGTGGATTGGAAATGGCAAGTATGTCCTCCCTGCCCAATGAGCCTCTTTAAACTCACACCCACTTCTCACACGTCACATGGTAACATACCAAGGGGAGGAAGGGACAGAATTTTAAAACACGTAAGTGAAGTGAAAGACGGTGTTACGTGAGTCCCGAGCTGGTCTTTGAGTTAATTGTGGCGCTGGACAGCATGAGGCGCCGCGGCAAGTGGGAAAGGTGGGGTAGAGGAGATGGGGTGGGGCCCGTCGGCTCCCAGGTCTTCCTGTTCCCAGCAGAGGCTCCACAGGGTGGCAGGTGTCAGCGCCCAGGGACATCTCTGCACTGTGGCCCTGGCACGGCCAGGGGGCTCTGTCTTGGTGTGACTACCTGGACGGCTAGGGGAGAGGAGTGTGATGGTTCATTTAGAGACATCTGTCACACGTCTGGGACGAGGAATGGCCTTGACAGGACACATCTTGGTCCCACCGCCTCAGTTTCACAGATGAGGGAATGGACCTCCCTCGAGGTCATGGCCGTGGGCGTGCAGCAGCACCGAGTCTCCAGCTGCTTCCTCAGGCCCGTCTGACACATCCCATACTTCCTGAACCTGGAGTTTCAAGTGTCTTGGGGTCAAAGTTATTTTTATTTATTTACGTAAAAAATTTTTAAATATATTTATTTTGAAATTGATGAATTACTAATTTTATTTTATTTTATTAAAATTAAATTTATTTTCAAAACTTCAGAACAATTAATGCACTTAAAAATGTTTATGTCTAAAGAGGCAGGACTATGGGCTGATTTTAATTTTTACTTTTGTTAAGCCTCACCTAAGGATATGTTTTTCCTTTGATTATTTTTTAATTCTTTATTGTTGAAAGTATTACATAAGTCTCCTTTTCCCCCCATTGACCTCTCCCTGGCAGTTCCCCGCCTCCAGCACATGCCCTCACCCCACCTACTGTCTGTGTCCATGGGTTATGCGCATATGCATGCATACAAGTCCTTTGGTTGATCTCTTACCCCACCCCCCCACACCCCCCACCCGCCTTCCCTCTGAGGTTGGTCGGTCTGTTCCATGTTTCTGTGTCTCTGGATCTATTTTTGTTCATCAGTTTATGTTCATTATATTTTACAAATGAGTGAGATCATGTGATATTTATCTTTCTCCGACTGACTTATTTCGCTTAGCATAATGCTCTCCAGTTCCATCCATGCTGTTGCAAATGGTAAGAATTCCTTCCTTTTTACAGCAGCATAGTATTCTATTGTGTAGATGTACCACAGTTTTCTAATCCACTCATCTGCTAATGGGCACTTAGGCTGATTCCAAATCTTAGCTATGGTGAATTGTGCTGCTATGAACATAGGGATGCATATGTCCTTTCTGATTGGTGTTTCTGGTTTCTTGGGATATATTCCTAGAAGTGGGATTACTGGGTCAAATAGCAGTTCCATTTTAACTTTTTGAGGAAACTCCATAGTGTTTTCCACAGTGGCTGCACCAGTCTGCATTCCCACCAACAGTGCACGAGTGTTCCTTTTTCTCTGCATCCTCTCCAGCACTTGTCATTTGTTGATTTGTTGGTGATAGCCATTCTGACAGGTGTGAGATGGTACTGCATTGTCATTTTGATTTGCATCTCTCTATTAAGGGGTCAAAGTGATTTTTAAATTTCAAGTTGTGCAGATTTTGATTGCAGACAAATCCATGCATTGCTTTTCAGTCTCTGTATCATTTTAGTTTGTAGAAGCAAAGTATTCTGTCTTTGGCCAATGTCATCTGAGGGTAGGTCTTCTGCACATTAAGAAAAGTAACTGTTCCTGTGACATCAACATTTAATCTGTTGGGCACATGAATCGCCCCCAAGCAAATGTGTGGCACAAGCCAAAGGATGTTTTCTATATGAGAGACTGCATTTTGGTCATGTTAAGGCAAAGGGAGCTGTTTGTTTGCTTTGCACCCGTAGACTCTGTGGGAGATGCCGGCTCAGGGTCCCAGGGGCAGGATAAGAGGGCAGCGCTGTGGGCAGCAGGGTCACCCTGGGCGCGGTTTCCACCCAGACAGCTGGCAGCAGCCCAGCCAAGCATCCTCAGAGCCCTAACATGAGCTTCCCCCATCACCACTCATTCCCGATCCGCCTCTGATCCTTTCCTTCCTTCTGCCTCTGTTTAGTCGAGCTAAGGGTCTCTACCCACTGCCTCCCACGTCCTGGCCACTCTCATGGCCCCTCCTGGCTGACTTCCTGACCTTCGTCCCTAGCCCGAGCTCTCCACTTGCCCCCCATGTCAGCTTAGCTGTCCCTTCAGGCACCACCGGACTTGCCCACAGGAACACCGTTCCCCTCAGTAGGCCGCAGTGCGCTCGCATCTCCACAGCATCAGGTCGCCATTTCCTGCTCATAGATTCAACTCCTGGGGTGGCTTGGTGTCTGGGAATCACTTGCACTACAGCCAGGGTTCCAGTTAGGTCTATCTTTCCTGAAGCCTGGCGTCTGGGTCTTCATTTCTTCACAGTGGCAGCTTCCCCCGCACAGGCTGCGTGGGTTTTCTTCTCCTCATCCTTCCCCTTGCAAACCTCGTCCTCGCCCAACCCCCCACCTCCCCCGCCCGCCCCCAATGCCAGGAGAGGCCTGCTTCCTACTCACCGAGCTACTCTGTCCTCAATGTCAACAGCAATAGTTTGACACGTGACAAAACCCCAGGATGTTGCCTTCCAATGTGCACCCACCCTCCACACTGGACCACAGGTTTCTAAGGTGGCACTTTGTTTGTTTTCCCTCCCCCCGAACAGCCACTTGCTATACATCCTGTAGGCACTCAGCACCAAACGGATAAGCGGAGATGAAGTTGTATGCATCTCAGAAATTTCTCATTTCAATGAGGACGAGTCATCATAGCCAAACACCCTGGCGGTTTTCCTTGCAGAATTGGTTTTATTGCAACAATGCCTGATGCTGTTGGGTTGGGGTTGGGGTAGGAAATGGAGCCCACATTCTGGTTATGCTTGGAAATGAGTAGCTTATTTAAGTCATTAAAAACAGATGTGGGTATGACTGTATAAAACCAAAACTATTGAAAAGGAAATACTCATCAAGTTGGTTGTCTTTCAAAGTGTGCTTCAAATATTACTCAAAGCAGCCCTTGGCAAGTGAATCCATGGGACTCTCATTATAGGTGCGTGTGCACGGGGTGTGTGTGCACGTGGTGTCTGTGTGTAATCTTCTTGTACATTCACTGTTAATTGCCCCCCCCCCCCCCCAAGTCTACAGCAATCATAGGAAAGTACTGTGACCAACAGAGATGGAATCTAGCGACATCATGGCTGGTGTTGGCCTGGATCAGTCTGCACAGCTGCCACACCGACTTATGAGCATTGGGTTGACTAAACACTTAGATTTAACATCAAGACAGACTCACCTCAAAGCTGATGTGTCCTCGTGTTTCCTAATACACAGATTTGTTACATTTTAATTCTGCGGAGGGGTGCAGGTTCTGTCTGGGTGAGTGTGGCGGATTAAGTGAAGAGCGTCTCCGACATGCAGTCAGATCAAACGGGCTGGGGCCCGGGCCCTGGGTCTGTGCGTCTATCTGCCTGTTTGCAGTTGAGTGTGACTGTGGCCTGCAGGGCGACAAAGGGTCTTAGAGAATCTTTAATTTCATATTCTAACCATTCGCCCTATTTGTTTGCTTTGAATCCCTCATTTCAATGAGGTGAAAACTCGTGCTAATCCTCCATTCAGGAGCTGCCTGGATGCGTGTGAAATGGATCATGTGGACAAAATAAAGTCCCGACAGACGCCATTGGCCATTGTCTCCTGAGCTCCTTCGAGGGGACTCTTCACAGGTACCAAGGAGCCTCTCAAGCCACTTCACATATTTCTGAGGATCCATCCTTTCTCCCATCGCGGCGCTCAGCCAGAAGAAAGGCCAGAGAGGCATTGGGTGAAGGGGAACCTGAAGGGAGCCGACCCCCTGCACCCGGGGAGATAATTGGCCCGGCGGTCACTCGGGGCTGAATTACATGAATAAGCGGTGACGTGGGAAAAACTGAAAAGGACAGCAGTTTCTTGGCTCACACAGAGCCATCGCCTTGGTTGGCATTTTTCTTGAAGACCAATTGATAAAACAGGACAAAAATGTTTTTCCCCATTAATTGCTTTCAAACACTGTCCCGCTAAACACCCAATTAGAAGGCAGGACGGGGCCTCTGTTCTCCTAATGACCGTGTGAGAGAGGCCAGCGGAGGGGGGTGGGATGCAGAAAGGAAATAAAGGAGAGCCAGCATTCTTCATGGGCTGCAGGGTAAAAAGACCACGGAAAAGGGTTAGCATGTCTTTGCTGCAATAGCCCCGGAGAGCCCAGGGCCCGAGGGCCCCCGGGAGCCACACAGCCTCTGGAAGGGTGCCGTGCCCGTCGCAATGGACGTGTCCAAACACACAACACAGCCACGCAGCCTGAGGGTTCGAAAATAGAACATCTTCCAGCCGCATCTTGGGAGTGATCCCAAATTGACTTTCTGAGCACTGTTTGTGTCTCAAATGTAAACAATCCCACCTGATGGGGTGCTCTGACCACAGCGGGCTTCTAGGCTGCGGAGGCCGGCCTCACTCACGTCCCAGCTTCTGCACGTTTGGAAGGAATTGGTTGGGGTTGGAGGTAAAAGGGGTGGAGGGGGTGCAGAGCTGCCAGGGAGGGGATCCAAGAACCTTCAGATCATCTTGAGCACAAACTCTGTTCTTTCTTCCTCTCTCAACCATCCCTTCTTTCTCTCATATCTTCCCCTCCTAAGTCCTATTTCTATGCCCATTTTGGGTCCTGTGGGACTTGAGAAATGAAAACCCTGCAGGTGCTCTCAGCTGTTATGGCACCGAATGAGTTGGAGGTCGAAGGGCAGGGATATGGCATTGGATGCACATTGAGTCTCTCTTCCCATGGGTTCTGTGGGTCAGCTCTCAGAAACCTGGTTAGAACCAAGAAGGCTGCTGTCCTTTGCAAGGTGACTATCAGAAGATAGCACCCCCGGCAACACAAGGTCAAGGGCTGGTTGGCATCGTGGAGTAAACTGCCTGCGGCCCATCCAGGTGGGCTCACCTTGCCATGGTTGGCCCAGGTGCGTGCCTTTCCGCTCATGGATTTTGTATTCCGAGTTAGCCAGTAAAGAACAACTATCATAACAATAACTCACATTTCTGGAGCACTTACGAAGGGCCAGGGCTGTTTCAAGCATTTTTCATTCATGAGCTCATTGATCCACGGAAAAAATCTATGAGGCAAGTGCTAATGTCACCCTAGAATCTGGGGAACCGGAGCGTGAACGAGGAGAGGAAAACACATCTCAGAGTTTGCTGATGGGCTCAGCAGGGGTAGCGTCGTGACCCTCTCGGCCTCGTGACAGGAGAATGTCGGGAGTGGACATCCACGCCACTGGCTCAGGGTGGCGGATTTGAAATGGCAAATGTTGAACCGTGTTTCCAATGTTGCACTTCTCCAAGAGGTAATTCCACATTCAAAGTCATTTTCCCTTGCTTCTTCCTGAATTAAAATATCTTTTTGTTTTTATATGAGATAAAAAATAGACATACCCAGGTCTGTCAAACCTTGGGAACAGCTCACCTGGAGGAAGCGCTCTGGGCACGGTCAGCCGCTGCCCCAGCGTGAGAGGTGCGGGCTCCTCAGAGGGTGCTGTGCGCCAGGGGGGACGCGGGTGGGCCCTGCATGGGGGATGGCGAGGCCAGGGCTCTAAGTTCCCGGATGCCCTGCACTGGTCTGGGGCTAGTGCCAACGTGGCTGCTCCGCTGGGGAGCTGCTCTCGGAACCACACACACGTAAAACTCACACAGTGTTCAGACAAGAGCTGGCGATCAGACTCAGGACAACATAGGAAACTTAATCGCTTGAGATCGCAGTGACTAGAAATCAGTATGGCACGGCCATTGCTGAGGCTTGCTAAATAACAAACACCACTTCCATTATCTCCTCAATTATTTCCCAAGAAATGTCAGGCTTTTCTTTAAATTACCTTTAAATTACCTGAAATCTATGTCACATTCAAAACGAACCTTAAGAACGAGCCTTGCAACAACACATGCATTTTTAAAGACCTCATTAAAATAACCATCTATTAAAGTCCACAGTTCAGAAATAAATTTAGGAACTAAATTAACAGGAGAAGCAGTGTGAGGGGAAGAGAGATAATTACCATGACATGTCACGGGGAGTGTTATTTAATTAACCATAATAATAAGAATTATGTGCTGTTCCACATTTGTAATTTCTTAGCTATTTAGTTTGCCATGAAACATTAAAAGGGAAATAAAGGAGGAACAAAAGGAATAAAATATGTCGAGTATCGAGAACTACAATGGGCGTGTTGAGACCTCACTCCCACTACCAGGTTCATCAGTATCGGAACCCATTGTCCCGATGGTCACTTTATGTCTTCTTACAGGGTCACGCTGCTTGCATCTTTATGACCGAGAGAGACACCAGGACACTGGGTGGCCTTGGTGGTATGGACATGGGGTGATGGGGAGGAGAATCGGGAGGAGAGGTGGAAAGACCATCTGCAATTTCATGGGTTCACAACCTCTCCAGACTGCTTACTAGTAGAATTCAAAAGGTGGCAGAGTCCCTGAAAGATGAGTTCCATTTTATTCCTGCCTGTGGACTTGGACTTGGGCAGGTGGCCTGGCAGAACAGAGTCCTCTCATCTCACTCCCTGCCTCTGATTCCAGGTCTCGGGGAGGCAGAGTCCAGGCTGATGGGACAGCTGCCTCTCGTATTACTTGTAAGCTATTGGCCAAAAAATATGCAGATGCTCTTTATTGAATAGAAAAATGTTCGCGTACCAATTCTCTTATTGAAAATGGTTTTCATTTCACACTTTATTTGTAATTCAATTACTTTAAATACCTCTTCCTATAAAAACAATGTTGTAAATGGAGAGATGGCCCCAGACAAGCCCACAGGGCACATTTAAACTGAAAGTGGAGCCGTAATACCAGAGATGCTGGAAAAATGGTGGGAACTGTGAAGAGAGAACCACTAATTAAAAAAAACCCTCTGAACATTAAGACCGATATCATCACTTTTTTTTTCTTTTCGCTGTTGCCTAAAAATAGATTACTTTAGTGGAAGGAAGGAGGTAGATATATTCTCTGGGGAGGGAATTTCTGAAACTTTTAAACCCTTTAGAGATTGAAAGCACTAATTCTTTATTATGGATAATTTAATTTAAACACTCGGAGCTCTCTTTCCTGGGCTTGTCACCATCATTACGTCGCTGCATCGGTCACCCATGTGACAGTTCCAAGCACTGCTTTCTCCACTCTTCAAAAAAAATTACCTCCTCGGAGACTCATATCTGGTCACAGTGCTTTCTATCAATTCTGCCGTCTGGTCCAACAAAGTCTAGTGCCCGCACTTACTAACCGAGGATTTTGTCACCTTCCCAAGGACATCTTTTCTGTTCCCTGGTACGGCCAGACCTGAGCAACTCCTGTGGCCTCACAGGGACAGCTGACCCTCACCTCCACTCCCTTAGACCCACCTGCCAGTGACCTGGTGGGATTCCCTGCTCCTGCCCCCTCACACCCCTGCCGGTCACCAACCCTTAGTCAGTCTCCCAGCCCTTTCTGTGATCCCCTCTCTTCGAGAGACATACATGTCAATGTCTGCATAGTTTCATATATTTTAAAATTATTTTTATCGCATAGGGTGGTGGTCGGCAAACTGTGGCTCGTGAGCCACATGCAGCTCTTTGGCCCCTTGAGTGTGGCTCTTCCACAAAATACCACGTGTGGGCGGGCATGCATGTACAGTGCGATTGAAACTTCATGGCCCATGGGCAGAAGTCGGTATTTTGTGAAAGAGCCACACTCAAGGGGTCAAAGAGCCACATGTGGCTCGCAAACCGCAGTTTGCCAACCACTGGCATAGGGAATAATCTGGAAAAATTAAGATATTCCTCCCTAATATCTCTTTGTTTTTAATTTAATTATTATTTTGATCAAAGTAACATGTATATGTATTATTAAAGGTGAAAAATCATGATCATCATAAAGGAGAACAGCATTTTAATTCAATCTTCACACAGAATATTTCAGCATTTAGTAAATTGATCGAATCCATCTGTATTACACCCTCAATCCGATCAATGTGTCAGGAGGTCCATCACTTCCATTGGGGCTCCCTGTCACCTGGTCCGTGAGGGTGGGGTGCTCCCTGTCACCTGGTCCGTGGGGGTCGGGTGCTCCCTGTCACCTGGTCCGTGGGGGTCGGGTGCTCCCTGTCACCTGGTCCGTGAGGGTGGGGTGCCCCTGGCCCCCCACAGCGATGATTCTGGAACTCACACTCATCAGTGTCCCCAGAATCCCTGCCCCACTGGAGTTAGATTGGTTCCTGGATTCTGCATCTTCCCTTCGTGGACCTTCCCGGGGTGTGTGGAGCCCCCCTCAGGTGGCTGTCTGAGGAAGGGTAAGCTCCTCTCGGACCTTTACCCGAATCTGTCCTTAGTTCGCCCTCACGCTTGGTTGTTCAGAGTGGGATATAGTTTTGCTCTGATAGTAAATTCCCTCTGGCTTTGAGCGTTTAGGATGGACTCAGGGTACTTTGCTTGTGGTCAGTGTATCCTCTCTTAGACGATTTTGGGATCTTCTCTTCATTCCCAGCTAACGCCTGTATTTATAAAAACCATCGGGGATTTTAGCTCGAGGGTTTGTTGTACGTCATGCATGAACCTTAAGACTGAATTCTTGGTGTGGTAGATGTGTGCAATGGAGTCTACTCAGCACCGAAAGGGAGACACGCTGCCATTTTCGACAACACAGGTGGCTCTTGAGAATATCATGGTAGGTAAAGTCCGTCAGGCGGAAAAGGGAAGAACCAAGTGACTTCATTCATGTGTGGAATGAAAAACTGAAAGCAACAGACAAACAAACCAAACCAAACAACTGTGCAGATGCAGACAACACTGGTGGTTGCCAAGGGAGCAGGCCGGGGGGGGGGGGGGGGGGGGAGGGCGGGGAGGGGCGGTAAGGTGGGGAGGGGAAATATATGGTGAGGAAGGGACATGGACTCTGGGGTAAATCCATGTGGACTATACAGATGATGTTATAGATTACCTGAAACTATAGTGTAATTAATCAATATCATCCCAGTAAATTTAATTCTTTCAAAAGAGTTACTTCTTAACAGCCTCCTTCACATGTTCCTCTCGGCTCTCCACAGTCAAGCGCAGCTCCTGGCCCTGGGTCCTTTTGTTTGTCGCTCTTTCTGTGTTCCATGTCACCTGCAATTTTGCCTTAGTTTTGTTCTCATTTTTGCTGAAATGTATTCACTTCCAGTTCCTTCAGAAAGATTTAATTATTGATAAATATTCTGAATCTGGGCCAGAAAATATCTTTTTTTGTGTGGCTGCTTTTACCGAATTTTAAGTAGGACATCACACTCTAGGTTTCATATACTTTTTTAAAATAAAATTTAAAGACATTATTTCTGGTTAGAGCATCATCCTGATACGCCAAGGTTTCGGGTTTGATCCCTGGTCAGGGCACATGAAGACGCCCCCAGTGAGTGCATGACTAAGTGGAACAACAAGTCAATGTTTCTCTCTCTCTTTCTCCCTCTTTCTAAAACCATTCAATAAAAGTAAGTCAGTCAGTAAGTAAATAAAGACAGGCTAGCAGTCATGGTGCCGTGCGGAGCTGGTGCCCATTCCTCAGCCTCCCTGCCACGGACCTTCCCTCCGTTCCTGTTGCCGGGCGCCCGCCTCCAGCTTCCTCACACGCGTCCCCGCGCTTCCTGTGCGGGAACCTCCACGGAGGGTTCTGTTTGCCGCACAATCATGTTCTCAATTCATAAGGTATTTGCTACGTTTCGTCTCAGCCGCTCTACTTGTGTGCACGAAGGGTCCCCTGCCACCCATCTGAGCGTATTAATTGTCAGTGGCTGGTGTCACTTTCTGCCATTACTCATAAAAGCCCTTTTTCCTTAAAGAGACAGAGTTGGCTTTATCCTGTTTGGCACCTGCCCTGGTGTCATCAGTTTTCTCAAATGCTGGTTCTCTCCCTCGGCGTGGGCAGGCCGTCTAGCTAGGGGTGGGCTGAGTGGATGTGAACATGGGCGCATTTTTCTGTCCCAGTGGAATTAGTTCTTCCGGCAGGAGGCAGGTTCTTTGAGGGAGCAGGAGCGGAGCACGGAAATGCACCCCACAGGCCTCCGATCTGGGTGTGGAACCTGGAGGACCCCGCCCAGGAGGCTGCGGCCTTGCCTGGCACAGCCCATGTCCCTGGCCCCCAAGCCCCCTGCGGGGTCTCCCCTGTCAGAGCCCACGCGTCAGAAGCTGTGCCTGCAGCGTGGGCCCATGTCCCAGGGCAGAGCCAGCCTGCTGCGCCCACTCCTCAGTCATCACCCACTTCTCGGAGCCCTGGGCCCTCCTTCTTCCAGCCTCACTGCCTCCAACTCTGTGACAACTCGGGGTTCCTCCGGGGAGACCCAGGCTTCGGATACTCTCCCTCCTGCCTGCATGGGAATGCTGGTTCCTGGCTAATTTCCATCTTCAATCTGGTTCCATCTTCTGAATGTCCTGCCAGACCTCACCGCCCAGGTGTGCTGACGGGGACCCTCCTCGACATGACCCTTTATTTCCACAGTCACTTCAGTGGGGTTTGAGGAAGCAGGAGGCGTGGGCACGTGCTTGCTCAGCCGTCTCTAAGAAAGCTTCTCTTTCCTTTTTTCAGATCAACTTTTCTCAGTGGGCTGGTCCTTTAGACACCTCACAGTTGGGGTCACTGCTGCCATCTCCAGCCACTGTCCCAGGTGGGAGGAGTGGCCACTGCTCTGGCTTGGCCGCTAAATTACCCTCCCACCCCACACCCCATGCCCCACATACTCCAGACTTCCTAGGCCAGGCTAGCTCCTCTCCAGGGCGCCTGGGCGTAAGCTGTGATAAACCGCTGCCGTGCGTGAGAGTCCACCCACATTCTTACGGAGGCCGCATGCTGCTCATTGTTAACCTCTGTCCATCTGATAAGTAGCCCTTTTTACCTGAAAGAATGCAGTTGACCATCTTTAGAAAATAGACCGGGGACGTAAACAATCAGTGCTCAGGAAAAACACAGGCAGGGAGCCATGGAACCAAGTGCAGACCCAAGTGGTGTCGAGGTTGCATGGAGCCCGTGGACAGGATCCCCGAGGCCGGCTGGTCGGCATGTGCATCCTGGAGCCGCAGGGTCTCCCATCCATTCTGTCATGGACTAACTTTGACTATAATAGTCACTGCTCGTTCTGAACAACAGCAACAAAACCATGATGCAAACACTGTACAACACGAACACATTTCATAGACACCTTTCAATTTTAAAAGAGATTAGTCATGGCTGGTGTTGCTCAGTGGTTGGGCATTGTCTTGTGCACCGAAAGGTTGCTGGCTCTATTCCTGGTGAGGGCACATGCCTGGGTTGTGAGCTCGATCCCCGGAGGGGGGCATGAAGGAGGCAGTGGATCGATGTTCCTCTCTCATAGATGTTTCTCTCTCTCCCTCTTCCTTCCTCTCTCTCTAAAAATCAATAATAATAAAAATCTTTTAGAAAATAAGTTTGGCTTACACATTGCATTTTTCACATTTTGAGGCACTTATTTGCACATGTCAAGGCTGGAAAGAAATGGCCAGGAAGCATTACAGCTAGAGGCTGAGGGGGACTGGCAACAGGAGAGCGCCCACTGAGGGAGGAGAACGCATGGAGGCTTCCCGCACTCTCACTGTCAAGGGAACTCCAGGGGAACCAAAACGTCCTGAAGCTTCTGCGGTTCCTGTAATGAAAGTAAACACACGTTCTGCAGATCAAAGTCAGTGGTGTTTGTAGCCGCCCGCACTGGGCTCAGAGCTGAGCCGAGCCCTGGGCCGCGCTGATGTGGCGGGAACAAACCAGCCAAGGGCCACGGCAGGGTCTGGGCTAGCAGAGGCCGCCAGATCCGTCCCTGCCGGGGAGGGTGGTGGCTGAGCCGGAGCGTGGAGCCGATGGTCCTCCAGGGCTGGGCCTGGGCTGTGGTTTCGCAGGCTGTGTCAGGGCGGGGCACTGCCTGTGGGCCAGGCGATCCCGGGACACTCCCCCTTGGCCAAGGAGGCAGCTCCCCTTCCGGATGGTCCTATGGACCTGCAGTGACAGCCCGACTGATGCCCACGGGGAGAGGGAGGGGTGAGGGAGCCGGCCTGCAGTTGCACATCCTTCTTGTCACACGGACAGTGTAGTTCGGGACATGCGCTCTGGGACTCAGCTCTCTTTGGGTGTGTGGAGCGGGGGCGGGGGGGAGGAGGGTGCATGGGGGGGAGGGTGTGTGGCCACCTCCTGCCCCAGCTCCCTCCACACACCAGACCTAACTCTCAGACCTAACTCATAGGTAGACTGAAGGTTCGTGACAGGTAGGTGAGGAAGTCAGTGGGCGTGCTGGGCTGTGTGGCCACCTCCTGCCCCAGCTCCCTCCCCGCACACACCACCTCCCTCCCTGCTCCACAATACCGTCTTTGTCCTGGAGGCCCTGGCTAGGAGGTTTGGCACCATCCCTGGTCTCGACCCACTAGATGCCCACAGCACCCCTCCCCGGGTCCTGACAGCCAAAAACGTCTGGGGATATGGCCACGCTGCCGAGCCTGACAACACGCACAGGGCAGCTGGTCCTCCAGGCGCCAGACTCTTGGCCCCCGAGGGCTCAGCACAGAGCGTGGTCAGGGTGGGTGTCCCTCTGGACAGAACGAGCCTGGTTAGGAGAAAGCTTCCTCCTCTTCCTTTGGACTGAAGATGCTCCCTAGGAGCCCTGCACCTGGAGCAGAGCAGCCCCTACAGCTGCGGGGGGGGGGGGGGGGGGGGGGGGGCGGGGGGGGAGGTGGTGGTGGTGGGGGGAGAGGTTGTGGTGGGAGGTGGGGGGAAAGGGGGAGGTGGTGATGAGAGAGGGGGGAGGTAGTGCTGGGGAAGTGGGAGGGGAAGCGGGGAGGTGATGGCAGGGGGGCAGAGAGGGAGAGGGGAAGTGGGGAGGGGGAGAGATGTGGGGGGGGAAAGGGGCCAGCTGTGGTGCGCTAACCTGCAGGGGCCTCCATGAGGACAGATGGCTGCCTGGTGGGCAGGAAGCACTCCATGCCCCAGAAGGGCTGAGTGCGGGCACCATGGCGGGGATGGGGTGGGGGCTCAGGCTTGGGCAGGAGGGCACAGGGGCGGAGGCACAGGGCCTGTGGCTGGTGAGGAGCGCGCCCCGGGGGAGAGACCGTGTTCTGGGCCTCGACAGTCTCACGTGACTTTGCTTTCCTGGGACCTCCCAGCACACAGTGCAATCCGTCTCCGGCCTCCAGGATGCCTCACTACCAGCACTTGGTCTCCCCAAGGACCGAGGGCCCTTGCGAGGTGAGCCGCGGGCTTCTCCCTGGGCTGTGAGTGCAGTGGCTGCTGTCCCAGCTTCTAGGCTCTCCCCATGAGAAATAGTGTCAGCGTCCCTGTGAGGCAAGCGCAGTTGCCATGGCGATAGCCAATCTGAGCAGGCAGTGACCTAAATCATGGCTGGAGACGGCCCCTGTCAGTCCCGCAGCCACTGCCCTGAATTAGGTGTCACGAGGGCCACCTAACATGAATCTGCAGCTCAGGAGACGGCGAGGGCTCTTCTCACTGCAGGGCCTCGGGGCTGCCGTGACCTGGCGTGGCTTCCGAGGGCACAGGTCTCCTCTCAGCCCGCTCCCTCTCCCCTCACCATCCACCTGGGCCTCAGCTGCCCACTCCACAGGCACCCCACTTCCACACACCCTCCCCCCCATGCACCCTCCTCCCCCCCTCCCCCGCTCCACACACCACCTCCCTCCCTGCTCCACGAACCCCCACCCCCCATAGTCAGGGCCACGGCCACCTCATCACATGGGTCCCTTGTCCAAGCACACCATGCAGCACACATACATACACTCCATGCACAAAACACAGACACCATACACACATGAACACACAAAACACACATCATACACACAACCCACCATACACACAACACAACACAACAGAGACACAACACACACATGCACGTACACACACCACACAACCCACCATACACACACTACACACATCATACACACAACATTCAGATAACACACAAAGACACATAATGCACACATGCACATACACATACCACACATCTCCCCAAGGCTGTCTTTCCTGCTAGCTGCTGGCACACAGGTGCTCAGAGAAAGATTGTGAGGACCCTGAGTGATGGCACCCTGGCCTTCATCGCCGGTCATCTGTCAGGGCTGCAGTGCGTCCAGCACCCACAGAGGGACCGGCAGGACGCTGGGGATTTCAGCGACAGCAATTGTACGAAGGAAATGGAGAATAGGACCAGCTCTCAGTGTTCAGGCTCAACAGAGGGACTCAAGGGAAACGCCTAGAAGAGCAGATAGGGTCCCACTCCCAGCAGCCGGTTCCCGACGTGGTGCCCTGAGAACCCACCTCCCCCACTCTTCCAGCCACTGGCCCACCCCCTTCTCCAGCCCACACTCGCCCGCCCCGTTCTCGGTCCTCCAGGCTCAATCGATGGTGACTATCGGGTACACAAACTACTTTGAGTCCATTTCTACTCTCACACGCTCCCACCTGGACACCGGGGGCAAACTGGCAGTTGGAGTTACCACTGTTTGTACCAACACCATCGAGAAAGCCTCTCTGTCTGCTCCGTGCGGGCTGCTTTGCTCCGTGCGTGTGCGTGTGCCTGCACCGAGGCCGGGAGCAGGCGGGGAGTCGCTGTGACGTCCTTCCACTTGGCTGAAGGGCAGACACGGGACAGGAGAGGAACGGGTGTTTGGCTTGAGAGGCAGGTCTTGAAGGAGCAAAGGGGGAGGACATCCCCTCTCCCCACCCCACTGGTGCGATGCCTCCATGTGGGCGTCACTTCTTCCCTGAATTAATCTTTCACAACATATCACCACGTGCTTCGCTTCTGCGTGCCCCTTAAGACTGTCGATTCAAGAATGGTTTTATTTCTGGAAATTTTTTTAACATTACAGCTTAACATATTTTCATGTTGTGTTATTTTACTTCTCTCTGGGGAGACCAGTGTGTGTGTGTCCACCCTTCGGGTCTGACGTGCTGCTGGGACCGTCCTACTCTGTGCGGTGGCCACGTCCACGTCCCGCTCCTCACTGAGCTCTGGGGGTGCAGGTGGGGGCTCGGCTCCCTTCTGCTGCCCTGGCGCTTCCTGCCCGCAGCCCTACTGTGTTTTCCAATCCACCCTCCCACTTCCTCAGACCACTGCTGCCTCCTCCTCCTCCTCCTCCTCCTCCTCTGCAAACCCTCAGTACCCGCTCCCTCCTCCTGCCAGGGCCCCCTGGTTTAACTGTCTTCTCCCGAGGTTGGGATCCAGGCCTGCCTCCCCTGGCGGTCCCCTGTGCTGTCCCTGAATCCCTGTGCCACCGGCCCCATCTCTCCTGCACCATCACTATCACCTCACTTTCCTCTCCCCATCCTGAGCGGGAGAGCCCCTTTCCCCAGACCGCCCTCAGCAGGCGGCGGACGTCCGTGCAGATTGCTATGAACCCCTTGAATTTCAGCAAAGAGGGGGTAGCTGAGGACAGGCCCTGTGACGCGCAGATGCGGGACCTCCGCCGACAGTCCTTCCCCTGGAGACCAGCACACCACGGCACAGGCACAGGGGCCACACCGGCCCCTGGGGGGCTCCACAGTCACAGCCCTCGCCCAGGCCTCCTCCTCTCCAAGCTTCGGAGGGAAGTTGAAGAAAGGAAGATCTTGATCATCTTTTAAAAAACGATAAGGCAAAAAAAAAGATAAAAAGGAGGACTGCATTGAAAAACCTGGGCATGTTGTGAATTGTGCTTTTTTCCTCAGGGAACGAGGTTGCCTAGTGAGTGGCTGCAGCACACACCCCGCTGGCGGGGGCTCCGGCTCTGCTCACAGCTGTGAGTGTCTTATAGATCCTCCACTAGAACCCCTGCCAGTGAGCAAGCAAAAGCCTGGTCACTGTTGTTTCTGTATTATTGTTATTTTTTCAATTTAAAAAAAATATATGTTTTTTATTGATTTCAGAGAGGAAGGAGAAGGAGTGAGGGATAGAAACAACAATGATGAGAGGATCATGGATCGGCTGCCTCCTGCTTGCCCCACACTGGGGATAGAGCCCGCAACCCGGGCATGTGCCCTGACTGGGAATTGAACCGTGACCTCCTGGTTCATAGGTCAACACTCAACCACTGAGCCACACCAGCAGGGCCTCTGTATTATTTTCAAGCTGATGTCTCAGACCTAACTCATAGGTAGCCTGAAGGTTCGTGACAGGTAGGTGAGGAAGTCAGTGGGTGTTCTGGGCTGTTTGGCCACCTCCTACCCCAGCTCCTGCCCCTGGCTGGGGCCCTTCTGCCATCCGCTGGACCAGGGGGGCTGCAGCGGAACCCTAGCTTAGGAGATGGAAGTGCTTTCAAGATCGCAGGCAGGACCCAAGAGCTCAGGAGGCAGGCTGCTCCGTGGTGCTCTCCCGGCTCCCCTCTGCACCTGCTTCAGCATCGACCCCTGTCTGCCTTCCCCTGGATGCCACTTCACTGTGTATCACTGACCCATGTTTTCCTAACGTTCTACATAAACACCCAGGCCTTGCCAGAATCCTCAAAGGACACAAAGGGTTTGAGCTGTCTCCTAGCTGTGACTCTGTGGGGATGAATAAGATACGGAGTGTCTATTGGCAATAGCAGGCAAAACAAAGGCTTGCGAGAAACGGAGTGAGCCCTAGGCTGTATAACCAGCACTGTCTTCAAAGTACAGAAGGTTCATGCAGAGCCCCCTCCCAATAGGTAGAAGAGAAATGTCCTGGTTTCAACATAACAGTCTCCTCTTTGTGGAGATAAAACCAGAGTTCAATATTTATCACTGAGTACATTGCTCTGTGTCTATAAGTTTCTTCCTCTGAAAAATAATTGTGTTGGAAACGTGGAGATGTGTTACACGCACACGTTTTCATAGTCTGAGGGATTAGTCATCTATTGGTAGGTGAGGAATTACTAGGCACTTAGTGGCTTGGAAGAGTGACTCTGTTACCTCGCAGTTTCTGTGGTCCAGGGATCCTGTGTGACTCAGCTGTATCATGTGCTCTGGGTCTCCCAGGCCGCAGTTGGAGCATTGTCTGGGCTGTGTCTCATCTGAAGGCTCGCATGGGGAGGGACTCACTCCCAGCTCACTCACACGCTGCTGGTTGGTGTGATTCAGTTTCTGGGAGGCTGTGGCTGGACGCATCTCTCAGTTTTTCACCATGAGGGCTCCTCCAATATACAGCCTGCTTCACCTCGGAGCACACCAGGTCAGGGAGAGGGCTGGCCACCAGGTCAGGGGGAGGGCTGGCCACCAGGTCAGGGGGAGGGCTGGCCACCAGGTCAGGGGGAGGGCTGGCCACCAAGTCAGGGAGAGGGCTGGCCACCAAGTCAGGGAGAGGGCTGGCCACCAAGTCAGGGAGAGGGCTGGCCACCAAGTCAGGGGGAGGGCTGGCCACCAAGTTAGGGAGAGGGCTGGCCACCAAGTCAGGGAGAGGGCTGGCCACCAAGTCAGGGGGAGGGCTGGCCACCAAGTCAGAGAGAGGGCTGGCCACCAAGTCAGGGAGAGGGCTGGCCACCAAGTCAGGGAGAGGGCTGGCCACTAGGTCAGGGGGAGGGCTGGTCTCCAGGTCAGGGGGGAGGGTCGGCCATCAGGTCAGGGAGAGGACTCGCCACCCAGATGGCAGTCATTGTCCTTTGTAACCTAAGCACAGAAGTGTTTTTATTTTATTTATTGAAGTGCAATCACAGGATGCAGCCTCACACAGGAGCGCAAATCCCACGAGGACGTGGGGAGGAGGCAGGCCATGAAGAGCACCTCTGTGAGTAGCCGCCCACCCTGGCCTGCCTGCACCCCACCCTCTGCGGGAAACACTCTGCGCTCGCCCTGCGCTCGCCCGGGGCTCGGCAGCTCCCCTGGCCCAGGAGGGAGGGTGCCTATGCCTGTGTTTGCATTTGAACCCCCACCCAAGAGCAGAGCGCTTTGACCTGACCAGTCGGATACCAAAGGTCTCAATCCCGGCACAGGGCTCGGGATTTCCTGTGCTCCTAAGCCCAGGAATCCTCTCGCTGTAATTATGCAGCCGCAGGAACTCTTCAAGAGGGTGGATAGTGGGAGGTAAGGAATGAGTCTCCACGCAGCCTGCACATTTGCCGGTGGAAACCATCTCGGAGGGTTGCCGGTGCTCCAGGCGGAGGGGCTGCGCTCTGACCTTCAGGAGCTCAGGGACCTCCTGCTGCTGAGACCCCCAGGCAGCTCCCCTCCCCTCCTCCAGGCCAGGCCCCTCCCTCCAGCCAGACCTGGCCCCTGCTGGGCTCTGCAGGTTGCCTCTCCCCGCTAAGTGCCTGAGCTCAATGTGTTACTGGGGTACATGCTCACCCCCCCCAGGCAAAGGCCAGTGGTCAGAGGTCAGGTGTCTTATCTGGGGGCACCTAGACCCCCACAATCTGGGAAACGCCAGAAAGCGAGTATTTTCACTGATAATAGCATTTTGCTTTAGGCTTTGAGAGGGTGCTTTCCCCTGTGAAAGCTCAGTTAATTCTCCGCTTGTCAACCAATGGAAACACCAGTGCGTGCGTGTGTGCGTGCGTGTGCGTGCGTGTGCGTGTGCGTGTGTGTGTGTGTGTGTGCGCGCGCGTGTGTGTGTGTGTGAGAGAGAGAGAGAGAGAGAGAGAGAGAGCGAGAGCGGAAAAGTGAGGCAGCCACCTGAGCTGCCTGGTCAGTTTGCACCGGATAATCAATGATGCTCAGGTGACCCCGAGGCTGAATTGTTCACATACATGTGACGAGCGGACAAATCACACATTGACAAACAGGCCTGGCCGAAGGCGCCAGTCCTGGCTCAGGACACACTCGCTGGCCAGCTCTGCCACTTCCAGTTCCTCGGGGACAGTCAAGGCCTGCGGGGGTCAGTGGGGTGGCATTTGGAATGTACCTAAGTCAGGCTAGCTCCCAGCCTTCATTTTGGCTGAGAAAGTCCTGCTGCCCACAGCTGGGTGGCCCTTACCCTGCAGGGAAACTGGCTGGCATTTCCCCGCCAGTTCCCAGGCAGCCAGAGGAGGGGCTTCCTGGTCAGCTGCTCTTCTGGAACGTCCGATTCTTTCCTGCTTCAGTCTCCACACTGTCGGTCAGCGGGAAGGACTCCACCCTCCCTGTGCCCCGGCATCAGACCCGTGTGGCCAGCACAGGGCAGCTGTGTGCACAGCAAGGCCACTGAACGCAGAGGACTGTGGGAACTCTGATCCCTGCACCATCTCCTTTCTGTTCCCAGCTCACCTGCCACAGATCGAGGTGGGGCCTGAGCCGAAGGAATACTGTTGGGCCAGCCAGGTAGCTGCGGGTGACGACCATTGTGTGGGTCCTGGGAGGTACCAGTGGTCTCCGCATAGAAATAAAAATTGAGCCTGCTTAGTACCTTCTCATAAATGTGAGCACTGACACTCGTGAGCAAGGCTCTGAGCTTTGTGGCCAGAGACAGAAAGGGTAAGTCTCTCTCTCAGGGGCATCCAGGGCCTCCCGCAGGTGGCGGTGCAGTGGGAACATTGCGTGTCGGGCAGGCCTGGTGCAGGCCTGGTGCTGGCCAGCCTCGTGGGAAGCTGTCCTTTACCAGGTGTATATGATGCCTAGATCCTCCACAGCCAAGGGCCACACACCAGGTGGCTCAACAAGAAATGTCTGCCCCCTTCCCGCCCCCCGTCCCGGAGGCTGGGGTCAGGTCCAGGTGTGGGCAGGGCTGGCTCCCCCAGAGGCCTCTCTCCCTATGTCCTCACCTGGTTGTCCCTCTGCTTGTCTGTGTCCTCATCTCCTCTCTCTCTAAGGACTCCCGGCACCTTGGACCAGGGCCCACCCGTATGACCTGATTTTACCTTGATCACCTCTGTGATGACCCTCTCTCCAAAGGCAGCCACATGCTAAGATGCCGGGAGTTACGCCTCCAACATAGGAATTTGGGGGATACAATCCAGCCCATGACCGCAGGTTTTTAAGGGTAGTAGATTTAATGGGCAGGCAGGAGAAATTAATGTTTCTGGAGCCACAGGAGCAGGTGGGCTGATGGGATGATACCAGCTACATGTGGGGGACCAGGGGTGGTGGTGAGTGAGGCCGAGTGGCTCAGAACCCAAAGCCCACAGAGTCCCTGCTGTCTCCAGGAGGGGCCTCGCTTGGCCTCTGAATAGGAGAGAAGGTTTCTTCTGCATCCAAGGCACTGTCGGAGGAAAGCCTTAATAAATAGGTTCAACATGGCTTGATACCCATTATGAGAAGATACTAAAACAAAAATTAAAGGGAAAGCCTCTATTATATCAACATATAATCTGTTTGCAACTTAGGGTAATGACAGTCTTAAAACCTGTCATTTTTGGGCCAAAGGCAATACCAGCATTAAAAAGGGGAAGGCGATCAATCCGGCATTTCCTTTAAGGGGACGGGCCTGCGTGTCAGTGGTGTAAGAGGACATGGCAGTGGGCTCTGGGCCTCGAAGGGCCCTGCTCATGGGAGAATGGCGCTGCTAAGAGCTCAGCGCTTCCTGCCTGTGCGGCAAGCCCTTCCATTGCTCTCTAAACGTAACTTAAAGCACTGGGTGCTACCAGCTCAATGGCAGCAGATCATGCTCCTTGGAAATAAATGCATGTATTTTGGGTTTGTGGACCAGTCCCTGATGGGTGTCAGGTGTCAGTGTGCAGCCTTCAGAACGTTTCCCAAGCACAGTGGTTCCATACATGTGTGCATGTGTGTCTGGTCACATGCATCCCACGTGCCCTCATGCATACGTGCGTCTGTGAACCTGGGCCATGTCACCCGATTTCTCTGCAGTTGAGATGGCTGAGAGGACATGCTGCAGCCAGGGCGGGCTCCATGCCCGGTTCCCACCATCTTCAGCTCTAACAGTGATTTCATGAAGGCCTCACAGAAATGGAAATATCTGCAGCAAAGAGCCCTAGCATGTGACAATTTTAACATTTAGCCCCCAAGGAAACATTGCAGATCCTAATACTGTTAAATCTGTCGTCAGGTCCTCGGCATTGGGGCTCACGGGGAGGGACCAGTCCCCGGAGTGCAGGAGGGCTGGAGCTGGAGCCCAAGGCCAGTCCTGTGACCCATGTGCACCTGCAGATGTCAGCACAGAGAGCAGGGTGGGTGGGGGCAGGCTGGGGGAGGGTAGGCTTGGGGAGGATAGGCTGGGGAAGGGTAGACTTGGGGGAGGGTAGGTTGGGGGAGGGTAGGCTTGGGGGAGGGTGGGCTGGGGGAGGGTAAGCTAGGGGAGGGGAGGCTGGGGGAGGGTAGGCTTGGGGGAGGCTGGGCTGGGGAAAGGGAGGCTGGGGGAGGGTAGGCTGGGGGCAGGCAGGCTGGGAGAGGGTAGGCTTAGGGGAGGCTGGGCTGGGCAAAGGGGAGCTAGGGGAGGCGAGGCAGGGAGAGTTCTCTGAGAAGAAGAGAGGAGCAGGTGACAGGAGGCTCAGCCTTGTCACTTCCCCAGGTAACCCTGGGTCCTCTCTCCTGTCCATGTGCTGCCGGAAAGGAATAGGGGGACGGGTCTAGTAATTCCTGAAGACAGCTCCTCCATCTTCCCGTTTTCCTCGGGTCCTGTTGGAGGGAGGAGGCCGAGGCCTTGGGCCAGGAGGGCATGGGTTGGATCCACTTGTTACACATCGTCCAGGTTTACAGAGACCATGAAAAACAAACCCACTCGGCTCGGCCTCTCTGGCGCAGGAATGGCACGGCCCTGGTGGCAGCTCTGCTCACGTCCCTCCCGGGGACTTGCTGGCATGAGGCTGCCAGAGCTGAAAGAAAGGGTGAGCGAGCTCCCAGAACATGTCACCAAGGGGGCTGGCCAGAGTGGGATACATAAGTGGAGACTGAAGTGAAAGCGTTTCAAGGGGAAGATTCTGGAAGCCAGGCCAGAGCCACAGTGGAAAGCTGTGCGCCAGGAAGGCCCACAGAGGGCCTGAGCAGTGCCCGACGGTGCTGTCAGGGTGGAGGCCCGGCGATGACAGCAGGAGGAGCAGGAGGGTCAGGGGTCCTCTCGAATCCTGAGGGACCAGGCCTGGGGTTGGCACAGGCTCTTGGGAGGGCACTCAGGGCTCCCTGTGGAGTGAGAAGTCATAGGGACGGAGCAGGGGGCTGTGAGGCCTCCTGCCGAGGGGGCCTCTCCCGGGCATTGCTGGAATGGCTCAGAGCCACCAACCCAGGCACCGGCCGGCCTGCTGAGGCGAGGCTGGCACAGGGGCCCCCAGAGGAACCTGAACCCACCAGCGACCGAAGTGCTGGCCCCTCGGGAGGGCTCAACGCGGGGCAAGTGCAGGTCGCAGGAGGGCTGCACTGAGCTCAGCAGGAGCGCCTCTGTTCAAAGACCGTCCCCCCCCACCTCCGGCCCTGACCTTGAGCCATGCGCTCCCGGAGGACGTCTCCCTGCTGAAAATGGAGAAAAGCATAGCAGCACCCACAGTCTGATGGCGGGTGAAGCATTGCGCACAGGCCCATGCAGAGCGTTTCACACACACTTCCTGAAATTTGAGGATAAAAGAGAAAAAATACCAGATACGATGGTAAAATCGGCTCTCCTGATTTGTCACAAGAATCCTGCCTTTTGAACACTCAGCTTAAGTCGGAGAGTATTTATTGAATATGTAAATGAACATGTTGCACATTTAATCTTGTTTCAACAAGATTGCAAGAGCTTTAAAGAACACCGTGTCTTAATGCCCTAATTTCACTTTGATGGAATAATCAGAGGAGCCTGAAGGGCACGTGAGCAGGCTGATCAGGGCGCCGCCCACGAGCGGCTGTCCGTGCCCAGCAGGGCTCCCTTCCATAGGCTGCGATCCCTCCCGGGAACAAAACGACATCTGTCCATCTAAACGCGCAGCAGGTGAGGTGGGAGAGGTCCCAGGACGTTAACAAGTGACTCAGAGATTGTATAGTCGCTGTTATTTTGTGTGTCAAAGAGAAAGAGTGAGAGGCAGAGAGAACACTAGAAATATATGCCACAGAATCGAGGGAGCTACATTGAGGGTCATTTTTATTTTCCTGCTTATGCTGGTCTTTATCTCTCAAACTTCTTGTTAGGAATAGAGGAAGACGCGGAACTATGATGAACCTGTAACAAGAAAACATGGAACATGAGTCCATACTGTATTGTGCTGTGGGGTCCAAAAACCTAATTCAATAAAAGGGAAAAAAAAGGAAAAATTAGTTAAAAATGGATTTTGCAGAGATTTTTATGTCCACGGCCTGTGGCCTCAGCACGAGTCACCAATGGAACCTACCTCTCCCCTGCGCTCAGGCCTGTGCTCTAGGAGCCACTAGGGAAGGCCGTTCAGACCTCAGCCGTGTCGGTTCTGTCACCAGCTCTTCGGTGAGCGTTGATGAGGGACACTGACTAGATGGGCCCAGGGCGGTGGAGAGTCTGGGGACGCGCTAGAACGAAGGAGAGCCATGTGGGGAAGGTTCACAGGGGCTCTGAACAGGCCTGCAGGTGTGGAAGGCAGACACTGATGCAGGACCTGGCCTCGAGCAAGGATGGTGAGCAAGGTGAAGTGACAGTGTTCTCAGGAAGTCGGTGGGGACAGCTGGGGCTCGGGCTGCTGGGTGCCTGCCCTTCATGGAGAAGGGGCTAGGGTGCCTAGCTGAGAACTGTGTGTGGCTCCTTTCCCAGCAGGTGTGTGTGGTTCCTTTCCCAGCAGATGTGTGTGGTTCCTTTCCCGGCAGGTGTGTGTGGCTCCTTTACTGGCAGGTGTGTGTGGATCCTTCCCGGCAGGTGTGTGTGGTTCCTTTAATGGCAGGTGTGTGTGGCTCCTTTACTGGCAGGTGTGTGTGGATCCTTTACTGGCAGGTGTGTGTGGTTCCTTTCCTGGCAGGTGTGTGTAGTTCCTTTACTGGCAGGTGTGTGTGTGGTTCCTTTACTGGCAGGTGTGTGTGTGGTTCCTTTCCTGGCAGGTGTGTGTGGTTCCTTTACTGGCAGGTGTGTGTGGTTCCTTTACTGGAAAGTGTGTGTGGTTCCTTTACTGACAGGTGTGTGTGGCTCCTTTACTGGCAGGTGTGTGTGGTTCCTTTCCCGGCAGGTGTGTGTAGTTCCTTTACTGGCAGGTGTGTGTGGTTCCTTTACTGGCAGGTGTGTGTGGTTCCTTTACTGGCAGGTGTGTGTGGTTCCTTTACGGGCAGGTGTGTGTGTGGTTCCTTTACTGGTAGGTGTGTGTAGTTCCTTTACTGGCAGGTGTGTGTGGCTCCTTTACTGGCAGGTGTGTGTGGTTACTTTACTGGCAGGTGTGTGTGGTTCCTTTACTGGCAGGTGTGTGTGTGGTTCCTTTACTGGCAGGTGTGTGTAGTTCCTTTACTGGCAGGTGTGTGTGGTTCCTTTGCTGGCAGGTGTGTGTAGTTCCTTTACTGGCAGGTGTGTGTGGTTCCTTTGCTGGCAGGTGTGTGTGGTTCCTTTCCTGGCAGGTGTGTGTGTAGTTCCTTTACTGGCAGGTGTGTGTGGTTCCTTTACTGGCAGGTGTGTGTAGTTCCTTTACTGGCAGGTGTGTGTGGTTCCTTTCCTGGCAGGTGTGTGTGGTTCCTTTCCTGGCAGGTGTGTGTGTAGTTCCTTTACTGGCAGGTGTGTGTGGTTCCTTTACTGGCAGGTGTGTGTGGTTCCTTTACTGGCAGGTGTGTGTGTGGTTCCTTTACTGGCAGGTGTGTGTAGTTCCTTTACTGGCAGGTGTGTGTGGTTCCTTTCCTGGCAGGTGTGTGTGTGGCTCCTTTACTGGCAGGTGTGTGTGGTTCTTAACTGGCAGGTGTGTGTGGTTCCTTTACGGGCAGGTGTGTGTGTGGATCCTTTACTGGTAGGTGTGTGTAGTTCCTTTACTGGCAGGTGTGTGTGGCTCCTTTACTGGCAGGTGTGTGTGGTTACTTTACTGGCAGGTGTGTGTGGTTCCTTTACTGGCAGGTGTGTGTGGTTCCTTTCCTGGCAGGTGTGTGTGGTTCCTTTACTGACAGGTGTGTGTGGTTCCTTTCCCGGCAGGTGTGTGTGCTTCCTTTCCCAGCAGGTGTGTGTGTAGTTCCTTTACTGGCAGGTGTGTGTGGTTCCTTTACTGGCAGGTGTGTGTGGTTCCTTTACCGGCAGGTGTGTGTGTGGTTCCTTTACTGGCAGGTGTGTGTGGTTCCTTTACTGGCAGGTGTGTGTGGTTCCTTTACCGGCAGGTGTGTGTGTGGTTCCTTTACTGGCAGGTGTGTGTAGTTCCTTTACTGGCAGGTGTGTGTGGTTCCTTTCCTGGCAGGTGTGTGTGGCTCCTTTACTGGCAGGTGTGTGTGTAGTTCCTTTCCCGGCAGGTGTGTGTGGTTCCTTTACTGGCAGGTGTGTGTGATTCCTTTACTGGCAGGTGTGTGTGTGGTTCCTTTACTGGCAGGTGTGTGTGGTTCCTTTACTGGCAGGTGTGTGTGGTTCCTTTACTGGCAGGTGTGTGTGGTTCCTTTACAGGCAGGTGTGTGTGTGGTTCCTTTACTGGTAGGTGTGTGTAGTTCCTTTACTGGCAGGTGTGTGTGGTTACTTTACTGGCAGGTGTGTGTGGTTCCTTTACTGGCAGGTGTGTGTGTGGTTCCTTTACCGGCAGGTGTGTGTGTGGTTCCTTTACTGGCAGGTGTGTGTAGTTCCTTTACTGGCAGGTGTGTGTGGTTCCTTTCCTGGCAGGTGTGTGTGGCTCCTTTACTGGCAGGTGTGTGTGTAGTTCCTTTCCCGGCAGGTGTGTGTGGTTCCTTTACTGGCAGGTGTGTGTGGTTCCTTTACTGGCAGGTGTGTGTGTGGTTCCTTTACTGGCAGGTGTGTGTGGTTCCTTTACTGGCAGGTGTGTGTGGTTCCTTTACTGGCAGGTGTGTGTGGTTCCTTTCCGGGCAGGTGTGTGTGTAGTTCCTTTACTGGCAGGTGTGTGTGGTTCCTTTACTGGCAGGTGTGTGTGGTTCCTTTAGGGCAGGTGTGTGTGTGTTTCCTTTACTGGCAGGTATGTGTGGTTCCTTTCCCGGCAGGTGTGTGTGTGGTTCCTTTCCCGGCAGGTGTGTGTGGTTCCTTTACTGGCAGGTGTGTGTGGTTCCTTTACTGGCAGGTGTGTGTGGCTCCTTTACTGGCAGGTGTGTGTGGTTCCTTTCCTGGCAGGTGTGTGTGTGGTTCCTTTACTGGCAGGTATGTGTGGTTCCTTTCCCGGCAGGTGTGTGTGGTTCCTTTACTGGCCGGTGTGTGTGGTTCCTTTACTGGCAGGTGTGTGTGGTTCCTTTACTGGCAGGTGTGTGTAGTTCCTTTACTGGCAGGTATGTGTGGTTCCTTTCCTGGCAGGTGTGTGTGGTTCCTTTCCTGGCAGGTGTGTGTGTAGTTCCTTTACTGGCAGGTGTGTGTGGTTCCTTTACTGGCAGGTGTGTGTGGTTCCTTTACTGGCAGGTGTGTGTGGTTCCTTTACTGGCAGGTGTGTGTGTGGTTCCTTTACTGGCAGGTGTGTGTAGTTCCTTTACTGGCAGGTGTGTGTGGTTCCTTTCCTGGCAGGTGTGTGTGTGGCTCCTTTACTGGCAGGTGTGTGTGGTTCCTTTACTGGCAGGTGTGTGTGGTTCCTTTACGGGCAGGTGTGTGTGTGGTTCCTTTACTGGTAGGTGTGTGTAGTTCCTTTACTGGCAGGTGTGTGTGGCTCCTTTACTGGCCGGTGTGTGTGGTTACTTTACTGGCAGGTGTGTGTGGTTCCTTTACTGGCAGGTGTGTGTGTGGTTCCTTTACTGGCAGGTGTGTGTAGTTCCTTTACTGGCAGGTGTGTGTGGTTCCTTTCCTGGCAGGTGTGTGTGGTTCCTTTCCTGGCAGGTGTGTGTGTAGTTCCTTTACTGGCAGGTGTGTGTGGTTCCTTTACTGGCAGGTGTGTGTGGTTCCTTTACCGGCAGGTGTGTGTGTGGTTCCTTTACTGGCAGGTGTGTGTAGTTCCTTTACTGGCAGGTGTGTGTGGTTCCTTTACTGGCAGGTGTGTGTGGTTCCTTTCCTGGCAGGTGTGTGTGTAGTTCCTTTACTGGCAGGTGTGTGTGGTTCCTTTACTGGCAGGTGTGTGTGGTTCCTTTCCTGGCAGGTGTGTGTGGTTCCTTTACTGGCAGGTGTGTGTGGTTCCTTTCCTGGCAGGTGTGTGTGGTTCCTTTACTGACAGGTGTGTGTGGTTCCTTTCCCGGCAGGTGTGTGTGCTTCCTTTCCCAGCAGGTGTGTGTGTAGTTCCTTTACTGGCAGGTGTGTGTGGTTCCTTTACTGGCAGGTGTGTGTGGTTCCTTTACCGGCAGGTGTGTGTGTAGTTCCTTTACTGGCAGGTGTGTGTGGTTCCTTTACTGGCAGGTGTGTGTGGTTCCTTTACCGGCAGGTGTGTGTGTGGTTCCTTTACTGGCAGGTGTGTGTAGTTCCTTTACTGGCAGGTGTGTGTGGTTCCTTTCCTGGCAGGTGTGTGTGGCTCCTTTAATGGCAGGTGTGTGTGTAGTTCCTTTCCCGGCAGGTGTGTGTGGTTCCTTTCCCAGCAGGTGTGTGTGGTTCCTTTCCTGGCAGGTGTGTGTGGTTCCTTTACCGGCAGGTGTGTGTGGTTACTTTACTGGCAGGTGTGTGTGGTTCCTTTCCTGGCAGGTGTGTGTGGTTACTTTACTGGCAGGTGTGTGTGGTTCCTTTCCCGGCAGGTGTGTGTGGTTCCTTTCCCGGCAGGTGTGTGTGCTTCCTTTCCCAGCAGGTATGTGTGGTTCCTTTACTGGCAGGTGTGTGTGGTTACTTTCCTGGCAGGTGTGTGTGGTTCCTTTCCTGGCAGGTGTGTGTGGTTCCTTTCCCGGCAGGTGTGTGTGCTTCCTTTCCCAGCAGGTGTGTGTGGTTCCTTTCCTGGCAGGTGTGTGTGGTTCCTTTACTGGCAGGTGTGTGTGTGGTTCCTTTACTGGCAGGTATGTGTGGTTCCTTTCCCGGCAGGTGTGTGTGGTTCCTTTACTGGCAGGTGTGTGTAGTTCCTTTACTGGCAGGTGTGTGTGGTTCCTTTCCTGGCAGGTGGGTGTGGCTCCTTTACTGGCAGGTGTGTGTGGTTCCTTTACTGGCAGGTGTGTGTGGTTCCTTTAGGGCAGGTGTGTGTGTGGTTCCTTTACTGGCAGGTATGTGTGGTTCCTTTCCTGGCAGGTGTGTGTGTGGTTCCTTTCCTGGCAGGTGTGTGTGGTTCCTTTACTGGCAGGTGTGTGTGTGGTTCCTTTACTGGCAGGTGTGTGTGTGGTTCCTTTCCCGGCAGGTGTGTGTGGCTTTTTTACTGGCAGGTGTGTGTGGTTCCTTTACTGGCAGGTGTGTGTGGTTCCTTTACTTGCAGGTGTGTGTGGCTCCTTTAATGGCAGGTGTGTGTGCTTCCTTTCCCGGCAGGTGTGTGTAGTTCCTTTACTGGCAGGTGTGTGTGGTTCCTTTACTGGCAGGTGTGTGTGTGGTTCCTTTACCGGCAGGTGTGTGTGGTTCCTTTACTTGCAGGTGTGTGTGGCTCCTTTAATGGCAGGTGTGTGGCTTCCTTTCCCGGCAGGTGTGTGTGGTTCCTTTCCTGGCAGGTGTGTGTGGTTCCTTTCCCGGCAGGTGTGTGTGGTTCCTTTACTGGCAGGTGTGTGTGGTTCCTTTACTGGCAGGTGTGTGTAGTTCCTTTCCTGGCAGGTGTGTGTAGTTCCTTTACTGGCAGGTGTGTGTGTGGTTCCTTTACTGGCAGGTGTGTGTGGTTCCTTTACTGGCAGGTGTGTGTGGTTCCTTTACTGGCAGGTGTGTGTGTGGCTCCTTTACTGGCAGGTGTGTGTAGTTCCTTTCCTGGCAGGTGTGTGTGGTTCCTTTCCTGGCAGGTGTGTGTGGTTCCTTTACTGGCAGGTGTGTGTGTGGTTCCTTTACTGGCAGGTGTGTGTGGCTCCTTTACTGGCAGGTGTGTGTAGTTCCTTTACTGGCAGGTGTGTGTGGTTCCTTTCCTGGCAGGTGTGTGTGGTTCCTTTCCTGGCAGGTGTGTGTGGTTCCTTTACTGGCAGGTGTGTGTAGTTCCTTTACTGGCAGGTGTGTGTGGTTCCTTTCCTGGCAGGTGTGTGTGGCTCCTTTACTGGCAGGTGTGTGTAGTTCCTTTACTGGCAGGTGTGTGTGGTTCCTTTCCTGCCAGGTGTGTGTGTGGTTCCTTTACTGGCAGGTGTGTGTGGTTCCTTTACTGGCAGGTGTGTGTGGTTCCTTTACTGGCAGGTGTGTGTGTGTTTCCTTTACTGGCAGGTATGTGTGGTTCCTTTCCCGGCAGGTGTGTGTGTCGTTCCTTTCCCGGCAGGTGTGTTTGGTTCCTTTCCTGGCAGGTGTGTGTGTGGTTCCTTTACTGGCAGGTGTGTGTGGTTCCTTTACTGGCAGGTGTGTGTGGTTCCTTTCCTGGCAGGTGTGTGTGGTTCCTTTACTGACAGGTGTGTGTGGTTCCTTTACTGGCAGGTGTGTGTGTGGTTCCTTTACCGGCAGGTGTGTGTGGTTCCTTTACTTGCAGGTGTGTGTGGCTCCTTTAATGGCAGGTGTGTGTGCTTCCTTTCCCGGCAGGTGTGTGTGGTTCCTTTCCTGGCAGGTGTGTGTGGTTCCTTTCCCGGCAGGTGTGTGTGGTTCCTTTACTGGCAGGTGTGTGTGGTTCCTTTACTGGCAGGTGTGTGTAGTTCCTTTCCTGGCAGGTGTGTGTAGTTCCTTTACTGGCAGGTGTGTGTGTGGTTCCTTTACTGGCAGGTGTGTGTGGTTCCTTTACTGGCAGGTGTGTGTGGTTCCTTTACTGGCAGGTGTGTGTGTGGCTCCTTTACTGGCAGGTGTGTGTAGTTCCTTTCCTGGCAGGTGTGTGTGGTTCCTTTCCTGGCAGGTGTGTGTGGTTCCTTTACTGGCAGGTGTGTGTGTGGTTCCTTTACTGGCAGGTGTGTGTGGCTCCTTTACTGGCAGGTGTGTGTAGTTCCTTTACTGGCAGGTGTGTGTGGTTCCTTTCCTGGCAGGTGTGTGTGGTTCCTTTCCTGGCAGGTGTGTGTGGTTCCTTTACTGGCAGGTGTGTGTAGTTCCTTTACTGGCAGGTGTGTGTGGTTCCTTTCCTGGCAGGTGTGTGTGGCTCCTTTACTGGCAGGTGTGTGTAGTTCCTTTACTGGCAGGTGTGTGGTTCCTTTCCTGCCAGGTGTGTGTGTGGTTCCTTTACTGGCAGGTGTGTGTGGTTCCTTTACTGGCAGGTGTGTGTGGTTCCTTTACTGGCAGGTGTGTGTGTGTTTCCTTTACTGGCAGGTATGTGTGGTTCCTTTCCCGGCAGGTGTGTGTGTGTCGTTCCTTTCCCGGCAGGTGTGTTTGGTTCCTTTCCTGGCAGGTGTGTGTGTGGTTCCTTTACTGGCAGGTGTGTGTGGTTCCTTTACTGGCAGGTGTGTGTGGTTCCTTTCCTGGCAGGTGTGTGTGGTTCCTTTACTGACAGGTGTGTGTGGTTCCTTTCCCGGCAGGTGTGTGTGCTTCCTTTCCCAGCAGGTGTGTGTGTAGTTCCTTTACTGGCAGGTGTGTGTGGTTCCTTTACTGGCAGGTGTGTGTGGTTCCTTTACCGGCAGGTGTGTGTGTGGTTCCTTTACTGGCAGGTGTGTGTGGTTACTTTACTGGCAGGTGTGTGTGGTTCCTTTACGGGCAGGTGTGTGTGTGGTTCCTTTACTGGCAGGTGTGTGTAGTTCCTTTACTGGCAGGTGTGTGTGGTTCCTTTCCTGGCAGGTGTGTGTGGCTCCTTTACTGGCAGGTGTGTGTGTAGTTCCTTTCCCGGCAGGTGTGTGTGGTTCCTTTACTGGCAGGTGTGTGTGATTCCTTTACTGGCAGGTGTGTGTGTGGTTCCTTTACTGGCAGGTGTGTGTGGTTCCTTTAGTGGCAGGTGTGTGTGGTTCCTTTACTGGCAGGTGTGTGTGGTTCCTTTCCTGGCAGGTGTGTGTGTAGTTCCTTTACTGGCAGGTGTGTGTGGTTCCTTTACTGGCAGGTGTGTGTGGTTCCTTTAGGGCAGGTGTGTGTGTGTTTCCTTTACTGGCAGGTATGTGTGGTTCCTTTCCCGGCAGGTGTGTGTGTGGTTCCTTTCCCGGCAGGTGTGTGTGGTTCCTTTACTGGCAGGTGTGTGTGGTTCCTTTACTGGCAGGTGTGTGTGGCTCCTTTACTGGCAGGTGTGTGTGGTTCCTTTCCTGGCAGGTGTGTGTGTGGTTCCTTTACTGGCAGGTATGTGTGGTTCCTTTCCCGGCAGGTGTGTGTGGTTCCTTTACTGGCCGGTGTGTGTGGTTCCTTTACTGGCAGGTGTGTGTGTGGTTCCTTTACTGGCAGGTGTGTGTAGTTCCTTTACTGGCAGGTATGTGTGGTTCCTTTCCTGGCAGGTGTGTGTGGTTCCTTTCCTGGCAGGTGTGTGTGTAGTTCCTTTACTGGCAGGTGTGTGTGGTTCCTTTACTGGCAGGTGTGTGTGGTTCCTTTACTGGCAGGTGTGTGTGGTTCCTTTACTGGCAGGTGTGTGTGTGGTTCCTTTACTGGCAGGTGTGTGTAGTTCCTTTACTGGCAGGTGTGTGTGGTTCCTTTCCTGGCAGGTGTGTGTGTGGCTCCTTTACTGGCAGGTGTGTTTGGTTCCTTTACTGGCAGGTGTGTGTGGTTCCTTTACAGGCAGGTGTGTGTGTGGTTCCTTTACTGGTAGGTGTGTGTAGTTCCTTTACTGGCAGGTGTGTGTGGCTCCTTTACTGGCAGGTGTGTGTGGTTACTTTACTGGCAGGTGTGTGTGGTTCCTTTACTGGCAGGTGTGTGTGTGGTTCCTTTACTGGCAGGTGTGTGTAGTTCCTTTACTGGCAGGTGTGTGTGGTTCCTTTCCTGGCAGGTGTGTGTGGTTCCTTTCCTGGCAGGTGTGTGTGTAGTTCCTTTACTGGCAGGTGTGTGTGGTTCCTTTACTGGCAGGTGTGTGTGGTTCCTTTACCGGCAGGTGTGTGTGTGGTTCCTTTACTGGCAGGTGTGTGTAGTTCCTTTACTGGCAGGTGTGTGTGGTTCCTTTCCTGGCAGGTGTGTGTGGTTCCTTTCTTGGCAGGTGTGTGTGTAGTTCCTTTACTGGCAGGTGTGTGTGGTTCCTTTACTGGCAGGTGTGTGTGGTTCCTTTCCTGGCAGGTGTGTGTGGTTCCTTTACTGGCAGGAGTGTGTGGTTCCTTTCCTGGCAGGTGTGTGTGGTTCCTTTACTGACAGGTGTGTGTGGTTCCTTTCCCGGCAGGTGTGTGTGCTTCCTTTCCCAGCAGGTGTGTGTGTAGTTCCTTTACTGGCAGGTGTGTGTGGTTCCTTTACTGGCAGGTGTGTGTGGTTCCTTTACCGGCAGGTGTGTGTGTGGTTCCTTTACTGGCAGGTGTGTGTGGTTCCTTTACTGGCAGGTGTGTGTGGTTCCTTTACCGGCAGGTGTGTGTGTGGTTCCTTTACTGGCAGGTGTGTGTAGTTCCTTTACTGGCAGGTGTGTGTGGTTCCTTTCCTGGCAGGTGTGTGTGGCTCCTTTACTGGCAGGTGTGTGTGTAGTTCCTTTCCCGGCAGGTATGTGTGGTTCCTTTCCCAGCAGGTGTGTGTGGTTCCTTTCCTGGCAGGTGTGTGTGGTTCCTTTACTGGCAGGTGTGTGTGGTTACTTTACTGGCAGGTGTGTGTGGTTCCTTTCCTGGCAGGTGTGTGTGGTTACTTTACTGGCAGGTGTATTTGGTTCCTTTCCCGGCAGGTGTGTGTGGTTCCTTTCCCGGAAGGTGTGTGTGCTTCCTTTCCCAGCAGGTGTGTGTGGTTCCTTTACTGGCAGGTGTGTGTGGTTACTTTACTGGCAGGTGTGTGTGGTTCCTTTCCTGGCAGGTGTGTGTGGTTCCTTTCCCGGCAGGTGTGTGTGCTTCCTTTCCCAGCAGGTGTGTGTGGTTCCTTTCCTGGCAGGTGTGTGTGGTTACTTTACTGGCAGGTGTGTGTGGTTCCTTTCCCGGCAGGTGTGTGTGGTTCCTTTACTGGCAGGTGTGTGTGGCTCCTTTACTGGCAGGTGTGTGTGGCTCCTTTACTGGCAGGTGTGTGTGGTTCCTTTCCTGGCAGGTGTGTGTGGTTCCTTTCCTGGCAGGTGTGTGTGGTTCCTTTACTGGCAGCTGTGTGTGGTTTCTTTACTGGCAGGTGTGTGTGGTTCCTTTCCTGGCAGGTGTGTGTGTGGTTCCTTTACTGGCAGCTGTGTGTAGTTCCTTTACTGGCAGGTGTGTGTGGTTCCTTTCCTGGCAGGTGTGTGTGGTTCCTTTCCTGGCAGGTGTGTGTGGTTCCTTTACTGGCAGGTGTGTGTAGTTCCTTTACTGGCAGGTGTGTGTGGTTCCTTTCCTGGCAGGTGTGTGTGGCTCCTTTACTGGCAGGTGTGTGTAGTTCCTTTACTGGCAGGTGTGTGTGGTTCCTTTCCTGGCAGGTGTGTGTGTGGTTCCTTTCCTGGCAGGTGTGTGTGGTTCCTTTACTGGCAGGTGCGTGTGGTTCCTTTACTGGCAGGTGTGTGTGTGTTTCCTTTACTGGCAGGTATGTGTGGTTCCTTTCCCGGCAGGTGTGTGTAGTTCCTTTACTGGCAGGTGTGTGTGGTTCCTTTCCTGGCAGGTGTGTGTGGTTCCTTTCCTGGCAGGTGTGTGTGTAGTTCCTTTACTGGCAGGTGTGTGTGGTTCCTTTACTGGCAGGTGTGTGTGGTTCCTTTACTGGCATGTGTGTGTGTGGTTCCTTTACTGGCAGGTGTGTGTAGTTCCTTTACTGGCAGGTGTGTGTGGTTCCTTTCCTGGCAGGTGTGTGTGTGGCTCCTTTACTGGCAGGTGTGTGTGGTTCTTTACTGGCAGGTGTGTGTGGTTCCTTTACGGGCAGGTGTGTGTGTGGATCCTTTACTGGTAGGTGTGTGTAGTTCCTTTACTGGCAGGTGTGTGTGGCTCCTTTACTGGCAGGTGTGTGTGGTTACTTTACTGGCAGGTGTGTGTGGTTCCTTTACTGGCAGGTGTGTGTGGTTCCTTTCCTGGCAGGTGTGTGTGGTTCCTTTACTGACAGGTGTGTGTGGTTCCTTTCCCGGCAGGTGTGTGTGCTTCCTTTCCCAGCAGGTGTGTGTGTAGTTCCTTTACTGGCAGGTGTGTGTGGTTCCTTTACTGGCAGGTGTGTGTGGTTCCTTTACCGGCAGGTGTGTGTGTGGTTCCTTTACTGGCAGGTGTGTGTGGTTCCTTTACTGGCAGGTGTGTGTGGTTCCTTTACCGGCAGGTGTGTGTGTGGTTCCTTTACTGGCAGGTGTGTGTAGTTCCTTTACTGGCAGGTGTGTGTGGTTCCTTTCCTGGCAGGTGTGTGTGGCTCCTTTACTGGCAGGTGTGTGTGTAGTTCCTTTCCCGGCAGGTGTGTGTGGTTCCTTTACTGGCAGGTGTGTGTGATTCCTTTACTGGCAGGTGTGTGTGTGGTTCCTTTACTGGCAGGTGTGTGTGGTTCCTTTACTGGCAGGTGTGTGTGGTTCCTTTACTGGCAGGTGTGTGTGGTTCCTTTACAGGCAGGTGTGTGTGTGGTTCCTTTACTGGTAGGTGTGTGTAGTTCCTTTACTGGCAGGTGTGTGTGGTTACTTTACTGGCAGGTGTGTGTGGTTCCTTTACTGGCAGGTGTGTGTGTGGTTCCTTTACCGGCAGGTGTGTGTGTGGTTCCTTTACTGGCAGGTGTGTGTAGTTCCTTTACTGGCAGGTGTGTGTGGTTCCTTTCCTGGCAGGTGTGTGTGGCTCCTTTACTGGCAGGTGTGTGTGTAGTTCCTTTCCCGGCAGGTGTGTGTGGTTCCTTTACTGGCAGGTGTGTGTGGTTCCTTTACTGGCAGGTGTGTGTGTGGTTCCTTTACTGGCAGGTGTGTGTGGTTCCTTTACTGGCAGGTGTGTGTGGTTCCTTTACTGGCAGGTGTGTGTGGTTCCTTTCCGGGCAGGTGTGTGTGTAGTTCCTTTACTGGCAGGTGTGTGTGGTTCCTTTACTGGCAGGTGTGTGTGGTTCCTTTAGGGCAGGTGTGTGTGTGTTTCCTTTACTGGCAGGTATGTGTGGTTCCTTTCCCGGCAGGTGTGTGCGTGGTTCCTTTCCCGGCAGGTGTGTGTGGTTCCTTTACTGGCAGGTGTGTGTGGTTCCTTTACTGGCAGGTGTGTGTGGCTCCTTTACTGGCAGGTGTGTGTGGTTCCTTTCCTGGCAGGTGTGTGTGTGGTTCCTTTACTGGCAGGTATGTGTGGTGCCTTTCCCGGCAGGTGTGTGTGGTTCCTTTACTGGCCGGTGTGTGTGGTTCCTTTACTGGCAGGTGTGTGTGTGGTTCCTTTACTGGCAGGTGTGTGTAGTTCCTTTACTGGCAGGTGTGTGTGGTTCCTTTCCTGGCAGGTGTGTGTGGTTCCTTTCCTGGCAGGTGTGTGTGTAGTTCCTTTACTGGCAGGTGTGTGTGGTTCCTTTACTGGCAGGTGTGTGTGGTTCCTTTACTGGCAGGTGTGTGTGGTTCCTTTACTGGCAGGTGTGTGTGTGGTTCCTTTACTGGCAGGTGTGTGTAGTTCCTTTACTGGCAGGTGTGTGTGGTTCCTTTCCTGGCAGGTGTGTGTGTGGCTCCTTTACTGGCAGGTGTGTGTGGTTCCTTTACTGGCAGGTGTGTGTGGTTCCTTTACGGGCAGGTGTGTGTGTGGTTCCTTTACTGGTAGGTGTGTGTAGTTCCTTTACTGGCAGGTGTGTGTGGCTCCTTTACTGGCCGGTGTGTGTGGTTACTTTACTGGCAGGTGTGTGTGGTTCCTTTACTGGCAGGTGTGTGTGTGGTTCCTTTACTGGCAGGTGTGTGTAGTTCCTTTACTGGCAGGTGTGTGTGGTTCCTTTCCTGGCAGGTGTGTGTGGTTCCTTTCCTGGCAGGTGTGTGTGTAGTTCCTTTACTGGCAGGTGTGTGTGGTTCCTTTACTGGCAGGTGTGTGTGGTTCCTTTACCGGCAGGTGTGTGTGTGGTTCCTTTACTGGCAGGTGTGTGTAGTTCCTTTACTGGCAGGTGTGTGTGGTTCCTTTACTGGCAGGTGTGTGTGGTTCCTTTCCTGGCAGGTGTGTGTGTAGTTCCTTTACTGGCAGGTGTGTGTGGTTCCTTTACTGGCAGGTGTGTGTGGTTCCTTTCCTGGCAGGTGTGTGTGGTTCCTTTCCTGGCAGGTGTGTGTGGTTCCTTTCCTGGCAGGTGTGTGTGGTTCCTTTACTGACAGGTGTGTGTGGTTCCTTTCCCGGCAGGTGTGTGTGCTTCCTTTCCCAGCAGGTGTGTGTGTAGTTCTTTACTGGCAGGTGTGTGTGGTTCCTTTACTGGCAGGTGTGTGTGGTTCCTTTACCGGCAGGTGTGTGTGTGGTTCCTTTACTGGCAGGTGTGTGTGGTTCCTTTACTGGCAGGTGTGTGTGGTTCCTTTACCGGCAGGTGTGTGTGTGGTTCCTTTACTGGCAGGTGTGTGTAGTTCCTTTACTGGCAGGTGTGTGTGGTTCCTTTCCTGGCAGGTGTGTGTGGCTCCTTTAATGGCAGGTGTGTGTGTAGTTCCTTTCCCGGCAGGTGTGTGTGGTTCCTTTCCCAGCAGGTGTGTGTGGTTCCTTTCCTGGCAGGTGTGTGTGGTTCCTTTACCGGCAGGTGTGTGTGGTTACTTTACTGGCAGGTGTGTGTGGTTCCTTTCCTGGCAGGTGTGTGTGGTTACTTTACTGGCAGGTGTGTGTGGTTCCTTTCCCGGCAGGTGTGTGTGGTTCCTTTCCCGGCAGGTGTGTGTGCTTCCTTTCCCAGCAGGTATGTGTGGTTCCTTTACTGGCAGGTGTGTGTGGTTACTTTACTGGCAGGTGTGTGTGGTTCCTTTCCTGGCAGGTGTGTGTGGTTCCTTTCCCGGCAGGTGTGTGTGCTTCCTTTCCCAGCAGGTGTGTGTGGTTCCTTTCCTGGCAGGTGTGTGTGGTTCCTTTACTGGCAGGTGTGTGTGTGGTTCCTTTACTGGCAGGTATGTGTGGTTCCTTTCCCGGCAGGTGTGTGTGGTTCCTTTACTGGCAGGTGTGTGTAGTTCCTTTACTGGCAGGTGTGTGTGGTTCCTTTACTGGCAGGTGGGTGTGGCTCCTTTACTGGCAGGTGTGTGTGGTTCCTTTACTGGCAGGTGTGTGTGGTTCCTTTAGGGCAGGTGTGTGTGTGGTTCCTTTACTGGCAGGTATGTGTGGTTCCTTTCCTGGCAGGTGTGTGTGTGGTTCCTTTCCTGGCAGGTGTGTGTGG
Organism: Myotis yumanensis; assembly: GCF_028538775.1. Classification (NCBI taxonomy): domain Eukaryota; kingdom Metazoa; phylum Chordata; class Mammalia; order Chiroptera; family Vespertilionidae; genus Myotis; species Myotis yumanensis. The sequence continues at coordinate 1,723,236 of NW_027223760.1, forward strand.
TTCCTTTACTGGCAGGTGTGTGTGGTTCCTTTACTGGCAGGTGTGTGTGTGGTTCCTTTACTGGCAGGTGTGTGTGTGGTTCCTTTCCCGGCAGGTGTGTGTGGCTTTTTTACTGGCAGGTGTGTGTGGTTCCTTTACTGGCAGGTGTGTGTGGTTCCTTTACTTGCAGGTGTGTGTGGCTCCTTTAATGGCAGGTGTGTGTGCTTCCTTTCCCGGCAGGTGTGTGTAGTTCCTTTACTGGCAGGTGTGTGTGGTTCCTTTACTGGCAGGTGTGTGTGGTTCCTTTACTGGCAGGTGTGTGTGTGGTTCCTTTACCGGCAGGTGTGTGTGGTTCCTTTACTTGCAGGTGTGTGTGGCTCCTTTAATGGCAGGTGTGTGTGCTTCCTTTCCCGGCAGGTGTGTGTGGTTCCTTTCCTGGCAGGTGTGTGTGGTTCCTTTCCCGGCAGGTGTGTGTGGTTCCTTTACTGGCAGGTGTGTGTGGTTCCTTTACTGGCAGGTGTGTGTAGTTCCTTTCCTGGCAGGTGTGTGTAGTTCCTTTACTGGCAGGTGTGTGTGTGGTTCCTTTACTGGCAGGTGTGTGTGGTTCCTTTACTGGCAGGTGTGTGTGGTTCCTTTACTGGCAGGTGTGTGTGTGGCTCCTTTACTGGCAGGTGTGTGTAGTTCCTTTCCTGGCAGGTGTGTGTGGTTCCTTTCCTGGCAGGTGTGTGTGGTTCCTTTACTGGCAGGTGTGTGTGTGGTTCCTTTACTGGCAGGTGTGTGTGGCTCCTTTACTGGCAGGTGTGTGTGGTTCCTTTACTGGCAGGTGTGTGTGGTTCCTTTCCTGGCAGGTGTGTGTGGTTCCTTTCCTGGCAGGTGTGTGTGTAGTTCCTTTACTGGCAGGTGTGTGTGGTTCCTTTACTGGCAGGTGTGTGTGGTTCCTTTACTGGCAGGTGTGTGTGTGGTTCCTTTACTGGCAGGTGTGTGTAGTTCCTTTACTGGCAGGTGTGTGTGGTTCCTTTCCTGGCAGGTGTGTGTGTGGCTCCTTTACTGGCAGGTGTGTGTGGTTCTTTACTGGCAGGTGTGTGTGGTTCCTTTACGGGCAGGTGTGTGTGTGGATCCTTTACTGGTAGGTGTGTGTAGTTCCTTTACTGGCAGGTGTGTGTGGCTCCTTTACTGGCAGGTGTGTGTGGTTACTTTACTGGCAGGTGTGTGTGGTTCCTTTACTGGCAGGTGTGTGTGGTTCCTTTCCTGGCAGGTGTGTGTGGTTCCTTTACTGACAGGTGTGTGTGGTTCCTTTCCCGGCAGGTGTGTGTGCTTCCTTTCCCAGCAGGTGTGTGTGTAGTTCCTTTACTGGCAGGTGTGTGTGGTTCCTTTACTGGCAGGTGTGTGTGGTTCCTTTACCGGCAGGTGTGTGTGTGGTTCCTTTACTGGCAGGTGTGTGTGGTTCCTTTACTGGCAGGTGTGTGTGGTTCCTTTACCGGCAGGTGTGTGTGTGGTTCCTTTACTGGCAGGTGTGTGTAGTTCCTTTACTGGCAGGTGTGTGTGGTTCCTTTCCTGGCAGGTGTGTGTGGCTCCTTTACTGGCAGGTGTGTGTGTAGTTCCTTTCCCGGCAGGTGTGTGTGGTTCCTTTACTGGCAGGTGTGTGTGATTCCTTTACTGGCAGGTGTGTGTGTGGTTCCTTTACTGGCAGGTGTGTGTGGTTCCTTTACTGGCAGGTGTGTGTGGTTCCTTTACTGGCAGGTGTGTGTGGTTCCTTTACAGGCAGGTGTGTGTGTGGTTCCTTTACTGGTAGGTGTGTGTAGTTCCTTTACTGGCAGGTGTGTGTGGTTACTTTACTGGCAGGTGTGTGTGGTTCCTTTACTGGCAGGTGTGTGTGTGGTTCCTTTACCGGCAGGTGTGTGTGTGGTTCCTTTACTGGCAGGTGTGTGTAGTTCCTTTACTGGCAGGTGTGTGTGGTTCCTTTCCTGGCAGGTGTGTGTGGCTCCTTTACTGGCAGGTGTGTGTGTAGTTCCTTTCCCGGCAGGTGTGTGTGGTTCCTTTACTGGCAGGTGTGTGTGGTTCCTTTACTGGCAGGTGTGTGTGTGGTTCCTTTACTGGCAGGTGTGTGTGGTTCCTTTACTGGCAGGTGTGTGTGGTTCCTTTACTGGCAGGTGTGTGTGGTTCCTTTCCGGGCAGGTGTGTGTGTAGTTCCTTTACTGGCAGGTGTGTGTGGTTCCTTTACTGGCAGGTGTGTGTGGTTCCTTTAGGGCAGGTGTGTGTGTGTTTCCTTTACTGGCAGGTATGTGTGGTTCCTTTCCCGGCAGGTGTGTGTGTGGTTCCTTTCCCGGCAGGTGTGTGTGGTTCCTTTACTGGCAGGTGTGTGTGGTTCCTTTACTGGCAGGTGTGTGTGGCTCCTTTACTGGCAGGTGTGTGTGGTTCCTTTCCTGGCAGGTGTGTGTGTGGTTCCTTTACTGGCAGGTATGTGTGGTGCCTTTCCCGGCAGTTGTGTGTGGTTCCTTTACTGGCCGGTGTGTGTGGTTCCTTTACTGGCAGGTGTGTGTGTGGTTCCTTTACTGGCAGGTGTGTGTAGTTCCTTTACTGGCAGGTGTGTGTGGTTCCTTTCCTGGCAGGTGTGTGTGGTTCCTTTCCTGGCAGGTGTGTGTGTAGTTCCTTTACTGGCAGGTGTGTGTGGTTCCTTTACTGGCAGGTGTGTGTGGTTCCTTTACTGGCAGGTGTGTGAGGTTCCTTTACTGGCAGGTGTGTGTGTGGTTCCTTTACTGGCAGGTGTGTGTAGTTCCTTTACTGGCAGGTGTGTGTGGTTCCTTTCCTGGCAGGTGTGTGTGTGGCTCCTTTACTGGCAGGTGTGTGTGGTTCCTTTACTGGCAGGTGTGTGTGGTTCCTTTACGGGCAGGTGTGTGTGTGGTTCCTTTACTGGTAGGTGTGTGTAGTTCCTTTACTGGCAGGTGTGTGTGGCTCCTTTACTGGCCGGTGTGTGTGGTTACTTTACTGGCAGGTGTGTGTGGTTCCTTTACTGGCAGGTGTGTGTGTGGTTCCTTTACTGGCAGGTGTGTGTAGTTCCTTTACTGGCAGGTGTGTGTGGTTCCTTTCCTGGCAGGTGTGTGTGGTTCCTTTCCTGGCAGGAGTGTGTGTAGTTCCTTTACTGGCAGGTGTGTGTGGTTCCTTTACTGGCAGGTGTGTGTGGTTCCTTTACCGGCAGGTGTGTGTGTGGTTCCTTTACTGGCAGGTGTGTGTAGTTCCTTTACTGGCAGGTGTGTGTGGTTCCTTTACTGGCAGGTGTGTGTGGTTCCTTTCCTGGCAGGTGTGTGTGTAGTTCCTTTCCTGGCAGGTGTGTGTAGTTCCTTTACTGGCAGGTGTGTGTGTGGTTCCTTTACTGGCAGGTGTGTGTGGTTCCTTTACTGGCAGGTGTGTGTGGTTCCTTTACTGGCAGGTGTGTGTGTGGCTCCTTTACTGGCAGGTGTGTGTAGTTCCTTTCCTGGCAGGTGTGTGTGGTTCCTTTCCTGGCAGGTGTGTGTGGTTCCTTTACTGGCAGGTGTGTGTGTGGTTCCTTTACTGGCAGGTGTGTGTGGCTCCTTTACTGGCAGGTGTGTGTAGTTCCTTTACTGGCAGGTGTGTGTGGTTCCTTTCCTGGCAGGTGTGTGTGGTTCCTTTCCTGGCAGGTGTGTGTGGTTCCTTTACTGGCAGGTGTGTGTAGTTCCTTTACTGGCAGGTGTGTGTGGTTCCTTTCCTGGCAGGTGTGTGTGGCTCCTTTACTGGCAGGTGTGTGTAGTTCCTTTACTGGCAGGTGTGTGGTTCCTTTCCTGCCAGGTGTGTGTGTGGTTCCTTTACTGGCAGGTGTGTGTGGTTCCTTTACTGGCAGGTGTGTGTGGTTCCTTTACTGGCAGGTGTGTGTGTGTTTCCTTTACTGGCAGGTATGTGTGGTTCCTTTCCCGGCAGGTGTGTGTGTGTCGTTCCTTTCCCGGCAGGTGTGTTTGGTTCCTTTCCTGGCAGGTGTGTGTGTGGTTCCTTTACTGGCAGGTGTGTGTGGTTCCTTTACTGGCAGGTGTGTGTGGTTCCTTTCCTGGCAGGTGTGTGTGGTTCCTTTACTGACAGGTGTGTGTGGTTCCTTTCCCGGCAGGTGTGTGTGCTTCCTTTCCCAGCAGGTGTGTGTGTAGTTCCTTTACTGGCAGGTGTGTGTGGTTCCTTTACTGGCAGGTGTGTGTGGTTCCTTTACCGGCAGGTGTGTGTGTGGTTCCTTTACTGGCAGGTGTGTGTGGTTACTTTACTGGCAGGTGTGTGTGGTTCCTTTACCGGCAGGTGTGTGTGTGGTTCCTTTACTGGCAGGTGTGTGTAGTTCCTTTACTGGCAGGTGTGTGTGGTTCCTTTCCTGGCAGGTGTGTGTGGCTCCTTTACTGGCAGGTGTGTGTGTAGTTCCTTTCCCGGCAGGTGTGTGTGGTTCCTTTACTGGCAGGTGTGTGTGATTCCTTTACTGGCAGGTGTGTGTGTGGTTCCTTTACTGGCAGGTGTGTGTGGTTCCTTTAGTGGCAGGTGTGTGTGGTTCCTTTACTGGCAGGTGTGTGTGGTTCCTTTCCTGGCAGGTGTGTGTGTAGTTCCTTTACTGGCAGGTGTGTGTGGTTCCTTTACTGGCAGGTGTGTGTGGTTCCTTTAGGGCAGGTGTGTGTGTGTTTCCTTTACTGGCAGGTATGTGTGGTTCCTTTCCCGGCAGGTGTGTGTGTGGTTCCTTTCCCGGCAGGTGTGTGTGGTTCCTTTACTGGCAGGTGTGTGTGGTTCCTTTACTGGCAGGTGTGTGTGGCTCCTTTACTGGCAGGTGTGTGTGGTTCCTTTCCTGGCAGGTGTGTGTGTGGTTCCTTTACTGGCAGGTATGTGTGGTTCCTTTCCCGGCAGGTGTGTGTGGTTCCTTTACTGGCCGGTGTGTGTGGTTCCTTTACTGGCAGGTGTGTGTGTGGTTCCTTTACTGGCAGGTGTGTGTAGTTCCTTTACTGGCAGGTATGTGTGGTTCCTTTCCTGGCAGGTGTGTGTGGTTCCTTTCCTGGCAGGTGTGTGTGTAGTTCCTTTACTGGCAGGTGTGTGTGGTTCCTTTACTGGCAGGTGTGTGTGGTTCCTTTACTGGCAGGTGTGTGTGGTTCCTTTACTGGCAGGTGTGTGTGTGGTTCCTTTACTGGCAGGTGTGTGTAGTTCCTTTACTGGCAGGTGTGTGTGGTTCCTTTCCTGGCAGGTGTGTGTGTGGCTCCTTTACTGGCAGGTGTGTTTGGTTCCTTTACTGGCAGGTGTGTGTGGTTCCTTTACAGGCAGGTGTGTGTGTGGTTCCTTTACTGGTAGGTGTGTGTAGTTCCTTTACTGGCAGGTGTGTGTGGCTCCTTTACTGGCAGGTGTGTGTGGTTACTTTACTGGCAGGTGTGTGTGGTTCCTTTACTGGCAGGTGTGTGTGTGGTTCCTTTACTGGCAGGTGTGTGTAGTTCCTTTACTGGCAGGTGTGTGTGGTTCCTTTCCTGGCAGGTGTGTGTGGTTCCTTTCCTGGCAGGTGTGTGTGTAGTTCCTTTACTGGCAGGTGTGTGTGGTTCCTTTACTGGCAGGTGTGTGTGGTTCCTTTACCGGCAGGTGTGTGTGTGGTTCCTTTACTGGCAGGTGTGTGTAGTTCCTTTACTGGCAGGTGTGTGTGGTTCCTTTCCTGGCAGGTGTGTGTGGTTCCTTTCTTGGCAGGTGTGTGTGTAGTTCCTTTACTGGCAGGTGTGTGTGGTTCCTTTACTGGCAGGTGTGTGTGGTTCCTTTCCTGGCAGGTGTGTGTGGTTCCTTTACTGGCAGGAGTGTGTGGTTCCTTTCCTGGCAGGTGTGTGTGGTTCCTTTACTGACAGGTGTGTGTGGTTCCTTTCCCGGCAGGTGTGTGTGCTTCCTTTCCCAGCAGGTGTGTGTGTAGTTCCTTTACTGGCAGGTGTGTGTGGTTCCTTTACTGGCAGGTGTGTGTGGTTCCTTTACCGGCAGGTGTGTGTGTGGTTCCTTTACTGGCAGGTGTGTGTGGTTCCTTTACTGGCAGGTGTGTGTGGTTCCTTTACCGGCAGGTGTGTGTGTGGTTCCTTTACTGGCAGGTGTGTGTAGTTCCTTTACTGGCAGGTGTGTGTGGTTCCTTTCCTGGCAGGTGTGTGTGGCTCCTTTACTGGCAGGTGTGTGTGTAGTTCCTTTCCCGGCAGGTATGTGTGGTTCCTTTCCCAGCAGGTGTGTGTGGTTCCTTTCCTGGCAGGTGTGTGTGGTTCCTTTACTGGCAGGTGTGTGTGGTTACTTTACTGGCAGGTGTGTGTGGTTCCTTTCCTGGCAGGTGTGTGTGGTTACTTTACTGGCAGGTGTATTTGGTTCCTTTCCCGGCAGGTGTGTGTGGTTCCTTTCCCGGAAGGTGTGTGTGCTTCCTTTCCCAGCAGGTGTGTGTGGTTCCTTTACTGGCAGGTGTGTGTGGTTACTTTACTGGCAGGTGTGTGTGGTTCCTTTCCTGGCAGGTGTGTGTGGTTCCTTTCCCGGCAGGTGTGTGTGCTTCCTTTCCCAGCAGGTGTGTGTGGTTCCTTTCCTGGCAGGTGTGTGTGGTTACTTTACTGGCAGGTGTGTGTGGTTCCTTTCCCGGCAGGTGTGTGTGGTTCCTTTACTGGCAGGTGTGTGTGGCTCCTTTACTGGCAGGTGTGTGTGGCTCCTTTACTGGCAGGTGTGTGTGGTTCCTTTCCTGGCAGGTGTGTGTGGTTCCTTTCATGGCAGGTGTGTGTGGTTCCTTTACTGGCAGCTGTGTGTGGTTTCTTTACTGGCAGGTGTGTGTGGTTCCTTTCCTGGCAGGTGTGTGTGTGGTTCCTTTACTGGCAGCTGTGTGTAGTTCCTTTACTGGCAGGTGTGTGTGGTTCCTTTCCTGGCAGGTGTGTGTGGTTCCTTTCCTGGCAGGTGTGTGTGGTTCCTTTACTGGCAGGTGTGTGTAGTTCCTTTACTGGCAGGTGTGTGTGGTTCCTTTCCTGGCAGGTGTGTGTGGCTCCTTTACTGGCAGGTGTGTGTAGTTCCTTTACTGGCAGGTGTGTGTGGTTCCTTTCCTGGCAGGTGTGTGTGTGGTTCCTTTCCTGGCAGGTGTGTGTGGTTCCTTTACTGGCAGGTGCGTGTGGTTCCTTTACTGGCAGGTGTGTGTGTGTTTCCTTTACTGGCAGGTATGTGTGGTTCCTTTCCCGGCAGGTGTGTGTAGTTCCTTTACTGGCAGGTGTGTGTGGTTCCTTTCCTGGCAGGTGTGTGTGGTTCCTTTCCTGGCAGGTGTGTGTGTAGTTCCTTTACTGGCAGGTGTGTGTGGTTCCTTTACTGGCAGGTGTGTGTGGTTCCTTTACTGGCATGTGTGTGTGTGGTTCCTTTACTGGCAGGTGTGTGTAGTTCCTTTACTGGCAGGTGTGTGTGGTTCCTTTCCTGGCAGGTGTGTGTGTGGCTCCTTTACTGGCAGGTGTGTGTGGTTCTTTACTGGCAGGTGTGTGTGGTTCCTTTACGGGCAGGTGTGTGTGTGGATCCTTTACTGGTAGGTGTGTGTAGTTCCTTTACTGGCAGGTGTGTGTGGCTCCTTTACTGGCAGGTGTGTGTGGTTACTTTACTGGCAGGTGTGTGTGGTTCCTTTACTGGCAGGTGTGTGTGGTTCCTTTCCTGGCAGGTGTGTGTGGTTCCTTTACTGACAGGTGTGTGTGGTTCCTTTCCCGGCAGGTGTGTGTGCTTCCTTTCCCAGCAGGTGTGTGTGTAGTTCCTTTACTGGCAGGTGTGTGTGGTTCCTTTACTGGCAGGTGTGTGTGGTTCCTTTACCGGCAGGTGTGTGTGTGGTTCCTTTACTGGCAGGTGTGTGTGGTTCCTTTACTGGCAGGTGTGTGTGGTTCCTTTACCGGCAGGTGTGTGTGTGGTTCCTTTACTGGCAGGTGTGTGTAGTTCCTTTACTGGCAGGTGTGTGTGGTTCCTTTCCTGGCAGGTGTGTGTGGCTCCTTTACTGGCAGGTGTGTGTGTAGTTCCTTTCCCGGCAGGTGTGTGTGGTTCCTTTACTGGCAGGTGTGTGTGATTCCTTTACTGGCAGGTGTGTGTGTGGTTCCTTTACTGGCAGGTGTGTGTGGTTCCTTTACTGGCAGGTGTGTGTGGTTCCTTTACTGGCAGGTGTGTGTGGTTCCTTTACAGGCAGGTGTGTGTGTGGTTCCTTTACTGGTAGGTGTGTGTAGTTCCTTTACTGGCAGGTGTGTGTGGTTACTTTACTGGCAGGTGTGTGTGGTTCCTTTACTGGCAGGTGTGTGTGTGGTTCCTTTACCGGCAGGTGTGTGTGTGGTTCCTTTACTGGCAGGTGTGTGTAGTTCCTTTACTGGCAGGTGTGTGTGGTTCCTTTCCTGGCAGGTGTGTGTGGCTCCTTTACTGGCAGGTGTGTGTGTAGTTCCTTTCCCGGCAGGTGTGTGTGGTTCCTTTACTGGCAGGTGTGTGTGGTTCCTTTACTGGCAGGTGTGTGTGTGGTTCCTTTACTGGCAGGTGTGTGTGGTTCCTTTACTGGCAGGTGTGTGTGGTTCCTTTACTGGCAGGTGTGTGTGGTTCCTTTCCGGGCAGGTGTGTGTGTAGTTCCTTTACTGGCAGGTGTGTGTGGTTCCTTTACTGGCAGGTGTGTGTGGTTCCTTTAGGGCAGGTGTGTGTGTGTTTCCTTTACTGGCAGGTATGTGTGGTTCCTTTCCCGGCAGGTGTGTGCGTGGTTCCTTTCCCGGCAGGTGTGTGTGGTTCCTTTACTGGCAGGTGTGTGTGGTTCCTTTACTGGCAGGTGTGTGTGGCTCCTTTACTGGCAGGTGTGTGTGGTTCCTTTCCTGGCAGGTGTGTGTGTGGTTCCTTTACTGGCAGGTATGTGTGGTGCCTTTCCCGGCAGGTGTGTGTGGTTCCTTTACTGGCCGGTGTGTGTGGTTCCTTTACTGGCAGGTGTGTGTGTGGTTCCTTTACTGGCAGGTGTGTGTAGTTCCTTTACTGGCAGGTGTGTGTGGTTCCTTTCCTGGCAGGTGTGTGTGGTTCCTTTCCTGGCAGGTGTGTGTGTAGTTCCTTTACTGGCAGGTGTGTGTGGTTCCTTTACTGGCAGGTGTGTGTGGTTCCTTTACTGGCAGGTGTGTGTGGTTCCTTTACTGGCAGGTGTGTGTGTGGTTCCTTTACTGGCAGGTGTGTGTAGTTCCTTTACTGGCAGGTGTGTGTGGTTCCTTTCCTGGCAGGTGTGTGTGTGGCTCCTTTACTGGCAGGTGTGTGTGGTTCCTTTACTGGCAGGTGTGTGTGGTTCCTTTACGGGCAGGTGTGTGTGTGGTTCCTTTACTGGTAGGTGTGTGTAGTTCCTTTACTGGCAGGTGTGTGTGGCTCCTTTACTGGCCGGTGTGTGTGGTTACTTTACTGGCAGGTGTGTGTGGTTCCTTTACTGGCAGGTGTGTGTGTGGTTCCTTTACTGGCAGGTGTGTGTAGTTCCTTTACTGGCAGGTGTGTGTGGTTCCTTTCCTGGCAGGTGTGTGTGGTTCCTTTCCTGGCAGGTGTGTGTGTAGTTCCTTTACTGGCAGGTGTGTGTGGTTCCTTTACTGGCAGGTGTGTGTGGTTCCTTTACCGGCAGGTGTGTGTGTGGTTCCTTTACTGGCAGGTGTGTGTAGTTCCTTTACTGGCAGGTGTGTGTGGTTCCTTTACTGGCAGGTGTGTGTGGTTCCTTTCCTGGCAGGTGTGTGTGTAGTTCCTTTACTGGCAGGTGTGTGTGGTTCCTTTACTGGCAGGTGTGTGTGGTTCCTTTCCTGGCAGGTGTGTGTGGTTCCTTTACTGGCAGGTGTGTGTGGTTCCTTTCCTGGCAGGTGTGTGTGGTTCCTTTACTGACAGGTGTGTGTGGTTCCTTTCCCGGCAGGTGTGTGTGCTTCCTTTCCCAGCAGGTGTGTGTGTAGTTCTTTACTGGCAGGTGTGTGTGGTTCCTTTACTGGCAGGTGTGTGTGGTTCCTTTACCGGCAGGTGTGTGTGTGGTTCCTTTACTGGCAGGTGTGTGTGGTTCCTTTACTGGCAGGTGTGTGTGGTTCCTTTACCGGCAGGTGTGTGTGTGGTTCCTTTACTGGCAGGTGTGTGTAGTTCCTTTACTGGCAGGTGTGTGTGGTTCCTTTCCTGGCAGGTGTGTGTGGCTCCTTTAATGGCAGGTGTGTGTGTAGTTCCTTTCCCGGCAGGTGTGTGTGGTTCCTTTCCCAGCAGGTGTGTGTGGTTCCTTTCCTGGCAGGTGTGTGTGGTTCCTTTACCGGCAGGTGTGTGTGGTTACTTTACTGGCAGGTGTGTGTGGTTCCTTTCCTGGCAGGTGTGTGTGGTTACTTTACTGGCAGGTGTGTGTGGTTCCTTTCCCGGCAGGTGTGTGTGGTTCCTTTCCCGGCAGGTGTGTGTGCTTCCTTTCCCAGCAGGTATGTGTGGTTCCTTTACTGGCAGGTGTGTGTGGTTACTTTACTGGCAGGTGTGTGTGGTTCCTTTCCTGGCAGGTGTGTGTGGTTCCTTTCCCGGCAGGTGTGTGTGCTTCCTTTCCCAGCAGGTGTGTGTGGTTCCTTTCCTGGCAGGTGTGTGTGGTTCCTTTACTGGCAGGTGTGTGTGTGGTTCCTTTACTGGCAGGTATGTGTGGTTCCTTTCCCGGCAGGTGTGTGTGGTTCCTTTACTGGCAGGTGTGTGTAGTTCCTTTACTGGCAGGTGTGTGTGGTTCCTTTACTGGCAGGTGGGTGTGGCTCCTTTACTGGCAGGTGTGTGTGGTTCCTTTACTGGCAGGTGTGTGTGGTTCCTTTAGGGCAGGTGTGTGTGTGGTTCCTTTACTGGCAGGTATGTGTGGTTCCTTTCCTGGCAGGTGTGTGTGTGGTTCCTTTCCTGGCAGGTGTGTGTGGTTCCTTTACTGGCAGGTGTGTGTGGTTCCTTTACTGGCAGGTGTGTGTGTGGTTCCTTTACTGGCAGGTGTGTGTGTGGTTCCTTTCCCGGCAGGTGTGTGTGGCTTTTTTACTGGCAGGTGTGTGTGGTTCCTTTACTGGCAGGTGTGTGTGGTTCCTTTACTTGCAGGTGTGTGTGGCTCCTTTAATGGCAGGTGTGTGTGCTTCCTTTCCCGGCAGGTGTGTGTAGTTCCTTTACTGGCAGGTGTGTGTGGTTCCTTTACTGGCAGGTGTGTGTGGTTCCTTTACTGGCAGGTGTGTGTGTGGTTCCTTTACCGGCAGGTGTGTGTGGTTCCTTTACTTGCAGGTGTGTGTGGCTCCTTTAATGGCAGGTGTGTGTGCTTCCTTTCCCGGCAGGTGTGTGTGGTTCCTTTCCTGGCAGGTGTGTGTGGTTCCTTTCCCGGCAGGTGTGTGTGGTTCCTTTACTGGCAGGTGTGTGTGGTTCCTTTACTGGCAGGTGTGTGTAGTTCCTTTCCTGGCAGGTGTGTGTAGTTCCTTTACTGGCAGGTGTGTGTGTGGTTCCTTTACTGGCAGGTGTGTGTGGTTCCTTTACTGGCAGGTGTGTGTGGTTCCTTTACTGGCAGGTGTGTGTGTGGCTCCTTTACTGGCAGGTGTGTGTAGTTCCTTTCCTGGCAGGTGTGTGTGGTTCCTTTCCTGGCAGGTGTGTGTGGTTCCTTTACTGGCAGGTGTGTGTGTGGTTCCTTTACTGGCAGGTGTGTGTGGCTCCTTTACTGGCAGGTGTGTGTGGTTCCTTTACTGGCAGGTGTGTGTGGTTCCTTTCCTGGCAGGTGTGTGTGGTTCCTTTCCTGGCAGGTGTGTGTGTAGTTCCTTTACTGGCAGGTGTGTGTGGTTCCTTTACTGGCAGGTGTGTGTGGTTCCTTTACTGGCAGGTGTGTGTGTGGTTCCTTTACGGGCAGGTGTGTGTGTGGATCCTTTACTGGTAGGTGTGTGTAGTTCCTTTACTGGCAGGTGTGTGTGGCTCCTTTACTGGCAGGTGTGTGTGGTTACTTTACTGGCAGGTGTGTGTGGTTCCTTTACTGGCAGGTGTGTGTGGTTCCTTTCCTGGCAGGTGTGTGTGGTTCCTTTACTGACAGGTGTGTGTGGTTCCTTTCCCGGCAGGTGTGTGTGCTTCCTTTCCCAGCAGGTGTGTGTGTAGTTCCTTTACTGGCAGGTGTGTGTGGTTCCTTTACTGGCAGGTGTGTGTGGTTCCTTTACCGGCAGGTGTGTGTGTGGTTCCTTTACTGGCAGGTGTGTGTGGTTCCTTTACTGGCAGGTGTGTGTGGTTCCTTTACCGGCAGGTGTGTGTGTGGTTCCTTTACTGGCAGGTGTGTGTAGTTCCTTTACTGGCAGGTGTGTGTGGTTCCTTTCCTGGCAGGTGTGTGTGGCTCCTTTACTGGCAGGTGTGTGTGTAGTTCCTTTCCCGGCAGGTGTGTGTGGTTCCTTTACTGGCAGGTGTGTGTGATTCCTTTACTGGCAGGTGTGTGTGTGGTTCCTTTACTGGCAGGTGTGTGTGGTTCCTTTACTGGCAGGTGTGTGTGGTTCCTTTACTGGCAGGTGTGTGTGGTTCCTTTACAGGCAGGTGTGTGTGTGGTTCCTTTACTGGTAGGTGTGTGTAGTTCCTTTACTGGCAGGTGTGTGTGGTTACTTTACTGGCAGGTGTGTGTGGTTCCTTTACTGGCAGGTGTGTGTGTGGTTCCTTTACCGGCAGGTGTGTGTGTGGTTCCTTTACTGGCAGGTGTGTGTAGTTCCTTTACTGGCAGGTGTGTGTGGTTCCTTTCCTGGCAGGTGTGTGTGGCTCCTTTACTGGCAGGTGTGTGTGTAGTTCCTTTCCCGGCAGGTGTGTGTGGTTCCTTTACTGGCAGGTGTGTGTGGTTCCTTTACTGGCAGGTGTGTGTGTGGTTCCTTTACTGGCAGGTGTGTGTGGTTCCTTTACTGGCAGGTGTGTGTGGTTCCTTTACTGGCAGGTGTGTGTGGTTCCTTTCCGGGCAGGTGTGTGTGTAGTTCCTTTACTGGCAGGTGTGTGTGGTTCCTTTACTGGCAGGTGTGTGTGGTTCCTTTAGGGCAGGTGTGTGTGTGTTTCCTTTACTGGCAGGTATGTGTGGTTCCTTTCCCGGCAGGTGTGTGTGTGGTTCCTTTCCCGGCAGGTGTGTGTGGTTCCTTTACTGGCAGGTGTGTGTGGTTCCTTTACTGGCAGGTGTGTGTGGCTCCTTTACTGGCAGGTGTGTGTGGTTCCTTTCCTGGCAGGTGTGTGTGTGGTTCCTTTACTGGCAGGTATGTGTGGTGCCTTTCCCGGCAGTTGTGTGTGGTTCCTTTACTGGCCGGTGTGTGTGGTTCCTTTACTGGCAGGTGTGTGTGTGGTTCCTTTACTGGCAGGTGTGTGTAGTTCCTTTACTGGCAGGTGTGTGTGGTTCCTTTCCTGGCAGGTGTGTGTGGTTCCTTTCCTGGCAGGTGTGTGTGTAGTTCCTTTACTGGCAGGTGTGTGTGGTTCCTTTACTGGCAGGTGTGTGTGGTTCCTTTACTGGCAGGTGTGTGAGGTTCCTTTACTGGCAGGTGTGTGTGTGGTTCCTTTACTGGCAGGTGTGTGTAGTTCCTTTACTGGCAGGTGTGTGTGGTTCCTTTCCTGGCAGGTGTGTGTGTGGCTCCTTTACTGGCAGGTGTGTGTGGTTCCTTTACTGGCAGGTGTGTGTGGTTCCTTTACGGGCAGGTGTGTGTGTGGTTCCTTTACTGGTAGGTGTGTGTAGTTCCTTTACTGGCAGGTGTGTGTGGCTCCTTTACTGGCCGGTGTGTGTGGTTACTTTACTGGCAGGTGTGTGTGGTTCCTTTACTGGCAGGTGTGTGTGTGGTTCCTTTACTGGCAGGTGTGTGTAGTTCCTTTACTGGCAGGTGTGTGTGGTTCCTTTCCTGGCAGGTGTGTGTGGTTCCTTTCCTGGCAGGTGTGTGTGTAGTTCCTTTACTGGCAGGTGTGTGTGGTTCCTTTACTGGCAGGTGTGTGTGGTTCCTTTACCGGCAGGTGTGTGTGTGGTTCCTTTACTGGCAGGTGTGTGTAGTTCCTTTACTGGCAGGTGTGTGTGGTTCCTTTACTGGCAGGTGTGTGTGGTTCCTTTCCTGGCAGGTGTGTGTGTAGTTCCTTTACTGGCAGGTGTGTGTGGTTCCTTTACTGGCAGGTGTGTGTGGTTCCTTTCCTGGCAGGTGTGTGTGGTTCCTTTACTGGCAGGTGTGTGTGGTTCCTTTCCTGGCAGGTGTGTGTGGTTCCTTTACTGACAGGTGTGTGTGGTTCCTTTCCCGGCAGGTGTGTGTGCTTCCTTTCCCAGCAGGTGTGTGTGTAGTTCCTTTACTGGCAGGTGTGTGTGGTTCCTTTACTGGCAGGTGTGTGTGGTTCCTTTACCGGCAGGTGTGTGTGTGGTTCCTTTACTGGCAGGTGTGTGTGGTTCCTTTACTGGCAGGTGTGTGTGGTTCCTTTACCGGCAGGTGTGTGTGTGGTTCCTTTACTGGCAGGTGTGTGTAGTTCCTTTACTGGCAGGTGTGTGTGGTTCCTTTCCTGGCAGGTGTGTGTGGCTCCTTTAATGGCAGGTGTGTGTGTAGTTCCTTTCCCGGCAGGTGTGTGTGGTTCCTTTCCCAGCAGGTGTGTGTGGTTCCTTTCCTGGCAGGTGTGTGTGGTTCCTTTACCGGCAGGTGTGTGTGGTTACTTTACTGGCAGGTGTGTGTGGTTCCTTTCCTGGCAGGTGTGTGTGGTTACTTTACTGGCAGGTGTGTGTGGTTCCTTTCCCGGCAGGTGTGTGTGGTTCCTTTCCCGGCAGGTGTGTGTGCTTCCTTTCCCAGCAGGTATGTGTGGTTCCTTTACTGGCAGGTGTGTGTGGTTACTTTACTGGCAGGTGTGTGTGGTTCCTTTCCTGGCAGGTGTGTGTGGTTCCTTTCCCGGCAGGTGTGTGTGCTTCCTTTCCCAGCAGGTGTGTGTGGTTCCTTTCCTGGCAGGTGTGTGTGGTTCCTTTACTGGCAGGTGTGTGTGTGGTTCCTTTACTGGCAGGTATGTGTGGTTCCTTTCCCGGCAGGTGTGTGTGGTTCCTTTACTGGCAGGTGTGTGTAGTTCCTTTACTGGCAGGTGTGTGTGGTTCCTTTACTGGCAGGTGGGTGTGGCTCCTTTACTGGCAGGTGTGTGTGGTTCCTTTACTGGCAGGTGTGTGTGGTTCCTTTAGGGCAGGTGTGTGTGTGGTTCCTTTACTGGCAGGTATGTGTGGTTCCTTTCCTGGCAGGTGTGTGTGTGGTTCCTTTCCTGGCAGGTGTGTGTGGTTCCTTTACTGGCAGGTGTGTGTGGTTCCTTTACTGGCAGGTGTGTGTGTGGTTCCTTTACTGGCAGGTGTGTGTGTGGTTCCTTTCCCGGCAGGTGTGTGTGGCTTTTTTACTGGCAGGTGTGTGTGGTTCCTTTACTGGCAGGTGTGTGTGGTTCCTTTACTTGCAGGTGTGTGTGGCTCCTTTAATGGCAGGTGTGTGTGCTTCCTTTCCCGGCAGGTGTGTGTAGTTCCTTTACTGGCAGGTGTGTGTGGTTCCTTTACTGGCAGGTGTGTGTGGTTCCTTTACTGGCAGGTGTGTGTGTGGTTCCTTTACCGGCAGGTGTGTGTGGTTCCTTTACTTGCAGGTGTGTGTGGCTCCTTTAATGGCAGGTGTGTGTGCTTCCTTTCCCGGCAGGTGTGTGTGGTTCCTTTCCTGGCAGGTGTGTGTGGTTCCTTTCCCGGCAGGTGTGTGTGGTTCCTTTACTGGCAGGTGTGTGTGGTTCCTTTACTGGCAGGTGTGTGTAGTTCCTTTCCTGGCAGGTGTGTGTAGTTCCTTTACTGGCAGGTGTGTGTGTGGTTCCTTTACTGGCAGGTGTGTGTGGTTCCTTTACTGGCAGGTGTGTGTGGTTCCTTTACTGGCAGGTGTGTGTGTGGCTCCTTTACTGGCAGGTGTGTGTAGTTCCTTTCCTGGCAGGTGTGTGTGGTTCCTTTCCTGGCAGGTGTGTGTGGTTCCTTTACTGGCAGGTGTGTGTGTGGTTCCTTTACTGGCAGGTGTGTGTGGCTCCTTTACTGGCAGGTGTGTGTAGTTCCTTTACTGGCAGGTGTGTGTGGTTCCTTTCCTGGCAGGTGTGTGTGGTTCCTTTCCTGGCAGGTGTGTGTGGTTCCTTTACTGGCAGGTGTGTGTAGTTCCTTTACTGGCAGGTGTGTGTGGTTCCTTTCCTGGCAGGTGTGTGTGGCTCCTTTACTGGCAGGTGTGTGTAGTTCCTTTACTGGCAGGTGTGTGTGGTTCCTTTCCTGCCAGGTGTGTGTGTGGTTCCTTTACTGGCAGGTGTGTGTGGTTCCTTTACTGGCAGGTGTGTGTGGTTCCTTTACTGGCAGGTGTGTGTGTGTTTCCTTTACTGGCAGGTATGTGTGGTTCCTTTCCCGGCAGGTGTGTGTGTCGTTCCTTTCCCGGCAGGTGTGTTTGGTTCCTTTCCTGGCAGGTGTGTGTGTGGTTCCTTTACTGGCAGGTGTGTGTGGTTCCTTTACTGGCAGGTGTGTGTGGTTCCTTTCCTGGCAGGTGTGTGTGGTTCCTTTACTGACAGGTGTGTGTGGTTCCTTTACTGGCAGGTGTGTGTGTGGTTCCTTTACCGGCAGGTGTGTGTGGTTCCTTTACTTGCAGGTGTGTGTGGCTCCTTTAATGGCAGGTGTGTGTGCTTCCTTTCCCGGCAGGTGTGTGTGGTTCCTTTCCTGGCAGGTGTGTGTGGTTCCTTTCCCGGCAGGTGTGTGTGGTTCCTTTACTGGCAGGTGTGTGTGGTTCCTTTACTGGCAGGTGTGTGTAGTTCCTTTCCTGGCAGGTGTGTGTAGTTCCTTTACTGGCAGGTGTGTGTGTGGTTCCTTTACTGGCAGGTGTGTGTGGTTCCTTTACTGGCAGGTGTGTGTGGTTCCTTTACTGGCAGGTGTGTGTGTGGCTCCTTTACTGGCAGGTGTGTGTAGTTCCTTTCCTGGCAGGTGTGTGTGGTTCCTTTCCTGGCAGGTGTGTGTGGTTCCTTTACTGGCAGGTGTGTGTGTGGTTCCTTTACTGGCAGGTGTGTGTGGCTCCTTTACTGGCAGGTGTGTGTAGTTCCTTTACTGGCAGGTGTGTGTGGTTCCTTTCCTGGCAGGTGTGTGTGGTTCCTTTCCTGGCAGGTGTGTGTGGTTCCTTTACTGGCAGGTGTGTGTAGTTCCTTTACTGGCAGGTGTGTGTGGTTCCTTTCCTGGCAGGTGTGTGTGGCTCCTTTACTGGCAGGTGTGTGTAGTTCCTTTACTGGCAGGTGTGTGTGGTTCCTTTCCTGCCAGGTGTGTGTGTGGTTCCTTTACTGGCAGGTGTGTGTGGTTCCTTTACTGGCAGGTGTGTGTGGTTCCTTTACTGGCAGGTGTGTGTGTGTTTCCTTTACTGGCAGGTATGTGTGGTTCCTTTCCCGGCAGGTGTGTGTGTCGTTCCTTTCCCGGCAGGTGTGTTTGGTTCCTTTCCTGGCAGGTGTGTGTGTGGTTCCTTTACTGGCAGGTGTGTGTGGTTCCTTTACTGGCAGGTGTGTGTGGTTCCTTTCCTGGCAGGTGTGTGTGGTTCCTTTACTGACAGGTGTGTGTGGTTCCTTTCCCGGCAGGTGTGTGTGCTTCCTTTCCCAGCAGGTGTGTGTGTAGTTCCTTTACTGGCAGGTGTGTGTGGTTCCTTTACTGGCAGGTGTGTGTGGTTCCTTTACCGGCAGGTGTGTGTGTGGTTCCTTTACTGGCAGGTGTGTGTGGTTCCTTTACTGGCAGGTGTGTGTGGTTCCTTTACCGGCAGGTGTGTGTGTGGTTCCTTTACTGGCAGGTGTGTGTAGTTCCTTTACTGGCAGGTGTGTGTGGTTCCTTTCCTGGCAGGTGTGTGTGGCTCCTTTACTGGCAGGTGTGTGTGTAGTTCCTTTCCCGGCAGGTGTGTGTGGTTCCTTTACTGGCAGGTGTGTGTGATTCCTTTACTGGCAGGTGTGTGTGTGGTTCCTTTACTGGCAGGTGTGTGTGGTTCCTTTACTGGCAGGTGTGTGTGGTTCCTTTCCTGGCAGGTGTGTGTGTAGTTCCTTTACTGGCAGGTGTGTGTGGTTCCTTTACTGGCAGGTGTGTGTGGTTCCTTTAGGGCAGGTGTGTGTGTGTTTCCTTTACTGGCAGGTATGTGTGGTTCCTTTCCCGGCAGGTGTGTGTGTGGTTCCTTTCCCGGCAGGTGTGTGTGGTTCCTTTACTGGCAGGTGTGTGTGGTTCCTTTACTGGCAGGTGTGTGTGGCTCCTTTACTGGCAGGTGTGTGTGGTTCCTTTCCTGGCAGGTGTGTGTGTGGTTCCTTTACTGGCAGGTATGTGTGGTTCCTTTCCCGGCAGGTGTGTGTGGTTCCTTTACTGGCCGGTGTGTGTGGTTCCTTTACTGGCAGGTGTGTGTGTGGTTCCTTTACTGGCAGGTGTGTGTAGTTCCTTTACTGGCAGGTATGTGTGGTTCCTTTCCTGGCAGGTGTGTGTGGTTCCTTTCCTGGCAGGTGTGTGTGTAGTTCCTTTACTGGCAGGTGTGTGTGGTTCCTTTACTGGCAGGTGTGTGTGGTTCCTTTACTGGCAGGTGTGTGTGGTTCCTTTACTGGCAGGTGTGTGTGTGGTTCCTTTACTGGCAGGTGTGTGTAGTTCCTTTACTGGCAGGTGTGTGTGGT
Source organism: Myotis yumanensis (assembly GCF_028538775.1). NCBI lineage: Eukaryota > Metazoa > Chordata > Mammalia > Chiroptera > Vespertilionidae > Myotis > Myotis yumanensis. The sequence continues at coordinate 1,741,788 of NW_027223760.1, forward strand.
TCCTTTCCTGGCAGGTGTGTGTGTGGCTCCTTTACTGGCAGGTGTGTTTGGTTCCTTTACTGGCAGGTGTGTGTGGTTCCTTTACAGGCAGGTGTGTGTGTGGTTCCTTTACTGGTAGGTGTGTGTAGTTCCTTTACTGGCAGGTGTGTGTGGCTCCTTTACTGGCAGGTGTGTGTGGTTACTTTACTGGCAGGTGTGTGTGGTCCTTTACTGGCAGGTGTGTGTGTGGTTCCTTTACTGGCAGGTGTGTGTAGTTCCTTTACTGGCAGGTGTGTGTGGTTACTTTACTGGCAGGTGTGTGTGGTTCCTTTCCCGGCAGGTGTGTGTGGTTCCTTTCCCAGCAGGTGTGTGTGCTTCCTTTCCCAGCAGGTGTGTGTGGTTCCTTTACTGGCAGGTGTGTGTGGTTACTTTACTGGCAGGTGTGTGTGGTTCCTTTCCTGGCAGGTGTGTGTGGTTCCTTTCCCGGCAGGTGTGTGTGCTTCCTTTCCCAGCAGGTGTGTGTGGTTCCTTTCCTGGCAGGTGTGTGTGGTTCCTTTACGGGCAGGTGTGTGTGTGGTTCCTTTAGGGCAGGTGTGTGTGTGGTTCCTTTACTGGCAGGTATGTGTGGTTCCTTTCCTGGCAGGTGTGTGTGTGGTTCCTTTCCTGGCAGGTGTGTGTGGTTCCTTTACTGGCAGGTGTGTGTGGTTCCTTTACTGGCAGGTGTGTGTGTGGTTCCTTTACTGGCAGGTGTGTGTGTGGTTCCTTTCCCGGCAGGTGTGTGTGGCTTTTTTACTGGCAGGTGTGTGTGGTTCCTTTACTGGCAGGTGTGTGTGGTTCCTTTACTTGCAGGTGTGTGTGGCTCCTTTAATGGCAGGTGTGTGTGCTTCCTTTCCCGGCAGGTGTGTGTAGTTCCTTTACTGGCAGGTGTGTGTGGTTCCTTTACTGGCAGGTGTGTGTGGTTCCTTTACTGGCAGGTGTGTGTGTGGTTCCTTTACCGGCAGGTGTGTGTGGTTCCTTTACTTGCAGGTGTGTGTGGCTCCTTTAATGGCAGGTGTGTGTGCTTCCTTTCCCGGCAGGTGTGTGTGGTTCCTTTCCTGGCAGGTGTGTGTGGTTCCTTTACTGGCAGGTGTGTGTGGTTCCTTTACTGGCAGGTGTGTGTGGTTCCTTTACTGGCAGGTGTGTGTAGTTCCTTTCCTGGCAGGTGTGTGTAGTTCCTTTACTGGCAGGTGTGTGTGTGGTTCCTTTACTGGCAGGTGTGTGTGGTTCCTTTACTGGCAGGTGTGTGTGGTTCCTTTACTGGCAGGTGTGTGTGTGGCTCCTTTACTGGCAGGTGTTGTAGTTCCTTTCCTGGCAGGTGTGTGTGGTTCCTTTCCTGGCAGGTGTGTGTGGTTCCTTTACTGGCAGGTGTGTGTGTGGTTCCTTTACTGGCAGGTGTGTGTGGCTCCTTTACTGGCAGGTGTGTGTGGTTCCTTTCCTGGCAGGTGTGTGTGTGGTTCCTTTACCGGCAGGTGTGTGTGGTTCCTTTACTGGCAGGTGTGTGTGGTTCCTTTAGGGCAGGTGTGTGTGTGGTTCCTTTACTGGCAGGTATGTGTGGTTCCTTTTCCGGCAGGTGTGTGTGTGGTTCCTTTCCCGGCAGGTGTGTGTGGTTCCTTTACTGGCAGGTGTGTGTGGCTCCTTTACTGGCAGGTGTGTGTGGCTCCTTTACTGGCAGGTGTGTGTGGTTCCTTTCCTGGCAGGTGTGTGTGGTTCCTTTCCTGGCAGGTGTGTGTGGTTCCTTTACTGGCAGGTGTGTGTGGTTTCTTTACTGGCAGGTGTGTGTGGTTCCTTTCCTGGCAGGTGTGTGTGTGGTTCCTTTACTGGCAGGTGTGTGTAGTTCCTTTACTGGCAGGTGTGTGTGGTTCCTTTCCTGGCAGGTGTGTTTGGTTCCTTTCCTGGCAGGTGTGTGTGGTTCCTTTACTGGCAGGTGTGTGTAGTTCCTTTACTGGCAGGTGTGTGTGGTTCCTTTCCTGGCAGGTGTGTGTGGCTCCTTTACTGGCAGGTGTGTGTAGTTCCTTTACTGGCAGGTGTGTGTGGTTCTTTTCCTGCCAGGTGTGTGTGTGGTTCCTTTACTGGCAGGTGTGTGTGGTTCCTTTACTGGCAGGTGTGTGTGGTTCCTTTACTGGCAGGTGTGTGTGTGTTTCCTTTACTGGCAGGTATGTGTGGTTCCTTTCCCGGCAGGTGTGTGTGTCGTTCCTTTCCTGGCAGGTGTGTTTGGTTCCTTTACTGGCAGGTGTGTGTGGCTCCTTTACTGGCAGGTGTGTGTGGTTCCTTTCCTGGCAGGTGTGTGTGTGGTTCCTTTACTGGCAGGTATGTGTGGTTCCTTTCCCGGCAGGTGTGTGTGGTTCCTTTACTGGCAGGTGTGTGTGGTTCCTTTACTGGCAGGTGTGTGTGTGGCTCCTTTACTGGCAGGTGTGTGTGGTTACTTTACTGGCAGGTGTGTGTGTGGCTCCTTTAATGGCAGGTGTGTGTGGCTCCTTTACTGGCAGGTGTGTGTGGTTCCTTTCCTGGCAGGTGTGTGTGTGGCTCCTTTCCTGGCCGGTGTGTGTGGTTCCTTTCCTGGCAGGTGTGTGTGTGGTTCCTTTAATGGCAGGTGTGTGTGGCTCCTTTACTGGCAGGTGTGTGTGGTTACTTTACTGGCAGGTGTGTGTGTGGCTCCTTTAATGGCAGGTGTGTGTGGCTCCTTTACTGGCAGGTGTGTGTGGTTCCTTTCCTGGCAGGTGTGTGTGTGGCTCCTTTCCTGGCCGGTGTGTGTGGTTCCTTTCCTGGCAGGTGTGTGTGTGGTTCCTTTAATGGCAGGTGTGTGTGGCTCCTTTACTGGCAGGTGTGTGTGGTTCCTTTACTGGCAGGTGTGTGTGGTTCCTTTACTGGCAGGTGTGTGTGGTTCCTTTCCTGGCAGGTGTGTGTGTGGTTCCTTTCCTGGCAGGTGTGTGTGTGGTTCCTTTCCCGGCAGGTGTGTGTGTGGTTCCTTTCCTGGCAGGTGTGTGTGGTTCCTTTCCTGGCAGGTGTGTGTGGTTCCTTTCCTGGCAGGTGTGTGTGGTTCCTCTCCTGGCAGGTGTTTGTGGTTCCTTTACTGGCAGGTGTGTGTGGTTCCTTTACTGGCAGGTGTGTGTGGTTCCTTTCCCGGCAGGTGTGTGTGGTTCCTTTACTGGCAGGTGTGTGTGGTTCCTTTCCTGGCAGGTGTGTGTGGTTCCTTTAATGGCAGGTGTGTGTGTGGTTCTTTTACTGGCAGGTGTGTGTGGTTGCATTCCCAGCTAAGTTCTCCTTACTCCCCATGCCAATCAAGAGCTAAACCAAGCATGTCACACTCACCGCTCACAATCCACATGTGGCCCACAATGAATATTTTTGTGGCCCAGCCAATATAACGGTATGTAAGAAACATTTTAATAAAAATTTTGTAACCTAATTTTTACAATATCCTGTTATACATAATCTTACCTAATAATAGACAAACATGCAAATTAACAGTACCTTTGCTATGCCTGAAGCCACGCCCACCAGCCAATCAGAGTGACTATATGCAAATTAACCCAATCAGATGGCAGCCAGCAGCCACGGAGCTGGAGCAAGCAGGAGCCTTGGTTGCCCCAAGGATGGAGGAAGCCAAGCTCCCCAGCCGACTCTGAGCACCACTCAAAGCAACAAAGTTTCAATTATAGAAGATAAATAAACCCCAGATACCTGCTTCCAGTCACCAAGGCCATGGAGCTGGAGCAAATAAAAACAAAAACAAAAAAAGGAAAGGCTGGGAGCTTTGGTCGCCGGGGGACTTGGTCAGTCTGAAAACAGCCATCAGCCCCTCACCCAGGCTGGCCAGGCACCCAAGTGGGGACCCCCACCATGAAGGGGTTTTAGGCAGCCTGAAAATGGCCCTCAGCCCCTCACCCAGGCTGGCCAGGCACCCCAGCAGGACCCCCATCCTGATCCAGGACACCCTTCAGGGCAAACCAGCTGGCCCCCACCCGTGCACCAGGCCTCTATCCTATATAATAAAAGGGTAATATGCAAACTGACCCTAACAGCAGAATAACTGGGAATGACTGGTCACTATGACACACACTGACCACCAGGGGGCAGATGCTCAATGTAGGAGCTGTCACCTGGTGGTCAGTGCACTCCCACGGGGGGAGCTCTGCTCAGCCACAAGCCAGGTGGTGGTGGTGGGAGCCTCTCCCGCCTCCTCAGCAGCACTAAGGATGTCCGACTGCAGCTTAGGTCTGCTCCCTGCTGGTAAGTGGACATCCCCCAAGGGCTGCCAGGCTGCCAGAGGGATGTCTGACTGCTAGCTTGGGCCCAATCCTCCAGGGAGCGGGCCTAAACCAGCAGGTGGACATCCTCCAAGGGGTCCCAAACTGCAAGAGGGCATAGGCCAGGCTGAAGGACCACCCCCCTCCCCCCGGAGTGCACAGATTTTTAATAATGAACTACAACGTTCACTAATGACTGATTACTAGAATTGTGTTGCATTCATTTCTCTTACGCGCCTTACACGCAGGTGTGCCATTTCTCTCCACTAATACCAGCAGCAAATAATTTAACAGCCTATTGCCACATCATTAGTCTTGGACTGACTTGTTTGGTGTGCGCAACAGGAAATATTTCGCTTTCGGAGAACAAGAAAAATAGGTTTATTTGTGTTATGCTTATTAATTTGTGCAGTTATTCAGTGTCTGGTAAGTTAATGCTCAAAAAAAGATGAATTTTTATTAAAATGTTCTATTATTTTATGTTAACGATTACTCACTTATTTCAGCCCTTTGTATTCAGCATGTCTCTATTGAAATAAACCTACGTTTCTATGGAAATGGAAGCTTTTATTTTTTTGCGGCCCACATAAACTTATACCTTGTTTATTTGGCCGTGTTAGCCTTTGAGTTTGATATGCTTGAGCTAGACTTTTTTTTTTATCAACTTTGCCATACGAACGGCCCGGCTGGGTTTTGCTAGCGCACTTGTTTCCTGGGTTCTGGGCTCAGTGGACAGGGGCTTAGCCATTTAGCAACAGGTACCAGAGGAGAGAAATGTTGAAAAAGTCAGGCCTGACCTAGCATCCAGACAGGCACTGTCCTTATTGTCCCCTCAGTCAGTCCTGGGGACCCCCGACTTAGAATGAGTTAAGACAGAAAGCAAAGTTGCATGGTAAACAGAGAAAAACCAAAAGCAGTTGATAGGCAGTCTGTAATCTGTCTAGCAGTGATTCTCAACCTTCCTAATGCTGTGACCCTTTAATACAGTTCCTCATGTTGTGGTGACCCCCAATTTCATTGTTACAAATTGAACATAATTAAAGCATAATGATTAATCACAAAAACAATATGTAATTAAATATGTGTTTTCTGATGGTCTTAGGTGACCCCTGCGAAAAGGTCGTGACCCACAGGTTGAGAACCGCTGGGAGAAAATATGAAACTCTTTTTTTTAGTCCTCACCTGAGGATTTTTTTTATTGGCTTTTTACAGAGAGTGAGAGGGAGCGGGGAAGGGGAGAGAGAGAGAAACATCGATTGATTGCCTCCCCACTCACCCAGACCAGGCCCGGAGTGAACCTGCAACCCAGGCATGTGACCATGACTGGGAATTGAACCCTTTACCCTTCGGTGCTTGGGCCAATACTCTAACCACTGAGCACACTGGCCAGGGGAAATCTATAAAACTCTTAATGTGAAAATACATAGTCTTCTTTTCCAGTTAGTAAAACATGATATTAGTATAGTGAACAAGAATTCCCCGTTTTTTTAAGGAGTATTAAAAAATATAAAGGGGTTTGGGTCAGACCCTGACATCTGCCTCTCAGAAGGGCTTTCTTAGACTTCATACCCGATAGTTTAGAGATCTAGAAACTAGAAAACAAACACCTTGCATCCAAGAAGCACTCCTCCCACACGTGGGGGTCCTCAGGCATCTTTCCTCTGCCCTTAAAGCCACACTGCAGGGGCTGCCTGGGGCCAGGAAGGCGGGGTGGGAAGGACTCTTATCTGTCCCTTTTCCCAAGGCCCATGGTGTAAGTAGCGCCGCCCCATGCGTACGAAGCTGCTGATGGCGCACAGCCTGCTTGCACATTCCCCAACGTCTAACGCTCAGCTCTCTCCATGCTACCTGGCCCCCCACGAGGGCATCCGGAGAAAGTGAGTCTAGGGAGGTGAGCAGCCCGCAGCCACCAGCTCCATGAGGCCGAGGTTGCTGGCACGTGACGTCTACACGAAGGTGCCGACTGCATCTGCTCTCACAGAAACGAGGCTGAGAGTTTGGCCTGCGGTGGTCACTGAATAAATGCCTATTGAGTACATGAACGAACAAACACCAGCAGTGCCGTCAGCCCCTCTTCACGCTGAAAGCGCTTTCGTGACTCCACATCACTGCACACCTGGCAGCTCTGTGCAGCGGCGGGGCAGGTACTTGGCGTGGCCACTGGTGAGGAGTCGAGGCAGGAAAGGAAAGATTCGTGACTTTGCTGAGAGCACTGAGCTGGAGACTCCCAGATCAGGGGTGGGTTTCCGTTTTCTAGCCCCTGGCCAGACCCCTCCTTGCCCGTGGCCCAAGCAAGTCATTCTCTAAGCCTGCGTTTCACCTGAGTTTTCAGCAGAAAACACCTTTTACCTCAGAGCAAATTCTTTGAGATGTTCCAGAGCGTGGCTTCCTGAACACGTGGGTGGATCTCAGCGGCAGAAACCGACGTCGCATTCCCCAGACCCAACATTCGATCGTACGTGTTCCCACCCCTCCCGCCCCTTCTCGTAGGTGGAAGGAAGACCCCATCAACAGCTTCCAACTCCTCAGGAATAACCCTCTGGCACCGCTCACATTCCAAGCCCTGCAGCAGGGAGAGGGGAGGGGCTTCCCCCAAACCTCAGCCCTGGGAACCCCCTTCCCTGCCCACATAATCACTTTCAGGCCCGACAGCCAGCACTGGGGTTCCTGACAGCCTTCCGGTCCCTGCGGGCCCCACACCACAGCGCTGGCACTCGCTTGAAGCCGCTTTAGTGGGTGGGGCACAGCTGCAATTAGAAACGTTTGTTTTCAGGGTGGTATTAGGAGATACAATTACTGTTTTACTCCTAAAAACTCTACGTGGGAACCGAAGTCCGAGCGTGGGCCCATCTGAGAACTCAGCATGAGTCTCCGTGACTCTGCCTTTGAATCGGCAGGTATTTCTCAGCGCTCTGTGAGGCGGCGAGGTGGTGGCACGTAGGTCTGATCCCACTGAGTCCCCAGTCCGGAGGCATATCTCCGTGGGAAAGACTCCAGGAGGAAGGGGCAGCTGTCCAGTTAGTCTTTCCTGGGTGCCGTGAATTCAGAAAAAGAAGTCAGCAGAACCCAGAGGCCTTGGGTGCCACCGTGGGCCAAGTGGCCTTCAGGACATGTGCCGGTGGGGGAGCACTTGGCTCTGGGTTTGTCAACCTAGGTTTCTGTCCTGGATCTCAGTAGGTGGCCTGGGCAGAGGAGTCTAAATTTCCTTTTCCTAGGACAGTAGAATCAGCCCAGCAGGAGGGTGTACAGTTTATACAGTTTTGGTTTTTTTTGTTGTTTTTTTGCCTGTTCTACTATTTCTCAAGGTCAGCTTGATAGGAAAACAACCATGAATGCAGTTACGGGGAAGGGAGGTGTTCAGCAGGCAGACTTCCCAAAGCCCCATGGAGGTAGGCGTGGAGGGCTGGGCGGGTCACGGGTCCTGGCTGCCTGGCTCAGGGCTCTCCCTTCCTGAAGGGAGCAGACACCTGGGCACCAGGTGTGAACTGGGAGTGGGGACCATGCATTGAGCAGGCTCTCACCATCTAAACTATTCACTGCAGGCTCTGCCCATGCACATAGGATCTGAGACGGTCACTTACCATTTTTGATTAAAACTTGTAACTCCAGCCTGGCCCGCTTGGCTCAGTGGTTGAGCATCCACCTATGAACCAGGAGGTCACGGTTTGATTCCCGGTCAGGGCACATGCCCGAGTTGTGGGCTTGATCCCCAATGTGGGGCGTGAAGGAGGCAGCCAATTAATGGTTCTTTCTCATCATTGATGTTTCTACCTCCCTCTCTCTTCCTCTCTTTATTAAATATATTTAGTAAAAATATATTAAAACAAACAAATTAAAGAAAAACATCTTGTAATTCCTTAGGTGTGTAGGCTCATTGTAACTCTCACTAGACATTCTGTTCCTTTTTTTAATCCTTACCCAATCCATGTGTCTCTCTCGAATCAATGTTTCTCTCTCCCTCCCCCTCATCTCTTCCCCCTTCCACTTGCTCTAAAAACCAATGGGAAAACATGCTCAGGTGAGGTCTCACAACAACAAGGACTTTTAGATGAGGATGGGAACCATTCCCCGCTTGGGTACAGTGAGGGTTAAAGCACAGGACACAGCAGGCCCAGTGCCCGCGGGCTCTGAAGCATCTTCGTGGCATCCGCCCCATGGGGAGGCGTGGCAGGTGGCTGGTTCCCCTGCGTGATGTGGCGGGAAAACAGGGACCATTCAGGTGTGATTGGGCTGAGATGGATCACTGTGGACGACTGACAAGCTACATCATTAAGGATTTGTCTTCATCATTTCAAAGCCCTCAGGGCTGGTGGTAAATCAGAGGGACTTGGGCCAGGCCTGGCTGTACCACAGATCCCGGTGAGATCCAGGCTCCGGCCTGCGGCATCAGATCTTCCCACCTGTTCCCACATTGCATTCCATGCCACTCATTGTGTTCGGCGCTATGAAGAAAGGGTGCCTGTGATGTGGGCTTAGACCAGCCGTGGGCAAACTACGGCCCGCGGGCCAGATCCGGCCCATTTGAAATGAATAAAACTAAAAAAAAAAGACCGTACCCTTTTAAGTAATGATGTTTACTTTGAATTTATATTAGTTCACACAAACACTCCATCCATGCTTTTGTTCCGGCCCTCCGGTCCAGTTTAAGAACCCATTGTGGCCCTCGAGTCAAAAAGTTTGCCCACCCCTGGCTTAGAGTCAACGCCTCTGCACGTGTCTGTGCGGTGGTCGCTGTCAGCTGGGAAGTAGGATGGCGACCTTTCACTTCTGAAGGACTGAAACAGACGTCCAGGGGCAGGGCCACCGTTGTGCTGACCTAGCACACCTGACGGTGAAGGCGACAGGTGTCTGGACCCGCACACCAGCCGCTTTAGAGCCTGACCTGGAAGATAACACGCCAACACCAACCCACGAGCCTGGAGCTGCCTCGCAGCCGTGGTCAGGGACCCTGTCCTGGGAGCCCTGGTGGGGCAGGGGTGCCCACCTTCACGCACCTGTAACCGTTTGGTTATTTATTTATTTGATGTGTTAGTGATTTGGTTTGACTATGAACAATGGCCAGAATCGTTAAGCAATAGCTTCTTGTCTTCTTCCTTTTGTGAGTACAGAGAGTCCAAGCTTAAATAGGAGTGAAGTAACACTTTTTCTGATATTTGAAAATGGAAATGTTTTGAGGGTCTATGTAGATTCCTTGATGTTTCTGGGTAAAATGTATCGTGTAGGTTAATGAGTTGGGCTTGGTCTGGGCCCATGTCACCAGGAACTAGACCGTGGATTCAAAGACTGAGGTTCCTGAGAGCACATTCCTACTTAGCTTTTGGATCATGAAGGTTTCCTGGTGCCAAATGCTCTTCATCTGGCCTCCAGGGAATAACGTTGTTTCTTTGGAAATTTTAAGACCTTACAGAAAAGAATCCAAAGTTTCTGTGATTTTCAATAGATATTATGGATGTGCTCAAATGAGTCCCTTACGCCCTGTGATGATCACACTCGGTGATTTGGCTGTGTGCTGTCCCCTCGCTGGACACGGGCGGGTAAACCATCGCTGACCGGCCCAGGTGGCGGGGCAGTTTCCCGGGAAAGCAGGACACTCCCCTCTGAACGCCCTTGGAAACGCTCCGGTCATTCATGAGTTAACTGACGGGTCCCATAAATAAATGATGAGTGCGTTTTTAGAGCACTTTGCTGAGAACGAGGATGGCAGAAAATATCACAGACCTGTCACATCGCATACAGCTCAACCACTCTCGGCCCTCTGCGGGAAACCCTACGAGCCCTGCTCTGGGTCGCGTATTAAAACGGGCTCTGCTGATTGGCTGCTTGGGAAAGAAATGTGCGAGCTGCTGTTTCTCGGAGGGAAGGGCCTTCTTCTCCCGATGGCTTGTTCTCCGCAGCCACGGCTGGTCCAGCCGGGAACACGTTTCACAGACAGAGATCATCCATTAGGGCCTTTAAAAGTGGAGATAATATCATTTTTAATGTGGGTTCCATTATGGAGAAAGCCGCCCGGACGGAGCTGCATCTCAGCGCCATCTGCTCGCTCTTCTAGGCCAGAGGCCTCGAGCGCTAATGCGGAACCCCACCCCCGGACCTTAACCTTCAGTCCCCACTGCAAAGCCGGGTGCGGGTTTGGGCAATTGCACAAAGGAAGTGATCCAGGACATTACAGGCCAAGAGGAGGAGGGAAATCAATACCATCACCCTCAGCTGGAAGCCTTGTCACTGCTGGGGAACCAGACGGCTTCCCCTGGCCACCATCGCCGTGGGCCCATCAGGAAACACGCCCGTTCCTAAACCCGCCTGCGCCCTGGCCTCTGTGAGGACAAAGGCCCAGCCTCCTGGTTTACCAGTTCTCCATGTGCTGACGTCTGGTTCATTTATTTGCTCACAATACTTAGTGAGCTCCGCCTGAGCCAGCTGTGCTCCAAGCCTCACTCTGTCATTAACGAAAGCGAAACTCCTACCTGCTGACCTGGACTTTCTCTGCCACCTCATCCTGCGAGTATAGGCCACGGCTAGGAGTGAGGCTGTAAGGCATTAAACACACAAGGAAAAATTTCAACGTGTCCTCCACGGCCGACAATTCATTCTGTTTCTTCAGCAATATTTATGAGGTCCCAACCCTCTGAAAGCCTTTGTGCAGAGCACCTCCCTTAGGTCATGTTCTCTTGCAGGTTAAAATGTCACCCCAGGTCCCGGGTGGGTAGAGGACAGAACCCTGCGAACCATGAGAGTGTTAGTCCAGGGTGCTCAGGCAGGAGGGGTCACAGCCAACCATTTGCACCTACCAGGGCAAACGGGGTCCCACAGGAAGAGTCTGGACAGGCTGAGGGTCCCAGGGCCCTGCTCAGGTTGGATGCGCGGGGCTCACTGCCTCATGTTTCTTGTCTGGGGAGCAGAGCCCTGCGGGTGAGGAGTGGAGCAGGGATTGGACCTCAGGGCCAGGGTTCTGGGTCATGCAACCCCGACCTGGAGTCTGGGTAAAAGTGTAGAAAATTTCCCCACAACTTGGACAACGGGATCCAGGCAGCCAGAGCCAGAGGGGTCCTGGGCAGCTGGGGACCAGCACCCATGGCAGTGACAGGGCTATCCCGCTCCCCTGCGGGCAGCTCCCTCCCAAGCCCTCGCTCCCTGCTCCTCAGCCATGGGCAGCCAGGCACTGATTCCAGAAAAGTCGAGGGGACATCTCCTCGGAGACTTTCCCTGGGATCCGGCCTTTCTCTAGAGTGAGGAGGAGCAGCTGCCCAGGCGCGATCCTCCCGCAGGCTGAGCCCAGGGGGTCACAGTTGCCTGGTTAATTTGGGCACCGGCCCGTTCCCTTCACAGGCACCAGAGAGGGCAGAGCATGGCCTGGGGGAAGTGTTGGAAATCTGGGCATCATCGGTCTACGTGTTTGGAACCAGGAAGATGCCAAAGGTCTTCCTGGGGTCTGCTCCTGGCCCCCACGGAAGTTGTCCCCCCAACGCCCCCGGCAGCAGCAAGGAGCTGGGAGCCTGGCTGCATGAAAGGCTTCTCTCCCGAACCCCATCCTATCTTCTTCCCGCGATCAGGAAGTGGATTGGGCACACCACCTATGTTCTCCCCCCCCCCCCACCCCCCTGCTTCTTTCCTCCCTTCCACTCTCTCTACAAATCAATAAAAAATGTCCTTGGGTGAAGATTAGCAACAACAAAGGCAGCATAAGGCCACTGCTGTCCGGGAAGTGTCCCACTGTTGGTTCAGGCTCCCTTCTGCACGCCCCAGAGATGGAGTTGGGGAGGCAGGAGGCAGCGTGCAGTTCAACTTCTCCCCGGGCGCCTCCATCAGACACCTGGGCACCAGCACCAGTGCTCCACTGTTAGGTGTGTGCAGCCTCCAGTGTCCACCCTGTGCCCAGCCATGGATACCCAGGGACTGAAGGCACTCCGAGTGACCGGTGCCTACCCTGCAGCCCTGAGACCGGATCTGCCGTAACAAAGCCAGGAGCACTTGCTGGCAGACTAGACTAGTGTCCCCTGGCGTGGTCCCCTCATCCACGGGGCACAGTCTGCTCTCTCTTCCTCCTGCTGATGCCACCCTAATGTGACGAAGCTCCTGCTGACAGCACCAATGTGTTCACTTCCTCAAGAACAATGAGAAACCAGTGTCCCACCCTGTGTCCCACCCAGCCTGAAACGTTGTCTCCCTCCCCAAGTCTAGGGCCCCTGGCTCCTGGGCGTCCCACCGCAATCCCAGCACCATCGCCCTGACTGGAATCACAGACACCTCCCTGCTCCGACCATGGCCGGGCTGGAGTGGGGGCGGGGCGGGGGCAGGAGGGGATGGGGGTGGGGGAGGGCACGTCCATCCTCTTCTCCCATCCCATGTCTCTGCTCTCCAGGCCCTGGGTGCATTGCTTGGCGTGTGGCCCAAGCTTCGGTTCCTGTGGGACATGGTTCTTGGTGGCCTCTCCCATCACCTTTATCGCTGACCGTGACCACAAGGACACCACGTCTTTCACTTCTATTTGGAGGCAGAAACCTTTTCCTCAACAGGAATGAAGTGAGCCCAGTTAGTCTTTTAATGACCTCGAAGGGCTAGGAGCAGACTCCCTCAGCTTCCACTTCAGGGGGAAACACCTTGCATCCTGGCCCTGGTGGGTGGGTCAGGGAGTTAACATGTCGTCCTGGTTTGGGTTCAGTCCTGGTCAGGGCACATTAAGAATCAACCAATGAATCATCAATAAGTGGAACAGCAAACTGATGTCTCTCTCTCTCTCTATCTCTATCTCTATCTCTATCTCTATCTCTATCTCTATCTCTCTCTATCTCTATCTCTATCTCACCAATAAGTAAGAAATAAGTAAGAAATAAGTAAAAAATAAAGTATCTTGTGCCCAGGAGAAAACTCCTTTCTTGAGCATGACTCTCTGGGACTGGATCCTGTGCTGCAGGAACAGGACACAAAGTTCTTAGAATTTCCCGGCAGATTTCATCGTGAGGCGGTCGCCTCCCCCCAATGCCATGGGTGTAACCCTGAGAAGGCCAGAGGAGGCCCCGCCAGACCCGGGCCCCATGGGGATGGTGCCACCGTGTTGCAGGCGTCTCCCGTGCAAATCCAGACTCCTGTGCCCTTTGTGACCTTGTGTGAGGTGGTTGGAGGGCGGGACATAAACGAGTGACCCTTTTCCAATGAGATGGCAGGAAAAGGCTGAGCAGATCCGGAGGTGACGTCTCCCAGGTGGAGAAGGTCACAGAATGAGCCGCTATAGTGAGGTGCTTTAGCGCCAGGGAGAGAGGCCAGACCCGGTCAGGAGGCAGGACACTACCTGCAGGTGGATCTGCCAGTTTCTAAGGCCTTGACCCCGTGTCAGGGCAACACTGGGGTCAGTGTGGCTTGGGGCCAGCAGGGACAGGCCAAGGTGAAGAGAGCCCAGCGGCCCTCGCCCCTGAGGCCGCCGGAGAGAGTGGCCGCCGGGAGAAAGTTGCCGCTGGGCAAGGATGGTCCCATCCCCTCTGTGCCACATGGCGTGCTGGTGCATTTGCCCCGCCCCCGGCAGCCCCCCCTCGGCTGGCCCACCCACCCGTAGGGACCTTCCTTTGAAAAGGGTGGGGTCCGCTTTGAGCTCCCAGAGAGCGAGAGTTCCCCACCTGTCCCCTCGTACCAGGAAGCTCCTCTCCAAGCTTCCCTCACTGGGAGAAAAATGTCCCCCACAGAGGATGAGGAGCACCACTGGCCCTGCGGAGGTCCGAGGCAGGCAGGGCGGGTGAGCCCAGACCTGCGGCCGCCCCTGCTGGGCCTGGCTGTGCTGTCACCGCTCGTCAGCTCGGGGTTGGTCCCCACTTTACCTGAGACCCTGCATGCCCATTTGATTGACAGCGTGGGGCTAGGGTGGGGTGGTGAGTGGGAGTCTGTCCTTTCTCACACAGGACAGTGAGCCTCTCACAGCCCTTGTCCTAGCACTGGGACCTGAGGTCCCTGCCTTCAGCCAGCATGCTGGCCTTGATTCCCGCGATTGTCTCGCAGAGAAACAGACTGTCCGCAAGACCTTGGCATTGAGGGTTTGAACGATTGAGTTCTCCTGCGGGGAAGAGAGTGAACTTGGAGCTGGGTTATTGCAGCTGACCCCCTGAACCTGCCGGTGCACGCGTGGTGCTGCCAAACCCCCCGTGGTGCTGCCCACAACCACCATCTCTGAGATTCAACAGAGCTGACTTGCAGCAGCAGGCTGGCACCAGAATCTGGCTCCCCATCGCCGAGGTCACATGGCAGAATCTCAAGTGTAACTCCTTGTCCTCTGAGCCAGGCACTGGCCCTAGTGGCTCCTCACTGGGTCGACTCCCCAAGTCATTGTCACACATTCTTGGAGCCCCGGGAACTTGCGTTGCCCTCTTAACCCATGACGTCTAGGATCCATGGCTTTTCCTCAGTTGCCATCACACAGCATCCTGAAAACGGGAAGCAGTTGGAGCCACATTCTAGGTCTGACAGTTGAGGTGGCGTCAGGAACCGTGAAGCAGGGGTGGCCGCAGCCGAGGTGCGTACCAGAAGCTCGCTGTGCAGAGGCCTTGCCGGGGCCAGAGTGGCCCTGGGCTGGGCCCCCCTCAGGGTGTGAGGAGTCCCTGGCAAGGGAAGGGGACGGGAACTGAGAGCAGGCAGTTAGCACGCACCCCATTCTCCGAGGAAACCCACAGGGACTGGATTTCATGTGGACCCGGGGCTGTTGGCAAGATCTGGGCATACTGAGAAACCCATTTCTGAGGCCAGGTCCCCCGGCGTCCCCTGGCGTCCCCTGGCGTCCCCCGGCATCCCCTGGCGTCCCCCGGCATCCCCTGGTACCACCTGGCATCCCCTGGAGTCCCCCCGGCGTCCCCTGGCGTCCCCCGGCATCCCCTGGCGTCCCCCGGCATCCCCTGGTACCACCTGGCATCCCCTGGAGTCCCCCCGGCGTCCCCTGGCGTCCCCTGGGTGCACAGGCTTACCCAGCCCTTGCATGGAGGTCTGGACCCATCTTTGCATGTCCCAGGGGGAGGTGTGTGTCTGTCCCCGAAAATGATTTGGTGCTCTCTGCTCTGTGTCAGGGTCAGGCGGTGGGGAGCAGGAGGCGCATGTGGCCAGCCCTCAGGGCCTGGCTGGGAGGACTCACAGGCAGGCTTGCAGGGGCCGAGCCAGCGGCACTAAGGGCCTTGGCCCAGGTACTAGGCTCCCTGCAAAACCGCTGTCCTGAGCTGTGTGGGGAGAGATGGGACTCTGAGTCAGGACAGGCTTACAGGAGAGCGGGAGGCTTCGGATTTGGGCTACGGGACCCAGGCAAGACGCAGAGTCAAGAAGCCCAGAATCCTCCTGGTCTCTGCCGACTTCCAACAAGCAGACCAGGAAAATTCTCCCGCAGAGTCCAGGAGTGGCCCTACGTGCCCCGCCCACCCCACCCGCCCCCCGCAAGACTGAAAGTACTTCCCCTCGGGCCTCCAGACATTCCCAGAGGGCCCACGGACCAGACCAGACACTTGGTCTGGGCGGCGATGGAAGCTGAGAGAGATCCTCCCTCCCACTGCACCCACTGCGTTGATTCAAACAAGGAACACAGAGCCCAGGCCAGGACCCCAGGCAGGTGCCACTCCTGCCCGGGAACCTGTGCAGCTTCGGGACGCTGACGTTTCCTCTCTTTTCCCCTCAGAAGTGACTTGTGTTCCAGGAGGTCCCACTCGACCCCCGTGCTCCGGCAGGGACGCGCTCTGGTCTGTACTTCCAGGCCCAGGCCCCAGAGGCTGCATGCGTGCACCCACCCTGGCCTCACACACGAGGTAGCTTCCCACAGCCCCTGTGCTCTGGAGCACACGTCGGGCCTTAAATCCCAGGGATCAGCATGTAGACGACTAAGTAGCATTTTACTCCCATCCACCCCCTTTCATCTCAGGACGTCGCCTCCCGCCCTGAGCCCGGTGGAGCTCGTGCTGCTGTCTCCGGTGGGACGCGGGCATTCACAGCCTGTGGTAATCCCAGTAAACAATGATTTGCTAGATTACGAATACACGTAGATTTTCTTGAAGTGCCGGGATTCTGAGCAGGGAAGCCAACAGTGGGAGACACCAGAAGTTCAGATTAATAAAAACAATCATTTTCTCCGCAGTGGCGAGCAGTTCAGTGAACCATGGGAACGGGGAGACACTGCCACGGAAAACATCAATTACGCAGACTCTCCGCTGGAGGGGTGGTGGAGAGGAGAGGAGCCTGTGTCTGAGGACCCCACCAAGTCTCCCCGAAGGCCGCATCCGGTCCAGGAGGTGGGAGGGGCGGCCACTTGGCATCCTCCCCAGACGGCAGACATCTGACGACAAAGTGGGCGTCGGGAGGTGGTGGGATATCCCAGGGGAGATGGCTAGGAGAGGGGACACTGAATGGGGGGCTGCCTGGCCCCAAAAGCACGTGGAGCCGGGCAGGCCCCCCCACTTCTATGAAACACCATCAGAAAACATTCCTTCAGCTTTTCTTAGTTAGAAAGCATTTTTCCATTGAGGGGGAAAGTAAATTCCTTTTTCTTGATATAACATTTTATCTGACTCTCCTTCTTCCCAGTTTGCCATTTTCTTTGCTTTTTTTCCCCAAAGGGTGGCTTCCCTGATGCAGCCTCACCTGGGCTTAGACCCCTCTCTCAGCCCAGTCTTCTTGTTTTGTTTTGTTTTTTGTTAATCCTCACCTGAGAATATTTTTTTCCCATTGATTTTTTAAAGAGAATGGAAGGGAGGGAGGAAGGGAGAGAGAGAGAAACATTGATGTGAGAGAGACACAGTGATTGGTTGTGTCCTGCACACCTGATGTAGCTGGGGATCCAACCTACAACCCAGGTACGTGCCCTTGACTAGGAATTGAACCCACAACCCTTTGGTGCGCAGGCCAACGCTCTATCCACGGAGCCACACCAGCCAGGGCTCAGTCTCTGTTTTGAGCTAAAGTGACAAGCTAAAGTTCAAAGACTAATTCATGGCTATGTGTCTGTCTTCCTGGCATTAGAGACTCAGGTCTCCTAGGGGGAGCGTTTGGGGGGCCATGGGAGGGGCCGACAGGAGGACTCAGTGTCCCGCTCACCGGGCCACACCTCAAGGCAGGGCCTGGCAGTGTTTCTAAATGTCTACAGCAGCCACACACCCTGTTTTTACGGCTGTTTCTGTCCTTGTCATTGACACCAATTGGCTAGCCATGGCCTATAAACCCGGTGCTGGGGAACTGCCAGTCAGTGGGCCACCACTGCGTGCGGACCCGCTGCTGGGGAGCCTTGTCCTCCCATCGGCCTGAGGAGACATTTCATCAGCTCGGCCCACTGAGGAACCAACAAGTCTTTCTTTAGCCCACAATGTCATGTGTCGCTGGCAGCCTTTTCTCTCTCCTTTCATAAAATGATTCTTATTGGAATCAGGGGCTAAAGTTTCGGGGATGTACTCTCCCCAAGGTCAGGATCCGTGTGGTTCAGGTTGGATCACCACCTGCAAGAGCTCCGGATGCATGACCAGCGCTCACGGCCTGTCCCTGTCTGGAGTCCCACGTGTAATTAGAATCATTCCCTCCGTAATCCCGGCCTTTCTGGGAGTCACCTGAGCCCTTTGGTGTCATCAGAGGAAAAAGGTGAGCCTGTGTCTGGTGAGTAGACATGGGTATGAGCCATAAACTAACCTCATGACGAGATCACTTAATTATCTTCGAAGCATCCAGTGGTGTTAACTATTCAGGAGAATTTACACCACAGAAATGGGCAAAAGCTACAGATCAGTCCCTCCCGCCCCCACCCACCACCCCCAAACCCGTTCACCTGCACATCTCGGCCGCCGCCACGACGGCCCCAGGTGTGCTGTGAACTCCCGCACCACACCCACTCCGACTCCAGCAGCACCCAGCGGGATGACTTGAAGGGCTTGATTTGCTCTATGCAGCATCCGTGTAAAAGCAAGTTGTGTAATGACAGGCCTCTCATTTACTCCTGAAATGTCAGCATCCCTCTAAGCCGGCTTCCTGAAGGCATTAGCTCAGGATGGAAGGCGAGGGAGCGGCGGCTTTCATCTTGGCACCTCAGAGGCCCATGCTCCCACGGAATCAATGTGCCCGTGTTTCTCCTCCACAACCCGGAGGGTTTCGTGTCCTGTGCGCTCTAGGGTCAGGCGGCCCTCAGGACGGATAGACCAGGGTCGTTTTGTGTTCTCCAAGAATTCTTGGGATTCCTTAACACCCTCTGATTTTGTTAATTAGATCCAGTATTACAGCCAAATAAATCTGATTCTCGCCCCTACATTCTCTGGGTGTTTCGAATGGTGCATTTTCATCGGGAGCACCAGCTCCGCCCCCCTTGCCCACAGTGCTGTTCTTGCTGAGACCTGCTCTGGGTCATTCCTCCTCTCTTGCCTCTTCTGGACAGTTTCCTGATGAACTCCCCACAGACAAAAGCTCCGCTGTTCTGGGTGCCCGGGATCTCGCTGTCTTGTGTTTAATGCCTCTGAGAAGTTTAAGGAAATTCTCCCCTTTAAATTTTGGGTTGGTTAAAGGAAAAACCACCATTTTCTATTTATAGCTCCACAGCTCACCAGCATATCAAAATATGCCTGAACAAATCAACGTCACCAGGGGACCCGTTGCCGACACCAGACCAGCGGCCCCTGATGGATGAGGAAGCAGGAGGAGACCCTGCCTGCCTGGCCAGGTCACCAGCCAAGTCCTGGGGGCAAATGGCACCTGCGGCCTCACCTGGCCCACCCCCACCATTCTGTGTGTCGGGAGGTGTGGCTGTAACTTACCTCAACTTTAGGGAATTAATACAGGACATTGCTGCTGTGAAAGTGAACACATGACATCACTGATCCAGCCCTCATTCAGCACCCAGAGGAGGTGTGTGAGCTGCAGTCACCTGAGACCAAGCCAGGTGTCTTGGCCCTGGCCAGAGAGATGGCAGTGGCATCGACGTTGCAGCAGCCTGTAAAGGTGGCCCCAGCCAGGGGACAGACCTGCCGCCTCCTGCAGGGGACCGCTAGTCTCTACCCTGCCCGTCCTCAAACACAAAATCCCCTGAGGAGCTTGCTGGAGCTACACGGGAGAGCCGGACTGACTCGGGCCAGGGTGGCCAGACCTGCATTCTCGTGGGGCTCTGGAGAGTCACCCGGGGATGGAGAGAGGTGGCCCGTGGAGGAACACACCTGGGGCTCAGGGTCTGTGTGGGACCCGCCAGGGACAGTCGCTGGCTGAGTCACTAGGAACCGGCCTAGGAGTGGGGGTGGTGGGCAGGGTGTGGAAAGGGTGTGTGCTGGGGAGGCGGGGGAGGGCTTGCAGGTGAGCCGTGGACAGAGGAAGTTGGTGAGCACTCAGCAGCCCCAGAAAATAGGAGTCGGGTGGCACTTCCACGTCGCCTGGGGCCGGGGTGAGGGCCTGGGTCACACATGGCCCGCCTGGCTTGGCCCCCGGGTGCGAGGCCCTCCTGAGCTAGGCAGCCTGTGTCCCGAGACAGCTGACAGGGACCGGATCCCTGGGCCCTGTGCTCGCTCGGCACCCATCACAGCCGGCGGTGTCCCTTTGGGAACGCCCGCCCAGCCACATTGCTCCCCACGGCTCCTTCCCTCCTCCTCAGCTTCGCTCAGACACGTTTTCTTGTTTAGAAAGTTTTCAACGACAGTTGACATTCAATATTATCTTGGTTTCAGGCACACAGCCTAGCGGTCAGACATGCGCGTAACTTCCTCAGGGATCCCGATAATGCTAGTGGGCACCCCCTGGCCCTGCACTAGTTATTCCATGTTATTGACTATTCCCCATGCTGTACCTACATCCTGTGCCTGTTTTTATAAGGGCAACTGTACCTCTTAATCCCTTAACCTTTTCCACTCATCCTCCCAAACCCCTCCCTCCTGGCAACCATCAGATTCCACTTAGGGATTTTATTTATCCAGAGAAATCCAAACACTACTTTAAAAACATATCTGCACCCCTATGTTTACTGCAGCATTATTTATAATAGCCAGGAATTGGAATCGAGCCAAGTGCCCAGCAGTAGATACATGGATAAAGAAGATGTGATGTATCTATACTAATAAAAGCATAATATGCTAATTAGACCAGACAGCTGAACAACCTTCTGGACGTCCTTCCAGGCGTCCTTCCGGATGACCTTCCGGAAGAAGCCAGGGCTGTAAGGGCTGAGCCCCTTGCATGAATTTCCTGCACTGGCCTCTGGTATTTATATGATGGAATGTAACTTGGCCATAAAAAGAATGAGGTCTCACCATGTGCCACAGCATGGGTGGACCTAGAGGGTGTTACACTGGGTGAGATAAGTCAGACAGAGAAAGACAAGTGCCACTTATATGTGGAATCTAAAACATAAAATAGAAACATGATTTCTCAAAGTAAACCCAACCTCCCTCCCCACAGCCCTGCTGTGCACCTCTTCATCGACTGCAGAAGCACCCTGCTCCCCTGAGACGCCCTTGTCAGGGCCCATCAGCACTTCTGTGCAGTTGTCCAGTCCTGTGGCCTCAAGGAAAGGGCGCACGACATGCAGGTGGGGACCTGCATTCAGATGCGCGATGGAATCTGGTTTCTCCTGGATGAGCCTGGAGCAGGCGCCCTGACGACTGTAGGGCGCGGGCAGCCCCAGCCTCTGAGCAGTGGGGCATGGGGACCGGGCGGGGCTCTGGGAGGCACTGGGTCCCAGCGGAGACCGACCAGCTCCTGGGCACATGCGTCCCCATACGGCACAGGAGCGGAGTCACTGACAAGTAATAAGCGAGGCACCGGAGGGTCCCACCAGCACCAGGGCCCCATGGGGCGCCAGCAGGAGGGCTGAGAGCTCGGAGCTCACAGGGTCCCACCCCAAGGGCACACGAGGCCACTGTGGACAGAGCAGGAGTTCGTGTCAGGAACGACGACCTCTCGGAGCCTTCTCATGGCACACGGCAGTGGGTGGCGGTGTCCTGCAGCGTCCCAGTGTCCAGGTCCTGCATCGGGTCAGCGCGCATCGCCAGGGCTCCCCACGCGTGGTACGGTCAGGACGGAATGTGCACAGGGCGGGGATCCGACAGCAGGTCTCCTGCAGCGAAGCCCAGGGGGACCTTTGCCCACGTGAGGCACAGACGTGCCAAAGCCACAGGAGCGGCCTTTGCGTGTCTAAGGTTTCCCTTCATCTTAGAACACCCTGGGCATGGACACAATGCTGTTCTTATTCGCACGCTCATTCCTTAGATGACGTACCAGGGCAGCCGGGGGAAGGGACTCCTCCCCCTGAGGACCAAGACCCAGTTCCTCCAGGACGGAGAGTGGGAGGAACAACTCCCATAACCCCGACCTGGCCCGTAGCATTTGCAACCTTGTATTATTGTTTCTTTTTAGAAAACGTGTCCTGTACCCTTCACTACACCCTACATCGGAAGGGGCCAAAAGGCAGGTGTGACCCCACCCAGGTCAGCACTTGTACTGAGTGTGGGCCAGGATCGTTGCAGACCGAGCCAGCCCATCTTAATAACCAGTCTGTACCCAGCAGCTTGTGGGCAGTGATGGTAACACCCGATACTGCTCGAGGTGCAAGCGCAGCACGGACAGCAGGTCGGCCGTCGCCAGGGTTCAGTTAGAATATTTCACTCAAAAGGCCAGTGGTCTGCACAGGTGATCATCCAAACAAAGGTATAATTCGTCTATGTAACAATATGTGTGTTCTCAACAGGTTTCCCAAGGGAAAAAAAGAAAGAAATGTGAAGTATGGGCACACATGTATGTGCCCACGTGTGTGTGCATGTGTGTGCTCATGAATGCATGTGTGCTGTGTGCACAGGTGTTTGTACATGGATTTATGTACGTGTGTGTGCTTTGTGTGTGCACGAGTGTTTGCATGTGTGTACAGAATGTGTGTGCATGTGCAATTGTGTGTATTTGTGCTTGTGTGTCTGTGTACAAGCATGTGTATTTGTGTGTGCATGTGTATGTTTGTGTGTGTGCATTTGTATGTCTGTGTGCATGCATGCAGCAGTGTGCTTGCCTTTACTGTGCTTTCCAAAATGCCTTTAAACAAAAACCGTTCAGTCTCAATCTGCTTTGCTTGCACATTGCTCTGGCCGAGCTCACACCTGGAAACCCTACTCCCTGGCTCTCGCACTCTCCCTCTGCCCGTCCCTCTGCCCAGCGGCTGCAGGGGAGCAGGAAGGTAAGCCCACCGCTCCCCAGTCATGGGGCCTGAGGCTTCCGCACCAAAGCAGCAAGATTGATGCCCTTCTGACAGAATTTAATAACCTGGCTTTATAATAAATGTTTAATTTTCCTCATAAAACGCGTCTCAGTGGGAAGCCTCTTTTCCTTGACTTACCTAAACATTATTACTTTAAAACAAGTTCCCAGCACAAAGAATTTATTATGTCAACTTGTGATCTGGTTTGTATAGGCTTGAGGGGAGGGATTAGCTTCAAGGTCATTTGGACGTTCAACTCATTTTGACAAGCAGAGTGGTCAGCTCACTGCAAGCAGTTCCGTCTTGGTTTGTCTTGTTAGGAGGACAACCAACCACGAGACCTCGGTGGGACACAACGAGCCACAGGACATGTCTTCCGTGGGGTTTTGAACATGACTCCACAGCGGCCACCCCTTCACTGAGGACCCAGCCCACTCCTGATGCCCACGCGGTGACTGACCGCCTGCCAGAGAATCCCCGAGAGCCTTCTCGCTAACATCCTGGAGGTCAACCCCGGGCAGTAAGTCGGTTCTGTGGACTCTGTTCTGATGAGGCTGGAGGTGGCCACTGTGGAGACAGAGGGGCTCGAACAGCAGTGCACCCAGAGGCACCATCTGCCATCGTGTTAAAAGCGACTGCCTTTGACTGACCCGCACCGACTCCCAGGGCGTCGCCCTCACGGAGAAAACTGCTTCTGGACTCTCGATGCAGGCGCCCGACCTCACCCTCTCCAGCGGCTGGGTCGGTCCGGTGTGGGGGTAAATAGACACAGTGCACCCTGGGCCTGGAGGAGCCCTGGAGACAGACAGGGGATTGCGTTTTGCTTCTAAGTAAGTTCTGGAATCAAAATACAACCGGGAGTCGGCCAGGATGAGGCGTGGCCACCGGCACAGGGCACAGGTGGCGGAACGTCTGGAATTCTGCCTGGCTCCTGCCATGGATTCTCATCGAGGAAGAACGTCGCACTGTCCGGCTGCTCCCAGCAAGTGGGTCTAGTGACCCCTGTGACCCCTGTGACCCCTGTGGCACT
Organism: Myotis yumanensis; assembly: GCF_028538775.1. Classification (NCBI taxonomy): domain Eukaryota; kingdom Metazoa; phylum Chordata; class Mammalia; order Chiroptera; family Vespertilionidae; genus Myotis; species Myotis yumanensis. The sequence goes on from NW_027223760.1 coordinate 1,765,231, forward strand.
GCCAAACACCTGTGGGGGCAAACCCCTGCTCCGGGGGCCGAGGGCTGGCCCATCGGTGGGAGTTTGGGTCCCCGGCCCATCTCCATTGGCCTGTTTTAGGTCCAACGGCTGCTTTTTTAAAAAGCGATTTTAACTGTGAAAGTCAGCTCCACGGTGATGGTTTTATTAAAATGCTCCATAGTTTGTGTTTTTTTCAGTGACGGCTATTTCTATCTAAGCCTTCGGCTGTGCTTTAGGTTCCGTCGATCTCAGCTCACTGCCAAACAGTGTGCATGCGAAGGGTAGTGCGCACGCCCGTCCCAGCCGCTGGGAAGGTGGCCCTGACGCCCTCTCAGGCCCCACGTCCCCTCGCTCCCACCTGCCCTCTCAGGGCCAGCCTTCAGAAATGGCTCCCTGGGGCTGGCCTTCGGGGGTCCACAGTGGATATTTTGGGTGTGAGTGGACGGGGAGACAGAAATGTGTGGCTTTCCTAACCTTGAGAAAGTCCATGTATAATTATAATGAGTGATTTTCTCTTAAAATCGGATGTGCAGAGAGGAACCCAATGAGTCACCCCTGGTTGGGTCTCACCCTGGCTGAGGGGAGGGGTATAATGACTCCATGACTCCCGACACCGACGTGGAGATGTGAGGAAGGAGGGAAGAGAAGCAGCCCCGCGGCCGTGTCTCTGGGAGGCGCCCCCACTTTGTGATTAGAGGAACCTCGCCATCTGGGGTCGAGGGTCAGAAGGTGACAGCGTTGACGTCGAGGTGTGAGCGAGATTCCTGTCTGCTTTTACAGAAAAGAGTCTTCTCTGTCTACGGGCTCTGTTTTCTCACCTTCTGACTCCAAAAGCAAAATTTAAATTTCACCTGCAAGCATGACGCTCTGTGTGGCTCCTGCCGGCCCCCGCGGGCGCTGCCCCTGGCCCTCGTGCTGGACTGGGCGCCTGGTCAGGCTGGATCCGAGGCCGGGTCCTATTGCTCACGTTCACCTGTGGGTGACCCTGTGAACTTTTAGACTTAGAAGATCTAAAACCCCAAAGTTCGACTTCTCCTGTCGCCGAAGGTGTTCCTGTGCCAGCAAACGGAGCGGATGAGCTGGTACGTTGTTTGTTACGGTGTCTTCATGGGCCCCAAACCACCAGTGGGGACACTGCAGTGACCTCAGAAAAGCTCTGATGCTCTGCAGAGTTTGGAGTCACTGGGAGGCCGAGGGGCCATGAGACCACATTTCCTGAGACCGCAGCCTGGCCATTTGGGAAAGGCGGGCCCTGCTTGCACCCTCTGAGGCTGGCTCTGTGCCCTAAACACGTCCAGGGGCAGCGGCGCAGCGAGGCCACGCTTCCCCCAGAGACGAGCCTGCGGAGGAGACCGAGGCCATCTCGCTGAGACTGGGGCTGCTGGCGTGTCCTGTCTTCACACGGGCCTGGCTCCCTCACCTGGACCCCTGGCCCGGGGCTGCTGCTCTGCCCAGACCTCCCCTGCCGCTGGTTCAGCTGAAATGGCCCATCCCTAGGCCCGCCCCGTTCCTCGCGTTGTGGTAGGAAGCCAACAGGCTCGCTGGTTTCTGACATCATTCCCACGAGGGTTGCATGTGCTCCTTCCCAGGTCTTGCACTGGTGGGAAGAGGTTCTGGAAACATCCAAGCCATAACCCAAGGGTCTGTCCCCTATGGTGGACTCTGGGGAGCTCTGAGTGGTCACACTTCAGACGTTGGTCCCGAGAGGGACTGCCCTCCCCTCTGTGGAAGCCTGGGCTCCAGCAACAGGGAACGCAGGGGAAGGCCCTGTGACGTGGCCCTTCCCAGCACTCCCACACCACCGCCTCCCTCTGCCGGGCAGACACCCCACTCCACTTCCTTTTCCCTCCCACTCTGCAAAGCGAGGTGTGGCTATAACTGACCAACCGAGTCTGTGCATTTGAAGCCAGGTCAAAGGTCAAGGGATAAAGCTACAGAAAAGGATCGGCAACAGCCCGGAGAAGAGAAGCAGGGGCGGGCCTTCCTGCCCAGCACACCTGGGGCAAAGCTGATTGGGTTTAGAAGATGCCTGGTGCCCACAGAACCTCACCTACAACCCCCAGGCAAGGCTCTAGCAGCCACACCCCGCGTGAGTTCCCTCACCTGAGTGTGCTGGGCCGGCTTCTCCACGTGCCCCGCAGGCCCGGCATCGTCCTGCTCACGGGTTGCTATGGAGACCTCCAAACAGTGGACACGAATGCACTTTGCAAAGTGAATGCCCAAGCAGAGGCCGAAACCATTCACATCATTAGAATGAATAACTGGGAAGCTGTGTATGTAGCAAGGGTTCCCACACTCCCGGCTGAGGCGCCACATCACCAGGAGCCGAGCGCCAGGTGAGGATGGAGGGGCAGCCACAGGCCTGGTGATGGTGGTTTAATGTGTTAGAGTGAGGGTGGAGGGGAAGCCACAGACCTGGTGGTGGGTTAGTGTGTTAGAGTGAGGGTGGAGGGGCAGCCATGGGCCTGGTGATGGTGGGTTAGTGTGTTAGAGTGAGGATGGAGGGGCAGCCACGGGCCTGGTGGTGGGTTAGTGTGTTAGAGTGAGGATGGAGGGGCAGCCACGGGCCTGGTGGTGGGTTAGTGTGTTAGAGTGAGGATGGAGGGGCAGCCGCAGGCCTGGTGGTGGGTGAGTGTGTTAGAGTGAGGATGGAGGGGCAGCCACGGGCCTGGTGGTGGGTTAGTGTGTTAGAGTGAGGATGGAGGGGCAGCCCCAGACCTGGTGGTGGGTTAGTGTGTTAGAGTGAGGATGGAGGGGCAGCCATGGGCCTGGTGATGGTGGTTTAATGTGTTAGAGTGAGGATGGAGGGGCAGCCACAGACCTGGTGGTGGGTGAGTGTGTTAGAGTGAGGGTGGAGGGGCAGCCACGGGCCTGGTGGTGGGTTAGTGTGTTAGAGTGAGGATGGAGGGGCAGCCGCAGGCCTGGTGGTGGGTGAGTGTGTTAGAGTGAGGGTGGAGGGGCAGCCACGGGCCTGGTGGTGGGTGAGTGTGTTAGAGTGAGGATGGAGGGGCAGCCGCAGGCCTGGTGGTGGGTGAGTGTGTTAGAGTGAGGATGGAGGGGCAGCCGCAGGCCTGGTGGTGGGTGAGTGTGTTAGAGTGAGGGTGGAGGGGCAGCCATGGGCCTGGTGATGGTGGTTTAATGTGTTAGAGTGAGGATGGAGTGGCAGCCACAGACCTGGTGGTGGGTTAGTGTGTTAGAGTGAGGATGGAGGGGCAGCCATGGGCCTGGTGATGGTGGTTTAATGTGTTAGAGTGAGGATGGAGGGGCAGTCACAGACCTGGTGGTGGGTTAGTGTGTTAGAGTGAGGATGGAGGGGCAGCCATGGGCCTGGTGGTGGGTGAGTGTGTTAGAGTGAGGATGGAGGGGCAGCCACGGGCCTGGTGGTGGGTGAGTGTGTTAGAGTGAGGATGGAGGGGCAGCCACGGGCCTGGTGATGGTGGTTTAATGTGCTAGAGTGAGGATGGAGGGGCAGCCACAGACCTGGTGGTGGGTGAGTGTGTTAGAGTGAGGATGGAGGGGCAGCCACAGACCTGGTGGTGGGTGAGTGTGTTAGAGTGAGAGTGGAAGGGCAGCCACGGACCTGGTGGTGGGTGAGTGTGTTAGAGTGAGGATGGAGGGGCAGCCACGGGCCTGGTGGTGGGTGAGTGTGTTAGAGTGAGGATGGAGGGGCAGCCATGGGCCTGGTGGTGGGTGAGTGTGTTAGAGTGAGGATGGAGGGGCAGCCACGGGCCTGGTGGTGGGTGAGTGTGTTAGAGTGAGGATGGAGGGGCAGCCACGGGCCTGGTGGTGGGTGAGTGTGTTAGAGTGAGGATGGAGGGGCAGCCACGGGCCTGGTGATGGTGGTTTAATGTGTTAGAGTGAGGATGGAGGGGCAGCCACAGACCTGGTGGTGGGTGAGTGTGTTAGAGTGAGAGTGGAAGGGCAGCCACGGACCTGGTGGTGGGTGAGTGTGTTAGAGTGAGGATGGAGGGGCAGCCACGCGCCTGGTGGTGGGTGAGTGTGTTAGAGTGAGGATGGAGGGGCAGCCATGGGCCTGGTGGTGGGTGAGTGTGTTAGAGTGAGGATGGAGGGGCAGCCACGGGCCTGGTGGTGGGTGAGTGTGTTAGAGTGAGGGTGGAAGGGCAGCCATGGGCCTGGTGATGGTGGTTTAATGTGTTAGAGTGAGGATGGAGGGGCAGCCACAGACCTGGTGGTGGGTTAGTGTGTTAGAGTGAGGATGGAGGGGCAGCCATGGGCCTGGTGATGGTGGTTTAATGTGTTAGAGTGAGGATGGAGGGGCAGCCACAGACCTGGTGGTGGGTTAGTGTGTTAGAGTGAAGATGGAGGGGCAGCCATGGGCCTGGTGGTGGGTGAGTGTGTTAGAGTGAGGGTGGAGGGGCAGCCATGGGCCTGGTGATGGTGGTTTAATGTGTTAGAGTGAGGATGGAGGGGCAGCCACAGACCTGGTTTTGGGTTAGTGTGTTAGAGTGAGGATGGAAGGGCAGCCATGGGCCTGGTGATGGTGGGTTAGTGTGTTAGAGTGAGGATGGAGGGGCAGCCATGGGCCTGGTGGTGGGTGAGTGTGTTAGAGTGAGGATAGAGGGGCAGCCGCAGGCCTGGTGGTGGGTTAGTGTGTTAGAGTGAGGGTGGAGGGGCAGCCATGGGCCTGGTGATGGTGGTTTAATGTGTTAGAGTGAGGATGGAAGGGCAGCCACAGACCTGGTTTTGGGTTAGTGTGTTAGAGTGAGCGTGGAAGGGCAGCCATGGGCCTGGTGATGGTGGGTTAGTGTGTTAGAGTGAGAGTGGAAGGGTAGCCACGGACCTGGTGGTGGGTGAGTGTGTTAGAGTGAGGATGGAGGGGCAGCCATGGGCCTGGTGGTGGGTGAGTGTGTTAGAGTGAGGATGGAGGGGCAGCCACGGGCCTGGTGGTGGTGGTTTGGTGTGTTTTTGAGAATCCAACACCAGCTTTTCAAGGGACAGTCCCTCAGCTCCATCCTCCCTCCCTCGTTCTGCCTCCCCCACCCTGCCCCGCTCTGTTCCTGGGACTCCTTTTGGGGGACACCAGAGTATAGGCCATCCTGGTGACACAGTGATGGCCAAGACCTGGAGCTGCCCAGAGCCGCACTCCGTCTTCTGCCATGCCTCCCTCCCTCTGACTGTCTGTGTGTCTGAGGACAAATGCCCTCCCCTCTCTCTTCTTTTTTTTTCTTCTCTCCTCCTCTTCCCTCTCTCCTCCCCCACACCCTCCCTTGCCCGCAGGCCAAGGGCAATGCCGGAGCAGGTCCGCAGCCCTGTCTGCTTACCAAGGAAAAGGCAGTAGTTGCGAATTCTCTTTCCAGAAACCTGACAGCCACGTCCCCGCCCCAGAAATGCTGCTGTTTCCTTTCTGATCACTAACAAGACTGTGCCCTTAAATAAAGGAGATTTCATTTCTCGTTTAAATACAGCTGCTGTGATTCTGACCACCACACAGCTGTCCGCGGCCGCGGGGACACTCAGAGCGCCGGCGCTGGCCTCACTGTCTGACACGGGCTGCAGGCAGCGGGGCTTTAGGAAATGTGTGTGTTCACGTTGGGTTTCGCACTGCGGACGGGCCTTGCAGCCCCACACTCAGAGCTCCCTCACCTGCCTCCCTTTCCCGAGGGAAAGAATCCGCATCCGTCCCCTCCGCCCCGGGCAGGGCCGGGAGCACAGCACTGTCTTTCCGAGGCTGCTAGGGTTTTTTTTTTAAAGAAAAGGACTGATCACGTGTTTATTTTGGAAACCACAGTGGCCAGCTTTCAGGGGGGCAACCAGGTCTGGGAGGACAAGGGACATGTTGCTGGTGCGTCATCCTTGATGCGTTTCGAAGTGAATGGAATCCCAGAGACACAGGGAGAAATTAGGAAGATGCAAGTCTTCAGGGCTCTGACCGCGGCGGGACCCCCTCGCGGGAGGCCTGGAACCGCGTCTGCTCGCATCCGACCAGCAAGGTCACTGAGCCCTCGCAGTGTCCTGGACCCAGAGGCTCCCGGCGGCTCTGGGCTCCACAGCGCTCTGCCTCTGGTGTGAGGACGTCCCTGCCTCTTCACTTCCGGGGGAACCCCTCACCCCTTTCTCCTGGTGACGGCTCCGGGCCTCAGCCCAGCCCTGCCGGGGTGTCCTGCAGACACCCAGGTGCAGCAGGCGGGTATGGTCGCCCTGACCGCGGCTCCCTGGGCCTGGACGGCCTTCCCGAGCGGCTGTGGGGAAGGGAGTGGACACTAGCTCAAGGTCGCTGTCCCGTGCGTGTCGTTGGGGCTCCGCCTTGTTCCTCTGAGCAAGGCCGCCAGTCCAGGACCTCGCTGCTGGCATCTGCCGTGGCGCCCAGGCCAGACCTAGGACCTGGCGCCTGGACAGCGTGAGCTTCCTCTTCTGTCCTGGAGGCTGGGACCTGGGGTCCCGGTGAGACCCAGGCTGCTTCCTCCCAGGGCCTCTCCTGGGCACATGGCCCTCACACGGTCGCCCCCTCTTCTCACAAGCACCCAGTCACACTGGATGAGGCCACCCTCTGACCTCACTTTACCTTAGCCACCTCTCTCAAGGCCCATCTCCAAACACAGTTGCGTTTTGAAGTCCTGGGGTTAGAACGTCTACATTTGAATTTGGAGGGCACAGCTCATCCTGTAGCACAAGCTGAGCCCACGGGAGCTGAGTAAGGATGAACTTCCAGCCGGAGGGGGGCTCTAACCGCCCCCCCCCCCCCCCCCCGTGATATCCCAGATCACCAGCACACAGCCTCCCTGGTCACGTGACTCCCTTACCATGGAGTGCATTTCCCGTGGAGAGGAAAGGGGTGGGAGGGCTAGGCAGAGCCCTGGAGGGAGCCTTAGAGCACAGCATCCCTGCGTGTCTGTGGGAGGAAGGGGTGGGGCTGCATGACCTCTGTGTCCTGGAGCCCGTGGCCACGGTGAGCCGAAGCAGGGAGGAGCGTGGAATCAGCAGACTCCCCTCCAGGGCCACCCCCAGCCCCCACCTGTTTTTATAAAAAAGGTATTGGAGCCACCTTATTTACCCACCTGGGACTTCGCTGCCCGGCCCCCAACCCCGGCCAAGAGGGAACTGTGACAGATCCTGTGACCCCAGAGCCTGAAGCATCTCCTGCCGCTCTTCGCAGGAAACGTTGCGACCCCTGGGCGGCACGGATCGCTAGGTGTTGGTTTTGGAGGGAGAGTGGCAGACGGCAGCACGGACTTGGTAAGTCTTGGTGGAATGTCCAGGCATTTGCTGAAACGTGTGATGTTGGTTTGCAGTCTGTGTGGGCGACAGTGGGAAGGTCAGGGCCACGGCCATTGATGTGGCTCCAGGATTCACAGCTCCATGCGATCTCCCCTCCCTACCCTCCTCGGTCCCCCTGACCAGCACAGGAGTCCCTGAGGCCGAGACTGTCGGAAGGGGCATGGCCCTGTGCTCAGCCTTGAGAAAAACAAAGGGGATGGCAGACAGCTGGGGGACATGGAGGTGGGGGTGACCTCACACTGCCCAGCCTCCCACAAACCAAGGTCCCCAAAGGAAATGCCAGCTGAATACATGCCCCAAAGCCAATGCCAAAACTAACCTGTATAAAAAAATCTCCAATTTCAAAAAATAATTGAAATCGAATCTTTCTATGTTCCTTAATGACAATTTTAGAAAATGTAAAGAAAATTGCCAAGTAGGGGCCCTGTTTCATTGGGGTCCCAGTCGAGCAGCCGTGCTTGGAGGAAAGGGTACGGCCAGCCATGGGTGACACGCTCCCTCGAGCCTCTCCGACGGCCCCCAGGGAAGTGGCTCGGAAGCCGTGTGCCACCACCCACCTGCGCTGTGGCCCAGGACTCTGTGGCGAGAGAAGTCGCAGGGATACAGTGTCTGAGACGGAGCCGGGGCAGGAACAGACGAGAAGTTCACCAGGAATATGTGTGATCCTGTCCCCAGCCGCACACAGCACACCTACTCCACTCTGCACCCCAAGGGCGTGGGAAGTGGGGATCGCAGGTCCATGAGAACAGCACTTCCTGTGTCCGCCATTCCACCCGAGAACTGGTTCTGTCTCTGCCACCACAGAGGGGAGCCTCCCACATTGTCCCCGAACCCCCCACTATGAGGCCGCCAGAGAGAGGTGGGAGGGGGTGCAGGTGGATGGGAGGAGGCCCTGTCTGTCAGAGCCCACCCTGCCTGGCCTCAGCGAACTGGGCACGACAGAGGGAACCCCTGAGTTTCCAGACAAGGTGACCCCACCCTCCCTTCTCCCAGGCTGTGGAGGGAAGTCCCACGCACCTCATGAGCCCTGAGGGTCGGACAGGGTCCATAGCGTCTCCCCTCTCCATTCCTTATGAATCGCTCTTTTCTGTGCTGCATCTTGGGGTTAATCTTGCAACGGGGTTAGGCCGCCTGGTCCATGGGGTGTGGCCAGGCCTCTGGGGCAGGACCCTCCCACCTCCCCGCGATCCCATGTTGGCTCTGGCCCCAGTGATCATGGGCCCACTGCTTCAAAATAAAGAAACCCCAAACCACCAGAGGGAAGGGAGCAAAGGTCGCGGTGGGGGGACCCCTCTCAAGCCTCGAGGTCTCGGCCACCTGCCTCGGCCCCAGCAGAGACGCAGTGTGGGCAGCGGGAACTGCAGCAGCAGAAGCAGACGCCGTGTCGCTCACCAGGCCTCCAGGCCGATGCTCCGGCATCTCCCGCTGTGCAGACGGGAACCGAGGCTCCCACAGGTCAGCGGCTGCGACCGAGTCAGGCTCTGAGCAGAAAGCCCCTGCGTCCAGGGCTGAGGCCCTTAACCACTAGCTCTAAAATACTGCTGGCGAGCCCATGTCGGGGGTACGGTGCGTGAACCCCTCTCCTCGCTGGACCCAACCCCCGAGGACGGGGTTCCGAGGGTTTGTCACAGCAGCAGGCGGCCGAGGGCTGAGATGCGTGCCCTGGCCAAGGCGCCAGAAGGACTCTCCCAGCAAGTGCCATTGCTGTCCCCACGGCCCGAGCATCCTCCCGTGGAGTCCCCCTGCAGGACCTCGGGTGCAGGGAGGTGTGGGCATCCGTGTCCAATGGCACAGGCGGGTGGCGAGGCTGAGCTACGCAAAAGGGTTTGCGCAGCTGTGACAAGCCCTACACTAGGCAGGACTGTAACCTTTTCCTACTGCGTCCACAGGGGTGGGATGACAGGCCGAGGCCCCGCCAGCCAAACCTCCAGGAACCCGTCTGTCCTTCCGAACATCAGAGACCGAGGCCTGGGCAGGAGCACAGGGCACGTGAAGAAGTGGATCTCAAATGGACGATCAGACCTCACCTGCCCTCCTGCCCACCCCCACATGCCACACCTGTCCAGCTACCGCCAGGACAGAGACGGTTAAGAAAGGAGTTTCCTGCCCTGGCTGGTGTGGCTAAGTGGTTAGAGTGTCGGTCACAGGTTTGATCCCCAACCCCGGTGGGGGGCTTGTGTGGGAGGCATCCAATCGATGTCTCTCTCACATCAATGTTTCTCTCCCTCTCCCTCTCTCCCTTCCACTCTCTCTAAAAATTGAAGGACAGACTATCCTCAGGTGAAGACTAAAGAACAAAAAGAAAGGGGTTTCCTGGAGCAGAGCCTAGGGCCGCACTTCACAGGGAGGCATCCGACAGGGAAGGGGACGAGCTCCGGGCTGATGGGCCGGTGCACAGCCAACAACCTGGACTGCTCCCTGAGCCCTGGCGGCAAGGAAGGAGGGAGAGGCCGGAGAAGTGGGGCCCTCGCACAGCCGCTCACCCACTGCCGGGCGGGAGCAGAGCACGCAGGCACCTGGGAACCGGCGGCCATGCTTCCCGTACACCAGGGACAGTGACAGCTGGTGTGTACCTGCTGGACCCAAGCAAAGGAAGTCCACGTGGGGCTCGAGGAGATGCTGGTCTCCAGCTGCCGCCAGAGTCCTCCTTGCAAGGCCGCCTGCTGGGGCCACTCCTTAGTGAGTGAGGGCTTCACCTGCAGCAGTGACCCAGGATGGACACAGTGCAGAGCAGTGGCCGGGGCAGCCCCGCAGGACGGAGGAGAGGGCGGCTGACTGATGCTGGCCACGTGCAGACTGTGCTCAGCCTGCAATGCCGGGTCACTCCACACAGTCACGGGAAGGGGGAGGGGGCTGGGCAGGAGTCCACAGCCAGGAGGTGGCGGAATGAGACCGAACCCGAGTCTCAGGTCTGGGGACAGGGCCTCGAAGACTGTTCCCTCCCAACAGTCTGGGCGGAGCCCCGTGAGCCCAGCTGTCGCAGGTCCTCACTCGCTCACCACCAACATCTGCAGTGGCTTCCTCTGGCTCCCGTGCCAGCCGGGAGGGAGGCGATAGCATCTCCCGGAGGACACGCGTGAGCACCGCGTTCTGCCCAGGGGTGGATGAAAGGCCGGCGAGTTCAAAGCCTTGGGGAGGTGTGATCACTCCTCCAGCAAACCCTTCCAGTGGCGGACAGTGCCGCCAGCTCCTCCTCAGGTGTGCGCTCCCGGGCGGGGCCTGGGGCGCCATCGCCCTAGGAGCCCAGGGAGGGCTGGGGACCTGGAAGTGGCTCACGTGTGGTGCAGAGAGAGGGGGCAGGGCGCTCTGGTCCGGGCGGCCGGACCTCTTGGTTCTGGAAGCTGCTTTTAAGACTGCTGCCTGGAGTTCTGAACGGAAGTGAAGCCCGACTCTGGCAGCATCTGGAGCAGATCGCTTCGGGCCCCACCCTGTCTCTCTGCACTGTGGCCTGGGGTGGCCGCTGGGCTCAGCCTCAGCCTGGGCCCGGGTCCATCGGCTGCATTGAGCCTGCAGTGTTTGCTGTTCTCGCCATGAGCAAGTAAGAGCCAGGCAAACGGTTGCCAACGGGTTCAACTTGACTTTGGGATACAAACTCCCACGAGGGTAATTCCACTCAGCTCCCCTCCAGTTCCTCGTGGAGGCAGAGCTGCTAAGAACCTGCTGAGAAAACACCCGTGCCCTCTGCTGTGACTGCCCAGTAAACGCCAGCTCTGTCCTCAGCTTTCCCACAACCAGTTGGTGTCCCTGAACCTCGGTGTCCGGCAGGGAGGGACGAAGACAGCATGCAGGCGCCCTCCCTGGGGTCAGCACATGGAGCAGAGCCAACCCGGAATCCTGCCCGAGACGGGATCCTCCACAGGGAAATGATGGGTCTCCTGCCACTAGACACTTGGCACCCACACAATGGGGCTTCCTTAATGCCCTGGCTCCTCAATGCCCTGATTCCAGATGCCCTGGCTCCTTGATGCCCTGGCTCCTAGATGCCCTGGCTCCTAGATGCCCTGGCTCCTAGATGCCCTGACTCTAGATGCCCTGACTCTAGATGCCCTGACTCCTAGATGCCCTGGCTCCTAGATGCCCTGACTCTAGATGCCCTGACTCCTAGATGCCCTGGCTCCTAGATGCCCTGACTCTAGATGCCCTGACTCCTAGATGCCCTGGCTCCTAGATGCCCTGACTCTAGATGCCCTGACTCCTAGATGCCCTGGCTCCTAGATGCCCTGACTCTAGATGCCCTGACTCCTAGATGCCCTGGCTCCTAGATGCCCTGACTCCTCGATGCCCTGACTCCTAGATGCCCTGACTCTAGATGCCCTGACTCCTAGATGCCCTGGCTCCTAGATGCCCTGACTCTAGATGCCCTGACTCCTAGATGCCCTGACTCCTAGATGCCCTGGCTCCTAGATGCCCTGACTCTAGATGCCCTGACTCCTAGATGCCCTGGCTCCTAGATGCCCTGACTCTAGATGCCCTGACTCCTAGATGCCCTGGCTCCTAGATGCCCTGACTCTAGATGCCCTGACTCCTAGATGCCCTGGCTCCTAGATGCCCTGACTCTAGATGCCCTGACTCCTAGATGCCCTGACTCTAGATGCCCTGACTCCTAGATGCCCTGACTCTAGATGCCCTGACTCCTAGGTGCCCTGGCTCCTAGATGCCCTGGCTCCTAGATGCCCTGACTCCTCGATGCCCTGACTCCTAGATGCCCTGACTCTAGATGCCCTGACTCTTAGATGCCCTGACTCCTAGATGCCCTGACTCCTAGGTGCCCTGGCTCCTAGATGCCCTGGCTCCTAGATGCCCTGACTCCTAGATGCCCTGACTCTAGATGCCCTGACTCCTAGGTGCCCTGGCTCCTAGATGCCCTGACTCCTAGATGCCCTGACTCCTAGATGCCCTGACTCCTAGGTGCCCTGGATCCTAGATGCCCTGGCTCCTAGGTGCCCTGGCTCCTAGATGCCCTGACTCTAGATGCCCTGGCTCCTAGATGCCCTGACTCTAGATGCCCTGGCTCCTAGATGCCCTGACTCTAGATGCCCTGACTCTAGATGCCCTGACTCCTAGATGCCCTGACTCTAGATGCCCTGACTCTAGATGCCCTGACTCCTAGATGCCCTGACTCTAGATGCCCTGACTCCTAGATGCCCTGACTCCTAGATGCCCTGACTCCTAGATGCCCTGACTCTAGATGCCCTGACTCTTAGATGCCCTGACTCCTAGGTGCCCTGGCTCCTAGATGCCCTGACTCTTAGATGTCCTGGCTCCTAGGTGCCCTGGCTCCTTGATGTTATGAGTAAACTGTACCCCTTCTTTCTAGGCCCTCTCTGGGGCAGTGGCAGGGACACAGGGAAATGAAGGGGCTGATTCGGCTCAGATGGGTCCCACTCCATGGCTCCAGAGTGATATCGACACAAGTAGCCCGCCTCCCCTCTGACCCAGACGGACTGGGAGAGGGTGGGCACAGCGCTGTAAATCCGTTTCCTGTGGGTGTGTGGGGTCCGTGGACAGTCCACAAAGAGGGTCGAGTTCACGGGCAGTCCCCGATCCACTGTCCACCGGCCCACTTTCCCCACAGTTGGCTGCACTGCTTCCGCAGCGAGGGCAGGCCCCGCCCATGAGGGTATCCCCGGGAAACGCAATCACAGCCCAAGGGTGGGAACTCCAGAGGCAGGTTGAGGACAGCTAGGGACACGATGGAACAGTGCTTAAGCGAAGGAAGGCTCCAGAAGGAGACGCCATTCAGAGACTCTCCACGAAGAAGGGCTTACCCAGGGGGACAGGTAGGGCTGGGCTGTCCCAGGCAGGCACCTGAGCCCCATCACCTGCTGTGGGTGTGGCGGGAACACCGGCGTCTGTCTGCACCAGGTGGAGAATGCAGGCGTGAGGTGTCCTAGGAGCTCAGGCACAGAGAAGACGGTGGTGGGAGGCCAGGGAAGTCGGCGGGAAGGATGGACAATGTGTCCTCGCAGGGACCACAGCAAGGCCCTCTGGACGGGATGCCAGGACCGTCAGCAGGGGCCTGGATAGGAGTGTGGTGTGTGGGGATGAGGTCAGCACTTGCGGAACTGCGTTGGAAGCAATCTGGAAAGGCTGAGTCTAGAGACAGCGTCCTTCAGAGCTCGAGGTGACTGACTCCGAGTCTGTGTAGAGAGGGGCCCGGAGCTCCCTGCTCGTGAACGACCAACGGGAGGCGGTGGAGGTAAGCGCTGCCCCACCGCAGTCTTAGGGCTGATGGCAGAACCTGAGTTAGGATGTGGGTCATTGAGCTTTATGACTAATTGGGACTCGTTTTTTACCTTTTTCTGTGTCAGGTCTTCTACTGAGTCTATATGTGAAGACAATGGTGATTAATATCCTATGTAATAAAAGCCTAATATGCGAATCAACCGAAAAGAGGAATGACTGGTCGCTATGATGTACACTGACCACCAGGGGGCAGACACTCAATGCAGGAGCTGCCCCCTGGTGGTCAGTGAGGTGCCACAGGGGGAGCACCACTTAGTCAGAAGCCGGGCTCGTGGCTGGCAAGCGCAGCGGCAGTGGCGAGAGCCTCTCCCGCCTCCTCAGCAGCACTAAGGAGCAGCGAGCTGGCAGGCGGACATCCCCCAAGGGGTCCCAGACTGCAAGAGGTCGCAGGCTGGGCTGAGGGACCCTCCCCTTGTGCACGAATTTTGTGCACTGGGCCTCTAGTTAATAATAATAGCAACAGTAGCAGCTTCAAGATTCCTGAGCAGTTACAATGTATCCGGCGCCCTTAGAGGCATTTTCATGCCTTACCTCATGTTATGAGGCTGGTGCTGTTATCATCCCCATTTGCAGGTGGCAAAACCGAGGCACAGGGAAGTCAAGGACTCTCCTGCGGCCGCTCATGCAAAAGAGATGGACCTGGGTTCAACCTCAGGCTGTGAGGACACAGGGCTTGCACTCACTCGGTGTGTCCCAGGCTGGGCACCGTGTCCTTTCACATGAGGTGACAGCAGGATGCTGGACCTGCTGCAGAGCCTCCCCTTCTCCCCTCAGGGTGAGCGTCATGGTCCCAATTGCACAGGTGACCAGACTGAGTCCCAGAGAGGGGACAACTGCCCACCCCCAAGTCCAGGGTCCTCCGATGTGGGGCTTCTCTTAGATGCACCGTGGCGACCACTGGCGATCCCCACCTGGGAGTGAGATGCTCGACGTGCCATTTTGGAAGCCCCTACCTGCCGGAGTGCCAGGGACCCACACACCCTGCCTCCAGGTGGCATCGGGCAGGTCTATGGAGAATAACAGGAAACCAGGCAGGCGGCTTCCACGCCTTTCACCCTATCGCCCTGGGTCAGAGGTTCCCAGGATCAAATGAGGAGATTCTGCAACAACTCTGATTATTATTATTATTATTATTGGTGTAATAGTCATCTCTGTGAGCAGTGCAATAGCTATAATGATAGATTCACAAACGTTGGTGAGGCTTGCTTGCTGTATCCCCTTTCATCTCAGGATATCAAAGTTCCGTGCAAATATTAATTAAGTCCTGGGAAATAAATACCATTATGTCAGGGTCTGGAAGGGGAAACTGAGGTAGCATGAGGTCAGGTGCTTTTTGACAGACCACCCAGAGGCAGGAATCAAATGAAGAGTGAGGTTTTCCCCCAAACTGTTTTCTCCCAAACTCCTGGGCTGAAATGTGTGTGTTAAATTCCTGCAGGTGCCGCCTGTGTGCGGAGCGGTTCCGAGGTGATGGGGGCCACCTGCTGAGCTCAGATAGGTGCTCCCTGCCTGCCTGAGGGTGCACAGCAGCAAAGACAACGCCTGAAATGTGTGGTCACTTAGCAAAGCTACTGTCACCAAAGCGGCCGGCGGGGCCCTAGCACGGGGCCCTGAGACGGCCCTCCAGGCGAGACCGGAGGATCTGGGTTGGGGAAGAGCAGAGATGAGAGGGCCCTCTGGGGAAAGAAGTAAGAATGAGAGCAGAACAAGCTGCGCACGCAGGTCTCGCAGACGTCCGGCCCCAGGCCGTGCTCCGGGCCACTCTGACCGTGACCTCCAGATGTGAGCGAGACATCTGGGCTCGCTGGGACGGTCCGGTTCGGGGGTCTTCTTCAGCCCCCATGGTGCCTGGAGCAGGACGGGGCTTGGTAACATGCCCGCCGTCCCCTGCGGGATCCTGCAGGTGATGGCTGTGCCTTCCCCCCTTCCTCCTCAATCCCAGACCCAGGCCTCGGTGAACTGTGTTCGTGCCCTGGGTGCTGCCTGCGCTCACATGCTGAGCGAGTGTGAACCAGGAGCAGGCATGGCAGCCACAGGACAGCAACGGCACAGCCACGTGAGGGCTGGGCCCACGTGCTTCTCCACTGAAAGACTCGGCGGTTCCCGGCTGGGTCTTTTACGTTTTTAGTGGATTTTTTAGAGAGAGAGGAAGTGGGGAGAGAGATCAATTTGCTGTTCCACTTATTTATGTATTGATTGGTTGAGTCTTGCATGTGCCCTGACCAGGGATCGAACTGCCAACCATGGTCTAGCGGGATGACGCTGTAACCCACTGAGCTACCTGCCAGGGCCCCAGGCTGGGTGGTGAAGGGCTCCGAAAGGAGCAGAGAGCATTAGTGGGGGATGGGCCTGATGCAGAATGATGTCATAATATCTTTAATAGGAAGTAGGTGTGGAAGTTGGTCCCCCCTGATCCACCCCTTTGTGTGAGTGACACTTAGCTGCGTCCTGACTAGAGGTGCCCAGGGAAACCCCAGTGCTGAGAAGTTGGAGAAATAAAGAAAATTCCAAGGACAGATGTGTGTAAGGAACTGTGTGTGTGCGTGTGCATGCGTATGTGTGTGCATGTGTGTGTGTGTGTGGAACACAGCCCACATATCCAGAGCTCACCGTGGAACTTTGACCACGCTCACATGGCCACCCAGAGAGCATGGGACCCGTTTGTTTCACCACATGTGCAGGCCTGTGTTCACGGACCCTGAGCCGTGGGGTGTGTGTGGCACGCCTGTGCCCGGGAGCGGGTCCGGCAGCCAGACCCCAGCTCCCTCCATGGCAGGTGAGCCACCAGCTCTCAGGAACAGGGCTCAGTTCACACAGGGGTTTAGGCCTTTTCACCTGGAAAACACAGGAATTCCATCGTCTAGAGAAAAAGGGAGCTGCGCACTCATTGGGTTGTGGGCGCCTGCTCGGCCCGGGCCCACCCTGGCCCTGCCCACGGCCTGCAGCGCCACCCACCACAGGCTCCGCTCCCGCAGGGCTCTCAGCGCAGCCCAGCGATGGCGATGGCGCTCGGGCCGTCGATGGCGCAGCTCAGGGGCCGAGCACGCAAAGTGGAAACTCTGCCTTCAGAGTCCCCAGGACCACGAGGAAGATGGGGTGAGGGTGAGCCAACAGTGGGGCTCTGACACTTTAGGGTGGGCTTTCCTCGTGCCTCCTGCGGTCACGCACATGCATGCAGGCACACCCATGTACATACACAAACACACAAATGCACACGCGGACGCACAGCAGGCCTGGCTTCCGCTTCCCCGGCACGCATTAGCAAATGGCCCGTTGCTGGGACAAGCGCCCGGCAGCCCCCTGGGAAGAGCCGTGAGGCTCCTCGGAGGGTGTCTGCCAGCCCCGTGTCCTTCTGGCTCGTGTCTGTCTAAGCGTCCCAGCCGAAGGCAGACGGCAGCCACTGTCCCCTCCGCTGGCTCTGAGCGCATCGGGGCTGCTTTCCCTGGTCAGGGAGGGTTGCCACAGGCGCTCAGCCGCGGCCGATGCACTGAATGCGTATTTCAAAGCCAAATGCTGAGCCATTGTGTTGGGTGGTTTTTAAATAATCAAAGCAGCCCAGATCCTGGGAACCCCATTCTTATCGGGATCAGCTAGGGTCAAAGGGCAAGGGACCCAGCGTCATCAGGAGCGATGTCCCTGGGTCATCACCATCAGGGAGAAGCGTCCACAGAGCGCCACCAGCAGCACCAATGGAGACCTCAGCCCAGCTGGGCGTCGGCGGCACACAGGACCCACCGGGCATGTTGTGCCAGGTCAGGATGCTCACTTCCCTGCAGAAATGGTGTGGACGGTGCCGCTTTCCACGGAGCCTGTCATCCCAGCACAGGCGGATGGAGCTGGGCCCACGGCTTCCTCTGGGGGCAGACCCAGGGGTCGGGGGAGGGCAGGCTGTGAAAACTCTCCATCCACCGGCCTCTGAGGGACGCTGCTCAGAACCCACAGAGCTGCTGCATGCCCTCTCTGAGGGGCCCCTCCCTCCTGGGCCATGAGTGTGGACAGCTCAGCACCCCCTGATCCCATTCCATCCGACACGTGTCCATGCCCACAGGTCTCTCCCACGATCTCTAGGAAATAAGGAAAGAAGACAGAAGACCAGCTCGGCCGGCACAGATCCGCAGTCTGTGGATAAACATGAGGAGGTGGCACCTTTGGGGGCACACACAGGGCCGACACCTAAGGACCTGTGGCGGCCTCGCACACGGTGGCCCCTCAGTGACCACGCACAACTGGGTGAACAAGTGAACAAATGTACAAACTAAGGTTCCAGAAGGTTCTCCCCAGGTCGGCGTGTGGCTGAGTCTGGACCCGGCCTCTGTCTCCCAACCCTGCTCAGCTGCCCGCTGGCGCTCACAGGGCACCCGTGGGATTTTAAGGTCAGATACATTCAAGGAGCAGCAGCTGGGGTGAGGGGTGTGAAGACGAGGGTGTGAAGACAGGGCTGACCCGGGCAAGCCCTCTGGGTCCTGCCTGCAGGCTGAGGTGTTTATGCCTTAACGTCTAGCTCTGCCTCCTTTCCCATTGACGGGGAACCGGCCCCTCTGGACTCCGGGACGTACGCTGTTGCTGTTATCGACTAGTCGTGGTGACGCCAATATGCTTCCGATGTCAGGCCGCTCCAAGGCAGTACCCGTTCACGCAGACCGTTAGACACGTGGGACAATACTACTGCGGTGGGTTTTGCAAATAACATCCTCTTCTTTTGTGAAAACCCTGTGCCTTCCGTTGTGACAACCTCACGGGCCCGAAGCAGGCAGTGCCGCTGACTGTCCCCAGGTGTTGCAGACGGGCGGGGGCTACGGCGCCTTTGCCCACGGGCTCACCCTTGCCAGATGGGGCGGGAGCTAGTGCCAAAGTGAACCTTGTGCCGTTTCACGAGGACGCCCACGCCCCTTCACCCTGCCCCATCTCGGATACATGCACCCGACTCCCAACACCAGCGTTCCCACCAGCGCGGTCGGGGCATCCGGAAGGCCAGCCGCCTGCGGCAATGCTGTCTGTTTCCCACGGTCTCAGGGAACTCTCCCTGCCCGGGTCCTCCTTTCTGAAAGCTGGCAGCCTTGGACCACGAGCTCGGCGCATCCTCGGGTCCTTCCAATCGAAGGTTCTGGATGTGGCCACCGACAAGCATCTCTTGCCCCTGGATTGCTTCCTGAGACACAGGCTTGTGCCCTCTGTGTGACTGCTCAGCAGCTGCGTCCGTGGGCAGCGCCCCCATGGAGGTCCCCCTCTATCCGGCCCTGAGCACCTCCCCTCTGGCTTCCCAGGACGCCGCCCCCCACAGCCGAGACTTGGAACCCTCCACGTTGCCCAAGGTCATCTCTCTGTTTCCTGTTTGCCCTTTAATGGCTACTAGCCTTCATCCTCCACTTCGTAGCCGCGGCCAAGTCGCTCATGAAATATGTTTGCTGCGGCCTTCACATCACATCCTCAGCCTGACCTCTGAGCATGGCGGTCAGGCAGTGGGCATGTCACTGTGGTCAGCAGGACCACCTGTCACCAGGCCTCACCTACCACCAGGGGACGTGTCCCCAGGGCCCACCTAGGCTTCTCCCTTCTGCACCCTGTGAATCCGCAACGTCTGGTGAGCAGTGGCGCCCAGAGTAGGCCTGGTCATATTTCTGGAGGGGAGGATGCTGCCACCTCGCCGTGGGGTACGGACGGGCAGGGAGCAGGGGTCTTGCCCCAGCCTCAGTGTATCTGAAAGTTCTCTCTGACCAAGGAGACCGTCCGCCCTGGCGGGGAGCTCCTTGGGCCACATTAGCCAGTCAGGACTGACAGTCACCCCCAGCCTGACGGGAGCAGCACTGGGGCTCGGCGGGGGCAGAACTGGGTTAGTCTAGGTGCCTGTGGGGCACTGCCCAGAAGGAGCCACAGTGATCCCATAGTGGGCATCAGGGCCCTGGGCGAGGGGCCCAGCAAGGAGGGGACAGCCGCAGAGACAAGACGCCTGCACCAGGGCGGCCAGACCTGAGCACAGGGCAAGTTGCTTTGCGGGAGCCCGAATTAAGCGACGTTGGAATTTCTCCTCTCAAGAAATCAGTTGATTTGCCCTCTGCTTCAATCAGAGACCCCACAAAGGCAATCTGTGAGTGCGTCTGCCGCGTCTGGCTCCCGGCCCGGCAATCACTCATCTGCACCCTAATCCACAGCAATTCCCCTCCAGCTCCAGTGGCGCTGCTCTGATCTCGAGAGTCCTGTTTACCTCACACACGTTCTTGCCAGCATGCCTCTGCCAGACCCGGGCACACTCGGTGCCCATCGCCACCCCTGCCCTCGCCGGCTGCATCAGGGCCCCAGGAAGGTGCAGTGCTGGACAGAAGGAGAGGGTGGTGGGGTGACTCATCTTCTGTCTCCATGGGTGCATTTCGCAGCCCTTTCCATGGGTAGGGCGTAAGAAACAGCCCTGGTCAGTCCCAGGGTTGCGAGTCCACACCTCACTGTCCACACCTGCACTGTCAAATCTGCACTGTACACACCTGCACTGTCCACACCTGCATTGTGCACACCTGGATTGTCCACATCTCACTGTGCACACCTGCACTATCCACACCTGCACTGTGCACACCTGCACGATCCACACCTGCACTGTGCACACCTCACTGTGCACACCTGCACTGTCCACACCTCACTGTCCACACCTCACTGTCCACACCTGCACTGTCCACACCTCACTGTGCACACCTGTACTATCCACACCTGCACTGTCCACACCTGCACTATGCACACCTGCACTGTCCACACCTGCACTGTGCACACCTCACTGTCCACACCTCACTGTGCACACCTGCACTATCCACACCTGCACTGTCCACACCTCACTGTGCACACCTGCACTATCCACACCTGCACTGTGCACACCTCACTGTCCACACCTGCACTGTGCACACCTGCACTGTCTACACCTGCACTGTGCACACCTCACTGTCCACACCTGCACTGTGCACACCTGCACTGTCCACACCTGCACTGTGCACACCTCACTGTCCACACCTGCACTGTCCACACCTGCACTGTGCACACCTCACTGTCCACACCTGCATTGTGCACACCTCACTGTCCACACCTGCATTGTGCACACCTCACTGTCCACACCTGCACTGTGCACACCTGCACTGTCCACACCTGCACTGTGCACACCTCACTGTCCACACCTCCATTGTGCACACCTGCACTGTCCACACCTGCACTGTGCACACCTCACTGTCCACACCTGCACTGTGCACACCTGCACTGTCCACACCTGCACTGTGCACACCTCACTGTCCACACCTGCATTGTGCACACCTCACTGTCCACACCTGCACTGTGCACACCTGCACTGTCCACACCTCACTGTGCACACCTGCACTGTGCACACCTGCACTGTGCACACCTCACTGTCCACACCTGCACTGTGCACACCTCACTGTCCACACCTGCACTGTGCACACCTGCACTGTCCACACCTGCACTGTCCACACCTGCACTGTCCACACCTGCACTGTGCACACCTCACTGTCCACACCTGCACTGTCCACACCTGCACTGTGCACACCTCACTGTCCACACCTGCACTGTCCACACCTGCACTGTGCACACCTGCATATATTTGCATTGTGCAGGGTGTTGGAGAGGCTGGAGGTGATGATACCTTGGCCCCCCTTGAGGAGTTTACATGCTTGGTGGGCGTATTGAAATGACACTTGTTTATCCTGCCCCCTGGAATTCTGTGTTTTGCTTTTCATGGGACATACTTATTCGCGTTGATCCGAAGTTCACAGTTAACTGGACTTCCTCTGTTTACCTGGAACCCTATTGGGAAGAGACTTCAGAACCACACTGATGGAGGGCCGAGGAAGAGAGTAACTACAGGAGGCCTGCATTGCTGCCCCTCAGAACGGCCTGGGGCCGAGCCCCAGATTCACTGAAACATGTCATCCATTCTCTCTAGGGACCTTCTCCACCTGCTGACCCAGATCCAGGCAGCTATGGAAGGGAGGGGCTGAACCTGAGGTTGAAGGAGGGCTCAGAGGATGCGCTGCCGACAGGACACGCCGGGACTCCCCAGAGCGAGTCCATCAGAAACTGGAGAGGCAGGGCCTTGATTTCCCAAGGCATACGAAGGCCAATGGGACTTAATTTTAGGTGTTACTTTTCTTCCTGAGATTCAAGACATCTTATCATTGTGGCAATAACAGTTCTTATTTCAGGTCTGGTCTGATCTGAACTCGTTGCATCTTATAAGAATGTGTAAGTAAATTTGCTGAGCCTCTGTAAGCAAAGACCGGCTTGTTTTTCCTGTATTTGTGACCTAAAGAATGCTTTTGAAGACCATGTTTTATTTCTCCCTAATGACAATGACACTTTTCTTATTCTCATTGTGGTTCTTAAGGCCTCCTGATCAATAGGCAAAATATTTACTATTTTTATGTATCTTTCTCTTTATTTCTCACACGACTTTGTACACGGGAAAAAAATGCCCCAAGTCGCACCAGCGATGAGGAGGCGAAGCAAGCCTGCAGGACTCTTTCTTGGTAATAAGTTACCCATTAAATACCACTGAAGCCGCTCCTGTCGTAAACCTATGTCAACATTATCTCAGACACTTTTTATAAAGCACTACAGTAAGACATTAAAAATGACAAAAATGCCTTTAATCTATGAAAATGTAGCCACCCACGATATCGTTTGCTGCACAGTAAGATAAACGTTGCCCAGACCGGTCACCAGCTGGCAGCTCCTCCGTGGGCCAGAGAGACAATTCCTCCCAATAGATCATCAATAATAGGGGGAATTCTTCTCCCTTCAGGGAAGAGAAACCCCTTCTCGTGGTTTCCAACATAGGAGGGATATCACAGCACCTCCCCTCCTTCTTTTAGGAAAGACAAACCCCAGTGTTTTAGACGTTGAGAGACACCCAGTCGCCAGTCAACAATGCCTGCGTTGCTGAACCGGAGAAAGAAGGAGGCGGAGAAAGTGCTGTACACCTGTCTGCCCCACGTCAACAACTGTGCAGATGTGGCCCCAGAGCCAGCGCTCTGCAGGTGTTCCCGGAGACGCTGACCCTGCGGGAAGCAGGCCCTGGAAGTCCCACGGGCGCCACAGAAGTCCTGCGGGTGGGAACGCAGGCGAGGGGAGGCGAGGCCGGCCCTGCCCGCTGAGGGCACCGCTTGGCCTCTCCCACCTCCCCCGGGACAGCGGGCGGCGCAGTCAGCCATGGAGTCCCTCAAGTTGACCTGAGTTCACAGTGAACTGAGTGGCGCTGACCGCGAGCTTCCCCCGGACAGCACGCCGGTCGTGCTTCAGTGTGTTGGGAAGAAGTTTTAGAAAGGATGGTGCGCTCAGCCCTGGGTCTCCCACTGCATCTGATGCCCAGACACACCCCTGAGCTACCAGGGCTCAGGTCAGCAAATTCTTAAAGTTTATCCTTAGTTGTGGTCAAAAAGTATATTTATCACGGAAACCGTTCCTGAGTGTGTGGGTCCGCGGCTCCGAGTGTACTCAGGTTGCTGGGAGGCGGATCTCCAGAACCTTCCATCTTGCAAATCTGCAACTCTGCCCATTAAACACAGCCTCTGTCCCCTGTCCCACGTGGGGTTCGCTGTCGAGTAGTGGCCCAGGAGGACCTCAGAAAGTGTCCTTGAAGAGCCTCTCCAGTGACTCTGCTCCACCTCCCATTTTGAGGTGATGGATCGACAGGCACATTCCTTTAAACCAAACCAGACAGGCGGGAGGACGGGGCCTTGCAGACAGGGGCATCCCCGCTCTGTGAGCACGAGCTGGGGGATAGGCCGCTCCCTTACCCACACGGCGCCCCCTCTCCTCACCTGTAACCTGAGCGCAGCAATAGTGGCGCGCAGGCCTCTCCATGCTTCGTGCTCACAGTAGGTGCTCAGTAAATGCAGCAGTGTCTGGCATCGCTCGAGTGAAGCCTGGTTCGGTTCGTGTGGGATCCATTCTGAGTCACACCTCAGCTTCATAAAGAGGCTGATGGCGTCACCCGATGACACATGGTGTCATTAGCTTGCTCTAGTGCGGTGGCTTTTATTCTTGGCTGCACATTAGCATCGTCTGGAAAACTATTCAAAAATGCTGAGGCCTGGGCCTCGGCCGATGGAATGAATGTGAACCTCCGGCACGGGGTGTGCGTCCAAGCGCTTCCAGAGCCCCTCGGTGTCTTCATCACAGAGCCAAGCCACGGGCCACGCGGGAGCAGCCGGGAGCGACATCGGATCGCCTCGCCCCAGGGCTCCTCCAGGGGTTCTGGCGACGGGGCTGGCACCTGTCACTTCAAATCTCATTAGAATAAAATATTCAAAAGCAGCTTCTCAGCTTGTGAGAGACTGAGACCACGGGCACCTGGAGGGCGACGCTCAGTTGGAGGGAAGGCCGAGAGGACGAGGCTGAAACATCTGGGGTTGTTACTGTGAAGGCGCTTGAAAGTACTGTCCACGGCTGTTGCTGTTTTTACATTATGTTATTCCAAGTCCATATTTTGTCTGCAATGGATTCTAATTTTCTTCCCCTGTTTTAATTGCCCACATGTGAAGAAGGTGGACTTGCCCGCGGCCCATTCCACGCCACGGTGGGGGCTGCCGCAAGCTCCTAACACTAGTTTCGGTTGCGTCTCTAAGATGACTAGGGAGAACAGCAGGGTTTTCATCGGGGTCCCCGTTTTCTCGCCGTCTTTGGAAAACATCCCTTTCTTTCCCTCCCGCATGGTTAATGGGTCCTGAATCCTTCCCAGGAGGAGTTTCGTTTGCACGTTATTCCCAGAGAGAATTCCCTGGCGCTGGTCATGGCTGGACCCAAGATGCCCAAACTGTGCGGCGTTCCTTACCTTTGGGCCAGAGAACCTGGGAGGGTATCTTTTTCTTCTTTTTCCCCCCTTTCCTATTAGCCAATCTTCCCAAGGCATTAAGCCCCAACTTCACGGTCAGTGGGCCTCACACAAATCCTCGCCCTTGTGGGTGCCTTTGCTGACCCCTGCCCCGGACTCGGGGTGGCTGTGCGAATGCGGGCCCTCCGCGAAGCAGGAATGCATTTATGTTCATGCATTGCCTAAGTCTGTTTTTATTTCTCATTTTATGGAAAATGCAGGGGTAATCCCTTTAGAATTCCCCTCGGCTTAACCTCAGAGCCCGTTCACGGCCTCTTCCTCTCGAGAGCACTTCACGCTGCATAAGCCCCACATTCAGCCGGTGAAGCCGCTGTGCTCCATAGACGAGGCTGGAAATAACGTGAAGTTAAAGACTTCAGCTTCCGGCCAGCGCAGACCCTCCTTAGTCCGTCACAAAGAAACGGACTGTCTAGCACCTTTTCAGTGGGAGAAAAGTCTTTGATTGGCAGGCCTGGCCGCATTGATCCCCAAAACTATGTTGTTGAAAATTGTGTTAATACAATTAGGCTGGGAGGTTGCTGCCCAGCCCAAGTGTTGGGGGAGGTTTCATTTCGGGATGGAGATCGCTTCTTTTATTAACCTAATTGACAGATTCATGTCCAGGGGGAGAACAAGCATCAGGCTTGGTGACAAATGCCATTTTTCTGCTCCCAAGAAACCCTGGTCCCGCCACCACGGATCCCAAGCGGCGGCCACAGCGCACAGCAGGAGAGGGAGGGTGCCGAGCAGAGCATGCGGACTGGATGTGCCCTTTGTGAATCCCAGCCCCGCCGCCGTGTAGCGGATATGTCCGACCCAGTTTCTATTTGGACGTCACGACAAAAGCAAAGCAGGGCGCAGCCCAGCGGGGCGACAGGTTTGCAAAGGGGTCCCCGAGCAGAGACTCCGCCCCCCGAAACTCTCTAAAAGACAGATGTTTAACCCACCGCCTCTACCTTCACTGTCCCGCCTCCCCGCTCGCTCCTGGTGTCCTTCCACTCTTCTCCTGCCTTTCCTCCTGGCTCCTCCCACTCTCCTCTGCTCAGACCTGCGGCCTCTCCCACGAGCCCTCTAGCTCTCATTTGTTCCTGGGCCCAACTCCAACAGTTTTTATTTCTTAATTTATTCCAAGCTATAGGCACTTACCATGCTACCTTTCCCCAAAACATTTTTATTTCCAAAGAGAACAAAGAATACAAGCAAAGGGATGAATGACTAATGGTGACATTGCAAGACTCACTCAGGGAAGTTCTGGATGGAGGCTGTTCCTTTGCCGTCATCCAATGCTGTTCCAGGTGAGTGAGGCTGTCTTGCCTCCGGTGAAACCAGTCCCCGCCTCTGGTGACGGTCTGGCAGCCTCTGGTCAGAGGTCCGGTTTCTGAGCAGCATGGAGGTCTGGGTGTGGGGTGGCGTGTCCCTCGTACAGCTAGCCGGTGGGGAAGTCTGCCGGACTGGAGCGACCGCCGGCCTTGGGCCTCCCTCCTCCGGTATCTGTGACCTGGAGGCCACACCTTTCCTATCTGTCTCATTACCTGTGGTGATGAGGGTGTCAGCAGGCTCTGCTCCTGCCCTGCCTGTGTCCCCCGGCCTCACGCCTCACCCGCCCGCTTGCCCCGTTGGACTTGGCCTGCAGCTGCAGGAGGTGGCACCAGCACCCCTCCCTCTGGCAATCTCATCTGTTGCTAAGTGTGACCTGATGGCCAAGACCATGTTCCCGGGTCTCCTTGCCTCCATGCAATCTTCGTCGTCAGCGAAAGCCACAGGATTTCTGGGCACAGAAAGGACACAGGGTGTGCAGGGGTGACATCACTGTTCTGACAGCTCTGGGCACAGCCACAGCCTTCGCCATGTCCTTGCACCAGAGGGATGGGCAGTGCCCGGCCTGCCGTGCCCGCCTGGGAAGACTGGCCCACCGTCCAGGTCAGGCTGCCTCCAGCCAGGAAAGGGGTGGTCCCCCATCTTCTCACATCCCCTCCAACGTCCCCGTGGACAGAGGCCTCTCCCATCATGCTCCACGCCGCTGCACAGAGCAAAGCGCGGGCTCAGCGCTCCTGACCGGCGCGGACGGCGAGAAAGTCTTTGCAGAAATGCGCGCAGACAAGATCCCTGCTTTACTCTCCATTTAGAGGGAATGGCAGCTGTTTGTCACATTGCCACATCTCATAGTGACATCTTTCTCTTGTGTCAGGACATGCCCCTGTCCAGGAGACATTCTAAAAAGGCCACAGTGGCCAGGAGGACCGGACAGGTGTGGAGGGTCAAGACCCTCTGTGCGGACACTGTCCACACCCACAGATACCCTGCAGCCCTGTCGGGGCAGCAAGCATTTCCTCGCAGGGCGCTGTGCCGGGACTCGCGGTTCCTTAGTCTTCAGCACAGATGCGCTGCCTGCCCTGCTGGGCCCCTCCATCGGGACTGTATTTAGGATAGAGAAATCTAGCCCATAGTTTGGGCTCAGACTACTTTCTTCCAGGCTGTGTGTTTGCCTAAATGCATAGCCGTGAATAAAGAAACCATCAGGCCCGGCTGATGTGGCTCAGTGGTTGAGCATCGACCTCTGAACCAGGAGGTCATGGTTGGATTCCCCATCAGGGCACATGCCCGGGTTGCGGGCTCAATCCCCAGTAGGGGGCGTGCAGGACACAGCAGATCAATGATTCTCTCGCATCATTGATGTTTCTCTCTCCCTCTCCCTTCCTCTCTGAAATCAATAAAAATATATTTTTTTAAAAAAGGAAGTGTCAGACCCCGTGGTTTGCACACTGAACACTGCAGAGCTCCCGTGGGGGAGGGAGCAGAGACCTGTGGGACCCACTCCTCACTGCTCCAGGAAGGCTGGCTTAGGATGCGGTGGGAGGAACCACGGGACCCAGGGCTGAGGATGCTCCTGGGGCCCACATGCCCTCCCGGGGAAGCACCTGCACTGGACCAGGAGCTTCTGTTGCCATGGCACCCACGGCCCAGGGGGCTGGCTTGCCTGGCGTTTGTCTTCTCTCATATAAAAGCACTCAGAGGACCATTGCTGCGGAGGGTGACAGCCAGCACCAGGACATGTAGGGGAGCCAGGGAGAGCCACCTGAGAGCCCATGGAAACCGAGCCGCCCACACCTCCTTCTAGAATGTTCTCTGCAGCCTCATCCCTCCTCTGCAAGCCAGGTCTTCCTGAAGCTGCCTCCGGACAAGCTGATGGGTAAAGCCAAGTCAATGAAACAGAACGTGGGACAGGAAGTCCAGAAACGAGGGCTGGGGCGGGAGGGACCCCTGAATGTTTCTCCTGAAGTTGCTGTTGAGGTGCTGCGGGAAGGAGTGGGGTAGACAGGCGCAGGGTGGATACGGAGGCTCTGCGGGGTGGACACGGAGGTGCTGTGGGGTGGACACGGAGGCGCTGTGGGTTGGACACGGAGGTGCTGTGGGGTGGACACGGAGGCGCTGTGGGGTGGACACGGAGGCTCTGCGGGGTGGACACGGAGGTGATGTGGGGTGGACACGGAGGCGCTGTGGGGTGGACACGGAGGCGCTGTGGGGTGGACACGGAGGCTCTGTGGGGTGGACACGGAGGCGCTGTGGGGTGGACACGGAGGCTCTGCGGGGTGGACACGGAGGTAATGTGGGGTGGACACGGAGGCGCTGTGGGGTGGACACGGAGGCTCTGTGGGGTGGACACGGAGGCGCTGTGGGGTGGACACGGAGGCTCTGCGGGGTGGACACGGAGGTAATGTGGGGTGGACACGGAGGCGCTGTGGGGTGGACACGGAGGCTCTGCGGGGTGGACACGGAGGTGATGTGGGGTGGACACGGAGGCGCTGTGGGGTGGACACGGAGGCTCTGCGGGGTGGACACGGAGGCGCTGTGGGGTGGGCACGGAGGTGATGTGGGGTGGACACGGAGGCTCTGTGGGGTGGACACGGAGGCGCTGTGGGGTGGACACGGAGGCGCTGTGGGGTGGACACGGAGGCTCTGCGGGGTGGACACGGAGGCTCTGCGGGGTGGACACGGAGGCGCTGTGGGGTGGACACGGAGGCTCTGCAGGGTGGACACGGAGGTGATGTGGGGTGGACACGGAGGCGCTGTGGGGTGGACACGGAGGCTCTGTGGGGTGGACATGGAGGCTCTGCGGGGTGGACACGGAGGCGCTGCGGGGTGGACACGGAGGTGCTGTGGGGTGGACACGGAGGCACTGTGGGAAGGCGTGGGATAGGCAGAAAAAGAAGCCCCAATTCAAAAAAGAAACAGTCCCAGACAGCACCCTCCTGCCCCTTGGCCTTCAGACACCCCATCCCCTGCACACACCCCATCCCCTCCACACACCCCATCCCTTGCACACACCCCATCCCCTGCACACACCCCATCCCCTCCACACACCCCATCCCCTCCACACACCCCATCCCCTCCACACACCCCATCCCCTGCACATACTCCATCCCTTCCACACACCCCATCCCCTACACATACTCCATCCCTTCCACACCCCCCATCCCCTCCACACACCCCATCCCCTCCACACACCCCATCCCCTGCACACACCCCATCCCCTCCACACACCCCATCCCCTCCACACACAACATCCCCTGCACACACCCCATCCCCTGCACACACCCCATCCCCTCCACACACCCCATCCCCTCCACACACCCCATCCCCTCCACACACCCCATCCCCTTAAACGCAGGTGCCTCCAGAAACCCCTGAGGCTGCTACACCAGCTGCCTTCTCCGAGGTCCTTCAAAATGAAGTCCCCAAATCTGTGAATGTCGGCCTGACTTTCTCCTGGACTGGGGGCTCCTGGGACCTTGAAATGTCTCCCCACTGACTCCACCCCTCCGGCCTCTCCAGCAGCGGCCTCGCTCGCTCTGGGAAAGCCTCCAAGCCCGGTTCCCCAGGACCCACTCCTCCTGGTGGCGCTTGTCCCGGGTGTGGGCATGTGAGGGGCAGAGCCTGGCATTTTCCACCCTCCACACGCCAGTCGGCCCGCTCTCCAACCTGCTCTCAGCCCTTCAGCCTTAGTTCAAGGTCACTGGGCCAAGACGAGGTCGAGTTTTCCATCAAGTGCTGACTCGGAGGAAGCGGGTGGGAAGACCTCGCTGGCTCCCTCCCCTCTGCAAAGCCACGCTGACCCTCACCCCTCAGCCAGGCGTTCCTGACCCGTCCCTCCCTCCCACCCGAGTTTGCACACCGAGTGCCCAAGTGGAGAGCAATCCTGGGGAGATGCTGTGAGAACAGGGAGCCTCTTCCCGTCGGCCCTGCAGCTACTCCTCATGCCCTGTGGGCAGGTCCCCAGGGCCCGCTGGCTTCCAGACCTGGCGCCCCCGGGCCAGTGTGGACGGAGGGGCTGGCGGCCAGCAGCCTCCATCGCCCGCGTTGCCTCCTCCCCACTCTCTTCTGACCCGGCCACTGTCCAAGCCCCACCTCCCGGGCCCTGAGTTCAGGCGGAGCGCATGGCACTTCCTGCAGCACCAGGGGCCTTCTGGCCACCACAGGGCAGCGGGCAGCAGGCAGCGGGCAGCGGGCAGCGGGCAGCGGGCAGTGGGGCAGCGGACAGCGGGCAGCAAGCAGTGGGGCAGCGGGCAGTGGGGCAGCGGGCAGTGGGGCAGCGGACAGCGGGCAGCAAGCAGTGGGGCAGCGGGCAGTGGGGCAGCGGGCAGTGGGGCAGTGGACAGAGGACAGCGGGAGCGGGCAGTGGGGCAGCGAGCAGTGAGCAGCGGGCAGTGGGGCAGCGGGCAGTGGGCAGTGGGCAGCGGGCAGTGGGGCAGCGGGCAGTGGGGCAGCGGGCAGTGGAGCAGTGGGCCGGGGGACAAGTGCCAGTCTGTCTGGGTTCCCGTTAGTCAGGGGCCAGTGCCCAGCAGGTCGGCTCATATGGTGACTCTGAGGCTTCGTCCCCCAGCTCATGGTCCCCACTGTGCCCCCTGCCCGAGGTCTTCCCAGGAGCCCTCTGCTCCCAGTCCTTCCCCAGGGCCTGCTCCACGGGGCCCAGGCTCAGTCATCTTCCCGTCGGCCAGGGACCCTCTGCCCATGGCTCAGTGTCACGGGTAAGGGCCCACGTACACGGTTTCAACCGTCCAGCTGGTGGGCTCCTGAGCCCAGATTGAAACTGTCTCGGAGGTGCCCACCTCTGGACACTCTCCCCATGAGGCTTTGTGACCTGTGCCCCGCCCTCTGCGTGGTGAACATGGTTGTGCACTTCAGATGGGAAAGCCCAGCAGGTGAAAGCGCCCCTCCTCCCTCAGAGCCCGACCTTTCCCAGAACAAGGCCCTCCAACCTCGGGCAACGTCCATTCATCGGGTCCACTGTCTGAAATCCAACCCGCTCCCTGGCGAGGGTAGGGCAGGTGCTTGAGCTTCGTCCTGTGCCCCGAGGGTTGCTGGTTCGATTTCCAGTCAGGGCACATGCCTGGGTTTCGGGTTTGATTTTCAGTCGGGGAACGTACAGGAGGCAGCCAATGTTTCTCTCTCACATCGATGTTTGTCTCTCTCCCCCTTCCTCTCTCTAAGAGTGTCCTTGGGTGAGGCTTACAAATAATCCTATATAATAAAAGGCTAATATGCAAATTGTCCCCTTGACAGGGAGTTCGACTGGGAGTTCGACCAAGGGGCGGGGCTGGCCAACAGCCGGCAGCCCCTCCCCCCGGCTGACCCTGCCCCCATCGCCCCCCCAACCCCGATTGGGGGTGGGACCTGCTGGCTAACCTCCCGCATCCTCTCCCCCCACACTCCCCCCCCCCCCCCCCCGCTGGCCCAGATCGGGGCGGGCTGGCCTGACCCCACCCATGCACCAGGTCTCTAGTAATAATAATAATAAATGACATTTAACCTTCACCAACCTTATTAGTTATTGCTTAGCATCTTATTCCATTTTAAGGGCATGGGACATGATTATGTGTTTATTTTTTTAGTAGTGATTTCATTTCAGGGTAATTTTTTTTTAATTCAAAGTTACAGAACTATTACCTTTTTTTATTTTCATTTCCTTCCATTTTTTTCAATGCCTCATCCAAATCCCCTTGACATCTCAAAAATAAGTAATAGGCCTAATGGTTTGCCAAAGCAAGGGCTTATTGGGTTATAGCTTTCTAATACGATATGCCTGTGATGGAGCCGTACATAGAGTTATGCACACTGAATTCGCTTTAGAATTCAAGTATATTTTGAGCTCATGACATGGGATTTTTGCCAAGAGGAATCTGGAGAAAAAAGGGTTTGTGACGGAAGCCTGATTGAATATTTTCTAAAATGCTCGCATCCCAGCCCCTTGGTAAAAGAACCTGGTGACAAGACCTAAACTGTGAAGAACATAAATGTATGCCCTGTCCCACTTTGTGACTGAGGATGCTAACTGTCTCAGACTAGAGGTTGGAGAAAAGATCCAGGCGTTAGAGGTTTCCGACATGGAGCGTTGGTTTGCTTGTCTTTCAGTATTTGGCATTCATCTCTCATTTAGAGTTGGGTACAAGAAAAATGGAAAAACTTGGGTGATCCATTGCTTGTTTTGGTTTTCCATTCATGGAAATTCTATTCTACACACAAGACATTAGCCTCTCTTTTAAAAGATAAAGATGGCCTTGACTGGAGGCTAAGTGATTAGAGCAGGGGTGGGCAAACTTTTTGACTCGAGGGCCACAATGGGTTCTTAAACTGGACCGGAGGGCCAGAACAAAAGCATGGATGGAGTGTTTGTGTGAACTAATATAAATTCAAAGTAAACATCTACACTAATAAAAGAGAAACATGGTAATTAGCGTACGACCGCTACCCTTTTCATTGGCTAATCAGTGAGTATATGCAAATTAACTGTCAGCCAAGATGGCGGCCGGCAGCCAGGCACTGAAGCGAGCATGAGGCTTGCTTGCTGCGGACTCCAACGTTCCCCGCCTCACTTGCCGGCCTCTCAGTTGCAAGTCTAAGCAACTATGTACTATGTTGCAAATAAGAAGCTAAACAAAACACCAGAAACCAGCCGGACTGAAAGCCAGCGGACCGAAACTTTGTATCCATGTTTTCAGCAGCGAGGCCTCAGAGCTAAAGCTGGCCCAGAATAAAAAAAAAGAAAAGAAAACAAGGAGCTGTTGGAAGCTTCAGTCACTTGCTTCCGGAAAACAGCCCTCAGCCCCTCAGCCAGCCTGGCCAGGCATCCCAGTGGGGACCCCCACCCTGATCCAGGACACCCTTCAGGGCAAACCAGCCGGCCCCCACCAGTGCACCAGTCCTCTATCCTATATAGTAAAAGGGTAATATGCCTCCCGGCACCGGGATCAGCAAAGCATCGAGGCTCCCGGCACTGGGATCAGGGTGACAGGGGGCAGTGCCCAAACCCCCTGATCGCTCTGTGTGTGACAGGGGGTGGGGCCACAACCTCCCTATCCACCCTGCTCTGTTCGTGACAGGGGAAGGCACCCCAAACCCCTGATAAGCCCTGCTCTGTGCCTGATAGGGGGGAGCTCCCCAATCCCCTGATTGCCCTGCGGCTGTGTTTGACAGGGTGCAGCACACCAACCCCCTGATCGGCCCTGCTGTGTGGGTGATAGAGGGTGGCGCCCCAACCCCCCTCCACGGGCCTTGCTCTGTGTGTGACAGGGTAGAGCCATAACCTCCCCATTGGCCCTGCCCTGAGTGTGACAGGGTGCAGTGCCCCAACCCCCTGATCGGCCCTGCTCTGTGTGTGACAGGGGGAAGCTCCTCAACCCCCTGATGGGCCCTGCTCTGTGCATGACAGGGGGGAGCTCCCCAACCCCCTGATTGACCCTGCTCTGTGAGTGACAGGGAACGGACCCCTAACCCCCCTGATGGGCCCGTCTCTGTGAGTGACGGGGGCAGCGCCCCAAACCCCTGATGGGCCCTGCTCTGTGAGTGACAGGGGGCAGTGCCCCAACCCCCTAATCGGCCCTGCTCTGTGAATGACAGGGGGTGGCGCTGCAACCTCCCCATCGACCCTGCCTTGAGTGTGAAAGGGGGTTGTGCCCCAACCCCCCAATCGGCCCTACCCTGAGCGTGAGTGAGGGTGGCATCACAACCTCCCAATCCGCCCTCCTCTGTGCATGATGGGGCAGTGCCCGGACTCCCCAATCGGCCCTGCTCTGAGCCTGACCAGGGGCTGCACTTAGGGATTGAGCCTGCCCTCTGCCACCCGGGAGCAGGCCTAAGCCAGCAGGTCGTTATCTCCCGAGGGGTCCCAGACTGCGAGAGGGCACAGGCTGCGCTGGGGGGCCCCCCACCCCCCGCCCCCCGAGTGCACAAATTTTTGTGTACCGGGCCTCTAGTCATTACATAAAAGGGTACGGTCTTTTTTATTTTTAGTTTTATTCATTTCAAATGGGCCAGATCCGGCTTGCGGGCCATAGTTTGCCCACAGCTGGATTAGATTGTTGGCCTGTGCACCAATGAGTTGCGGGTTCAATTCTGGTCAAAGGCATGGACCTGGGTTGCAGGTTCGATCCCTGGTGCCCCTGTCAGGGTGCCTGTGGGAGGCAACTAATCAATGTGTCTCTCTCATATCGATGTTTCTTCCTCTCTCCCCTCCCTCCCTTCCACTCCTTTTAAAAATCCATGGGGAAAATAAAAACATAAAATATGAAGATAGATGTCATAATCAGTGCGTGTTGAAGGAGGTGGACGGACAGTGATGGCCACTCCTGATCCGCACTCATGCACGTGTCAGGTAGTTCTGTGGCCCTGGCTACCTCTGTCCAGCATGACCCACAGGTCCTGGCCTACCTGCCTGCTTTGTCTGACCTCTCGTTGGCCCTTCCTTCCTGCGGTAATGACTTCCACCCTGTGCCCTCCAGTCTAGAAAAGACCTGGTTTTAGTCGTTGATACTGTGCTCTGAGTAGAAAATCATGATGTCCCCATTTTGGAGAATTCGTCGCGTAGGCTGTTCGCTTTGAGGAAAAGAAGGCTCCGTTGGCAGAATCAGGCATCCGAGAGAGAAAGGAAGAAGAATCCGGCTCAGGAAGCCGCGTAGCCTGGATGTCCCCACCCGCAGGCTATCTTTTGACAAACCTGTTTCAACGACTCCCTAGGAAGGCCTCCCCGGCATTCCAATCCTGTCCTCTGTTCCTGCTGGCCGGCGTCCAGCTGCCAAGGCCAGGACACTGGTTTGAAGTTGCGTCTCATCTCTGCTCTGATGAGTGGACGTAGTTGAGTGAACAGGACACTCCGTCCTGAAACTGAGGATAACGTAGCTGGGTAGCACTTGTGAAGGCTGGTGCGGGGCCCACCCACACGGCATGGCGTTTGCTTGGACTGTGGCTGGTTTGATGCACGTTGGCGGTTCCATCTGTAAAGCTTCCTGAGATAATGCAATTGTGCTAAAAAAAATTCCAGCTTTATAAATTGGAGAAATTAATCAAATTAAAATCGTCTTGAGAAAGCTCAGTGGGACTCCATCCAAGCCGTCAGTGGGGTCCCTGCCGGCAGATGGCAGGGCGCCCGGGCCTTTCCTCGCTGCAGTCGGTGAGCGCAGCCCGAGGCCAGCATCCCAGCCGGGGCTGCCTCAGTGGCTTCCTGGGAAACAACTGGTCGTTGCAATAATATTAACAATCCCAATATGAGTAAGTCCAAGATGAAAGGGCAACTCTGCGGACATTAAATCATCTTTTGATAATAGATTTGACCTTTAGAAGCAGCCAGGAGTTGTAAGTCAATGAACATAAAATATTTTTCTTACCAATATGACAGAAGGAAAGAGAAATATACTTTCCTCACTTCTCTGACTGCTCATGAGGTTTGGGATGTTTTCGCTTTTATTGACGGTGTGTGTTTTGCGTGTGTGAATTGTCTTTTCATGTCTTTTGACACATTGATCGTACGCCTTTTACATGGGCCGGCTCTTAGCCTTTTGTAGCGTACATTTCATTCACTTCATCAGACTTGTTTGTTGTGTATTCTGTTACATGAACTTTTATTCACCGAAATATTTATCACGATCTGTTGTCAATGCCAACAAATACGGACATCATTTTGGGCTGCTTCCTCTATTCCAGTCTAAACAATGAGGCTCTAAGTTGCTTGCAGTTCTTGACTGGGTCACAAACACTGACTGGCAAGCATGGAAGCCCATTTAGATAAACCCTGTCTGGTCCTCACTGTCCTGGAGACGGATTCCAGCGCAGCCACCAAGCACCTTCTCAGCAGAGTCTCCTGAACAACAGTCGGCCCATGTTTCTCCAGCCCCCGAAACTCTCAATATATCAGTTCCCTTCCAATGCGAAGAGAGCAACACGCAGCGTCGTCTTATCATTCTGGGGTCAGAAGTGCTCGAGTGAAGGTGTTGGCAGGGCCCTGGTTCCTCTGGGGGCTCCAGGCACTTTCCAGAGGGGCGTCTGCATTCCGTTCCTTATCACATCTTCCTCCATCACCAACAAAACAGCTAGACATTTTCCCTCTCTCCCATCTCTGCTCCCGCTGTTACATCTCTTTTTCCCTCCCTGACACTCTTGCCTCCTGCTTACAAAGACCCTTGTGATTACCCTGGACTCGCCCAGGTGGTCCAGAATCCCCCCATCTCAGAATCCCCCCAGCGACTCTGCCATGGAAGGTAACAGCACAGCTGTCGGGCCTGGGGCCTCTCAGGGTGTGAGGGTGGGGGTGGCATTATTCTGCCTCCCACGCTGGGCATGGCCGCCAACAGGACCCCTTGGTCTTTGAGCTGCCTTGTCTATTTTCATAAACTGATTGTTCTAGATGAAACATTTTTAAGAGTTTAAAAGCAACATAAAAAATTTCTATAGTGTTAGGATTTGACTGGATTGCTTACATTTGTTGTTAACCTTCACCTGAGGATACTTTTTCCATTGATTTTTAGAGAGAGTGAAAACAGGGCGGGGCGGGGAGAAAGAGAGAAACATCGGTGTGAGAGAGACACACATCAATTGGTTGCCTTCCACACTCTCCCAGACCAGGACCAGGGATCGAACCTACAACTCAGGTACATGCCGTTGATTGGGAATCAAATCTGCAACTCTTTGGTGAATGGGCCGACGCTGTAACCACTGAGCAGGCAGGCAGGACTGGACTGCATACATTTAAAACAGAATGTTATTGTTTTTCCTCAGTCACATCCTTCCCTCATTTTATTTATTCCAGCAGTTATTTCTTTTTGCCCCGTTTCCCATTCTCTAGAAGAGGTGAGCACAGCATGTGTGCCCTTTTTCTCCCTGAGTTCCTTCCAAGGGCATTGTTTCTGCGTGTAAATGTATCCATGTGGCCATAGATCTCAGTGCCTTATTCTCTTCACACACAGTATATTTTATATTATTGATTTGAGAGAGAGAAACATTGATTTGATGTTTCACTTATTGATGCCCTCATTGGTTGATTCTTGCATGTGCCCTGACCAGGAAACGAACCTGAAACCTGGGAGGATTGGGATGACCCTCCAGCTGAGCTCCCTGGCCAGGGCTCACACAGAATATATTTTAAGATCTATTTTTGTTGCTGTCTACATATGCAATATTCTAACTGCAAAATATTTTATGTCATGCACCCATCACACAACCCAGAGAAGGACAAGCAGGCATTTTGTTTATATTTTATATTTTTACTACTGAAAATTGGATATTTTTTCTATTACATTTTCAAAATTGTTCTTTGTATCCTATATGTAAGCCTTCATATTTGTATATTTATTTTATATCTAACAATCTCACTTATTTCATTCATTAGTTCTGATACATTGTTTTCACTTGATGACTTAAGTTTTTAGAAAATATTTGGTTCATTTATAAGTGATTGAGTTTCTCGCATGGTGTGCTCATTTGCTGGGGCTGCCACAGCAACGCACCACACCCTGGGCTGAGGCAGGGACCCAGGGCTGGGAGCTCGAAGTCCAAGGGTAAGAAGATGTCAGCAGAGTTGCCTCCTTCCCCGGGGATGGAGGAGTCCGGTCCTGGCTCCTCACCGGGCTTCTGGCTGTCTCTGGCCATCGGGGACACACCTCGCCTCACAGCCGCGTCACCCCTCTCCGCCATCATCCTCATGGCATTTGCCCTCACGCATGTCTATCTCTGTGTCCAAATTTACCTTGTGTAAAGGACATCACTCGTAATGAATTAGGGTCCACCTAATGGCCTATATGAACTTGATTATCTGCAAAGACCTTGTTTTCAAATAAGGTCACATTCTGGGTACAGGAGATAGGCTATGAATTTTGGGGTGACACAGTTAAACCCGTAATGCTTTGCAATATTTACAACTCCATTTCACTTTCTTATTTTATTGCTTTGTTTTGGACCTTAAGAGTAATTGTGGGTAACAGTTATTACGACAGCCATCTTTGTGTTATTATTCTGAAGATGAATGGGGCCGCTCCACCATAAAGCACAATGCTGGCTGCGGCTTTCGGAGCGATCTGTCCCGGCGTCAGAGATATATTCCTAGTTTACTAAGAGGGTTTTCCTTTTATTTTAATCAGGAATGGGTGTTTTTCATCAGTGCATTTAAAACATCAGCTGAGTTTATGATTCATATTTTTGAAGTATCTGCATGTTGAATTATATTCACATTTAACCTAAAATAGAACCAATCTTGCATAAAAAGCATAAAGTGCAATTTGTTCATGTGCTATTCTTTCAATATCATCCCAAGTTCATCTTTATAATATTTTACTTGAGATGTTTGCATCTGCATTGATTAAAAAATTGGTTTGTAGGATTTAGCATGTGTTCTTTCTTGAAGTTAATTTTTGAGCATTTACAATGTA
Organism: Myotis yumanensis; assembly: GCF_028538775.1. Taxonomy (NCBI): domain Eukaryota; kingdom Metazoa; phylum Chordata; class Mammalia; order Chiroptera; family Vespertilionidae; genus Myotis; species Myotis yumanensis. Next base: position 1,803,262 of record NW_027223760.1, read on the forward strand.
CCAAGAAATAGTCTAAGTGATATTGAATGTGTCATATCACTCAACTCTCATGTTTTCTCTCATTTTATAGATTTAACAAAAGGCTAAATTTCTTGCTTAAGAATACAGCTAAGTCAATGCAACCTTTTTTCTTATTTTAATTTACCATGTCTCCTTTCTTTCTTTCCTTCCTTTATTCCTATCCCCCTCTCTTTCTTTTTCCTTTTGTATTTTCCTCTTCCTCCTCTCCTTCCTCCCCTTCCTTCCTTTCCTCTTTTTATGTGTATGTTGTGGTCCTACAATACAACCGGAATACATTCTGCTCTTGCCAAATTAGAGATTTTATTTATGGCATAATATTTCATGCATTTTAGCAAATTTTCCATGGATGTTGAAAAAATATATTTCCTGTAGGATATTAATTTCTATATTAAATTATTAAACCATTCTTAATTTCTTTATTCATCCTTTCTATTTTTTTCTTCAAAATTTGCTTCATCGGCCCTGGCCAGTGTTTCTCAGTGGTTAGAACATCATCCTGAACACTGAAGGATTTTGGCTTTGATTCCCAGTCAAGGGCACATACCTGGATTACAGGTTCAATCCCCAGCCCCGGTCAGGGCACATGCGGGAAGCAACCAAATGATGAGTCTCTCTCTCTCCCTCATTGATGTTTCTCTCTCTCTCTCTCCCTCCCCTTACATTCTCTCTAAAAATCAATGGAAAAAATATCCTCAGGTGAGGATTAACAAAAACAACAAAAAATTTGCTTCATCTGTTGAAGGTGGGCAGAAATACTGATATATGGGGTCTTCTTCTACATTTTGTTCCTGTCTTGTCTTTGAGTTGACAGCATTCATGTAGCCACCTGCAGACAATGTAACTCTTAAAAATTCATAACAATGTGTGTCTTTCTTCTGATGGTGCCTTTATGGAAAATAGCGTCTTTGCCCCTTTGGTGCTTTCACACTACCGTCCACGGCCAGCGCACTCATTCCACGGCCTCTCTTTTCTATACGCTCATCCCTTTGTTCACGTGCTTCCAAGCACCACGCGCTGGGCCGGGCTCCTGGGGCTGCTGGTGGCCTGGGAGAGGGGAGGTGCTCTTGCAGGGACCGGCCCGCCTGGCCTCCCGCAGCTCCAGGACGCAGCCTGTCAGGCCCACGCCGCTCAGGCACCGGTTGTTGTGTGAATTGTCACTTTAAGAGAATCAATGGAAGTTTTAAAATGGCAGGAATTCCCTTCAACAAACTTCCTACATTTCAGAAGATAAACTGAAATAAACAGAAAATAAACCTCCTCCCTGGGTATTTACTGTCACTCATGCCCTGCAGCCTCCCTCTGCGGGCGTCTGCCCCCTGCTCGGCACCAGCCCCACACATGGTGATGTGGGCACCCCTCCCACCAGGGCTCTGCTGGAGCCTGACCCCCCATCTGTCTCAGACAAAAAACCCTTTAGGATGCGGCTTGGCTTCACGATGCTTCTCTCTTCAGCCGGAACCGCAGGCCATTCGCAGCACGACCGCCAGGCCCACCACCCAACACCACCCCGAACGTCACATCGAGAAGGGATGGCGAAGGTGACTTGTAAGGGAATTCATTCTCCATGTCGCCCCAACTCCAGGCAGGATTGGAACAACACAAGGGCCCTTTGACAAGAATAGGTGATTCGTAAGCACCTGCTGGGACATGTGGCCCGGACAGAGCTTCAGGGAGCAGAATTTGTTTTTCTTCTCTTTCAGAAGTGTGGCCAGTTTCAAATGAAAGGTTTCTGCATTTTGGGGACACACCAGACATCCCCAGGCAGAGGGCCCTCTATGCGGGGCGCGGAGGGGGGGTTGTGAGCACCCCCTAAGGCAAGACGTGTTGAGAGCACCACTTCTTGCCAGGGGCACTCCTGGCCCATAGCATGGAGACGCCAGAGCTGCAGGGATTAGAGACAGGCTGGCCTCTAAGGGCATTTGCACAAAGCAGCAGGGATTGCAAAGGCCTGCAGGGGTGGACCGCTTCCAGGGCGTCACTCACCTATGGTCAGGGCCAGCTGCACTGGAGAGCAGTGTGCATCAGGGCCTCACTGAGCAGTGACTATCACTGGGCAGGGCCCTGCTGCAGCCCCACCTGGGGTCCCATCTTCAGCTAATGTCACTGTTTGCTCATCACTTCCTGTCAGTTCATCGTCTGTTGTCCCTCCTTCCCTCTGTCCTGCGTGGACCTTGGTGCAGTTGGTGTTGATGGCGGTGCCAGGAGCGTGAGGTGATCGTGAGAAAACAGACCTGTCGTGGTGGCTGGGGCACTGTCTCTGGGACCCTGCTGCCCTACGTCACTGCCCACAGTGTCGGCCTCCTGTCTGGTCCTGACTGCAGAAAGCCCAGAGGCAGGCGGCCATAACCATAACAGTCACCAGGACAGTCAGCATGGCAGTCAGCATGGCAGTCACCAGGACAGTCACCAGGACAGTCGCCATGGCAGTCACCAGGACAGTCGCCATGGCAGTCACCAGGACAGTCACCAGGACAGTCACCAGGACAGTCGCCATGACAGTCACCAGGACAGTCGCCATGGCAGTCACCAGGACAGTCACCATAACAGTCACCATGATAGTCACCAAGACAGTCACCAGGACAGTCGCCATGGCAGTCACCAGGACAGTCGCCATGGCAGTCACCATAACAGTCACCAGGACAGTCGCCATGGCAGTCACCAGGACAGTCGCCATGGCAGTCACCAGGACAGTCACCAGGACAGTCACCAGGACAGTCGCCATGACAGTCACCAGGACAGTTGCCATGGCAGTCACCAGGACAGTCACCATAACAGTCACCATGATAGTCACCAAGACAGTCACCAGGACAGTCGCCATGGCAGTCACCAGGACAGTCGCCATGGCAGTCACCATAACAGTCACCAGGACAGTCGCCATGGCAGTCACCAGGACAGTCGCCATGGCAGTCACCAGGACAGTCACCAGGACAGTCACCATGGCAGTCACCATGGCAGTCACCAGGACAGTCACCATGGCAGTCACCATGGCAGTCACCAGGACAGTCACCAGGACAGTTGCCTTGGCAGTCACCAGGACAGTCGCCATGGCAGTCACCAGGATAGTCACCAAGACAGTCACCAGGACAGTCACCATGGCAGTCATCAGGACAGTCACCAGGACATTCACCATGGCAGTCACCATGGCAGTCACCATGGCAGTCACCAGGACAGTCGCCATGGCAGTCAACAGGACAGTCACCAGGACAGTCACCATGGCAGTCACCATGGCAGTCACCATAACAGTCACCAGGACAGTCACCATGGCAGTCACCATAACAGTCACCAGGACAGTCACCATGGCAGTCACCATGGCAGTCACCAGGACAGTCACCATGGCAGCCACCATGACAATAGTGACAACAGTGACCAACCTGGCCTGCTGCCCTCTTCCTGGCTGTGTGCCCCCTCCTGGTTCTTGGGACACCTTCCCAGAGGATGCCCTTCAGCCCAAAGACGTAGGACACGTGGGAGGTTGAGGGAACCAGCAGGGCTGTGAGCAGTCCGGGTGCAGGGGCGGGAAAGCCACCTTATATGTGGAGCAGCCAGTGCTGAGTCCGAGGTGCCACAGAGGGGCTGGAATAGAAGGGAACCCCACCCTCCCACCTGCACCTCCTTGTCCTGCCACACCCGGCTGGGCACCAAGGGGACTGCTGGTGATTCGGGTCCGGGCAGTTGATGGCTGGAGCCTGTGTGTGTCCCCTGGTCCACCTTTCTGAGTCCTGGGGGCTGTCTACCTCCCAGCCACTTGCTGGCTCCTGGCCAGCTCTGTGTGCCCTGTGGTGCCTGATGGCCACACACACCCACTGCCCACAGGCCCTGGCCCTCGGCCGGCTCCACATGGACTCCACACTCCATACCTGCTGCCTGGCACTCCGCACCTGGCACTACTCCGGACCTGGCACTTCACCACTCATCTCCCTGCTGAGTGCCATCTGTGACACCCAGGAAGCAGGGTGGCCTGAGGCATGCTCGCCACTCTGGCCACTTAGCAGCCACCAAGCGCTGCCTAGTGAACGGCCAGTCGTTTGGTGAATGGAGCTGTGGGGGGCGGGTGGGGACCGCAGATGGAGGCCCAGGTTGCTCTATGTCAGGAGAGGAGAAAGGCTACCTGTGGGTCACAGTCCAGAGAACCTCAGCATCGCTGTGTCCTGGTCAGTGTGACAAGAGCATGGGCCACCAGGGTCCCCCACAGCAGCCACACCACTCCTGAGGGTTACTCACCGGGATGTGGGAAATTACTTTTAAAAACAACACAAACTCTAAGTGCAAAATTAGCTATGAGTGTGAATCTTCATTTAGAATGAGAAGACTCGACAGAGCCCACATTTTTAGACATTAGCAGACACCACAGGCACCACAAAATGGGAGAGCAACATATTTTGTTATTGGTGTTAATCCTCACCCAAGGGCTTTTTTCCATCGATTTTTTAGAGAGAGTGGAAAGGAGAGAGAAAGGGAGGGAGAGGGAGAGAAACATCGAGGTTAGAGAGAGACATCAATTGGTTGCCTCCCACACATGCCCTGACCGGGGCCGGGAATCGAACCTGCAGCCCATGTGCATGCCCTTCACCAGAACTGAACCCGAGACACTTCAGTGCAAGAGCTGACTAGTTCTCTAAAAACTGAGCAAATGGCTGGGGCAGGAATCAACATACATTTTTATGAACTCAGCACCCACCTTCATATCACTTTTTTCTACAAAGTCACACGTTTTGAAGCATTGTTAGTCTCTGTCTCTGGTTATGCGGGTACCTCCCCCTGGGAGCCTTGCTTCCTATTACATCCTCTTTTTATTACAGACGATGCAAAAAAATTAACAGAAATGTCAGGCGTACACAGGAGGGCTTCGAATGCACTTTAGAATCGCTGCCATGCCCAGCCAGCATGGTTCAGTTCCCGGTCAGGGCACATGCCCGGGTTGTGGACTCAATCCCCAGAGGATTAATGATTCTCTCTCATCATTGATGTTTCTCTCTCTCTCTCTCTCTCTCCCTTTCCCTTCCTCTCTGAAATCAATTTAAAAATATTTTTTAAAAATTTTAAAAAAAGAACCTCTGCCATGCTCTATAGGGCTATTTAATGGAGTGATTAAACTTCTTAGTGACTTACTTACAAGGTCCCAGACCCATATTTCTGTAAGCTGCCGCGCTATGATGGGGGCAGTTTTGTGTGCCACTTTATGGAAATTGGAACCATCAGGGTGAGACACGCCAGTTGCACGGGACATGCTACGATACACTGCAATGCCAAACGTGTGCAGCACCACGTGGCCACCCGCCGCCTGTTTATTTTGTTTCACACAGTTTGCAGCCAAGTAGTCAAAAGAATGTAAACTCATTTAAGTTTGTGTGTGCCTCTCTGGAAAGTATCCTAATATGTAAAAGCCCAGGGTTGTAATGACCAATCACCACCAAAGGCTGACCCAGAAGTCCTTCAGTCAGCGCTGGGTTGCCGTGGTGACCCAGCACTGACTGCCCAGGGAGCTGAGACCCAGAGAGAGAGGCAGGATCTGATCCGCAGCCTCAGTGGCAGCTGTTGATCAATACTTGCCTCTCTCTTTCTCTCCCTCTTTCTTTCTGGGCTTTGCCAGCAGCTGGGCCTTTCTTTCTCTCCCGGCCTCTGTGGGGGCTGCTTTTCAGCCCTGCCTCTCTGATCAGGCCTGGAGATAGGCCCAGAGTTGCTGACTGGCATAGGAACTGACCAATCAGAACCAAATGTGAATGCTGTGAAGAACCAATGGCTGTCTAGGAGGCGGAGTTTTTGACGCTAACTGGCATAGAAACTGACCAATCAGAACCAATTGTGGGTACTGTGAAGAACCAATGGCTGCCTAGGAGGAGAGTTTCTGATGCTGACTGGCATAGAAACCAATCAATTAGAACCAAATCTGGGTGCTGTGGGGAGCCAATGGCTGTCTAGCAGGCAGAGCTTTTGATGCTTACTGGCATAAAAACTGACCAATCAACCAAATCTGGGTGCTGTGGGGAGCCAATGGCTGCCTAGGAGGAGGGTTTCTGATGCTTACTGGCATAGAAAATGACCAATCAGAACCAAATTGGCCAGCAGAAAAGGGCAGTTGGGGGCAAGATTAGGCCAGCAGGGGAGGGCAGTTAGGGGCAACCAGGCCAGGAGGGGAGGGCAGTTGGGGACAAGATCAGGCCGGCAGGGGAGGGCAGTTGGGAGCAACCAGGCAGGCAAGCAGGTGAGTAGTTAGAAGCCAATGGTCCCAGATTGCAAGAGGGATGTCCAACTGCTGGTTTAGGCCTGATCACAGGAATCAGGCCTAAACTGGCAGTTGGACATCCCCCAAGGGGTCCCCAATTAGAGAGGGTGCAGGCTGGGCTGAGGGAACCCACCCCTCCTTGCACAAATTTTGTGCACCAGGCCTCTAGCCTACATATATAAAAGCCTAAGCAACCTTTATGACCGAATGACCGGAATGACCAGTCAACCAGTCACTATGATGCACACTGACCACCAGGGGACAGACACTCAATGCAGGGGCTGCCCCCTGGTGGTCAGTGAGCTCCCACAGCTAACTTCCTGCAGCTGGCCAACCTCCCGCGCCCCTCTCCCCGCTATCCCCCTCGGCCGGCCCTGATCACCTGGCACCAGGCCTCTAGTATTCTTATCAAGAGAATTCCCATCCTGACCAGCCTCACTGATCACTGTGCTGCGAGGCCACGGGCCTGGTGATGGAGACTGTCATGGACAGGCTCTGGCTCCATGTGTTCTGAGTCTTGTTCCTCCTCCAGTTCCTCTGGCACAGACATTGGAGACCCTGGTGGAGCCAGGGACTTATTTTCATAATAAATATTTAAGCTCCATTGTGTATTTTATACTGAGAGCATGTCTCCATCAGACAGACCACAGCCCAAGTGCACTCAGTGGCCTCCTGGCTGGCAGCTGCGATAATGGACGGAGCAGCTGGGTCCCTCCTCTGGACACACACATGACGTGCTGCCTCGGGGGTCGATGCCTGGTACCCCAGGATACCAACTCACATGGTTTGTAGAACACCTTGGGCAGCCAGTGGCAGCTGTCTCCACAGCTCAAGCATTTGAAGTCAGTGGGGACAGGGACCCTCACGTCCTCTTCTGCCCTGCTCTTGACTCTTAACTGAATGTTAAGAGTGAACGCTCCACTTCGTCTGGAATGTCTGCACCAGGTATAAAAACAAGGGTTGGCCAGGGTGTCTTAGACATTCAGCCATCTTTTGGGCTCCTGAAGTGTTAACTTGAATGATATTTTAGTGACACTGAGTGACTGCCGTCTCAGTTTTAGTTTCCAGAGATATTCACAAGCTAGCAAGCCCCTGAATGCTGTGATTACAAAAGCCCTGGGTAAGTTAAAATTCAATGTAATTTATCTTGTAATTAGTCTCACGGAAGCTCTTCTTTTCTTAATTTAGCACAGATTAATTTCCATACTCTGCTGGAGACCTTTGACATAAGGCCTCTGATGTTAGCGATTAACTTAATGCTGACCTGGGTCCTGATGTTGCAACGCGCCTCCGTATGGGCCGCGTCCTCCTTGCTTTGTGGCAAAAACAATGGTCTCTGATTTTCTGACACCTTGACAGCCATGCATGGCGTTTGGGGACATTTGGCACATTAATTTCACGCCAACGTCCTCCGAGCTTTCTCTTGCATTCATCTTCATCTTTTCACTGATTTCACATTATGTCCATGTCACGCAGCAGCCTCGCAGCCTCTCCGGAATGAGCCGGTATTTTAATTAATTGATTCCATTTTGGTATCATCCAAAAAGTGAAGCTGAGTGCTTATTAAGCATGCCAAACTATAATGCGGTTCATAAATTTATCTCTGAGAAGCGGCAAAGCTACCCATTAGCCCTGAGGACTTAAGTATAGGCTAAGATTCTCCATGCTGCCCGGCGGGGTGAGGGCCGGCCAACGGGTGACACTCACACACTTGCTGTCGACAGGCTTGTCTCCGTTCTTGATAGACAGCCCCACAGCTAAAGGACGTTGTGTGTTCTCCGCATGGTAACTGCTTTGCCTGTTGGGAGAGAGCCTCACCTTACTGGTTCGACTCTCTGCAGGACGTGTGCCAGGTGCCGCCTGCCTTGGAAACCCCCGCCCACCACCAGGAGACCTCGTGGTGTTGGTGGAAATGTTTTCTTTTTCCCCAAACATGTGCACATGCACATACATGGCGCCTGCAGGCGCACACTAACCAGGGCCTCAAATGCAGGAAGTCCTCCAATGCACCCAACACATACCGGCCCCTCTTTCCTTCCTCCACCCCGACCTCCCAGGGCTGCGTAAAGGTGACCTCCAGTGACCTGCAGGCTGCCTGGGCCTCATGCATCAGCTGCTCGACACCCAGGGCCTTCCTCTGCTCCTGTGGACACGAGGCTTGGTGTCCTTCAGCCTTAATGGTCACTCAGTATTTTCATTTCCTTCTATGCCACCTCACAACAAACAAGCAAACACGAGTATAAAAGTTTTAAGGAGCCCTGGCCGGTGTTGCTCAGTGTTTACAGTGTGGCCCCTCCCCCGCAAGGGTCTCAGGTTCAATTCCCGGTCAAGGCCACATACCTGGGTTCGATCCCCTAGCCCCAGTCAGGGTGTGTGCAGGAGGCAACCAATGGATGTTTCTCTCTCACATCAATGTTTCTCTCCCCCCGCTTCCTCCCACCCTCCAGCTCTCTCTAAAAATCAATGGAAAAAAGATCCTCCAGTGAAGATTAACAATAACAAAAACAAGTTTTAAGGAGCCTCATAATGATGAAATTCGGGTTAAAACACCACAGCACACCTGTTCTGAGGGCAGCCGAGGTCACTGCAGGGCCCTCAATGTACAAGGGGGACGCATCCCTGCCATCGAGGCTCCCGGCGTCCCTGTGTGGTGGGACAGACAGACAGCACAGGTAGGACAGACAGCACAGGGGCGCCAGGAGGCTGGGTCTTCATCCAAGTGTCAGCACCCAGATGGTTGGAGTAACTGGAGCTGCTCCCAGCTCACCTGCCTCTGTAGGTGTCTGCCCGGCAGGTGTGAGGAGCCTGCGCCACAGGCGGTGGGCATGGCCCGCTGTCTGGAGCGGGGTCACCCTCACTCCCGTCACTGGGAGTTTCCTGTGGCAACCTTGATCCTTTCCAAACCGCTCAAGGTCCCCACAGACACGGCCCCTCTGGCCTCTCAGAGCCACCTCATTTCCAGCAGCGCAGTCAGATCACGCCCGGTGGGGTCCACCTTCTACACAGGTCATCGGGGTGGGGCCTGCACTGGTTGTCGCCACCGCACGGCCTGAGGGACTCGGAACAGGCTTCCCTGCGATTCCGGCTGCCATCACACTTGACGCAAATGAGACCAGGACACCAAAGACAGGAGAGCGGGCCTCGGACCCAGGGAAAGGAAGTCAGAACGTTGGCACCCAGGTCAGAATGGGCTCCTGTGAGTGCTGGGAGAATGGGGCAGCCGGGCCTGGAAAAGGCCGAAGAGAAGGCGGTGATGCGAGCAAAACCTGCAGTGCGAGTTTTATCACATCCTCCCCCTGTGCGGTTGTGACGAGAGCAAGGCACACAGCTGCCCTGTTGTTCGGAGGCAGGAGCTGGCCTGGGAGCAGCGCCTGAGTCCCACCCCCGGGCTGACTGCATGCCCTCCCGTATGGCCACGGATGGAGCGCCTGCATCGCCGCATTTTCTAAGGTTGAAAGGAGGCCTAGTGAGGACCAAACACGATATGAACAGAGTGTGTGGCGAGCGCCGGTGGGCACAGAAGTCACCATGGATGCGCTCGTAACAACTCAGAGGCGGAACTTCAGAGTGAAGATGCACTTTCTTCTCACCTGCCTCCAAACGATGGCTCACGTTAGCATGGCAACGGGGCAGGAGTGGTCCCTTGGCCTGTGCTCCTGGGGGCCTTCCTGAGGTTGCAGCAGGGCCTCAGATGCACCAGCCCACTTCCCGATCCCAGCCAGCTCCTTTCCCGGGCGCCAACTGCGAGGGCCTCGCTGCCTCTCTGCCCACGTGGGGGCTGCTCTCCCTGCGGCGAGCCGAGTGTTGAGCCTCTGAGCTCGCAGGCCTTCCCCCTCTGACTCTCTTGTTGTTATTGTTAATCCTCACCCGAGGCTATTTCCTCCATTGATTTTCTAGAGACAGTGGGAGGGAGGGAAGGGGGGGAAAGAGAACGAGAGAAAGAATCAAGCCTGCAATCCAGATAGGTGGCCTTGACTGGGAATCGAACCCGAGACCCTTGGGTGTGCAGGTGGATGATCTGACCACTGGGCCACACAGGCCAGGGCTCTTGTCTGTCCTGAGAGCTGCCTTAGAGAAAACAATCTGACGTGCGGGTCCCACCAAAACGTTCATCAGCGACATGTCCTCCTGGACTGTCCTTCCCCGTGTGAGCAAGGTCGGCGCTGCCATACTGAGCCTGGATGGGTCAGCCGCAGAGCTGGCTTAAACAGGCCGCTCTCCCGGGTCCCGTCCCAGGGCCAGCAGCCTCCCAGGCCAGCCCTGCCCTGCCCTGCCCTGCCCGACATGGAGCTGCCCAGCACATGTGCCAACTTCATCTCCCATGGGAATTCCTTTCAATTGAGTAAAACGTAACAGTGGCTGAGGCGCATGAGCCACACTTCAACGGTTAACGGTTGCGTGGCCATGGCAGCCGTGTTGGACAGACATCAAAGTCTCATCATCGTGGAGATTCTGTCCGACAGAGAGGGAGTTCTGACTCTAGAAACCGATGAATGGGAGGCTATCTCTCTTTTAAAAAACATTTTTAAATATTTTCTTATTGATTTCAGAGAGGGAGAGGGAGAAAGATAGTAACATCAATGATGAGAATCATTGCTAGGCTGCCTCTTGCATGCCCCCTACTGGGGATGGAGCCCGCAACCCAGGCATGTGCCCTTGACCAGGAATCAAACCCAAGACCCTTCAGTCTGCAGACGGATGCTCTATCCACTGAGCCACACCAGCCAGGGCTGGGAGGCTGCTTCTCGTATAGATGTAACGAGGTGCCCAGTACTCATCTACCAGGGCCCCAGGGTCCTGCACGGCGTGTCCCTGCCCTCCTGGCCGCGACACCATCACCTTCAGGCCCCAGAGTCCGAGGGACCACCTAGGACTGGGCCCTGTGTTGATACCTCAGCCCAAAGGCCTCGCTGGACGAGACCTGTGGGAGGGAACCGACCTCCAAGGCTGCCTGTCAGTGGGGATGTTTTGTCTGCGGCGGGTGTGGCAGGGCGTCGGGCCCTGAAAGGCCTGCCCAGAAGGCCGGGCTCCAGCCGGTCTGCCCCACAGGATCCGGTGCATCAGCCGTGAAGGGCTCAGGGGCAGAGAGCAGCAAACAAGCCAGGAGGGTTCCGCCAGCGGCATGGGCGGCAGCTCTGGGCTGAGGCCTGCGCTGAGGCTGCGGAGAGTGAATGACAAGGTCAGGATGGCCCATTTTTGTGACTTGCGACCAGGAAGACCAGACTCTTCAAGTACGCTTAGATGCGTTTGATAGACAGTTGGGGGCTCAAAAGAACCCCCAACCCAACCCTTCCCATGCACGAAGGTCAGGGATGGAGGTGCCTGTGACCGCGGCTGGGACGTTGTTCTGTGGTCCCCGGGCGCACAGCCCTGAGGTGGGGAACGGGCCTGCCCTGCACTGCAGTGACAGTGCCCTGCCGGCACCTCCTCTGCCACCCGGTGGGCCCGGCTCCACCCTCTAACGGACAGGCCCCCCGACACACTGCCGAGGCCCCCGCCCAAGCTCACGTTGAAATGAAATGGAAATAAAACACATACACAGGAGGAAATGAAACCACAGGGGCTCTGCTGTGAGCCAGAACTTGCTGATAACCCCTGGACACCGGAAGAGCAGCACCAGCCGAGGAGAGGCCGGCGGTGCCCGTGCAGGTGCCCGAGATGACAAGTGCCACCAGAGGAGCCGCCGGAGCTGCACACAGAGCCGGCAGCTTTACCAATTATTCCATGCGGCTATTGATCGGCTTCTGTGATTCTGTTACTTTCCAAACAGAACTCCCCGTCTCTGCCCGAGCCCCTGGCCTGAGCCATCTCGCCGGCCTTGGTGACCACAGTCCTCCCATCTCCCCTTCTTGCTGCCTGAGGCCTGTTCCCAGTGGTTGCTGGGTCCTTAGAGCCGGGCGCACCGGGGACCCTGCCCAGTGCCCTCTTCCCAGTTCACTCTGGAAAAGCCATGGGCTCCCAGACCCACGTGGCCCGCACCCCTCACCCGTGGACACCTTCCCCTCTGTCCTCACCACTGCCGCCTGGACTGGCCCCTCAGGGCTCTGCCGTTCTCTACCTGGACACTCCTTGCCCAGGTACCAACTCGGCCAGCTCCCTCACTTCCTGCGGCCCTGGGCTCGATGCCCCTTCTCAGCAAAAACTCATGCCCGCGGCTTTACGCTGCAACCACCCCTCCCTCGTCTCCTTCTTTCTGCACCACCACCGCCTGCCCATAGGCCGAACCACTAGTTCCTTTCTCGTGAGCCTGTCCCCTTCCTTACCCTCCCCCACAGAACCGCAGCTCCTGGAAAGCTGGACCTTGGCCCAGTGGACCCCGAGTTCCTGGACACTATCTGGCACACAGTAGCGCCCACAGAGATCTTTTGGCGAATGAATGAGCTCTCACTGGCGTCCATGGGCCCATCTCTGTGGCCTGTCAGTCAGGGGCGGGAGATGGCCTTGGCCCAGGTGAGGATGGGGACCACAGCCCCACTGCGGGCGCCCGGAAGCAGTCCTGCTGAGACGAAGGACACTCGACAAACATGAAGTGCGTGTCTGCAGCGTGGCGCCAGCAGCTCAGGCATGGGGGCGTTTGCGTGTGTCTGTGTGCTTTCACATCTGGAAGAATCCATCAAGCTGCCCACGAAGCCCCTCTGGGCACGGGATTAGGAAAAACCAAGTTGCAAGCCTCTCAACTCTGGTGGTTTGTTTGGTGAACAGGAATTACACCTAAAATAATTAGTTTTTAAAAGTATGTTCTGTGCAGGAGGGCTGAAGGCCGTGGATCCCAACCGAATCTGCCCGTTTCCTCCTTCAGAGGAGGCGGCCCGTCTGCCAGGTGGGCGCAGGCACTGGCCCGCCCCGCCCAGGGTGAGTTAAGACAAGAACTGAAGCACCGACAGAGGTATTTCCCGCCCAACCAGACGGATGCGCCAAGACCTCTTGAGGGGCCTGTTCTTTCCAGGGTGGACACGTGCCGAGTGGGGCTCCGGGTCTCGGGTTGCTTGGCGAAAGCTGGACAGAGGACGCGCTCTGGGCAGCGTTGGCTGCAGCTGAGTCCCCCTCCGCCCCCCACTCTCCCGGCGTTTCATCCTGCTGGTTCCAGGACATCTCTCTCAGCCCCTGCAAATCTCTACATTCCGACTTCAGGTCTTCCGTTCAGAAAGCAGCCGGGTTTGCTAATCTTCTCCGTAAACATGTATTACAGTCTTGGGATTTTATCAAACCGTGTCCACAGAGTAATTACAGAAAGAATAGTGCATTATTTGCATATCTCGTATGTAAAGGGTTACTTATGTAATTATCGAATGTAACTCAGAATAAGCTGTTTGGCTCCCTTTCATCGCGAGCCAAGCATCGGCTTTGAAAGGAATGCCTTTAAACTCAATAATATAAAGGCACATGTAATGTTGAGTGCAACTCCAGCTTAAGTGAGTCAGACATGAAAGTATTCAGGACTGGGATTCTCGCGCAGGTTAACTTCAGACCCTTTTTTAAAGAGAAGGCAGGTATCTGTGGCCCCGGTAGACAGGGATATTATCTCCATCAGGAACTCCTGCGCGCCGGCTTTCAGGCAGCGTCCAGTCCGCCGCACTTTGTTGTTTTAAGCTCCCGGCATAACAAACCTCACCGCCCGCCGTCAGCACCTGGAACAGGTAACAGCGAGGCCTTGATCATCGCCCCTCCAGACATTTGCTTTCCGAAACTTCATACAGAGAGGGGAGGGAGGGAGAGAAGAAAAGAAAACGAGGAGGCGTGAAAGCCCCACAAGAAAGAGAGCAGGGCCCTGAGTGTTGTTTATCCTGATGGAAAAGCAGATCGGGCTCAGCCTTTCCCAGACCAGGAGCAGGTGAGCAGCACTGCCTGTCAAAGCATTTTCCAGGCGAGGCAGCTGTGCTGCACAACGCCCCGCCCGCAGGCACCTGGGGCGTCCCTCAAAGGGCGTGGGTGGGAGCCAGGGGAGTCCAGAGACCACTTCCACTGTCCATTCCTAGTAGAGCTGGGGCTTGGGCCACAGCTGAAATTCACACATGTGCACACAGGCACTCATGCACATGCACGCCCACACGGACACATGCACATACACTCACAGAGATGCACATGCGTTCAGAAAATTCACGTGTGTGCATGCACATACATGAATACACATGAACTCATAAGCATGTGCGTGTGAGCACATGAACATGCATGTGCACAGAGACACATGCAAGCAGACACACACACACACACACACACACACACACTGCCCTATTTGAGTTTTCAACAAGAACTTCAATCTAAGCACCAAAGAGAGGAGCAAGGTTGAAAGGGACTGAACCTCAACTTTGATGTCAACACCCCGCTTCTTGGAGGACAGCCATAGCTTTGATCCTACATGAACTGTTAAGAGTCAAGTGTCTTGAATCCTGATCAGTGGAAGTATAACAAATTGTACAGTTATTTCCAGTTTAAGGTAGCTTACAGGTGACTCACCTGGGATAGAATGACAAGCAGCACAGTCTCCAGAATTCCTCCAGCGAGCAGAGACATTTAAATAAATTACATTAGTCCCAGAGTGTTGACAAACGTGAAGCGATTTCCATGACATTCATTTGACATCTGGCACTGGCCTTTCATATGTTCAAAGTGTCTTCTCTTCCTCTCCAGGTTTGCCAGGGCGCATTCCCCGCCCCGGGCTGTGCTGCCTCGGTGCATGCGCTTCCCCTGACAAGGGCGCCATCGGGGTTAGGACAGAACAGGAGCAGACGGGGCCTGTGCTCCGGCTCCCTCTCACTGCCGGCTCTGGGCAGGCTGCTCTACCCACAAAGCGGAGGGTGACACCGAGCAGGTTCTCCGGCTGCTCATAGCCGAGAACGTTTCGTTCCTTCCCGCCCAGCGGCCACACCTGCCCGCTGTGGATTTTAGTCCCACTGCCCTCCCCACGGTGGCAACCTTGAAAAAGAACCCGTCTGTGTCCTCCAGACGCCCTGGAGATCCTGACCTTTGAGACCTTTGAAAGATCCCCAGGAGATCCCCCTGAGAACTGTGGTCTGAAGGAAGTGAGATGTTATTATTAGAGTCATGGTGTCAAGAATCTGATCAAATCGGGATGTCGTCGCTGGGGAGAGAGCAGGGCTGTCGGGGAGACGCAGTGGGTGGGTTAGTGGCGCTCGGTCCAGGTGGACACTCGCTGCCTGGGCCTCTCCTCAACTTTCCACAGTGCGGTCAGGCTGAGGGGCGGGCGTGTGGCCCGGGACAGCCCATCTGGTCCTCGACTCCCCTGGACACAGGGATGGACTAGCTGGGAGGGCCCGGGGATTAAAGCGTATGGCTGGCCCTGGCTGGTGGCTTAGTTGGTTGAGTATCATCCTGTGTACCAAAAGGTTGCAGGTTCAGTTCCCAGTCAGGGCGCACCCCTAGGTGGCAGGTTCAGTTCCCAGTCAGGGCGCACCCCTAGGTGGCAGGTTCA
This sequence comes from Myotis yumanensis, assembly GCF_028538775.1. Taxonomy (NCBI): domain Eukaryota; kingdom Metazoa; phylum Chordata; class Mammalia; order Chiroptera; family Vespertilionidae; genus Myotis; species Myotis yumanensis. The sequence continues at coordinate 1,818,936 of NW_027223760.1, forward strand.
GTTCCCAGTCAGGGTGCACCCCTAGGTGGCAGGTTCAGTTCCCAGTCAGGGCGCACACCTAGGTGGCGGGTTCAATCCCTGGTTGGGTGCCTATGAGAGGCAACCGATCAATGTTTCTCGCTCACATGGATGTTTCTCTCCCTCTCTCTCCCCCTTCTTCTCTCTAAAATCAATAAACATGCCCTTGGGTGAGGGTATTTTTAAGGTATGTCTTTGGTGAGAGGCGCTCTCTTTCCCCTTCGGTGTCTCTCAGTGAGGACTGCATGAGCTTGGCAAGATTTCCCACCAGAAGGAGAATGCCTGCTCAAGAGCAAAGTCAAATGGTAGATGCCAGCCACCGGGCAGAGCTCTCGAGCATCTGTGAACCCCTGGCCCTGACTGCGGCAGCCCCGTGCCAGGGATCCCCAATGCCACGCTGAACCCTTCCCTGTTCAGCTGCGTGAGGCCTCACCCGGAAGTCAGGGGAGCTCCGTGGCTCAGTCCTGGGATGACAGGGAATAAGGTGAGACCCACCCCGGAGGCGGCACAGCCTGTGGGTGCCGTGGGAGGTCGGAGAGAAAGGAGGTGTCCTGGGGAGAGGGCTCAGAGGCCCGGGCTGGGCGGGCGCTGTGCTCACAGCCTCAGGACACACCCCCAGTCTGTCAGCTTCCCGTTCCCGGCCTGAGCACCCCCAGCGCTCCAGCGCCCAGTGCAGAGCGGGCACTGCTAAGTGCTGGCCAGGCCCTGAGGAAGGAGTGAGGCGACTGAATGAGAGGCCACGAGGGACCAATGGCCTGGGATGCACCCATGGGCTGTGCAGACAGACTCACTTTGTCATGTTGGAGAGAGGGAGCATGGTAGGCAATTGAGCAGGAAGTCACCCACCACTTAGCAGGACAGGCCCTGGGGCCTGGGTGTCCTGCTGCGCCCGCTGCGGTCCCAGCGCGGCGGGCAGGGCAGTGACGCGGACTCAGTTCCCCAGAATTCCTGGTGGTGCCTGCACTCAGAGCCTGGCCCAGCGGCTTTCCCAGAGAACCAGGGATGCCTACAGCAAAACCCTGTGACCGTCAACACCCCGGGGCAAAGAAAGGCGCCATCCAGGTGGGAAAGCAGTGCAGATGGCGGCCCGAAACTGGGCCCTTTGTGGGGACCTGGCCTGGAGACTTGGATTCCGCAAGGAGGGGTGGGAAGTGGTGGTGGCACCTGTGCTGGGCCCCCGCGCATGATTGCAGCTCTGTCAGCGTGAGAACCAGCTAACCGGCTGCCTCCTGCCAGGACAGAGAGTGAGGAGCGAGCCAGGCTGGCTCAGCAGCCGCTCCCAGACATTGCAAACGGGCTGAGATCGCTGCTCAACCAAGGCAGATGCTGCGCCCCAACGTGTTTAAGGCAGCGGTGCTGCGCTGCTGTGCCGTTTCCCACTTGACCCCAGTTAATGAGCGTTCTGGCCCACGAGCAGGACGCTGTCATATGGGGCGAGGAGGCAGAGCACGAGGATCCAGGACGGGACTGTGGGGGTGGGGCTGGGGACCGGACAGCAGGGGGGCTGGGAAGTCACGTGTCTAGGGTCCTAGGTGCCCTGACCAGCCAGAGCGTGGGACTCGGCTGCCAAGGAGCACGGTGGGGGAGGCTCGGTGACCTGGGCTGGGGCAGCACCAGATGAGGAGCCTGTGTGGGTGGAAGAGGGAGTGTGGGCCTGGCTGATGAGACGGATGGCAATGTCTCAGCACTGGGACAGACGCTGGGAGCCGAGTGTCCATCAGCCCCGTGCCCACGAAGGGCTGGGAGGGGCTTGGGGTCTGACCCAGGAGACCAGCCTGCACTGGCCATGCTGTTCCTGTAGTAAAGCCATGGTTGCCCCACCTTGGACGCCAATGCACACTTCCTGCCTCATCCCCACGCCTGCCCCGCCCAGCATCCTTCTCTTTCCCGCCATGGGGACAGTTCCTGTGCAGTGGGGGATGGGAGGAAATGCATCATCTCCACAGTGAAGCAGCCCCAGCAAGTCCCCTTTGTCACAGAGCAAGCACATGCCAGGTCTCTACCCATTCCATCCTCATCACCCCCAAACACACACACAGATACACAGGACCCACACATGCACACACAGACACCTGCATGCACACAGACACATGTATATGGGCACACTGACATGTACATGCGCACAGATATGCACATGTACACAGGGACACACACGTATGTGTGTGTGTGTACCCACGTGCACACACAGCCACACGCATGCACGGAGACACACAGAGAAACATGTACATACACCTGTGTGCACATGTGTGCATGCACATACACTCACATGCACATGCATCCACTCTCACACACATGCATACACTCACAAGCACATGCACACACATGCATGCACAGTCACATGTGCACACATATGCACATACACGCACACATGCATATACACACACGTGTGCACAACCCCGCAGCATCATGACACTGCCCCAGCCCTGGGATGGACTTTGGGACATTGAGCCACGTGCACAAATCAGAGAAGTCCAATCCCAGACACAGGCGCAGGTCCAGGCCGTCCAGGCGGGCTGGGTGCCCCAGACAGAAACACTCAGGTGACACCCACCAGTTTGTGGCGGGGCTCGGAGCAGGAGCCTGAGCTGGCACAGCGCCTCAGCTGCCAGGGAGGAGGCAGGGTCTCACCTGGGCCCTCACCGCAGGGCCACCCCAGAGCCTCTGGGCGCCTCAGTCTCCTCAACCATAAAATGGGCATGACAACAGCTGCCTCAAGGGCTGAGGGAAGGGTTAACCTCGATGAGGGGAAGAATGCAGGGCCTGGAGCACAGTGGCACTGCCTGCAGGGTGCGTTGTTCAGTAGCTGCACTGAGGCAGGCGTGGGACTGCGGTGCATCCAAGAGGGACGTTCTGGGGTGCTCCCCCACCCCCCAGGGCTCCATCAGGAACTGCTGGAACATGCCTGCAAGGAGGCAGAGGGCAGTGGGTCTCACCTGCTTCCACTAATGCCCCTGGTGGCCTCAGACCCTCGAGGGGCCATTTCCTCGCCTCTGTCTTCAAGGCTGGGCCACACCCCACAGGGTCTGTGAGGCCCCGGCCCACACTCACACCTCTGCCTTCTCGGAGGGCGCTGGGTGAGGACCTGCTGCAGGTCTTCATAGGCCTTGGAGCCAGTCTCAGAACAACGGCAACTCAGTCAGCAAGGAGACAAGCAGCTCCCACTGTTGGCGCTCCCTCCACCTTCCGCTGGGACAGACTGGAATCCGCTGAAACGTGTTGCTGACCACACAAAACACACCGGGTCCGCTTTAGCCTTTGCAATCCCTGCCTTTGATCAACGAGGAGCCAGAAATGTAAAAAAGGGCTGGAATGGGAGGGTCGCCGGGTTCATTTAAAAATGGATTGATCATGCCGAAATCGGTTTGGTTCAGTGGATGGAGCGTCGGCCTGCAGACTGAAGGGTCCCAGGTTCGATTCCGGTCAAGGGCATGTACCTGGGTTGCGAGCACATCCCCAGTGGGAGGTGTGCAAGAGGCAGCTGATCGATGTTTCTCTCTCATCGGTGTTTCTGACTCTCTGTCTCTCTCCCTTCCTCTCTATGGAAAATCAATTAAATATATTAAAAAATGGATTGATCATAAGCATCAAAACAGAGGTAACGAACAAGTGTTGGAGGGGCTGTCCTTGGGAGCAGCCGTGACATGTGCGATGACAGCACATGGTTGTTAAGTATCCTTGCTCAGCTGTCACTTGGCATCCTTCCCGACCCGCACCTGCTCTGTTCTCCTGAGAACCAAGGTCCCCAACCCCCAGGCAGCAGGGGACGTGGCCCACACGTGTGAGGAAGAGGCAGCGGCCAGCCAGCCTATGGGAGCACCACTGAGCACGCAGGACCCAGCGCCCTGGGCAAGTGAGGCCTCCCAGAGGCAACGCGGTCCCATCAGCCAGGGCTGGAGCCACAGTCATGGGCTCGACGGGGACCTGTGGGCCAGTGAGATTTCACGTGTTTATGGAGAGAAGACCGTGTCCGTGGGCAGAGGGAGGTCCCCAGCGTTGGACGTGTTGGACTAAGATGCCAGGAGACACTCTTCCCCATGGAAAGTGCCCAGCACCTTCCTGGTTTCATCTCCGGAACCCCATCCAGGTGCCGCCTGCACACAGAACACAGGTAAGTGTTGCTGGTAGGACCTAGAGAAGATGCAAAGAATCAGATGCTGAAACTGAACAGAACAAATCTGGTTCGTAATCCCCTGGGGGGCTCGTTGACACGTCCATTTCCCAGTGGACGTGGGGGACAGTGATCTCATGGGGAGGGGGGCAGCCATGGCTCGGTGGTGTCTGGCTCCTTTTGTCTGCCCAGGGCTGCCAGACCCAACGTCAGCGTGGCCAGAAGCAAAGCTCCCAGTCCCCGTGTTTGGACGACACGGCTGTGGAGAACAGGTGTCAGGTCACAAGGACGTTCATGGAGCCACAGGCTGCAGAGCTGGCACGTGAGCAATTTCTGAGTCTGGTTAGACCTCGAACCTGGGCACCTACTGCCACTCCTGAGACTGCCAGTGACCGACACCTGGCGCAAGGCAATTTACCACCATGCATGATGGGAAAGTGCACACAGTCTGTCTGGCTTCAGGCCCAGCTGGATCTGGTTGCTCAAATTCCGGTGAGGTCTCCAGTGTCTGGGGGGCCACTTTAGCTTCACACCCTACCCTCCTGGCTCTGGGCGCCCCTCCCAGCGGCCCGATGACACTGCCATCCCCGTCTTCACTGCCATCCCTGTCCTCAGTGCTCCCTCTGTGCGGGGACAGTGAGGACGGTCTCTCCTCCGGTCTCTTAGGCAGAAACTGAGGGACTTTCCTCCAGGAAGCCACAGAGCGGCAGCTCTCAGGGCATCTTCAGGTGAGCGCTTAGGGGCAGTGGTTCTCAACCTTCTGGCCCTTTAAATACAGTTCCTCATGTTGTGACCCAACCATAAAATTATTTTCGTTGCTACTTCATAACTGTAATGTTGCTACTGTCATGAATCGTAATGTAAATATCTGATATGCAGGATGGTCTTAGGCGACCCCTGTGAAAGGGTCATTCGACCGCTAAAGGGGTCTCCACCCACAGGTTGAGAACCGCTGGCTTAGGGCCACCTGCATGAGTCGATGCTGGTTTGGTGAGTTTACTGCCACAGACTAGCAAATCTACAGCAGGAGGAAGAGAACCTCAGTTGGAGGCAGCTGGTGCTGAATGGATGCAGGCCCCACACATCTCCATAAGGCGCTCCACGGGGCAGCGAGGCCAGCAGCACCGTCCACTCATCTGCAACACGGGGCTGAGGGAAGGAACCTCAGAAGCTAGCAGTGCGTCCCCACAAGGGGGCCGAGGGCGCTGCGTTCCCGGGAGGGGGCCTTGTTCCTGGGAGGGGGCCTTGTTCCTAGGAGGGGGCCTTGTCCCTGGGAGGGGCCTTGTTCCTGGGAGGGGGCCTTTTTCCCAGGAGGGGGCCTTGTTCTTGGGAGGGGGCTGCGTGGGAGGAGGTGAGGCAGCGGCGACTGGGAAGGGAACTGGGATGTGCCTTGTGGTTCCAGAAGCAGCGCCTTTAGAACAGGCAGAGGCTCTGAGAGGCAGCTCTACCCTGGGCAAGCAGCACGGGGGTCAGGGCCTCCCTTCTGTCAAGAACACAGCCGGTCTCTCACCCTACTACACCTGGTGGGAAGTGACCGAGGCTGCCACCCCCCTCCCCTACAGGCAAGTCAGGGGAGTGGGGCAGCCCGAAAGACATCTCTGGTCCTCCTGCCACCACTGCCCAGCAGACTACCTACCGGGCCAGCAGCTGCTGGGTCAGAGCAGCTGTGCGCTCAGGGCTGCTCCGGTCGGCTGCAGTGCCCCTGGGGCCTCACGTGGCCTTGCGACGCACTGAGCTCATGGACTGGAGGGAGGAGGGAGACGCCAGCCCCGGAGGCAGCACTGGGGCGTGACCACTGGGATGGTCACAGGTCACAGGTGGTGATGGGTTTCCATCCCACAGGTGTGTCCTCCAGCTCTGTCAGCCAGGACAACACGGAGCTGTCTTTCTGGTAGAGCCACATGCACAGGGTCATGTGCTCAGGGCAGATCTTAAGTGAATTCCCTCCGTCATTCCTACGTGTGATGCTGCCTTAGCCCAGCAAGTAGGCAGCTGGCTTTACCCCATGAACCTTAAGTTCCATGGAGGCAGGATGGACCCCTAGACACTCACCCAAAACGCTTTGTGCCGGCAGACATACCACCTACTGGCTCTGGAATCAGAGCATCCTAATATATAAAAACCCTGGGTTGTCACGACCGGTCATGACCAAGGCTCAACCAACCGGAATTCAGTCTTGCAGTCAGCATTGGTTGCTTCTGGTGCAGGCAAGGTGCCCCAGCACTGACTGCTGAGGGGGCTGCGAATCAGGGCCAGAGAGAGGCCTGAAGAGAGAAGCAGGGACTGATCCGTTGCCTCTGTGGCAGCTTATGATCAGCACTTGCCTTTCTCTTTCTCTCCCAGTCTGTCCAGCAGCCTCGCCTCCATTTCTCTCCAGGCCTCCACCCTTCTGATCAGGCCCCGTTGATAGGCCCAGAGATGCTGACTGGCATAGGAACCGACCAATCAGAACAGAATCTGGGTTCTATGAGGAATGAATGGCTGCCTAGGAGGCGGAGCTTTTCATGTTGGTTGACATAAGAACCAACCATCAGAACCAAATGTGGGTGCTGTGAAGAACCAATGGCTGTCTAGGAGGCAGAGCTTTTGACACTAACTGGCATAGAAATCGACCAATCAGAACCAAATCTGGGTGCTATGAGGAGCCAATGGCTGCCTAGGAGGCAGAGCTTTTGATGGTGACTGGCATAGAAACTGACCAATCAGAACCGAATTGGCCAGCAGAGGAGGGCAGTTGGGGGTGAGATCAGACTGGCAGGGGAGGGCAGTTAGGAGTGATCAGGCAGGCAGGCAGAGAGGTTAGGGGCAATCAAGCAGGCAGGCAGAGGCAGTTAGGGGCGATCAGGCAGGCAGGCAGGTGAGCAGTTAGGAACCAGCAGTCCCAGATTGCAAGAGGGGTGTCCAACTGCTGGGATCGGGCCTAAACTGGCAATCGGACATCCCCCAAGGGGTCCCCAATTGGAGAGGGTGCAGGCTGGGCTGAGGGAAACCCCCCCCCCCCCCCCCCCCGCTCTATGCACAAATTTTGTGTACTGGGCCACTAGTCAAGAAATAAAAATTACCCTAAGACTTTACAGCTGAACTAGGAGATACTTACAGAGTCACTGCTGTCCTCGTTTGAAGGTTTAAAGAAGAGAGAAGCATGGCTTCATGATGTGAGCTGAGTAAGGCAGAGGGTCCTTGGAGCTGGGAAACCTAAGCCCGGGCTTCAGAGATCTGGGGTGGGATGGCAGGACATAGGGTTTATTCCTAGGAAATAAGAATATTTTTAAAACACTTGTACACATGTGGGGACAGGGGCTCTGGATGGAGCTGGAGGGTTTGCAAGAAAGAAAAGCAAACCTTCCTTTGTTTGCCTCTGAAACAGTGACAATAAACTCACTGTTGCTTCCCAACCAGCATCAGACAGAATGTGCCAAATGGAAGAAGGAAAGGAAGGAAGGAAGGAAGGAAGGAAGGAAGGAAGGAAGGAAGGAAGGAAGGAAGGGAAGGAAGGTTGGATGGAGGGAAGGAGAGAAGGAAGGAAGGTTGGATGGAGGGAAGGAGAGAAGGAAGGAAGGTTGGATGGAGGGAAGGAGAGAAGGAAGGAAGGTTGGATGGAGGGAAGGAGGGACAGAAGGGAGGTTGGAGGGAGGGAAGGAGGGATGGAAGGAAGGTTGGATGGAGGGAAGGACGGACGGAAGGAAGGTTGGATGGGAGGCTGGAGGAGGGAAGGAAGGATGGAAGGAAGGAAATACATCTTACCATCCCTGCAGAAGCCAGCCTCCAAATCCAACATGACATCGATTGGATCTGCACATGCTGAGGACGGCTCCTCGTGTGAAATCTTCTAAAAGCCAGTGCTCCAGCCTTCGCTGGCCCTCTGAGCTCAGCGGCCATCCCGAGGGGGCTGTCCACTAGGCACCAGGCCTACACGGAAAGAAAGGTTCCCTCTCGGTGGGTATTTGCGTTTTCTCTCTGTTTCACTGTCTGTAGCACCTCTGGTCACGACCTGCCCGCTGGGTTTCCACACCCGCTGATGGTGTGGAAGCAGAGGAGCACAGAGAGCAGCCGTTGCTTGGGGACAGCGAGGTGGCCAGACACACCCCAGCCATGTCCTCTGCTCATGTCCAGTCTCACCTCTGACTTGAGCAGCCATTCCTGAAGCTCAGGGACAGGAAGGGACGTGGGGACAGCCTGCTGCGCTGGGGGCGGCCATGATCCTGCACATGTGCAGGATGGGGCATGGCCCCTCCTGAGTGGTCAGTAACGGCACACCCTCCCCTCACTCTGCGTCGGGGTCCGGGTGACACATCCACAGAATGGAAGACCAGGGCTGCAGGGTCCCGTTGCCCGGAGGACAGGTGTCGTTCACACGTGACAGAGGGAAAGCTGAGGCTCAAGGTGAGCTGCTAACTCCCTGGAGGTGCCCCCTGTCTGGCCATTCCTCGGCCCCAGCCCCACAGGCCCAGGAGGCAGGAGAATGAGATGGTCTAGGAGGTGGGGTGACGGAGGATGTGCCAGGCCTGGACAGTGAGAGGTCCAGTGTGGCTCCTGGCGCACAGTAGGTGCTCACCAACACCTCTGGTGAACAGCAGGGTCTTCAGTTTAGGGAGGAAGAGCTGGCTCTCTCCACTCCGCACCAGGCTGGAGGTGCCTGGGGAGCTGGGTCCCTCACCCCACCTGCCACACCCCCTCCGCGGGCTGCATCTCAGGCCTTTGAAGCTGAGGCTGGGAAGCCCTTCAGGGCCGGGGCTCCGCCTTCAAAGGCCAGGCACCGGAATTTCCCAGGACGGAGGGGCCCAGAGGCAGGGGGTGCGGCTGGGGAACTCCAGGGGAGCCCCAGCGCCCTGAGAGCTGGGGGTTCCCCCAGCACCAGGCTTCCACACCAGGGCCCGAGTGACCCAAAGACGCCCGGGAGATGCCATCTGGGAGGCGAGGCTGAAGGTGGGAAGGGCCCACCGTCCTCACTTCCATCATCCGGTCACTTGCTCACGGCTGCGCCGAGCTGACTGACAGCTTCCTCCCGAGACCCGAGCTCCAGCCTTCACCCCCTCTGGCCACGGCACCTCCAAGAACAGTTTTGGGGTCACAGTCCCTGTCGGGCGCCGGGCACTGTGCTGTCACAGGGACACTTTGGCATGGGACTGCTTCTCTCAGAAAAAAAGCGTTTGGAAACCTGCAGGGGGTGGTAACACAGGGAGGCCCAGGGGCACTGCCCAGGCCCCGGCCCAGCCTGCCTCCACCTGCGCAGCCGCCACACTCCTTGCTCCCTGGACTTAGCGTCTGTCTGTCTGTCCAGCTGTCCTAATAACCTCCGTTCAAAGCCTGGCCCTCCCAGCCACCACCCCTCCTTTCTGCCACCATGTTGTGGAGGGGCCACCAGTGTCCACTCGATGACCTGCCACCGCAGCGCTCACGGCAGCTCTGAAAGCAGAGCTTGGAGGTGGCGCTGTCAGTCACCGTGGGTTCTGGGGCCTCCCTCGCTCAGGGAGACGCAGGGGCCATGCCGCAGCAACATCTCGTCACGGCGGTGCTGTCCCCTTTACAGTAATGAGACAGGCCAGGCCAGTGGGCAGCACACGATGCCCACAGGCCATCTCGGCCCCAGCTCCTGCAGCCAAAGTGAACACCTGGAGCCTGGAGTCAGTGACCAGCAGCCCCAGCTGCTACTGAGATGTCAGATGAGGGTGGAAGCATTTCTGTACATGTTGTCCCAAATATTCAAGGGCATAAGAAGAGAAAAGCAACTGCGGTTCCCCATATCATGAAATAGTACATGGCCACAGTATCATTTCAAAAATAAAAACCCGCCCGGCCGGCCTGGCTCAGGGGTTGAGCGTCGACCTATGAACCAGGAGGTCACGGTTTGATTCCTGGTCAGGGCACGTGCCCGGGTTGCAGGCTCAGTCCTCAAGGTGGGGCATGCAGGAGGCAGTCAATCAATGATTCTCTCTCATTGATGTTTCTGTCTCTCTCTCCCTCTCCCTTCCTCTCTGAAATGAATAAAAATATTTTTTTTTAATTAAAAAATATTTTTAACCCATTGTTAGGAAGGATGGGGAGAGGGAGGCACCCTCACGCACAGCCAGAAGTAAACTACCTTCCACAGCCTGGAAGCCAACTGACAAGGTGCGCAAAATACTCAAAATGTTCATGGACAGCAGCTTCCCAACCCCACCTCCAGGAACTTACCCAGCGACCAGAAGAGTGGTCCGTTACCATGACAACGGCACTCACAGAGCATTGCTGGTAACAATGGACTCTGGAACACCTTGAAAAATCTATAGCACAAAACCAGGCAGGCAAATCACCAGCCATGTGTGCAACACACACTAGAAAGATGTTAAAATGATCTGGAACACCGGGTCATATGAAAAATGCACGTCATAAGATGAAATTAGAAAACAAGATCACACTACGATCTCATTTGCAAATAAAATTCCTACAATGAGTATAAGCCAAAGGAAAGATGGAAACGTGTTAAAGGTATTGTTCCTTAGTCATGGATCACAGGTTGAATTTATTGTTTTCTTATTTGATTGCTGTAATTTACATTTAATTTTAACTTTCTAACTTTTCTACAACTGTTGAAACTGTTTGACTTTTATCCATCCATCCACCCACTCATTTATCCATCCCCCGATCCATCATCCATCCATCCATCCTCCATTTTTTCATCCATCCTTCATCCATCCCTCTATTCATCCATCATTTATCTATCTATCATCCATCCATCCACCATTCATCCATCCATCCATCTATGCTAGTGATTTTCAACCCTTTTCATCTCAAGGCACACATAAACTAATTAATAAACTTCTGTGGTATACCAACAATATAATATTTTTCCCACTATGACAAAAAAAATAGGTATAATTTGAATGCATTCACACCAGACGGCTATTGTGATGTTAGCTGTTGTCATTTTTTTATTTGACAATCTAAGGGGAAAGAGGTCAGTGCCCCTGACTAAATAGTCAGTATTGCGTCTTTTAAAACTTCTTGTGGTGCAAAATCACTGCTCTATGCAACACATTTCCATGGTGGGGAGATGGTCGTCAAGGGGCACAGTTTCAGTTCTGGAGGTGAGTGCTTGCGGGGTGCAGTGTGGCGGTGTGGGTGTGGTCAGAGTGAGAGTGTCGGATGTGTACTTGAAATCTACTCAGAGAGCAGAGCCTCCCTGTCATCACCCAAAAACAACCGTAACCAAACGAGGAGATGGATGTGCTAATTAGCTTGATTGTGGGAGCATCTCACAAGGTAGGGTCTATCAAACCATCACAGTGTGCACCTTAATATATACACTTTACTTGTCAATCATGCCTCAGTGAGGCTGGGATCATCATAAGTTCCCTTTGTGCCCAGCCCCTGGGAGTCCGCTCACGGGCTGAAGGTGTTTAACCAGGGGCACAGGCAGCAGGCCCCGTAGTGCGGGCCCCACGAGGCCGTCTCACCCTCGTCCAGTCGGATGTAAGACCCCAACCTCAGGCATCACCATGAACACAGGGCAAAGTGACACGCCCAGCCCAGCCGCTGGATGAGTGGCTGCATGAACAGCCCGTTAACCTTGTTCCTCTGGGAGTGAGGCCGGGCGACATAAAGCAGGTGCTAATCACAGGCTGTGCCGAGAGCAGCGGGGCGCTTCCCGGAAAGCCCGGCTGTGCCATGCACCTCCTTGCGGACGCGTCAAACACACCTGCTGGCCCTCTGCTCACTCACTTCCTCATGAGGCTGCCTCTTAATTGTGGAGAGAAGGCTGGCGTTCCCTTGAGATATATATGAACCTGTCCCACTTCATCATTAAATGCAAGCACAGCCCAACCGTTTTCTCAAAACTGTTAACTGTCTGGGGTGGACACTGCCCTCCTGAGGAATTCTGACTCACTGGGCAGCCAGTGCCTGGCAAGGACGTGGTGGTGTTCATCCCAGAGCGTCTGAAAGTCACTGAGACCACAGGCAACATCGGAACAGGGTAACATGGGGACAAACCGACCCTCGCTTCTAGCCAGACTTTCAGCTTTAATATCACTGCTGTTAATGAAAGTGACAGAGTGAGCTAAGAACAAGAGATGCCTCTCCTTAGGTACCGACTGTGTGGTGTAGGCACTGCGCATTCCCTGTGTGCCATCTTCCTTAACCCGGTGACACCAAGAGTGGGAGTTTCCTATCCGCATTTTCTAGGTGGAAGCCTCACCATGGGGGCTGAAGAACTCACCCACGCTGCACTGGGGAGCGAGGTGTGCACGAGGCCAGGCCTTCCAACCTTGACACCTAACAGGCACTCCTTGGAGCACGGGGGAATGCTGTAGGAGACACAGGGAGACATAGGGGAAGGCTGTTGGAGACACGGGGGAAGGCTGTAGGAGACACAGGGAGACATAGGGGAAGGCTGTAGGAGACATAGGGGAAGGCTGTAGGAGACACGGGGCAAGGCTGTAGGAGACACGGGGGAAGGCTGTAGGAGACACGGGGGAAGGCTGTAGGAGACACAGGGGAAGGCTGTAGGAGACACGGGGGAAGGCTGTAGGAGACACAGGGGAAGGCTGTAGGAGATACGGGGGAATGCTGTAGGAAGCAGTTTAAACAGGGTCTGAATGCAGGACTTTTCAGAGCCTTTACTCTGCAAATTCACATTTTGAATCTAGGACCGGGGATGGGCTGCATCTCTGAGACCCGCTGGACAGAGTCTCCAGTGATGACAGGACACAGGAGGAGAGCGAGGGGTATGCCAGTCCTCACGCAGACCTGCCCCTGAGGGACTCAGGTCCTAAAATGCTGGAAGGACCGAGGGCGGTGTGCGTCTCTTCCCGGGGCACAGAGGGACCTCACTCCACCTTCGAGGAGAGGGAGTAAAATAAGCGTCCACTAAGGTGCAATTCTCAGAAATAAACACTTTGGGCGGACGTCCCCGTTCCACATAGACGCACAGGGAGCAGCCGCGGAGGCCGGGCTCCAGCACCCGGATGGTTCGCCAGGATCCCAGGGAGCCCCTGCAGCTGGCTCCGCATTCAGAGCTCAGTCACTTAGGGCGACAATAACTTCCACCAGCCACTTAGACACAGGCTTCGTGGGAACTCAGTGTCCCCCCATTTCACACCCTGAGGCCTGGCCACGGAGCCACACCCAACCCAGTGGCTGCTGCTGGAGGAGAAGGAAATGCTGGTGACCCAGATGCTAATTTCCAAAAATGAAAGGAATGAACTGAAGGTAGAGTAGGAACCCTTTACTCTCCTCTTCCTACTCCTGCTTCTTCTCCTCCTCTTCCTCTTCTTCCTCCTCCTCCTCCTTCTCCTCCTCTTCCTCCTTCTTTGCTTTTCCAGTGAGCATGGTTCATTCATGGAATTAAAAAGAAAGAGAAACGCTCCCCTAAACAAGCAAACAAACATGCACCCCTGTGGCAGCGTCTCTCGTAGGAGGGCTGCAGCCAGGGTTCCACAGCAGCCCGGAGCCCGGGGCCCACTGGCTCATCTCTGCAGGCACCTTGCCTTTACTGAGTGTGTCCTGCAAGCAAAGTCCCAGCCACGGGACCCCTTGGTGGCTGTCCAGAGCCCAGTTTATACACAAGGCATGAGCACTGCTGGGTTACCCCCTCCCCCAGGTGGTTCTGGGGACACGGGTCCCCATGGGGGAGCGGGACTCAGCCACTGAGACATGCAGGGCAGGACCAGGCGCTGGCATGAGGCATGGAGGGTCTCTGGAGGTTGGGCAGAGCTGTGAGCAGGTCCAACCTCCAGCCAGCAGAGGAGCCGAGCCAGCCCTGCAGGGCGCCCGCCGTGCAGCTGCCTCCGCCTGTTCCTCTGCTGGGCCGGGCCCAGAGATTTGAGCGGAGGGAGCTGCCGTGGTGTGGCTGGGCCCCGCTGGTGTGCGCTCAGCGCCCTCTGATGTGCAGTCAGAACAAGTGACCACTCAGTGAGCCGGCGCAAAGTGCGCCACGGCCACCCGAAGGCGATTCCGGGGTAACAAAGGCCGAGTGGACACCCCGAGCAAGGACCGTGCGCGAAGGAACCACGCGTCCCCCCAGTGGCAGCTGCGCCTTCTATGGCGAAGGAGGCCGGGAGGAAACACCTGAACTGCAAGGCTGTGACCAGAGACGGTGGCCTTTCCCTTCACGTCTCTCTCCTCCGCATCGGTGTGCATGAGCATCACGTAAGAGACAGGCTTCGTTTTCAAGTCCTCAGGCAACGTCACAGAAGGAAATGCCTCTGTGAACAGAGGTCCTGGCTCTGCATCGTCCCTCTGTCTAGGCAGGGGGCGAATTTTCCCGAAGAAGGATCAAAAGGTGGCACCTCCTCATCCTGACGCCTCATGATGGGGACAGTGGGCTGACCCTGACCCTAGAGCATGTAGGGGACAAGGCCCCAGGGGCTGGCTCCCAGGAACCCCCGGGAGATTTAGGACGTCACGTTCCAGAGAGCCCCATGATGCCTGTCCAAGGGGTTGGTATCCCCATCACTGCTGCTCCTCGGGGCCGAGCGCCTTCTGTTGGGGAGACCCCGGTGAGTCTACCGCCTCCCTCCTCTCGCAGACCCCACAGGCTGGCCGGCGAGACCAAGGCCAGCACACTTTTCTGGGTTTGTTTCCTGGTTTTTAAAGTCTAGCAACACCCACTCATTAGTCACCCATACCCATGGATTGCAATCTTAAGAAACTATTTAATTTCACTATGAATTTGTTCCAAGAAATGGCACCTCCCCACAGACAAATGTGCACCCCCGGGTGGGGGCAGGGGGGCTGCTGGGCCCGGCCTGGCTCCCTCGAGCGGAGGGCTCTTCTCCGGTCGCTGAGTCCAGGGTGCTTTTGCTAAGGGTGTAAATGGATTGCGTTTCCAAGCATTTATTGCCTTCATTGCTCACATGTTGTCAGAAGAAAGCCATTTTCTTATAAAGCTGAGACAAATGTTTAACTACCCATCTGCATAATAGGAAATCTTCTCTACTGGAGTTTGCTCCTCAAGGTGACACTTTAACGTCTCAAAGTCTGGGCTTCAATAAAGTCGCCCTTCGCCGCCAGGAGGGAACAACGGGACGGTGACAGTGACGGTGAGGTGTAGCCAACACCTGGCATTGGACAGACCCGGGGTGACCTCAGACCTTGAGAAGGTGGAGAAAGCGCCGAAGGGCCCTTGCGGGCAGCCCCTGCCCTGACGCCGCCCTCTGTCCCCAGAGCTGGAAGGAAGGGCCCCTGTGGCGCAGGGGCGGGGGGGGGGTTGGGGGTGGGGGGCGTGGCTGGACGCTGTGCCGACCGCGGAGCCTGTGCCCACGGTGGAGCCTGTGCCCACGGTGGGGCAGCTGGCCCCAGCGAACAGCAGCTGAGCATTTGGAAGCAGTTCCATTCCGGATTGAGAAATTCCATTTTCTTCTGGGAGCCACGATGTGGCGTGAGTAGGGAGATAAAAACATTAAAAGTGGTAAGAATCTGCTTCCACCAAGTATGAAGGGATTTAGTAAAAGGTGGGGTGTCCTATGCCACGTGAACATGGCAGCCCGCCGATGAAGAGGACCTACCTTCATTCCTGAGCGGGAGAGGGTGGGAAAGGGACAGCGGCTGCCGCAAGTCCTGCTTGTGACTATGACTTGAAGTATTAGTTTCTTGCGGTTTTCTCTAGAAGGTAGATTTATGGTTTTTCTTTCATCTGCATTTTTCTCTGTGTTCTAACAATTAGTAATGAGCCTGCATTAAGTGTATAACTTTAAAAATTTACCTTAAAATCATGTCATTCATTCAGCGAATAGGGTTGGAAGCTGGGAATAAAAATGCCCTCGGGAAATTACACCCTGGCACGGACAGACAGATCACAGGAGCTCTGTTCACAGTGCCCTAACCAGTCAGTGTCGTGGGGCCCGCAGGGCCGTGAGTAACTCAGGTGACGCCTCCCCCAGCCTCCAGGTCACCTGCTGCTCCAGGTGGGGCTCCCGTTTGGAAAGGAGCCACCCCAGGACACAGCAGGGCGCTGTGCGCTCTGAGGGTGTCAGGGCCCCTCCTGACCGCTCTACGCTGACGCAGGGGCAAGGATGGCAAAGATCAGGTCCGGGACCAGGAGCTCTCTGCCCACCGAGAAGCGTCCGGCAAGCAGCCCCCGACATCCCGGGGCCTCCGGGGAGAGCAGCAGCTCCCCTCCCAGCACCGTCTGCCCCACCACCTGCCACTGGGCAGACGCCCTGGAGGTCACCAACTCGCCTCTCACAGGCACGGGTCGCCCCCCCAGCGAGATGGTGAGCAAACCCATAGCTCACCTTCCGGGGACGCCCAGAGCACTAACTGCGACAGGTCCAGCCGGGTCTGAGAGGCTCTGCGCGCTGCACTCACGGTCGGCGGCTAATGAAACTGTGAGGAACAGTGAGAGAAAACCTGCTTCAAGGGGCAGCTATGCCCATGTGCCGGGACCTCCACAGGCGGAAACAGCCTCCCCAAAGGGGTGCTTGCTGGGAAAGTGGCGAGCAACGAGCAGGGGTCATTCGCTGACCTTCAGGTAACAGTGGCCGTAGCCTGCGAACACTCTGCTATAGGCCATATATATGCATGTGTACACGCATATAGAACACACATGTATAAACATGTGTGCACACATAAACACACACATAAACGTGCATACATATAGACATATATACATATGTGCACACATAAACATGCATTCATATACACAGGCATCCATAAACATATGCACATATGGACACATGCACACATAAACATCTATTAATATGCATATATAAACATACATACACACATAGACATATACACAAATATGCATGTGTATGTATATGTGGGTTCCAGAAGAACCCATACGTGTGTAGGCCCACACACCTGTACATACACCAACTCTTCCTGCAGTCTTTGCCTGAATGTTAAGAATCTGACCTTGCCGAAACCGGTTTGGCTCAGTGGATAGAGCGTCAGCCTGCGGACTGAACGGTCCCGGGTTCGATTCCGGTCAAGGGCATGTACCTGGGTTGCGGGCACATCCCCAGTAGGAGATGTGCAGGAGGCAGCTGATCAATGTTTCTAACTCTCTATCTCTCTCCCTTCCTCTCTGTAAAAAATCAATAAAATATATTAAAAAAAAAAAAAAGAATCTGACCTTACAAATGAACTGGCCATTTTCCTAAAGGCTTTCATGCAAATGAACACATTAGCCTCAAACACGACACACCAAGGCCCCGAGCAGAAACTCTGCCACTGAGGGTGCCAGGTGGGCGACGACCTGGAATCTTCGCTGGCGGCATTTCCTTGGATGCGGAGGGAAGCAGGAGGGCAGAGTCCGCATTGCCCGCTCACGGGGTGGAGGGGAAGCACTGCCCAGGCACCTGAGCATGACCCCCGGGGACGGTGGGCATCCCTGTTCGTTGCTAGATACTTGGTGTCCTATGTCAGTGAGGGGGTGCCCGAGGGGAACTAACTGTACTTTAGTCTGAGGCTGCTCAGGACCCAAACACCGGGGGAGTAAGATTCCACCCTATGAACAGGCGACTCGGAGCACATTAAATGAGCAATGAAATAAATGCCCCAAAGTCGGGAGGAGTGACTCGAAGCCACTGTCCACTCGCCTGCTCCCTGGTACTGCCAGCCAGGACCTCCGAGCCCTGCCAGGAGGCTCCAGACCGGGGATCGGGTGGCCATCTGGGGGGCGTCTCACATTCCGGTCACCCCATCACTCCCTGTTGCATAGCCCCCAGTCACCAGTAAACAGACAAATGCCGTACTGAGAATGCTCTAGTTCGCTAGGGAGCCAGCCATTCTTTGCAGACATCACGGTGGTCCCGTCACTTGGTGGTTAGTCTCCGGGCCAAACAGAAGTTCCCGAAAGACCGCCAGGCACCTGTGACTTAACAGCTGGAAAGCAGGTGTGAAACGCCGGCATGACTGGGGCTCACTCCCCCTCCCCCTGAGAGCACACAGCGGCCTGTGCTGCTTAAGGACGAATCTCTAATTCCGAGAACCCTGGACCCTGGTGGGCAGGGGAGATGTAAGGAAGCAAACTGCTCCCCCCGCCCCCGGACCATGAAGGCAGTTGGCAGGTCTGACTCACAAATTGCACCCGATTGGCACTATCAGGGAAGAGCTGTTACTGTGGCCTTCATGCTCCTAAGAACGTCTGGGAGAGAGCGGGCTGGGCCGAGGGGAACCCAGCCAGGAGGCCCGAGCAGTCTGCATCCTGGGAGGCCATCGCCCAGGGGCAAAGCCTGGAAACTGTGGACAATGATGGAAAAAGCACCACCGCCCACGGGGACCCTAAAGTGCCACCGGCCGTAGGTTCCCCAAATATGGGGAACGCCTCCCAGACTCCCACTGCAGCGCAACTGGATGACTTAACCGGAAACCCAGGCTTGTTCTTGATATTCAAGAGAAAAGGAAAGATTGAGGCTTAGTTTTAAAAGCATTAGCTGTCCATGGTTTTGCCCTAATTATTTCATTTTACTGAGCACGTTCCCTACACCAGGAAGTAAGTGGACCAGCCAGGCTGCCTCTTAGGAAGCAGCCCGCACAGCGACGGCCATCGGGGACACCCGGTCAGTCCCCGCTTCTTCCTCTGCCCTCAGTCACATCTGGCACCTAGGGTCACCCGAGCGCCTGCTGCGGC
Organism: Myotis yumanensis; assembly: GCF_028538775.1. Taxonomy (NCBI): domain Eukaryota; kingdom Metazoa; phylum Chordata; class Mammalia; order Chiroptera; family Vespertilionidae; genus Myotis; species Myotis yumanensis. The sequence continues at coordinate 1,837,619 of NW_027223760.1, forward strand.
CTCACCTGGACACAGGAGTCTCCCCTCCGCCTGGGAAATTCAGCTGTTCAGCACCAGGGAAGAGGGAGGAGACGGATTAGATGCCATGGTCAGTGTGTGTGCGAGAGCTGTCTTCATGTTATTTGTGATGAACATGTCATTTGTCCAGTTTGATAGAAGATGCAGTGGGAGGTCTAAGAGAATTGAGCCGCCAGCAGGTGCTGGAGCGGGCTTAGAACCCAGGGCTCACGCGTGTCCCACCCACTGGGCCCTGGTCCTGGGTCACCTGTCCATTCAGTGTCAAGCAAGAAGGCTACTCCCTGAGCTGAGGCCAGGTCCGCCCTAGAGAGGTTTCAGCTAGCCCTGTGTTTGACCTGTATATATGCCTATGGGTGTCTAAGTGTAAGGGTTTAAATAGAGACATTCGAGGTCAGTGGCGCTGGGCCTGTTCCCGGCGTCTGTGCTTCTCCGGGAACCGCGCCACCAGATGACGGAACCAGGAGCCTCTGGCCCGTCGCCAGGCAACAGCTCCGTCTTCTCCTTGAGACGCTCAGGGACACACGCACTGACTCACAGCGTTGCCCGGAAGACCGCTCTCGAAGGTCGTCTTTGTGCGCTGGCCAGGACACGGGGACACGCCCCCCCCCCCCCCCCCCCCCGCCCCTCCTGACAGACGGGTTGGGTATGACCTCGGCTCCTTCTCCAGGCAGGAGCGGGGGGAGGGGGGGGGCACTGGCCCAGGCCGACTGTCCAAGCAGCCTGGGGACCTTGGGCAAATCTCTTCTCATCTCTAGGATCCAGTTTTCCCATCTGAGGAATCTCTTCATCATCCCCAAGTTCAAAATCCTATCATTGAAATGCAAAAGCTCTAATGAGCTCAGGCAACAAGTCCGCGGGTTCAGTCCATGGTTTCATCACACGAGGTTCCGGACGAGATGAAGGGTGTGCAGCTGGGTCCTCGACACAATGTTCAGGGCAGGCTGTTTACCTCAAGTTCCAACCTGGGCGCCCTGATGCTCATTTCCCAAACTTGGGCCAAGTCCAACCTGCGGCCTGCTTTATAAATAAAGCTTTATTGGCACACAGCGCAGGCTTTCAGTCGCATACCTGCTGCAGTGGCTTTCACACCGGGACAGCGGAGCGGTTTCAATGGAGACCAGCCGTCTCACCCCAGACCCTGAAATATTTACCGTCTGACTCTGCACAAACACGGGGTTTCTGACCCGGATTCAGGTGAGGTGTATCGTGTGCTAAACTGGCCCAGATGTTGACGTTGTGTACAGAACCCACAGTGGACTGTGAGCAGGTGCTCCCGGTCCCGATCAGTTATTTAATGTGTCCCCCGCAAAAAAAGCAGAAGATAAACTCCTGACTCCAGCGTCTTGGACGTCAGCACGCTGAGTCCCAGTCCCCACGTGTCTGGGTGGTGCACACACAGTTACAGGTTCACTTGTGGACAGTGAGCCCATGCCCAGAGGCCCAGCCCGTGCAGGAGGGCCAGCGACTCGGGCTGCGCGGGCACCTCTGAAGGTCGATGGGGTCAATGCCACAGGTCACCGAAGGGACTTTGTCTGCACATCAGCCTGTCCTGAGGAAGCCCAGACGCACCTGCTCCGCGGGACCCAGGGCGGGACCCGCATCCAGGCAATGCTCTCCTTAAAACAACCCATCCGAGGACATGTGTGTATTGATTTTAGAGAGAGGAAGGGAAGGAGGGAAAGGAACATCCATCGGTTGCCTCCCATACAGGCCCTGAGCTGGGATCAAACCGCATTCGTTTGGGGTATGGGATGACGTTTCAACCAACTGCGCACCCGGCCAGGGCTCGATGCTCTTTCTTGTCATAGCGAAGTCCTCAGGAAATACTTAGCACACCAGCTCCCAGCAAGGACCGCCCAGTGGGTAATTTGGTTCAATTAAGTGAGTGTTTTTCTTAGGCTGAGGCCAATGCATTTAGTTCCCACCCACAACGAGACATCGCTGGGCCCGGGGTCTAGTGCGGGAGACAGTCCCTCAGGCTTCCCTCAGGCCCCTCAAGGTGCCTGTCCACTCCCTGTGCACACGCGGGTCTCATTAAAATGCCAAGTCCCTCAGGTCCGAGGGCAGGGGGTCTGCTTGCTGACCAGCTCTCAGCGAGGCGGCTGCTCACCAGCTCGCAGAGAGGCGGCTGCAGCCCACGGACTGCGTTTGCACAGCCGGGATCTGAGCCTCAAGGAGCATGAGACAGCGCTGCTACGTGGGAACTGGGTCTTGGTCGCGGGCAGCCACTCGGCACTTTCAGAAGCAGTTTGCTCATTAGTTAGGGGGGGGGACCAGCCATCCCTCTAAGGGGGCTGCTACCATGGTGGGGGCCGGGGGAGACCAGCCATCCCAGGAGGTTGACCGGCCCAGGCTCACAACTGCCAAAGCCCCACCACGTGCACAGCAGATTAGGGCCTCATTTCAGGGCCTTGGGACAGTTAAAGTCGCCACCAGGACACCGTCAGGGGCTCTGGCTAATGGGGCTCCGCGGGAAGCACGGGCCTTGGTTGGAAGGTCTGTGAGGAGGAGTCTCTGAAAGGTCGGGGCCTCTGGGGGGCCTTGCCGAAGGCGGCAGCCCCTGCCTTGACTTTTCCAAGCAAGTCTGACCCCCCCGCCCCCCCGCCTGCCGGGTGTTTTACTAGAATCTTTATGTTTAGACTTCAGAACGTCCTTGTTTGAAAGACACTACAGACGTAGGTGCTTTCTCAAGGATGCTTCCCTGCTGATTGTATCTAGGGGTTAATTTTAGTTCCAGCTGTTGTGACAATAAAAGCCCAAGGAGGCAGGTGAACAGGGCCGTTTGCTCCTAAAGCAAGCAGCCCCTTAGCCTCTCTCCCACAGAAACGTGTTCAGGGTAATTATTCATCCGTCGCTCATGGTCTTCTGGTCAGCCCCGGCAAAGTGGTGCCCCATGTGAGGACCAAGGAATGCAACGAAACGGGACAGAACCCTTGAAAACGGAAGTAACTGCGCAGTAAGTCATTGGAGCCGCTTGGGATTTCCAAGTTGGAGGGAATTGTTTCTCAGCTAAGGAATTCACTCTCTCTGTTATGCTTCTTAAGAATGTGAGTATGTTTCCCATTAGAAAAATAAGCCTGTTTCTGAAAGTAAGAAAAAACGGTTTTTCCTGTATTTACCTAGGAAGCAAAGGTTTTATATATGTTATTAAAATAATTATGTTATGTTAACCAGGAAGTTGATTACTTTAAATGAATAGATTACTTAATACTGTTTAATAATAACAATAATATATAATAATATAATGTATTTGACTATGTGCCGGGCCAGCTCTGCCAAGGGTTCAGTGAGCCTGAGCGGGGTGGGGGCGGGGGGGGGCGGGGGGGGGAGGAGGGCAAAGGATGTAGAAAAGACAGACAGAGAGAATAAGCTGGGTCTAGGTGGATCTTCCTGTGCCTGGCTGAGGCCACAGAGAGACCCAGAGCCAAGCTGAGCCTTTATTTTATAGCCAGAGGTAAACAAGGTAGTGGTCACCATAGTTACACTGTTCTTGTGAGTTTCACTTGTTTTGGCAGTACTTGCTGCACTTCCCTCAGCCCATTAGCTTCCCAGATAAGATCTAGGGAGCATCATAAGGTCAAGCCTAATTATGCTAAAAGGACTGTGCTCTCTAAGCTGGGATTTGTTTGTGGCTTTACCAACAGGTCAGTCCCAGGCTTAATCCTATAGCCACTCCCTACAGACTACCTTCCCCAGGTTTAAATTTTAAGATTTGCTTTCTCTCCTTATAAAGGAAAATTTTATACTTAAGATATATGGGAAGCTCTGTCAAATAAGGAAATGATAATTATATTCTATGTATATATGCATATTAAATAGATTCTAATATGCTTTCATTTATAGCTAATTGTTATAAGTTATAATATTGCAGAATATTGTGTTTTGCACAAAGGGCAAGATTCCATGTCATTTACATTATAATCAAATCAATAACTGTGTCATTTTAAATTTCTTGTCATTTGGAGACAATATAAAAATTATTAGAACTCAATAGAGTATCTGGATTTATAGAAATACTGGCAAGAAAAATCAGGAGAAAAAGAATTTGATTATAGGACTAATGAACTAAAAATAATTATAGTTCTAGTAATTATTGTTCTCATGGCAATGTGTTTGTTTGCATGAATCCGATAAGAATCTGATTTCCTCATAACAGGACGTAAGTCAGTTTCCAATTGTGGTTTCATTAACCAGAGAGACAGGCCAGGACTCTGGATGTCACCGGGAAGCTCTAAGGAATGAAGACTGACTTTGAAGCCAATAAGCCCCTTGGATAAAGAGCCTGGTACCTGCATGGTCACGTGGTTCATGGCAGTCTTTCCAGGTAAGAGACAAAGATTGCTTTCCTGAAAGATGGCAAGAAGGAACTTCAAGACACCTGTGGGGACCTCAACTTGAGGACTGCACCCCAATTCTGTAGGTATTGTAGGCAAAGCCTGGTGGCAACTGTGTGGCTTGGCTCCTTGGCCCTGGGAGTAAACTTTCTCATGAGATTCCAGCAAAGCACATTTTTTAAAAATAGCCTATGTAATCAACTGTTATTCTTGTTGTATTCCTACAAACAATCAGGCCAAATTCTAACTAGACTTAATACAGTAAGTAGATTAGTCTTTAATAAAAATGAGGGTGATTTTAGGGAGAAAAATTGTTTCAACAGGAAATTGTTAGAAACTGTTCTAACTTTTGCCCAATAATACTAAATTTTATAACACAGTTTGTCTCCACCAGACTACAAGCCCTACTTGCACCTAGGGAATACCACCTTTAGGCACCATTGCCACCTCCTTCTGTGCCCAGGCCTCATCATCCCTCTGACAGAGAGCAAGGATCTCTTGGCTCTGAGAGAAACCTCTGACTCGCCTCAGCACGAAGCAGCTACAGAAGAAACCGGTGTCCCCTTTCCCTGAAAGAATTCAGAGCCAAGATCCTTGAGGGGCATACAGTAGGCAGTTAGACAGACATGAGCGGAGCAAGGATGATAGGCCAACTAGAGGAAAAAGAGATAGACTCTGAGACATCTCACCACTCCAACTGCTCTGAAGCTAGGAATAGAGGAACCTGTATAAAACTACCTTTAATCATAACTAATTGTAAGGAATTTATAGTTTTCATGTAGTAGAAGGTATAGAGATACATGAAAAAGAAAGTGAAGTAGACAAACTGAAAGGGTATGTGTACAAGTTACAGAAGGTATATATAAATTGAAAAAGGTATGTGTAAGTTGTAAAAGGTATGTGTAAGTTACAGAGGGTCTGTACAAGTAAAAAAAGAACAAGAACTAGAGTTAAGAAAGTAAAAATTGTAAGAAGGGATATAAAGAAAGGAATATAACAGGAAGATAGGAAATTAGAGTAGGAATACTTAAGAATAATTGTGAAAGTTATAAGAATGTTTATAAAGATCATAGAAGGTTTATAAAGAAAAATCTTAAAAGGAATTATAAGTATACTGAATAATAAATCTAATAGATAGAGCACCTGAATTAATCTGAAAAGTAATCATATTATTTTACTGGTAAATCTTAGAACACATATACTTATATGTGACTAGGGGTTAAGTTTTTCTTAAAGTTTTCTTTTCAAGGCCTGTGTGAAGTAATTAGGGAGGTGACTCAGCTGTGACTCCAGCAAGCAGAACCGATAAGCATGGTCAGACCAACCCACCAGGAGTTAACATCATCTCCTCAACATCATCTCATTGCCTGACAATAGCTGATGTCTACAGACCCCAGGCCTGCAGGTAGCTACATCCCTCACCCTCGCCCCTTCCCCTTTATAATCCTGTCCCCTACACCTTGCTAGAAGACAAGATTTAATGCTTGTAAGCACCCTGTCTTCTTAATTAGACTAACCATTGCTGTCATTGTAAGTCTTTTTGTTTTCTTATAGTCTACAAAATCAGAACTCAAACAGTAAACACACTTCACAGACCCTGACCTTCCAAAGCAGAAAGTTCACCACCTTCCTCTGTCTCCTGCAGCCAGCAAAACAAAAAAGGGGGAGATGTGGGGAGCACGGGACTTGGTTGGAAGGTCTGTGAGGAGGAGTCTCTGAAAGGTTGGGGTCCTCTGGTGGACCTTACCCAAGGTGGCAGCCCCTGCCTTGACTTTTCCAAACAAGTCTGACCCCCCGAGTGTTTTTACTACAATCTTTAGTGTTTAGACTTCAAAACGTCCTTGTTTGAAAGACACTACAGATGTAGGTACTTTCTCAAGGATGCTTACCCTGCTGAGTGTATGTAGAGGTTAATTTTAGTTCAAGCTATTGTGACAATAAAAGCCTAAGGAGGCAAGTGAACAGGGCTGTTTGCTCCTAAAGCAAGCAGCCCCTTAGCCTCTCTTTCACAGAAACGTGTGTCAGGGTAATCATTCATCTGTCGTTCAGGGTCTGCCAGTCAGCCAGGCAGAGCACCAGCGACTCGGGCATCCAGCGAAACTCAGGGTCACTTCAGAAACCCAAGGCTCCGTGCGTCTTCGTGTCCTCACCTCCTTGGGGACATCTTGAGCCCAAATTAGAAATCCTGGGTTGTCACTTAAGTATCCCCCTGAGACCTCCTGCCCCACGGGGGTGGTGCTGGCCAGCCCGACCCGAAAGTTCAGGCACCTACGGGCACAGAACAAGTCTACCTGTTTGTCCAGGCTTGTGCCCAAGGGAGGGTCCCTGGCAGAGAAGGATGTCAGTAAGTTTGCTTTGTTGGTAGTGGCCATTAAAGATGTGATCAGGTTTGGGTAACAAGCAGCTGACCTGTCCTGAAAATAGGACATTATTCTCTCAAAGCTCCAAATGGCCAATTCCAGAACCTGCTGTGTCCAGCACTACACGGCCACCATTTCCACCCCTGCAGAAGGTCCTGGGTGATCCTTTGTTACAAGAAATGCCCAGCAGTCATTGAAATAACTGTCTCGGGCCCAAGATTGTCAGATAAATACAGGGCAGCCACTTACCTTTGAATTTCAGGTTAAGAAGAGATACGTCTTTAATCCTTCCCAAATATTGCATGGGGTTGCTTATACTAAAAACAGTATTCGTTATGCCTCTAAAAATCCAATTTAACTGGTAGCACATATTTTTATTTTCTAAATGACATGATGACATTGCCCCAACCATTCCACTCCTGAGGCCCCTTCCCTTCCAGCTCTGCCCAAGGTCACGCATGCTCCTGTGTCTGCGGTGACATGAGGAGGCGAAACCACAATGAGTCCGCAATGGCGAGCGCTAGAGCAGTGCGAAGGTTTGATTTGGAACGTCTGCTCGGCGTTTGCACATATGTCTGTTTGGAAGTACTGAGAAAACCTTAAAGTGTAAACATCTTTATTTAAATCACTCACTTCTCAGACATTGGAGAAAAACAGTGATCTAAAAATAGACACAAGTTGCTCTTATGGAAATTAAAAATACTATTCACTTTGCAGACAAGAGCGTAGACATGGATTTTAAGCCACACTCTCTGCCGTCTGCCAGCCCGGCCTGCGTCCCTGCCAGATCCGTCCAGGCCCCGAGCCTGAGCCCTGGGTGTCATCAGGACTCTGCCTGCCCACTCAGCCAATGGTCAGCAACCCCGTTCCCTTACATCTCCCACGTTCACCAAGTTCACTCCCTCCGCACGCCCTGCCATTGCCACTGCTCAGGGTTAAGCCTAAACCAGGCTGGCCTAGATTCTAGCTCCAATCCACCAATTTCCCTTCGGTCTCTCTTTCCCCCACGCTTCACTTGTGATTGCCAAGTGACCTTCCCCAAACACAAACCTGGCCTAATCTCTACCCAGCTCTGTCTTTCCTTGATGTGACCAAAGTTGGCCTTCCCCATGTCCTTGCCTGCTGTCCCTGCATGTGCCTCCCGGCTTGCTCACAGCACATGCCTGCGGCTCCCTGCACACACCATGCTCTCAGAGACTGCGTGCCTCGTGCCCCGACCACTCCTGAGGCACCTTCCCTTTCAACTCTGCCCAACGTAATTCATGTCAGTCCCCCAGGTCTAGGTGAGCCCCCTCATCACCCTAGCTATGTCTCCTCCAGGTCCCTGTGCAAACCCAGGGTCACGTGATGCTGGCTCCTCTCTTGTCCTCCTAGACACTGAGCTCCTGAGGACAGACCTAGGACTTATCCACAGCCCTATCCCTGGTACCACACTGAGTACATTGGAAGCTAAATAAATGTGTTAAATTTATATATAGAGACAGCAAGAGCCTGCATCCTCCAGCATGGCCTGATCCACACCTCCAGGAACTGGTGTTTGTGGAGTCCCCTCCCCTTTGAATCAGAACTGGCCCTGCCTGATCAATAGAATGTGGTTCAGGTGATAGACCGTCAAAGCTGGGTCCTAAAAGCACTGCTGCTCCTCCCCGGGCAGGGGCGGGGGCAGCCACATGCAGTGAGGACACTCAGCCAGCCCCAGGGGGAGGCAGTGCAGAGAGGACCTGAGCCACCACGCACAACGGCTTCCCCACCATGTGACTGAGCCGCCTTGGAAGTGGGTCCTCCAGCCCCAGGCTAGTCTTCAGATGAGACTGTAGCCCCGGCCAATACCTGCCTGCAAGCTCATGAGGGATTTCAAGTGAGAACTGCCCAGCCAGACCAATAGATAAAAAATGACAATTGTTTTAAGCCATCAAGCCTTTGTGACCTTTGCAGCATTAGATAGCAAGAATAAACACACACACACAGACAGACACATATACACACATGCACACACAGACACATATGCACACATGGACACATAGACACAGGCAGGGAGATAAACATATGCGCTCACACATGCACACGTGGACACATAGACACATATGTACATGCCAAGACATGCACGGACACACAGACGCACATATGGACACGCAGACACACATAAACACACAGACACACATGCATGTACACACACATAGACACACATAAACACACACAGAGACACACACAATAGACACACACAGACACATATACACACAGACCAACACCCTGCTATAAAATATACTGATTTTGTATGTTTCCCTGGTCACTTATTCATTCATTATTGAGAAATCTTGAACTCTGACTGTGAGTCCAGCACTGAGTCCCTGGAGGGTTAGTAAGACCCCTGTCCCCAAGTACAAAGAATCACATACAAATTCAGGTTTAGATGGTCTATGAGGCTCAGGACTTGGCTGTGTAGTCAGCCACGTGTGACTGAATCTTTTCCTTTAGGAAATAATATATGAAACACATTGGAAAATCTAGTTAATTATACTTGAGAGGTGTTTAATTTGTTTATAGATTAAAAAATAGCATTATCCAGCTTAATTATTAATCTTTTCATAAGAGTTGGCTCCAAATGACACAGCCATTTCCAGAATCCAAGCACACCTTCGAACGATGGTGCTTTGCCGATCCTGAGGCAGGTCCAACACGAAGCCATGTGCTCCCAGGCTGCTCCGGCACTCCCACTGGCTGCAGGGGCTGAGCATGTGGCCGACCCTTGAGCTTCCGGTCAAAGATGGCGTCCCTCAGGGGTGATTTCTGTGTCTTAGTAAATCAGCACCCAGACATCACCTACCATCTGGAATATTCTAGAAGAGCATGGAGCCATCTGACTCATCGAGCATTCATCCCATTCAACTCAACACACCTCAGTAAGCATCTTGTCTCCTACGTGCAGTGAGCTAGCACTGGGGTCTCAAAAGCCAGGGGGGAGGCTGCGTCCCCCAGGACCGGGTACCCCCTCAGAGAACTGAGGCAGGCACATGGAAACAACTTAGCACAAAACTAGAGCAGGACCTACAGCGACGGCAGAGCTGGGAGACGCCACTCGGAGGCTCGGTGTTTGAGGTGACGAGAGACACATGAGGACCAAATGCTGCGGACAGAGTGGCCAGCTGGCCAGGTCCCTGGCTCCGCAAAGCTGACTGCCAGGACACCTCCCTGGCGCCCTCTGGACTGTGATGGGACACCGATATGGCTTCACTGGTTCCAGAAACCACGTGGTGTGTGGAGGTGGGCACTGGGCCGCCGGAGCCTAGTTCTGCCCATTTGCTGCCACCATTGGGCAGGTTGCTGGAAGGCTACAGAAGTCCAGCAAGATAAAAGATGGGAAATGCTGTCAAGGCCCAGGACTCTGGGAGAAGGTGAAGGAGCGAGACGGGCGGGTTTGAGGGTTCCCAGGAGCTGGAGAAGGTCCCTGACTACACTCCCCAGAGCAGGTTCTGCCCGGGCCATTCTGGACCACTCTGTGTCCAGCTAGCTGGCCAGGTCCCAGAAGAATGGGGTTCTAGACTCAACGCTGTCATGAAGACCCCAGGCCACGTCAGTAGGAGATCTGAGTAAGGCACCTGGCCCCTGAATCCTGACCTCCCAACCTTTGATTGCTGGGAACGCCAGGTGCCTCCGGGGCCGCCCATCATCTGGACCCTTTGTCCTCACATGTCAAAGTTCCTCACCAACCACATGGCTCAGGTGAGGCGGGTGAGACAGGGGGCACAGTGATGTGCTGCATGGCTCCCCGAACCGTGAAGTCCACCGCCAGCCCGCCTCCAGCCTCCCCTAGGGCACCCTCCTCTCAGAGGCAGGGTCCTCAGCTTCTCTCTCTCCCCACCTCCTCCTCCTGCTCAGCACCTTCCTGATCTAACCAATTCACATCAGTTAATTGACATCTTCAGAACACTTCACCCCACAGCTGCGGAATATACATTCCTCTCAGGTGCTCATGGGACATATTCAAAAATAGACCACATATTGGGTCACAAGCAAAGTCTCCACAAATTCAAGAAGATTGAAATCATAAAAAGCTTCTTCGCAGACCACGATGGCATAATGTTAGAAATAAACTACAATAAAAACAACCCAAAATACTCAAACACTTGGAAGCTGAATAGCATGTTATTAAATATTGATTGGGTTACCGATGACATCAAAGAAGAAATTAAAAACATCCTGGACACTAATGACAATGAAAACACAACAATCCAAAACCTCTGGGACACAATGAAAGCAGTCCTGAGAGGAAAGTTTATAGCTCTACAGGCCTATCTCAAAAAACAAGAAAAAATGGTAGTCAATCATCTAACTCTACAACTCAAAGAATTAGAAAGAGAGCAACAAGAAAACCCCAGAGTGAGCAGAAGGAAGGAGATAATAAAGATTAGAGCAGAAATCAATGAAATAGAGACCAAAAAAACAATACAGAAAATCAATGAAACCAAGAGCTGGTTCTTTGAAAGGATAAACAAGATTGACAAACCCCTAGCCAGGCTCACCAAGAAGCAAAGAGAGAAGTCCCAAATAAACCAAATCAGAAATGATAGAGGCGAAATAACAACAGACCCCACAGAAATACAAATGATTGTTAAACAATACTACGGGCAACTCTACTCCAACAAACTAGACAACCTGGAGGAAATGGACAAATTCCTAGAAAAATACAACATTCCAAAACTCAATCAGGAAGAATCTAAAAACCTCAATAGGCCAATAACTATGGAAGAAATTGAAGCAGTCATCAGAAAGCTTCCAGCAAACAAAAGCCCAGGGCCAGATGGCTTCACAGGGGAGTTTTACCAAACATTCAAGGAAGAACTAAAACCTACCCTCCTCAGACTACTACAAAAAATTCAAGAGGAAGGAACGCTTCCAAGCTCATTCTATGAAGCCAGCATCACCCTAATACCAAAACCAGGTAAAGACATCACAATGAAAGAGAATTACAGGCCAATATCCCTCATGAACATAGATGCCAAAATCCTCAACAAAATCTCAGCAAATCGGATCCAGCAGTACATCAGAAGGATCATACACCATGACCAAGTAGGATTTATCCCAGAGATGCAAGGATGGTACAACATCCGTAAATCAATAAATGTGATACATCACATAAACAAATTGAAAGAAAAAAACCACATGGTCATATCAATTGATGCAGAAAAAGCATTCGACAAAATCCAACACCCATTTTTGATAAAAACTCTCAGAAAGGTGGGAATAGAAGGATCATACCTCAACATAATAAAAGCCATGTATGACAGGCCCACAGCCAACATCATACTCAATGGACAAAAACTAACACCATTTCCCCTAAGAACAGGAACAAGACAGGGATGCCCACTCTCACCACTCCTGTTTGACATAGTACTGGAAGTATTAGCCATTGCAATTAGGCAAGAAGAAGAAATAAAAGGCATCCAAATTGGAAAAGAGGAAGTAAAACTGTCCTTATTTGCAGATGACATGATATTATACATACAAAACCCTAGAGACTCCATCAAAAAACTACTAGACTTAATACATGAATTTGGCAATGTAGCAGGATACAAAATTAACCCCAAGAAATCTGAGGCATTTCTATACACCAATAGTGAACTTTCAGAAAGAGAGATTAGAAAAACAATCCCATTTACCATCGCACCAAAAAAATTAAGATTCCTAGGAATAAACTTAACTAAAGAGGTTAAAGACCTCTACTCAGAAAACTACAGGACGTTGAAAAAAGAGATAGAGGAAGACATAAACAGATGGAAGAACATACCATGTTCTTGGATTGGTAGAATCAACATCATTAAAATGTCCATACTACCCAAAGCAATCTATACATTCAACGCACTTCCCATTAAAATACCAATGGCCTTCTTCAAAGATCTAGAACGAACTCTCCAAAAATTCATCTGGAATTAAAAAAGACCCCGAATAGCTGCAACGATCCTGAGAAAGAACAAAGTAGGTGGGATCTCAATGCCAGATATCAAGCTGTATTACAAAGCCACTGTTCTCAAAACTGCCTGGTACTGGCACAAGAACAGACATATAGATCAGTGGAATAGAATAGAGAGTCCAGCAATTAGCCCGAACCAATATGCTCAATTAATTTTTGACAAAGGAGGCATGAACATACAATGGAGCCAAGATAGTCTCTTCAATAAATGGTGTTGGGAAAATTGGACAGATATATGCAAGAAAATGAAACTAGACCACCAACTTACACCATACACAAGAATAAACTCAAAAGGGATAAAGGATTTAAATGTACGACAGGAAACCATAAAAATTCTAGAAGAATACAAAGGCAACAAAATCTCAGACATATGCCAAAACAATTTCTTCACTGATACAGCTCCTAGGGCAGTTGAAACTAAAGAGAAACTGAACAAATGGGACTACATCAAAATAAAAAGCTTCTGCACAGCAAAAGAAACCATCAACAAAACAACAAGAAAACCCACCTCGTGGGAAAACATATTTGCCAACGTCATATCTGATAAGGGCTTAATCTCCAAAATTTATAGGGAACTCATGCAACTTAACAAAAAGAAGATAAACAATCCAATCAAAAAATGGGCAAAGGATCTAAATAGACACCTTTCAAAAGAGGACATTCAGAAAGCCAGAGACATATGAAAACATGCTCAAAGTCAGTAATCATCCGAGAGATGCAAATCAAAACAACAATGAGGTACCATCTCACACCTGTCAGAATGGCCATCATCAACAAATCAACAAACGACAAGTGCTGGAGAGGATGTGGAGAAAAAGGAACACTTGTGCACTGCTGGTGGGAATGCAGACTGGTGCAGACACTATGGAAGGCAGTATGGAGGTTCCTCAAAAAATTGGAAATGGAACTCCCATTTGACCCTGTGATCCCACTACTAGGAATATATCCCAAGAAACCAGAAACACCAATCAGAAAGGATATATGCACCCAGATGTTCATAGCAGCACAATTCACCATAGCTAAGATCTGGAAACAGCCTAAGTGCCCATCAGCAGATGAATGGATTAGAAAACTGTGGTACATCTACACGATGGAATACTATGCTGCTGTTAAAAAGAAGGAACTCTTACCATTTGCAACAGCATGGATGGAACTGGAGAGCATTATGCTAAGTGAAACAAGCCAGTCAATGAAGGAAAAATACCACATGATCTCACTCTTTCATGGATAATTAAGACCATTACAAACTTTTGAACAATAATAAATACAGTGGCAGAGCTGCCTCAAACCGATTGTCAGACTGCAGTGGGAAGGCCAGGGAGGGTTGGGGGACAGGAGGGAGGGGAGTAAGAGATCAACCGAAGGACTTGTATGCATCCATATAACCATAACTAATGGACATAAGACACTGGGGGGTAAGGGAGGGCAGGGGCTTGTCAAGGGTGGGGGGGAAAAAGGACACTTATGTAATACCCTTTGTAATACTTTTAGCGAAAAATAAAAAAATAAAAATAAAAATAAATTTAAAAAAATTAAAAAAAATAAAAAAAATTCACATCAGGACCCACATGACAGGTGACAACCGGGTAAATTCCATCTCCCAGGGATGTTAGGAAGGCCTGGTCCCTCTGTCCACAAAGTGGATGCAAGGAGGAACTTCTCAGACCCGCAGGCCACTGAGGGACTGCTCTGAAGACAGGGTCTCCTCTGCCCCTGACCTCCAGCCAGGGCTGCGGGCACACTCCCTTGCTCCCTCACCGGTCACAGCAGGAGCAGCTCTCGCCCATGTAACCATCATCTAAGGCCCTACGGACGGGAGGGGAGGGAGCCGCACGCCTGAATTACTCTGGGGACACGAGGACAGACTAGGCACCCAACCTTCAGGACGGGGCCAAACTCTCTCTCTTCTTCCTGCTCGGTTTCTGCATCTCACATGTGAGGACATCAGGGTCCCAGCGAGAGATGTGTCCCCTCCTGCAGAAAAGAGCAAGAACCACTCTCCCAGCCCTCAGCCCCGCCACCTAACCCCATTAGCAACTCAAAGGCTCTTCTGCACTCTCCCTGGGATGGAGCCGCTCTGAGCATCTTGACTTTGTCACCACTCACAGGAGCCGGCTGGGTTTCCAAGGAGAGTGACACCTCAGAGGGCCTGCCCGACCAGCTCTGGCTGCGTGCGCAGTCACCGAGGACCCAGCCTGAAGGACTTGGGAGGGACCCCGGAGGCCCACCCTCTCACTTTCCAGAAGAGACCGTAGAGGCCGAGGGACACTGGCGCCCCTGCCCGTGAACAGCTGCGTGGCCTGTGTGGACCCCACCACCTGATTCCATCCCCGGGGGCCCTGATGGAAGAAGAGACTGTATTTGCTTTAATTTGTCTTTAAAAGGGTTTTCCAGCCATGACATATGTTCAAATAAGCTCTTTAATTTGGAATACTTTCAGATTTATAGAAAAAGTTGCAAAGGTCACGCAGAAAGTTCCTCGTATCCTCTGCCCAGCGTCTCCCAGTGTGCCCCACGGCCCCCGGTCAGCAGGAGGCAGGAGCAGGGGTGCAGTTCTCCCACAGGTGCAGTTCTGCCCACGCACATCCTCTTCCTCTCCGGGATCCGCCAGCCATTCCAGGTCAGCATTCCAACATCCACGCAGAGCCCCAAGACCCTCCCTACCCAAAGGCACACCCCACCTTCACCACATCCGTGTAGGCGACCAGTGTCTAAGTAGCTGACTCATTGATTAGGATCCAAGATACACTTAGTAATCACAGCCACCACTCCTCTCCCAAAGGCCGCTCTCACCTCCTCGGCGCCTGGTCCTGGGAGATGGCATGTTTGGTTCCATCTGCCCTGCCTGTCCCGTCGTGGGCCATAGTCAGTGCTTCTGGATATGACACTTAATCAAGGCAAGAGGTCTAACAGGACACAGCGATGATGTTGCACAACAAGCCCGGACAGACCCTCTGGGTGCAGGAGCGTGGCGCGTGGAGACAGGTTTATTTGTTGACCTCACTCACTCTCTCTGGCGCCCTTTAGGCCACAGTTAGAAGAACAGCTGAGACGATCCTTGAAGATCTCGAGTCTATGACGATGTGAAGTCTGAGACAAACAACGTAAAAACGTAAAAGTACATTTGCAAATTCAAATGCAATTTTTTGCTCATTTTGTTAATCCTCACCCAAGGATATGTTTTTATTGAGAGAGAGAGAGAGAAACATTGATGTGAGAGAGAGAAACATTGATGTGAGAGAGAAACATCGATCAGTTGCCTCCTGTATGCATCACAACCAGGATCGAACCCAAAACCTATGTATGTGCCCTGACCAGATATCAAACCCCTAAACTTTTGGTGTCTGGAACAACACTTCAACCAACTTTGCCACCGGCCAGGGCATTTTTGTTCCTTTTTTTTAGAAAACCAAGACGAAGTCTTTGATTATACATCTCACAAGATGAATGTGAGAGTGATCCTCAAAGTGTGGTCCCCGGAGCCTTGGGTTCTTTGAGATTCTTCTAGGGCAGCGGTTCTCAACCTGTGGGTCGCGACCCCTTTGGCGGTCGAACGACCCTTTCACAGGGGTCGCCTAAGACCATCCTGCATATCAGATATTTACATTACAATTCGTAACAGTAGCAACATTACAGTTATGAAGTAGCAACGAAAATAATTTTATGGTTGGGTCACAACATGAGGAACTGTATTTAAAGAGCCAGAAGGTTGAGAACCACTGTTCTAGGGGGTCCAGAAAATCAACACTGTTTTCAAATTATGATGAAGATATTCTTTTCCTCTTTCTCTCTTATTCCCTCAAAGTGCCCGGTGGGGTTTCCAGAGGCCACGTGGCAGGAGATGTCACTGGGAGGTCACATGCAGCGGAGACTGACTTCTGGAGCACACAGGGCCCCACAGACCCTGATCTCAGGGGAACGGCCACATGCAGAAATCATATTTCAAATTTTCAAAGGGCAGGTAGCAAATGGAGAAGCATTTATCCCAGAAAATCTACCGAACCACAGTAGGAGCAGGAAGGGCTTGTGGCGTTGGAGCCAGGACGCACTCTCGCTGTCTCAGTGATGACGGAGGCTCCACCCCTGATGTGTGCAGCCCGGGGCACAGGGCTCACCCCGCCAGCATCAGGCTGGGCTGGGGTCCTCCCCGGGAGGGACAGGCCACCAGCACCTCTCACCTCCTCCAGCTCTGGGCTGCAGAAGCTACATTCCACTCAAGAGCAGCTAAAAGGACTGGGGACCTCTCCTCCCATCCAGGCCCCACTCATAGTACAGAAACCCGCTCAGGTGAGCACTCCAAGGCCATGAGCCCCACTCGCCTCGCCAGCAAGTGCGCAGGCTGGAGATTCCATACCAGGAGGGACAACACTCTCACCTGATGCCGTGCTTGTAAAGCCAGGATGTCACTGAGGGCAGCAGGCCACTGCCCCTTCCCTGGTTTCTGAGAGGCTATACCAGTAAGAAGGGTTTTCCCAGGAGGAAGAGGTCGGCCTTGGGAACCGAGCTCTGTAGCTCTTCCTAAGGAAATCGATTTTCCTTGGAACAGAGCATGGGGGAGTTGGACCTGAGGATGCTGTCGAACACAATGGGAATTTTTGTGGAAAAAAAAACTAAGAGGAGGCTGGTAACTCCATGAATACAACAAACTGACCTGGAGACCAGCTGGTAGTTTACTAGAGAGAACAGTGCAAAAACAGCTAAGAGCCTCCTGAGGTTGGAATAAGGCTCAAAGTCAGGCCCCAAATGCAAAGGGGCATGTATCTAACTGAATCTGACCATGGAGCGATTTATACACTGGGGCATTGTCAAAAACAAGAGAGCAAGGAGCCAGCATTAGTGGAGGCTAAAGCTGAGTGTGATACCAACAGAAGAAGACAATGTAACAGAGAGATCGGGGAAAGAGACAGCCAGCGAGAGTCCTGCAAAAACTACTGTTGTCTCAGGGTGACTAACACATTCTCAAGGCTGTGCCCTCTGGGGAGTGACATCAGAGGCTGCACACTGACTTCAGAGGGACAGCCAAACGAATCAAGGAGCAGACCACAGCAAGCCCTGCGGATGGAAGAGCCAGCACGCACTTGCTGCCATTTATTCCTAGTGCGTCCAGTTTCTAACCAAAAAAGAAACAGGAGAGTATGGCCCATATACAGGGGGGAAAATCAGGCAACAGAAACTGCTTTTGAAAGGGCTCTGATGTCAGATTTAACAAAGACTTCAAAGCAGCTACTATAAGTATATTCAAAGAACTAAAAGAAACCATGTTGAAATAAAGGAAGGTATAATTAAAATATCTTATTGAATAGACAATATCAATAAAGAAATAATTATTTTAAAAATCAAATGGAAATTCTGGAATGGAAAACTACAATGAATAAAATAAAATAAAATAAAATAAACACTAAATCTGATCTGACAGAAGAAAGAATTTGAAGGTAGATTGATAGATAGTTATGTAATCCAAAGAGAAGGAGCAAAGAAAATGGATGACACCTGAGAAATGTAGAACTCATGCAGGCTACCAGCATATGCATAATGGGAGTATAAGAAGGAGAAGAGTGAGAGAAAGGAACAGAAAATGATTTTTAAAATGGGTGCGAACTTCCCAAAGTCAACAGAAAAAATTAACCAAACATATAAGAACTCTGCAATCTCAATGATCTCCAAGTAAATTACATGGGAACAGATTCACAAACAGACACATCATAGTAAAAATATTGGAAGACAGAAAATCTAGAAATCATCAAGAGAAAAGGAGTTTATCACTTACAAGGAAACTCCAATACAGCTAACTTCTCATTAGAAACAATGGAGGCCGGAAGGCAGTGGGTGACATATTCAAAGTCTTGTGAGAAAATAACTCCCAACTGAGACACTTATATCTAGTAAAATTACCTTTAAAGAAAGGTGAAATAGACATTTCCAGAAAAACAAAAACAGAGGGATTTGTTGCCTATAGACCCATCTTAAGAGAAATGCTAAAGAAAGTTCTTCAGACTGGAAGCAAGTGACACCAGATGGTAATTTGAATTCACTTTTTTTTAAAGAGTGTTTGTAAAGGTAATTACCTAAGTAATTATAAAAAAACATTATAATTATATATATTTTCTCCTTTCTTCTCTGATGCAATTTAAAAAGCAATTATATAAAATAATGTGTATATAATTGTATTGTTGGGCCTATAACATATAGATCTGTAATATACTTGACAATAATAGCATAGAAAAGATGAATGGTAGTGAATCTATATTGGAGTAAGAAAATAATACCAAATATTACCTTGAATCTGCAGGAATAAATTAAGAGAATGAGAAATGGTAAATAAGATTAATATAATTAACATCAAAACTACATGCTTGTCTTCTTTTTCAATCAATTTCTTTAAAAGATATGCAATTATATAAAATAATAATTATAACAATGTATTGTTAGGTTTGTAACATACATAGATAAATATATATAATAACAATAACAGCAAAAAAAGGGAGCAACATCTGGCTAAATTTTTATTATAACTCTGAAGTAGATCCTAAGTTAACATGTACATTGTAAGCCCTAGAGCATCCACTAAGATAATAGTTTAGAAATATATGATGAAAAAATCATTACAAAAAAGTACAATGTTATACTAGAAAACATCCACTTAATGCAGAAGAAAGCAATAAAGGGGAAATAGAAACTAAAAGGACATATGCTTATGGGGAAAAAATCAAAATCTAACCATATCAATCCTAACACTAAATGTGAATGGATTAACAATCTAATTAAAAGACAGAGACTGTCAAACTGAATTTTTTTAAAAAGCTAACTATCCTGTCTGTAGTATACACATGTTATATTCCAAGATACAAATAGGCTAAAAGTAAGAATGAAAAAATATATACCATGCAAATAACAATAATTTACTAGCATCAGATCAAATTAACTAAAACAAGAAATGTTGCTAGACACATAGCAGGATATTTTATAATGATGAAAGCATCAGTCCATCAGGATATATGAGAATTATCAACTTTTACGCCCCTAACAACAGAGCCCAAAAATACATGAAACAAAAACTGACAGAATTGAATGGAGAAATAGATAATTCCACAATAACAGTTGGAGAGTTTAATATTCCACTTTCACTAATGGATGGAACTAGGCAGGTCAACAGGTAAATAACCACATGGGCCTAACAGGCATCAATAAACATTCCACTCAGCAACACCAGGATACACATTCTTTTTAGACATACTTGGATTATTCTCCTAAATAGATGATCTATAAGAGCATAAAGCAAATCCAAATAAGTGTTAAAGAATGTAAGTCAGCCCTAACTGGTTTGGCTCAGTGGATAGAACGTCGGCCTGTGGACTGAAGGGTTCCAGGTTTGATTCCGGTCAAGGACATGTACCTTGGTTGCGGGCACATCCCCAGTAGGGAGTGTGCAGGAGACAGCTGATCAATGTTTTGCTCTCATCAATGTTTCTAACTCTATCTTTCTCCCTTTCTTTCTGTAAAAAATCAATAAAAACGTATTTTAAAAAAAGAATGTACGTCATACAAAGCATGTTCTCCAGTAGCAATGGAATAAAATTAGATATCAATAACAAAGAAATGTGGTAAATTTTAAAATATGTGGATATTAAACAACATAATCCTAAATAACAAGCGAGTAAAAGAAATTCAAAGGGAAATTAGAAAATACTTTGAGTTGAATAAAAGTAACAAACAACAGACCAAAATTTATTGGATGCAGCTAAAGCAATACTTAGAGGGAAATTTATAGTTGTAACCACCTATGTTAGTAAAGAGGAAAGATCTTAAATTGATAACCTAATTTTTCACTACAAAACACTAGGAAAAAAAAGAAAAACTAAACCTAAAGAAAACATAAGGAAGGAAATAAGATTAGATCAGAAGTAAATTAAATGAAGAATAAAAAAACCGATAAAATTAAGGAAACTAAAATTAATTCTTTGCAATGATCAACAAAATTTGCAAACTGTTAGCTATGAGATTCAAAGTACTAAAATCAGGAATAAAATAAGAACCAACCTTGAAAAAATAAAAAGTATTATAAGAGAGTATCACGAGCCCCGCCAGCATGGCTCAGTGTTGAGCATTAATCTATGAATCAGGAGGTCATGGTTCAATTTCCAATTGGGGCATATGCCGAGGTCATAGGCTTGATCCCCAGTGTGGGACATGCACGAGGAATGTGATTGATAATTCTCTTTCATCATTTTTTCTCTCTCTCTCTCCACCTCCCTTCCTCTCTGAAATCAATAAGAATATTTTTTTTAAAAAAACAGAGAGTATAATGAATAACTATATGCCAACAAATTAGATAACTTAGATGAAATAGCCAAATTTCTAGAAATACACAAACTATTAGAACTGTCTCAAGAAGGAATATAAAATCTGAATAGGCCTATAACAAGTAAAAATATTTGATCAATAATTTAAAAACTTTTAGCAAAGAAAAGGCCCAGAGAGCTTCACTGGTGAATTCTATAAATATTTTTAAAGAGTTAATCTCAATTATTGACAAACTATTCCAAAAATATTCTTTTAACATTTATTATAAAAACATATTCTGTGTGGCAATTATCACTCCAATACCAAAACTAGAAAAGGAAATTATAAGAAGAAAACTTGTAATCGACCAATATATCTTATGAATTTTGATGTAAAAATTTCTCAACCAAATACTAGCAAACAGAATCCAACGAGTTAGAAAAAACACTTGTATTTCATGACCCAGGAATTAAAGTTGGTTCAACATATGAAAACCAATCAATGTTACACACTATTGATAGAAAAACTAACCACGTGATTATCTTACTAGACCCAGAGGGAGCATATGACAAAATCCAGCACCCTTTCATGGTAGCATGTTCAACAGAGAAGAAAACATAGTAACTTCTTCAACCTAATACGATGGAACACTTCTGACATCACACTCAGTGGTGAAAGACGGAAAGCCTTTCCTATCGGGAACAAGAAAGGAGGCCCACTCTCACAGCCCTGTCTGCCATGTGCTGAAGGTTCCAGACAGAGCAATTAGGCAAAAACAACTTTTTAAAGGAATCCTGATCCAAAAGAAAGTAAAATGATCTCATTTTCACAGATGACATGATCCTGCACATAGAAAATCTTACTGAATCCATTAAAAAAGTACTAGAACTATAAGCAAGTTCAGCCAAGCTGCAGAATACAAAATCAACACCCAAAGGCTATTGTATTTCCATACACTACCCATGAACAGTCTGAAAATGAAATTTCAAAAGAAATTTGCCGAAACCAGTTGCTCAGTGGATAGAGCGTCGGCCTGTGGGACTGAAAGGTCCCAGGTTCGATTCCAGTCAAGGCATGTATCTGGGTTGTGGGCACATCCCCAGTAGGAGATGTGCAGGAGGCAGCTGATCGATGTTTCTCTCTCATCAATGTTTCTAACTCTCTATCTCTCTCCCTTCCTCTCTGTAAAAAATCTATAAAATATATATAAAAAAAGAAATTCCACTTATAATAGCATTAAAAGAATAAAGTGCTTAGGAATAAATTTAACAAAATAAGCACAAAACTTATAGCCCCAAAACTACAAAACACTGTTAAAAGAAATTCAAGACCTAAATTAACGGAGAGTCCTCATGGCCATGGGTAGGAAGATTGAGGTTGTTAAGATGGCAACACTCTCCAAATTAACCTACAGGTTGGACACAATTCCTGAACTACCCTGGCTGCCTTTTATGTATGTATGTATGTATGTATGTATGTATTTATTTTGAAATTGACATGCCACTTCTAAAATTCATATGAAAATGAAAGGGACCTATAATAGTCTAAATAATTTCAAAAAAGAATAAAGATGGAAAACTCACACTTCCTGACTTAAAACCTACTTCAGAGCTACCATAACTAAGAGAGTGTGGGACTGGCATAAGAACAGACTACCAATCAATAAAATTGAGTTGCGAGCCCAGAAATAAACTTTCACATCTACGATCAGTTGATTTTTGACAGGGATCCCAAGACAATTCAATGGGGAAAGAATAGCCTTTTCAACAAATGGAGCAACTGGATATCCACATGCAAAAGAATGAACGTGGGCCCTGGCCATTTGGCTCAATGGTTAGAACATCAGCCTGTGCACTGAAGGGTAGCAGGTTCGATTTCTGGTCAAGGGTACACACTGGGTTTGTAGGTTCCCCAGCCCCAGTAGGGTTGCATGAAGGTGGCAACCAATCCATTTGCTTCACGTTGATGTTTCTCTCTCTCTCTCTCTCTCCCACTCCTCCCTCCCTTTCATCTCTCTCTTCTCCCTCCCTTCCACTCTCTCTAGAAATCAATGGAAAAAACATCCTCGGTGAGGATTAAAAAAGAAAAGAAGAATGAATATGGACCCTGACCTCACACCATGGACAGAAATGAACTCAGAATGAGCCAGAAACCTAATCGTAAAAGCTAAAGCTATGAAACTCTTAGAGGAAAACACCGCAGTAAGTCTTCGTGACCTAAGTAAAACCAGGAAATGTGCTCTTACATGTGACACTAAACACACAGCAAGAAAAGAAAAGATAGATTTGGATTTCATCAAAATGGAATACTTTTGTGTGTCCAAGGACACAGTCAAGAAAGTGAAAATGACAACCCACGGAACGAGAGGAAATATTAGCAAGTCACACACCTGGTGAGAGGCGGTATCCATACCTCGTACAATACGATTGAAGAACAGCCTGCTTAAAAGTGAGTGAAGAGCCTGAGCAGCCATTTCTGCACAGAAGATACACGAGTAGCCTGTAAGCCTGTGCGAAGGAGCTCAACCCCTGGCCAGCGGTTGGGAAAGGCGAACCACACCTGCAGGGAGGTGTGGCTCCACGCCCAGCGCGCAGCCGGGACCACCAGGGCAGATGGCGACAGTGTTGGCTTTTGGGCAAGGATGCGGGAACTCCCAACCCTCCTACTCAGCTGGGGCCACTAGCAGCTGTCCACGTGTTCAGCAGAGTGACATGTGGCCCAGGACCGCTCCTGGTGTACATATCGCCAAGAGGAGCGAAAGCATCCGGCCACGCACACTGTGCGTGACTGGTGAGGACACCAATACTCAGAGTAGCCATCGGAGCAAAACCCAAGTGTCCATCATGTGGTGTATCCACACAGAAATATCATCGGCCAGAAAACAACAAAAACTGGCCCGGCCGGCATGGCTCAGTGGTTGAATATCGACCTATGAACCGGGAGGTCACAGTTCCATTCCAGTAAAGGGCACATGCCCAGGTTGTGGGCTCCATCCCCCGTGTGGGGCACGCAGGAGGCAGCCAATCAATGATTCTCTCTCATCATTGATGTTTCTATCTCTCTCTCCCTCTCCCTTCCTCTCTGAAATCAATAAAAATATATTTTTTTTAAAAAGAATGCACAGTGACATGGTGAACCTGGAAAACGTGATGTCAAGCGACAGGAGTCAGCCACCAAACTAGGATATCTGGAGAGACAGCAAGCATGTTGGTGGCTGCCTCTGGCTGGGGGTGGGGGTGGGGGGGCCAGGGGGAGTGGGGGTGAAGCTAATGGGTGTGGAGTTTCTTTGGGGGAAGATGAAAACGTTCCAACATTGGCTGCGGGGCTGGTTACACAACTCTGAATACACTAAAAATCATCGAATTGTTCCATTTAAATTGGTACACTGTATGGTATGTGAATAATACCCAAAAAGCTTATTTCTTGTTCAAAAAAGAAAATGATGACATATAGAAGCCACTGTGAGATGCCAGCGATACTTTATGCCAGACACCAATCAACAGAAATAAATCAATCCCACCCTCTTGTTAACGCTGTGCTGTTTGGGAGAATATCACTGTTTCTATTAACAATGTGTTCTTGGTGTGATGGATTTCTTATTGGTATTTTTAAATGAATTAGTAAATATTTTTATTTTTTATTTTTCATTTCCAATATCTAAACAAAGCTCTTGGGGCGCCCGGGCTTTTCCGAGTGGGAAGGGACCCTGTTGGAGACTATGGGAGGGAGGGGTCCCTGCCCGGCCAGAGAGGGCGAGGCAGGAGGGGGCTCAACTGAGGACAGAGCCTTAAGACAGGGGGTCCGGGGACGGTGCCCAGGGCTCTGCGGGGACAGCAGACAGATGGCACCGTCGTCACAGTGCAGTGACTCAAATGGTGAGTCCCTCTCCGTCCTGCGGAGGCCAGGAGGCCCGGAGGGAGGTGAGGGCACCAGCTGGGAGAGAGCGCGGGGGTGGCTGGGCTCTCTGTCTCGGGACTTGTGAGAGGTGGAGGTGGGAGATGAGAAGACCTGACAAACGGGGAGGCTGACCAGAGAAACCCATCAGGTTCACGGGGCAGTTCCCAGGGCCCTGGGAACAAAGGCAATTCTCACCGACCCGGCCTCCTCTGGGGGGTGTTGCCTTCTGGCTGCTGGTAGCCCCTCAGCACACACAGCTGCTGCTGGAGATCCATCCCCCACAGAAACGCCCCCTCTCCCACCTGGGGATCCGTCCCCCCAGAGACGCCCCCTCTCCCACCTGGGGATCCGTCCCCCACAGAAACGGCCCCTCTCCCACCTGGGGATCCGTCCCCCACAGAAATGCCCCCTCTCCCACCTGGGGATCCATCCCCCCAGAGACACCCCCTCTCCCACCTTGGGATCCGTCCCCCCAGAGACGCCCCCTCTCCCACCTGGGGATCCGTCACCCCAGAGACGCCCCCTCTCCCACCTGGGGATCTGTCCCCCCAGAGACGCCCCCTCTCCCACCTGGGGATCCGTCCCCCCAGAGACGCCCCCTCTCCCACCTGGGGATCCGTCCCCCCAGAGACGCCCCCTCTCCCACCGGGCATCCCGGTGCCCTCCGAGTTGAGCCTAGCAACAGCAGGGCCTGGGCTGGGGGGCTGTCACCTGCGCTGCTTGGTGACATGTGGGCTGTCCCAGCACAGCACGTGGAAGGGCCGCCCCAGCACCGTCTCCACCACCACAGGAAGGGGCTTCGGGACGCGCCCCCTCAGGTTCCCGTCAGACACGAACAGGTCCCCTTCGCCCCGGGCTTGTTTCAGGTGCCAGAGGAGCCGGGTCCCCCCAGGGTCCTCCCCACCCGCCCCTGGAAGGCCAAACGAGGACAGCACCATCATCAACTGGTGCCCAGGCTGCACGAGGCCTGGAGCGGCCCCTTTCCTCCAGCCCACAGTCCGCTGACCCTCCAGGCGGACGGCCACCCCCAGCCCCGTGGCAGCGGCGGGCCGAGGTCTGGTCCCTCGTGCCCCTCGCCCCCTGTGCATGAAGGCTGCTTGCTGCTGACTTTGCCAAACTTCCCATAAAAGACCCTGAAATGGGAAGTCCGGGTGCAGCTTGTGACGCCCCCATCTCCCAGGCCCCGGTGAGTCTGTGGGTGGCCAGGTCTCGGGATCTCTTGCAAGAGCAGCCCAAGGCTGATGCTGTGGACACACCGGCCTCACAGCACCTCAGGGCCTGAGGCCGGAAGTAGCAACACTGCTCGAGGCCCAAAGTGGCCCTGTGACTCGTGGGGCAGCTCTGGGGGACCCTGCGCCCTGGCACCTTTCACACCCTCATCACTGCCCAACAGCCCCAGGCCCTCTGCTCAGGGGCTTGCCACAAAGCCTGGCCCTTTCTCTATCTGCCCATCTCTCCCGCATGCGGGGGCAGGGGGTGGGGGGCAGGAACTGGGGCAGGGGGTTGGGGGCGGGGGCGGGGGCGGGGGCGAGAGCTGAGGTCTGGGCTCTGGGCAGGCTTTGCTCATTCACCAGGTCGCCCCACCACCACCCCCCTCAGCACTTGTGCCCTAAGGGCTTGGCGCTGGGTGTGTTTCTTATAAATCTAAGTGATACATTTGGGTTTGAATGAACCATAAAAACACCTCCCTCGCAGGGAGCGGCTGCTTTAGGAAGGAGGAAACACTGGCTCATGAAGCTCGGTGAATGGGAAGGGCTCCTTGATAAGAACACCCATAAAATGAGTGAGGACACGTTCTACCGGATGGGAACCCAGTTCCCGAGGTCACCCGGGGGGCAGCAGGGGGTGGGGGCGTCACAGCCAGGGAGCAGGAGGCACAGGCGGCGGCGATGAGAGGAGAGATGGCCGGAGCAGGTGAGAGGGCAGCGCCCTCCCCGCCCCCGCAGCACTTGGGCCCACGGGGTGATGAGGAGGAGAGGGTGCGGGACCACGTACAGAAGGCACCGTTCAACCTTACAGACAGCCTGCCGCGCACCTGCTGTTATTACTGTACCGGTTCACAGCTGAGAAAACCAAGGCCCCATGCAGCTGGCTCACTTGTTCACAATCGTACAATCAGGAAGCAGCCATGCTGGAACTCGAACCCAGGTCTGCGGGACCCCAGTGAGCCACGGCCTTCCTCACGGTGCCTGCTGGTTCCGCAGAGACCCATCCCGTGTGACCATGGTTCCCTCAGGGATCCACTTAGCATTTTGTGCTTCTGAAAACCACACACAACAGATCTGGACACAGATGCTTGTAGCAGCTTCACTGGTAACAGCAAAACTGGGACACAGCCAAGACTCCCTTCGATGGGTGTGGGTCAGACACAGGGCCCACCACAGCACGGAGCTCCCTCAGCCATGGGGAGGGCAGGCGGTTGGCGCCCGGACAACCTGGACGGATAAAACTCCACCTCACAGGCCCCGACTGCGAATTCCATTCAGTCTTCTTCTCAGCGTGACAGGTCCAGAGACACAGAGAGGCTGGTGGCCGCTGGGCGCTGGTGAGGGGCAGGGGTGTGAGTGGGGTCGTGGGCAGCACTGGGTACACGTGTGTGTCCATGTGTACACACACGGAGCCTCGGAGCTGCTGGATCTGAGCAAGGCGGTGAGCAGTCCGGTGACGGTTTCCTGCTGACTCTGCTGTGGTTGGGCAGAGTGTTAGCTCGGGGCCACGGGCGAGGTGCCCTGTCGTGTCTGTTGTCCTTTGCAGCTCGGTGCCCATCCGTGACCACCTCGGAAGTCCTGATGCCTGGTGTGACCACGTGTGAGAGGGAACCCTCTTACCTGATGTGTCCGCCTCCTGGGCCCGTGGACGCGAGCGGGGTGTTAGGTGAGACCGCCGTCCCTTTCACACTTCATTTCAAAACTGGGCTTCTGCCTGGGACTCCGGGGAGCATTGCTCCCAGTGACGTCAGGCAGCGGGACATGAGCGGCCGGTGCACGCATGCTGACGGGAATTCTGAGCCGGCCTTCCTCCTTTCTCTGCATTGAAACCTTGCCACTGGGAAAAGAAGGGGATTAAACTACGAAAGGGGCAGCTAGCACTTGGCCTGGACATGGCCTGTATAACGCATAGAGCTGAGCTAATCTTCCCTGGGCGTGGGCGTGGGCGTGGGCAGTGCGTGGGGCCTGGGGGCCTCGGTTCAGGCCGACTGTGGCTCACCTGCCGGGACTCACCTCCACCCTCCACTCTGGCTCAGAGGCAGAGACAGACATGAGCCAGTGGGCAGAGATGAAGCTGGAGTCACAGCGGGGAGCGGGGAATCGGGACTCAGCGGCATCTGCAGGCTGGCATAGGAGAAGTCTGGGTCCAGCCTGGGGTAAAACTGCTGCAGGGCACCCAAACCCTGGGTAGCAGCCGACTCCCTCCTCCCCCCACCCCGCCCTCCCGCCCGTCTTCCTGGTACAGGGCTGGTTCCAACAGGGGACAGCAGTGGGACAGCGTAAGTGTCCCCGATGGAGGGCAGAGCTCCTCTCTGCTCTGGGTGAGCAGAGGCGGCAGGAGGCCTTGTGGCTCCGCGGGGCCTCAGTGCCTCACCTCCAGCACCCCCCAGGGCGCACTTCTGAGGTCAGCCTACACCCCACGGCCTCTGGGCAAGCCGGGGCATGCAGACCCAGCCCTGAGCTCCCCCACTCCCCTCAGCCCCAGATGGTGCTCACTGACCCTCCGCGGCCAGGCTTCCCTGCGTGTCGGCGTCCCTGTCCCCAGAGCCAGCGCCTGCAGCCCACGCACCAGCACCGCCAGGCTCAGACGTGACTCCACTTCTTTGTTTGATTTCAGACGGGGCTGCCGCTGCAGAGCCGCCCTGGCCTCTCACAGAGCACAAGTCAGTCAGCGGGTTCCAAACCCAATCCCAGCACACACACCATACACACGTGCACATGCATTTCACACACGCACACATGTGGCACCAATGTGCTCACACATGTGTGTTCACACGCCACACACATGTGCATGTGTTGTGCTCACGTGTATTTGCATGTGTGTGCACGTGTACACATGCTCACCCATGCACGCTCACATGCACGTGCACGCCCATGTACATGTGTGCATGCACACAGAGACACATGCACACATTTTGCATGTGCATGCGTCATGCATGCACACAAGTGCACACATACCTGCACACACATGCACACACGCACACATGGTAGGTTAGCTGGGCTTGCTCTGGGAGAAGACAGAGGGAGGCCTGAGGAGCCACCTTTGGAAACAGTGACCTCCACCTGGGCTGCCAGGGCCTGTGACAGGCCAGGCCAGGAGCCCCTCACAGCATCGCAAGCAGCCTGACTTGGCAGCAAATACCAGTGCCCCCGTGAGAGCGCCTGGCAGAGGCTCGGTGCATGTGGCAAAGCAGCATTTTAATGGGTGACTGTGAGACAGGAGAGAGCCCTTGGTCCCAGCACAGTGCTTTACCTGGAAGGATCTGAAAGCCAATTTGGGGGACCAACCAGCTCAGCTGCCCTCATCTAGAAATCACAGAGAGACAGGGATCCAGCCACAAAGACGCTGATAAAGGTGGATGTGGGGGCGCCGGCCACAGGGACAGCGCGCTGAGACCTGCGGGAGGAGGCATGGCCCTTCGGTTCTCAAGGAAGCCACAGGGTGATAGGTGGTCTCCAGCTGAACAAAGAGAAAGACAGAGACTGAGAGCAGCAGACAGAGATGACAGTGCCAAGCAGGGGGCGGGGAAAGGCGCCCCCCACCTCCCACCATCCACACAAAACCCAGACCAGAGGGCCCGCATGCCCTGTGAAGGGACCCGACTGCAGGCCAGTGCCTGCATGTCCAGTCTCTGTCCCTGCCCTACATGGGCACCTTCTACAAACCACTCCCACCAGGAGGGGCCCCTTCCCTATGATCTGAGGGAGCATGAGGATGCCAGGGATAAATCAGTATGTTCTGTCCCCTTGGCAGGTGGCCAGGACTCAAGGCTGGGGACACGGGGCCAGTGGTGTCCTGGGTGTGGAGCTCGCGGGGCTCCAGGCAGAGGTGGCCTCCACATTTATCCCACCGTGTCGCACAAAAACCTTTGCTCTGTCATGAGCATGATGATTCTACCCAAAGCTCAGGCAGCTTGGCGATAAAAAACCGACATGAACTCGGGTGGTTCCCAGGTCACCGCAGCCAGGCTGCCTCCAGGGACCACCGTCCTCACCAGCCCTCCTGCCTTGGGACTTTGCATCGTGGGCTGGGTGGCCATGGCCAGGATCATCACTTTTATGTGTGATGATGAGCCAGGCCCAGGCTCAGCCTAGGGAGGAGGCGGGGGCACACAATTGGAAACAGAGGGAGAGAGAGGAATCTCTGTAAGCGGGTCCCTGCACAGCCCCCAGGGAGAGACGGGTGGGGAGCAGGTTCCAGGCTGTTCTAGTGGCGGGAACGGAGCCCGGAATCCACATGAAGAGACAAGACACTCATGGGAAAGGCCAGGATCCGGGGCATGGGATGCAGGCCCCACTTTGAAGCAACTAAATGCTTGCTGGGCTCAGCTTGGCAGGCGGCCGGGACCTGCGCGAGAGCAGGGCCTGAGGAGGGGGGCAGGCAGGCAAGAAGGTGAGTATCATGCCCTGGCTTCAGGACACCGCGGGGCACCCGGCACAGTGTTGACGGGCATTTGTGGCCGGCGCTTTGGGGCTGGGAGAGGCAGGGGGTCACTGACACGAAGGCACACGGACAGGGGGGCGGCCGTGGCTCCCAGTGAGACCCGGAGCCAGCGGCCAGCACCGTGGGCTGGGTGGCGGGGCCAGGAGAGACTGAAGCCGAGCTCATGGGGGGCACCAGCCACAAAGCAGTGACCTCAAACGGAGGACAGGCCCCAAGGAACCGTCCACGACAGGCTGTAGCCCATGAGATGCTGCACCCAAACGAAATCATGGAAGAGAAACACGAGTAAAGCCGCCTGGGCCGCAGCCGAGGCCTCTCGCGGGCCACTCGGGACCCGGGGCACCCCCTTCTCAGGCATTCCTGCCACTTGACGGGGAGACGGTGACTCAGTTCTGCAAGGGGTGGAAGTCCACCAAGGAGAGCTGCGCCCAGGTCAGCCCAGCAGCCTCGTTCTGAAATGCACCCCATCACCCACGCGAAGGTGAAGACACGATGGACATGACAGGCGCTGCCCCATGAAAACCCCTCGTCCTGCCAAGAATGGCAGAACACAGCACATACCAGATCACGCACAACCCGTTTGTGTAATGCAACCCAGCCCGCCCCGGCTCAGCGCCCACCGTGCTGCTGTCTCTGGGAGCCCCCGTTACAGGCCAGGCCCCAGGGCAGCCTCTCCCCCCACAGCCCAGCAGCTCTGAGCCGGCCGGCCGGCCGGGGCCGCTGGTGGCTCTGGTGGCTCATGCACAACCCCTCATCTTCTTCCCCAGCCCATGTCTGTCGCCGGCGCTCACAGGTGTCACCGGGAAGACCAAGGGCCGGGACCAGCAACTCCAAGGGGCCTGACGCCCCAGCGGCCACAGACATGTCAGCAGGACCCTCCCCACCACCATGCAACAGGGCCCTTGTGAGCTCGGAGAGAGCCAGGTCTGTGCAGCTGGCACCGGGACCTGTGGCTGCTCCGCGGGCACCCATGTCATGGGCCGTGACCACCAGCGCAGTCATGATCTGAGGGCTCTCTGTCCAATGTTGTACTTTAATAAAATGTTTGCTCTAGAAAAGGTCATTTTCCTGTTTACTGTCTGTATTCCCGCTTATGAGGATGGCAGCGTTGAGGCGGCAGGAGAGAAATCTCGGTGCCCGGACCCTGGGGGAACAAGGCAGGGGTAGCCCTCCCACGGCC
The DNA here is from genome assembly GCF_028538775.1 of Myotis yumanensis. Taxonomy (NCBI): domain Eukaryota; kingdom Metazoa; phylum Chordata; class Mammalia; order Chiroptera; family Vespertilionidae; genus Myotis; species Myotis yumanensis. The sequence goes on from NW_027223760.1 coordinate 1,869,308, forward strand.
TCAGGCACAGCTCCGGAACCTTCCAGTCCCCGCCCCACCCCACCCCCAGCTTTCCCAGGGCGTCTTCCTTGTGCAGAGCCCCTCCCCCCAAGACCCACCCACGTCCACGGGTGCACTTGTGCACCCAGAAGCCACCGCCAGGGTCCCAGGACCACGGGCCCAGGTGGGGTCCCAGACTCCGGGCGCTGCCCACCGGCTTCGAGGCTCGGCCCCACCCACCCCTGAGTCAAGTTCAAACCTCCCCTCCTCCTCACGCGCCTTTCATGTGGTTTCCGTCTAATCTGGAAACACCTCCTCCCCGCGGCCTTTGTACTCGCGGACGGTTCTTTCAGTCGCCTTTTGAAAAACCTGGTGCCTTGCAAGCACAGATTTCACCTGTGCAGTCAGCGTGTCTGCACCGGCCCCCAATGAGGAGAGGGCGGGAAGGGGTGCAGACCGGCCCAAGGTCCACCGAGGGATTTGCCAGCACCTTCTCCAGCCTGGCCACTGCCCCCAGCAATCTGGCCCGCCCGCCACCACCGACCCACCCGGGCCGCAGCCTCAGAACCTCAGAGCAGCTCTGGGTCCTTCTCCAGGGAACAGGCTGATGCTGGGCAAAACCTGCCCGTCCCCCCTGAGGCGTCGGGAAGGGGCACCTCCGGGTCCCTCTGACAGAGGGCAGCGCAGGGGACGGCCGCACGTGTCCCTCAGTGGCTCAGCCCTGCGCTCCCTGCACCGGCCGCGCGGCCGCCTCAGAACTTGCCCCGTGATCGATGTCGATGATGCTTAAGGTTTGACAAGTTCCACTTGTGGTTTTCAAAAGAAATCATTTTCAGTTTTTGTGTGAGTGAAGGACTTCCTTTCTTGGCATAAAATAATTGGAAAGTACCATGAATATCTCAATAAAACACATCAAAAGTAACTTTCCCGGCTTGTTGAGACACGCCAGCTGGTGGTTGCTGTCAGCCTGAGCTGAACCTCAGGATTTCTCAGACAGAACAAACCATTAAAATATTCAACAGAAAAAGCAAATAGATGTAATTCCTCTTCTGTTTGCTGTTTTTCAAATAAAAGGCGACATTGAAAGGAGCAGCCAGCAACGCGAAGCGCGTTTTCTGCGAGCTGTTTGCGCGGGACTCGGGCCCGGCCCGGCCGGGTGTTGGGAAGGCTGCGCTGGGTCGTATTTACAGAGGCTGGTCCCCTCCTGTGGAGTCTGATACAAGTTCACAGGAACCTGTGGAGGTTGGAGATTAAATGTTAGGGACTCAGGCAAACCTCTTCCTGGGAGAGACCAGGACTCGGCCGAGTCAGCCCAGGCCATTCTGTTCCAGTCCTCCCCCAGGACGCGGCAACCCCACGAGGAACGTGGGCCCTGGGACCAACAGGCGTGGCTCCCGGGACAAAACAGCAACTGGTGCAGGAGGCATGATTCTCATCTTCTAACAAAACGAAAACATCTCAAAGTAAAAGACACTTTTCTGGAGGCAAATTGGAGCGGAAGTGTGTCAAGGAGCTCTCGGGCGGTGGGGCGGTCTGGGAGCAGGGTCTCCAGGGCGAGTTCTGAAACAAAAAGTCATCTTCCTCCCGAGAGGTGACGAAGGTGAGACGACAGCACGGGGAGGCAGGTCTGTGGGAGCCGCATCCAGGGCTGGGCGCCTCTGCAGGTGCCCGGGCCTCCTGGTCCTCTTCCCGCCCTCCCTCCTGAGCAAGGCTTCCCCTCGGCCCGGGACCTGCCAACACTCTGTGCGGAAACAGGGGAGAGGGACGAGAGAAAGAGAAAGGCAAAGGCAGACGGTGCGACAAAGAGTGGCCGGCTGCGCTGACTAGCGACCCTGTGCCATGGTCCTTGTCCCCACGGCCGGGCAGCACGCACTTGTGCAGACGCTGACGGGTCACACGGACAGCCCCGCCCTGCGTCCTGCCCCGTGACCGCGCCTGCGGGTGGCTGGGAGCTGCCCCCGCCCCTGCGCCCTCAGCAGAGCTTGTACGCTGAAGTGGCCGAAGCAGGGGTCCCTGGCGCTGTGTCTGAGTCGGGGCCGGGGTGCTGGGCGGGCCCTGGGTGCTGAGCTGGGTCTGGGTCCAGTCCAGGTGGAGAATGTCTGGAATTGTTCCCAACAAGGGCTTGGGTCCTGCTCTCCAGGGCCTTAGGTAAGTTTGGGGCCCCGGATCCAGTAGGGTCTGTTCTCGCCCTCACAGTCAGGTCCTATCCCCCCCACCTCCACCCTGGGGTGTCAATCAGGAGGTCTGTAAAACCAGGGAGCCTGCGCTCTGTGGGGGGACAGGACCCCAAAGGCGAGGGGCTCAGAGGAACACAAGCAGGACAGGTGATGGGCAGATTCGCATTCAACAAGCTCTGTCTGGGTCGGGGTGAGGGTGGACAGAGAGGGCAAGACTGGTGACAGGGACGGTGGTGACAGGGACCACAGTGACTGACAGGGACAGTGGCCACAATGACTAAAACCCGGGTGGCGTTGACAAAGGACATGGACAACGGATTCTAAAAGGGTGGACTCCGGCGATTTGGTGATTGGATGAATGTGGGGAAGAGAGAGACAGGGAGTGAGAGACAGAGGTAGGGAGAGACAGAGAGACAGGGCAGGAGGGGTGAATGGGTGGGTTCAGGGCCATGGGAGGTGGGGGACAGTTACTGTCTGGCTCGGATGCCCAGCAGAGAGGTCTGGCAGGGAAGTCAGAGCAGGACGAATGCATTGAAATAGGCGCGTAGGGAGGTAAAATTCTAAGCAGCAAATGTCAGCATGAAACCCCTGTGGACGGGTCGGGCTGCCAAGCGCCTAGCCTGTCACCTGGGACGTGGGCGACGGGCTCCCTGCCAACACCCCCTGAGCATCAGGCGTGGCCCTCGCTCACCCTTGGGGTCTGTTCCCAAATTTTCAGGCTCAAGCCCTGGCCCTCGCGGCTCAGCATGTGCCCCTTCCGGAGCCAGGGAGGTTGCGGGGGTCCTTGGTTAGGGGAGGTCACTAGGGTGGGTCCTAGTCCAGTTGATCAGCGTGTTACACAAGGAGACATGCAGACAGACACACAGACACGGGGAGCGGGCGCCCTGTGAAGGTGACCGCCGCGGACCCCTTGGGTCGGAGGCCTGGACCGCACCCTCGCTCGCGCCCTCGGAGGGGCCCAGCCGGCAGTCACTGGATCTCAGACCCCCTCCCGGGGCCGTGAGGCTGCCCTTGACTGTGGTGGGAGCCCCCTCCATCTACGGCGCTTTGCGACCCAGCCCCGGGCACCTCCTCCGGGGCCTGCACCTCCCTGTGTGCCCTGCGTGTGTGCTGTCCTGTGGCGGTGAGGGATGTGACAGAGGCGACCACCCAGGAGGCTGCCCGGACCGTCGCCATGGAAGCCAGACTCCTGACTCCCATAGAGAATGACTTGGGGTCCAAGGCAGAGGGGTTTCCAGGCAGAACCCCCGCTTCCAACACTGGCCAGGACCGAAAGGTAAAACAGTCTCCGCGCTTATGTGACAGCCGCCTGGGGACCAGCGACCGGATGCAGTCACCAGCTCAGCGCCCCAGATACCTGCCGTGCCATCCAGCTGCATAGATGCTCTCTGCCCTGTCACTCACGTCCATCTGGCCGAACGCTGGCTGCAGCACCTGTGGCAGGGACATCACAGGAGCCACGCCCATGGGGCATCAAGACAGCATGGCAGCCCCGGCCAGTGTGGCTCAGTGGATAGAGCATCAGCCTGCAGACGGAAGGGTCCTGGGTTCAATTCCGGTCAAGGGCACATACCTCGGTTACAGGCTCGATTCCTGGCCCTGGTTGGAGCATGTGCAGGAGGCAACTAATCCATGTGTCTCTCTCACAAGGATGTTCCTCCCAGCCTCTCCCACTCCCTTCCACTCTCTCTAAAAACCACTGGGAAAATAGCCTCAGGTGAGGAGTAAAAACAAAACAAAAAGACAGCATGGCAGAGGCCGGGTGGGTCGGGTTAAACCACCCTGCCCTCTCCCACCGGCCCAGGACGGCAGGACATGGACATCCCCTGTGAGATGGTGGAAGGATGGACTGTCCATGGTGCCTGCATGCAAGGGTCTGGGCAGGAGGCCGTCAGGGTGGGGGGCACTGTGGCCATCGTTTCTCTGGCCTGCATCCCATCGGGTGCAGGCGTTCCTGGGCAGCACCCGAGGCTGACCTCCAAGGCCGTCGGAGAGCCAGGGTCCCTGACGAGTGAAAGCACTTCTGTCGGCGGATCCACAAGCGCCACAAACCACGGTCAGCGGATCTCAGGGGCTTTCTGACGAGGCGGAGACAGTGCCACAGTCAGGAGGTTGGGCCAGGCCCCACGCGTGCTGGCTCCTCGTCCTGGACAGAGGTCGTGTCCCCCCAAGATGGTCCCCACCGCTCCAGGCCCCTCACAGAGCAGGACCCCTCAGCTGCCCTGGCCCCACCCACTCTCCCTCTGGGATGTGGAGTCTAAGCTGTTAGGGAACATACGCCGTTGTTTTGCGGGCATGAGCATCTTCTCCTAACGGCTGTGGGACAGGGCTGGTGACCGCTCCCCCAGCCCAGCACATAGCCAACAAGGACCGAGGTCCCTAATGCAACCACAGGTCAGTAACTCAGGCTGAGCCCGGACGCGGCTTCCCTCGAGGAGCCGACGGGGCGGGCTGTGTGCAAGGCAGGGCTCAGCTCTGTCCCTCTGCCTGTATACACTCTATGCCTCAAATTCTACATAAACATGTGATTTCAGTTTTGTCCTTTCTGTTGGGTTGTATGTGGAATGGATGTGTTAGCTTAGAAATTGTCACCATAACATACAACGTGCTAGAAAGGAGACGGGGGGATAGCTAAGCCAAGGCAAGGCTAAGAATAGAACCTAATTTATGCAAGTTGATTATACTTGTACCAAGAGTGATAATTAGAGATATTTTGAAAGGAAAAAAAGAAGAGCTTGAAAGTGAAGATAATTGGAAGATTGATTTCTCCCAGGCTAAGAGATAGAGAAGAATGAGATCTTTAATTACATGAATAAGAAAATAATTATTGATAGTCACAAATAACGTCTCTATTGGCTCAGGAAAGCTCACAGTCTGGCTAATCAATTTAAAATCTAAAGAGGGTGTTTAGTAATGACTAACGTGAGCCAGCCACTCAGGTGCAGTCAGGGGCGTCGTTCCCGTGATTAAATTTGGAGCAGGTCGTCCTCACAGAAGAGCCCCAGGAGCTGATGTAGACGTGGGGGCCTCGGGCGCTGGGGGCGCGGATTTGGGGGCTACAGACGCCACAATGCTGAGCCCTCGAGGGCAGGGCCCTCTGATGCCTCTGCTCTGGGTCTGAGGCACCCCATCAGCCAAACCACTCCCTCTGGAGGAGACACCTTTTATTTGGGGCTGCTTCCCACTTGTGCCTTTTAGAACTGCTCCTCTCACACTCTCTGAGGGCCACTCAATACCAAGTTCCTCCCACGGGGGCCCAGTCCCTCCCACAGGGGCCGAATCCCTCCCACAGAGACCAAGTTCCTCCCACGGGGACCTTGTCCCTCCCACGGGGGCCCAGTCCCTCCCACAGAGACCAAGTCCCTCCCACGGGGGCCCAGTCCCTCCCACGGGGGCTGGCACAATGAACCTGATGGTGCCCCCATGGCGTGTGGTACCTCACCAGCCTCCCTCCTCAGCAGCTCCGAGGCCTCGTGGCTCCTGCAGGTGTCACTGGTCTGACGTCCTCGGCCAACTCCCTGGGGCACGTGCCAGGCTGAGCCGCCCCGGCCCCACACCTGCTCCCCAGCCCAGGGCTGCTCGGGGAGCGTGGTGGCCGGGGAGGTCTCACTCCCTGCTCGAGGAGGGTCCCAAGCAGACACCCTCCCCACGTGGAGATCCTCCTGCCTTTGAAGAGAGAAGAGCTGAGCGGGCAGCGCGGGTGGCGGGTAAAATCCCCCGATTACTGACTTTGGGAAGAGGGACGTGAGGCTTCTCACCAGAGACGTCTTAAGGGCTCAGGCTGTGGGCCATGCGGGTTCCTAAAGGAAAGGGCCTCCGCAAAAACATGAGTCCGCATTCATCAGGAAAGCCACCCGAGTGCCGCCGGGGCCACAGGCCGCCGAGTGTCCTTGACGAAGTCCCCGCCCACCTTGCCAGGCCTAGGGAGTCTTCATCCTCAGAACTAAGCAGCCACCAGAGCCAGCCTGCCGTCTCCACCACCCCCCAGAGGAGGCCACGGACATGGCACTGTGGGGAGCCCGGCCAGCCACGTGTCCTCCGCCCCAGGTGCCCACGTGACTCTGCAGCCCCCACCCCCTCCTGCCCCTCGCCGGGGGCTCTGCCCTGAGCTAACGGGGTGATGCAGTGGGGCCCTGAGAGCCGGTCCTGTCCCGGGCCCCATGTCCCTCGGTCCGCATGCTCCGACGCTGGTATTCTCTGTGCCCAGACGGTCTCAGTGTCTCCCCCATCGCTATCCTCTGCCCTGTTCCACCCGGTGACAGAGCGCCCCAGCCTCCCCCTCCCCCGTGGGCCCAGGAAAGGTTGTTCTTATAGGACAGGGCCCCCGAGCGCCACTGAGTGCTCGCAGGGCGGCTGAGGAGGGAGCAGTGGGAGGAGATGGGGTTCCTCTCCAGGGACAGGACAGAGGCCGAGGGGCGGCTGCAACCTTCTTCACCTGCTCCACCTGAAGCCTGGACCACGCGGGTCCCCACCTCCTGAGGCCAACGGGGGCTGCCTGGTGCGCGGAGACAGGCCGTTTCCCCAGAATCAGGGCGACCGGTCACCTTCGGGCACTGCCGACACCGCAGAGCCAGGAAACGGGTCCCAGGAGAGCAGGGGCTCAGACAGCGGACCAAGCAGCGCCAGGCACAGCGCCGGCCTAGGTCTGAGCAGGTGCTCACAGCCCAGCCCAGGCTCCGTCCTCGGCTGGGGACCTGCGCCAGGACGTGGAGTCCGAGATCCAGGCCCCAAGAATGTCCCCATGAGGGGCAGCCTTCACTGCAAGCATGGCTCACGCGGAGGCGACTTCGTCCCAGAAGTCAGCCATTGTCTTCATCAGAACCCAGCTCATGGCTGCAAACCCCGGCCCGTGTGGCTGCAGCAAGAGCGACCCTGGGGGAGTGTCTCTGTGCTGACACCAGTGGAAATGGCACGAGGGACCCGAGTGGAACAAACCTGCGGAGAACTGGGGACACTTGCGGGTGACCCCCTGCGTGGGAGCCCCTGACGTGGCCACCCAGGCCCCCTTCGAGTTTCAGATCAGGTGCCCTGAGTCACGAGTCCACAGAATGGCTCCAGGGAATGTCTCCCTCTGCTGTGCATAAGCCCAAGGAGCCAGTGCCACCCACACCCTGTGACATGGTGCACACTTGTCCAATAGCGACTGGTTGACCCTGGAGGTCACTCAGGGTGCTCGGGTGCCACAGCAAGGGAGGCCAGGGGCCAGTCCTGCTTCCTGATCCACACAGAGAGGGGCTCAGAGTCAGTACCCACCCCCTTCTTCCTGCGGGGTAGCACAGGACACAGAGCTTTCTTGAAAACCTGCACTTCCCAGCTCCCCGGGGGCCCGTGTGCCACCACGGTCCTGGTCAGAGCAAGAGTTAGGGGGCATTTCGGGAAGCGTTGACTCTCCTGAACCAGGTGGTCCCTTTTCTTCCTCGTTGCTTTCTCTTCCATCCCTTCTCCACGCCTCCCCCTCCTCGTCCTGGAGAGGGTGGGTGCAGGGCAGGAGCTGGGCACCCCTTCTGTGGCCAGGAGGCCTTTCAGAGGAAAGGCACTGAGAGTGGGCTCCGAGCGTGGTGCCCTCACAGGACTGCTGCCCAGCCCTCTGCCCACCCCCCACCGTCCACCACCCCCAAACAGGAGGGTCCTCCTCCCAGGGTTTTACTGAAACTCAATAGCGTTCTTCTTAGTACCTATTCATGTCCAGACAGAATGAATTCTGAGAAGGGGCTATGCCAGTGATGGCGAACCTATGACACGCGTGTCAGAGGTGACACGTGAACTCATTTTTTTGGTTGATTTTTCTCTGTTAAATGGCATTTAAATATATAAAATTAATATCAAAAATATAATTCTTTGTTTTACTATGGTTGCAAATATCAAAAAATTTCTATATGTGACACGGCACCAGAGTTAAGTTAGTGTTTTTCAAAATGCTGACACACTGAGCTCAAAAGGTTCGCCATCACTGGGCTATGCTTTGCTGCGGAGATCCCTCTCACACGAAACATTTAGGGCAGCGCACAATGGCGGGACAGGCAGCCGCATGAACACAACTAAACTGCCAAGAAGGCGTGAGACAGAGGTGTGGGGAATCCACACGGAGCAGCCGTGGTTTGCGAGGCATCAGAGCAGTGGTTCTCAACCTTCTGGCCCTTTAAATACAGTTCCTCATGTTGTAACCCAACCATAAAATTATTTTTGTTGCTACTTCATAACTGTAATGTTGCTACGGTTATGAATTGTAATGTAAATATCTGAAATGCAGGATGGTCTTAGGCGACCCCTGTGAAAGGGTCGTTCGACCGCCAAAAGGTTGAGAACCGCTGCATTAGAGAAAGCCTCGCAGAGAAGGTAAACGCTGTGAGAAGACATTTTTACCTGGGAATGACCAATAGAAGTAAAATACAACTGGCCAGTGAGAGAAGGAGCACTGCACTTGCTTACTCCGTGGGTGCAGGCAGGCCCATGTGCCCAAGTTCCAGCAAACACGGAGCTGATAAAGGCTATTTTCATCAACAGCTGCAGACCGAGCCACGCTGACTGGTGTTTATTAAGACATCTTTGGGGAAACAGGAAAACCCAAAGGACCTTATTATCCTGAGGTCGGTCACTTCCAGTTGTTTGGGTGTTAAGGTAAGTTAGTGCCTCATCGGTTCCCGTCCAGGCAGGGTTTGAGGTGAATGGAGGCGCTCCGTGTGCGCTCAGCCGGGGATCATAGTCCCAAAAGCGTAACCGTGCAGAAAACCTGTGACTTGACAGTAATTTGCTTAAATTCCAGCTGCATATTAAATGATCATCTGCTTTTTTCTCTTTGTTTTTGTATTATTGCTTTTTTTTCCTTCTTTATATTCAGTCACTGCCTCCAGCCTGCTAAAGCACAGAAAGTTACTGTAATTAATTTCTCATAAGAAACAAGGTGGACACAGATATCACGTAGGAAGTTCATCTTTTCAGTCTCAGCCCACAGAAGGTTCTCAGGAGCTTAATTCTGTAATCGCCCGGCAGGCGCTCACGCCAAAGGGCCAACCCACTGCCAGCGAAACGGGAAATGCAGGCTATTCAGACCCACGGAAACGGGAAGGACTTGGCTCAGAACTGCTGCTGCATCCAGACCTGCTGTTCATAGTGTTTCCAAGAACAAGACATTACGGATACGGTGTGAGGGCCGATCACCTGAGGTGTGACCGGCACGTCAGGTCAGCTGCGGTCTCCGCTCCTTCCATTGTCCACCTGGGCCTGGCCACCGCCAGGCGGAGAAGAGTCGAAGCCCAAAGGGGTGACGACTATTGCACCCAGTGACGAAACATCTACGCTTTTGACAGAAGGCAGGTGGGTTATTTGTGCAAATGGAGACTGAAAGGAGCTATGGGATTTCCCCATGCCAAGCTGGTAGCTGTGCCCACTCTGTCCCCGAGGGTCAGCAGGAGTGGCACACGCTCTGCTTCTCCTCGCCCTAAGAAGCCTGGTGCCAAGCCTGTCTAGCTTTCCAATGTTCTGCACCTCTTGCCATAATGTGTGACACATAGCTCGGTTTGCTTGGACACCAATGTCGGTTGGTGGTCATCCTCGTGTTTAGAGGAGAATCCAACCTGCCACTGACTCTAACCTCTTCCTTTTCACACGGGAGGAAGCGGAGACCAAGGGGGCAGCTGCTTATTCAAAGCTACACCATAGCCAGGCCGGTGTGGCGCAGTGGCTGAGCGCCAACCTATGAACCTGGAGGTCACAGTTCAATTCCCAGTCACGGCACATTTAATTCCATTGGTGGGATCGATCCCCAGTGTGGGGCGTGCAGGAGGCGCGATCAGTGATTCTCTGTCATAATTGATGTTTCTCTCTCTCTCTCTTCATCTCTGAAATCAATAAAAATAATTTATTTTAAAAAAATAATCAAAGTTACAGCATATACTAGATCAGTGATGGCTAACCTTTTGAGCTCGGCGTATCAGAATTTTGAAAAACCCTAACTTAACTCTGGTGCCGTGTCACATATAGAAATTTTTTGATATTTGCAACCATAGTAAAACAAAGACATATTTTTGATATTTATTTTATATGTTTAAGTGCCATTTAACAAAGAAAAATCAACCAAAAAAATGAGTTTGCGTGTCACCTCTGACATATGTGTCATAGGTTCGCCATCACTGCACTAGATGATAGCCAGGATTAGAACCACACCTTTTGAAGCCTGTGGCCTGGGTTGTTGTTGTTTGTTATTTTACCGCCCTGTGGCAATTCTTTTTTTTTATTTTTATTTATATTTAATCATCTCCAGGGATATATTTTATTGATTTTTACAGAGAGAAGGGAGAGAGAGGAGAGGTGAGAGAGATACATTGATCGGTTGCCTCCTGTATGCACCCCAAGTGGGGATCGAACCCACAGCCTAGGTATGTGCCCTGACCAGGAGCTGAACCTGCACAGGACAATGCTCCAAGCAACTAGGCCCCAGCCAGGGCCGCAACTGTGTTTTCGGATGCAAGGCAAATGCAGAGCTTTCCTTCAATAGCTTCAGAGACATTTTCCCCAAAGGAAAGGTGATCACATGACTTGGAACCTACCATGAAAGGAACCATGTCCTGCTCATCCATACATTAAACCAAGAGCCATGTGCGCCAGCAAGTCCGGTCAGGGAGCGGCTCTATTCACAGCAGCCCGGAGGTGGGAACCGCCCGGCGTCCCCTGCTGGACGCATGCACACAGTGTGGCCTGGCCTGTGGTGGGATGGTCTCAGCCTCGAGAAGGAAACCATGTCGGCATTGGCGCAGCATGGGCGCACCCTGAGGACATGATGCCAAGTGAAATCAACAGTCACAAGAGGACAAACTCTGATGATCCAAGTGTGCGAGGTCCCTAGAGCCGCCAAATCCACGGGGCGGAGAGTACAGCGGGGCCCGGGGTCGGGGACCAGAGTCCGTGTTTAGTGGGACGCGTTGTGGTTCTGCGCTGTGGAAAGATGCGGAAGCTGTGTTCACACAGGGCGAATATACTTACTGCTGAAGGACTCTACCCTTCAAATGGTTAAGATGGGTCAGTTCATGTGATGTCTTTCTATCACATTTTTTTAAATATCTAAAATGATAGACAGTTCCTTTTTTTTTTAAAATATATTTTATTGATTTTTTTACAGAGAGGAAGGGAGAGATATAGAGAGTTAGAAACATCGATGAGAGAGAAACATCGACCAGCTGCCTCCTGCACATCTCCCACTGGGGATGTGCCCGCAACCCAGGTACATGCCCTTGACCGGAATCGAACCCGGGACCTTTCAGTCCGCAGGCCGACGCTCTATCCACTGAGCCAAACCGGTTTTGGCAGATAGACTGTTCCTTTAATATTACTGCCAAACAAAACCTGAGCTCACGGCAGGACATGCTCAGATAGGCATCACAACACAGTGACGTCCCCTCCCACTATCACCAGTGGGAATATTTTTGTCTCACTTCCCTGGTTTCCAAATCTGCTAAGAAGAAATCAGGCCTGAGGCCCCGCTCTCCGAGGCACTGTAGCCGAGACCAACGATGAACCTTTCACAGAGGCTGCTGCGTGGCCCCACGGTCCCCACCCAGTGCATATGTCAGGCCTTGGAACGAACGCGTGTGACACAACAGACACTGCCTCTGCTTAGAGTTTTCAGTCGTTCCCATCCGGGCGGGTCGGCATCAAGGCCCCTGTGAATCCCATTCTGCTCCCCTGAGCGGCTTATTCCTATTCTGGCATTTGTTAGTTACTTCTGAGGAGTTTCAAAATGAGAAGCACTTTCTGGCCATCGACTCAGGACAGTTGGGATGGACACCAAGCGACCACAGGTACCATTTCAAAGATTAGCCAGGCCCGTGTGAGGCCCTGGTGCACACTCACGAACGCTCAGTCCTGCTGTGCGCTCACACGTGCTACTGCTGCTGTGCGCTCACACGTGCTACTGCTGCTGTGCGCTCACACGGGATCAATGCTGCTGTGCGCTCACACGTGCTACTGCTGCTGTGTGCTCACACGGGATCAATGCTGCTGTGTGCTCACACGTGCTACTGCTGCTGTGTGCTCACACGGGATCAATGCTGCTGTGCGCTCACACGTGATCAATGCTGCTGTGTGCTCACACGTGCTACTGCTGCTGTGTGCTCACACGGGATCAATGCTGCTGTGCGCTCACACGTGCTACTGCTGCTGTGCGCTCACACGGGATCAATGCTGCTGTGCGCTCACACGGGATCAATGCTGCTGTGCGCTCACACGGGATCAATGCTGCTGTGCGCTCACACGTGATCAATGCTGCTGTGCGCTCACACGTGCTACTGCTGCTGTGCGCTCACACGGGATCAATGCTGCTGTGCGCTCACACGTGATCAATGCTGCTGTGCGCTCACACGTGCTACTGCTGCTGTGTGCTCACACGGGATCAATGCTGCTGTGTGCTCACACGTGCTACTGCTGCTGTGTGCTCACATGGGATCAATGCTGCTGTGTGCTCACATGGGATCAATGCTGCTGTGTGCTCACATGGGATCAATGCTGCTGTGTGCTCACATGGGATCAATGCTGCTGTGCGCTCACACGTGATCAATGCTGTTGTGCGCTCCGACGGGATCAATGCTGCTGTGCGCTCACACGGGATCAATGCCGCTGTGCGCTCACACGTGATCAATGCTGCTGTGTGCTCACACGGGATCAATGCCGCTGTGCGCTCACACGTGCTACTGCTGCTGTGTGCTCACATGGGATTAATGCTTCTGTGTGCTCACATGGGATCAATGCTGCTGTGTGCTCACACGTGCTACTGCTGCTGTGTGCTCACACGGGATCAATGCTGCTGTGTGCTCACACGTGCTACTGCTGCTGTGTGCTCACATGGGATCAATGCTGCTGTGTGCTCACATGGGATCAATGCTGCTGTGTGCTCACATGGGATCAATGCTGCTGTGTGCTCACATGGGATCAATGCTGCTGTGCGCTCACACGTGATCAATGCTGTTGTGCGCTCCGACGGGATCAATGCTGCTGTGCGCTCACACGGGATCAATGCCGCTGTGCGCTCACACGTGATCAATGCTGCTGTGTGCTCACACGGGATCAATGCCGCTGTGCGCTCACACGTGCTACTGCTGCTGTGTGCTCACATGGGATTAATGCTTCTGTGTGCTCACATGGGATCAATGCTGCTGTGTGCTCACATGGGATCAATGCTGCTGTGTGCTCACATGGGATCAATGCTGCTGTGCGCTCACACGTGATCAATGCTGTTGTGCGCTCCGACGGGATCAATGCTGCTGTGCGCTCACACGGGATCAATGCCGCTGTGCGCTCACACGGGATCAATGCCGCTGTGTGCTCACACGGGATCAATGCCGCTGTGCGCTCACACGTGCTACTGCTGCTGTGTGCTCACATGGGATCAATGCTTCTGTGTGCTCACACGGGATCAATGCTGCTGTGCGCTCACACGGGATCAATGCTGCTGTGCGCTCACACGTGATCAATGCTGTTGTGCGCTCACACATGATCAATGCTGCTTGTGCTCACACGGGATCAATGCTGCTGTGCGCTCACACGGGATCAATGCTGCTGTGCACTCACACGGGATCAATGCCGCTGTGCGCTCAGACTGGATCAATGCTGCTGTGCGCTCACACGGGATCAATGCTGCTGTGCGCTCACACGGGATCAATACTGCTGTGCGCTCAGACGGGATCAATGGTGCTGTGCGCTCACACGTGCTACCGCTGCTGTGCGCTCAGACGGGATCAATGCTGCTGTGCGATCACACGGGATCAATGCTGCTGTGCGCTCAGACGGGATCAATGGTGCTGTGCGCTCAGACGGGATCAATGCTGCTGTGCTCTCAGACGGGATCAATGCTGCTGTGCGCTCACACGTGCCTCCGCTGCTATGCGCTCAGACGGGATCAATGCTGCTGTGCGCTCACACGGGATCAATGCTGCTGTGCGCTCACACGGGATCAATGCTGCTGTGCGCTCACACGGGATCAATGCTGCTGTGCGCTCAGACGGGATCAATGCTGCTGTGTGCTCAGATGGGATCAATGCTGCTGTGCGCTCAGATGTGCTCAGTCCTGGTGTGTGCTCACACATGCTCAGTGTTGCTGTGTGCTCACACATGCTCAGTGTTGCTGTGTGCTCACACATGCTCAGTGTTGCTGTGAGCTCACACATGATCAGTGCTGCTGTGAGCTCACACGTGATCCGTGCTGCTGTGAGCTCACACGTGATCAGTGCTGCTGTGAGCTCACACGTGATCAATACTTCTGTGTGCTCACATGTGCTCAATCCTGGTGTGTGCCCACAAGTCATCAAGGCTGGCTCCTCCCACAGCCTCTCTCCTTGGCATATAGACAGCTGTCTTCTCCCTGTGTCTTCACGTGGCCATCCTTCTGTGTGTCTGTGTCCTCACTCTTCCTTTAAGGACAACAGTCCTGCGGAATTAGGACCCACCCAGAGGACCTCACTTTACCTCCGTCACCTCTTTCAATGCCCTTTCTCCAACTCCAGCCACATGCTGAGGGCCTAGTGACAGTTATGGGGACAGAATTCATCCCGTAGCAGCGGATCGTGGCTCCCCAGCCCTTCCAGACTGCGCCCTTGTCCTCCTGCTCTGACCTGGGTAACCTACAGCTACATTTACCTCTTCTTCTCCGTAATGTGTCTATTTGTCAAATCTGCTTTTTAAAAGAATGTGGGACGGTCCAGACACAGCGTGTCCACATCTTCAACCTGCTAAGAATCCTTTCCTTAAATCCTGAAGCAGATGCAGGAGTCAATTCAGCGGGGACTCCTTTACTTTCGAAAGGAACTTTCGGAGGAGGCCGAGGTCACCTGACGCACGTGGAGCGGGAAGCGATGCGGTGACCAGGAAACGCAGCGGCATTTTCCAGCAGATGCAGGTGCCCGGGTTATCACAGCGGCTCACAATGGGGCACATTCCTGTGAGGCCCCTGGGACAGGGGCTGACGCCTGTGCTTCTGAGCTCAGGTCCGTTATGACTGAGAGTGGGAAAGTGTGGGTGAAGTAAACAGTACCCTTATAAAGACTTAAAAAACAAAGCTCACCAGAGCTGCCTGAGGCAGAGCAGCACACACAGGGATGCAGGTTTCGGGAAATTTGAGGGAGGGTTTCCTTGCCAGGGGCCACCCACCACCCGCATCTCACCCAGGCTGGCAGTCCCGCTCCTCAGGCTCCCGAGAGAAGTAGGGGACACAGCAGCCTGGGGGCCGGGACAGGCCTCTGGAACCCGCTGGCACCACGAGCGGAGCGATGTCACTAGCCGTCATTGGCTCGGAAACCCCGCTCTCCCGTCCTGGGGGAGCGCGCATTTGGCCTCGGCCCTGGAGGGGGCCCCGGGTGGCAGAGGAGGAGCAGAAGAAGAAGAAGAAGAAATGAAGGTGTCAGGCTGAGAAAAGAAAAGGGAAGGGGAACTCTCAGGGGAAGCAGCGGGGGCACCTCCCAGCCGCCAGTTGTAGGAATGAGCACTGGGAGTTCAGGGAAAGGCTCGTGGGTATGCTGCCCCCGCACACGAGTGGCACCGGTGGTCCCTGCATCCGCACGGAGAATGGCTAGACGGGGCAGGCAGGGCAGGCAGGACCGGGGGGCCAGGGACCAGGGCCCCAAAGACTCGCGCAGTGAGCCAGCATCCTGTGGCGCTGGAATAACGGCCCGCCCAGCTCTGCAGAGCTCACGGGAGAGACAGGGGACAGTAAAGCAGGGTTTGACTCATGGCTTGGGATGACGGTTGCACTCCGTGGAGAAGGGATGAGGGAACACAGGACCAGAGAGCAGGTGGGTTGAGTGCAAGCCCTGGCCAATGACAGGTGCTCAAAAGTGTCTTCACGTTTCCTCTGAAGTCTCAACGCAGTGAGTGCGGGGGCTATGTTCTGAGGCAGGTTGCACAAGGGCCAGCGGCAGACATGGCAGACGCGTCAGGAGGCCCTCCGCCACCTGGTCCCTCGATCCGTTAGGAGGGTCAGCACACACGATGGTCAATGGGAACAGGTCTGGATCCCCCAGGGGCATGGCATAACAGGGGGCAGTGACATCAGTCTAAAGGCAAGTGACCTCCTACGGAGTCCAGGTCACTTCCACACTGAGCCTGTCGCCCCCTAACTGAGCCCAGGTCACCCCCACACTGAGCTTGTGTCGCCCCCTAACTGAGCCCAGGTCACCTCTTCATGGAACCTGTGTCACCTCCACACTGAGCCAGTTCACCTCCACACTGAGCCTGTGTCACCTCCACACTGAGCCCAGGTCACCTCCACACTGAGCCCAGGTCACCCCCACACTGAGCCTGTCACCCCCTAACTGAGCCCAGGTCACCTCTACATGGAACCTGTGTCACCTCCACACTGAGCCAGTTCACCTCCACACTGAGCCTAGGTCACCTCCACACTGAGCCCAGGTCACCCCCACACTGAGCCTAGGTCACCTCCACACTGAGCCTGTGTCACCTCCACACTGAGCCCTGGTCACCCCCACACTGAGCCCAGGTCACCTCCACACTGAGCCCAGGTCACCTCCACACTGAGCCCAGGTCACCCCCACACTGAGCCTGTGTCACTCCCACACTGAGCCCAGGTCACTCCCACACTGAGCCTGTGTCACCTCCACACTGAGCCTGTGTCACCTCCACACTGAGCCCAGGTCACCTCCACACTGAGCCTGTGTCACCTCCACACTGAGCCCAGGTCACCCCCACACTGAGCCCAGGTCACCTCCACACTGAGCCTGTGTCACCTCCACACTGAGCCCAGGTCACCCCCACACTGAGCCCAGGTCACCTCCACACTGAGCCTGTGTCACCTCCACACTGAGCCCAGGTCACCTCCACACTGAGCCCAGGTCACCCCCACACTGAGCCTGTGTCACTCCCACACTGAGCCCAGGTCACTCCCACACTGAGCCTGTGTCACCTCCACACTGAGCCTGTGTCACCTCCACACTGAGCCCAGGTCACCTCCACACTGAGCCTGTGTCACTCCCATACTGAGCCTGTGTCACTCCCACACTGAGCCCAGGTCACTCCCACACTGAGCCTGTGTCACCTCCACACTGAGCCTGTGTCACCTCCACACTGAGCCCAGGTCACCTCCACACTGAGCCCAGGTCACCTCCACACTGAGCCCAGGTCACCTCCATACAGAGCCTGTGTCACCTCCACACTGAGCCCAGTTCACCTCCACACTGAGCCCAACTAAAACCATATTGAAAACGGAGCATGCCTCGGGCAGCTCAACGCTTCCGCCATTGTGGGGTTAACTTCCCTCACTCCCAGCATTGGTGAGAGGGTGAGTCTAAATAACATGGAAACGAAATCATGAATTCCACACACAGAATAAATGAGGAGAAGAGCCACACACGCTTCAGCATTATTAAGCTTGCTGCTCCTCCCCAACCTCTGATGTTGCACAGGCGAAAGGTCAGGAGGGGAGAGATGTGTCCTTGAATGAGAAGGTCACCCCCACACTGAGCCCAGGTCACCTCCACACTGAGCCTGTGTCACCTCCACACTGAGCCTGTGTCACCCCCACACTGAGCCTGTGTCACCCCCACACTGAGCTTGTGTCACCTCCACACTGAGCCCAGGTCACCCCCACACTGAGTCTGTGTCACCCCCACACTGAGCCCAGGTCACCTCCACACTGAGCCTGTGTCACCTCCACACTGAGCCTGTGTCACCCCCACACTGAGCTTGTGTCACCTCCACACTGAGCCCAGGTCACCCCCACACTGAGTCTGTGTCACCCCCACACTGAGCCCACGTCACCTCCACACTGAGCCTGTGTCACCTCCACACTGAGCCCAGGTCACCTCCACACTGAGCCTGTGTCACCTCCACACTGAGCCTGTGTCACCCCCACACTGAGCCTGTGTCACCCCCACACTGAGCTTGTGTCACCTCCACACTGAGCCCAGGTCACCCCCACACTGAGTCTGTGTCACCCCCACACTGAGCCCAGGTCACCTCCACACTGAGCCTGTGTCACCTCCACACTGAGCCTGTGTCACCCCCACACTGAGCCTGTGTCACCCCCACACTGAGCTTGTGTCACCTCCACACTGAGCCCAGGTCACCCCCACACTGAGCCTGTGTCACCCCCACACTGAGCCTAGGTCACCTCCACACTGAGTCTGTGTCACCCCCACACTGAGCCTAGGTCACCTCCACACTGAGCCTAGGTCACCTCCATACAGAGCCTGTGTCACCTCCACACTGAGCCCAGTTCACCTCCACACTGAGCCTGTGTCACCTCCACACGGAGCCTAGGGCACCTCCATACAGAGCCCAGGTCACCTCCACACTAGCCTGTTTCACCTCCACACGGAGCCCAGGGCACCTCCACAGGGAGCCCCCGGTCCTAGCCTAAACCACGGGTGTCCCCTGAAAGGTCAGGGGCCAGGGCACCCCCAATGTCTCCTGCTCAGAGGAGAGCATGTGCTCATTGCTGCCTGGTTCCCATTCTGACTCAGCCAGTCCCTGCTGTGCCTCAGTGATCTCATCTGTGAATGGGGTTGAGAGAAGGCCCACCTACCTCGTGGGTGTGTCTGAGGACAGAGGAGTTAATCTGTGGAAAGCACTGAACTGGGAGCCTGGCAGGCACTCGCTGGTGCTTATGGGTCCCTGTCACTGTTGTTATTATTAGTCATCGCCTAGATGGGCGGGGCGGGGCCGAGCGGTGCGGGCAGGAGGAAGGTAGAACCGGGAAGCACTGAGCTGGGGTTGCTGGGGACAATGTCAAGGCCACGGGTGTTCTATGGAAGAAGGATTGGGCTACAGCAGAGAGGACCCCAGAAAGGAGAAAGGAAGGCAGGAAGAACCTGGAAACTTCAGTCCAGGGTGGAAGTTCCTGGGCCTGGATGGCCCCGAGAAGCTGCCAGAAGCCCCCACTCCTCCTCTTGTGAGCTGTGCTACCCTGAGCAAGTCCTTCTCTGAACCCGGTTTCCCATGAAGGCCTGGCCATCGCAGCTCTGCCCAAATGGATGTCAGAGAATCGGTAAGGCCTGTTTGTTGGCAGGACTCACCACAGGTGTGAGTACAGGGCGGGCGACGGCCAGCCCATGCTGTGGCCCCCTGTAAACTGTGACGTGGGAGCAGCCAGTGACTGGCCAGCCCTTCAGTGGATGGAGCCCGAATCCTCCACCTGCCTTTAAAGCCCCACCATTACGGCTTCACTCCCTTGCTGCTTCAGTCCCTGTTCCACAGGAGTTTACACTTACCTAAACCCACCCGGTGACGGCACAGCCTCCCGAGCCCTGCCTCCTACCTGCCCGGCCCTTTCCTGGTTGGACGCCACCATCCGCCCTGCCTCCGGCTTTGCCCCCGGCCTCCTAAAGCCTCCTGCCTCTCCCTCCTGCTCCGCCTGTTCCGAAACTGGACACCACAGGCCCCAATTATCTCTGAGCCAGGCTCCCCGGCTCCTGTCGGCCTCATGATGTCCTCTCTCATCTGCCCTCTGCAAAGACCCCCACGTAACCTGTCTGCTGGGTTGGCGCACGCTACACAGACATTCGGGTGGGCCAAAGCTGACGATGGTAATTCCATCCAGTTGGCTCTAAAAGTCTGAGAGGACTGTGCGGATTTCCTGCAGCACTTGCTCCTCTCTCCTCCCTTCTTTCCTCGCCATCGCCTCCTCCAGAAAGCATCTCTTGACCAACCCTTGCTCCCATTGAGTAGTGCCCATGCCCCTAAAATCACCTGGGGATAATGCCACACGTGCCACTTGCCTTCTGACTGCTTCCTTTTCCGTCGCTGGCTCTCGTCCTAAAACTCACAGGGCAGGCATGAAGTTTTCATCTCCCCAGGACCTGGAACCCAGCAGCCCTCAGTTAATATTTATTAATGAATCAGGGGACATGTTAGCTGGAGCTCATTCACACTAGCATGTAAATGGCTGATATTCATCTTTTCCTGAGAACAACTCCTGTTAGGGGAGCAAGAGGGGAAACCCGGAGCTCAGAGCAGGTGGAGAGAAGGCAGCAGCCCCACTGGGGGTGGAGGGCAGCTCAGCTCTGCTGGCACCTTCCTTTCAAAGGCCGGCTCCCTCTGCACGTGCTGAGCAGCTTGGTTGGAGGGAGTCGTGGCTCCTATTGGAACACGTCAGAGGCACTGTTGTGGCGAGCGGCACAGCCATGGAGTACTCAGCCCCAGGATGCCTTATGTGCAGAGCCAGCTCAGCCTGGTTCAGTGACCGTGAGTGGGGGCTGTGAAGGATTAAGAAAAGACAGACAAGAGAATGAAAGCTGGGTCTCGGTGGGACGCTGCTCCCGGATGGAGAGACAGCGCCAGCGCCCACAGGCTGTGTCTTTATTTTATAGCAGATGCCACGAGGCAAAGTAAGGGCATGATCAAGATGTTTACAACATTCTCGTGGGTTTCGATCCTACTCAATTACATGCACCAGAACTCTATCAAGCCCACATCACTCAGGCACGTAGGGCCACGTGTTCGGACCATAGGTTCAAGCTTACAACTATAGCTGTTGGCTATAACTGTGCTGGGAGGGCTCTGCCCTCCAAGCTGGGATTTGCACGTGGCCACGAGAGGACTGGGCCCTCTCATCAGTCCAAGGCTTGAACCTGTCCAAAACACCGTAGTCGCGCCCCACACACTGTGACAGTTTCCAGGGGAAGGAGGAGCTGGGCAGCCTGAGAAGTCAGACCATGTAAGGTTGGAACCCCAGACGCGACAGGGATATTCTGACTGCTGCTCCTTGGGGCCACGTCCCCGGACACAGCATGGCTGCCCCGCTCCTGCAGGACACAGACGACTGCGACGCAGCAGGGCTGTTCCTCACGGGCTGCTTCCCGCGGCCGTGGCCGGGGCCATGGCATGGACTCCGAGGGCTTCCCGAGGGCTGAGATCTGTGCTGCTGTCTGTCCACATCGGGTAGGACCCTGAGAGCCTCCGCCCTGACCCACCCCACGGAGACCAGGCAGGGAGACCAGGCAGGGCTGTCCTCCAGCCGGGCTCTGACCCTCAGGAGGCAAGCAGGCCAGGGCAGGTCTCTAGTTTCCTGCTGTCCACTGCGAGGACCAGCCCCAGACACACCACTGGAGCCCACACTCACAGCTGCCCCTGGGTACCTACTGACCCCTCTCCAGTCCTTGCTGCCATGAGGCTGTCCAGGCACCGGCCAGCCCTGCTCCCCACCCGCCTGCAGAAGGCTCTCCCAGGCCACACCACATCGCTGCAGGCCTGCTCTCCTGCCAGCCCCGCTCACCTTCCCGCTGTGCGCCTGCCCCTCCTCTCCAGGGAGCACACAGCAGGACCCATGCCCTGCCCCACGTGCTAAGAAGTCTCCCCCCAACAGTCCAGGTGAGACTGGTCCCGTTTCCTCCCTGACACTCCGGCGGGTCCTTGAAGGAGGCAGATCCTCTGGAGTCTTCAGAACGACCGAGGGGCCGTGAGCACTTGGCTCCTGGAAGCTGGGTTGTCACTCTGTGAGCTGGAACCCCACAGCGATGTGGCGCCAGGGCACCCAGGTGGACAAAGGATACACCTTGATGGGGACCTGAGACGCCGCGGGCACTGCAAGGTGTGGAGGCCGCTTTTCACAACGGCTCCTGTTCATCTTTAATCATGATGTCAGAGGTCATCCCACCCACAGGCAGGGTTCTGCTCACAATGGTTTGAACAAATCAGACTGACGACGGGTCTGCATGTCGCACCAGCTGCAGTTTGGCCAAAATCAGTCAAGACCAAGGAAGGTTCCAACGAGGGGGAGGACAGCGACGCCGGAAACGTGACCGGGTCAGTGAGGCAGAACCAGTGCCACCGCGGAAAGGTGGGAAGCCACGGGAAAGGGCTCTGGTGAGGCACGCCAGTCACTCCACGCCGCCATGGAGACTGACGCCAAAACACTGCTCCCTGCCCTGGCCAGTTTGGCTCAGTGGATAGAGTGTCAGCCTGCAGACTTAAGGGTTCCGGGTTCAATTCCCAGTCAAGGGCACATGCCCGGGTTGCAGGCTCATCCCGGGTGGGGGTGCGCAGGAGGCAGCCAATCAATGATTCTCTCATCATCAATATTTCTATCTCTCTCTCCCTCTCCCTTCCTCTCTGAAATCAATAAAAATATATTTTAAAAAAACAAAACACTACTCGCCAATGATGAACTCCCGCTTCTCTGCCCTGCCCCAAAATTCTCCTTCTCCAGCGGAGGAGGGAGCCTCGCCCGGTACTTCCTCACCCAGACAGGCCTTCCTCTGCGTTGGCGTAGTGAGAACCTGTGCGGTTTCTTCCCAGAATGGGGACAGATGTGGGCCATTTCTGGGTGGCGTGTGGGTGGGTTTGTGGCAAGCGGGTAAGAGCTGCCTAGAGAGGTATCGGGGTGCAGGCAAAGAGGGGGTCTTGGGGTGATAGTGGCATGGACCTTCCACCATCCATCCCTGGGAGTGAACCGCTGTCGGTTCATTTCTGCTGGAATCACCCCCAGGCAGCCGCCGGCCAGCTTAGGCCGTGGAGAAGGGCCCTCCAGCACCAGCAAGGACGAGGCTGCCTCTGTGTGTTAGAGGCCGAGGTGGCAGCAAGAACCAGCCATCCTGGGGGCCCTCACCTACCGGCAAAGCCCATGAGCCCCACCCCCAACGACACTCTGGGAGGCGCGGCGGGCCCACGCCCATAGCAGGGGCATGCATCCCCACGTTTCCAAGGCTGCAGCCTCCGTGGGATCAGCGCGGAGGCCCCTCACCTGGGAACTGTCTGTCTCAGGAGGTGCCTGTCTTTCCCTCCTGAGAGCAGGTGGTGCTGCCACCGTTCCTATGGGAGGTCCGTCTCCACAGCGTCACTCAGGCCTGGCAACCGGGGCCAAGCATGCTTGCTCGTCTCTTGGGCGGTCCTCCTGGGACAGGGAGAGCTGTCCTGGCCCTGCTGGCATTGCCCAGTGGTTACAGCACCAGCCTGTGCATAAAAAGGTCTTGGGTTCAATTCCCAGTCAAGGGCATGTACCTCGGTTACAGTTTGATCCCTGGACCCAGTCTGGTCAATCTGTCTCTCTCACATCAATGTTTCTCTCGTTCTCTATCTCCCTCCCTCCCTCCCTCACTCCCTCCATTCCACTCTCTCTAAAAATAATAATAATAAAATAAAATAAAACAATGGGAAAACATCTTTGGGTGAGGATTAACCAAAAAAAAAGAAAAGAAAAGCGAGCACTTCCCTGG
The DNA here is from genome assembly GCF_028538775.1 of Myotis yumanensis. NCBI lineage: Eukaryota > Metazoa > Chordata > Mammalia > Chiroptera > Vespertilionidae > Myotis > Myotis yumanensis. The sequence goes on from NW_027223760.1 coordinate 1,892,613, forward strand.
AGGCAGGAGCTGGCGAGCTGTGGGGAGGCAGCCCCGCACCATCTGGTCACCTCTTCCTCCCAGGCCGGTGTCCAGGCCAGAGTCAGGGGGACAAGCAGATGGGGATGTGCGTCTGGACGCGGGAGGACCATAGGCCCCTCAAGGAGCAGGGCCATGCGTGGCACCAGGGGTGCGGAGGCCCTCGGCTCTGAGGTGCCTGCCCCTGACCTCGCACTCTCCCTTCCTTCCTCTCTGACCACGCACACCTGGGAGGGGGGAACCGCTTTGTAAGGCGGCTCAGAGACAGCAATGATGCCCCCACCCCTGGGCCAGGCATGGGCCTGTGGTGTCTCCCAGACAGAAGCACCAGCCCTCAGCCCTCAAGGGCCAGCAGCCGGGTCCTCACCCCCGTCCCAGGCCTCTGAGCGGGTGCCTCGTGTCTTTGTTACCCGGCAAGTGAATGGGGAGGAGGCAGATGCGTGCGAGGGACCAAGGGCTATGAAACCGCACTGGAGGCAAATATTGATTCCAGTAACACTTGTCATGCGCCTGCAGTGCCTGTAAGATTAGCGTGGCATGTTGCAGATAAAGAAAGTCAAATGGCACCTGTTGCCTTTGGCCTGTCTCCACACGGGGCTGCCATCCCAGGTCGCAGGCCGGGCGGGTCTCCTCCCCTCCCCAGCCCACCGGAACCGACCCTCCCTAGCTCGCTGGGCCTTGGCCCGGAGGCCTCTCCTCCTGTCCCCTCACCTCACTCGCCTTCCAAGCAGCCTCCATCTCAGTTCCCTGCATCCTGGAGACGCCCCCTCCCCCCTCCCCCGCCCCTCCCCCCTCCCCCGCCCCTGGCCCTGGGCAGGTCCCGCTGCCTCATGGATCTGAGTGGCGGATGTGAAAAGGCCAAGTGCGGACACCCATGGGGCCGCCTGTCCCAGGACTGAATTCCAGGGCTGGGCAGCCCGAACCCTCAGGCAGGAGTGATACCTGAGGGGGTTGGCCTTGAAGACACAGATGACCCTGCCTCGTGCTTCCACCCGCCCAGGGGCCTGACGGGCTCCCAGCGTCCCTCCCCACAGGGCCCTCACCTGGGCCTCAGGAGTGGAAGGGCCGGGAGGTGCAGACAGGAGCCAGACCCGGCACAGGAGTCCCCAACTGCTTAGCTCAGCGCAGAAAAGCAGGGATGTCCCTGGGGAGGCGGGATCCCGCCGACGCCTGGTTCCGTTACCTTTTGTGAAGAAGTGGTTCAGGGCAGTTCTTTAAGGAGGACATGCAGCCGTTGGTGGTGGTGGTGGCATGGTGGTGGTGGCGTGGTGGTGGCGTGGTGGTGGTGGTGGTGGTGGTGTGGTGGTGGTGGTGGTGGTGTGGTGGTGGTGGCGTGGTGGTAGCGTGGTGGTGGTGTGGTGGTGGCGGTGGTGGTGGTGTGGTGGTGGTGGCGGCGTGGTGGTGGTGGTGGTGGTGGTAATGGTGGTGGTGGTGGTGGTGGTAATGGTGGTGGTGGTGGTGGTGGTGGTGTGGTGGTGGTGGTGTGGTGGTAGCGTGGTGGCGGTGGTGGTGGTGGTGTGGTGGTGGTGGCGGCGTGGTGGTGGTGGTGGTGGTTGGACCTACCGCAGGAGCCACGGGAATGCCACCAGGGCAGAGGCCACTGTTCTCAGGACATCCCAGGGGAGTCTGGCCCTGGGCTGAATGACACCTGATTCATTTGTAGAAAAGCATCTTTAGATGAACCTACTTCTTCACCGGGGAGCGTGGCGCGGGCGCGTTGGGGGAACTCACTGACCCCCATGGGGGCTCCGTTTGCAGGAGGGGGGTAGCTCAGCTTTCTTCTCACACTTCAGTTCTTCCTGTGAGAATGCACTTTTTTAGTATTTTTAACCAATAAAACAAATGTTCGCCCCAGAATTACATTGATATCCTTGCAAATTCATTGTCTGAGAAAGAGCCCGTGGCGACCCGAGGTACCGAGAGGTCAAGGGTGAACTCAGACCATGCAGTGGGGACGGCGTGGAGACAGGCTTCCACGCACAGCTCTCCCTCCACTGACGCGCGCGCACCAGGACCACGAGTTCACGCACCCGTCAGTCACTAGAGAGGCCAGGACCATGGGTGACAGTCGCTCACACACACACGCCCTCTGGCTGGGCGCCGGAGCCTGAGCAGAGCAGAGCTCCGCAGGCTGCAGGCCTCCTGTCCTGCCGCGGGTGGCTGCGTGGGGACGGGTGATGCCCTCACGTTGCACTCTACATAGACACGGCCACCCAGGCCGCCATCCGAGCAGCTGTGGGGGCGCCCACACACCCAGAGTCTGCCCTGAGTTCAGAAAGAGGCACCTTGTGCCACAAGCGGATCTGAAACCCCTTCTTTAGCTGGGGAGGAGGCCTGGCACGTTCTTAACTATCTTTGTCTCAAGGATTGTACCCGCTTAAAAGTCTATTCGGGAAGTAGCGGCTGACAAATCCTCAGACTGGAAGCAGAGCAGGGAGTGGAGGGGGAGGGACAGCGCCCTGTGCGAAGGGACCAGCCGAAGGCGAAGAGAGAAAGGTTTGGGTACGAACAGAGGCGATGGTTAAGCAATGTGGTGAATGTGTCCAACGCCTCAGAGTTGCACACTTACAAATGGTTAAATGATAAATACTGTGCTCCGTGCACTTACCGCCGTAAACAAAGGAGACAGCTGCTAGCACGCACTGGCTGCGAGCCAGGGGGACCCAGCGAGACGAAGGCCCCGCGCTCGAGATGGAAAGCAGCTCTGAAACCCACTCCTCCTGGCAGCCGTCGTCCGAGGCGGGACACAGCCGGAGCCCCTGCCTGGGTGCCGACGGGGACACAGGAGGCAGAGGCGCCCCCACCAGCGGCCTTGCTCTCCCAGGCACCATCGGGTCACGCCCAGGAAGGTGCTGCCAGCACCAGCTCCCGGGGATGGCATGGAGCAATGGTGAGCTGCCACCGGGGGTCCTGCACGGAGGGGCCACTGTGGCAGCCGGGCCACCAACACCACCCCTGGCCTTCCACGTGCTCCCTGCAGACTCAGGGAGAGACACGTCCCTGAAGCCCCTGCTGGTCACAGAGGATGGAGAGGTGGCAGGGATGGGTGTGGGTGGAGAGTGGACAGTTCAGAGGAAGCGCACGGAGAGGCCCAGCCCCTGGCCGCACTCTCCTCCCCGGGGGCACTGAGGCCTGGCCGCAGGCAGATTGTGCACGGCTGTCCCCACGCGGTGGCCTGAAAGCTCCCCCTGAGGGCCGCCCATCCATCCTCTCAGCCACCGGGCTCCACAGGCCGCACGGCCCACCTGCCCGCTGGCCACGAACAGCCCTTGCTTCAAGTCCGCGCCACGCTCCGCGCTTTGCGGTTTATCCCACTCACCCTCACAAGAACTCAGTGAAGTGGGGTGAGATCTCCCCCATGTTCCAGACGAGGAAGCTAAAGTCACACCGTGCTCGGGGCGTGGGCACTCGGACCGCGCAGCTCTGCCAGGAGCCAGTCTTGGGCCACAGCCGTGCCGGCTCAGCCAGCACCACCGCGGCCCGGGCTGAGGCCCGTTCCTCCAGCTCCCTCTTTCTATAGCCATGGGTCCCCTGTCCCCCCCACTCACAGGCGTGCGTGACCCTCGAAAGGCCCCGAGAGGAGCCCACCATTTGGGGAAGGAAAGGGAGTCGATGTAAAGCTGTGGGCCACGGTGCATCTTGGAACACTCCCGGCACGGAGGGGCCTGCAGAGCATGGTGTGGAGTGACCAGCCAGTCAGAGAAAGACGAGGGCCCATGACCCTCTCAGGTGTGGAATCTAATGAACAAAATAAACTGACGAGCAGCATCGAACCAGAGGCATGGAGCATGGGGCAGCCGGGCAGCTGTCACGGGCGGGGGTGGGGACTGGATGAAAGAAGGTGAAAGCATCAGCTGAAGAACATCTACGCGTGGCCACGGCACAGAGCGGTGCGGAGGGGGCCAGGGGGCTGGAGGGCAGTGGGGAAATGGGCACACGACACAGTGTGCAGGGAATGTTTTACTTTTGATTGAATTGTACACTTGAAACCTGTCCCCCAATAAATTCAATAAATAAAAATAGAAATAAATGTTAAAAGACAGCAGTGAGAGTGTCGGTTTGAGGACCTTGATCCCCGCAGAGGGCGCTGAGTCCACCCCGGCAGCCCCCACACAGGGGAGGCGCTCATAGATGGAACGGTGGAGACTGGTGTTTGGGAGTTTATATCCAGGATCTGAGCGCTCCCTCTGTGGGAAAACACAGCCCACTCAGCTAGTAACCGGGGGGCTGTGCATCCAGTCCAGGCTCTGCGGAACCAGCGGCAGCCTGGACCAGTGTCGCTGCTTCGGGCGGTTCCCCTCGGGGTCCGGAGCAGTGACTGGTCTGCCCTGTGCTCAGCCTTCCTGTGAGTCACTGGGCCCCTGGCAGGGGCAGGGACACAGGGACGAGGCGAGAACAGTGGGCGGTGGAGGGCAGTCGGGCCTGGGGTCCCCCCGGGCGGGGCAGGCCCACGGCCCAGCAGAGCCCTGACTCCAGAGCCAGTTCCCCAATGTTTGCTCAGCAGCGTCTGCGGCTCCGCAGCACCTGTATTGAGACGGGTTTTTGTGATGTTGTGGGGCACAGATCCCCCCAAACATGAAGACAAACACATTCCTGCTCGGCCTGCAGGTCATGCCCGGTCCTGCCGAGAAGAAAGGCCGCCTGTGATTGGCTCTGAGTCACCAGAGCTCTGGGCCGTGAGTCATGCTCCTGTCATTTAGGGGAAGAGTCGCGAGGCCATCAGAACGTGCCCTCCTCCTGTCTGCCTCCAGCCCCTGCCCTTCACTGAGCCTTTGTTTTACAGAATAACAAGGACAAACCTTGGTTATTTGGGCCACACCAATTGGGGATCTCGGACCCTCACAGTGTGTCCACGTTCAGTATGGGGGACTCAGAGGCAGCACACCACAGAATGGGCGCGGGGTGCTCCCAGGCGGGCCCAGCTCTGACCCTGGGAGGACACCACGGTGTCTGTAGCACCTCCCCAAGGCCTGGCCAGACCCTCAGGGCCCCCAGCAGGTCTGGTCCCAAAGGCAGGACAGGAGGCTCAGATGTAATGGGAGGAAGGAGCGAAGGGAGGAGCCTGACGCTGAGATTGCACAGCATCTCTGTCCCAGGAAAACTGGACCGCGCCCCTCCCCGGGGCCTCAGGGAGCCACTTCCTGTGCCCCATCCCCCTGGTGTTCTGGTCAGTGGGATGAAGAGAGGGGCCCCAGACAGCTGTCACCCACATTATAAACATTAGTCGTATTTGGGGGGAATGAAGCAAGGGAACCTTGACGACGGAGCGCTCTCCTCATTGGACCGGATGAATCGACACGCCTAAGCCCGCGGTTCTCAACTTGTGGGTCGCGACCCCTTTGTCGGTCGAACGACCCTTTCAAAGGGGTCGCCTAAGACCATCCTGCATATCAGATATTTACATTATGATTCATAACAGTGGCAACATTACAGTTATGAAGTAGCAACGAAAATAATTTTATGGTTGGGTCACAACATGAGGAACTGTATTTAAAGGGCCAGAAGGTTGAGAACCACTGGCTAAGCCCTTAGCCTCCCTGCTAGTCAGAGCCGCAGTCCACGGAGCCATCGCTAGTGCCCCCCGGAGGCAGGATGCAGTCCAGCTGTCAGATGCCATGATGGCCGTTTACTGAAGTCAGTTTCTCAGAAAGTCCGGAGCATCGGCACCTGTGGTCTGAAACCACCGCGGTCGTCGTTTCGTATCACCAGTGAGTTTCTCTTAGAAACAGAGAAAATACTCAACACGCAGACATCAAGTTTCTCTACATCCGAATGAAACATAACGGGAGACTTAGACACATGGTCAGACACGCATACCTTAAGCCTGGTCTATTCCAGCAAACCAAGGCCATGGTTATTTCATTTATAGGAGTGACATTGGCTCGCCCTCCTCCACCCGCAGCCCCCTTTCCCTCTGTCACCCCCGCCGCCTGTGTCTGTGTGAGGTGCGTGTGTATATGCGTGCTTTTGGTAACCCCTTCGCCTTCCTTCCTCCAGATCCCAGCACCTCCTCTGCAGCTGCCAGTCTGGTGCACGTGTCCATGTCTCTGTGTCTCTGTTGCTCAGCAGAGAAATGCAAGTCAAACCACAGTGAGGTGCCACCTCACACCTGCCAGAATGGCTCCCATTAACAAATCACAAACCACGGGGCTGGGAGGACGCGGCCAAGGGAGCTCCCGAGCTCTGCTGTGGGATGCAGACGGTGCAGCGCCGTGGAAGACAGCGTGGTGCCTCCTCAAAGATCCCGGGAGCATCACATTCATGTCCTCGCACAGTTAGAAAGCAAGACTCAGACAGGCGAGGGCTTCGCTTGCTGGCTTATTCGGTTAAGGAGAGATACAAGCAACGAGCAAGATTTTTCTAAAAATAGAAAATTTAGCCCTAGCGGGTGGCTCAGTGGATAGAGCATCGGCCTGCGGACTGAAGGGTCCCAGGTTCAATTCCTGGTCAGGGCACATGCCTGGGTTGCAGGCTCCATCCCCGGTAGGGGTTGTGCAGGAGGCAGCCGATCAATAAAATCTTTCCCTCTCCCTTCCCCTCTGAAATCAATAAGAAATATATATAAATAAATAAATAAATAAATAAATAGAAAAGTTCATGGAAATGTGGAGCCCGTCTGCAGATCTAAGGCAAGAACAGACGACGTCTCCAGCTGCAGCCCTGAGCACCAGCTCAGCGAGGTCGGGTCTGCCTGAGCCGCGGGCCTGGCGGCTCGCGGGCCAGCGGGAGCTGAGCGAGGGGCTAGGAGGAAGAGCTAATTCAAGAGCATGCGACTCAGCTGGATTTTTCCATCGTCAAAAAGGAGTTGGATTGTTGTCATGTAATAAGCAACGGCTCACTGGCCTGATACCAAATTTCGTGTGACCTCAGCTTCTCCTGATGCCTCATCCCAGTGACAGACAACCGTGTCCACCTCCCGCCGACCCCACACACCCTCCGTCTAAATACAGCAAAGGCGATGCCTGAGTCAGGAAAGGGAGTCCCCACAGCATCAGGCCGTGTTGGCCACGCCGGCCAGCGGGAGTTTCCTGAATTCCCTCCACTTGAGCCAATTACCAAGAACATCAGTGGCGAGTCCTTCTGAGGAAAAGAAAGCCGACGTGTGCGTCCCCCCAGGCGGCCCCCAGCGCCTCCTCCGCCAATCCCCAGTCCTCCGAGGGTCTTCCGGGAAGGGGAAGGGGAAGGGCGTGCGATGAGCTGAGAGCGTCTGAGGACTTCCGTGTCTTAGGCACGACTTCTGGGTGACTTTATGCAGAGAAGATGGCGCTGCTGTCGTAAAGGAAGAGCATCACCAATGTCACCACAGCAGGATGACCTTGTTCGTCCGACTGGAATTAGAGGTTCCCTGTCAGACACACAGAAGCAAGAAAAACAAGACGGGGCTCCTGCCCCAGAAACTAGGACCCGGCCTGACTGCAGGGACAGCTTGTCCTCAGGAAGGGCCCAATTTTGCCCACCAGGCCTCCAGGGCCACACTCAAACACAAGCCTCTCACCCCGTCAGCGCCCCGTGGCACCAAGGTGTGGCCTTTAATCAAATGCACATTTCAGACCACGTGGCCGGCGATGGCACCTCAACGTCCCTGTCACAGCCACAGCTGCCGAGGAGCGTTCGCACCTGGGGTCATAGCCCAAGTCTTTGAAAGCTGGACCCAGAGGGATGGGAGGGGTGGCTGCGGGGTGGGAGCTGGACCCAGAGGGATGGGCGGGGTGGCCACGGGGCAGGAGCTGGAACCCAGAGGAGTGGGCCGGGGTGGCCACGGGGCGGGAGCTGGACCCAGAGGGATGGGCGGGGTGGCCATGGGGTGGGAGCTGAAACCCAGAGGGATGGGCGGGGTGGCCATGGGGTGGGAGCTGGAACCCAGAGGGATGGGCGGGGTGGCCATGGGGCGGGAACTGGAACTCAGAGGAATGGGAGGGGTGGCCTTTTGGGCGGGAGCCCACAGGGGCCAACAGGAGGCCCCTCCAGTCCCAGCTTCTCTGAGGCGTGACTAGCGTGGGACCCTGGCTGCAGCCCTCCTCCTCGGGGAAGCTCCGGGGTAGTAACTGGCCCCCCGGGCTATGGGGTTCAGCAGAACAACCTTTTGGGAAAGCCTTATAGAAACGCCTGACGTTCTTCATTAATGGCTTTGTTTGGTGCCAAGGAAAGCAACAGAACTGAGCAGATGATAAGAATTCACGGGAAACTGAGGCACCGGACAAGTCAGTTCTCAGCTGACTGCCTGACCGAGAGGGACGAGCACGGGGAGGAACACGGTGACATGCCTTTGGGACAGGAAACTCGGAGCTGCTGACACTGTCCCCACCCACATGCCCACGGTCTGGCCAAGGATGCCAGTCGGCTCAGCCCAGCTCCGTTCCAAAGCCCAGGGGGCCCGGGACCACCCTGGCCGTCCTCCTATGGCCTCCGCCTGGCTTCTGCCGGAGCAGCCCTGCGCCCAAGGCCGGCCGCACAGCACCTGGTCCTCCAGCCCATCAGGACCTCGGGCACATGCAGCAGACCTGGGGGCACCCTCAGACCCCCAAGCCCTCCCCACCCACCCACAGCTGGAAGGAAGCCACCGCCCGTCACCCTGCCAGCCGGGGGATGAGCAGACACGCTGCCTGGAGCCTGTGTCTGGGCCTCGGGGCCCTCGGGTTCCCCACGATTCCACGCGCTCTCACAAAACACCTACTGTGTCCCGGAACCGCCCTCCCGCGCTGACCGTGCTCTGGAAGGAAACCACCTAAAATACTTCTGGGCAAAATAAAAGGTGGGGAAGAGACAGAGCAGGCAGAGCGCCGGGGTCTGTTCGTCTCCCGGGGCCCCCAGTATGTCCCGGGGACGGCCGGGCAGTTAGGGTAGGGCCGCAGGTGCCCCGCTCCCTGTGGCCACCGTGGGGCTGCCTTTCTGCCCCGGCCCCGCCTTTCCTCACTGAAGAGCCACCCCTAACAGCCGGTGTAGCAGGTGGGGCCTGTCCTCCACATGTTCACCTGGAAGAACTGGCCCGGCCCGCCCACCCCCTTTCAGAGGCCCACAGGTCCTCCCGGGGGCCTGACTAATGGCCCTGATGCTCGAACAAAGCCAAGACCACTTAACCAATGCAATTAAGCGGTGCGGCTTATTATTATTATTATTAGAGGAGATCGGCCGGTGATCATTTATTTTTCTGATGCCACTGACAGGGAAAAGGTGACACGCACACTCACCCAGTGTTTGTATCAGGCAAACACTTCCAGCCACTGCTGCATCTGCCCTCTAAGTCTACGGGAATGAGACACCCCTTTAACACAGACTCGCGCCGACTGGCGAGGCCATCCCCAGAACGGGCACTGCGCGGGCCACAGAGTTCTTCTGGGCATCAGAGCTCAGCCAAGCTTCTCAGTCACCGTGGAGAGCACCAGCCCGCAAGATGGAGGTGCTTGCCCGACCCCAATGCCCACAGAGCCGCCCGATCTGATGGCTGCCTCCTGAGGACTTTGGGGTGTGATGGCGTCCCCCCAGGAGACAAGCAGACCCGGCGCTCTGCCTGGTGGGGGCAGGTACGGAGGGTTAGGACACCTTCCTGAGTTGGAGTCACCAGATCATTGTTAAAAGACAGATTAAAGTAATTTTTAATAAAGTTGGCACAAAATGTCAAATTAAAATTTATTTTTTTAATATATAAGTATACCAACTGTCTCCCAGGAGGGGTGGACTCACTTATACTCCCCTCTGCCAACTCGCCCTTCCTAGGGGAAGGTGTGAGCATCAAATACTGTTTTGCTGGTGTGATCAGCAAATAGTTGCTTGAGTTGGGGTTCCCGTGTTTACGGGTGAGGCTGCGCGTCTCCTCACATTTCCATGAGGGCCCTCAGCTGTCGTCCACGTTGTGGATGTGCCGTCCCTGCTGTGGCAAGAGTGCCTGCAGCGCGCTTCGGGCCAAGGCTGAGCGGGAAAACCGCCTTCTCCGGCTCCCTCCCAGGTGCCTCCCCGCACAGCAGCCGCACCGTGGTCAGTGTCATTCACGGGCTGCATAGCCTCAGCTGCTCTGGAGCCTGCCTTTGTGACTGGGCGGCTGCTGAATGAACTTAAACTTGAGCCACCCTTGCTGCTCGAGATAAGCCACCCCTGAGGTTCCTGAGTTTACTGGGACGTCCTGTTCCCATCGGTTCTCTGTGGCTTTGTCAACTGAGACGCGAGGCTGACTTGGAGACCTTCTCGCTCTCCTGCGCCCGCCCGGCCCTGCCTGCATTACTATTTTCCACAGTCACTGTTGTTTACTCATTTGACGCCCCCGTGGAAGAGGTTTCTTGTCACCCACATTTGGGAATGGCCCAGGGCTCAGGGGCTCAGTGTGACGTCGCCTGCTCCCCGTGTTTACTCCATAAATGTTTTCTCAGATTTGAGAAGCTTCCTCTGGAAAACCAGCAGAATCACAAGGGCCCTCCCACTCCCTGCTCCCCTGCCCCTGAGCCTGCTCCCTGGAGGACCCTGCCTCCAGTTGCCAGTGGCCTCTGACAACCCTGTGACGAGCTCCTCAAGCCAGGCCCCCATGGTTTCTGACCTTCCAACAGCCCAGCACTCCCGGCTTTTCAATAAAATGCTAAGACAAAGGGACATCCCGGGTGCATTCTGACCGCACGTGGGCACGAGCTCCCTGTACCCCCGCCGGTCACTGAGAGTGCTCCTGGGAACGACGCCGGAGCCCCGTGGTCCCCGCAGGAGATGGAGATGAGCTGTGGGTGACCACACCTTTTTCTCCCCCCACCACCCACCAGCAGCCTAGTGAGTCAATCAGCCAATCATCTAACGCGGGGCTGCAGCCGGGGAGGAGGGGGAGGAACCAGCATCTCTTGAACATCCATTGCACTCCAGGCACCACACTCAGACGCAGCAATCACCGTCCATTTGCTGACGTCACTGAATAAATGAGGAGCGTCAGGAGCAGCCGGCCACTCGTGTGCCGTGGGCCTGGGATCGCCCCAGGTCTGCACAGCACAGACTGTGCTCGCTCAGCCGTCAGTCACAGTCATTGCCGGGGGGTTGGGGGGATGTCCATCTTGCTGGAAAGCAGGCCAACATGCAAAGCAATGCCCTGCAGGAACTAGCTGCAATTCCCTAGGCCAGTGGTCGGTAAACTGCGGCTCGAGAGCCACATGCGGCTCTTTGGCCCCTTGAGTGTGGCCACGAAGTTTCAATCGCACTGTACGTGCGCGCCCACACGTGGTATTTTGTGGAAGAGCCACACTCCAGGGGCCGCAGTTTGCCGACCGCTGGCCTAGGCAAAGCCTGAGCCCTCTCCCAGGGCGGCCTCCGCAGTCCCCCTCTTGCCCCACTCTCCTGGCTCTGAGCTCCGCCGAAGGGCCAGGCCGAAGGGTGGGAACTTCAAGATGCCAGGCAGTGCTTCTCCACGTGAAAGCCACCAGAGGTGGTGATGCCCACGCAGAGCCAGGACAGCCACTGGTGGCAGAGGAACTGGCCATGGCACCGGGGTGCCACAGTGGGTGGGCAGCGGGGTCTGGGCGTCCCAGTCCATGGCCAGGCAGCTCAGGTCTCAAACTGGCTGTGCCTTAACTCCAGTATAATGTGTGGGTAGGGCTGTTTTCTATGGATTCTATGGTGTGAACCAGGGAGGAAACACCAGGCCAGGCAACACACCCAGACCTGGGTGTCCGTGGCGCTAGTGCCTCAGGACCAGGTGGGATGGTGCACCGGCAGTGGCCCTGGCAAGGTGAGAGCACAGTGGGACAGCAAACAGATCTCAACTCCTTCTGTCTCCAGACGGGCGTGAGGAGCTCTCTGAACTGACAGTCTGCGCCCTCCAGCATGGACCCCTCCCCCCCACTATTTCCTGTGGCCGCAGCTCACCTCCTGCGCTGCCCAGGGCCGTTTTAATCACCCAGCACCCTGTGTCTGCCTGTTTCATCGTCTACACCCCCAGACCAAGGCTTCCATCAAATCATACCTGCCCGGCACCTCTCTGTGGCTCCTGGCCTGGCCCAACCATCCGAGCAGAGGGGCAGCAGGTGCCACCTGCAGGTCACCGTGGGGGCTTCATGCCCTGACCAGGCAGGGAGCCTGTGGGCGGGGGCTTCGGGCCCTTCCCTGGCCTGGCCTCACGGAGCCCTGTCTGTGGGACAGTTTTCCCGGCTGTGGATCCTCCCCAAGTCCAGCAGCCTTCACTCCTACAGGCCCCCTTCCACCTGCTTTAGACTCATCGGTGATCACAGACTCTCGCCCAGTGTTAGTCCTAGTCTTCCAGGCCTCCTACCACATCTGCACACAAGCCTTCCACCTTCTTACTGGTGAGGACACGGAGGACCAGTGTCATCAGCGGCTGAGGGCAGCCTGGTGGTCAGGGCAGGACTGACCCTCGGCCCCGCCTCTTCCAGTCCAGTGGAGGGCCTGGGAAAGGTGGTCACCCTGCAGTGCTCCGGCTTCTCCTGTAGCTGCGGGGAATGGTAACGGCTGCTGGAGGACTCGCTGAGGGGACACATGCTCAGTGTTTAGGACAGTGGCTGGCACATGCTGACACTACACAACTGATGGCGGTGATGGCGATGGCGATGGGGATGGCGATGACGATGGCGATGGCGATGGCGATGGCGGTGATGTCACTACACAAGCAAATGTGGTGATCATCACCATCACCTTCCCGGCTCTCAGTAGGACCAGGAGTTTAACCCAACGTCACAGGGAGAGCTATCGATTGGAGCAGCCTGGTGAAACGAAATGGCCTGTTTCTCAGTGGGGTGCGTTTCTCATATGCTGGGAATATTAAGGGAGATCGCTTCAAGGCTGTGGACCGATTCATTCGGCTTCGTGTCCTGAGATACGCCCAGCATTGGGTAGCTGCATCTCCAGTAAATTGGCCTGAAAGAGCAAAGCAAGCAACCCCCAAATGCAAATGATTGAAATCCACACTGAGAAAAACTCCTCTTCGTGGAAATCTTGTTTCTTTTTTCTCCCTAATCCTAACAAGTCATCTCACCAGGATGTCGGGAAAGCTCATATGGCTGTCTTACTGGAGGACTTCAGGAGATCAGGGAGGGACTCACACCTGGAACCAGGGATGCCCCACAGCTGGAGCCAGGGAGGGCCCCACACTCCTGAGAAAGAACAGCCCTCTAGCCCCACCCTGAAGAAAAGCAACTAAGACACAAATCCAGTACACCACACACACGTGTTCATATACACAAGGACATAGTTGCATGCACACATATATACACTCACGCACATGACACATGCATGCCTGTACACGGGGGCCCCCAGGCTTCCCAGAGCAAGTGGGTGTAGGGAGCACACATTGAAGACACGAGTGCCCTTCAGGCAGAGGCACAGAAAGGGGCTGAGGGCACCACACCAGCCAGAATGCCTCACAGGCGACCATGTGCTCACTGCGCTAAGGAAGAGCGCTGCGACCGGGCACTGCAGGCCCAGGCAGTGGGCCGCGCTGCCTTTCTCTGCAGGGCACGTTTCTACCCGAGCTGAGTTGAAGAAACTGGTGCAGCCCAAGCGCAGCTGTTGGCACAACCCGCATCCTTCTTGCCCTCCTGGTCTTCCTCGGGGAAGGCCAGCCCACACTCAGCCACCGGCCACAGAGCCCAGAGCGCCAGGCGAGCTCCATCACGGCGCCCCTCAGAGGCCGCACCAGAGAGCCCGCAGAGGCTGCCGCACATCCAGCAGCCTCCTCGCCGAGAAGGAGCAGCGCAGGTGCAGGACACATGACTGTCCCCGACGGCTGACCTCCAAGGAACGCTTCAGGCTGCAATGTGTCCAGCAGGTGCTCCCGGGTGAGCAGGTTGCCTGGGTCAGCACATGGAGAGGAGGCAGAGCGAGCCAGAGAGCGAGAGAAGAAAGACCCTGTGTGGTGGGTCTACACCCGAAGGCCGCTCTGCCCCTGGTGTGCTTGGTAACTTTGGGCATGCCAGCCTTTCATGGCCTCAGTGAGTCAGGGAGCCCAGTGCCACGGGAGAGGAGTGCCATGCCGAGGTGACAGAAACAACATCGCCTACGGTCTGCTAGACACCTGGACACCTGGCCTAGGAGGTCTAGGATGGTTGTCGGAGCCCTTCGTGTAATGACGTGTTTCATCAACATCACTGTGAGCCTTAAGGAACCAGAGAGCACCAACCACCGCTCACTCCCCAGCAGGCTCTCCACCTGCCTCGAGTCCTGCCGAGGACACCGGAGGCACCCGACACTGGGCCTTGTGGTCTCGTTCAGACACCCTGACCCGGCACCACCTGGCTCACCTCTTTTCCCAGAAGTGACATATCAGGCAACGAGGCCGCTCTGGGAGGAGGAGCGCCCTCGCCTGAGGGGATAGGCTAACTGCCAGAAGCAGCGTGGCCAGGGCTGCCCACGAATGACCACCAGAGACAGGCCCTTCTGTGGGTTGCTGGGGGGCCTACAGGACCCTGGGACCATGGTTCTCAAATATGGTCCTCAGCCATGAGAAGACCCCACAGTGAAATGAGAACAATAGGGACCATAAGAGTGACATTGAAAGTTATTCATATAAAGAACCACCTTTGTTCTGAGGTTTGTCTTTTTGGTATTAAAATGTTTTGTCATCCACAGAAGGATGGTGCTAATCCATAGTAGGGCTTTAAAGTCCTTGATGAGGGAGGGAAGGAGGGAGGGAGGGAGGGAGCCAGCTGAGACTGGTCCTGAGGTGGGTCCATTGGCTTTGAGTTCTCAGGGTTGGCAGGCAGGTCTGGGAAGCACTGGTATAATCCCCCCGACTCACTGTACAGAAGAGGAGGTCCAACCCCCAAAGGCTGAGGCTGCCCCAAGGCCGCACGGCGGCCTGTCCTCACCACAGGGCCTCCCTCACCTGGGCTCACCCAGTGCCCTCATCGCCTCCACGGTCCTCATGGTGGAGGGTGATGGCCGCAGAGGGTGACACCAAAGGCACGGGTCCTCGACACCCCTAACTGCCCTGCAGGTGACTCGGTGCAGGCAGCCGCCTGTCCTCACACATCCTCTTCCCACCTGTTCAGGGGAGTTTCAATTACAGGCAACAGCCTTGTTAATGCTATCAAAGGCAACTACAATAATTTTTCAAATCCAAGGGGTCACATTTCCGCAAATTAATTAGGTAATTTGTTTCTTCAAGAGCGCCCACCATGCCTTACCCATTAAGTAAAGGTCTAATGCATTTAATGTGCTCAGCACCATCACGCTGAAATGGTAAATTAGTGATAATTACACATAAATGCACTGCAGCTCCGGCTAGCCTTATTCCCAGGGTCTGACATCATTGACAAACCCCGCTGAGCTGAGCTTAGTCACACGAGGCTGCCACCCATTTTCCTGATGGTCAAGCTGAGAGAAATAAACAAGGATTATCTGGGTGAGAAATATGGCTTTTGTACTCCTATTAATTCCCATAGTTTGTTATTTACATAAAACACTAACGCACCCTGGCGTGCCCTGGGATGAGCATCAGGAGCTCGGGGCCTGGGCGGCACCTCCACGGGCGCACAGCCCGGCTCTGATGCTCCGTGACCACCTGTGTGTGCACTTGGTGAAGAGAGGGCAAGGCTGGTCCCGTAGAGAAGTCAGCCTGGGAACGTCCTGCTGGGCCCAGTGGCTCCCTCCCCTTCCCTGACCGGCATGCCCCAAGAGCCGCGTGGGATGTGGCAGGAATTCCCAGAGAAAGGAGATCGGGTCATTGCTTAAGGCCAGCTACCAGGGCTCCTGAAACAAACGCATTCAGCACCAGCCCATCTCTGTAATGTGCCGGAAAATGTTTCACCCTCAGAAGGGGAGGTTCCTTGTGGTTCACTGTGTGCAGGCTTTGCTAGGTAATATGGGCACTTAGGACCCTTCTCCGCAGAGCTGCCGTGGATGTGGACTCGGTCACAGTTCCTGACCCTCTCGGTCCGTGGCCGGCGTGGCTTCAGTGAACCACCTGTGAAGTGCGGGGGCAATAGCAGCTACCCTACAGGGTATGATAAAGAGCCCAGGTCACCAATACGGAGCACACAGACCCTCAAGAACGGATGCCCAAACCGCACCTTTATTTTTTTAAATATATTTTTATTGATTTCGGAGAGGAAGGGAGAGGGAGAGAGAGACAGAAACATCAACTGCCCCTTTAAATTCACCTCCACACAGCGTGCCATCTTGCTACGCAACTCCACCTTCAGTGGCATTACCCACAAATATGGGTAACAATGTGTTTGTATGTGCATCCAGCACCCTCCCGTCATTTGATGGATGTGTGTATGTAAGTTACATGTGTACACATACAGTTTCCTTGACCCTCAGACACAGAGCAGACGCCCCGAGAGCTGAAGGCCTCGGACAACCAGGAGCTCACCCAGGATCTAGGACCACGGTGCACGCTTGATTTCCACTATTTCCGTGGGAATTGGATGTAACTCTTTGAACCTTGATTCTCCTTTAATTAGAAGACGGCCGTTCCAGGTGTCAGGACCCTTCCAGGTGCTCCCTCCCGTGTAGGAGAGTGACGTGTGGGACGTTCCACTTGTCGCTGAATCACGGCGGGTTGTGGTTTGTAATCCGTAAGCAGGACGTTCACGAAACTGTTGCAAAGGATTAATGAGATAATATTTGTAAAGTGATTGGAGATAATCTGATGAGAAGCACCTGTGAGTCGAGAGCGTGACTCCCAAGCCTCCGAGGAGGAGGGCGTGTGTAATGACATGCCTGTGGTGAGCTACACTTAATTACGTGCTTGTCCAACGCCCAGAGCGAGCACAGGCGCGGGGGCGGCGACCGCATTGTGCGGCACTCGCTCCGTGAGGTCACTGGTCATTAACGCTGCACCACGTCCCATTAGAAACGAAGACTTCTGTTTCACTCTTTCCCAGTGATTACCAATATGCGCGCGTGGTGGGGAATAAAGTCACACCCACCGTTTAGGGGCGGGTTCGCACGGAGCTTACTCAGCTCTCCCACCCTTTCCTACGCACACCTGCCCGCCATCTCGGAGGCTGAGGCTGAGCTGGCCAGGCTTGGACCTTAGCTGGGCAGAGGGCAGCCATGGGTGATATACTGCGGCATGAGCAGCTGCCACATCACAGGGCTGGGTTCCCCAGAGCTGGGCCTGGGCAGCGGCAGTGGCTGGAGGAGGTCAGAGACCTAGTCTCAGCTCCTTACACGGACAGATTTGGCATCCTGTGACCACGTCTGGACGAATAAACTGATGAATGAATGAATGAATGAATGAATGAATGAACGAGGTCCAGATAAACCAAAAAATGTCTCACAGGACAGAGGGGACTTGAATGGGGCTTTGGGGAAGGGTAGGAGTTGATGGCACATCCCCACCTGTGAGGCCCAAAGGTGCGTCTCTGCATAAGAAAACTGGTTTGGCTGCTTCGAAGACCCGATAAGCTGAGAGGCGGGTCACTGGGGCCTCAGGAGCTTGGGTTCTTAGCTCCAACCTCAAGTCCTTTGTCCCAAATTTCAGACCCAAGAAAGACCAGAGTGCAGGGAAACCCGTGTGACCAGACCTGCAGCTCCCGCTGCCCGGCTCACGGCCCAGACCCCAAAGGCTCCCAGGGGGGCCCTGAGAGGCATGGGGTGCTCCTGGCCCACAGGCAGTGGGCAGGGGCGGGGGCTGCAAGTCACCAAGAAGCAAACAGTCCAGTGGCAGATCAGCAGCAGGAGGCCTCCCTGAGGAGGCAGTCCTTTCAGAGGGTTTCTCCAGGGCCTGTGGCAGCAACATCCCCTAGAGGCGGCGATCCTGGCAGGTGAGCATGAGCCCCGCCAGGCCTCCATTTCCTCCGATCTAAGACGGAAGCAGAAATACCGGCCCCTCTCCCCCTGCCGCCCAAGGGCATGTGGGCCTGCAGCTCCCGCACTCACAGCTATCGGGATGTGAGCGTTGGTGTGAGGGAGCAGCAGGGACAGTGGTTTGTTGGGCAACTTTGGACAAATCAGTCACACTCTCCAGCCCAAGGCTCCCTGCCCACATGAGAGGGGCCCAGTGCGTCCCCCCCGCCCCCCAGTCCCTGACCCAGTTTCCTCGGAATCACCAAAGCTCTTGATTCAAATGCCGATGCAGACAGGTGGGCCCAGCGTCAGCAGTGGTGCCCGTGGCGAGGCCATCGGCGGTGGCAGGCACTGTGCAGAAGCCGCAAGGGGTGCCTCCTGCTTTGCACGGGCGGGCGCTCATCTCTGCGGCGGGTATGCACAGTGTACTCCGCCGCCCTGACACTGGCAGCTCCACGGGGGCAGGAGGCACAGGCTCCCACCTCGCATCACTGTTGGGCCTCGGTCCCCCGCCTAACACACCACCCTGACACCACAGGGCTGTCTGCTGGCTTCTGCTCAGACTGAAGTTCAGGGGATGTCCCTCAGGAGCCGCAGGCCAGCCTGGCCCGAGGACCAGGCTCCTTCCAGGTTTAGAAAGACGCGCTGGGCTTGCCCCCACCCCCACCCCCCAAAGTAATTCCTGTTGTCTTGCCCTCGACTACTTCGGTTTGGGCTCCACAAGTGGCCTTGCCTGTCCTCTGAGCAGGTGGGGCCCCTCTCCAGCCTTCTCCCACGTTCCTGCTGCCGGGTGGAGGTGGGAAGGGGCGGGTGGCAGGTCCTGGCCACTCGGGGCAGGCCTCCGGCTGCTCGGGACCACAGAGCCGCCGGGCGAGTGCAGGGGACGTCCGCCCCGACTCTGGGAAGCCTTGACCGGGTCTTCCTTGGCCTGGACATGGGACCCAAACCTACAGAAGAGGCAGCATCTTCCCCTCCCGCCTCCGGCTCCTCAGCAGAAGCCTTAGAGGAGTGCGTGCACAGGCACCAATCTGCTCACCCAGAAGACAGGTGTTCACGGGGCTCCCAGCCCCTCTGCAAGTCCACACCCCTTTTGGCTGTTCACCACTGGAGGGGCCCGGAGATTTCACTCTCCAGTGGCCCTGGGCCCCAACAAAGACGTGGTCCTGGAAACATGTCACGCTCTTCTTCCTCCCCTCTCCAGCCCCCTTCGGAGACGAGGGTGACCGAGTGGCTTCCTTCTGGAGAGCAGCAGCTGGCCATGTGCTGCAGACAGTCCAGAAATAAACCCGCCGGAGGAGGAGCCCAGGCAGAGGTGCTCGCTGATGAGATCGAGGAGGGCACTGGGGTGAGAGATGGCGGGCCTCCCATCCCCTATGGTTGTCATAGTAACAACCTTGAAAGCAGGTGCTCCTAGGTCCCCATGTACAGGTAGGAAGAGCGAGGCACCGGTAAGTGCAGGAACTTCCCCCAGAGCCAGCACGTGGCCGGCCAGAGGTGGGCTGGCCACCTGGCTGCAGGGCTTGCCCCCAATCTACACCTCTAGTTGGTGTCTCACCAGGTCCCCACACGCGCAGGGTGTCTTCCCTGTACACCTCGCTCTCCGGGCCTGTCGCCCGTGCCCGACATCGCCGCTCCCGTCCATCTGCGGTCTCTGCCCCCGTCAGGCCCTCTCCCAGCCATTTCCTGCTGCTGGAAGATTAGCATAAGTGCTGAAAAATGATGACAGCAGGACGAGGAAAGTCACAAAAGTTGGCCCAAATGAAGGACAGTTAAGTCTCGCCATCTGCAGTGGTCGGGCCCTGCCCCAATCAGTGCATTCCGAGCGGTCAGTGGGGACATGCGGCTGGGCTCCTGCTGCCCTGGCCGGGCAGCCTCCGCAGATCAGTCTGCACACGTGTTCTCCGGGTCTCTGTCTGCAGACTCATTGAGGACACACAGGGGAGTCTTCCTGCGGGAACTCCCGCCAGCAGCTCGGCCACTCGTGCCCGGACAGAGCGTGCCTGGCACTGGCCTTTCTCTGCAAGGCCCAGGCTGTCTTTCCTTGCTCAGGAACACAAGGCGGCACTTGTGCTGCACGCCCTTGGGGCCGTTTTCAACAGCAAAAAGCACAAAATGCAAAATCTGTGACACCAGCCAGGCCAGGAGAAGGGCAGTGTTGACAGCGTGAGGTTCAAGAGGGCCAAGCGGAGCTTCTCTTCCTGCCGCCTCCTCCTGTGACCTGACCGGGGACCTGCTGAATCTTTCCCCACTGCACACACGCCACTGCCTACGCATGTGCTACTGCGCACATGCCACTGCGCACACACCACTGCGCACGCTCCACTGCACACACTCCACTGCACACACGCCACTGCCTACGCATGTGCCACTGCACACACGCCACTGCGCACACGCCACTGCATACACATGTGCCACTGTGCACACGCCACTGCACACATGCCACTGCCTGCACACACGCCACTGCGCACACACCACTGTGCACATGCCACTGCCTACTCACACACCACTGCCTGTGCACACGCCACTGCGCACACGCATGAATGACGGGAAAAGCACTGAGAGGATGGATTTTGGAGTTACAGATGAGTTTTAGAGAGTGAGTGAATTCACGTTTCTGAAATCTGTGAGTAATTAAGAGTGACTGGACTTTAAATGTTCTAAAGGCGGGTGGGGGCTTAAAGCGGTGAAATTGGACTTGACAGTGGAGACCCTTCCGCAGGAGGACACGGTCAGCGGCAGGTGAGCACATGGAGCCTGGGCCCCGGGACCCGGGCAGGCAGGGGAGGTGCCTGTGACGGCTCGCCCTCCTGTCCCTGCACTTCACTTCCCCTCCACGCCTGCCAGGCCGGCCCGCCTGCCCCCCTGATTTCTGGGAAGCACCCAGAGCAGAGTACTCGCACTGGCTGCTGGGTACTGACTGGGTGGATGGGCTTTGCTAGCACAGCTGGCTTCTTGCCACCCCATTTCGTCAGTCCGTCATCCGTCCATCATCTGCACTACCCGCCCCCTGCCAGCCCACATCCAAAGTAGCCCGCCTCCCGCAAGCATGGCATCCAGAGGTGCCCCCCCCCCGCCCCGCCACCCCTGTGAGAGGTGAGTTACTCTGACCTTTGTCCCCAGTGCGCCGCCTTCTACCCTGGTGACAGCCTCATCACACAGCCCCTCTTGTGTCAGGCCTCCTGATGGTGCTCACAAGAGACACCCACAACCACTGAGCGCCCAGGGCAGGGCGGCCACACAGGAGAAGCCAGGAGGGAAGAGGAGCGGCGCCGGGAGGAGGCCAGCACCCTGGACGGGAGACCCGCACTGCCCTTTGGCTGATGATTCAGAGCCCATCATGTTGAGAGGCCAACAGCCCGGTTTCCATTCTCCTCCTGGCAAAGGGGGGTCGGCAGGGCTGTGCCCCTGGAAGGACCGACTCCGAAATGCCCACTGCAGGCGTCTACCTGGGTCCCAAGGCAGAGCACCCTCCTGGCCCCAGCGCTCAGCTCGCCCACAGAGAAGCCTCCTGCAAGGGGCCCCACGTCTGGAACCAGCTGGACAGCAGGCAAGAAGGGCTGTGGCAGCTCCTGTGGGTCACCAGGAGGCGCCTCCTAAAGCCTCTCTGCTGACCTCCCCTTTCTGCGTGGGCTAGTCCTCACGGTCTGGTCCATCCCTGTAGCCTTGAGGCATATGCTGGACAGATGTCATTATTACCCAACTAAGGCCCAGAGCAGGCGAGGGCGGCGGCACCACCAGGTGAGGAGAGCCGCTTGGAGCCAGTGTCAGGGCGCCAGGCCAGCCCGGCCCTGAGCTGAACGCCAGCTGGTCTGCTGACCATGCTGACCATCCAGTGGCTAACAGCTCTGAGCTCCACAGGACTCGTGTGTCCCCTGTGGGTCTTTAGGCCACTGAGCCTGCCAGCACCTGAGCAGGGGACAGCAGAGGACCCCGAGCCAGGGAAGGTGAGGAATAATTCCACGTTCTCACAGGGAGTCTCGTTACCCCTAGACCAGCACAGCGTCCCGAGGAGCCAACAAGGCCCCGGGCTAGCGACCTTCCCCACCCTAGAGCCCCCATTCCTGGGATCCTCTACCCCCACCCCTAGGGTCACCAGAGCCCAATACTGACCAACTGGGGCCGTGGGCATGCCCAGTAGTGAAAATGCCTGAGTGGGGTCCCTACCACCGCCCCTTCCAACAAGTCTTTCCTCGAGGCAGGGTTAGGGGGAGGTAATATCATGAGCAGGACAGGCTGGAGGCCTCTCCTAAAGGCTTTGGGGAAGGAAGAAGAGAAGGGGAAGAAAGGGAGAGACAGAAGGAGAGAGAGAGAGGGAGAAAGAGAGGGACGGAGAGAGGGAGGGGAGGGGGAGAGGGAGGGAGAGGGGAAGGGGGAGAGGGAGGGGAGGGGGGAGGGGAAGGGGAGGAGGGGGAGAGGGGAGGGGGAGGGGGGAGGGGGAAGGGGAGGGGGAGGGGGAGGGGGAGGGGGAGGGGGAGGGAGGGGCAATACAAAGAAGAGCTGAGACTCAGTCTGTGATGAGGCAAAGGCTTCCAGGGGTCCCATGAGCATGCGCCCACATCTAAGCCCAGGATGGCTTCACTGTCCCCCAACTCAACAAGCTATCGGGGAGGACACCAGGAGTCTGAACAAACACAAGTTTCTCCCCTCTCCTGTCTCCTCTTCCTTTTCTCCCCCTGCCCCTCCTCATATCTGCCCTGTCTCCCTCTACCTTCTCTCCCCTTCTCTCTCCCTTTCCTTCCCCTCCCCCTTCTCTCTCTCTCTCTCTCTCTCTCTCTCTCTCTCTAAAAGGAAGAAGTTTGAGCCCAGGCATCATGGCTCAATGGTTGAGCCTCAACCTTTGAACTAGGAGGTCACAGTTCGCTTTCCGGTCAGGGCACATGCCCGGGGTTGTGGGCTCGATCCCCAGTGGGGTGCGTGCAGGAGGTAGCCGATCAATGAGTCTCTCTCATCATTGGGGTGTCTATCTCTCTCTCCCTCTCCCTTCCTCTCTGAAATCAGTAAAGATATTTAAAACACACAAAAAAGAAAAGTAAAAAAGGAGCTCGAGGCCTTTGTGAACAATCTGATGAGAACAAGAAGCTGACTTTTTGGAACTTCAGGAGGAGCAAGTGGGGAGAGTGCTCTGTGGACATGCCCTGCCTCAGGGCCAGAGCCCAGGCCATGAAGATGCATTCCTCCCCGAGGCCTGACTGCGCAGCATCGGGAACCTACCCACGAGCTGTAGCTGTACACCGAGCTGTAGCTGTACATCGAGCTGTAGCTATACACCGAGCTGTAGCTGTACACCGAGCTGTAGCTATACATCGAGGTGTAGCTGTACATCAAGTTGTAGCTGTACACAGAGCTGTAGCTGCACACCGAGCTGTAGCTGTACACAGAGCTGTAGCTGTACACAGAGCTGTAGCTGCACACCGAGCTGTAGCTGTACACAGAGCTGTAGCTGTACACCGAGCTGTAGCTGTACATCGAGCTGTAGCTGTACACAGAGCTGTAGCTGTTCACAGAGCTGTAGCTGTACACAGAGCTGTAGCTGTACATCGAGCTGTAGCTGTACACAGAGCTGTAGCTGTACACCGAGCTGTAGCTGTACATCGAGCTGTAGCTGTACACAGAGCTGTAGCTGTACACAGAGCTGTAGCTGTACATCAAGCTGTAGCTGTACACAGAGCTGTAGCTGTACATCGAGCTGTAGCTGTAAACAGAGCTGTAGCTGTACACCGAGCTGTAGCTGTACACAGAGCTG
Organism: Myotis yumanensis; assembly: GCF_028538775.1. NCBI lineage: Eukaryota > Metazoa > Chordata > Mammalia > Chiroptera > Vespertilionidae > Myotis > Myotis yumanensis. The sequence continues at coordinate 1,916,086 of NW_027223760.1, forward strand.
TAGCTGTACACAGAGCTGTAGCTGCACACCGAGCTGTAGCTGTACACAGAGCTGTAACTGTACACAGAGCTGTACATCGAGCTGTAGCTGTACACAGAGCTGTAGCTGTACACAGAGCTGTAGCTGTTCACAGAGCTGTAGCTGTACACCGAGCTGTAGCTGTACACAGAGCTGTAGCTGTACACCAAGCTGTAGCTGTACACCGAGCTGTAGCTGTACACAGAGCTGTAGCTGCACACCGAGCTGTAGCTGTACACAGAGCTGTAGCTGTACACTGAGCTGTAGCTGTACACCGAGCTGTAGCTGTACACTGAGCTGTAGCTGTACACAGAGCTGTAGCTGTACATCGAGCTGTAGCTGTACACAGAGCTGTAGCTGTACATCAAGCTGTAGCTGTACACAGAGCTGTAGCTGTACACCGAGCTGTAGCTATACACAGAGCTGTAGCTGTACATCAAGCTGTAGCTGTACACAGAGCTGTAGCTGCACACCGAGCTGTAGCTGTACACAGAGCTGTAGCTGTACATCAAGCTGTAGCTGTACACAGAGCTGTAACTGTACACAGAGCTGTAGCTGTACACAGAGCTGTAGCTGTACACAGAGCTGTAACTGTACACAGAGCTGTAGCTGTACACAGAGCTGTAGCTGTACACAGAGCTGTAACTGTACACAGAGCTGTAGCTGTACACAGAGCTGTAGCTGTACACAGAGCTGTAACTGTACACAGAGCTGTAGCTGTACACAGAGCTGTAGCTGTACACAGAGCTGTAACTGTACACAGAGCTGTAGCTGTACACCGACCGATTTGTCGCAAGGACAGGCAGGAGAGGCCTCTGCCCCTGGCCCTGAGATTTCCACAGCTGACCAGTCCTGGTCTCGGCCCTGGCTGTGAGCAGGGGCTGCACCCGCCCTGGATGTGCACTCAGCAGAACAGGCCTGGCACGGAGCAGGGCAGCTCAGGACCCCGGGGCTCTGACAGGAGAGGGGCGGGGCACACACCCAGATGGAGGGCTCCTCCCTCCTTCCTCACTCGCTCCCGCCCCCAGCCCCAGCCCCAGCCCTAGTCTTGATCTGCTCTGAAAGGGCTCGGCCCAGGCCTGGGTCCCCCGTGGGTCCCTCCCCAGCACTCGGTCACGGGCACCCACCTGGCCATGTCCTGGGGACCAAGCCTCCCACCCCCGAGGCCCCGCCCACAGCAGGAGTCCTGGCTGGGCCTGGACAGGGGCTGTCACTGCCCCGCAAGACGGTGTGGACGATGCGCCGCCTCAGCATCCTCCTGGGGAGGACGGGGAAGACGCCTGCCCCCTGCGGGGTGATGCCAACGAGCAAGAGACACCTGCCCTGCCCCTCCCGGGATGCCCTCCTCCTGGGAAGTCTGTAACCGGGCTCGGATCCTGAGAGGACAGTGGGTACCATGGCCAAGGACATGTGGCGTGTACGGAGCACAGAAGACCCTGACTGACCCCGGGGAGGCTGACACCCAGCACCCACTTCATAGACAAGAAGACCAAGTCTGCCCCTGGAGTGACGGCAGGGCTGCGACTTAGGCCCGGGGTCTGGTGCTGCTCCGGCCGTGACAACAGCAGTTCCCTCGGTTACAGATGCGTCAAGGCCCTCCCCCCACCCCTGCTGCCTGGTGGTTACTTGGAGACACGTGGGAAATGCTCCCTTAGGTAACATGCAAGTAGGGAATTGTATCCCTTCTTTCCGATGGTCACGCGGCCAGCCCAGCCCCTGCCCTCTGGTGCCCCACAAAGCTTCGCTCTGTGCCAGGGCACCTGTCATTCTTCTCCACCTCACGACATTCCTGTGGCCCCACATGGCACGGGGGTGAGATTTTACTCCCTCTCCTGCCACTGACTTAGAGCTGCCGCCGCCAGGAAGGTCACACAGGCCAGGTCAGGCCCATGGCGGCTTCCGGAAACCACAGCTCACCCGCCGGGTGCTCCCGCGGGCTGGGCCTCTCCCACGCCCCCAAGCCCTCTCGACACGTCTGAGTGAGAAAGCCAGCGTGACTGTGCAGGGTCAGCAGCCCCAGGGCGGCCCTGTGACCAGCCTGTGGACGGGTGCCACTCGCCGCCCCATGTGCTTTCTCACCCGGGCTGAGGCCGGCTTGTTCCGATTCTGTCAGTTCCAGACTCCCACAGGTTCTGAATGGGACAGCGAGCAAAGCTGGGTATTGAGAGAAGCTGGCACTTGTGGTCCCATTGTCCCCAATGAAAGTGGCTTCCGTGCCCAGACCTTCCGAGCAGTCCACGCCTGAAGGTCACCAGCAGTGTGACCGAGCCAGCGCGGGCAGGGGCTGAGCAAGTCTCTGGAAAATGAAGATCCCTTTGTTGCCCAGCCTGGAAGGGCAGAAATTGCCATTTGAGATTTGCCTCAACAGCAGGAAGCTCGCCCCCTCGAAGGTGGCAGACCCCGGGGGCCTGTCAGCACCGGGCAGGACCAGCAGTGCGGCGCTCAGCAAAGGCCATCATCCCGTCACAGACAAAGGCCACTGTGGTCCAGAGACAGTGGCAAGAAAGAGGTGTTTGTTTGGAAGGCCACCGACTCAGCGGGGCCTAAACGGAGATGGCACTGAGCGCTCTGCATCCCTAGAGTGGCCCACCCCGCCCAGCATCTCCATGGAGTGAAAATCCAGCCACCGCTCATTATTCGTGCTCGTGTTTCCTTCTGGTGTGTGTTCGAGTCCAGCTCAGTGCCCAGCTTGTGCTGCTCCACACACGCAGGATGGGGAGGGAGGGTTGGATGTAGCTCCTCCCTGGAGAATCTTCACCATAAAGCAAGGTTCTTGGCATCTGAGCCAGGAAAGGACAGTGAGGCCACGGGTCTAGTCCCCAGCCCAGAACCAAAGCCCCCGGTGGCCGCCCAGCTGCTGCCCTGACCCGTCAGTGTGCCCACCCTGGGGCCTGTGAGGCCAGGTCTGCGGGAAGCCAGGAGCCGGGAGCAGACCTGAGCCCATCTTCCCAGGGCGGCCCTCTCTTCTGCCCAAGGACCTCCAACAGGCCCTTCTCTTTCTTGTCAGCACAGGGGCCCGGCTTGCCTCCTTAGTCACTTCCCCTCCAAAGGGAAGCGCACATTTCAGCACCCAGAGAGCCTGGACACAGACACAGAGGCTGGGGGTGGGGCTGCCTGCTCATCAGTGACTTGCTGCTCTTTGCCCTTGTCCGCCTGATGGGCAGTGGAAGGCAGTGACTGGGCTCGTGCAGAACAACGAGGTTCTGTGGGCAGCACCAGGGGGGAGAGCTGGGGAGTGAGCCCTCAGAAAAGCTGCACACGTGGGCTGGGGACCGGAAGTGCGGTGTCTCCTGCGGTCTTCCCAAAGGCAAGCACGTGCTGGAGGTGGGCTGACCACAGAGGAGGGGACACAGTGACCGGGTGGGAAGGCGCCTGAGCCAGGGTCAGCGTGGATCCTGCCATCTCTCCAGCCTGCAGAGCCAGGGCTCCCACCGGGCCGTGACCCCCTCTCTCCCAGGGCCTCCGATCCCTCACCTGGCTGGGGAACCTGTCTGGGGTGACTGTGCCCTCCCTCTGGGACAGGTGGGGACACAGAGAATGGACAGAGGGGACTTGGAGAAGAGCAGATGGAGAGCCTTTCTCAGGGTGATGGGGCAGGCAGAACGCTTTCAAAGTGAGAGACAGAGCTGGGTTCTGAGACCCTTCGAAAGCCCCTCCCCGGCCTCAGCCAATTGGCTGGTTCATTGCCTGACACCTTAATCTGACCAATTGGGACCATCCTGGGGCGGGGGGGGGGGGGTGGGGGGGCGGGGGGCGGGCAGGGGGCGGGGGATGATGGACATTGCTGGTGAGGTGGAGGCTCACAAAGCTTTAAGAGGCACTAATACTCAGCCCGCCGCCCTGCCCAGGGGATGAGCATCGACCTATGAACCAGGAGGTCATGGTTCGATTCCGGTCAAGGGCACATGCCAGGGTTGTGGGCTCAGCCCCCAAAGGGGGTGTGCAGGAGGCAGCCAATCAATAATTCTCCCCCATCATTGAGGTTTCTATCTCTCTCTTCCCTCTCCCTCCCTCTCTGAAATCAATAAAAAAATATTTTTTTAAAGATACACTAATATTCAAATGACTGGGTCAGAACTTAAAAAAAACATATAAAGAGTCTAGATATATAACAAAAACTAGTGAGATGGGATTTATCCAGCCTGATTACAAAATGCTAACCCCAAGTCCAACGTGTGTGGTCAGCTGGGAAAGTCACGAAGACAACCCAGGGATGCGGTGGCCAAGGCGGCCCGGCTGAACACCCACAAATAAAAATCAAGCAAGTGCGGGCACCGGTGACGGAACTTGACACTCAGTCCGTGGCTGGTCCAAGCAAATCTAGCCGATTGGGTCCAGGCCTGGACACTGTGAAGACCAGCTCTTAAGCAAGCTAGTCTGGATCCCAGGGGAACGCCCAGAACAGCCCCAGAAAGCTAGGCACACCTGGACACGCTGCAGCCCACTGGCCGGAAGGTCAGCTCTGTAGCCACTCCCAAATCTACCGTTGATTCGCTGTGTGACTTTCAACAGCTACTTAACCTCTCTAAACCTCTGTTTTCTTATCTGAAAAAGAAGCATAGTTTAGAAACTACTCTAAATGACACAACTACTGAAATCATTAAGCCTGTCTCAAAGTACTTAGCAAAGTCGTGAAATAGTAATTATGATTATTATTGTCATCATCATCATCATTGTGCTGAAAAAGATGTCTGGACAGAATGAGCACAATAGCCGTCTTCCGATGCTCGTCCCGCGGGAGACGGAGGAGGACGCTGGGGGCGGAAAGTTGACCAGGAATTAGGGGACACACCACTGAACAGTGACCCCCTCCAGGCTCTGATTCTGGTGCAAGTGCTGAGCCCCTGCTCACAGGGTCCGACTGCAGAAACCAATGCAGGTGCCACAGAGCAGTCCCTGCAGTGCCGGCCTTGGAGACGCCCCCGCCCCGCCCCGCCCCGCCTGTGACCACCGTCTGCTCTTTCTCATCCTCCTCCTGCAGCTTCGGTATTGAATGGCTGCGCAGGTGCCCTGCTTTCCCGATGCCCAAGGTGCACTGCCCCCGAGGAAGCCCCTTCTCGGAGAACCAGCTCCCCGGCCCCACCCTCAGCTTCCGGCTGCACGACACCTGCAGTGACTCCGGGGCCACCACACGGTCCCCTCTGCCAGCGACACCGCTTCCCAGAACTCTTAGCAGAGAGCTGAGCAGGCGCCTTCCCAGCATCGCTCCAGCGGATGTGCGCCACGCAGGCCTGAATCACGGCACTCATTTCAGTGGAAACAAATTTCTCACAGAATTTCCCTGCTCCATTTCAGTCTTCAAAGCCCTTCTTTTAGCCCCACACATTCCCTTTCCGAGGGATTATAAAAGCAATGCTTGCTCATTGTACAGAATTTGGAGGCTACAGGAAGATAGCTTTTAATATCCCTAATTCCACCAACTGGAGCTACGCAGTGACTATTTCATGGAACATGTTACATAGTGACCTTCATTTTATATTGGCGTATAAGTCTCCCGAGTACTGGCATCCTTTCTGTCGTTTACCGTTACATTATGCAAATTTTCCAACTCATTAGATATGCTGATATTCCACTACAAACATGAATAGGGCTATGTCATTGGACAATCCCCTATTTTAGCTATTTATGTTGTCTCTAATTTTTTGGTATTATATACAACATTGAAATAAAAATGCTTATTGTAGCTTTTTATTATTTCTTTAGGATGAATTCCTAGGAGACACTTATTGGTAGGTCAAATGGTTAAAGCATTAAGAAACTTGATAAAAAGTCGCCAAAACCGGTTTGGCTCAGTGGATAGAGCGTCGGCCTGCGGACTGGGGGGTCCCGGGTTCGATTCCGGTCAAGGGTCAAGGGCATGTGCCTGGGTTGCATGTGCAGGAGGCAGCTGATCGATGTTTCTCTCTCATCGATGTTTCTAACTCTCTATCTCTATCCCTTCCTCTCTGTAAAAAATCAATAAAATATATTTAAAAAAAAAAAAAGAAAGAAACTTGATAAAAAGTAATAAAATAGTCTCCAGAAAATTGTACCAAGTTACTCAGAGCGAGGTGTGAAAATTCTGGGCTGGCTATTAATTTCATTATTGTCTCTCACAGATGCAATCATTGAAAAATTTTTATTTTACTGTGAATTATTTTATTACTAATGGGATTGAGCACTGTACTTATTTTTATTGGCCATTTGTCTTACTTCTGCGAATTGTCAATGGATGCCATCTGCTCAATTATCTCCTTGGATGTCCAACTTTTTCTTATTGATCCTTAAGAGCATTTTATATTTAAGAACTTGAACTATTCGTCATGTATTTTTCCCAGTAGATTTTGTTTGCCTTTTAACTTGAAACATTATTGTTAATTTGCAGATATCTTAAATGTAATATAATCAAACCTATTGATCTTTGTTTTTATGGGGTCTTCTCCATTCTAAGATTAGGTAAGTATGGCTCTTTCTCCCCTCTAATTCTTTTATGGGTCTTTTTTCCACAGGGAGTTATTGAATCAACATGAAATCTATTTTGGTGCCTGAGGGGCAGCAGAATTCTAAGTCTTCTTTTCCAAACAGTAACCTCACAGTAACCTGCTCTCCCAGCACCACTCACTGAAAACCCACTTTCTCCCTAATGTGAAATGTTCACCTTATTTGTTATTTGACAATTATCAAAATTGTCCTGACATATTGGGACTGTTTCTTGGTTTCAAGTTTCGTTTGTTGCTCCAGCTTTTTCATACTATTTGATTTACTACTTCTTGATAACACATTTATTTTGGTAGACAAATACACCATTAATTTTATTTTCCAAAAATTTTGTCTGTTTCTACCTATTTGCTATATCTTGAAGAATCACTTGATTAAGTTCCAAAAACATCCTGACATGATTTAGGTTAAAACTACTATGTTTTTATAATATTAGGTCTTTACATTTGGGAACATGGTGTAGCTCTCCATTTAGTTAAATGGGAAAAAAAATTGGTTGGTTGTCATATGAGTTCTCTATGTTTCTTAAATGTATTCTAAGATATTTTATATACTATAGTGAATACAATCTTCCCTCTCTTAAGGTCTTAAACTAGCTATTGCCAACATCTGAAACACTTATTTGCTAAATGATTTTATGCTGTAACTAGCCACTTTAGTACAAACTGTCTCAATAGTTCCAATAATATTTTCAATTTACTCTCTTGAGATTTTTTAGGTGGACAATAAAAACATCTATAGATTATGGGGTTTTTTTCTCTACCTTCTGGAGGCATATATTATTTATGTTTTTCTTATCTTATTGCATTGTCTACAATGTGTAGGCCAGTGTTAGAGCAGGGAAATCAGCTCTCTTGCTTTGTTCCTAAATTTAATAGGGATCTTTTGACTGTGTACCCTGATGTCTGACATTAGGTTTTAGTTTAAAAGACAGAATATTTACCAAGTTAAGAAAGAATTATCCTACTCCTAACCTGCTAAAACTTCTTTATTCATCATAAATAGAGTCTCTTAGAAAATTATCAAAATGAACATTTTGTTACTCTTTTTAGGCCTGCTGATGTTGTAATTATATTAATAGTCCCCTATATTAAGCCATCATCTCATCTGGACATAAATCTTTTTTGAAATCAGGATGGATTATTCTTTCAATATTCTGCTGGATTTGATTAAGTAGTATTTTATTTATAATTTAATAAATAAGTGAGAGTAGTCTGTAATTTTTCATACTATTTGGTCAAGGTTTATATAAGAACTATTCTAACAATAAAATGATTCATTGGGGACTTTCCATTTCCTATCTGAGTGAACAAACATGAAACAACATGAAAATTATATTTTCCAAATCAACGAGACGCCAACGAACACCTGTCAGAATGGCCAAAACCCAGGACACTGTCAACACCAAGTGCTGACGAGGATGCTGAGCAGCAGGACGCTCCCTCGCTGCTGGTGGGAAGGCAGCATGCTTCCAGCACTTCGGAAGACACTTCTGCAGTTTCCTGCAACACTGAACATACTCTCACCACCTGACGAATTAGCATGCCCCCTTAGGTCCACACAAAAACCTGCCCACAGATGTTTACAGCAGCTTTATTCTTAATCGCCAAAACCTCAAAGCAACCGGATGGCCTTCAGGAGGCAATGGATAAATAAACTGTGGTCTATCGGACAGTGGAATATCAGCACCAAAAAGAAATGAGCTATCAAGCCATGAGAAGACATGGAGGAACTTCTGAGTGAAAGAAGCCAGTCAGAAAGGCTATATTATGTGATTCCAACTCTATGACAATCTGCAAAAAGGCAAAACTACGGAGACAGTAAAAAGATCAGAGGTTGCCCAGGGTTGAGGGGTGAGGAGGGATGACTAGGGGGAGCACAGAGGATTTTCAGGGCAGTGAAACTACTCTGTATGATACTATGATGGTGGAGACATGTTATTATACATTTATCCAAACCCATAAAATGTACACCACCAGGAGTGAATCCTAATGTAATTGGATGGTAGTGACATGTCCATGTAGTTGTAGACTCATCCATTGCAACAAGTGTTCCAGCTGGTGGGGGGTGTTGGTAGTTGGGGAGAGTGTGGGAAAGGGGCAGGAAGTGTATCGGAAATCTCTGTACCTTTCTCTCAATTTTTCTGTGAACATGAAACTGCTCTAAAAAATAAAGCCTGGCCCTGGACAGTGTTGCTCAGTAGTTAGAGCATCGGCCCACACTCAAAAGGATCACAGGTTCAATTCCTGGTCAAGGACATGTACCTGGGTTTCAGGTTGGATCCCCAGTACCAACCTTGTGGAAAGCAACAAATAGATATGTCTTTCATATCAATGTTTCTCTCTCCCACCCCCTGCACTCCCTCCCTTCCTTCCACTCTCACTAAAAATCAGTGGGAAAATATTCTTAGTGAGGATTTAAAAATGAAGAAAAGATCGTATTGAGCCAATCTTTATTTTCCAGGAAATAATCCAATTTCTCAAACTTATAATTTATAAGCAGAGTATAATAACCATGAACATTCCTACATTTACTTTTAATAACTTCATCTCTACAATCAGCATTTCTAATTTAGAATTGTATGCATTTCTCTTTTTTGTTTGACTTATTGGATGTTTTATTTTTATTGGGTTTTCCCCAAAACAACCAATTTATACTTTATAAGGAATTTATAACCCCTTTGGCTACTCCATTTTCTAACGCATTCGTTTCTGTACACAGCATTTTCTTGTCCTGCTTTTCTTGCTCGGTGTGTACACTAATTGTCTCTGCCCCTTTCTAAACTGCTTAAGTACCTAGTGTACTTGTTTGCATGTCCCCTGTATGGTAATGAGTGACTTGAACACCATAAATTTCCATCGACACTGCTTTGGCCACTCCCGTATGACTTGCTATACAGGTTCCATCAATGCTAACTAAATGGTAAGTGCCATTTTTATTTCCTCCTTAATGCAACTTATTTTGTTGCATGATTCTTAATTCCCAAAAGTTTTAGGGTTGCAGTTAAAGTTCTGGTCAAAGTGGAAGTAGCATTTGATCCTGATCTGAATGGATGGAGATGGAGGATAGAGGGAACCACAAGAACAAAGACACAGAGATGAGCAAAGTTCGAGTAGGCACCCAATCCGGTGTGCTGGAGTCCGGTCTGCAAGGAAGGCGCCCTCGGGACAGGGGTCCAACTGCCAGTCCTCACCGCCACTGACAACACTAATTGGTGTTAGGGTCTCTCTCTCTCTCTCTCTCTCTCTCTCTCTCTCTCTATGGCATCCCTATATCTATCTCTTTGGGGGAAAATTAAAGCAAAACTTTCTTTATAAAGGAAAAAAGATAGATGACATGATACTATATATAGAAAACCCTAAAGATTACACACAAAAAACACTACTAGAACTGATGAATGAATTCAGTAAAGTAGCAGGATTCAAAATAAATCTCCAGAAATCAGTTGCATTTTTACACACTAATAATGGACTATCAGATAGGTAAACTATAAGAAAACAATCCCATTACAATTGCATCGAAAAAATAAAATACCTAGGAATAAGTTTAACCAAGACTTATACTCAGAATATTATAAGACATTGAAGAATGAAATTGGAGAAAATACAAAGAAGTGGAATCATATACCATGTTCATGGATGGGAAAATTGACATCATTAAAATATCCATACTACACAAACAATCTATTAATTCAATGCAATTCCTATCAAGATACCAATGGTGTATTTCACAGAATTAGAACAAACATGCAAACTATACCACAAAGCCATAGCAATCAAAGTAGCCCAGTACTGGCAACCTACACTTTTATGGTCAATTAATATTTGACAGCCCTGCCAGTGTGGCTCAGTGGTTGAGCAACAACCTATGAACCAGAGGTAATGGTTCGCTTCCCAATCAGGTCACATGCCCAGGTTGTGGGCTCAATCCCCAGTTAGGGGGCATGCAGGAGGCAGCCAATCAATGATTCTCTCTCATCATTGATATTTCTATCTCTCCCTGTCCCTTCCTCTCTGAAATCAATAAAAATATATTTTAAAGTATTTTTTTAAAATATTTCACAAAGGAGGCAAGAACACAATGGGGCAAAAGTAGTCTATTCAATAAATGTTGTTAGGAAAATTAGATACATGAAACTAGACCACATTCTTACATCACACACAAGAATAAACTCAAAATGCATTAAGACTTAAATGTTACACTCAAAACCATAAAAATCCTAGAAGAAAACGTAGGCAGTAAAATCTCAGACATTCCTCATAGCAATATTTTTTCTGATATATCTTCTCCAACAAGGGAAACAAAAGAAAAAAATAAACAAATGGGACTACATCAAACTAAAAAGCTTCTGCACAGCAAAAGAAACCATCAACAAAATGAAAAAACAACCCATTGTATGGGGCCAATGATACATCTGGTAAGGGGTTAATATACAAAAATTATAAAAAACTTATAAAACTCAATACCAAAAAACGACAACAAACAATCTAATTTAAAAAATGGGCAAAGGACCTGAATAGGCACTTCTCCAAAGAGGACATACCAATAGACATATGAAAATGCTCAACATCACTACTCATCAGAGATGCAAATACAAACCACAATGAGGTATCACCTCACACCTGTCAGAGTGGCTGTCATCAATATATCAACAAACAACAAGTGCTGGTGAGGATGTGGGGGAAAGGGCACCCTCGTGCCCTGCTGGTGGGAATGCAGATGGGGGCAGCCACTGTGGAAGATGGTTTGAAGGGTCCTCAAAAAATTAAAAAATGGAACCGCTGTTTGACCCAGTGATCCTACTTCTGGGAATTTATCTGAGGAAACCAGAAACACAAATTCAAAAGAATATATGCATCTCTGTGTTCACTGCAGTGTTTTTTACAACAGCCAAGATTTAGCCCCTCAGTAGATGGGTGGATAACAAAAGCTGTAGTACATTTACACAATGGAATGCTACTTGGCCGTAAAAAAGAAGATTTTACCCTTTGAGACATCATGGAGGGAACTGAAGAGCATTATGCTAAGTGAAATAAGCCATTAGAGAAAGACAAGTACCATATGATTTCACTTATACGTAGAATCTAATGAACAAAATAAACTAGTAAACAAAATAGAACCAGACTCATATACAGAGAACAGACCAACAACTGTCAGAAAGAAGCAGGGTAGGGAGACTGTGTGAAAAAGGTTAAGAGATTAAGCAAAAAACAACAAAAAACTCAGCGGTTCTCAACCTGTGGGTCGCGACCCCTTTGGCGGTCGAACAACCTTTCACAGGGGTCGCCTAAGACCATCCTGCATATCAGATATTTACATTACGATTCATAACAGTAGCAACATTACAGTTATGAAGTAGCAACGAAAATAATTTTATGGTTGGGTCACAACATGAGGAACTGTATTTAAAGGGCCAGAAGGTTGAGAACCACTGTCATAGACACAAACAACAGTATGATGATCACCAGAGGGAAGCGGGGGAGGGGGTTAGGAGAGGTTATAGGGGGGATAAATGATGATGGAAGGAGACTGCACTTGGAGTGGTGACCACACAATACAATAGAAGATATAGCGTTGCACACCTGGAACCTATATAACTTTATTAACCATTGTCACTCAAACGAATTCAATAAAAAAATGTTTAAGGGAAAAAGCACTGTTTTAAAAACGTAAAGCTCTCATATCATGGGGATTCCCAATAAAAAATCTCATCGCCATTCACACACTGAGACGGACGTCAGCAACTCAAGCCATTTTCTTTGCCCCGCAAGACGACTCAGGCTGAGGGCCAGGCTCAGGGATGGCCTCAGCGTCAGGACCTCCCCCTCCGCCATCGCCGACCACCCACTCACCCCACTAGCAGCTGAAATGCGGGCACCACGCATGAGTCACCCTAGAGACTAAAGCCATCTGAAAACAAAGTATATGTCAAAGCTTCCCAGTGTTCCCCTCGCAGCTTGGGGGGCGGGAGGGGACTCCTGCCCCTGGACCCTGCCCACACCGGCACCCTGGCTGGGACACAGGCCAGACGTGAGTTTCCACATGATGGTGTGCACTGCCCACTGACGTCCTGTCCCGGGCGGTTTAATCATTTCTCGAAAACAATGCATGGAAAACAAAGTTCTTTGGACCCACTCAGAGGCTGAAAGGCCTTGGCTCTTCGAGGCCGACAATGGAAGAAAGACTGCAAACAGATAGGAAAGAAAACACGATTAAATCACAGAGGTGACACAAAATCAATCGAAGCCGGGCCGGTCGATACTCCTTCACTCGGGGCTGTGGGCAGCGCCCGCGTGTTTTCAGATTGCCCCCGATTGCTTCCTTTTGCACTGGACAAAGGGACTTTGGGGGGGAAAGGGGCCGGCCATTTCCCGACATGTCTCACCGGCTCCTTCGCGGGTGGTGACAGGTCTGCCCCTCGGTGGGCAGTGTAGGCGGTCAGCCGCAGCCCTGTGCACAGAGGAGCTCAGTCACAGTGACCGAGCTGACCTCTAGGAAAATCAAGGAGCTGGTTCGCTGCCCACGGCAACGGTGGAGGTGCAGGCCCCTCCCCGCGCTGGCTCTGCATCACGGAGCACTGGACCCTGGCCCGCCCACAGAGCAGACTCCACAGATGCAGAGCAGCCCACCAGCAAACCCTGCTTCACCGCCCGTATCCGCAAGGAGGGACCTTCACACCGAGAAAGGGGCTTGGGTTCGAGCAGTGACTCCGCAGCCAACTACCAAGGACCTTAAGCTCCTTAAGCTCCCGGGGCCTCTTTTCATCTCTTCAACGAGGCTGCAGCTACAGTGATCTTAAGACCGTTTCTAACCGCCGAAGTCCTCATCCTAGGAAATTGGACAGAAATGCCCGTGGAGCATTTGCACTTGGCGGTGATCAAACCAGTGATGGGCGGCTCTTGGGACATTTTTCAAACCCTCTGGAAAAACCACACCTGAACAGTTTCAAAAACACACCTGAACTGTGGGGGGACACACCTGAACTGTGGGGGACACACCTGAACAGTGGGGGGACACACCTGAACTGTGGGGGACACACCTGAACTGTGGGAGACACACCTGAACAGTGGGGGGGGGGACACACCTGAACTGTGGGGGGACACACCTCAACAGTGGGGGGACACACCTCAACAGTGAGGGGGGTTCACACCTGAACTGTGGGGGGACACACCTCAATAGTGGGGGGACACACCTGAACAGTGAGGGGGGGGACACACCTAAACAGTGGGGGGACACACCTGAACAGTGGGGGGGACACACCTGAACAGTGGGGGGGGACACACCTGAACAGTGGGGGGACACACCTGAACAGTGAGGAGGGGACACACCTGAACTGTGGGGGGACACACCTGAACAGTGAGGGGGGACACACCTGAACAGTGGGGGGACACACCTGAACAGTGAGGGGGGACACACCTGAACTGTGGGGGGACACACCTGAACAGTGGGGGACACACCTGAACTGTGGGGGGACACACCTGAACAGTGAGGGGGGACACACCTGAACAGTGGGGGGACACACCTGAACAGTGAGGGGGGACACACCTGAACTGTGGGGGACACACCTGAACAATGAGGGGGACACACCTGAACTGTGGGGGACACACCTGAACAGTGAGGGGGACACACCTGAACTGTGGGGGACACACCTGAACAGTGGGGGGACACACCTGAACAGTGAGGGGGGACACACCTGAACAGTGGGGGGACACACCTGAACAGTGAGGGGGGACACACCTGAACTGTGGGGGGACACACCTGAACAGTGAGGGGGGACACACCTGAACTGTGGGGGGACACACCTGAACAGTGGGGGGACACACCTGAACAGTGGGGGACACACCTGAACAGTGAGGGGGGACACACCTGAACTGTGGGGGAGACACCTGAACTGTGGGGGGACACACCTGAACAGTGAGGGGGGACACACCTGAATGGTGGGGGGGGACACACCTGAACAATGAGGGGGGACACACCTGAACAGTGGGGGGGGACACACCTGAACAGTGAGGGGGGACACACCTGAACAGTGGGGGGGACACACCTGAACTGTGGGGGACACACCTGAACAGTGAGGGGGGACACACCTGAACAGTGGGGGGGACACACCTGAACTGTGGGGGGACACACCTGAACAGTGGGGGGGACACACCTGAACTGTGGGGGACACACCTGAACAGTGAGGGGGGACACACCTGAACAGTGGGGGGGACACACCTGAACAGTGGGGGGGGACACACCTGAACTGTGGGGGGACACACCTGAACAGTGGGGGGGGGACTCACCTGAACTGTGGGGGGACACACCTGAACAGTGAGGGGGACACACCTGAACAGTGGGGGATACACCTGAACAGTGAGGGGGACACACCTGAACAGTGAGAGACACACCTGAACAGTGAGGGGGGGACACACCTGAACAGTGAGGGGGACACACCTGAATTGTGGAGGACTCACCTGAACTGTGGGGCGGGACACACCTGAACTGTGGGGGGGACACACCTGAACTGTGGGGGACTCACCTGAACTGTGGGGGGGGACACACCTGAACTGTGGGGGGGACACACCTGAACTGTGGGGGACTCACCTGAACTGTGGGGCGGGACACACCTGAACTGTGGGGCGGGACACACCTGAACTGTGGGGGGGACACACCTGAACTGTGGGGGACACACCTGAACTGTGGGGGACTCACCTGAACTGTGGGGGGGGACACACCTGAACTGTGGGGGGGACACACCTGAACTGTGGGGGACTCACCTGAACTGTGGGGCGGGACACACCTGAACTGTGGGGGGGACACACCTGAACTGTGGGGGACACACCTGAACTGTGGGGGGGACTCACCTAAACTGTGGGGGACTCACCTGAATGGTGGGGGGGGACACACCTGAACTGTGGGGGGGACACACCTGAACTGTGGGGGACTCACCTGAACTGTGGGGGGGACTCACCTAAACTGTGGGGGACTCACCTGAATGGTGGGGGGGGACACACCTGAACTGTGGGGGGGACACACCTGAACTGTGGGGGACTCACCTGAACTGTGGGGGGGGACACACCTGAACTGTGGGGGGGACACACCTGAACTGTGGGGGACTCACCTGAACTGTGGGGCGGGACACACCTGAACTGTGGGGGGGACACACCTGAACTGTGGGGGACACACCTGAACTGTGGGGGGGACTCACCTAAACTGTGGGGGACTCACCTGAATGGTGGGGGGGGACACACCTGAACTGTGGGGGGGACACACCTGAACTGTGGGGGACTCACCTGAACTGTGGGGGGGACTCACCTAAACTGTGGGGGACTCACCTGAATTGTGGGGGACACACCTGAACTGTGGGGGACACACGTGCAGCATGAGCTGCATGTACCCTGCCATTGACTGAGCACATCACAGCAGCAGGATGTGGCCCGGGCCTGCATTGGTTATTAATAGGGAGACGGTATTTTCAAGACAAAAATAACCTTGTCCTCTGAGCTAAGGAAATGTGAAACCGCACATAAAATATCTGCAATTATCAGCCAAGGGGAGCAGGCCTGTGGTCACTCCGCACAGTTTTCACTGCTTGGGTCACAGGGCCTGTTCTGGACACAAGAGGCCCGGATTCCAGTGTGGGGTGTAACTCAGCCACGGAAACCTGGGCTGCCTGTTACAGGGGACACGGCTGGAGGAGAGAGTCACGTGGGCTGGCGATGGGCCTGTGCGCCTGCGGCGCCCGGGGAAGGGGAAGGGCAGCGTCACCCCCATCCTTGCAGGAGGCGGCAGAGGGCAGGCGCCCAGGCCCCACAGCCACCATCCCTGCTATTCAGAGGGGAGCCAGGGCTGCAGCCTCGGAGCCCCTCTCCTCCCAGGTGACAGGTGTGCTCACCTGCTTCCCAGAGGCTGGAGGCCAGAGAACCCCGACAGGGCACTGGCAGGGCAACACAGCTCACAGCCGTCAACCTCCAACGTTCTTGCACCCATTCTTGTCTTCTCCTTGTGCAGTGGTCGGCAAACTCATTAGTCAGCAGAGCCAAATATCAACAGTACCAAGATTGAAATTTCTTTTGAGAGCCAAATTTTTTAAACTTAAACTATACAGGTAGGTACATTGTTATTAACTTAGTCAGGATACTTCTAAGTCTTAGGAAGAGCCACACTCAAGGGGCCAAAGAGCCGCATGTGGCTCGAGAGCCGAAGTTTGTCGACCATGGTTCTCTAGACCAAGTTGCCCTCCAGCACCTGTGTTTCGATTCTGCACTTCTAACAATTCTCCAAACAGGTAGTATTTGGGGAAGAATGAGATGCTGAGTATCCACCTGCCCGTTTCTTGCTTATTGCCTTAAGGATGTTTCTTCAAGGAATCGTCTGGATTTGAATTTGCTTTGTAAGGTGTGTATGGGCTGTATTGTGTCTTTCCCCAGGTTTGCATGTTGGGATCCTAACCCTAGCACTTCAGGATGGGTCTGTCCTGGGAGACAGACTTTAAAGAGGTTTTAAGGTAAAGAGAGGCCACAGGGCGGCCCTGACCCAATGCAACTGGGGTCCTTATAGGCCGAGAACATGAGGACACAGACACACAGAGAGACGACCGTGTGAGGAGGCAGGAGAGGACGAGAGGCCTCCAAGCACGGGGGCCAGATGAAGAAGTGGGGAGACAGTATTCCAGGGCCCGGGACAGCTGCCCTGGGCGTCGCAGAGGGTGGGAACAGAGAAGGTGGCATCAGGAGGGTGATGGACACGGGCTGAGACCTGGGCCCTGGGTCGGCCAGGCCTCTGGAGCCTTGCTGGCCACGTAAACATCACGCAGCAAGGCTGCCTCTGCCTGAGACCTGAGTGCTCCCTCCTTCACCCCAAAGAGAGGAGACACAGGCTGACTCATCGCACAGTTTGTATTCGTCTCTAAAACGTGCATGTGGACCCTCCAGGTTTTTCAAGGGGAAAGAGAAACTGAGGACAGCCGGTCTGCGGAGGCTGCTGTGCGGGATGGCCCTGCCCCAGGCGGCCTCTGGCCGTGTGCTGAGGTGGGACTGACTGCCTGGAGGGGACATGGTTTTGGAGCTGCCTCGGAAGTGGCCCCCACTCCCGGCAGGGCAGCTGGGTGCGAACTCGCATCCCTCCCTTCTGGCCGCCAACTGGCCGACTGCATGCTCAGCCGCCCAGTGGGATGGAAGCCCTCAGGGTGTGCCTTCTGGGGAACTTTCCTTGCAAAATCAGATTAATTAGTACTGGGCCTCGGCACCAGGTGTACAATGGCAGTCTATTCTCCCGAAGCTGAGCATGAAGAGGCCCGTGGACTATCTATAACCCGTCATGCCCAGCCACTGAGGACCGGTGGCCCTGGGCTCTCTGCTGGCTCTGTTCGTGCGCATGGGGCCTCACGGGGTAGGAGACAGCCTGGGACCCATGAGGTGCCCCACCCAATGCACTCGGGGCCTCCAAGATCCTCAGACAGAAACCTGACCCACTCTACCCCAAGGTGGAATGCCTCAGTTTGGAAAAAGAGAGAGGTCTGATATCAAACTGAGTTCACTCTCTAAGTCAAAATGGACAGCCTTGGGCTCCTGGCCGTGACAATGGAGGCAGTGGGGGGACTGCAGAAAGAGCCCCAACCTGAGTCATTGGGCTCAAATGTCTACTTCATCCTCTGTCCCAGAGGGCAGTACACCGTCTTCCTTACCTCTGCTTCCCTGATAGTCCCAGGGGAAGTTATTCTCTCCCAAAGTAAGTGCTAATTAAACGTTTGCAGACCCTGGCCGGTTTGCTCAGTGGATAGAGCGTTGGCCCACAAACTGAAGGGTCTCGAGTTTGATTCCCAGTCAAGGGCATGTACCTCTGTTGCAGGTTTGATACCCAGCCATGGTGGGGGTGCATGTGGAAGGCAACCAATCGATGTGTCTCTCTCACATGGATGTTTCTCTCTCTCTCTTTTCCCTTCCCTCCCTCTCTCCCTTCCACTCTCTCTAAAAAAAATAAAAATAAAATCAATGGAAAAAATATTCTTGGGTGAGGATTAACAAAACAAAACAAAAAAAATAGCAAAAAATAAATATTTGCAGGATGAATGAATGAGTGAATGAATGAATAGATCCCAGAGGACCAAGCAGGTGCTAACCCTCAGGGGCCTTGAGGACAAGCAGTGACAAATGGGTCCTGAAAGGGCAGAGGCCGTGTATCAGGCGAGGGTGGCACCAGCTCGGCCCTACTACCCACTGTCCCATGCACAAGCCACTGCCATCCACAAGGAGAAAGTTGAGGGCAGTTGCGTTGGTCTGAAAATTTATTCATGGGCCCCAAAGCTTGAATTTCATGTCATTTTCACATGTCATGGAATATTATTCAACTTCTGATTTTTTCCCATCATTTAAAAATGGAAAAACTCCTCCCAGCTCAACAGTCACATGAAAGAAGTGCATGGCCAGGTGGCTGACCTCCAGTTGCAGATGGAGCAGAGCAAGGTCCCAGAAAACCCTGGGCCCTGCGGAAGGATGGAGGTCGGGTCACGCATTTACCCACAGATTTCCGCCACAGTGACAAGCTTCTCTGTTAGCAACACAGACCCTAGCCTGTGGCCACCTGTGAAGCCATGCCACTGCCCAGACCCTCACCTCCACGCACCTCCACCCGCTCCAGGCCCACCCCCTATAGCTGCCTTGAGCTAGAAAGAAGGCCCAGGCATCATGTTCCTGAGGACACTGAGATTGTTTGTTACGCAGCATAAACTTGCCTCACTGTAGATATGACCCTGGTTTCCATGTTCTGGCTTTAGAAATTATCTCTCGATTGCAAATTCAGAAGCAAGGCTGTCCTCCCTGCCCTGCCTCTCACTGCCCCTGAACCACAGGACAACCACGTTTTTCTTACCCTTGTAGATGTGGAGGACGTACTTCTACCAGCTTCACAGGTACCTCTTGATTTTTCCACTCTGTAAATCAGGGTGGCCACTCCTGCTCTCTCCACAACTTTTGCCAATTATAATTTTACTAGAGGCCCGGTGCACAAATTTGTGGACATTGAAAGGAAATTAATCAGAAGAAATATTTTAATATCGCTATTCGCCCTTTCTCTAATAGAAGTGTCAACCAAATTCACGATCGACAATGACATATGGAAACCCATGAGTGCGATTGGCGCCAGCGAGAGCTTTATATGTATCACACATGCGCGAGTCAACTTACCCTTTTACACATATAGAATAAACTTGCTTATTAGACTTGCTTTCTGATTTAGCTGAACTTTTTCTAGCCCAGTGAAGCACCCCAACTTCTCATTCAGGTAATTGTCAGCAACACAGCAGTAAATATCAACACGAAGCAGATTATTATTATAGATCACGCAGGGAGAACAAAGGATAAAATGTTTAACTGCAGCAGTGTTTGACTATATCCTGCGCAGTGAGAAAACCTGAAGTCACTTTCAAGTTTCACCATTTCTTACTTCTTTTCAGTCAGGTCAGGTTTCTAAGCTTTCTAAAGCTCCATTTTCTGGCTAATGAAAAGAAAATAGGATTCCACTGTCTCCTACCTACCTACTCCAGGACTTCTGTGAGGATCAAATGAGATGAGGCTCGGGAAAATGCTTCACAGACATTTGGTTAAAGTGTAAAATGTTTCTACCTGGCTATAAAGCAAGTCATGTTCCTGAGCTAAAGAAACTGCAAGGAGGCTAGTCGCTAGGGAGAGGAAGCCGGGCTATGTGACGTCATTACCCGGACAGACACTTAGCATATTAGCCTTTTATATAGAGAGATTTTTACACTGTCAGGAAGGCTAGCATCGGCATTCAATCTTGACACCAACATGAAGTATTCTGGGCTTTATTCCATTCAATAAGATAAATAAATGTTTTTAAAACATTGAGTGCATTTCCATGATTATGGCTGCATGGAGACTGTTCCTTCAGACAAGTGGTCTGGTCCCACTGACTTATTCATGGGTCCCCCGCCAGGGTACCCTGGCAGTGAGGTGACTCTCCAACATGAAAAAGGCATTCTTCCGAATTTCCGCCAGCAGCCATGTCATTATAGATGCCTGTTCACATCAGCTGGCTGCTGGCGGGAGCTGGGATAGTGCTAGGTGGGGTTGGGGACAGGCGAGGGGCAGAGTCCTGAGA
The DNA here is from genome assembly GCF_028538775.1 of Myotis yumanensis. Classification (NCBI taxonomy): domain Eukaryota; kingdom Metazoa; phylum Chordata; class Mammalia; order Chiroptera; family Vespertilionidae; genus Myotis; species Myotis yumanensis. The sequence continues at coordinate 1,936,681 of NW_027223760.1, forward strand.
GCCCTGGACACACAGACACGGTAGCTATCTGTCTCCAGCCTCAGCTCCGCCATCTGCCTGGCCACTCAGACCCGCTCCACTGGGGACAGAGGTGGCCGCATGACAGCACCCCACAGGGTGGCTCTGGCCACCTTCATCTTACAGGATTTGTGGAAACATCTTCCGTGCTGTCACCCCCTTGGGATCCATCAGGTGTGGGTTCGTTCCTTTGTTGTCATCACTGTCCCTTCAGCAGGAGGGAGAAGCCCACAAGGACTCGGAACTTGTAAAAATCATCACCATCTCCTACGAACACCCCAGGCCGGGGCTGCAGTGAGTGCACTTGCATGCGCCTGGGGGTGAGGCGGGCCTGTGGGAGCAGCGCTGGGCAGAGCCGGCGGGCAGCTCCAGAGATGCTGCGCATGGGCGAGCAGGAGGCAGATCTGGCCTCTCGGCCTCCCCAACAGTCTGGGTGTCCCCCGCTTCACACGGCCAGTGAGGGTCATTCCCAGCACACAGGGAGGCAGCTGTGGGCACGTGCCCCGGCTGAGGGCGACCGGGAGTCCTGTCTGTCCTCAAGAGGAGCCTGTGGCTACCGTCGAACCCCAGCGACACCTGCTCTCCCTTGCCCTGTCTCACATCCTCCTCCTCTCTCCTGATTCCTGGGACCACCCCCGAGTGAACCCTTTTCCCAGGCCCGCCCCAGGCTCTGCACAGGGCGAACCGTGTCCTCCAGGTTCCTGGGCCGCTGACACTGCTGGGCGGCTGGGGAAGAGTGTGCAGGGGTCTCAGGAGCTGGGTCTGGGGAACAGGTCCGAGTGCAGGTGGTCAGGACATGAGGACATCTGGTCCTGGGGGCAGGGCTGGGGAGGGGCGGTGAGCAGTGACTATGGGCTCCATTGCAGGCGGGAGCCCTGTCCCTGGGGCTCAGGAGGGACCGTCTGTGAGCCTTGAGGTGGGACCCTGTTCAGATGACGGATAAGACCAAGCCAGCCAAGCCCAGACCCTGGGGAGCCAGAGCCTGCCAGCCAGGGCGGTGGCCCGTCCCCCGGGAACATGTGAGAGGGCGGGGCTGCGCCCTCCACATTAGCATCACGCAAAATCCGAGTCATTTTCAAGCTGAAGTTTGCATTTAACTTTTCCTTAATTGTAAATGGGTTTAGGGCCCATCACAGGTAACCCTGCAAGTCATCACCCGCAGGCCTCTTGTGTGAAACAGTGGCGAGAACCGCAATCGATGGACATACATCAAGAGTGAGAGGTTTATGCGGGGCGAGACAATGGCTCAGCAAAGCAAATGTTTGCCTTCTTTAAGAATAGCATTCTCATGTATAAAGTATGAGTAATAAGATCAATGCCGCTGGCATCGAGCGGCCGCGGCGGCCTCTGACAGGTGACTAGATAAGAAGGGCCCACGCCCTCTGCTCGGTAAACAGGTGCCCGGGGCTTCGGTTCCTCGTGGATGGCGGGTGGAGGTTTCCGAGAGGTGCCAGACGAAGATGAGCTGCAACTGCAATTCCTTGAGAAGCTGCCCCCGATGAGCCCGCCGTCTCCCTGCTCAACATCAAGAAGTGTTTGTCGGCTCCATGATGATGGTCCTTCCTGTAAGAACACCGGAACCTCAATAGGTGAAATGGAGCCTGGGGGCCCATGCCTATTTTGGGGTGCACTGAAGAGAATGGTGGGAAGGGTCCCCCCCACTGAGGTGGGACGTGGCGTGTCTCCAATCAACCTGACGGCGATGCTATGAATGAGGTCACTGGCACGGCGATGGCATGCAGCGTGTGGCAACGGTGGACTTTGGAGACGTGGGCAGGTGTGTGGCGGACCCCTCTCCCCATGGGCACTAGGGGTGCGCTGGGGCGGCAGAATGGCGTGGCTAACCACCCACTGTTTGTAGGGCTTTCTGAGGGCTGCTCAGAGGTGCCAACCGGAAAGACAGATGCATCAAAATTGGAGTCACTGCTCCGAGCAGGAACTCCACCGCGTGTGATTGTCATTGCACCCTGGCCACGCGTCCTGCTGCCGGCCTGGCTGCCCCGCCTCCTCCCTGGAAGATGCAGACCCCACTGTCCACACCTGGGAGCCTCGCCTCCTCCCGTGGCCTCGCAGGGCCTACCTGCTCCGCTTCGTGGCGAGACCAGCCCAGCAGGGACCCCAGCGACTGGGGTGGCTGGAGGAGACCCTCTGACTGAGAAGCAGCCCGGGCGCTGCTTTCGGGGCCGGAGCTGGAGGAGGCGCCTCCCAGGCCCCGACCCAGCAGGTCGCCCTATGGTGGCACATGCGGGGACACCCCCTCACTGCCCCCCGGGGGTGACTGAGGAACGCTCTCTGATGGAGCTGGGCCTTGGCAAGCCCACGCGGGGCTGGCTGCCAAGTGCTGTCCCAGCAAAAGGGCCGTTTTGCAGGAAAGAGGAAAAATGATTGCAAATATGAGCTGACGTCAGCTCTGTCTTTGGAGACTGAAAGTTGGTGGCAGGATGAGGTCATTGGAACAGGCTCTCTCCTCCTTCTAAAGTCTTCCCATTCCCTGGACAGGAGCCCTCGCCCCAGGGCCTCCTGTGTCCCAGTGCACCCAGAGCCGGAAGCGACAACCAGCTCAGAAGGCAGGGCTTCTGCTGTCCCTGCCAGAGCTGCCCACGCCAGCCCCACAGCCAGTGCCACCTTCGAAACATCGGTGTTTCCTGAGCCTGCGAGGGGACGCCGAGCCTGGTCACTCCCTCCAGCGCGGCCTCAACCCTGCCTCATGTCCCTTAGCTGGTGACATCCCACAGCCAGCCTGGCCCTGGGTCCAGTTTGCCCACATCAGACCACAGATGGGTCATCCCCGGGGAGAGGGGCAGGAAGGCCCCTGTCAGGGAGGGAGGGGCAGGGGCGAGTGGTCTGCTGCGTGTCCCAGGAGCAGCCAGCATGGAGCTGGGTCAATGGCCACCAAGCAGCGTGGAAAGAACTCAGAGAGGCTAAGTGCCGCACTCAAGGCCACACAGCTAGGTGAGGAGGAGCGGGACTTGAACTTGGCTCTCTCTGGCTGTCATGCTGTGGGCATGGGCGCAGCCCCCCAAAGAAAGTAGAGACAGTTCCTGGGGTGGAAGCCCCGAATTTAACCTTGGCCTTTCTGCCCAAGGTCTGGTCAGCCCATGTCACCCCAACAAGTCTCCTTGGGGGTAGGCAGAGGGGAGCAGAGAGGAGGGGACCAATGTGACCAAGGCTGGGACAGGAGTGAGGGCCCGGGAAGAGAGAGAAGCCAGTAGCTGAGAGGCGGCAATGTGACCTCACCCGGAAAACATCTCGTTCCAAGGAGAAGCAGCAATGTCCCCTGGAGAGACTCCACGCAGGTCGAGTCTAAGGTGCTGGGTGCCCACCACCCTGAACCTTGATGTAAACAGTGTACAGCCTCTCCAGGTCTCTGGGGCCTTGCCCCAGGTGCCCCTCCATCAGGATGAGGACCCCAGAAATGGATCATGTTGGGGAGACTTATTAAGTAACTTCCTTCAGAGGTTCTTGGACCTCCAAATGGAGAACCTGGAGCCCATCCTGCCTTTCGGAGTGGGGCACGGGGGGCAGGCCCCGGGGTGGGGCACGGGGGGCAGGCCCCGGGGTGGGGCACGGGGGGCAGGCCTCAGAGTGGGGCACGGGGGGCAGGCCTCAGAGTGGGGCACGGGGGGCAGGCCTCAGAGTGGGGCACCCAGAGAGGCTGTGGTTAATCATTGATGGGCATGTGAGGCCCTGGGCTTTCAGGGAGGTGGCAGTGGGCAGCAGCAGCCAAGGGCGGGACGGCAGCGGGCACTCAGGAACCTCTTGTACCTCCCACCCAGGGCACTAGGGCCCGCTCCTCTCCTGCTGAGCTGAGCTGGGGGAGCAGAAGCAGAGGGCAGGAAGGGCGGGGAGTGTGAGGTGAGGATGAGCAGGGGGCACACCCAGGGGCCCCCAGCCACCACCAGCAACAAGGGCCAGTGAGGTCTTCAGGGGCACCCTCTAGCCCATGTCCTCGAGCCGCCCATTGTGTGGCCAATGCCCACACCAGGAGTATGGGGTCCGTTCCAAAGTTCAATGACTCCCCAGTTTACCTGAACTAAGGGGTGAGTTAGGGCCGGGAATGGGCAGGTGGACAGGAGCTAGCTGCCAGGCCGCCAGGCCCCTCACCTGGGCACCGGATCTGCCTCACGCTCCCCTCGGCGAGTGACCTGTGGCTCCCGCTCCTGGGAGTGGGTGCTGATGCTCACGAAGCTGAGCTACACCCTCGCTGCACTGCCCTCCGGATGCCCAGCCGGCGGGACAGTCCTGTGTCCCCTCAAATCACAGGCTTATTTCATCTCATGCACGTTTGCTCAGCGCCAACAAAGGCCGGAGTCTTGAGACAAAGGCCTGACACAGGTGGGCCCTGTCCTGCCCTTGAGCACAGGCCAACCCCCCGCACTGTCATTGCCCACAGTCCCTGCAGCTCCCAGGCTGTGACCTGGAGACGCACACAGGCGCGCCTGCACCTTCCTGGGGGCAGAGGTCACCAGAAGCGGGTCTGGGGCATCTGCTTGGCCCAGCCACCAGGAAAAGGCTCCGAATGTGCCTCCCGCATCCCCTCCCGCAGCTCCTCCCTCCGGCTCCGCCTGCTCAGCGCTGACCATCCTTCAGGTGAAACTCCTTTCGGGCCGCACGGCCGCCCGTCCTAGATCCCCAGCCCCAGGGACGCCCAGCACTTGCCGCCTTCTGTCCCGGGAAGGCCAAGGCCGCCACCGCCACGCCTCCTGCTCTGCTGCAAACGGAAAGTGGGGGGAGGCGGGGGCGGACCTAATTGTGACCCCAGGCAGCACAATGCTGACTGGACGGTGATTGGAACTCACACATTCACTTTCAAAGCGAAGTTCTCAGGGAGTAAACATGAACGTTCCTTCTCAAAAGCGAAGGGCAGGGACCAGGGAGCCTGCCTGCATGTCTGCCGAGCCACCGTCCCCACAGGTGGGCGCTGGGAGGCTGTGCCCGGCGACTCCCCGTGTCTCGTCAGCGGCAGTCAGTCGCCAGCCCTGGAGCTGCCAGGGACCCAGAGGCGATGAAAAAGCAACAGCTTTAGAGACAAAGGAGGGGAAACCAATACAGTTTAACTTCTTGTCCAAACAGACAAAAGGCCATTTTGATGACCAAGTGGCCTTAACTCCTGACGGCGCGGCCAGGGTCCCACAAACAGCTGCGCACCTTGGGTGGGGATGCAAGTGTCCACCCGAGCCCAGGCCTCCTTGTGGGGCCCTCTCGTCCTCCCTGGAAGAGCAGGTGGCCCCTCAGGGACCTCGCAGGGAGTGCAGGGCCTGGGCCACAGGCCAGGAATGGCTCCAAAAGGAAGCCAGGCCAAGCGGGCACAAACCCAAAGTCATGCCACCCGGAGGCCAGCCTGCCAGGTGTGACATAGGAAAGCACGAATGGGAGTGACCGAGAAGAGCAGAAAATTTCAACATCAGCGGAGTCCAGAGACCAGGAATTGTTCTCGGGCCAGCAAGCCACAGTGACAGCCCCGTCCGCAGGGCCGGCCCCTTCCATCGTGTAATGGCGGCACCCACAGCGAATGGCAGCGCTAACAAGCACAGGCTGACTGTAATCCACACGAGGTCCCCGCACACCATCGCGCCTCCCGAAAGCCACCCACGATCAGGAGCGCACGTGTTTCAGATATTCCCCAAGTGACCGATGTTTGTTCTTCAAAGGCAGACGCCCTTTCCAGAGAAACCAGAAATGCCAGAAGCCACAGCCAGTGGGTGACCAGTCCCACCAGGTCAGACTGCAGCGAGGTGAGCAGCAGCGAGGGCGGCCACTGAGCGCCTGGTCATATGAGCTGGCTTCCTTACTGGGATTGCATCCATATGTGTGCACTTGTGTGTGCACGTGTGTGCCTATACACTGGTGTATGTGTGCTGTGTGTGTGCATGCACGTGTGTCACACTTGTTTTGAGGCCCTTGTGGAGTGAACACACCCACAGTCCGTGCCTCCGAGTATCACTGGGACAGCATTCGTCCTCACTCCTTCGGAAGAGCCAATGAGTCTCCCAGTGGGTACCTTGGGTGGTTCTGGATTATCTCGGTGCTGCTCAGACCAGAACCTTCCTGAACTGGGCAGAGATGCACACACACGTAACATACACTGAACGAGTCTGGGACCGAGAGTGGGAAATGGTTACAGATTCTGTAAACATCTGGGTTTATGGGCCCACAAGGGACAGAGGCACAGAACTTTCCAGTGGGGGTGGGGTGCCGCCTCCCGGGGAAAAGGCTCCCAAAGACCCCAATCTGCCTGTGCTCAGACCCAGCCTCGAGCACAGTCCAGACTGTGAGCCTTAAAGGGTCCTGGGGTTGAAGTCCGTCTGCCAGTGCGAAGAGCTGCCACGGCCTTGGTCCGAGGCGGGAGAGTGGCCCCCAGGTAAACAGCACCTCTGCCAGCGAGGCCCAGCCTTTTGTATAGTCAGTGAATGAGTGAAGTAAGATTTCCTCGTTGGTAGGGTCGCCGATGCCCGGCTGTGGCAATGGCGTCTCAAGAGCAGGCCTGAGGCCACAGCTCAGCCCCTGATGTGCTCCGTCTCCCTGACACAGGGACCCGTGGGTCCCCAGGCCTGCGGCTCTGAGACCCTGGAGCCCATGGATAGAGCACCGAGTGCATGACTTTGTGTAGCATATCTGCATACCCTCATACTGTGACCACCGTCTACACACAGCGAGCAAAGCCTGCTGGCTCGGAGGGCGCCGTCACACACTGTGTCTTCACTGCACCTTTGCGAGGACCCACGGGCCTGTCTCCAGGCCTGGCTCTCAGGTGCTCGTGAAATAAACTGGTGGGTCGGACTCTGAACCTGAACCACAGGGCACAGGGGATGCTCTGCTTCTTGGTGACACTGAGATTCAAGGCCGAGTCCTCTGCCTCCGCAGCCTGCGGCCTCCCCACGGAAGAGGTGCCGGTCTGAAGCCTTTTTCTGCAAAGGTGCAGCCATTGTCTCGGACGACCACGAAGGGCGTCTCTGTCAGTGCAATGGCCAGGGCTGAAATGGTCTGCTCAATGAAAAGTGACTTGTTACATTTCTAGGTCCGAATCACAGCCATAAGCCCACAGATCCTCCAAAAATAAGTCACCAAACAAACCTAATTATTCTTTTGCTGTTTATTAATCCTCACCTGAGGATATTTTTTCCATTGATTTATAGAGAGAGTGAAAGGGAGGAAGGAAGGGAGGAGGGAGGGAGGGAGGGAGGAAGGGAGGGAGGGAGAGAGAGAGAAACATTGATGTAAGAGAGACACATTGATTGATTGCCTCCCACTCACGCCCAACCAGGGCCGGGGATCGAACCTACAACCCAGGTAACATGCCCTTGACTGGGAATCAAGGTCACAACCCTTCGGGCTAACGCTCTAGGCACTGAGCCACGCCAGCTATGGCCAAACAATTGTTCTCAAAAAGGCTCTCACGTAATACCTCCGTCTCCTGGGCTCGCCTGTTTGTGCCGCCTGATGGCACTTGATAGGGGTGCCAGACGTTTAGGAAAATTTCATGAGACATAAGCTTAACCCCGAGGGACCTATACCCATTAACTCATGTTTTTCTACTGCTGTTCAGCAACGTTAACCCTTTACTTTAGATGACAGTCCAGAAGCACCCAGAGCTTCTGCATGTGAACTCCAGGGTCGCTCGTCCGGGCCACACACGTTTCTGTAAGTGTCGTCTGAGACTTCTCGAACGACAGTTTGCTGCCCACCTCCCAAACTGTGAGGCTTTGACACTGACTTTGAATGAAATCCTCTCCCTAGTGGGCGACAAGGATGAGCAGGGCAGCCCGATGGGTTCGTGTGCGTGCGAGCATCCATCAGAACAGCTCAGCCGGGCACGGTGCAGGCACCAGCAGGAGCGGCCTCCGTGTGTCCGGTTGGCTGCTCTGGTCAAACCTCCATGTGCATTATCTCACTACACCCCACGCACCACTGGGCCACACAGACACTTGGACAGTACAGGCCCGTTCTTCTCTGTACCATGAAGGAAACAGCCAGAGAAGTGACCGCCCTGAGTCCCAGAGCTCAGAGGAGCAGAGCAGGCCCTCTCCTGACCCGAGCCCACACCCAGGGCCCAGGAGTGGGGACCCTCTCCCAGCCCAGGCCAGAAGACTCAGGGCTCAGTGACAAAGGTGAGTGGGGGCCCAGGCTGGGCAGGAGACATCGGGACAACTACAGGCACCGGTTTTCCACCTCTGCCCCCACTTCACTGCTGTCCGGCCCCTCATGGGACAATCTCCAGGGACCTTCACCACTGGGGCTGGCAGCGGGTCACCAGGAGCCAGAAATCTCCAAGAGAAGGTAGACGGCAGACAAGGGTCCCAGAGCTACTCTCTGTGGAGCTGAGCGGGGACCTGGGATGCTCCCCGGGGACCAGGGTCCTCTGGCGCTCTTCTTCTAGTTCCTACATGTGATCTGAATCCACAAAGCTGCCGTGGAGACAGACTCTCTAGACAGACGGTCAGTGTGTGTCTGAAAGGCCTTTCGGGGTTTCCCATGAGGGCCTGGCAAACGCAGAGACCATTTCAATCTCTGCAGGAAATGAGCAACGTGGAACCAGAGAGCTGCGATGCCCTGGGAGCCACAACAGACCACAAACAACCGTTCCGATGTCGGAGTCTCTGGTGCCAGTGGTCAGGAGCCATGAGAGCAGCGAGAGGGACCTAGGGATCTTCCAACCCAACGGAAGGGTGGACAGCCCTTCTTCCTGGGGTGCACGGCTGTGAGGTTTGGGGCAAGGGGCGGGACCTCCGTGGGGTCACTCAGAAGCTCAGGGTTATGAGGCAGGTGACACACCAGTGTGGGTGGCCACAGCCTCCACGCCTGGCATCACAGGACTCCACCTCCTCCACCCTGTGCGCCTTCAAGGACCCGAGACGCTGACCCGCCAGCCGGGCACTGGGAGGAGTGGATCTGGGCGCAGGGGCAGGGATGCCTCTGTTCCGACGGCCTCTCTTGGGAGCACCCGAGGCTCAGCTCGCTCCTCGGGGACAGGGAAAGGCTGTGACCTCCCCTCGACATTGCCAGGAAGGCTCATTGGGATGAAGGAGGAGCTCTGAGGAGCAACAAGCCCCCACAGGCTGGGGAAGCTCTGCTCCTCGGGCTGGTTCACCCACACTCCCCCTCGAGTCCCTGCTCCCCGCAGCCTCCACTAACTCAATTCCACAGGCAAGACCCAGGCCTGAGAATTCTCAACTGTACACTCCGATGTCGTCTGCTGTTCACCCTGACACAGGAGCGAGAGGCCTGGGCTGCAGAACCATGGACAGCTGCCATGTCATGGGCACCAGGGAGGACTCGGCGCCTCACTCACCCTGGCCATCCCACCCTGGGCGGAAGGGGGGGCGAGGACCTAGGCTCTGGGCCAGCTGAAGGGTCGCCAGCTGAGACGGGGACCTGGACCCCTTCACGCATGACGTTTCTGTCCATCACACTGAGAGCCACCCCTTCCCAGGGCTGAGCACCCAGGAGGGGTGCCAGGTGCCACCACTGACCACGACGGAGGGCTCTGGACAGCCTCCATCTGCCGAGGCCCCACCCAGGTCAGCGGAGGGCCTGGGCCTGCTGACCCGCACCGACACAGCACCTTTGGGAGCGAGGGCTGAGTCAGAATGGAGGCATCAGGTCGACAGGAAAGGGACCGATCAAGGGACCAATCAAGGGGCCCCTCAGCTCGAGGAGGGGTGGGCCCATGGCAGCCACAGGTGAGCACCTGCTGGGTGCCAGGTAAGGAGGAGGGTCCTTGAGGTGTGGTTAGGAGACTCCGGAGGGTAAGACAGGCCCAGAGCTCAAGGCCTCCTGGGGCTCTGCCTTTATTACGTCTCTGATCACAGCTGAAGTTTCCCACACTGAACACTGAGGCCAGGCTCGGGGCACACGCTGTACCAGAGGACACACTAGAATCTGGATGGTCTCTGCACTGGCGTTGACTACATGTTTGTGAAATAAATGAACTGGTGACAGAGGAAGTGAACCGGCACCCAGGACATAGTGGGGTTGTGGTCCCTGAACCCGGGGCTGGGTCAGACTGGCTCAGACCTGAGCTTGCAGGTGTGTGTGCTAGGTCTGGCTTTGCCAATTACAACCCTTGGATGTGAGCACTTGCGTGAGCCAAGCCTCAGTTTCCCCATCTGTAAAACCAGGGGCTGGGCAGGTGTCCCGACTTCCTCCTGAAATTCTGAACTTCAACGGTGCGTACAGAGATGACATCAAACGAGTTGTTTGTTTGCTCGTTTGATGAGTCAGGAACACGGAGGGCTCCTTGATGTCCTGACTGCGCGGCCCGGAGGCGAGGCCCGAGTTCCAGCCGCATTCCCTGCCTCTCTGGCCGCCTCTGAGCGCTTGGTGTGTGTTTTGACTTTTCGTCTTTGCTCCCTGAACGATGATTTATCTGGCTCTCAGATTAGAAGGCTGAAAGGCCTAAGTGTGTGTGTGTGGCTTCTGGGGTTGTTTCGATTTATAAATATTTTAATAGGACTTTTATTCCTTCATAACAAATATCTTAGAAACCTTTGTACCAGGAACAGTTTCCTTGTTGTTTTTTAACAAAGCCCATCTCAAGAGAGAGAAGAAAAGGGTTCAAGAAAATTGTCACCATTTTAAAAGTCCCTAAAGAGTATGTGAGGGTCACCCCTGGCTTACACCTGTCACTAATGCTCTGATGACAACCGTCCATCATTCTTACAGAGCTCTGCCCACCAACACCCACAGGACATCAGGGACACATGCCTCCGTTTCATGAGACGTCGTAAGGGCTGTCTCTCTGAGGACATGGGACACACGAGGCATTTAAATCTCCAGGTGGAGAACTATAAGGCCGTGTTAGACAACAGAAGAGCCCAAACCTAACAATGGAGCCCCCCAGCACCCCAGTGGGGTCAACAGCCCAGCTCCATGGGCCACGGAGATCACGGGGAAGTGGGCAGGGCCTCTCGGGGGCTGTGGTCCTTCCATTGCCCCTGCAGGACTGGACCACAGAGATAAGAGTCCAGGTGTGAATGCTCTGCGGCGAGATTCTCACTTTACCTCTGACCCAAGGTCAGCTCTCTCCCTCCTCCTTCCTCCTCAGAAAACCTTTCCCAGGAAAGTGGCTGTAATAACCCCAGGTGGTGTCCACGTGGCGCCCAACAGCCCTCTGAAGACGAAGGCAGGCACCTGCCCCAGACACGCAGGTGTCTGCCATTCTGGAGACACATTTCTGTGCAGCAGGACTCAGAACAGAACTGGGGATCATGCGTCGCTTACCAAGCGAATGGCGCCGCCCGGGGAGAAAGGCGGCCTGGCCTTGAATACCATATTAGCACAGGCTCCCGGCCCTGCGAGCTGCTCTGATGATCTTATGATGCTGGAAGCCAAAAGATGACAGCAGGGTTGAACTACTGCCCAAAAGCAATTACTGATTAGAATTGATTATTTCTACAAAGAAAGGTGACCGATGGATTAGTTGTCACATTACAGGGGATTCGGGCAAAACATCCGTGCTTGTTAAAGGGACGCAGCTACCTGACATTGAACGGGGACAGCGACCATAAGCGCCAGGTGCTCCTGGCTCACGTGAGCCTGAACGAACGGGAAGAGCTGCTGGGCTCCAGGACTCCCTTCCCATCAGGAGACGCCTCGCCACGCCTGTCGGGGTCCGGAGACGTGAGCCAGCAAAGTTCGAAAGCAAACCGCACCTCTGCCGTGCTGTCGTTTTAACAGCGGATTATAAAAACGCAGACCTCGTTTAAACACACAGTAAAGTAATGGGAAATGATATGTGACTAAATAGCTGAAATTTGTGGCCGTGCCTTATTCGATTTGCCTAATTACACATTTTACTGCCTCCTTTATAGAGTCATTGCCCAAGGTGCCTGTCTCCTTTATACCCACTTCTTCATTAATAGCTGAATCAAAATGCCACGTGAGCACGCTGGCATGCAGCTTTAAAATCGCTTCCAAGCCCATTGCCTCGTGCACCCTGAGAGGATGGCTCTGCCCGGCTTTTGGTGGCCGCATTTTAAGAACCGGCGATGAGCTCTGGCCACCGCACTGCCTCCCACCCCAGCCCACCTTCACCTAAGGAGACCAGAGTAAGTCCATCGGGGCGAGAGGAGCACACGGACACGGCGCCCAGGGCGGCCCACGGTGGAGACGCGCAGGGAAGCCAGGCAGCTCACACTTGCTGGGCCTACGGGCCTGGCCCGGGCACCCCACGGTTTCCATGGCGGGAGGGCGGAGGGATGACCCTGGAGGGCAGCTTTATGTGGGCACCGCTAGACAGAGGGCAGACCCCGGCTGCTGGGCTGTGCGCTCTGGGCAACGCATCCTCACTCCGAAAGGCCAAGAGGAGGCCGTGGAGTTTGCTCACTCATACCTTTGGGTATTTCTGAGCATTCCTCCGCCCCCCACCTCTCCGTGCCCCCCCCTCCACCCCCCACCGGCCCATTGTTGAAACAAGCGCCACGGAGCTCTCCCAAGGGAAGACACCAATTAAATGTGTCTCTTCTCTGGGGACAGCCCAGGCCCGAGGGCTCGCCTCCAGGTGGATGCCGAAGGGACATTCTGAAGGAGGAAGACATGCCCTGGGAGGGCAGGCCTGGGCCCGAGACCTGCCAGCAGCTCAGGCTGCCGCTAAAGAGCCGATTCCAGGAGCCGCGAGCACACTGGTGGGGAGTCCGAGGCCCAGCGGAGGCAAGGACAGTGGAAGAGTCAGAGGCTGGCCAGGAGCTCTGGGATCGTCCCCCAACCTCCCGTGAGAGCTCGGGCTCCTCCTCTGTCACACGGAGAGAAACCGAAACCACGGGCCTGCCCCGGCCTCAGAGCTTTGCTGTGCCGGCCACACACATGGCGTGTCACACACTCAGAGTCACAGAAACGTTATGTGTGAGGAGCCAGTGTGTGACGCTAAATGAAACTGGTTAAGCGGTCACTTTTCAGAGTAAGGGACATACATGTACTGGGATCTGTCCCAAAAGGTCCCATGGCCGTGGCTCAGCCCCACTGGCTGCTGGCAAAGGCAGAACAGGGCCTCCACAGGAAGTAAAATTATTTAAATGAACTCAGTTTGATTGAATGCCCTTTTTGTCCTTCTTGAAAGAAGTGGCCCATGGTAGCCCCACTCTGTTTAAAAACAGTTGAGCCCTGGCCAGTGTGGCTCAGTTGGTTGAGCGTCATCCGGTGCACAAAGAAGTCGCCGGTTCAATTCCCAGTCAGGACAATTGCCTGGCTACAGGCTGCATCCCAGTCGGAGGTGTGCAGGAGGCAGCTGATCCATGTTTCTCTCTCTCTCTCTTTCCCTCTCCCTTCCTCTCTCTAAAATAAAAAATCAATTAAAAATGTACTTTTTTAAAAGCAGTTGAATAATTTCACACCCAACTGCTTTGGCCTTAAGTATCTGCCTGCTCTGGGGCTCAGACACGGCTCTCAGCGTGGAAGGGCCATGTTGCTCCAGCTCCCTCGGCGAATAGAACAGGTCAGGTGTGGCCCCGGCCCTGGCCCCGGGTCCTGTAGGTCTCCGAGTGCACGCGTAGACGGCACCCTCCCTGGCCAACATACCACAAACATACCACACCGGGGAACGCCTCCAAGTAGTCTGTGCCCCTGCACAGAAGTTCAGGTCTTTCTAGAAAATGCAGCCCTGAAGGAGCTTGGGAATCCGGATTCAGATGGGAAGGACCGCGGGCGGCATCCTGTCACCGAGGGAGAGGGCAGAGGTGGGTGCCAGGGCAGGGCTCCCACCGCGGGAGGAAGCAGGTGACAAGGGCCCGAGTCTTCCCAGCTGGACCGGCTTTCGGAACCAGGAGACCTGAGCCCCCCTCCAGAGTCCCTCCTGCTCCGACCCCACGTCAGGCCCACTGAGCCGTCAGCCTGCCCTGCTGCCCTGCTCCGGCTCTGTCCTCACTCCTGTCACACACACTCACACTCATGCATACTCATCCATATACACATTCACACATAGACGCATATACACACACGCAGTCATACATATATAGTCACACGTGCACTCACGCAAACATACAGTCATACACATACATACATATCCATACACTCGCGCTCATACACACACATACATACACTCGTATGCACACATGCACATACATATACATAGGCACACATACTCACGCAGTCACACATGCATGCATATGCACATACACACTCACAGACACTCACACACTCACCTCACTGTGTCTCCCATGCCTGATCTTCAGAAAGAATCAGAAACTCATGGTCACTCCTTAGCCCCCCGCCCCCGCACCCCCTCCCCCCGCCCCGTGGGGAGCTCAGTGGGCTCCTCACCAGGTCCTCCTGGGCAAAAGGCATTCCAGGCAGATGGGTGTCCTGAGGACAGGGACCCTCCCCATCCCTAATGCTGTGGGCTTACAGGGTCCCCAGGCAACAGGATTGTGGGGAGGGCAACTAGGCGCTGCTGGGGGTTTCTCTCCTGCTCAGGGTCCCAGGTGGCCCGACGCAATGAGGGTGACCGAGCTGCTGCCCAGGCACCTGTCATCCCTGGGCCCAAGCAGCTGTGAGACCGGGAAGGGCACACAGGAGCTGGGACCAGAAGAGCTAGGTCTGTCCCTCACTTCCTGGGTGTGAGCCACCTCCCACAGGGCCATTCCTGACCCACTCACATGAGGCCACGGTTCCCTGGACCGTACGGGGTCTCGCACCTACAGGCCCTGAGGCCGAGCTTACACTGGGCTGGCCCAAGCTCAGGGGCCGGTCTGGAGCGAGGAAGCCTGCACCCTCAGCCACAGCACACCGGGGGCCTGCCCCGCCTGCTCGGCCCGTGCATGGGACCAGACATGCCATCTTCCTGTGTGTCGGCGTCTCCCGCACCAGGTCGCCCTGTCAGCGCCTGCTCTGAGGTAAAAGGAGAGGTAAAGGGTGGGGCGACAAGGAGAAAAGTCAGCTAGAAGGAGACTGGTCCTGGGGACAAGCACATCCCCCTGGGGCCACAGCACCTGGGGTGGGTGCACGGGACACGCCGCAGGTGTGCTGGGCAGAACCAGCGCCAGTGAGCACTGGAGCCACAGGTGCTCGGGAGGGAGGGAGGCGGGGAGGGAGGGCCTCAGCTGTCACCTGTGCCACGGCAGGCGTCTGAGAGTCACCGAGCCGGGGAGGTGCCAGGTCCTCCCCCGAGTGGCGCAGCGTGTGGCGGGCACCCCCTCCTGTCCCTGGCAGTGCCCCTCTGCACTCTGCTCTGCTGAGAAGCACTGTCACCGGGCTCAGCCCCCACGGAGACCCCCGCTGGCAGAGGTCTGTGTGTCTGGCGGCCTCTCCCCAGCGTGACAGGACAGGGACGCAGTGGCCCCGAGGGAAGCTGGACACTCGCACCCCCTAGGGCACCTCCCTGCACAACTCCGGGGAGACCCTGGCTGCGGTCACCGGGAGGCACGGAGGCCCAGGTATTCAATTTGCCAAAAGTAGACAAAATCAGAAAGAGATGGGAAGCCATGACTGGGTAGAAAGAGGCTGAGTGGAAGGGCTCCCAGGAAGAGACATCGCAGGGCGGGACCTGGGGAAGGGGACACAAGCCCCAGGGACAGGAGTGGAGAGCCAGGGAGAGTGTGGCCCCTGGCTGAGGCAGGAGGCCGAGCTCCGCTGCAGGGCCCAGCGGCAGCCGCCCCCAAGGGGGACGGAGGGGCCACAGAAGTGGGCCAGCGGCCCGAATGGCCTAACCCTGCTCCCAGGAACCTCCCCACCCGGCTGCTCGAATTTCCGGACGCAGTCGGCCAGAGGCAGAGTCAGGAGGCCATCTAGCGGTGGGGGCCGGGCAGCGGGGCCCAGAGGCGCCTCCTGGGGGTGGGGGCAGAAGTCAGCAGCCACCTCCACAGGGTGCGGGGGAGGGATGCAGATTGACCCTGGAAAGAGCCCAGGCAAATGAGAAACAAATCCTGGGGGGACCTGGGGTCAGGCAGAGGTGGGGTTCAGAGCCTCTGACCCGAGTGGGGAGGGACCAAAGTGTCTGAAGGGGGAAGACAAAGGAGGGAGCCATCTGGTGTCTGGGGTCCAGGAAGTGGGTGGGGAGAAAAGGGCAGGGGCTCCCCTTCTCGGGGGACTTGGCTGGAGCCCCTTTTGCTAAGACAATAAATACAAACTGCAATGGAGTTCTGTCCAGATCATCCCCCCCCCCCCCTGCACCCCCGACAGGGAAGATCCTCAGAAATCAGGGTCAGTGCGGGTCTGAGGGGGCATCATTATTTCATCATTGAGGACGGCCAGTCCCCAGGCCATGAGCAGTGAGGGGAGGCATCCCAGGTCCGCTCTGGCTCCGTGAGCAGGCGACCGCCCCCGAGGCGCATCTGAGGCCTCTACAGGTGCAGGACCCCTTGCCCTGGGGCGCAGACCTCCCCGACCTGTGCGCTCCGGTGGTGACATGGGGTCCCTGATCTGGGGCTGCAGGGTCTGCGCCCCTTGCCTGTGCCTGGGTTTGTAAGGGAGGGTGTGAGAGCAAAGAAGAGGGGGATTGGGAAGGGACTGGGAGGAGGCCAGACCCAGAGTGGTGGTGGGGGAGGGGGAGGGAAAGGCTGGAGTCCCCAGGGGCTTCTCAAGCCCCGCCCCACCCAGTGGTGTTGCATCCAGGTGAGCTGCTGCACAATGACACCCCAAGCAGGCTGACCCTCCAGCGTCCAGGACCGAGTGTCCTTCCCGTGTCTGTTCCCACTGGGGATACGCAGCCAGGACGCTGGGTCAGTCCCTCCACCTGGCAGGCCCTGGCGAAGGGGGGCTGCTTGCCCACCTGGCTGGGGGTGGGCATTCTTCACCAATCAGGACACAAAAGGCACAAAGGTGGGGTGAGGGCTGGGGTCAACCTGGGGAAGGCCTTGATGTTGCTCAGTTCTTATCAGGTCCCCTCTCACCTCCCACCAGAGGTCATCTGAGAGGGGGCTCGCACGGACGGCTGGAAGGGACCCACTGTGTTGAGTGCCCAGCCTTCAGACCTGCCTCTCCCGCTGCTCCACGCAGTTGGGCTGGGCCCAGAGAGGCTCAGCCTCCAGGGAAGTCCAGGGTCTGACCGCAGGGCCAGCGCGCCTGCCCCAGCCCCTCTCCCTAGCTTACTCTAGAGCAGCTCTGGCAGGAGTGGCCTGGGAGGGCCGAGAAGGGCAGTCCTGTAAAAGGCAGGGTTTCTGATTTTATTTTTCTGCTTTAAACAGGACTTCATTTTCTGAAAGAAAATAGTAAAAAATAACCAGTGTTGCTGGCTCCGAGTGCCAGGCCCTCGGCAGCCAGAACACTGCTCCCCTGGGCCCTGCCCCACCTCAGGCCGCAGCCCCCAGCACCAGCTCGCAGGCTCCACAGACAGCCAGCTCGGCACGACGTGGAAGGAGCCTGAATCCCACATCCAGCTCATCCCTGGCCTGCACTTTGCTCGGATCGATAGATGGTGGGGGTGGTGTATGCACGGTCTTGCCCACTCACCGCTACCCCCAGGCACAATGGGCCTCTGCCCACCTCCCAGGCACGGTGCGGCCCCCTCCTCCAGGCTGGGGTGCAGTGCCCACACGCACTCGCACTCGGCCAAGCCGCAGGATGAACTCAGATGGCAGTACCAGCCCCTGCGCACTCCTCCAGCCCATGTTCAGAGGGTTAAAAATAATGCGTTAATAGAAACGCAGAAGGAACAGCATTTTCCAGTTTCTCCCAGGCACTGAAAGCCCTGCAAATAGCAATGCTTCCCGTAGTGGCTAGTGAGGGTGACCCTCCACCCAAGGATGTGGAAGATTCAGGAAAACGCAGACCCTGTGTCTTTAAAATGCTGTCAGAGCTGGACTGCGTAATAAAGTCTCAGAAAAATATTTAAATCAGCTCTGGGCAGCTCTACCCCTCAGACACTGGAGAGAATACTTGTTTGATGATTGAAGCTGGGAGGGGGGTCTAGGCTGTCCTTTAAAAACTTAAGTTGGTTTTAACTGAAGCACCTACCATTCTGGGGAAAGTGAAGGGGGAACAGGAGACACGCACAAAGCAGGGGGTAACTGATGTCACTCTGAGCGCGGGCGGCATCCCTCACACCCACCCTTGTCTTAGCAAAGGTGTTGTTCTTTTCCTTTTAACTCAAAGCCTTCAGGTGAAAATAAAGCAACAGCAGCAACAGAAAAAAAATCTAGTCTTTTTTAGGGTTAACATCAGAAGCGAAGCTGTGCTGCTTTGGCCAATCAGATGCGCCGCTGCCAGCTATAATATAGTACTGAAGACAGCCTCTCACACAGCTCTCCAGGCTTGCTACCATTTAAAATCAGACTCTTTTTGTCTTTTGATTGCTGTCTCCCGCCCCAACTCAGATGTGCTCCGTTATCAGCGACCAGCAGCCTGCCGCTCCAGCCCCCGTCTGGGTGGGGATCGGCAGAGAGTCCCCGGCACTGGTGGCGGGCAGGGTGCTATAGAAAGAGAAAGAGCGAGGCAGAGAGCGAGCAAGGGAGCCAGCAGCGAGCCCAGCGAGGAAGGGAGGGCGCACAGGCACACACACTCGCGCACTCGCGCACACAGACCTGCACGGGGACGGCTTGGAAGTCACTGGGTTCCATGGACGAGATGCTGCTGCTGGCGAGATGTCTGCTGGTGCTGCTGGTCTCCTCGCTGCTGATGTGCTCCGGGCTGGCGTGCGGACCCGGCAGGGGGTTTGGGAAGAGGCGGCACCCCAAAAAGCTGACCCCTTTAGCCTACAAGCAGTTCATCCCCAACGTGGCCGAGAAGACCCTGGGGGCCAGTGGAAGATACGAAGGGAAGATCTCGAGAAACTCGGAGCGATTTAAGGAACTCACCCCCAATTACAACCCCGACATAATATTTAAGGACGAGGAGAACACGGGAGCGGACCGCCTGATGACTCAGGTAGAAGCCCAGCGCGGGGCGTGGAGTGTGTGGCTTAAAGGGGGTTCTGTGAGACCAGGCAGTCCAGACGTGTGTTTGCTCTGGGGCAGAGAGAAAGGCGATTTCCCCCTGGCCTTCCCCACCCACCTGTCCACCTGCCATCCCTTCCTCTTCCTGGAGGGAATGCAGGTGAAGAGTCCAGCTGAAAACTTCGGGGTGGGGGTGGGGGAGGCGGCCCGGAGACGTGGTCCACGGATGGCCCTGATTTGATTTCTCTGGCTGGGATGGCCTTCCCATCCTGCCTTAACTCTGGCTGGTGACTTGGGGAGTCCTTCCCTTTGGGGGTGTCTGCCCTTTCCAAGTTTGGAGTGGAAATGAGGGAAGGGGCAGAAATCCCCCATAACCATGGGGTGTCTCCAGCTCCCTGCACCAATGTGGCCTCAGCATCGTCTCAGAGCCTGCTCCCTCCTCCGTGCTGTCCTCCACCACACCCCCAGCCGCTGCCCCTCCGGTGGCTAAAGACCGGCTGAGCAGAGGCAGGGCTCAGAGGGGCCTGGCTCGTCCCTGGCGTGTCACCAGCTCCCCTGCGCCTCCGCGGTGACAGTGGTGCCGGCAGGGTGTGAATGTATCGATATTTCTTTAAGGATGTGCGTTCACGCTCCTGCCGGGTACCTGAGGGGAGGGACTTAGAACTTATTGGCACCGCATCAGGCCGGTTTGCAACCCGCTCGCCCGGGGACTCTCCAGGGGCTGAGAGAGGAACCGGGCAAACCTGCGCCCTCTCTCCCTCGCCGCTGCCGCTGGAGACGCCGGCTGCCAGCTCCCGCCCGGGGTGGGCTGTCTGAAACTCCGAGCACGTAGAACTGAAGCTAGAAATGGATTTCCTGGCAAATATAGGTCAACATCCTTTTTATTGCCCTATTAAAATAGTCAAGTCCTACCTTTAGGGCTAGGAGCGCAGAGCAGCTGACTGAGCGGCGCTGAAGGGGCGCGAGTGCGGGGAGGGTGGGGGCGGCGAGACGGGGCCGCCGGGGCCCGCGCTCCGGCCCGAGCCGGCCCAGCCGGGCGCCCGGACCGTCCGCTCGGGGCGGCCGCGAAGCCTGGGAGGAGGGAGCCCAGGAGAGGGTCCTGCCCCCCCTGCTCTCTCTCATCTGCTCCGACCACCCTGAATCTGGACCGTGAGTGCGGCCGCACGCGCCGGTGCTCAGAGCAGCGCCAGCGCGGGTGAACTCCACGCAGGCCTCCGGGCGCTGTCGGCGGCGGGGAGTTCTCCAGCCCGGCCCGGCCCGGCCCGACCCCGGGTCACCCCGCTCCCGCGAGAGGGAGGGGGACTCCTCGGGGTCCCTCGGAGCCGGGAGGAGGGAGCGGCCGGAGCAGGCGCACACCCAGCAGACGCACTCGGCTCCACTTACTGCGGGCAGATCGATCCCGCGGCTCGGGTTTCAGCGCACCGGGCGGGCTGCGGCCCCTCCGCGCCCTGCGCCGCCGGGTCTCCGCTCAAAGCCGGGCCCCGACGGCCGGGACCGCCCGCGCGTGGGCGGGAAGGCAGGTGCCGGGGCTCCGCCGCCTCCCGGGCCTGGGCGCCCCTCTGGGGACCCACAGCCCAGCGCCCCGTCACTCTCGCCGCCGCGTGCGCTGGCAGCATTTGAACTTCTGACCTTCTGTCAACTTCCCTCAGACGGAGAAACGAAAACAAATACTTTTTTCCTTGGGCAGTGGCTTTTCCCGGTCCCCGCACAAAAGGACGGGGAGGGGCAGCCACCATCCAGCTGGGTGGGGGGAGGCAGGCCTGAATCGCAGCATGGACACCACAAATGTCCCCCCAAAATCGTGGGTGGCTGGGGAGCAGCCTGGAAGGTGCCCTTGGTTTATCTCTTCCCGCCCTACCTTTTGCTCTGACTCCACGAGTGGGGGGGCGGGGCAGGGCGAAAGGCGGAGGACGTGGGTGGTGAGGGGCAAGGCTGGGGTGAAGGGGTGAAACAGCCCGCCTCCCCGGCCGGAGGAGGTTAGGGCTCCTCCTCGGGGAACCCGCGCGCCCGCTGGCCCCTCACTTAGATCACCACCTGGATTCTGCGCTCAGGTGCGTGCCCTTCCTCCCCTGTCCCTCCGAGCCTCCTTGCGTCTGTCTCTCTAATGTGACTGCCGCCCAAGTCCCTCAACCGTGGCGAGATCGTCCCCAGTGGAACTCTGAGAGCAGTTCTGGACGCATGAGCTCCTGGTTAATATTAACTCGGAGGGGGGAGCGCAGACAGACGCCGTGTCCCTGCGGCCCGGGTGCCAGGCGGGGTGCCGGCCGGGGCTCCGAGGGGACAGGGGCCCGCGAGGGGCCGGGCTGAGGGCCGCGAGGGCATCGGCCTGAGACGCCGGGTAGACTAGGTTTCTGGGTGCGTGGCGGCCCTGGGGCACCGCGCTCAGGTGTGGGCTTCGGGAGGGTTTTCCTGGTTTGAGGGAAGGGTCTGTTTTCCGGAGTGGGGGAGGTGTGTGCCCCGACTGGAGGGGGTCTCTTTTGAAGTTGGAGCACCCCTCCCCCACGCCGGGGAAGCCCGCAGGCCGCTGGCGGTGACGGTCCCTCTCCCGCGCCGGGCGCGCAGCGGTTGCGCAGACGGGGGAGGCGGTGGCAGCTCAGGCGTGGGGAACCGCGGGGCCTCGGCGACACAAAGCAGCCCGGCGGCCCCGCTGGGCTTCACGGTGGCTGCACAAGAGCCGGGCTTGATTCGCGGCACACGACCCAGTGAATTGATGACCGTCCTGGGCTTCCCGGCTTTGGCCGCGGCCGCGCGGGGAAGGGCGGGGGGGGGGGGGCGGTGCACGGGGAGCGAGTCGGGCCTTCCTGGGCCTGCGTCCTCCCGGCGTCCTTCACCTCTGGTCCAAGTGGCGCAGGTCTGGGCGCGAGGGTGGTCCCGTGCCCTCCCGGTCCTGCCCTCCCCCTCCCGCAGCCAGCTGCCCCGGGGGGCACTTCTGAGAGCTCCACGTGCCCCCAGCAGAGCGGAGCTGGGCGGGATGGGGCTCGGGTCGCCGGGTGTCTGCGTGTGCGCGTAGGCGGTGTGCGCCTGCGCCGCCGCCCCGCATCCCGGCTGTTCACTGACCTTAGTTTACGGATTGATTTTCATGTAAAACGCGTTCAATCCTCAAGATGACCTCACTCACACTCTGCCCTCCTAATTTTTTTTTTTTTAAGAACACGGCTGTCAGGCCCAGAAACCTGCAAGCGCTGACCTGCCACCAGGGCCGCCCTCCCCCCTCTGTTGTATGTTTAACTCAACAACCGTATTACTGCGTTTTATTGCTGCCAAATACACAGGGCTTTTCCTGTTGCGCAATCTATCACATCCCGGTCTGCAAGGGCGCCCCTCCCCCAGCTTAGGAGAGGAGTCCTTCCCGCGGTTCTTGGGGTCCAGCGGGGAGCCGAGCGCCCGCGCGCCTGGAGGAGGCCAGCCTGCCCTCTGCAGACACCAACTTGAAACTGTCGCGCGCCTCCCTGGGAGTCGGCCTCTCGGGACGCCGTCAGGGCTGTGTCCTTGTCCTTTTCCATCCCGCACCCCGCCCGCAGCAGGATGCGCGCCCAGCGAGTTCGCAGCCACACAAACGCACACTTGATTCAGCCGTTTTATTGCTTCCTTCTCTGGGACCCGGAATATGCGGGGATGTGGGAGACGCCAGCTCCACGCACCCTGTTGTGCCTCCCGCCGGCTCTTTTCCTGATTCCCACGGGCAGCTTCCCGGCGGAGGGGGGGTGGGGGGGAGTCCCCAAGGCGAAGGGCTCCCTGGCCTCAGGCCTTTCTGATTCCCCATCCCCCACCTTCCCGCCCCACACCCTCTCTCCCTCCCCACCTCCTCCCTCCACCTCTGAAGTTTGCTCTTCAAACTTGCCGGACACCATTCTGCGCTGGAGCCAAGAAAACAAGAGGGGGAAGGGAGCAGGTTAAGGAAAACAAGAGGCTCGACCAGCCCTCAGCCAAGCCGGGAAAAGAGTCCCGGCCGAGGAATGCGACTTTCAGATAAAGACTGTTTGTCGTCCGGCCCGCCCCGGCCGCATTGAAAATTATAACTCACTGGGCCTTTCACTGCTGGCTCTCGCCCACCCTCAGCTCTGCTATCAGCGTCCCCCTCCCTCTCTACCTTTGGCTTAATTCTCACCTCAGATAGGCCTAGGGCAGGAGGGAGGGTCCAAAGATAAGGTGAGGCTTTGGGCTCTTTAAGAAGTAGTGTATTTTGCTTGATTTCTGCAAAATTGCACCTTGGGCCTCCCTCTGGCCTCCAGGTGAGGGAGTGTGCCCTCCCCAGGGAGAAGGGTGGGGCCCCTCACAGGTGCAGAGAAATGGGCTACAGCAAGGGGTGGCCGTGGGTGGGGGACACCTTGGGGAGGTGGGGGACAC
This sequence comes from Myotis yumanensis, assembly GCF_028538775.1. NCBI lineage: Eukaryota > Metazoa > Chordata > Mammalia > Chiroptera > Vespertilionidae > Myotis > Myotis yumanensis. The sequence goes on from NW_027223760.1 coordinate 1,959,846, forward strand.
CTTGGGGAAGGTGCACGGCATGGACAAGGGGACCCCTGGTGAGTTCTGCAGCCTTTGTCTGAAAACACAGTTCACTCTTCCCCCCCAGTCTCATCTGCTCCCCAGGCTGGGGTCGGAGCTCTGCTCATTCTGGGTTTGGAGACAGGCCCTCAGCTCATCTCTGAAGGGGAGCTGCTCCTCCTGCAGACACCCCTTCCCAGCCCGGCGCCCCCTCTTCTGGGCTGACGGCGCCCCCTCCAGGTCTCACCTCTGGCCCCCTCCTAGTCTGCAAGGGAGTCTTCTGAGCCGCCTGGGGAAGTGGGTGTGGGCCAGATGCTAATGTCCACGCTGCCCCCTTCTCTCTGCAGAGGTGTAAAGACAAGTTAAATGCTTTGGCCATCTCAGTGATGAACCAGTGGCCAGGAGTGAAGCTTCGGGTGACCGAGGGCTGGGACGAGGACGGCCACCACTCTGAAGAGTCGCTGCACTACGAGGGCCGGGCCGTGGACATCACCACGTCAGACCGGGACCGCAGCAAGTACGGCATGCTGGCGCGCCTGGCCGTGGAGGCGGGCTTCGACTGGGTGTACTACGAATCCAAAGCACACATCCACTGCTCTGTGAAAGCAGGTGAGTGACCCCCTCCCTCCGTCCTGTACCCCCATCCCCCAGCTCCAGATCCGCCCACAAGATGTCACCTGTGTGCCCTGCGGCCTGATTCAAGGCAAAGCAAAAGAAATGGAGAGGGGGCTCGAGGGCCAGAGAAGGGCACGTGTTTCTGCAGTGGGCAGGTACTCTGTGAGGCTCGTCCCCAGCCAGGCATTGCCCGCCCCCATTTAAGGCTGCAAGGGCCGGAGGTCCTTTGAACACTGATGCAGGGGGCATGTGGCTCCTGAGACACCCCACCCGCTTCTGGAGCGCCCACTGGAGGTGGGGAGAGAGGGGAGAGAGATGGGGGACATTCTCCTGATGAGAGACTGCAGCCCTGCTGTTAGCCAGCTCTGGCTTCATCCTTCCTCTCATTTAGGGCTTAAGAATCAACCGCCCCCCACCCTCCACCACCCGCCCCAGAACAGGAACTTGTGTCCAGGGTGTAGGCCCCTGTCCTCTCCGCTCCCCGCGAGCGCCTGCGGATTCTAAACTAACTTAACTCACTGGCACAGCCCTTGGGGAGAGGCCTGGTGGGAGTAATAAACTCAGCAGCCACCACTTCCAACATCTGGACGCGGCAAGCCCAGAAGCACCGCCAGGCTCGTTAGCAGCAGCTCGCCGTGCCACAGGCAGGGCCTGGAAGCGGAGTCTGCAGCTGCGGCCAGCGGCCTGGTCGGCCGGGAGCGCTTCCCTTCCCCGGGCCTGCACCGCCCCACGCAGTCGCTGGCGAGGAATCGCTCCGGAGGGAAGGCTTTACGCCCACACGCGCGAATGTCCCAACTTGGCGACTGTTTGCGCCACCTCCGTGTAGCCTGAGCGGGCGCATTTAGCAAAAACAGTTCGCACTGAATTCCCAGGAACCGTGTCTCCCCGCTCGCCCCGGTTTTGCCTGTTTCTCCTAAGCTGTATTTTAATAGCAGATGTGAGTAGAAAAAGACTTAGTAGGTAAGGAAAGTAGTGGCTTCTATTCACACCAGAAAGAAAAAGAGTGTCAGGGACGCTGGGGAGGGGGTCCCCGCCTTAGGAGGAAGGAAAGGCGGCGCGGGGCCCCCACTTCGCGGGGAACTTTCTGCCGGGTTCTTCCCTACTGTCGCTCCCCTGACCCCCTCCCCACCCCCGCAGTCAACCGCGCTCCTTTCCCGGGACCTCGTGGCTGCACTTCTTGGGGCCACCTCTGTCCGTGGGGTCCCCCTGGCGGGGGTGCTCTTTGCGGGGGTGTTCCCTAGAGATCGCCTCGAAAATGAGCAGCGGCAATCCGGCCCCAGGGCCCCGCGGGAGCAGACCCGCGCACAGAGCAGCTCATTGGCATTCCGCGCACACGGCCGGGCGTGGCGCGCTGCGTGTCAAGCAGGGTCGTGCGACTCGACGACTCGAGCTGCCCGCGCCCCGGGCCGCATTCCGGGGGCTGCGGCGGCCTCCCACGGCCAGGCCCGCACTTCATGCCGGAGAAACCGATGAGAAGATTAAAAACCCTCGGTAATTCCAGCAGGAAGATTCTTTCTCGCGATCTCTATTTGCAAAAAGCATGATCCCAGAGATTGGAATGTAAAGAAGACTGGGCCCCGCGCCCCTCCTCCCGGCCCCCAGCGCGCCGCGGCTCCGATCATTGTCCTCGGGACAGTGAGCCCCCGAGAGCGACGGAGGCTCCAAACAGCGCGTCGTCAAGGGGCCTTGAGAACCGGCGGCTTCCAGCGCTGCCGCAGCCCCGCCATTTAAAATTCAAATACACATCTTGAGAGCTTGGAGAGAGGCCTGGCTGTGCAAATAGTGCTTGTGAGGCCCGGCTCTGGAGAGCCGCCTGTGAACTGCGGGGGGCGAGGGGCTGCACCTGAGCAAATAGGGAGGGGCGGCCGGCGGCTGGGAGAGGAGAAAGGGAAGTGTCCCTCTTCCGAGCGTGTCCCTGTGAGCGCAGCCACTGCAGTGACCACGCGGGCCATTATTGGATTCACTAGGAAAATCCGCGCCGCCCGGGTGTCACACCTCCGCCGGTGCTCTGGAATGTTTGTCCAGTTGCTACAACTACTGCAGCTATTTTCACCCCCGCCCCGTCTCCTGACACCAAGGGCCCTGGCTGGGCGCTGGGGGCGGGCGGGTGAGGGGTCCCCGCGGCGTAGCCGGGTGCTGGAGCGCTGGAGGGGGCGCCGCGCCCCGGCGCCCGGTGAGCTCAAGGAGGCTTCCTGAGGAATCCAAGTGGAGAGCAAACACCTTCTGAATTCGCGGCGAAGCTGGGTGTGTGCTGAGCAGGGGGCGGGTGGGAGGAAGGAGGAAGGAAGCAGTGAGCTAGCCGACCTTTACCGCCGCCAATCCAATCCTGAAAGAGTCCTGAAGGAATGTGTCTGCATCTGAAGTTTGTCGCCTTGGCGGTGGGGCTTGGGCAGAGAGGTCTGCGCGGAACCAGCCCTTCCAAATCTCTCCGAGCCGCGCGCAGCCTCGTCTGAGCGCGCGGGACACTACGCGTGCGCCCCTCCCCACACGCGCCTGGGTCTAGCGACTCATCCCTCTGACCGCTTTCCTCTCTTCCCCGCAGAGAACTCGGTGGCGGCTAAATCCGGCGGCTGCTTCCCGGGCTCCGCCACTGTGCACCTCGAGCAGGGCGGCACCAAGCTGGTGAAGGACCTGCGTCCCGGGGACCGTGTGCTGGCGGCCGACGACCGGGGCCAGCTGCTCTACAGCGATTTCCTCACTTTCCTGGACCGCGACGACGGCGCCAAGAAAGTTTTCTACGTGATCGAGACGCGGGAGCCACGCGAGCGCCTGCTGCTCACCGCTGCGCACCTGCTCTTTGTCGCGCCGCACAACGACTCGGGCGCAGGTCGGCCGCCGGGGGGCGCGCCGGGGCGCCGGGCGCTCTTCGCCAGCCGCGTGCGGCCGGGCCAGCGCGTGTACGTGGTGGCGGAGCGCGGCGGGGACCGCCGGCTCCTGCCCGCCGCCGTGCACAGCGTGACCCTGCGCGAGGAGGCCACGGGCGCCTACGCGCCGCTCACGGCGCAGGGCACGATCCTCATCAACCGGGTGCTGGCGTCGTGCTACGCGGTCATCGAGGAGCACAACTGGGCGCACAGGGCCTTCGCGCCCTTCCGCCTGGCGCACGCGCTGCTGGCCGCGCTGGCGCCCGTGCGCACGCTCCGCGGCGGCGACGGCGACGGCGACGGCGGGGGCGGCGGCCGCGTCCCCCAGCCCGAGCCGGGGGCCGCGGGCATCCACTGGTACTCGCAGCTGCTCTACCAAATAGGCACCTGGCTGCTGGACAGCGAGGCCCTGCACCCGCTGGGCATGGCGGCCAAGTCCAGCTGAAGGCCTGCGGCGGGGCGGGAGGGGCGGGGGCAACAGCACGATACAGCAGAAGACACGGGGAAGCGCACGGAATGAGGCGTTCATTATCATAATAAATAATATTAATAATGAAGTAGGACAACCCAAAATAGGCGATAAGGAAACCAAGACCCGGGAAGCTCTGGCGTCGTGTTTAGTTCATATCTATTTTTTGAATTTTTTGGTTGTTTTATTTTGATTTTTTTCACCTCTCCTGGCTATTTATTTGTTTGGTATGAATAGATGTTTTAAATAATATGAACCGGACCTTCAAGAGCCTTAAATAGTTTGTTTCTTGGGTAATTTATTATTGTCGTGTGAACTGTTCTCACGGGGGAGAGGTGTGAGGCCAAGCGACCTGCGCAGAGTCTATTTTTCTACACGTCCCTCCGCCCGCCAGCCACCCTGCTCTCCCAGCTCTGCTTCTCAGCGCGTGTGAACTCAGCTTCGTGGGGTCCACAAAGTCTATTTTTATACACAGAATTGTAAATTAGATTTTTTGAGAGATCAATACCTAACTGAATTACATTTCATTTTTGAAATAGTGTAAAATATGAAAATATATTATTTTTAATTTAACTAATTTCCAAGGTCACAGTCATCACTTCTGGTATCCTCATGGATGAATATTTGCTTTGTCAACACCATTTTGGCCACATTCTTGGAAGTCAAGACTGTTACACACTCACACACACACTTTTCTTTCTTTCCTTTTTTTTTTTTTTGACAAACTGGACGATCTGTTATTTTTGACTTCAAAGAATTTATTAGAAAATGATATTTTTTAAAAGTGCACATAGCAATGAGCCCATGTGGGTGGAGCCTGTAGTTTGTACAGAGATAAACAGGATGTTTTTTGCATTAATAAATTGAGAATAACTGCTGTAAATTTACTAAACTGTATTTTTGAACGTTTTGTAATAGTTTTGTAGAAATAAAGCGTGCCGCGCACAGCCTGGTCAGTATGTCATCCCTGAGAGCCCCTGCCAGCCCTCTGCTCCCGGCGGCCTCCTGCTTCCCGACAATCTGTGTAGATGATATACTGTGAATGCGCCGCACCCCGCGTGGGTTCGGCCTGGGGAACCTCAGCTCTGTTTGTGTCATGGTGCGATCTACACTCCTAGGTTGGGGTGCTGTGCTGGGTACTGTTCAGCACTCTGCCAGCCGTGGGCCAGAGGTGGCCCAGGCTCCCTGGAGCTGTGGGCAGACCTGTTTGCTGGGCTCAGCTGCCCGGCTGGATGCTGTGTTCCCTGGCCCTGCAGGGAGGTCCCTGGCTGCTTCCCAAAGTCCTGGGGGCCCTTTAAGGAGGGTTCCCGAGGAGAGGGCAGGGTGTTGATCCTGGTGGAACCTCCCACAGCCTGTCCTCAAGTTCCCCCAAATCCAGGGCAGGCCCCTTGCAGAGTGCGCATCCTGGCCTCTCCCCACACAGCCTCAGGCCTCAGGTGCTCGGGTCTCTATGGCCAGCGTGTCCGCCTGGAGCGGCGGCTGGGCATGGACTGGCACCCCTAGGGCACAGCTCTTCTTTGGTGGCGCTGGAGCTTGCCCATGACCGGGCTGCTAGGCAAGGGGTGGAGGGTCCTGATTTCTCTGGAAAAGGTTTTTTCTGGTCGTGTGGGCTGTTAGCAGTTCAGAGTTTACCGCCCTGGTGGCATCGGGTGGTTTCTGGTCTGTTGGCTGTTTAAGTCGGTAAGTTGGTGGAAGGTAAACCGGAAGCTGTGGGCTCGCCAGCATCTCTGGCTGTGGTGACCCACCTGAGTAACCAGCGGTGAAGGCAGAGTCCTGGCCACCAGCTCTGGGAGTGCCCGCAGCGCCCCCTGCAGGCAGGCGTGCAGCCGTGTCTCACTTTCCTTACCCAGTCCCGTCCAGCTTCTCAGCATTTCTCCAGCTTTACATGAGGAACTCTTTTTCATGGACAACTGATGGAAGCTGCCTCCTAGAGAAAGCAGACCCAGGGCACCAGGGGAGGCAGCCGCTCCTGCTGCTTGTCGCTCACGCCCCCGCTTCTCCATCGTTAGGGCTCACGGGGCCACGAGTCTTCAAAGTGCACACGTGGTGTCACTCCATCGCCCTGGGACTCTGCGCCTCTCTCCTCCCGTCAAACACGCACATCAGAATGTACTTCAGCTGTTGCCCTTGTGCTCTATTGTTCGGATAACTAAAGATGCGACAGAGGCTTTCCGCGCTGTGTTCTGGGGTAGAATCCCTGTCCCTCATGGCCACGTGTGGATCGCCGCGGTCTCCACGGGCTGCACTTGAATGCGAAAGGCCTCACCTCCCTGGCCTCCATGGGAGGGTCCGGTCAGGCCGGGGGCTGGGCAGAGGCACCTTATTTTTCCTGGTTGTAGCCCTTTGCTGTCATCGCAGCCACATGGGAAATGTCAGGCAGACCTGCCAAGAAGGCCAGTTGGTTGCAAGATTTGGCAAGAAAACAACAGAGTGCCGGCCTGTGGGCCAGCTGTGGGTGGGGCTGGGGGCTGGCTCTTGCTCCGAGTTCCAGGTTCTCTGGTGACTCGGAAAAGCAGTCAGTCCCTCCTTCTGGAAGAACAACCGCTCCAGGGGGTGAGTGACTTCCACATGACTTCTTAGGAACAAGTCACAGAACACTCACGAGCCCGCGTCTCAAGGGCCCTCTGCCGGGGGCGCCTCGAGGGGCGGGATGCCGGCTGGAGGCCGGGTGCAGTCGGCCCAGTTCCCAGGCCCAGCACTCAGGTTGGTGTTCACATTTCTAAAGGGGGGGGGGGGGGGGGGGGGAGGGTGTCTGCAGGGGAAGGACCGCTCGTGCCGTGCGAGGATGAGTGAAGTCTGAGCTCTGTGGCGGCACGGGGTCCGCAGGCCTCCAGCTCCCAGAGCCGACGGAGCAGGTGTCAGACCCCCGTCCCGACAGCACGCCCACAAGCCTGGCACATCGGCCGTCTGGGCTCTGAAAGAACTGTGACACCCCCACTGGAGATCTCTTGCCCAAACCAATCTGGGGTGGAGGGTGGGCCAGGGTGACCGCAGCCAGGGACACTGTCACAGCACAGGAGGGTCACGGGTCCAGGACGGTGCCTGCCACCGGCCGCCCGGGAAAGCGCAGAACTTGGCTCCTGGTGGAATCGCATCCTGGGCAGCTCCCTCCCAGAGGGCGTAGGGCAGAGGGCGGAGGACACAGGTTCCTTCTAGAACCTGCAGCCGCACCCACGGGCCCTCTCCCTGGGTCTGTCCTGCCCATGTCCTCCGAGTTCCAGCTGAAACCCTCAGCTAGACTGTGCCTGCCTCCTCCCTCAGCGCTGGGCCACCCAACACACCCAGGGAAGCAGGAGCCCAGTGAGAAGTGGGAGTGGGGTGAGGGTGGGGTGGGTGGGGTGAGGGTGGGAGTGGGTGGGGTGGGAGTGGGTGGGGTGGGGGTGGGGTGAGGGTGGGAGTGGGTGGGGTGGGGGTGGGGTGAGGATGGGGGTGATTGGGGTGGGGTGAGGGTGGGGGTGGGGGTGGGGGTGGGTGGGGTGGAGGTGGGGTGAGGGTGAGAGTGGGGGGTGGGGTGGGGTGGGGGACCTATTGGTGTTTCAGAAAAAGCCTCGTTGTGTGAGCATCAGCACCGGGGCCCGCAGCCAGGTGGCCCTGCCATGATTCCCAGGTTCATGTGTGGCTGTGGTGCTTGGCTGTTCTCATTCACTTGGTGACATTTGTGGAAGGCACAGTCCTTTCTCCCACGCCAGCCTGGGGCTCTGGGGGCTGAGGGAGCCTTGGCCTGGCTCCCTGCTCCCGACCCCCAAAGGCCCATGCCCCAAAGGGCTTGCATAGAGCTGCTTCTCTCCTGCATGCTGCAGGGCCTCCTGGCACGCAGCTTCCACTCTGTGGATGTCCAGCCCGCCCAGCTCTGGGGTCCACTGAGAACGCAGGCTCCTTCTCTGCCTGCCAGCCCCTCCCGAGGTGCACATGGCAGGAGGCTGCAGGCACCACCAGGGACTATATGGCCACCACCACCCCGCCCCTACCCCCGAGACAGGCAGGTCCAAGTCCCCAGGATTCTCCTGGGGCCCAGCCCAGGCAGCCTCCTGTCCCTGCCCCTGCCCCTGGCAGTGTAAGTGCCAGGCATGCGAGGCGGCCAGGAATGGAGGGGTGGGCCCCTGCCTCTGCCCATCCCTCCTCTCCTCTGCACCAAAACTCCAGCTGGTCAGCATCACCAGCCTGCAGAGAAGTGTGCCCCTGGGTGGAGTCCAAGCGCCCTCTGGTGGTCGTGATGGGGCAGCGCAGGCACACCCTGGGTGGGGACTTGGGCCAATGCACCGGGAAGGCCCTGCCATCAGCTGGGGGCTGATCCAAATAAACATCAGAAGTGCCTCCAAGGAAGGGTCGTCCCACAGGTGGCATGTGGAGACCTGACGGGTACAGTGAGTGCGGCAGTGCCGCCCTCCTGTGTCCCCGCCCCGGCACCTGGCCTGGCTCCCTGCGGAGAGGGGTCACTGAATTCTCAGATGCCAGGGGTCAGAAAGGAAAACTAAAAGCTGCTGCGCTGGGAAAACGGAGCCTTTAGGGCAGTGGTTCTCAACCTTCCTGATGCCACGACCCTTTAATTCAGTTCCTCATGTTGTGGTGACCCCCAACCACAAAATTATTTTCGTTGCTACTTCATAACTGTAATGTTGCTACTGTTATGAATCGTCATGTAAATATCTGATATGCAGGATGTATTTTCATTGTTACAAATTGAACATAATTAAAGCATAGTGATTAATCACAAAAACAATATGTAATTATATATGTGTTTTCGATGGTCTTAGGCGACCCCTGTGAAAGGGTCATTCGACCCTCAAAGGGGTCGCGACCCACAGGTTGAGAACCGCTGGGGAACGAGGAGGTTGAGCTCATGAGCGGCTGGAACGCGGAGGGTCCCAGAGCTCAGGCCCAGCAGAGGGCGGCCCATGGGGCCCTGTGACCCTGAGCAGCCGGCCTATTCACCTCTCCCAGGTTCTGCAATTTCTGTAAACAAGCCACGCACCCCTCCTGGACCCAACGCTGCCAGGTCCTGAGCAGCCAGGTGGCCGCACCTGAGCTGTTTATAGGCGGCTCCGTGTCCGCCCTGAAATCTAGGGCTTTGGTCAGAAATGAGCTTTTTCAGGTCAGAGACACGAGTTTAAAAGGCTGTCGTCTGCCTGAGCGCCAGGCGGAGGGAGCAACCTCTGCTGCCGGGCAAATCGGGGGCTGCGCAGTGGACCCTGACCGCGGCCTGGCACCCACTGGCACACTCAGCAGGGTGCCTGCTCTCTCAAAGGCCGCAGCTCTCAGGGCTGGGAGCTTCCCTGGCTGGCCTGTGACACATCCCCCCCTCCCCCCCCCCCGCCCCCGCATTCACCAGGACATCTGGCTCAGTGTGTGTCCGTGTCTGCGGGCCAGACCGGTGGATGCAGGCATGTGACCGTGTGGCGGCTCTCCTGAATGCACGGTGTCGTGAGGCCGGCCATACGCTGACTTGGAGTGGGGTCCAGACCACACCATCAAGGACACCCAGACCTGGTGACGAGAGCGGCAGCTGCCACAAAAGAGCCAGCTGGGCTGTAACTGCTGTGCCCCAGGGTAGACCACACACAGCACCTCCAATGCCACATCTTCTCTGAGGATATGAAGGACTGGGGCAAGGCAGGGGGCCCTGGGGCACTGGAGGGGAGGCAGTGATGGTGACACCCGGGCAAGGGATCGAGCGAGAGAGGTACACATCCCGGTGGGAGCGGCGGAGGGGCCTGGAGAAAGCACTGGACTGTTAGTGGTGAGTGTCTTGTTTGGGTCCATAGGTCTCCGTTAACCACCTCCAGGCCTGTTTTGGGCACCAAGGAAAACCCTAAGGGATTCCCACTCTTCCCGCCAGCTTCTTCATACCAAGTGGAAAAGCCATGTTGCTGCACCTGAGACAAGTAGAGGGGCGCCCTCCTCCTCGGGTCCCTCTTCCTCGCCTTCCCGCCCTCGTCATCTGTGAGTGACAGCGATTCTGAATCGGGCCTGAGGTTCTCGCTGCGCAAGTTAAACTGGAAGAAGGGAAAGCATTTTCCAAGCTCTCCCGGCCCAGGGCAGGAGCCAGGGGCGAGTCTTTCCCTGCGGTCCATGGTGCTTGTTAACTCACCCGGGCGGAGGGCAGGGGGCGACCAGACCTCACACGGCCACGCCCCCGGGTCCCTGAAGGCAGCTGAGAGCACCAGCCAAGTTCTCAGAATGAACACAGCCATGTTCAGAGTTGGCCTCGACTGGGAAGTGGGGTCACACGGAGTGGAAATGAATTTGACCTTTACTCACAATTGGACGTAAGTTATCCTGGCCTTGGGGTTTCACTGATTCATCGCCTTGGCAATCCCACTTTCTTAGAGTGGACACCAAAGACCTGGCCACCGACTGGTGCTTTCCAGTGGTTTCTACAATGGCGTAAACCTGGGCAGTGACCTCCGCATCCACCGCTAAGGAATTAGCTAAACAATTACCTACTGTGTGTTGTCCAACAGACACCACTCTGCTATGTAAGACGACACAAAATAGTCAGCGTCGTGAGAAACTACTCACAACATACTATTACACAGGCGAAAGCTGTTTCCAAAACATTACATGCAGTGGGCTCCCATTTGTGTGCAAGTGTGCACACACATGTGTATGCAGGTATGTTTGTGTGCTGTGTGCGTGTTTGTGTGTGTACATGTGTGTGCGTGTTCACATACATGTGTGTATACATATGCATATGCATTCTTAGAAAAAATTGGGCAGGTTACACACTGACATCTTCCCAGTGACTCTAGTCACTGCCTTGATGGCGTGTCAGCAAAAATAAAACATCTTAACCTGAAAAGTTTTAAGAAGTGTTTTGTGTTGTTCTGTGTCCCCCTCCAAGCGTGTCCTAATGGCCTCAGTCACAGTAAGTCTGGGCAGCCAGCGAGACGCTGATGACCTGCAGGCGTGCGGGCCCTGCTGTGATGCCACTTCTAGAACCTGCTGTGGGCTGTTCGAAAGAGCGTCTCCACCCCCCGGGGGAGCCTTCAGAGAGGGGCCTGGCAGGTCGGGGTGAAACAGTGAAATGGATGGCAGGGTGTCCACCAACTGATAAGACTCGCTTTTCCAGACTCAAGGCATCCCCCAAATATTCTCATTGTTGGGGCGACTCCTGGGCTGAGCTGAGGAGCCAGGCTCTGGTCTCAGATCTGTACGAAGGCAGCAGCGTTCTGACTGGGCCACACCCGCTCCTCAGGCCCAGGCCCCCACGTGTGATAGGAGGGGTCGGTCCCCAGACCGAGGTCGGCCCAGCTCTGACATTCCTAGCTTGTCTGACCAGGTGCCTGGAGAATGGCAGGGCTCCCTGGGGCAGTGCTGGGACTGGCTGGGTCTGTCCTGGCTGTCGCTGCGGGAATGCCACATGGGGGTCTCTCTGTGAAGAGTGAGCTGGTGGAGGAGCGAGTGAAGTGACTGAGTGACAGCACAGGCACTGCCAGGGTGCCACTGCTGCTGTGCTGGGCCCACAGGCCTAGCCCAGGGGAGGCGTGTCCCTGTCGTTGGGCGCCACCTGCTGGGCAGCTCCAAAACCACCGTCAGGAAGACCCACATCAGGGCCTGGGGCCCCATCTCAGGAACCAGCACAGAGAGGAGGGGCCCTCGGTCTTCATGGGAAAGTGAGGGCCCGGCAGCACCCCACCTCCCAGGGAACGCTGCTGGGCTCACTGCCTTGAGGATGAGCAGGGACCTGACCCAGATAATCCCGCCAAGGCACGGCGCTCAGGAGCCTCCCCCAGAGTAGAGAACCCCCAACAGGTGAGGCAGAACAGCCCCCGGAGACGGCAGGTGAGGAGCAAGCGCCCGTGGCAGCAGCTTCCGGGGACCCCTCACTTAACGTCGCTTTATGTTTTCAACAAAAAGGGGGGTTTTCAAAATGTGGGGCTCACTGTAAACTGTTGCTGTGCCTTCACAGGACTTCATAGACCAGCAACACTTCATGCCTGTGTCCCGAGTCGTGGCCGACGGTGCAGGTGGTCGTGGGGGCTTCGGGAGTGAGGGGACACGTGGATCTCCACAGTTTAGATGTCGCCTGATCCAAGACGTGTGGAAAGGACATTTCCTAAGCATGACGGGAGGAACAGGAGCGAGCAGTGACCAGATCAGCCACCAGGGAGGGCGTGGCCCTCACAGGAAGGTCAGCGACGGGGGTGGAGGCGACCCTGGCAGGTGACCACGGGTGGGAGGCTCGGGGCAGTGTCGCCTCCGGTTCTTCCAAGGATCTGGGTTCTCAGGAAGCAGTATGAGGAGAAAGGACCCTCCCCACCTCCCATGGCTCCCAGAGCTGGGGCAGGAGGCAGAGCCAGCAGACCCCCCAGGGCGGCACTGCGGCTGTGGGCTGTGCAAGGCCAGGCGCGTGGAGGACAGACGCCAGGTGCAGGGACTTTGCTGGGGGCAGGCAGGTTCGGTCAGCAGGAGGGGGCACTGCAGCCTGGAACCTCGCTCCTGCCCACCCGCCCACCTCCATGCGGGGAAGGGGGGAGGTCTGTCACCTGATCTATGCTCCACCCGCCTGGTCTCAGCCCTGGGTCCTGCCCTCATCACCAGCTCAGGGTAGGACACAGGTTCAGAACTTGGTCAGCACCCAAAGCTGCCTTCCCATCTCAGATCTGAGTCCCTCCTCCAAGTCTATGGCCACAGGCTGGTCAATGCTGCCCTGGCGCCCAGCTCGTCTGTGCCAATGCCGGTCTGGCCAGCGTGGGGCTGAGGATCCCTGAGGGGCACAGCCAGGCTGAGGGCAGATCTTCTTGATTGGATCCAACTGAGACCACAGACGGCTCGCTGCCTCTCAGCACAGTCACCAGGCACAAGGGGGGGGGGACGGACGGACAGAGCGGAGTCACCGTGTCCAGGCACGGCCCGCCGCCCAGCACCTCCTTGGGCTCCCCTTCCGTGGCACTGGCTGAGCATGCCCGCTTCCCTCCAGCCGGGACTGAGCCCATCTTACCACGCGGAAACACGCTGTGACTGAGGCCTCAGAGGACCAGGCAGACTGGCCATGGGTGGCACCTTCAGTGATTCGGGTGCAGCCAGGGACAGACATGGTGGAAGGGCCCACAGGAACTGCTCCCGCCTCCCAGGGCCGTGAGGCTCCGCGTGTCCCAACACCCCCAGGTGCCCGCCATGCGGGGACACAGGTGAGGAGAGGTGCACCTGCTCCCAAACCCAGACCCCCACTTCTACCCAACCCTCGAGGGTTGCGGGCTGCCACTCGAAGCAAAGGCCAGGTTTTAGACCAAGTGCCTTATGCGGGGAACATGGACTAATGCGGAGGGAGCTGCCAGGTGTTTCAGATCCTTAGGTTGTAACTCCATCCCTGTTCAGTTTGTCTCCTGCCCTTGGCCTCCCCTCACCTTCTTCCGTCCGGAGAACCAGAAGCCCGGCCCTCACGCTCCACGTCCAGGAGGGAGGGTGGGGAGACCTTCCGATGACATCTTTGTCTGGGAAGCGGGTGGGGTGTTTGGAGGGTGCTGGCCCGGCGGTTCCATCTTTGCCAGAGCCCCCAGAATTAGAATCCATGCCGCAGGTGAGCCACAGTGGAGGGACCTAGGCCTCGACCCTGCAGCCTGCTGTCCCACAAGTAGTGGCTCACCACCCTCACTCCTGGGGTAGACGGGGTTCCCTCCCAGGAAGGGCATGGGGTCTCAGGCAAGGAGCCCCGGGCCCATCAGCTCCAGGGACAGAGGGAGATGCGCTCCGGGGGGGTTGGGGGGAGGAGGTCACGTGCTCCAACACCTTGCTGTGTCCTCTTCACAGGATAAGCCCCCTTTTCCAGACAAGAAAGGTGGACGCAGTGAGAGTGCCCACCCAAGTCCCGTGCTGACACCAACGCGGACCAGCCTGGGGACAGCCGTCGCCATGCTGTCTGTCCACGTGGGGAAGACCCTGGTGCGTGTGAGCGCGGTGCAGGCGTCCACGTGTGTGCATGTGAGAGACAGAAGTAACCTGGTTTCTTAAATGTTTCCCTTTTTTTAAAATACATTTGTATTAATTTCAGAGAGGAAGGGAGATAGAAACATCAGTGAGAGAGAATCATTGATAAGCTGCCCCCTACACGCACCCCGGTTGGGGATCAAACCCACAACCCAGGCATGTGCCCTGACCGGGAATGCAACCGTGACCTCCTGGTTCGATGCTCAACCACTGAGCCACGCTGGCACACCGACCGGGCTTGAATGCTTCCTTTAACAATGTTTCCTGGAGAGCTTTGTTTTTAAAACACTGTACTTACCAAACAGGTTATGAATTATGCCCAATTTGTGCAACATGGCAAACGATGCAGATCCACCGAGCAGGCGGCACACGGGTGCGGCAGACCCTGGGTGGGCACGGGCACCGGGCTCCTCCAGTGAGTGCTATGATCAGTGAGTGTGCACATTTCCTTTGAAGACTGTGTGTAATGCTTTAAAAAATATAAAAAAAGAATACATCTCATTTCCAACAGAAACCGTACTGTGATGCTGTGGTGGGTCCGCAGACGCAGGCAGGCCCTGCCAGGGCTGAGACCAGGCCACCTTTCCCTCAGGCACCTGTTTCAAGGCCACGGCGGCACCGAGGGGACACCCAGGGAAAGACCACCCGCGTCCTCCGGGGACGTGGCCATGCTCTGTCCACAGGGGAAGAGGCGGGCTGGGACCAGTCTGAGTGGCCAGATAAAATACAGGCTGCAGACACCAGCAGAAACTTCAGATACTTTATTGACACATCTTTCACATTACAATACAGTCAGAACACAGTCCAGCACGGAGGCACACAATGATACACAGCAGCACATTTCCAACCCTGTCACTCCCGCTCTCCACATCTATCCTGAGAGGCTGTCCCAGGGACGGGCGCGTGGGAAGTGGGGTAAAGCGAGTGCAGTGCACTCGGTAGGACGGACACACGAAGTAGGTGAACCCAGAGGAAGGAAGCAGTCGGCCGGCTCCGAGCACGCACGGCGCCCACAGCTTCACACGGGACAGCGGAGCTGCCCACACCCGCCGCCGCGGCACACTAGGTTGGGAAGGTCCCGGGCAGCCTGAGCCGGCACCGCCCAGCAGAACAATAGGCACGGCTACTACTAACACTGAACTCATGCAAAAGCGGTCCTGCAAAGTAGAGGGCAAAACAGAGGGTTAATGACACGCCAACGGCTGCGCAGGACGCACGCCTCCTGGTCACACTGCAAAGTAACAGAACCCAATGTTATTCTCTCCAGCCAGAGACCTGGGGGAACAAGTCAGGAGCGAACCTGTCAAAGCAAAGCTGCGCGGTCATCCCGGTGTCAACAGTGCTAACTGCGCGGAGGAGCAGTCCCCCTCGCAAAGGAGGGCGGGAGGCGGAGGGAGGGCTCATCCGGAGAGCAGTGCGGTGGGAGCAGAGGGGTGCGCGGGGAGAGTCCCGAGCAGGAAGGCTCAGGAGGCCCGACCTGGCCCAGCCACCCGAGCAGCAGGAGCAAGGAGAGAGCCAGTTCAGAAATGAGAAAACAGCGGTTGGGGGCTTGGTTGTTGTTGATCCTGAAAATTAAACAGTGGAATTAAAGTCTTAGTTAAAACCCTCACAGAGGAAAGACAGTTCTGGATCCCTTGCCTGTGAAAAGCAAAGCTGAATTATAAAGCCGAAGGACCATCTGCTCCTCAGACGGCAGTGTGAGTGCGCACGCACACAGAAGCCCTGCGGGGTGTGTCCGGCCTCCTGCAGGACACAAAGCGATGCGGACAGTCCTGAAGCAGCAGCGCCCAAGGTGCTCGCCTCGGACTGGAAGCAGCGGGAGGGAGCCCTGCTGAAACAGGCGAGGCAGCTGCCCAGAGGGTATTCAACAACTAAACACCGAGTATGTGCAAATAATACACCTGTCCACTCTGCAGAACCCACTACAATTTAAAAACCACATAACGTTTCTTCATAAAGGGCCTGTACTTTTCTGCATACCTTTTAAAATTAGTAAAATAAAGCAAGGCAAAACACCCAACATGGGGGCCTTTCACATCTCAGTGTTAGAAGTAACAGCGCCTCACTAAAAGCGCTGCTCTAGCTGCCCACCCGACTTAAAGGACTTCCTACCAAAACACAGCCCAGAAGAGAGTTAAGGTTATAAATATTCTCTGGAAAAGGAGGTCACTGCGTAAAACCAACAACCCTTCCCAACCATCCATCAGCGGAAGGTACACCTGGGATCCAATATGAATCAGCGGGTTTTGCTTTGTTTCTAGTGCACAAAACCATGGCACTTTAAGTGATAAAAATTAAATACTAGTAGGTTGCAAAAGAACCTTACACAAAAATCCTTAGGATTTAATAGTAAGTCAAGGCCACACGCCTTTGGAGAGTTCTTATGTAAGAGTGTCCAAATGACACTTCATTCACAAATTTTAAAAATAGTTGAAAAGATCAACTGAAATGTTCATTAAATAAATTAAAAAAATCTAAACTCCTAATTGATCTGACTCTGTGGCCTCCTTCCTGGGGTGGGGGGTGGGGGGTGGGTCTCCTGTCACATCTCCTCCCCCCAGCCCTCCCTGTTAGTGGATCCCCCTTTAGAACACATCACAGAAATGTGTGAACCACCAACAACACCGTAAGTATTTTCTCCAAATCAACAATCACACAAGGGGGAGGGCCTCTACCTGACCAGAGGGGAGTAAGAGCAGGTCTCACAGGACACGGCAGCAGGGGGGCGGGGGGGCGGGGAGGGGGGGGGGAGGGCCTACAAGCAGGGAGGGAGCGCCCTGACAGCGCAGGAGCCCACCGCCATCCCAGCCATCTGCAAGGACGGCTGGCCGCATGGGGCGTTTTGGACAGCCGAGTGCTGCCTCTCAGGGCTCCACCCACACAGACCTCACTCCAAACCTAACTGTCCTCAACAGGGTCCCGTCAGTCCAATGGTCTACGAGCCCTCAAGCTTACCTTCGATTGAACAGAAATAAAACACAAAATAAACACAACACAACAAAACAAAACAATGAAAGCCAAAACAGAAGACTTGATTAACTGCTCAAAATCAGCTCGATGAGCAGGTCTTACCCATCTACCCACAAGAGCCACCTGCCGTCCCGTGGGCAAAGCAGAAGGATCACCTAGTTCAAGATGGCTCTCCACCCACCCTCCCACCGCCCGCGGGAGCTGCCAGCAGACACCTACCACACCATGCGCCCACCGCCCGCATGCTCCTAGACTGCACCGCCTGCTCCCGAGTGCATGTGTCAGGAGACAGGCCATGGTGACGTCTCATTACAGCAGCTTCCTTCTACAAAACCGTCCTCTCCCACAGCTCCCCTTCCTCCTGCCCCTTCACCCCACACCTCCCCGGCTCCTCCCAGCAACAAAGTCCTCTGTTGGTAGAATTAAGCAAAATGCTGTATGAAAAAAAGACCCCAGGGTGCGGGATCTACACTGTCACAGTTCAGAGATGCTACAGAACCAAGCATGAACAATTGTTTCTCAGCACCTTTACCATCATGATGAGGGCGACCCAAATTAAAGTGCATATGATGAAGCCTGCTCCTCCCCCTCCCACCCCACCTCCCTGGGGCTGCGGCCACAGGCACCCACTTAGGATGCTGCCTGTCCGGACACGGGGCCCTCAACATTTCTTTTGGGAAGAAAAGACAAGATTTTTCCTTTAGAAGAATATCAGTATAAGGATTTAACAAATGTGGCCAGACCAACAGTAATGCAAGCTTATGCTCAGATAGGTAGTTAGGTGAACTTGTTACAGCACAAAACCAAAACAAGGTAATGCGAAAGGAAAGTAATGGCTCCACATCATCACCTACTGTATCTACCTTATGAGATATACTGATATTTACTGGCTTTAAGCTTCTTGAATCTGTGAACAAATAATACACAGGTCAGGATCAATGTATTGACTTACTCCCATCTTTATAAAAATCGGATATACACATGAACACGTCAACAATTATGGAACTGCATCCATTAAACTTTGATGAGACAACACAAAAGAACTAGCAAAGAGCTAAGGTGTTGCTGAATTGAAACATCTCCAATAACACTTCAGTTTAAAAGGTCCATATTTACAGTGTGTTGGATGCATCTGCGTCTCATTTAAATGCATGATAAAGAAAGAACAGAGATAATGGTTGCAACAGATCTTCCAAGAGGGCTCAGCTCGGTGCCCTGCGAGAAGTGCACCACCGATGGGAAGAAATCACTCCCTAATGCTGCTGCTTTCCTTTCCTGCCGTTTCCTCCAAGGAAGCTCAGCTTTGTCCCGGGGCCCGGCTGCACTGCAGTCCCCACCCAGGGGCCCCGTGTGGAGCATGCCCACCTGGGCTCTGGAAAAGGCCCACGCCCCCCTAGAGGACAGGGCATGGAGAAAAAGCATGCCCAGGTGTGCAGACAACACAGACACATCCAGGCACCCACGTCATTGCATGCCCTGAAGCAGCCGTGAGTCTGTCTGCAGCAGCTGTGGTGCCGGGCAGGTGGGCTCGCCATCACTGATTGGAAAGAAGGACGCTACACACCCACGCTCCAGAGACCACATGCAGGGCTGTGGCCTCCACGCCACCGCACACTCCTACTATTTCAGAAAGCGGCAAAAGTCTGTTCAACTTATCTTGTTGTGGCAGGAAGTCCTCGGTGACAGTCCACCAACTGTGAGCCTTCCCGCTGACAACAGGGTAGGGAGTGGTCTGTAACTAGAGCTTCCGGCTACCTTGTCACTTCAATGCACTGCGCTACGGTTTCTACGTGAGCTCACCTGCAGCTGTGTGGGAGTGGGCAGCGAGCCCGCATCAGGCAGCTGCTGGGCATGGGCACTGACTCAGTCAGGGGCTCTCTGGAGCAGGGTGCCAGGTGCCCAGTGGGCGGTGCTCCCAGACCCTAGGCGTGCCTGCGCTTTCCTGAGCTGACCTCTCCGGGGAGCGCCCTCAGCAGCACCCTCGTTTCCTAGGCTCACTCAGCACACCATGCCATCGGAGAATCAACACTACACAAGGTCCACAGGGTCTGGATACTCCCCTCCACTTCTGCTCACTTACTTTGAAAAAGTAAAATAAAACCTCAACTGTACAAACACGATGGTACAAGCCCCCACAACCTGGGTCAGCTCCCACGAGGAGGCCGAGTCTCGAGGAGCATCTCTGCACAGGCCTCCGGGCTCCCAATCTGGTCCCCGCTGGGCTAACCAGACAGTACGTGGCAACATGCTTCTATTTCTATTACTTCTATGGGTAACTCTGACGTGACGTCTTAGGTATAAAACACAGCTAAAAAGTCTAAGTGTGCCCCAGTGCCATTCGCTCAGTCAGGTCCACGTTAGAGTAACTGCTAGTGAACTCCTGCGTGAGCAGAAATGCAGTAAGGCACTTTTCCACGCTCACCCAGAATCAATTCTCCTAAGGTTGGTCTGTGGGGGCACGGCCCCACCTTAAGGAGCCCATGCACCCTCACTCATGGGTGACACACACACTTTGCTCTGGGTCTCACGGTCCCTGTGAGACAGCCTCCCTCACACCACGCCGTGGAGATTGGCCTGCTGGGGTCTATGTCGCCTTGCCCTCGGGTCTACTGAAGGGCAACACAGCACCACTCTAAGGCTTTATAAAAAAAAGATCATTCAAAGCAATGAGAGCCAGCTTCCCGAAGAACGCTGCATGCCACAGAGTCAGTGACATCTGCCGCTTTGGGCTGCATTTAAAGAGAAAAAAACCAACCAAGTCTATTCAAGCTTCAAGCTGTCCCTCCGCCCGGCAGGCCCACTGTGCACCCCACCAGACAGGGAGCTCCAGTGAGGGCCCCGGCCAGAGCAGCACCCCGGCTTCTCTGCCCCCAGGGAAGCGCAGTGGCGACCACCTGGTCCTCGCCCTATTTGAGAACTTAAAAACGGGTGGGGAGTCCCCTCAGGAACTCGGAATATGCAACTGGTGCATAGGAAGCAGAATCTGCCGCACCATGCCCCTGCCCCACCTGCCCTCACACCCTGCTTTCTGGGATAGGCAGCTGTCAATCACAATCACCCACATTTTCGCCTGTTTTTACAAGAACCAGTAGAGGGCTTTCTGAGAAGACACCTCTGGTCTAGCCTGCACTGAAGATAAGTGCAACCATTATCAAATATTCTTTGCTGTGGAAAGTACTTAGAATTTGTGCTGCTAATGTTCCTCCCTGAACCTAAGTCACGGTGAGCGATCGATCAGACGGTAAAATTACGAAGAACAGTGTCTACATGCATTGTAAGCACTTTGAAAACAAAAGAAAACAAAAACTGGAGTTCTCGGAAGTGGCCACAGAATTTGAAGCCATCAACACCGAACTCCAGCCTGCCATGTCCTGCAAGTTCAGCTCTCCCGGAACCAACGCTGGGCAGCCCGGCGCTCTGGACAAGAGTTAGCAGACTGGACGGAGACCTCGCTGGCAGGTCCTGTGCCGGCAGCTTCCTTGAAGCAAGTCCACAGCTGTGTGTGCAGTGTAAGGTCGGCCTCCCTGCTAGAAATCACTCCACAATCAGGGCCACGTTTATGTGGGACAAATCTATCATGTGCCTGTGGAGATGGAAACAAACAGCCAAGGTTAAGTGAACTCTGAACACAGCAGGCGACTTATAGAAGCAGGAGGAAGCTAGAGGGGAATGTGGGCCCTGAGTGACAGAGAGCATTGGCATAAACACCAGGGACAAGCGTCCACATGGGAGGAGGCACTGTCCCCTGTGCATGAATATGCATCTATACAGTGACAGGTGCACACACAGCAGCATGCGAAGCAACAGCTCCAGTGACCGAGAGCACATCGCACAGGAGAGGTCCCCGCCCGCACCCACGTCACCAAAACCATGGCATCCACGGCTACCTGTGGAACTTCTGCTGAAATGCTAACGCATGGGCTGGCTCCTTAAACTTGGCTATGGCTTTCCGTTGCTGGGGAAGCATCTGTAAACTCTAGAGGAAGGAAACAAAGAAACATTTTAACATCAAGCTTTCTATGGTTAAAAAAATATATACATGCAAACATTACATTTAATACAAAATTGAAGTTCAGGCTGATACTTGGATCACTAAAACAAACTAATTCTATTTCGTGGGAATTTTTCTTACCCATCTAGATAATATATCCAAAAACTCTGTTTCAGGAAGTCATTCCCCTGACCAGCACTTATAACCTCCAAGCCTGGCATTAAGACCGTGCATCATCTGACCACATCACTGCCCAATCTTCCCTCTAAACTTTCTCTGAGGCTTGGTGACAAGTACCCTTGGAGAGTCACTTTCTGTTCTCAGGCATTCCCGTCAGGAATCTAGATGTCCATGGAATCTAGATTTTGAAAATACTATGCTCCTCTTCTAGAAAAAAAATATTTCTAGATTTCCGGGGTTACTATCCTGTGTGTGAGTCACCAATGTGAAATGAAGGCATGAGCTTCGTTTCTACCATTTACCATGTAAGAGGATTCGTGTACATGTATCTAAGTAGTTTAAATCTCAGTTTGATGGAGGACTATGAGTCAAGACAGCATAAACTGCAAAGAAGTTCTTCAACCACGAGAATGATGGGCTCTCCAGTGGTCAACACCCGTCACGAGAACACTGCTACAGTCGCCTGCTGGCTGCTCCCCTTTATTTACACTGTGGTGCCCTTCCAATAAGACAAACCCTTATTTTCTAGACATGAGAATGAATTGTAGAAATTGTCATATTCAACCTACCGATAATATTAGTGATTTCTTTGGAAGGAGAGGAAAAACACATTTCACTGAAAGGTGAAAGGCTTGTGATCACCGGTTTCCACGTTTTTATATAAACACAAATCACCCAGAACAGACCAAACCTTAAAATCTGTCTCAAGTTTCTACTGTTCACTCTGACTCCCCAACCCGCCCCCAATCAGCTTCCTGACATGCCACGCGGCTGCACTCACCAACCTTCCCCGAGGTACTGTCCGTTCTTTCCAGACAAGACGTCTTCCGACAGTTTCTGAGAATGTGTAATTGCTCTGCTATTAATCACAAAACACGAGCTGAAGCGTTCCTCGAGTTGGCCCTTCCTGCGTTCACACTCAAGTCCCATCAGAGCCACGTGACTGCACTGCGTGGGACACGCCCCTAACCGCAGTGTGCACGCTGTTCAGAAGCCTGGCCTCCTCCCGCGAGGACCGTCCTCTTTCTGGGAGGAGCCTCTGTGTGTCCGTGCTGGACAGAGAATGAAATGTTGGGAAACGAAGCCGACTCTCTGCCCTGGCAGACCCATTCCATGCTTTCCCTCTGGCCAAGGATTCCTCACCTTCAGAGATGACCTAAAGCCAAAACGATACTAACGCTTTTAAACACAAGGGGAACTGCTTCAGAGCAGCCCCGTTTGGGCGATGGTGTGCGGCCCTCCCCCCACTTGACGGACCTGCAGCCCCCGGGGGCAGTCAACCTCGCCCCAGGACATCTTTGCTCCTCCAGGCGGTGCTTCTCGTAGAGAAACGAGTAGGACCTTATTCTGGAAGTCTCCCTGTGCACGGCTCACTGGCACTCTTGCTGGTAAGGGGCAGGCAGAAGCAGCAACACCGTCCGGAGGGGTCGGAGCAGAAACACGGGAAGTTCGCTGCAGGGCCTCGGGCAGCCCCACCCCATGCCCACTGTCACAGAATCGACGGCACTATCCCACCTGCCAGGTCTCTGACACAGATGCTGCGCGGCTCCTGAGTTCCAACGGGTCTCCTGAGCGTCTTCACGCCCATCCACGTCCACCACAGGGTGTTCCGTGTCCCCTGTCCCCCTCAGACTGATCCTTCAGACACAAGGGCTCCTCAGAGCTCTGCTTCCCACTGCCTCCTGAGAACCGCATGGCTTCCTGGCTTACTTACAACGCTTCCGAGGCTCTCCATGGGGGCCTCCAGCTAACCTGTTGCCAGGAGAACTGCAGGTCCTGTGGCCACGCCCGGACCTTCTTTAAACCTGGTGGCAAGGGGTTTCCGGCAGCCAACGTCTGACCATGCTGCTGCCTGCTTTCCCAAATGTTCTGAATGCAAAATGACTCACTCTTTCACTGGAGATGCCAACATCTTCACGTCACCCACCAGCCCCCTTCCTGGCCAGTCAGACCCAGATGCAGTGGAGGTGTTCTCGTCGACCCATGTCCCCTCAGGGGTCAGATTCTCTGCGGTGACCCTGCCTTCCTGGCTGCTTGGGGGACTCCCATCTGGGTGGTGGAGATGCTGTCTGAGGCTGGCTATCTGGTGTCCTGAAGCAACTGCAGGAGGACAGCCCTCGGACAGGACCTGCTGATGAAGGGGCACTAGTGGGAGGGGTACTTCTGCTTTGTCCTCCCTGCTTTCACACGCTTTGCCCCAGTGACACGGGCCTTTGTTTCTTTAGTTTCCCTCCCTGCCAGGTTATGCCAGGGAACAATGAGGCGCGGGTGTTGTTATCAGTCTTTTGTGACTTATGAGAGCCTGATGGAAACACCAAGACTCATGGAGGTGGAGTGCTCAGTCCAAAAGGCGCACACAAAGAAATGGCAAAACCGGGACTTCCACTGAAGCCTCATCTCAAAGCCCAACTCCAGCTGCTACCAGCTGCATCCTACCTCCTGGCTGCTCGGGAAAACTACAGCCACCAGCAGAGACACGGTAACGGGCACAGGCCAGGCACAGGCAGGCCACATCTAAGCCCTGGCCATTATTACGGTACAAGGGTTGCAGGGAACTCTTCTGAGGAAATGGCTTTTTTTATATACCATGGTGTTTCATCTACACTAATAAAAGGGAAACATGCAAACTGACCGTCCCTCCACTATGCCCACCAGCCAGTCAGGGTGAGTATGCAAAATAACCCAACAAAGATGGTGGCGGCCACGGAGCTGGAGCAGGAGGCTTTGGTTGCCCACGGAGACGGAGGAAGCCAAGCTTTCTCGCCCGCCCTGGCCTCTGCTCAAGGAGGGGCTGGGGGCCTGGGTCACCGGAGGTGGGGAGAGGGTCCCCACTGGGGGGCTTGGCCAGCCTGCAAACAGCCACCAGCCCCTCACCCAGGCTGGCCAGACACCCCAGCAGGAACCCCCACCCTGAAGGGGGTGTGGCCAGCTTGAAAACAGCCCTCAGCCCCTCACCCAGGCAGGCCACGCCCACCCAGTGGGACCCTCATCCCATGGGGGTGTGGCTGGCCTGCAAACCACCACAGGCCCCTTGCCCAGGCTGCCCCACGCCCCAAGGGAACCCCCCACCCTGATCTGGGACACTCTTCAGGGCAAACCAGCCAGCCCCCACCTGTGCACCAGGCCTTTATACCAATAAAAGGGTAATATGCTAATTAGACTGGGAGACCTTCCAGGAGACCTTCCGGACATTCTTCTGGACAAAGCCATGGTGGCAGGGCCGAGGTAGAGGCGTTTAGAGGCCAAGAGGGGAGGGCAGTTGGGGGTGAGCAGGCCATCAGTGGGGGTCAGTTGGGGGTGAGCAGGACTGCAGGGGGGGGGGGCAGTTTGGAATGAGTGGGGCAGTTGGGGGTGAGCAGGTCAGTGGGGAGGGGAGGTGGGGGCGAGCAGGCCAGTGGGGGGGAGGGGGAGGCAGTTGGGGGTGATCAAGCTGGCGGGGGGGGTGGGGGGGCATTTGGGGGCAAGCAGGCCGGCAGGCAGAGTGGTTAGGGGTAATCAGGCAGGCAGGCAGGCAAGTGGTTAGGAGCCAGAAGTCCCGGATTGCGAGAGGGATGTCCGACTGCCGGTTTAGGCCTGATCCCTGTAAACCGGCAGTAGGACATCCTTCGAGGGATCCCAGATTGGAGAGGGTGCAGGCCGGGCTGAGAGACACCCGCCCCCCCCCCCCCCCCCCCCGCACGAATTTCATGCACCAGGCCACTAGTTCACTATAGAACAACAAATGTTTAACACAATTTTAGGCACAACACAGCAGACAGGGAAATAAAGATAATGAAGCGAAGGGGCCTAGGAGGCTGTGGCGCCCCTTCTCCCTGGTCCTGACAGCTGACCAGCTCGGTCTTCCAGACGGAGCAGGAGGGGGGCCAATCCAGGAGGATGCACTCCTGCAGCCCCACCCACAGCCCCTGCATCGAGGACTGCTGGGGACACCGCCTGGCTGATTCGCACTCACCCTCTCATCTGAAATTCCGAAACTTGATACTTCTTGTGTCATTTCTCCCTTCTGGTTTGAATATTCTACAAAACCTATCATTTCTTCTTATTGTGTAAATAATGAGTCTATAGACAAATGTCTCTTCAATGGACTTTCTAGAGAGGCTTGTGAGTATGGTCTAAGGCAGTGGTCAGCAAACTGCGGCTCGGCAAACTGCGGCTCGCGAGCCACATGTGGCTCTTTGGCCCCTTGAGTGTGGCTCTTCCACAAAAATACTGACTTCTGCGATGGGCCATGAAGTTTCAATCGCACTGTACATGCACACCCACACGTGGTATTTTGTGGAAGAGCCACACTCAAGGGGCCAAAGAGCCGCATGTGGCTCGTGAGCCGCGGTTTGCCGACCACGGGTCTAAGGGAAGAGCAACGGGGTGCCTTGCTCCACAGTGGGTAAGCCTCTCAGATCCCACAACTAAGCAGCAGATGATTACGCACTGCAGTGCAGTCTACAGACCTTGTCACATAGAAACCCACACCTGAAACCTATTATGATCATATAAAGCAACTAGTGGGCTGGTGCACAGATTCGTGCACATTTGAAAGGAAATTAATTAGAAGAAATATTTTAATATTACTATTCGCCCTATCTCTATAATAGAAGTGTCAGAGATGAAAAAAAATTAAAATGTATATGAAAATAATATATAAATTGATTAATAAATAACAAGATATAACTAAGATATGATATAAAAACAACAAAAACATATAAAAAACATTGATAAAAACAATGACTGATAAATTGATTAAACTTATTCTAATATCTCCCTGTATACCACATTAAGAGAGTAAAAACACTTTCAGAGTGCTTGACTCATTTCCCATGTGATGAAGTATTTACAACTTTAACTTTAATATCACACGCTCTTCGAACTTGAGAGAAAGCAACATATAACTGACCATGTCCGAAAATAGGTTCTGGTAGGAATATTCCTACTCTGTCTAGAGTTTGTCCTTGTGATTTAGTAATAGTCACTGCAAATGCTAGCATCATGGGAAACTGTCTTCAAATTAATTTAAATGGGAGGCGGGGGACAAATATCACGCATGCGTTTATTTTTAAACTGCCAGTGCACATTATATGTACCGGGTTGTCGGTCGGACATACGGTCACTTAGCCTTTTATATATATAGATGTCATCCCAATAAACTCAATTAGAAAAGAAAAAAAGGGACGCATTGCAGACACCACCACCACTGCTATTACACCACGTGGACTCCAGGTGGCGCCACAGCCCAACACTCACAGGCTTAGCTGGATCATCCCAGCAGGAGCCCTCTCAGCTCCATCCCTGCCAAGTCTATTTATATTTAAAACATAATTATAACAAGACATTGTTATAAATATCTTTTCAAAATTTATACTCATAATGTCATTCTAACACTGTTGTAGAAGCTTGTTTTATCAGTGTGCTTACGGACTTAGCGTCTTAGCATGTGTGGCTGCAGCACTTAAATAGCTACACCCTCATTCACAACCATCCCAGGAGCCAGACTGGTAAGAATGGAGAGCACTCGGCTCAGCTCTAGGCGGGTGCACAGGCTCTGGCAGAAGCTCTACACCTGCCACTCCTCAGGGACTTCCACAGGACATAGAGGACCCCGCCTTGTACTTTATTTTAAGGGTAAGTGATATAACCTAGAAAACTTCTTTCTTGTTTTCCTCTCCTTTTCTCATTAAACAATTCAACATTGTTTTTGCTCCACTTCAGGTGCCCTCATTCAAACTTTATTATTTATAATACAATGACCTCTAATCCTTCTTCAGAACAGAAAAAAACCATGACAAATGGGAGGGAAAATAGATGATTTAAGAGATCTAGATCTCCAACATACAAAATTCAGTTTTCAGGACAGAAAGACCAGTGCAATGCAGCCACTGGCCCTTCCTCCATCAGTGCCATGGACTAAGCACTGGCCACACAGACCCCAGTCTGGAAAATGGGCAGGAGAACTACCAAGGATGCACACTCCCCACCCACAGAAGGAGCAGGCACTGGGGACACCGGCTCACCGCTGACCTGTGATTTGGTCTGAGGGTCTCCGATTGGGATGACCACATTTGTGCACCTGAAAATAATCCTCGTGTCAGTTCTGTGCCTGCAAACTATCCCGATCACTATTAACTGTCAGGAAACAACTACCCCTATGCCCTGCCCACGCCACAGAAATTCACTCCTGAGAACAGAGGGCAAAGTTCTTGTCATTCACTTGTCTGGTTCACTCGTCATTACTACATACACATAAAACTAACCCTAACATCTCTCTCGGAACCCAAAAGTGAGGGGCGGTGGAAAGGTGTTTAGAAAGGTATTTGTTACTCTTCACTTTTAGGAATTCTCAATAGTACAGGGAGATTCCAAACACATCAAGAATGAATTACTTCTATCAACTCTAGCCTGAAATGTTTCCCATTCACTCCTGGAGCAGAGAGCACTGTTTTACTCAGAAACCTTCCCATCAGGCAGTGTGTCAGTGCTCTGTCTCAGGCAGGCCGCCTGGGGCCTGGAGCGAAAGCACTGTTCCACCTGGCAGGAAGGGCAGGAGCGAAAGCGCTGCTTGAGGAAACCAGGTGAGCTGCCTCCTTGCTGGTTTACCGACAGGGTCTAGAAGCTGCAGAGACGGGGTCCTGTGGAAAACCTGGTCTACAGCAGACTGGAGACCCACCATTTGCTGCCAGCCCCATGGGGACCCTTAACCCCTAGAGTGCCGGGGAGTGCGATCGCGCTCCTCCTGTCTTTCGCCAAAAGTGCCGGGAGCGCTATCAAAGCTTTGAAATGGCGTCCAGTTCTAAGTCTGCTTTTATTAGTGATGATGATATTGCTAAATATGTCAATGTAATAAAGGTTTCCTTAAGTTTTTGAATATGTAACTTCATTTACTTGCGATTCATAATTTTTTTCCTAAACTGCTGTAAAATCAGCAAAAATGCCTTGGCAATTTTAGCATAGTTCCTAGGATATTGGTTGGCACTCAAAGGGCTAAGCACTCAGAATTAGCCAGTTTTAAGAGACCAAAATACAGTCCACATTATTTCCTATTTGTAAAATCTCACCCAAGTCCTACAGCTATTAATGTGAGAGGCTATTTCTGGAAATTAAGGTCAAGAAGGCTACTTTAAAATTTTTTAATTATTACAAATAAAACGTTTGTGACAGGGAAAAAAACTAAATATACGTGTGCATATGTGAACTTTAGGATAATCTGAGGATTTCAAAGTATCATCTGTTCAGTTGGAATAGTTATTCCATAAGTTTATATGTAAGCATGTGAAAATTCCCAACTAATAGAACTCTGGGGCAGAAGTTCTGACAGCAAGTGTGCACAGGAGATGTAACACCTGCCTCCTCCTCCTCCTCCTCCTCCTCCTCCTCCAAAGCATTATTTTAACATGAAGTAACCAACACTTCATGATAAACCAGGAAGTGACTGAGTCATGGGCTAGACAACAGGCACAGGCGCAATGGAGCAGGTGCCCACCTGGATGGGTCCCACTGACATGAGCAGGCTCTTCAGCTGGGCGTCAGTGGTGGATGACGACAGGCCTTCGACAGACACAACGCAGGGCTGCGGCTTGCACTCCACCACCCGCAGGTTCTGCTTATTTGGCATCGGGCGACCGCGGCCCATTGGCCCTGCTGCTCCCCGGCCTCTGCCATGCATGACTACCTGCCAACGACAGGAGGGACTGATCAATTCAAAAGCTTTTGTTTTTTGGCACAACTACTAAGATATATAAGTGAGCAAATAACTCAGAATCCATTAAAATACACCACGAGCTATAGGATTTTCTATAGTTTTTGCTGTACTCAGAAAAGAATTTAATATCTAAAGAGGACACCACCACCCACCAAACGTGAAAGGAAAAGACAAGAGCTGATGTGGAGCCCAGCAGGGATGAGGCGGCACCTCTGTTCCCTCCATGCTAGGGGTGAAGCAGCAGGCCCCCGGGATCCAGAAATGCATGTCAGCCACACACTTAGGGTTCAGGTTAGTCCTAACGGCCCCAGAGCCTAAATTTCTCCCTCCGCCCTCCGTACTCCAGGCCAACTCTGCAGGGATGGTGCAACCCACCCACACAGGCACCACAAGCCACCACCTCACAGATCTAGCTCACGTGGTTAAGTACGCACGTGCACTGGCACCCTGAAAACTGAAAGGCCACTTCTGCCACAATGGTCCCCTGGGGGCTGCCCTTTACATTCACCTGCAGAGCTTTAAATCAAACCAAAAGCCCAAACCAAGGACAGAGGGCCTCTACCCTCACCTACAAAATTATGACATCACTGGTCTAAGGTGGGGCTCAGACCTCAGAGTTTCTAAAGCTGTCCAGGGTTCAAAACACTGTTCTGGGACCTTTAAAGAAAGAGGACAGAGCTGATCTTTCTGGTCTGTTCTAACTAGGAAACAAGACAGAGCACTGGTGCCAAGTGTTTCCTTGAAAACTGAACTCATCCAGCACAGGACATGCGTGAAAAGCAGCCACAGAGTGGGTGGGACTAGCGGCACCAGACTTCTCAGGCTTCCTACCCAGACTTGGCTCCAGAATTGTGGGTAGAAAGGAGAGCATGCCAACTGGCCATCTCCAGGGCACAGCTGAGGGTAGCAGGAAACCACTGCACCCTGGGTGGTGGGTGCTGTCCCAAAGCTGAATCATTAAAAAGTCATGACAGGAAGCATGCAGGCACTCCTCCCCCTCAGACCATTCCAACTTCACACTCGCAGCACTGGTGAGGACACAGCTGTACCTTCTTGGCGGGGTGAATCCCTTGGATGCTCTTGATGCCCGGAGGGCCTGCTGAGTACACATGGGTCCCGACTGGCAGGTGCTGGGGCTGCTGAAGGGCCCCCTTGGTCAGCGTCACCTTGCGGGCAGGCTGCTGTCTCACTTCTGGAGGCTGGGGAGGCCGCTGGGGCTGGCCGTCCGGGTGAAAAAAGCCATCGCTCTCTCCTCCCTGCTGAAAGGAACAAGGTAGCATACTGGTCAGTATCTGCACAGCCCGACATCCCTCCCCATCATCGGACACAAAACCACCAAATGCTAGAAAACCAAACCTGTTATTTTACTAGAGCCACTAGGACATTTTTTACTTGACAGGGTTTGGGTTTAAGTAACAGTTTTGAAATGAAAAACAGTAAGATCTTGGATTAGTATACCCACTCAAGAGGTCTGTAATTAAAGGAAAAGCTGTTTAGGTCAGTAAAATATTGCTTAACTTGAAAAATACTTCATACTCAACATGCATTTCCCATCTACATGAGTATTTGTGTTAGAATCTGAGAGTTTGCATAATCAATGATTTTAACTCTCAACTCCTATTTAAACTTAAGGGAAGCAGGCTACCATGCTCCCTCCTCCCCTGGTTGTGGTCATGAACCCTGGGCCATGTCCAGCCCTTCCCTCCTCGGACACAACACTGCACACGGACTCTGGGCACAGGGCTCCTCCTGTTGAGTCACAAGTGCCATTACCAACCAGAGTCGATGACTCAAAGGAGGAACTCCTGCATTCCATAGAGCTTTATAAGTATCAGAGACCTAACCTTTTTGCATTTTACTAATGTTCCCTCATTTCATGACCTAAAACACTGTTCATCAGTGAAGAAGTAAGCACACACTCAAGCTACACTGATAGTCATAACTCCACCAGGTAGCAAAGCCCCTGGCTGTGCCGATCGGCCACTTTTAGTGTGAAGTGTAGCATCTTCCCAGGACGGAGCTGGTGACCAGGACGGAAAAGTGGATACAAGAAAGACAGACCTGGACCTGCTAAATTATGTCATCTTAACTGAAATGGATGCTTGAAGGTGAAAGTAGATTCAGACTTCTATGAGCACTACACTCTGCTCCGACATAAACAGAAACATACCGGTCAATGGCTAGTTAACCTTCCCCAATGCAGACTGCTCAGTTATGGAGTATTTCCAAGAGGAGCTTGGCAAATTAGCCCAGAAGCAGCCCGTATATTTTTCTGTCTCTTTTCCCTCTAAATGTATCTTTTGAAAACAGTTTAATGAAACAAAGGGAAGGAACAGGGGCTGGAGCAAGCCAAGAATAGGTAAAAAAAATGTTTGCAATAACTGCCCAAATGGGAACTAAGGAAAAATGAGATTAAAAAGTCACACAGTCTTCTGGCTATGGAAGCATGGAGAGAGCAGCAAAGCCTCCCCACCCCCAACTCGAAGCATATAACTGGGCAAAACAAGCATTCCAGGACTCGGAAGTGGAGGAGCAACAGCAGTGGATACAGGGCTGTGGGATAGGAAATCCCAGAAGGCTGATTGAAATGTCAAACAGCACCATCAGCGAAGTCAGTGGAGGAGATAGGAAACACCCACAGATCTGATGGCCTCTGATCTTGGTCCTGTTTGCAATCTGATCTTGGTCCTTAGTCGGTCAGCCGGAAATCTGAGAAACTGAGGAAATTCTGGCCATGAAAGATCTACTGAAGGCGTACCTAGGTCCTCCCCATGCAGCTGACAGAGCCTCAGGCAGCTAGCAGGAAGAGCCTGAGTGGGCTGCAAGTGCCCACTCTGACCACACAGATTACCTGCAAAGGGCCCCAGGAACCTGGACACAATCTCTTCCTGACCTAATGACTGACCACTGAGCTATGCAATAGGGCCAATCCCTAGGAAACCAGGCTAATAAGAATAAAAAATAGACAAAAACTATTTTGAACTGAATAAAAATAAAAATACAACATCTCAAAATCTAGTGGATGTAACCGGCCAGCATGGCTCAGTGGGTGAGCGTCGACCCATGAACCAGGAGGTCATAGTTCAATTTCTTTTTTTTTTTAAATATATTTTATTGATGTTTTACAGAGAGGAAGGGAGAGAGATGGAGAGTTAGAAACATCGATGAGAGAGAAACATCGACCAGCTGCCTCCTGCACATCTCCCACTGGGGATGTGCCCGCAACCCAGGTACATGCCCTTGACCGGAAACGAACCCGGGACCCTTCAGTCCGCAGGCCAACGCTCTATCCACTGAGCCAAACCGGTTTCGGCCATAGTTCAATTTCTAGTCAGGGCACATGCCTGGGTTGCAGGCTCAATCCCCAATAGGGGTTGTGCAGGAGGCAGCCAATCAATGATTCTCTCTCATGACTGATGTTTCTTTCTCTCCCTCTCCCTTCCTCTCTAAAATATATGTGTGTATGTGTGTGTGTGTGTGTGTGTATTTATGTATGTATATAAAGAGCCAGGGTCTGTAACGTCCAAAACGACCGAATGTACAACCGAACACTGGAAGTCAGTCCTGGGTCGTGCTAAGGGGGCTGCAGATCAGGACCTGAGAGAGGCCCAGAGAGAGAAGCAGGGTCTGATCCACAGCCTCTGTGGCAGCTGTTGATCAGCCCTTGCCTCTCTTTCTCTTGGGGCCTCGCCAGCAGCCGCGGGGGGCTGCTGATCAGCCCCAGAGATAGGCCTGGAGACGCTGACTGGCATAGAAACCGACCAATCAGAATCAAATCTGGGTGAACTGC
The DNA here is from genome assembly GCF_028538775.1 of Myotis yumanensis. Taxonomy (NCBI): domain Eukaryota; kingdom Metazoa; phylum Chordata; class Mammalia; order Chiroptera; family Vespertilionidae; genus Myotis; species Myotis yumanensis. The sequence goes on from NW_027223760.1 coordinate 1,992,342, forward strand.
GAAAAGCCAATGGCTGCCTAGGAGGTGGAGCTTTTGACGCTGACTGGCATAGAAATCGACCAATCAGAACCTAATCTGGGTGAACTGCAAAGGCAGAACCTAAGGTGGGGGCTGAGGAGGGGTTTTAAGGGCAACAGCTGTTTGGTGTAAGGTGTAAGAAAGTGGCTCAATTTTTTAATGACTAGTTTGGCAGTATAGTGCATATGGCTGGCTATCAGTCCTGATATAGGGATTATGTATGTATTTTTGTCTGCCAAGAGCATCTCCTCCTGCTGAGAAAGGCTTTTCCTCCCTATTTAAGCAATCCTATCCTATATAATCTATACCAGCCGTGGGCAAACTACGGCCCTCGGGCCAGATCCGGCCCGTTTGAAATGAATAAAACTAAAAAAAAAAAAAAAAAGACCGTACCCTTTTATGTAATGATGTTTACTTTGAATTTATATTAGTTCACACAAACACTCCATCCATGCTTTTGTTCCGGCCCTCCGGTCCAGTTTAAGAACCCATTGTGGCCCTCGAGTCAAAAAGTTTGCCCACCCCTGATCTATACAATAAAAGGGCAATATGCTAATTAGACCGGGTTGACTGGACATCTTCCGGACATCCAACTTCCTTCCGGACATAGCCATGGTGGTGGGGGCTGAGGCAGAGGCAATTAGGGGTGATCAGGCCAGCAGGGGAGGGCCGTTGGAGGCGAGATCAGGCCGGCAGGGGAGGGCATTTGGGGGCGAGATCAGGCCAGCAGGAGAGAGCAGTTAGGGACAAGATCGGGCTGGCAGGGGAGGGCAGTTGGGGGCGATCAGGCAGGCAGAGGCAGTTAGGGGCAATGAGGCCAGCAGGGGAGAGCAGTTGGGGGCGAGGTCAGGCTGGCAGGGATCGGGCCTAAACTGGCAACCGGACATCCCAAGGGGTCCCCAATTGGAAAGGGTGCAGGCTGGGCTGATGGAACCCATCCATGCACGAATTTCGTGCACCAGGCTACTAGTGTGTGTGTGTGTGTGTGTGTGTGTGTGTATAAATAAATATAAAATCTAGGGGATGCAACTAAAACAGTTATATCAGAAAGGAAAAGATACCTATAATCACTAACTTGAACTTTTATCTGAATAAACTAGAAAAATAAAAAGAAATCAAACCCACAACAGAAGAAAGGAAATAAGATCACAGTGAAAGGCAATGACAGAGTAAACAGAAAATCAATAGAGAAAAATCAAAGTTGGATTTCTGAGATCAACAAAATTGATCACCCTTTTAAGCTGACCAAGAAAAATATAAGAGAAGACACAAATGACTAAAATCAGGAACAGAAGAGGGATTATCAGAACGGGTACTACAGACATTAAAAGGGGTGACATGAACAACTTTTTATCAACTAATTAGATAATTTCGATGAAATAAAGAAACTCCATAAAAGATGCAAGATACCAAAAAGAGACCATTAAAAATCTGAGAAACGCCCTAGCTGGTTTGGCTCAGTTAGATACAGCATCGGCCTACGGACTGAAGGGCCCCGGGGTCCATTCCAGTGCCTGGGTTGCAGGCTCAATCCCCAGTAGGGAGTGTGCAGGAAGCAGCAGATCAATGATTCTCTCTCATCATTGATGTTTCTATCTCTCCCTCTCCCTTCCTCTCTGAAATCAATAAAAATATATATATATATATTTTAAAAATCTGAGACAACCAACTCATTAAAAACTTCCCAGAAAAAAATGTCCAGGCCCCAATGAATTCAGTGATGAATTCTATCAACTATTTAAAAAAAAAAAGACCACTCTTTTAGAGAACAGAGAAGAGCCCTGCCCAGCAGGTCAGCCTGAGCACCGAAGGGTCACGGGTTCAATCCCCAGTCAAGGGCATGTACCTGGGTTGCAGATTCAATCCCCAAGTCTGGTCAGGGTGTGTCCACAGGCAACCAATTTGATGTGTCTCTCTAAATCCATGCTTCTCTTTCTCTCTCTCTCCCCCGCCCTCCACCCCCCCCCCCGACTTCTCCTCCCTTCCACTCTCTCTCAAAAAAAAAAAAAAAAAAAAAAAAAAATCAATGGAAAAAATATACTCAGGTGAAGATTAACACAACAAAAAACAGAGAGGAAGAAAATATTTCCATTCATTCCTTGAAGCTGGTATTACTTTGATTTAAAAAAAAAAAAAAGCCAAAGACATAAAAAAAAAAAGGAAAGCCACAAAAGAATATACCTTGTAAACACATGAAAAAAAGCCTCACCAAAATATTAGCAAACTCATGCAGCAATAAAGAAAAAGCACCAGACACCAGAACCAAGTGAGAGCTGTCCCAGGAGTGCAGGGTTGTCTTAACATTGGAAAATCAATCAATGGAGCAGACTACATTCATGAAGGCAGGACCACAGGACCTCCGCACTGAAGCAGGAAACGCTCCCATCAGGAGCATTCAACAGACCAGGAGCAGGAGTCCTGTGGTGAGAGGCCTGGCAAGCTGAGTGCTCTCTCCATAGGACCATTTCCAGCACACCCACCACCTGGGGAGTGTTCGGATGCTAGTGGATCCTGGGCTTTACTCCAGAACCATCTGATTTAAAGCTCTGAGGCTGGAACTCAGGCATAGCATACATGTTTGCAGTATAGTATGACCAGGAGTATACCAGGGTCTGCACCGACACTGTCTCCCTCAACTCCCCGCCCCCCCCCACCCCCCCACCCCCCCCACCCCCCCCCCCCCCGGTAAACATTATCATCCTCTTTACAATTGAAAACTCCAGCCCCTGGGTCACAGAAAAAGTGCTGGGCCTTATTGTCCCCCCTGGTAGGGGAGGCTCTTCCACTCCCATGACTGCTTCCAGCTTGGCTATGAAAACAAAAGGACTAACCATCATTCAAGTGAATTAAATGAAGAACAACTATGATAATGCTGCATTTTTGCAATTTTTTCTAGAAATCATGCTGAGCACTCAAGGCTTAACGATAAGTTATTACATTTTGTAAGAAAAAGGAGTGTTGTTTTTTTTCCAGGAAAACCAAGATGGCAGCATAGGTAAACACTGGTACTCACCACCTCCCACAACCACATCAAAATTATAGCTAAAATACAGAGCCATCATTCAGAACCACCTGAAAGCTGTCTGAATGATAGTCCAATAACTAGAGAAGTAAAGAAGAAAATACATTAAGACTGGTAGGAGGGGCGGGGGCGTGGAACAAGCTAGTCCAGCACCCACATGTGGCATTTTTTTAATCTGAGGGATAGCTCCAATGCCTCCCAGGAGAAGCAGGGGGTCCCAGCTGCACAATCAGACCCCCAGCCCAGGGAAGAAAAGCCCCTGTAACTTTGGGCTGTAAAAACCAGGGGGGATTGTGGTTGAATGACACAGAGATTGCTGGAGTCCCAGGTGTTCCTCTTAAAGGGTCCATGCACAATTTACACAGCCTTGCTTCCTCTGAGCTCCAGCACTGGAAGGCGGCTTTGGGGGGATTCCAGGGACATACAAGAGGAACTAGACCAGTGATGGCGAACCTTTTGAGCTCGGCATGTCAGCATTTTGAAAAACCCTAACTTAACTCTGGTGCCGTGTCACACATAGAAATATTTTGATATTTGCAACCATAGTAAAACAAAGATTTATATTTTTGATATTTATTTTATATATTTAAATGCAATTTAACAAAGAAAAATCAACCAAAAAAATGAGTTCGCGTGTCACCTCTGACACGCGTGTTACAGGTTCACCATCACTGAACTAGACTGTCTGGCATTGGGACAGGAACTCGGGGGCAGTTTTCTCCCAGACAAGGGTGCTTGCAGGGGTCATTTTTCCTGTACTATGACCTCCTCTGTCACAAAGCTGACTGACAGCCACATCTGAGTTTCCATCAGTGTGGCTCACACTGTTCACTCTGCCCTAGTGATTCCCTCAGGCTCTGCCCCATCCAATTTGTTGTCCCACCCAAGCTGTTTGAAGCAGCTTTTCCATATGCTCAGGCTTCACACATTGCTAAAATCTCTTACACAAGCAGCAGCTGGAGTCAGCGTGCCCCAAACTTATCAATAAAAGGCCCAAGACCCAGCACTAGCAGTAGCCTGCCTTGCATCACAGCTGGGCCTCACCTGGGGACTTCTTAGCCCAATACAAGTAGCAGCCATCTGCAGAACACTCTGTGGTTCCTGCCGGGTGACCCGAGGCAGTGGCTGACTTTGCACCTCCCAGGAAGCCCCAGAGCCAGTGTACCCAGTAGACAGCTTCAGATCATACCAGATTATAACTCTACCATCCACAAGCAACACACTCAAGGGGCAGACTCAGTGAGTACCAAAGCCCCACTAAAGTAAGTCCTGCTCCATAGGGGTGTATACTGCACAGCAGCTCTTTCATTGCAGACACAGCTGGTTCTCACAGCCAATTGGCCTGGAAGTCAATTCCTCCCAGTGACACCAACAGCAATCAAGGCTCAACTACAACAAGACTGCACACAGCCCACATAGGGGCACACCCAGAGTGCCCAGCTCAGGTGACTGGGGAGGCTGAGTTACTGGACGCTATAGGACAACAACTACACAAAGCCACTCTACCAATTCTAGGAGACATAGCAGCTCTACCTAATACACAGAAACCAACACAGCGAAGCAGCCAAAATGTGAAGACAAACATCACAAATGAATGAAATGAAAGCAAGAAAACTCCTGGATACAGAGTTCAAAACAACGGTTATAAGACTGCTCAAGGATCTCAATGAAAGCTTCAAGGGACTTAGTGAGACTTTCAAGGAAATTAATAAGAATATCAAAGACATGAAAAAGTACCAATCAGAAAAAAAGAGTACACTAACTGAAACAAAGAACAATTTGCAAGGATTCAAGAGTAGAGAATTTTGAGACACAAATTAACGATTTGGAATATAAGGAAGCAAAAAATAGCCAATGAGAAGAGCAGAAAGAAAAAATAATCTAAAAATATGAAGATTAGTGTAAGGAGCCTCTGGGACAACTTCGAGTGTACCAACATTCGCATTATGGGGTTTCAGAGGGAAAAGAGAGCAAGATATTGAAAACCTATCTGAAGAAATAATGACAGAAAATTTCCCCTAACTGGTGAAGAAATAGACCTACAAGTCCAGGAAGAGCAGAGGAACTCAAAGAGGCCCACATCAACACACATCATAATTAAAATGCCAAGGGTTAAAGACAAAGAGAGAATCTTAAAGGCAGCAAGAGAAAAGGCAGTTAATTACCTACTGTCGGCTGATTTCTGAACAGAAACTTTGCAGACCAGAAGGGAGTGGCAAGAAATACTCAAAGTGATGAATAGCAAGGACCTACAATCAAGATTACTCTACCCAGTAAAGCTGTAATTTAGAATTGAAGGTCAGATAAAGAATTTCACAGACAAGAAAAAGCAAAAGGAGTTCATCACCACCAAACCAGTATTACATGAAATGCTGAAGGGTATTCTTTAAGAAGAAGAAGAAAACAAAGACAAAGAAGAAAAAAAATAATAGATCTAAAATATGAACAATAAAATAGCAATAAATACATATCTATTAACAATTGAAAATCAAAATAAATAAGCAAGAAATCTAATGAACAAAACGAACTGATGAATAAAATAGAATCAGAGGCATGGAAACATGAAATAGACTAATGAATCTCAGAGGGAAGGAGGGTAGAGGGGAGGGAAGAGATTAAAGTGGTGAAGGCCTAGGATAGGGCAGGAACTGGGTGGAGGGGTACAAGGGGGGGGGGGGAAAGGGGGACATCTGTAATACTCTCAACAATAAAAAAAATTTTTTTTTAAAGAAAAGGCTTTTTTTCCCAAATGAGAGAACAATTCTTCCTTTTCAAATTCTTACCGAAAATTTTTAATTCCAGGGTTATTTCAGTTAATAGTTTGGCTGGGAAAGAGCCAAACTATTCTTCACTAGTTGTGGCCAGAGTCACACAGGGACAGACCAAACTGAATGCACACATTTATTTAGGAATCTTCTAGAACTTAGGCATATAGTTATAGCACTGAAAGATATAAATTAAAAAATGCTGTCGATTCAAATCAGAAATTTCAGAATTCTGCTATCTGAACATAAGGAAATAACTGGTCATCTGTGGATGGCAGATTTGTTGTAGTCCAAAAAAGTGGTTGGGGTCCCAGGGCAGCCTTTTGTGAATTCTCCCTCCTATAAGGCCTACCCCACCATTCCTTCCACTGCAGTGCGTTTAGACATGATTTTAAATATTTCACTTCCTTCAAAACAGATGCGAAAAAAAGAAGTTAGGGCCCGGCAGGCATGGCTCAGTGGCTGAACATCAACCTATAAAAGCAGGAGGTCTTGGTATGATTCCCGGTCAGGGCATATGCCTGGGTTGCAGCCTCAATCCCCAGTGTGGGGCAAGCAGGAGGCAGCCAATCAATGATTCTCTCTCATCACTGAGGTTTCTATCTGTCTCTCTCCTCTTCCCTTCCTCTCTGAAATCAATACAAATATATATTTTTAAAAAGAAGTTTGGTCTATATTACACCAAACTAGAAATATTTTGTTGTTTTTTTCCCCAAAACAATTATCTTTTAATGTACCATAAAATGTATTTTAGAGTCGTTTTTCTTAAATATAAAGAAAGCTTCCTGAATTAAGAAAGAGTAGAGAATACTTTTTATCAGCTTAATCATTATAAAATAATGCAGTCTGTAGCCACCATCATGAGCAGGACAAATTTATTTATAACGAATGGTTTAAATGTACAGATAAAAAGGCCTATTGATACTGTCAGGGCACCCTGCAATTTGACAGATCAAATCTTATTTTCATTCTTAAAGCCCATGAAGAAGTGATATCACTGACTTGCATTCACTAGTGAGCAAATTGATTAATCCTTCTCTATAGAAATCTCAACTCTTGATTACACCTATCAGACACTAAGCAGCATTATTCTAGAGTGACAACACTTTGACAAATTCCCCAACCATTTTTCTCAGCCTTTGTGGCCCTGCTAGGTTGTATTAACCCTGATGAAAAATTAATTTTCCTTATCTTCTCCTAAACCCCAAAGTCCAAATCCGCCAAACTGGCAACTCTTTCTGTAAAGGTATTATGAAAACCTCTACAAGATTAATTGCATGTCTTCAGGTGACATTAAATTAATTTCTGTACTCATGACAGACACTTGATACTCCGTCCTGAGAGGACAGATAACATTGTCAGGACACACCAAAGGACAGTGGTTGGGGTCCCAGGGCAGCCTCTTGTGAATTCTCCTCCGATAAGGCCCACCTCACTGTCAGGGCTATGCACGATCTCACAGCCCCCAGACCTCCCCGCACAGGTTTCTATTAACCACAACAATGCTGGGCCTCCCCCTGTAATCTTCAGCTCACTCAGAAGCCGGACAACAAATGATATGCATGCTATACGAAGTTCCTAAATGCAAACACATTTAAGGCTCCATTTTGTCTTTGAAGGATAAATGCTAAGGAGAAATAAGCAGGCTAACATTCTCATTCAGGCTCCTTGGTCAATTCCCTAATTAAAGCTGCAGCCTGCGGTGAGAACACATCCCTTTGGCAGCGTCCACCTATTCTCTGCAATAAGCTAGCCAGCACATGGCGAGCACACAAGTATTTCAACAAGGTCCATCTAGAACGCTCCCTATAATCTCGGAGTGGGTCCACATGGGCTGAGCTGGGTTTCCCAGAGAAGACCTCGACAGGCACACACACTGGATCTGACAGCAGGTGGCAACATGGCACAGAGACTCAAGGACTCTCTCTCAACATTCTCTTTCCCTGAGATTTGTTAGGTTTGGGGAAATCTTTAAGAAGCAAAATTAACTGGCCTTTGGAGGAACAAAGCAAAGCCCTGCGCCTCTGAGGGAGTCATACCCCGGGCTCTCCAATTCCTGCCACAGGAGTCTTGGTCTGAAAAGGAGACAACTGCTAATGTGGGTTCCTCCAGCCACAGAGCCATGAACTCAGACTCTTCCAGAGAGAGCCCCCATCCAGCGCCCCTACAGGGGTGAGGCCAGGCTCTGCAAGGCAGAAGCTTCCTGCCTGCCCTGGCTGAGAGCAGCAGGCGGGCAAGGTGGGAGTTGGGCTCGCACGTCCTGAGGTGCCTCCCCACCGGTCCCTGGCCCCACCCACACCAGAGCAGTGTCTTTCCACTCAGTTTCCCTCACTGTCTGATCGTCCCATCACAGGTCTGTCCTCTGCCACCTCATGTCTGACTGCCTTCTCCTGGCCCCGGAGTGGCCTTCCCAGTTAGAAAACGGGCTGTGGCTTCTTTCCCACAGGAACTTTGCCGGCGCTCTTCCCCTCTGCCCAGAGGGCCTTTTCCTTCCGTGCTCTCAGGCAATCCCACCTCCTCTCACGCAGTCATTTCTCAGGTCTCCCTATCAGACACTCAACACCGGCTGTCTGCTGTGACCTGCAATGGTGACACGCTGGAGCCTGCATAGTACCTGGGGGCTAAGGAGCTGCTCTTTCTTTGCAGCTGCACACAAAGCTCCTCAGCCCCAAGTCAGGTCTATTGCGACAGCCACCGCCAAGTGCACCTCCACCCCTGCCATGGAGGGCAGGGCCTGAGACCTCCTCAGGACACCCTCCTTCCCTGCAGTACCTTGACCTCAGTCCTGCCAGAAGAACATGCCTAACACTAACCCTGGTCCACAGAGACTCATTTTAATATTTAAATAGTGGTGTTTAATCCTCTTGGAATTCTCACATAAGGACAATCATTCAAAAAATGAATTCAATGCAACAGAAAGTATTTTCTACTCAGGTTGATGACCTATTTCAAGAAATGTAATATACAAAAGAATCCAACTCTTGCAGGAGATCTCTTGATTCACCTTCAGTCTTGGAACTCACCATAGATGGACAGACATGCTGATAGGGCCCAGACGCAGTGACACCCAGCGAGCAAGTCTGGGTGTTCTCCACCAGGAGGACACAGGTCTGCTGCAGAGCTGAGTCTCAGAAGCCATAAGAGGAACCTAAAACTCTGCACCAAAAAGCAACGGTGTGTCTAAGGAATGCTGGGGACACTCCCAAGAACAGCACCAGCGTACCAGGGCACTCCCATGCCAACTGGGACCATTCCAACACCCAAATAAATAATGCTAATAACAATTCATTGTATAAATAAGAATTCAAAGCCCATGTTGCTGTAATAAGTGAACAAATAAATAAGTGAGGGCAAAGAGAAAGCTACTCCCGCAGAAACATGACAGCTAACAAGCAGAAAGGCAGCGCTGGCCCTAGAAATGTCAATGCTGTTAACACGTTGCAAATCCACAAGAAATGGGATCGTTAATCTCAAAGCTCTTCCCATGAATTACTTATCAAGTACAAAGGGTAAGACTATAGTTTACAATAGAGACTTGGGAGACACCACCTGACTCAGTGATCAAAGTGCCAACACCAGACAAACCACCAGTAGGACTCAGTGAGGAGGACACAATATCCTCCTGTATATTCCGACTAAAAACACTCGCCTGACACCCATCATGAGGGAATGGGAGACAAAGCAAATTAAAGGGCACTCGACACAATATTTAGCTAAGTCTCCTCTTTAACCCTTTTCGGTCCAACGTGGACGCTGACTCAACAGACCAGGAGCCAGGAGCAGGTCCGTCGAGCTGAGGTCTAGTGAGACAGATAACTTCAACATTCAATCCCGTCAATTAATTTGGACCAGACTGTTTGAATTCCAAAAATAAAACTGGACCGCAAAGGGTTAAAAATGTCTGAAGAGCCCAGCCAGTGTGGCTTCGTGACTGAGAGTTGACCTGCGAACCAGGAGGCCAAGGTTTGATTCGTGGTCAGGGCACATGCCAGGGGTGCGGGCTCAATCCCCAGTAGGGGGCGTGCAGGAGGCTGCAGGTACTCATCCCTCACATCAACCTTAGCAATTTCATTTATAGACTAGAGCAGTGATGGCGAACCTATGACACGTATGTCAGAGGTGACATGCGAACTCATGTTTTGGTTGATTTTTCTTTGTTAAATGGCATTTAAATATATAAAATAAATATCAAAAATATAAGTCTTTGTTTTACTATGGTTGCAAATATCAAAAAATTTCTATATGTGACACGGCACCAGAGTTAAGTTAGGGTTTTTCAAAATGCTGACACGCCGAGCTCAAAAGGTTCTCCATCACTGGACTAGAGACTGAGGTTCAGAAAAATGAAATAACTGTTCAGAGTCCCAAGGGCAATTAATTATAGACAACCATCCGAACCTGGGCCAGCGTCAGGTACAAATGCACTCTCTCAGTCCTGGGGAGGGAGCCCTTCAACCTCTATGCTCCGTGAACAGGAATTTCCAAATGGCCACACAATCAGGATTCAAGAGAGAGCTCATGAAGAAAGTGAAGGACTGCGAGCGGTAAACCCAGACAAGCATGGTCGCCAGGACTGTGGAAACCAACAGCAAGAAAGAAGCCATCCTGAGCTCTTTGTGAAAGGCTTCCTGCGGCCACCATGCACTCGTTACAACCAAGAGGAAGAGCGATCATGAACTAACGTCACTTCAAAGATAAGCAATGGAAGAGCAGACTAAAAACCTGCCTTAAGTCGCAGGCTCTTTCACTTTTCAAAAAACCCAATTTAATAAAATCTAAAGATAAGTTATTTGATTGTAAGTAACGCGATATAGAAACTGACGGAAGAGAACTCTGTGCCGAAGCACCATCACCTCACAAGTCCAGCACAGAGAACCACCTGAGGAGGCTGGAAAGCACCTGCAATCTTGTGCTGGCCTGAGTGCGAGGCGCCTCTCCCTCACCGCCCCAGGGATACACCCTGACCGCACTTTCAGGAACAACGCTGCAGACTGGCTCCTGTCCTGTCCAGAGTCAACTACTTGGACCAGGAGACCACTAATGCAAAGAGTAATGTAATTAACTACATCGATGCCAGCCTAGGTCAGAGAAGAATGAAGACAGTGGTTCTCAACCTTCTGGCCCTTTAAGTACAGTTCCTCATGTTGTGACCCAACCATAAAATTACTTTCATTGCTACTTCATAACTGTAATGTTGCTAAAGTTATGAATAGTAATGTAAATATCTGATATGCAGGATGGTCTTAGGCGACGCCTGTGAAAGGGTCTTTCAACCGCCAAAGGGATTGCGACCCACAGGTTAAGAACCGCTGAATCAAGGAAATAAAACAGACTCCCAAGTAAACCTCTCTAGGAAACCTTATAAATATGATACTTACTGTACTTCTGTACTAACAGGATGTAAAGAAACTCATTAAGAATGTACAAGAACACAGAAATTAATTATATGAACTAATACTTACCAATTATTTAGTTAGTTATGAACCTGAAATGCATAAATAATACCCTGCACAGGTACAGTACATAAGCTGATCCTCCCAAATGCTAAGACCCTGTCAGAGCCTCACTGGAGTTGCCAGTTCAGACCTGGGCTCACAGCCTAGCCCAGGGCATTAACGCCACAGCTGACAGGAGAAAAGAAGGACCAGCAGGGACAGAAATTAAAGTCAGAAGAAATGTGCACACACAACACTTAACAGAACTGTTTCTTTTTGTATTGCCTGAAATAAACACAATTAAGAATATGCTCTCGTAGAAATAGCTCCTACCCACACACACTGCACACACACACACACACAACCCTCGCCATTAGAAAATACTATTTATTCCAGTTCAGAGAGACACAAACAAGGCATTTATCCTCGGAGAGTTGAAAGTAGCCAACATGCTACTAGAGGAACTGTTGGGAAAAATCCTCGTGGAGATTGCAGACAAGTTGGTTAGTTAACTTACTACTTAAGAATTAAAAAGAACTGTCTGCCTCTGTTCAAGAACTAAATTGTCCAAACAGGGCTGGAAAACAGCAATGACTGCCTTAGCCTTAGGGAGAGTGATCTAAAACGGCCACTGTCACAGGGAGACAGACAAAAGTGTGCTTAGCTCTGACCTGCAACCCAGGTACTTGCCCTTGACCCTCAGGTGTGCAGGCCGAAGCTCTAATCCCTGAGCAACACCAGCCAGGGCCACCGTGATTGCACTTTAGAACTCTGCTCATCCTGTTGCCCCTGAATCTAAAGCTACACACGAGTCACTTGCTTTGTGGTAAAGGAAATTTTGTGTTTAATTCTGTGTTCATAATAGTACCACAAATTATCCTCAAAAAGAATCTAAAACTGAGAAAGGTCTAAGTGAAGAACAGAGACAACTGAACACGATGGTCAGCACGGACACTGCAGCTCTCACACCAGCTTCCCGAAAGAAGGGCTGGTCCACATGACTGTACAGAAGCAACCTACCTCCCTCTGCTCACATACCTGCTCTGGGAATGAGGGCATTGTAAGTGAAGGATGCAGAGATTCAAGAGGCACAGTGACCTCGTCAACTTACCCCACCTGACAACTTAATCACCCTGACTTTGGAGCTGACATGCGGCCCATCTCCGCCACCGCTGTTTGCCCGGTGCATGACAGTCCTTTTGGCGCCAGGCTTGGAGTCAGGGGGCCGGCCCTGGAGGGCTGTCACTCGGGCGGTCTGTGCTGGGGGCGGCTCGTCCCCATCCTCGGGCTGTGCCTGCAGGACTCTGTGTCTCAAGTGCTTCAGTGGTTTGACCGGCTGTCCTGAATACTGCATGTTAGCACCAGGTGGCACAAAGTTTGACGTCTTCGGCTGAAGACTTGAAAGAGCAACATCTTGGTTTTTCACGAGAAGTCTGTTTTTCACATTCTGTCGGCCCTGGGCACCAGGGAAGGGTAGCAAGGGGTTTCCATTGGTGGGCAACGGCAATGGCAACGCCGGTGGCTCTTCCCGCTCCGCAGGGGCCCCAGTGCTGCAGAGTTGCTGTTGCTGCTGCTGCTGTTGCTGCTGCTGCTGCTGCTGCTGCTGCTGCTGCGCCAGCCTCTCCAGTAGCTCCTTCTTCCTGGCTCCGGCCTGCTGCTGCCGGCGCATCTCCTTCTGCTTCAGGATCTCCTCCCGCAGGCGCTTCTGCTCTTCTATCTTTAAGCGGTACAGCCTCGTTTCTTCATCTTCATCAGGAAACTGGAACAGAGAACACACACGGCTTACTTGGCAGCACCAGACAAGGCGACCGTTCCAGTGTATTTCTACAAACTCAGAAAATGCAAAAGTATAAAAACCCTTTCATTCAAAATTTGAAAGACACTAAGTATAACGCCTTCCTCTGAAGAGGGGGAAAATTATGCAATAGCTAACTTAGAAAATCTTATCAGAATATTAAAAATGAAAGAATGTACATTTCCATTCATGTATAAGTCTGAAACCAATTAAACCATTCAAGATATCAAAATATGTTTTGAATGGAAATAGCCACAGTAGGGGCCGCACTGTCACATAGGTTTTATCTGGCTCTTCTCTGACGAGCCAACAAAAGGTGGGTGTAAATGACCTGAAAGGGCCTGATTAGAACTATTGATTTTTCGTACAGAATTTCAGCCTGATCTCAAACTCATTTGTCACAGAATAATTGGTGGTAATGAACAGCACAAGTCAATCTCTCTGACCTTGAACTCATGCACTCTCCTCAGAATCAAAATGCTGTCAATGGCAATATTGGAATATTAATGCTATCTAAGGAAAGCTCTAATATGCCAGCCCCAGACCATTATGAGTCTTCCAAAAAAAATCTCAGGAAAGTCTGGTAACTTTCACCAAAACCATGCAATAAGGAAAGTTTATTAAAAGTTAGGCACTTAGCCCTAGCCTGTTTAGCTCAGTGGACAGAGCACTGACTCACAGACTGAAGGGTCCCGGGTTCGATTCCGGTCAAGGACACATACCTCAGTTGCAGACTCAATCCCCTCTCCAATTGGGGTGTGTCCAGGAGGCAAGCAATCAATGTGTCTCTCTCACATCGATGTTTTTCTTTCTTTCCACCCTCTCTCCCCCCACTTCCCTTCCACTCTCTCTAAAAATCAATGGAAAAATATCCTCGGGTGAGGATTAAAAAAAAAAAGTTAGGCATTTGTTAAAAATGGCAGTTATTTTCTTTAAAGGCATCACAGATACGCTCCATCCACAGATCCTTCACAAAAGATTGTAATAGGAATTAATCTATCTACAGGTCAGCTATTAACAAACAAACCTTAAAAATTAGGAGTTAAAACCAAAATATAACTGCAGACCCTACTGGTGCCCCCAGAGCCCATGCACTTGACCTACAGGACAGAGTCGGGCCCTCATCAGGGCTTGCTTGTCATTTTAGAAGCAATTCTGACCAAGTCAGCTATCTAACTGAAAGTTCAGGGCAGATGTGAAACAGCAAATCTGAAGTCAGATGAGGCCACACAGGTAGGTATAACAAGTAAACAGCATTGAAAAAGTGAGGGGCCAGGCCACTCATGGAGGAGCAGACAGCTGGGGAGTAGTGACAGGTCCAGGGCTCCCTGCCTCAAACGCAGTAACAGTCACTGAGATGTGTCCCTAAGCAACCAAGAAAGAGTTAAAGTACCAGTATGTTCAAGAACATAGCTGGGAATACTTCTAAATAGGTTTGTCCTTTATCGTATCATTATCGATTAAGTGAATGTAAGAAAATAAACTACAAAACAAATAGAAGACATTTTAAGATGTAAAAAATTTTACTTCTGGTCCATTCTATGTGCATAGAAAACTGAAAGCAAACAAATGAAGACACTGCGTACACATGGTCACCTGCAAGTTCCTTTTCACGCACAAGCACCTGGTTGGTTCTACAGAAACTGACACTGCGGAACCCACTGAATCACCAGTAAAGAACAGACAGCCATGTGCAGCAATGCTATGCCTAAAGGCCACTTTTGTCCTTTTATTTAGATTCTGTTGTTATAAAAGTGCATGTAACTTAATTTTTCTGAACCAGTCTGTGATGAGTGAAGAGCTGGCTATGTAAATTAAAAGCAGGATAAAATTTTTAGCAAAGATTTTTTATAAACTGCCCCAATCCAGTCTGTAAATCTAATTTTTTCATATATTTGATTTTAAAACCAAGTCACCCTTCTTCTATTAAGAGCTTATTAAATGTCAACTCAATATTTTGACTTTATATTGACACTTCTGATTAGTAACACATTACAACTGCTTACAATTTATTAGCAGAAAATCTGACTTCCCTCCAAATTTAACTATTAGTGTTGACTGGTTTTTATATAATTAAGAAAACATGACTTGCCTATATTTTTATCAAAGGACACTCTTCATGACATTCTTTTATATTAAGTTAACACATGACACTAATTTATAATATTCTACATAAATTTTATCAATACCATATCCCAGGCACATGCACTCAATGGCTAAAGAAATCGAGGCTTGTGAGAAGTGAAGTGTGAAGTGACTTGCTCATGGACATGGTGTTGGCGCTGGTGGGTCATTCCAAGGGTGTGCTTCTCACCTATGCTCCATTAGACACCTCGTCCTAGTTAGAACCCAGGACTTACAGACACTGCCCACAGCATGTATTTGTACTTCTGGCAATAGCCTAGGATTAAATCTTGACTACACAGAAGCATGAGACAAGCACAGCCATTTCTTTTCCAGGAGACCAGTGACACAGATTTTACCAATACTTAACAAGAGCTAATTAAAAAGCTCAGGACCAAATCTGTACTAACACCACTACACAAAAAAATAATCTAGTGGCCACAACTCAATCAAGGTGCAAATAAGATCTCAATTGGAAACCATGTTACATACCGACTTGCATTTACTCTTTATTCTTACATTTATACCTACTGGAAATCAGCAATAATGGCACAGGTTGAAATAAGCTCCCCCCCCCCCCGCCCCCAAATCTACTTAAAGGTTAAAAAAGTGGTCCTATCTTCTAGCCGTGCACAGTGTAAAATGGTCCACATTGAGAACCAGCTAACTAACTACACAGCTCACGGGCCAAATCTACCCTAGCATTACTCTGTCATCAAGCTTTACTGGAACACAGCCACCTCTGATGATGCTAGAACTGTCTATAATTGCTTTTGTGCTAACAATGCAGAATTGAATATTATGAGAAACAGATTGGACTATCAAGTCTGACATTTTTATTATCTCAACGTTTTAAGGACTTGTTTGCCAACCCCCAGCATATACAGACTCTACAGCATACAATTTTAACTGTGCAAGTGCATAAATACCATCTAATATCAAAACCAGTGAGAATGAGGGTGTATGTTATATGAACATGACCGTGAGGTTAAAAGAAGGACCTAGTTGAGAAAAAGTGGTAAGATTTGGTGATAACTCGCCAGATCAGAGTGAACTCAGGGGTATAAATGGATTATAAGGCTTCCTGTTATTTTTTAATAGCAAAGAGTCCTACCTCTGGTTCTGCTTTTGCTTCTTCCTTAGGTTGACCCTCAGGGCTAATGGGCTTGGCCTTCAAGTCCGTCTTCCCCTGTGTGTTCCTAGGCCCAGGTCTCAAGGGTGGGGACATGCTGTCCATCGGCTTTCCATGAGCACCAGGCGTGGATGCACCACGACTGTTACTCAGTTCCATGACGTGCGAGGGCGCTATTGGTAACTCACGCAAGTTACTGTTTCTGGCAGCAGTTGGCTGCAGCTGCTGCATTGGCCGTTTGGTTACATTCTGAGACGTCGTATTCTATCACAAGAAGACATAAATTCAAATTACAACAAGAAACTTGAGAGGACCACAGAAAGGCACATTAGATTATTAGATAAAAATAGTTAGAAATCATTCTAATTAGTGACTTCTCTTTCAGGGGCAGACACTTCTCCCATCCATACTTTTTTCAAAATGAATGTTCCCTGCTCAGTGCGGAAGCACACCCTGCTGGTAAGGACTGGGACCCCTAAGGGGGTCACACTGCTAACAGACAGACAGGCTCTGAACTGTGGACTCAGAGCAGGGCACTGCAGGTGGGGCTTGAGTCTGGGGACAGAGCCAACAAAAGACTCCATCTGCACAAGGAGTTGGCAGCACCATTTTTACTGGGTCCCCTAAGTTTACAGTGGACCAAGCAAAGATACAAGCATTAAGTCAGTGCCCTCCCTGGAGGAGAAAGATACCCGTGAGTTTTCTCCAAGAGGAAACACTTGGTTATGTCCATCCTTGGGATTCTTAACAGAATCCCAACACCTGTGGGGGGTGGGGCGCGGTACAGATGTGAGATGGCTGGGGGGATTCAGTTCTCAGATCGCGCGCTGGCGTCAATATGTAAGGACACAAGGCCAGGCAGGTGGTTTGCCACTGCTCTAATAAAATAAAACCCTAGTTACAAACCACCGTCTTCCCAGATCAGGAAATCCTTTCTTATTTCTCATACCATTTAGTCTCATTGTTACTTTAAGAAACAGGTATGAGAAATTTTGAGATTAAAAGTAGCTAAATGACATGCTTGAAGCTTGAGGTACCAAGTGATAGTATAAAAGGAAAAGCCAACTGTCACCTTTGAGCCTAGAACTCTAACCATTAGATTCTTTATAAAAAGGTGTTATTTAATAGAAAACAGGCAATTAACAGTGACTACTGTTTTTTATTTTTAAAGCAGTATACTCCCTAGTTTCTTTCCATGCATGACCAACCACACATTTGCTGATGGTCCCCGAGAGTATATCCTCACAAATAAAAGCACAATTAAATATAAGCTCCACGAAGGCAGGAAACCTGCCTATTGCTCACGGCTGTGTTGTCAGGAACGAGAGGAGTGCCTACCAAGAGGACATTCAATACATTCTTCCTGAATTCACTTACTTATTTACTCAGAGCCCAAGGAGATCATCTGTGCGTCAAAAAGCCAGCCACTGGCAAAGGGTGACTGTCACCCGAAACTATGTTCTGAAGTGACGTGTCTGTGAATTAATAATATCATCGCTACAGCCCTAACCGGTTTGGCTCAGTGGATAGAGCGTCGGCCTGGGGACTGAATGGTCCCAGGTTCGATTCCGGTCAAGGGCATGTACCTTGGTTGTGGGCACATCCCCAGTAGGAGGTGTGCAGGAGGCAGCTGATCCATGTTTCTCTCTCATCGATGTTTCTAACTCTCTATCCCTCTCCCTTCCTCTGTAAAAAATCAATAAAATATATTTTTAAAAAAAAATATCATCGCTACAGGAACACACAGATACACAAGAGTAAGAAACTGAAGTAAACAACATGAGGAGTCTTTCGGGCACAGAAGAGACACTATTCATTTCTGTAGTCTAGAAGACCAGTTTCCTAAGTGGTTTTTAAACATGCGTTCACTGCGGGAAAATGCATGATGTGCTTCGTTAATTCAATCAGAACTAGAAACTACTCTGGCTCAGGAATTCTGCCCCTGATGTTGTGACTTGAAAGGCATCGCTGGCAGACGGCAGAAGACAGGTGGACACTCACATGCCTCAGCCCCTGGCGCTGGGGGCACTGCATCCGACTGCTGTTCTGCTGAGGCTGAGCCGTCTGCATGTGAGGCCTGAACTGGGGCTGCGACATGGGCATCAGAGGTGGCGGGGGAACAGACAGGTGGTGGTGGTGCTGATGCTGCTGCGGCTGGTGAGGAGGCTGGTGCTGCGGCTGGGGGGGCGGTGGGTGCTGCGGAGGTGGCTGCAGCGGGGGCTGCTGCTGAGGCTGCGGTGGAGGCTGGTGGGGAGGGGGCAACGGGGGGTGCAGGGGCCCCTGCCATGCCAAAAGAAAGAGAAACAACAGTTTATAATGCATATACTAGTTATGTTCCAATTCAGCCCTTCCCTTAGAAACCCCAACACCAAAAAGAAACTTGAAGCGGTACAAATTTCATTTCAGATTTGTTGATGGAGGTGATGTTATATTTACTCTAAATCCTTTTAATCTCAAAATTCTAAGGATTTGTCCTAAGGAGATTGGTAAGGATACAAACATAACCTCTAGGATCTTCCCCGCAGCACTGTCTCTAAGAACGTGTACAACCCAGCGACGCCGTCAGTGCAGCCTATGAGCGGGTCTGGTGTGCAGTGACAGGTAACTCCCTGCGGAAAAGCATGCTGAGGACGGTGCTCTGAAGAGCCTGAGAAGCATGAGCACCCAATGCTAGTGGTGACTGTTTCAGATGCCGGGCTTACTTTCCTCTTTAAATACTTATCTCTACTTGAATACTTCTACAATGAAGATGTAGTCACTGTATTTTTTTTAAATAAAAAGAAAAACAGGGAGGTAGAAGAGGGTAAAGGTATAAATGGCAATAGGAGGAGACTTGACTTGGGGTGGTAAACATGCACATACAAAAAAGAAAAACAAAGACATTTATCCTACTCTAACACCCTAAATAATCACCATTTTCCTCTTTTCGGTATAAACACACACCCTCTGTGTTCCTAAGCTGCTTTAGGCACGCCACCATCATGTGTTTAATCCTTTGTTTCAAGCACAAACAGAAAAGTGCTGGGAAGGAGGAGCTCACACATCCAGGCCGCCCATGAGAGAGCTCACCAGCAGAGGGCACTCAAACTCATCCAACGAGGAGGAAGGAACAGCAACACTTCCCCCAGGGGGAACCTTCCACTGCACACTGCAGTCATATCAGCTGACAAACAACTTTATTTCCCCTGTAAACCTTATATGACTTCCAGTGATGATCAAAGATATTGTCAAAATACATCCTACTTATATTAGCAGTACAGCCATTAATAAAACTTTAAAATCTTAATAATGAATGTTTTCACTTCCCCAAAATTCACAATCACCTTTTCCATTTCCCCTATGACTAAGGAGATAACCAATACTGTCAAGAGATGATCTGTTGTAAACAGTTAATAGCCTTCTTCTTTAAATAACCTCCCGATCTTAGGAGACTAGAATAAAAATATGAAACTTCGTCTTCAAAAACACCAGACCCAGACCTGCAGCACCCTCCTCCTCCTCCACACGCCACCTGCCCCACAGCCCACCCGCCCCGAGTACCTGCAGGTTAGGCTGTGCGTGTGCGGGCAGAAATGGCTGTCCGGGGCCCGGCAGGAAGGGCTGTCGAGGAGGAATGAAAGGCCGCGTGGCAGCGGACCCTGGCTGGCTGAAGTGCAGCAGGCCCACAGGACCTGGAGGCTGCAGGGTGGGCCTCACAGGCCTCTCTCTAGGGAACACGGGCTGCTGTCCTTGCTGATTAAAAGCTGGTCCGGGCTGAGTGAATGGTAAGGGACTGGGCGTGGGCACAGGGTGAGCGCTGCTGAGAAGTGTTGGAGGGGGTGGCGGTGGTGGGGGGCTTCGCTGCTCCAGAAAGAGATGACTCGGGAAACGAGGTTCACCTGAAACTGAAAGGCACCAGGATGTCACCCTCTGGCTATACAGAACGTGCACTCTGTAGAAAGCTGGTGCACACAGTCTCCCTACAGACAAAATTCCAAGTGGTGGCAGGGTGCGAATGCTTGAAAAGAATCCTAGATTTCCCCTTCTCCACTGCTTCACTAGTCATTTTCTAGAACTGATTTCCTTTTGTGTATGTGAAGTTCACATTTCAGACACCAGTCCTGTCCACTGTTAGCACTGGAAATGACAGGCAGAAGTGCTAGGGCACAAGAACTGGATGCTTAACAAAAGCTCCTCATGGGAGCTAAATTCAGTTTAAAACAGAAGTGTGTCCAGGCCCATCACTGTCCCTTACCTCCTAAGAAGAAGGGGTCTCGCTCCTGGGGAGGGGGTGGTGCTCTCCACTGGTCCTGCAGAGGAAGCCGTGGGGGCTGGCTAAAATTGTTGGGAACCGGTCCAGGGGTGTGCTGTGCGAATTCTGGAGGGCCCTAAAGAACAACAGGGAAAGAAGATGACAGGCAGAAAAATACCCTGTACATGGAGCCGAGTTTTCCCCTGAAAACATCAATTAACTTATCTCCCTTAGCCCCCATCTCCCCCAGTTCATAACTACATGTTAACAAAGTAAATGATTCAGCCATATGAAACAGTCAAACATCAAAACACAGCATCTAAAAATTAATTCCTTGTTTTCTTATGTCTACAGCACCAAAAGAACATTCTTTTTAAGCTTATTGAAATCCGGGTAATTATTGACCTTCTTGCCTTTTCATCCGAAAGACACAATGCCTCATTTGGATGTTCCTGATATTTATCTTCTCAAACATGCTATTCTTTGCTACCTTTTTAACACAACCATAAGCTACAGATATCGAGCTGCTTTACTTCAAAAGAAGGCAAAATAACAGAATTTATACTACAACAAAAATTAGCAATCTCTGACAAAACAGGAAAATGTGAAATGTATAAGAAACCACGCTACTACAAAAGAAATATTACATAGTTGGATTCCACTGGATAAAAATTCTAAACTCTTAAAGATAAACATTATTTAGTAGCTAAATATTTACTAGTAAAACTCTATAGGTAAACTAAAATTACTTTATTTTCAGCTGGTCTTTCGAAAAGTCAAAGATTTTTAAAAACAAACATTTGCTTAATAATGCCTCACATTTTTGGATGCATAGAAAGAAGGCCTCACCCTGAGGTGGGGGACAGAGGCAGACTGGAGGGAGTCAATGGGGGAAGAAGAGGTCATATGTAATACTTTCAACAATAAAGATTTAAAAGAAAGAAAGGCCTCACAATTTCCCCTCCTCTAGAAAGAATTCATTAATATACACATCACCAAAATAATTTCTATTTAATAACACCTCATTCCTTGAAACTCAGCCATTATTTCTCAATTTTTAAAAAGTAATTTTTGTTGATATCAGAGAGGAAGAGAGAAAGAGATAGAAACATCAATGATGAGAGAGAATCATTGATCAGCTGCCTCCTGCACGCTCCACACTGGGGACTGAGCTTGCAACCTGGGCCTGTGCCTTGACCTGGAATCGACATTCAACCACTGAGCCATGCTGGCCGAACATTTCTCAATTTTTTAAAACCACACTCCCTTCTCATAAAATTCTAATGCGTTTTCTGTCATTTGATTACTAATACAATTAGCTGTGACATATTTTAAAATGTTGAAAAGCTTTTGCAAACTACATTTGCCTTCCTTCTCCCTTTAAGAATGTGCTCGACCCATGGCATTGCATGACTAATACAAAATGAACACGAGTATAAACACAAACCTGTAAGACCCATGACTATATGATGTTAAAAAAATTATGTTTAAGCACAAATATTACATCTTTATAAAAACAAACTAATGGCCCGGTGCACGAAATTCGTGGACATTAAAAGGGAATTAGAGAAAATATTTTAATATTGCTATTTGCCCTTTCTCTATAATATAAGTGTCAGAGATGAAAGAAAATTAGTAAAATGTATATGAAAATCTCCCTCCTGTCAGAGTCTGGGGCGCACCGTGGGACCCAGAGTAAAGTCCCCACCCACCCACACACGCCTCGAAATCACGGGAGACCCAGACCCAGCCGGCCCCACCCCCGTCAAGCCCTGCTGGGTGGGGGGTGCGGCCTCAGGTCCCCTGTCAAGCCCCACCGGGCAGGGGGATGCAGCCTCAGGTACCCTGGCCCTGGCGCGAGGGCGCAAGGGCGTGATGACCATTTGCATATTAGCTCTTTAATATATAGGACACTAGGTACTTATTAAAACATATGGAATAGGAAGCCCCCGAGATTAAATTCTTATAGTCTTTGTTACTTTAAGTGAAATCAAGGGAATTCTCACCTTACCAACGTTTGACATTAGGGATTGCCACTTCTCACCTCTAGATTAAGGACATCAAATGAGACTACCAGAGCAATAAATGTTCAGTAACTGAGAAGTGTAAAATGTACAAGTGAGAACACACAACAGATGCAATCGTATTACAAGTAAATGTACACATTTTCTCACGTTAATTTGAGACTTTACCAATATAATGCTTTGACATGGATATTCTTCAGTATTTAATATTTTTACTATGGTAATACTTACGCTAGAAAAAAACGCTGATAGCGTGACTGTCTCACACTGTTACTTATCAAATGCGCATGAGGACTTCCAATGAGCTTGCCTCCTTTCTGCCATGGCCCCATACCTTCCTCTTGTTCTAAAAAGATTTTTATTTTGCCCTGGTTGGTGTGCTCAGTGGTTAGAGCATTGGCCCATGCACCGAAGCATCTCGGGTTCAATTCCTGGTCAAGGGATTCCTGGGTTACAAGTTTGATTCCCGGTCCCAGGCAGGGCCCATTCAAGAGGCAACAGATTAACGTGTCTCTCACATCAATGTCTGTCTGTCTGTCTGTCTCTCTCTCTCTTTCTCTCTCTCCCTCCCTCCCTCCCCTTCTCCCTCCTTTCCTCCTTTCTACTCTCTCTAAAAATTAATGGGAAAAATATCCTCAGGTGAAGATTTTTAAAAATTTTCTGATTTTCTGTTTGAAGTCAACAAAATAGGTACTGTGCATTTATGTGCACATTTATTTCAACAGGTAACTAGACAGAATATGTGTTTTAAAGGATTTATTTATAAAATACAGCATTAGTATCCTATCTTCAGTTTCATATATCTTTTTTCTCACATATATATATTTCAAAACTTGGTTTAAAATTATCTTCCAAACTTTCTGGTAACAAATTAGCAACCAAGGTCCTATTTTTTTTTTTTAAATGTTTAAACCATTTCTCTTCAAGTGGCACTGAAAATAAAGTTACAAATTGCCTGCCCTGTTTTGTGGCAAGGTTTGACTGGTCACCCTGCCTCCACACATGCAATGTGGCGACCAATCAGCACTCCTCACCCGCTCAATAAAGCCTTTGTCACCTAAGCAGCAGATTCAAACTGTTTCCATCTATACTTGACTGTGCCTCTTCTGGGGGAGGGGACACCAGGAAAAAGTTTCAAACAGGTAAGTACAGAAGGGACAGGATAAGATTCATTAAAATAATTTACAGTGAGAAATGCAAAACCCACAGATCACAAGCATGCTCCTAAGACATGAGGGGGACAGCACCACAGCCTGAAACAAGCTACTAATGTAAAAGGTCAAAGAAATCACTGAGATTTAAATGTTCCAAATGACAAAGTTATTTTTCATGAGGTTTTAACTTACAAATTAGTAAAATATTAACACCTACATGAAGACAAATGACAAAACATTTTCAACCTTTAAAGCACAATAAATAGCTCTCCCCAAATACTTTATTGTGGTCATTTATAAATAGACGGGTGTGGTCTGCACCGGAGAGAGGTTGGGGGGGATGGATCTCAGCAATGCAACAGCGCCCATGCAAACCCCCCAAAAGCCCCTCTGTACAGAAGTGGCCTATCAGCAGGGGCGCTGCTGCTTTGGGGACGGTCCAAGAGAATTGGTCTGGAGAACCTCAGGGTCCAAGCCAACTCTCGGAAGCACTGGGTCTCTTCGTGTTCTTAAAGTCATACAGCAAATGGAAAGACCACTCTATTACTACATCTGGTCAGATTTCTCATTTAAAAGATAGGACAAGTATGCTGAATTACAGCCAGATGGAAGCATTAGGCTACTGCGTCTATACCTGTGTCGGTCACCACTATGTAATGAGCTGTGCTTTTGCTCACAATTAGAAGATGTTTGGAAGGTTCCTGACTCTCTGTCTTGACTAGTAAACATGGCTTTCTTCCTCATTTCATACGAGAAGCCTTGATAGCTATTGCTACTTTCCTTACCCGGCGCACAGATAACTAGAAAATACCTGGTTTCTCCTGACGTCTGTGGTCCTTTATGAATTCCATGATTGCACTTCACTGCCACCCGTCTCGGGAGGCTTGCTGCTGAGGCTCTGAACAGAGCTGGCCATGCCGTGGCTGTCCCAGGCCTCTATGTAACCTTCCCCTCCTCCTTCCATTAGAGAGTGACTTCCCAGTCCTCCCACAATTGGTTTTCTCATTACAAATAAGGCCAAACGCAGCTGGAAGAGCAGACTGGCTTCCCCCAATGCAGACAGGAGGTCTGCTGAGTTTAGATTCTGACTCTGCCACGAGTGGAGCTAAGAAAAGTGTTCTCTCCTTTACCCCTTCACCCTCTTCTGGAAGTGCCTGCTCAATTACAGGAACAAATTCAAAGAGAGACTGAAGTGGTTTAGTTTTCAACAGAAACTTCAAGATGTCTAAGAACTAGGTACCTTATTTCTCGGGTCTCTAAGCACTTGCAGATTTCCTGGGAGACTATTTTAAATATTCATAAACTCTAAAGACATTTTTTGGTATTAAACTGAAAATATATTGGGATCACATATCTTGGCCCCTTTGGAATTTTAATATTGTGTTTTCATCACTTCCCCAAACCGTCTTTTCTTTAACCCTTTGCACTCCGAACCATTCTGGACATTGGCTACCAGCTACTCGACGCTACTTTGCGGCGGAAACGTGCATTTACAGACCCTCGTATTATTTAGTATAATTTTGGAACCAAGTAACGTATTATAATGATATTGGACTTATATGAATTGGGTGACATCGAGGAATGTATATTTGCAAAAAAAAGAATATTTTATTGTTTATAATTTTGTACAGTATGATAAGTGTTGTAACACTCCCCAATATGCATTGCAGGCTGATTAGTGCATGTTTGACAGTAATAAGTGGTTTGACGCCTGCCACCAGGTGTTTTCCTGTTAGAACACACAATGCAGTCCTGTTTTCTTTGTCCCACATCGGGAATATGTAGTTTATTGTTTAATCTATTGTCCGCAGAAGATGTGGATGGACGCGTTCTCGATACACGAAAATTGCCCTTTAATTGGTCAACGAGTGTCTTGACAAACTTGTGGTGTGTCACTGGCGTTTCATTACTTGTTTGTTTTTCGATGCGATACATTATGTATGAGTTTATCACACACATTTCCAACCCCCCAAAAAATAACTTCCTCCACCATTTGAGCGATTTACAGAGGAAACAATACGTCGAAGCATATTGATCCGCACGATCCGCACCACCCATATTTGCCGTATATTCTAACACCATTTCAGGCTTACTGACTGTTACGATATGTCCACCGCGTAATGTTCTCTGGGTAGATTGTAGGTTTGTGTTATAATAATTGGTGAGCATGGTAATAATTCTTTTATCTTTCCACGCAAGAAGCGTAGTATTATTCTTTCTGTATGCAACTGTTTCTTTCTAATTTCTTCTTTGGCATAATTGTTTGTCTCTTTTATTATGCTGTCTACTAATTCTTCAGTAAAATATAATGTGAAATAGTCTATGGGCTCTTTTATGTTACTCGGGACTTGTGGTCCGGCTATTTCTTCGTGTAAACCAAAATTTATCGTGGCTGGAGGAACGTCCGATTCGGTAACATCTTCCCACTCTTTACTTGACGATACGTTGTCATGTTGCCGTGTGTTTTCTTCCGTACTACTATTATCGCTTTCGCTATCTATGCGAACAATTCGTCGCCTTCTAGGTTGAATGATATCACTATCACTGCTGTCGTTTTGTTCTACAGTTAGTCTTTCTAACGTGTCTGTATAGAGGTCTATCTGGAGCTCATCTTCACTACTACTTGTGTCATGAGACTCATTCGTGGTTGGACGCTTTGCCATTGTTCTAATAAAAAATATGAATAAATGCATGGGTTGAAAATTTCTAATTGTTATTACTAACTGACAAGATGATATTTACCAAAATAGCTTTCACCAAACAATTTATTCACTAAGAAAAGAATCACTTTTCCGATTTTCTCCTCGTTAGATCTATGTGCACTGCTCGAAGCTTCAAACCAAAATGAGCTCAGCTTTGAAAATCTTTTCCTCCAGATGTAGACTTGTTTATTTGTAATTATATATCTCACTATACAGTGCGCGCTATGTTCGAAAACCGACCTTTCTTCTACAAACTCCCCTTATCGCTCTTTTCAAGTGGCGGCGCGAAGTGCTCGGACCGTCATGAGCACGCATCTCACGTTCTCGTCCGACACAAAACCCGCTGACATTTCTTGTATATATCTTAGTAATTTTACGATATTTTGATTTAATTTCTTGTGCCATTTCAAGATAAAACTTCAGGGAAACATGCATGTCTCAAAAAGTTGCGTTGAAATAACTCAATTCCCTGTAATCACTAATAAACTGCAATGTCCCCTGAGAGGGGACATCCGAGTGATATGCTAGAATTCCGATGTCCCCTGAGAGGGGACAGCGGAGTGCAAAGGGTTAATTATCCATGTGCTGTTTAACCAGATACACACAGGTATTCAAATGTTATGGACTCTTTCTTCAGCAGTAACATATATATATTTTTTTTAGCAGTAATATTTAACCAGAACTTTATTCTATGATCCTTTATCCTTTATCCTAATAAGTGAGAATGCTCAACTGATAGGCCTGTGTCTCCGGCCTTCCCACTCACTAGCACAGCCTTGAGCACATGACTGAACCTCTCCGGGCCTCGGTATTCCCATCTGTAAAACAGTCCTATCTCCTGGGAGAAGTTACAGGAACATGCACGAAGTACTTATGACAGTCCCCAGCAATAATGAAACCTCACTGTGCCTGGCATTGTCATTTTTATAATACAATTTTGCAGACAACATTCCACCATAGGTGTAATACACAGCTTCTGACAATTATGTGTTTCCTGATCAAGTGAAAGACAAATCAGCATAGATCCTTTCCTGCATCCTCATTCTGATTTCAAACCAGAAAGTCTGCTCACATAAGGTGTGGCCTAGTCCAGGAATTCACCTCCTAAATCTCTCTTAACTCTGCTCCCATTTCTCTGTGCCCCTCAATGCCAGGTTATTTCCATACTTGGCATAGAGCCTGTCACACAGACGCTTACAAATATTTAATACAGGGGTGGGGAACCTTTTTTCTGCCCAGGGCAATCTGCATATTTATAACATCACTCACGGCCATACAAAATTATCAACTTAAAAATTAGCCTGCTATATTTGTTCTAAAACATTTAATTAACCTACCCTTAATGCCTTGGCAGGGCCACACCAAATGATTTCGTGGGTCTTATATAGCTCCCGGACCAAATGCTCCCCCACACCCCCCGAATTTCACAGATGGATGGATGGATAAACTGCCTATTTCTAAGAGCAAGGAGGTGCCGGCCCCACACTGGAACATGGACTACCAAAGCATGGTCAACACCTGGCTGCCCACAAGGCAGTCCAGTCAGTGAATGGCTGGATGCTTCAGGAGGGAAATAAAGGAGCTGAGACATAGTGGGGAGGGGCTGGGCAAGCAGCCCTGAGGCTCCAGGCTGAGCATATTTGGGGTACACACAGTGCACGAGGACCAGGGTAAGCCAACGTGAACAGAACCTAGATCTTGGACTTAGCTCCAGGACAGAAGTCACTTAAGGACACAGTAATGATCCTATCTAATAAAGAGGGAATATGCTAACTAACCATCATGCCATCACAAAGATGGTGGTGCCCACAGCCAATAAGGAGGGAATATGCTAATTGACTGTCCACCCTCAAAGATGGCAGTGCCCACAGCCACAAGATGGTGGCACTCAGTCCCCTCAGCCCCCCAGCCGCCCAGGGCCAACCCGAGGCTCAGGTAACCAGGGCCGGTCAATGCTTGCGCTGCCGGCAGTGGCGGCAGCAGAGGTGTAACGGGGCATCGCCTGCCCCTGATCACCGGGTCGCCTCTGCTCCTGAGGGCTCGGAGACTGTGAGAGGGGGCAGGTCAGGCTGAGGGAACCCCCTCCAATGCATGAATTTTCATGCACTGGGCCGCTAGTATCATATAATTAGAGAGGAAAAGCAAGGGAACGCAGAGGCGTCTCCTTCACCCGGCAACCATCTGCACACTTTAGAGAATACCGGTGCCCTCTGAAGAATAAAAGCCAGGAGGAGAACGTGGGGCCCACGTCCAGCACTGGTGAGAAGGGCAGAGTGCAGGCCAGCTCCCCTTCGTGGCTGCAGACCAACCAAGGAGGAACACACCTTTAAGATGCGTGACGCTCATAAAAACCACACAGCAGGCCCCAAGCAAAATGAGAAACACTTCATTTTCCTGAAAAGGTGGAGCTCAGTCCTAACTGTTCACCCACACATAGAGTATCCACCAGGCATTTTCAGCAGAGCCCATTCTAACAGTAAACACAGATCAACACTTTAAATCAGAAAATGCTCAAGGAAAAGTGAAATATAGGAGTGAGTCTGCACAATGGAAACATTATCATGCTACCCACATAGCATGACACAGATATAGACATCTATGAATAAGACAAATATATAGTCATTTATAAAACATAAAAACAAAATAGATATTTTAGTTTATAAAAAAATACTAGAGGCCCGGTGCACAGATTCGTGCATCTGTGGGGTCCCTCGACCTGGCCCGCGCCCTCTCCCAATCCGGGGCCTCTCAGGAGATGTCAGACTGCCGGTTTCGGCCTGATCCCCACAGGCCAGGCCGAAGGACCCCACCGGTGCACAAATCCGTGCACCAGGCCTCTAGTATGCATACAAGATCTTTGGTTAATCTCTTCCTGCCCTCTCCCCTCCCCTCTGAGATTCATCAGTCTGTTCTATGTTTCCATGCCTGTAAACTGAGCATCTGCCCCCTGGTGGTCAGTGTGCATCACAGCACTGGATAAATAGTCAAACAGTCGCTTAGGCTTTTATATATCCTACTAGAGGCCCGGTGCACAAAAATTTGTGCACTGGGGGCAGGGGGGTCCCTCAGCCTGTCCTGTGCCCTCTCGCAGTCTGGGACCCCTCAGGAGATAATGACCTGCTGGCTTAGGCCTGCTCCTGGGTGGCAGAGGGCAGGCCCAATCCCTAGGTGCAGCCCCTGGTCGGGCTCAGAGCAGGACGGATCAGGAGGTTGCGATGCCACCCCTAGTCACGCTCAGGGTACAGCCGATTGGGGGGTTGGGGCACCGCCCCCTGTCACACTCAAGGCAGGGTCGATAGGGAAGTTGCGCGGTCACCCCGTCACACACAGGGCAGGGCCAATCAGGGGGTTGGGGCATTGCCCCCTGTCATGCACAGAGCAGGGCCCATCAGGGGGGTTGGGGCGTTGCCCCTGTCACTCACAGAGCAGGGCCAATCAGGGGGGTTGGGGCTCCGTACCCTGTCACACACAGAGCAGGGCCCATCAGGGGGTTGAGGAGCTCCCCCCTGTCACTCACAGAGTAGGGCCGATAGGGGAGTTGGGGCGCCGCACCCTGTCACACACAGAGCAGGACCAATCAGGGGGTTGGGGCGCCGCCACTGTCACACTCAGGGCAGGGCCGATGGGGAGGTTATGGCTCTACCCCGTCACACACAGAGCAGGGCCCGTGGGGGGAGGGGGAGAGTTGGGGCGCCGCCCTCTATCACCCACAGAACAGGGCAGATCAGGGGGTTGGGGCGCTGCACCCTGTCACACACAGAGCAGGGCCGATCAGGGGGTTAGGGCGCTGCACCCAGTCACACACAGAGCCGCAGGGCGATCAGGGGGTTGGGGAGCTCCCCCCTATCAGGCACAGAGCAGGGCTGATCAGGGGGTTGGGGCACCTTGCCCTGTCATGAACAGAGCAGGGCGGATAGGGAAGTTGTGGCCCCGCCCCCTCACACACAGAGCTGCAGGACGATCAGGGGGTTTGGGCGCTGCCCCGTCGCGCTGATCCCAGTGCCGGGAGGCCTCGCGGCTCCGCTGATCCCGGTGCGGGGAGGCATATTACCCTTTTACTATATAGAATAGAGGCCTGGTGCATGGGTGGGGGCCAGCTGGTTTACCCTGAAGGGTGTCCTGGATCAGGGTGGGGGTCCCCACTGGGGTGCCTGGCCAGTCTGGGTGAGGGGCTGAGGGCCGTTTTCAGGCTGGCGGGTGACTGAAGCTCCCAACCGGGGCCAGGCTCCAGAGAAACTAGCACAGGCCGAGCTGTACAGAGGAGAGAGCCGACCCTAGGAGAGATGGACTTAGTGGTCAGTGCAGTCAGACCCACCAGGAAGGAGCCCGTAAGGGCCAGAAGGCGGCGGGTTAGAAAAAAGGGCAGTTGACACAAGATACTACTCAGAAGGCAAGTCCATGACCACAGAGGGCAGCTCCTCTGGAGAGGACAGGAGGCCCATCCTAGCCACCTGGAGCGTCAGTGGACAACAGAACTGGAGAACCTGAACACTGAAATGAACATGCAATGTTAAACCTAAGTCCTGAAAGCACTCATGGGCTACTCTCAGCACTGCCTTTTGAGAACAGAAGAAACATTTCACAAAGGGGAGGTAGTCCTGTCCTCACAGCTCGGTTTCATTTTGGACACAGGCGTCCTTTTTCTTCACAACTTACATTTGACCTCATGGAAAAGACTGCTCATTGCGTACCTAGTGCTCATCCTCACTGCTTCCTCGGTGACAGGACGACACTGTGCCCAGCTAAAAACTCCAAATTCCAAGCTGTAGCAAAGGTGGCCCTGTGACTGAGTTGGGCCAACAAGACAGATGGAACAAGACCGCCTTACAGGCAGCACCCTCTGCCCCACCTACCTCCTCTTTCGCCTGGAATTTGGTAGTAAATAAATAAATAAATATGCACATGTGTGCATATGTGTGTGTGTGTGTATATATATACACACATATTTATATGGGCAGGTCCCTGATACCATCACAGAATAGCCATACCAACTCAGAACTTTCTCATTTTTATGTAAAAACTAAGAAGCTTGGTGTTTAAAGTCACTGATAAATGAGGTTTCTGTGACACGAGAACAACAGTTTGTCTTCCATAAATATAGTGGTGGCAAAACTAAAAGTGTATCTTCCATAAATGCCACAGCAAGAAACAGGCAGAACAAGTAACTTTTCCTTAAAGAAGGAAGAAACTCGGGTTCATAGAATTACAAGTAAATTATCCGAAGTTACACTATCACTAAATAACTCAAGACATGGGCGAGATGGGCTGGACACACCCTAGAGCCTCTGGATCAGTGATTCCCAAAGTGGGCGCTACCGCCCCCCGGTGGGCGCTGCAGCGATCCAGGGGGCGGTGATGGCCACAGGTGCATTTGGGGGCGATGAGTAACTGCTATTAAAATTTAAAAAAAATTAATTTCCAGGGGCTGAGTAGTATTTTTTCTGGAAAGGGGGTGGTAGGCCAGATAAGTTTGGGAACCACTGCTCTGGATATACTAGTATAACCCTCTCTTTCTTCCGTGGCCCCAATCTGTCTTCACATAACACCAAAGACACCTGGATGCCAAAGTGTGACACTGCCTGCGAGATCCTCTTGATGTGATCATTCATTATGTAACCTTCTATCATTTCATGGGCATCAAGGATAATAAATTACAAATGCAGATTTTAAGACTGTTATTGCTTTGTAAATACCTCACTTAACATAACTTTTAGTACTAATGTGATTCTACCTTTTCAAAGAAAAGGCTGCCTTAATCCTTTCCAATAATTTCTGTTTTGCTTTTCTTTATATTCCTTTAAAAATCCAAGGTAAGAAATTATCGTTCCCTTTCATGTAATTCTTATACAAATTGTACTCTCACTTTTTTCATCTCTTGCTAATTACATGATGCTATCTACACTAATCCTATTCAGGAAGAACTGATAACTTCCCTTCAAAAAAAGGATGGAAACTTTGCATAAATTGCTTAGCACAAAGTTAATCATATAATGCGGAGAATAAAGAGGCTCCAACAGCTATTATATGACTTATCAGCTTCCCTAAAAGGGTCAGTTGGTCTATTTTAATAAGACTAATTAAATACCTTAACAATATCATTGAAATTTCGTGAATGTTTCAATAAATTACAACCTTCCTCTACATATTTTCATTCCTTAATCTCACTTAAAATGCAAAGAACTATATAAGACACCAGATACTCAAGAAGGCCTCTCAGTTAATTCTGATTAAATGGATTAAATGAAAAAAAAAAACAAAAAAAACAGACCACTAGAGACCCCTGACAATTAAAATTACAGCCCTCTATAACAAAGTTAATCCTCTTACTTCAATATTGTTCTTAGATTTCTTTTTCCTTCAGGTTGTACCTATAGGTTTTCCTAGAAGGTACTTTTATAGTCACAAATGCACTGCAAACATTTTGAAGCAACATATGCCCAGTGCTAAGCCCAGGCCACATGGACTTACTGCACAGTATGCAGTGAAGTTACAACATCTTCCTTTAGTACAAAGTATTGCTTTTGATAAACTAACGACTATTTATTTACAGCCTATTTAACAAAAGGCTAATATGCAAATCAACCGAACGGTGGAACAACCAGTTACTATGACAAGCACTGACCACCAGGAGACAGACGCTTAACGCAGGAGCTGCCCCATGGTGGTCAGTGCACTCCCACAGCGGGAGCGCAGCTCAGCCACAAGCCTGGCTGATGAGCACAGCGGCCCACCTCCAAGGGCTCCCAGACTGCAAAAGGGCACAGGCCGGGCTGAGGGACCCCCACCCCACCGCATGCATGGATGTGTCGTACACTGGGCCTCTAGTATTTCATAAAGGAAAAGTCCTTTGTTCCTGCACCCCATTCTGCCCACCACAGCTCATCCAGTGACAAGCACCGCACAGCAAGCTTTTCCACTTTAGCACCAAGTGATGGCTACAGTCTGATATAGTAATGATTCAACTTGCAGACGCATTAGCTGTTGCCCAGTTCACTGAGCAGTGTTTTAGGACTGAGAGAGGGAGGGAGGAGGTGCAGCATGATGAAGAGACTCAGGCTACCCTGGTTCCAATCCGACCTCCTGCTCCCAGTATGTGAACCTCAGCAATTTTACCTCCAAGCCTCAGTCTCACCACCTGTACGGTGGAGAAAACGGTTCCTGCATATGCTGAACACAGGCCCAGAGCAAATCTGGAATACTGAACTCTCTCCTAATCTTCCTCACTGCCACTGGCCTTCAGCAATGTTCGCTCTAGGAGACAGACTCTCACTCAGTACTGATTTCCAAGGAGGCGGTAGTACGGGCTGTCAAAGAAGGCACAGTCTGCTTGCTGTGAAACCCTCATCTGGGAAGTCACCTACAGACAACCCACAATCCCACTCCAAGCTATTTGCATACAACCATGTTCACACAAACCTAGACACAGGTGTTTAGAGCAGCTTCATTTGTAACAGCTGAAGACCAAAATAACCCAATGTCCAAATGGGGAACGGATAACCAGTGCATCCTTACAATGGAATCATATTTATCAGTAAAAAAGGATGCATCCCTGGCACGTGCAACCAGGTGGGTGAGTGAGTCCCAAGCACACTGTGCTAAGTGAAAGACGCCAGACTAAAAAGGCAGCATCCCACAGGGTCCTGAATGCATGGACAGTTCTGCGCACTGGGCACAGAGCGGAGGCTGCCGGGCTAGGGAGGGGCAGCAGGGGAGTTTCTGGGGAACAACACTGCTTCCAGGCCTAACCATGCTAATGACACAACCGCACACACTTGTTAAAATTCACAGGCTTGTACATTAAAAGGACTACATTTTTTAAATAAAAAGAAAGCCTAATCTTTTGGAAGAAGTACTTTCAGGTACCTTTTAATAGAATAGGGCCTCTTTCCAAATTTATCTTAAAAATATGTCTGAACAGAACTATGGGTCTTCAAGAACTCTGGGAAATAAATATTAACAAAAACAACTGGTGTGCTCTGCAGGACACAGCACTAGAACAGGCCACAGAGATCTTCTTGAACACACAGGAGCCCTGAGACTTTGACATTCTGTGTTGTTAACATTTCACTGGGTGAATTACTGAATTACAGATGGGCAAACTGCATTCCAAGTTTAAGTCTACTATACACGCAACTATACACCTGGGCAGGATTTGTGGAAGGTTTTCATTTCAATCTAACAGCTTTACTTAGCCAAACATTAAACAAAATAGTTAACCCAACATCGTACTATGCAGTCTTTACAACAGGGCTGTATGGCTCAGTGACAATACAAGAACTGATCTCAGGATTTCCATGAGCATCCCCAGCCTTTGAGAGTTATTTGTGTGGATCCTACTACGCCCTATCTCTACCAACACACAATGTATGCTGACAGGACAGTCCAGTCGAAGGGGTGCTACGCTTTATAACCTCCACATTTAATCACTGTTACACAGTGTTTAGCTGCTCCTCTTACTGCTGCAGATGGGAATTCACTGATATGATTAAATTCGATGGTATGATAATATATGGTAATCATGATTAATCAGAAACACACCACCAAATGGAGGATGGTGGGTATTATGTCACCTGCATTTTAAAGTGCATTCTCTCCATGCAAGCCTGACAACGTCTGACAGCTGGAAGGACCTTATCCCACATTCCCTGCTACCACTCCTACATCTGATAAAATGCCCATCATCCCTTCCCCGCTTTAACTGCTAATCATTAGGAGGCAATACAGGCAAGTGGTAACAACAAGACGGGTTCAAAAGGAAGACTAGTGTCCTAGATGGAATGATGCCGGGTTCACAGCTGCACGGACCACAATCAAGAAGGAATGGAATTGGATGAAGCAGTCTCATCAAACACGATTTGCATGAAACGCCACAAAGAACACATCCAGGAGCTGTCAATCACCACCACCTGGTCCCATGCAACCTCCCCCCCCCCCCCCCCCCAAACACCACCACCACACACACATAGGGATATAGAATGCAGTCAGACCTACCTGTGAGAACTGTGCCTACAAAGGAAACACCAATGGAAATCTCATTTATTGGGTCTACCTAAGTAGTAATGTAATTGCTAAGAAAATTAATTTAAACTGAAAAGTGAAGTCTTTTCGAACATAACTTTTAGTTTTAGTTTTAAAATAAACAAAGTACGCCCGGGCGGTGTTGCTCAGTGGTTGAGCATCGACCTATGAACCAGGAGATCACAATTCGATTCCCGGTCAGGGCACATACTCAGATTGCTGGCTCGATTCCCAGTAGGGGGTGTGCAGGAGGCAGCCAATCAATGATTCTCTCTATTCATAGATGTTTCTAACGCTCTCTACCTCTCCCTTCTCTCT
The DNA here is from genome assembly GCF_028538775.1 of Myotis yumanensis. NCBI lineage: Eukaryota > Metazoa > Chordata > Mammalia > Chiroptera > Vespertilionidae > Myotis > Myotis yumanensis. The sequence continues at coordinate 2,028,080 of NW_027223760.1, forward strand.
CTGAAATCAATAAAAACATATTTAAAAAAAATAATAAACAAAGATCACTAAGAAATTATTTAGCAGCCAAACTACTTAGTATTTAAGTGGCTACCCTTGAAATACTAGCATTTCCTGATATAGCAAAGTGAAAGCAATGACTGAATAGGTTTTAGAATACCCTAGGACAGTGATGGCGAACCTTTTGAGCTCGGCGTGTCAGCATTTTGAAAAACCCTAACTTAACTCTGGTGCCGTGTCACATATAGAAATTTTTTGATATTTGCAACCATAGTAAAACAAAGATTTATATTTTTGATATTTATTTTATATATTTAAATGCCATTTAACAAAGAAAAATCAACCAAAAAATAGGTTCGCCATCACTACGCTAGGACTCAGTGGTCGGCAAACTGCGGCTCACGAGCCACATGTGGCTCTTTGGCCCCTTGAGTGTGGCTCTTCCACAAAATACTGACTTTTGCGCATTGGCCACGAAGTTTCAATCGCACTGTACGTGCGCACCCACACGTGGTATTTTGTGGAAGAGCCACACTCAAGGGGCCAAAGAGCCGCATATGGCTCTCGAGCTGCAGTTTGCTGACCACGGCCCTAGGTCAAGAAACTTGACAATGTGAGTGACTTGGGAATGATTCCTGTACGTAAAAGCAGCAGTTGCACTGACACTGAAACCAACTAGCAAAATCTCAAAGCTGCATTTTCAGATATCATTAATTGAAATTTTCATGTTACTTTTTAAGCAGGTAGACTTTAAAAACAACAACCATCTCTTTGAGGACAAACATGTAACTGGAAAACATACTTGTACATACGGAAAGGACTTTACATTTAAGAACAAAAACATCAGGAAGAGCCTTTGTGGAAAGTGAAACCTATTAGACTAATATGTAGAACAAAAAACATTGAGAACTGAAAACAGACTTCAGACACAAAGACAGTGTCTCACATTATGTTGAAAACACTGTCTCATATTAGGTTGGCCAATCTCGGTGATTTTTAATTTAAAAAGAAGAGGCATTATCACTTAGCACAATTTCTAGGCATACTAGTTCTAAATTAAGAAGTTCTCAAGTTTTCATGAGATTGTCAAACAAAATGAGCTTTTAAGAAAGTAAAGTTTCAACTTTTGGGGAAGAGAAGGAAAGCCATGGCATTAATACCAACTGTACCCCAACTGTGTGCCTGTCACATGTGGAAATCTAGTCCTATGTCTCCTGTCTGCCTCTTCTACTTGTTAGTCAGTTGGTTAGAGCTGAAGTCCATAGAGTTAAATGCACAAATTCACATCTGTATTCTTGAAAACAAAAAAAATAGGTAATATATACCCGCTCTACACTACTCCGTTTATGGAGTCTCTAATAAATAGCACGATGACTCAATACTAACTTCCTGTGTGCACTTACTTAACAGCTATTCATCTGCACCAGCCCAGGTGGCTCTACCGGGCACAGGACAAATGTAGAGTTCCTCTACAAACCAGGTGCTCAGGAAACGAGTTGGCAACAGCAAGCTGTCAACAAGAACATCACCTCTCCCAGGAGCAATGGGAGCTCATTGCAGGGCTACAGCTGGGGACAGAGAAGATCCCAGTGACCTTCGCTCTTGCTCCACAGATTCCTGTAATATCACCTTCTGTGTAACAAGAGGTGTGCTGATTCAAACATATCCTACGATGAATCTGAACTTAGGCTTCCTAACTTGAACGTTTTATCAATTTATTTGTGAGTGACCGTGTTCATTTTACAAAGCAAAATTCAGCTTAGTGAATGCTGACCAAAGTCCCCTATTGGAAAACACCAGGACAGAGCCCACAGGGTACAGGGCCATCAGTAAGACATCTCCCAGGGGTTGTGGAATCCACAACAACACTGTCTCCACTATTTATATAATATCATTCAAGTGAACACTGGCTTAAGGATGAGAATTGGGCTTCCTTTAACGGGGCTGGGTTCGTTTTAGCACTATGCAGAGCACATGGCATGAAAAATTCACTAAAAGTTCACAAACCTACATTTACATTCATCGCAACAAGTTTAACCTAGTAGTACAAAAGGAAAAAATAATATTACTTAAAAAAGATCTGGCATAAGTAAAACAATAGAAGATGACCTAGAATTAACCTCCTGTCCCAAAATATTTTGATGGACATTTTAAAAACATACTTTACTGTATGTTTTTAAAATAGATTCCACATCTGATTATTTTCTCTGCGGGAGACTGATTACAGAAATAAACAGAGCTCTGCATTTTCAAGAACCAAAGTTCACTGCTTAAGATCTAGCATTTGCGCCTTTAAAAAAGATACATGTTAAACAACAGCAAATAACTGAGCTGAAGAAAACATTTCTCAAATTATATCACCCACATGACATTGTCCTAGTGCAACTATTTCCTGTCATCCAAGCTCAAAGCAGCTTGACAGGATCAGCACCCTCAAAGTACCGTGTAACTTACACGAAGTTCACTGCCTCACAAAGCATCTTCTCTTGTTATCCTCTGGTACTCAAGCATTTGCCCAATTGGAAAGTACAAGTGGATGAAAACTACAAATGATTATTCTAATTTTATATAAGTAAACTAATTTTTGCAAAAATATTGATTACATACATTACTTTGTTTTTCTCCGACTACAATTGCTTTTTCATGTCAAATTGTATCACTAAAATGCAAAGTTTATTAAGTCCAATAATAATTTTAACACAGATGCTCACAATCCCAAGAAACAGCAAAAAGAACTCAAAAAGCTAGTGCTTTACCATAACTAAGCAGTTAAACAACCTCACAGGAAAGGTGTACCTAATGAATAAACACATGCAAGCTTACCCTGGGGTAATGCAAGTATTAGCCTAAGCTATTTAGACAAACGCGTTGAGTAGGAAATTGTACTATGTATCACCTGACTTTTAAATAACTAGTTTTTAAAACTTAATAAGTAATTTAAAGAAAAATTAGCAAAGATAAAAAAATAAAATCAGTAAGAATCCGTTTTAGAAACCATATCGAAATTCGTAATAACTACAAATCAAGGAACTTTCTAAAAAAATAAAAACTCTGACCGTTAAATCCAATACTGACTTTATTTTTAAGTAATCACCTGATTATACATCTAGATCCTTCATTAAAACTTTTCGATAGCCTGACCAGTGTGGCTCGATGGTTTGAGCATCGACCTATGAACCAGAAGGTCATGGTTCGATTCCCTGCCAGGGCATATATAGCCAGGTTGCCAGCTCAATCCCCAATTGGGGAGGGGGGAGGAGAAGAAGGGGAAAGAGCGCGCAGCAGAAGCAGCCGATCAAAGATTCTTTCTCATTATTGATGCTTCTAGCCCTCTTGCCCTTTCCCTCTCCCCCTTCCTCTCTGAAATTAGTATCTTTTTTAAAAAATAAATAAAAACCTTTTGCTAAATGCCATCGACAAACACATCTACTGAAATATCAAAGCTAAAGTCAAATAGGTATTTCCTGAAAATCAGGTTTCTAGTCTAAGCAAAACATTTGTTTTACATATAAATCACATTAAAATTTTATGGTCTGATCCATTTTTTCCAGCATTGTTTTCAGAAAGACCATGTCCTCACTGATTTAATAAAACCATGAACCACCTACAAATCGAATCAAAATCTCAAATATACAAAATTTACTTAAACATATACAACTCTTTAATGGACATTTTTCTTCTAGTTAAGACATGTTGGAAGAATGAAGAGTTATGGAAAGTACAGGAAAGTGTGTGTGTGCTTTCTTTTAAAGATATTTTAAAGACAAAACCTTCCTTTTAAAATATAAAACCATCCCAAGCTGGTGTGGCTCAGTGGTTGAGCACTGACCTATGAACCAGGAAGTCATAGTTCCATTCTGGGTCAGGGCACATGTCTGGGTTGCAGGCTTGATCCCCAGTAGAGGGTGTGCAGGAGGCAGCTGATCAATGATTCTCTCTCATCATTGATATTTCTATCTATCTCTCCCTCTCTCTGAAATCAGTAAAAACATATTTTAAAAAAATGTACATATATGTGTGTGTGTATAAATATATATGTATATACACATCTATAATACTAAAATCGTAATATGCTAATTAGACTGGACATCCTTCCGGACAAAGCTACGGCGAGTGAGGGCCAAGGCCCTTGCACGAATTTCATGCACCGTGCCTCTAGTATATACATAAAACCAATGGTCATTAGGACTTTCGAGGTTTTTATAGAGACCTCATCCTTATTCCCTAGAATGTCACATACATACCCACATGTACACAAATGCACATGTGCTCAAATACACTTAGCACAAATTATAACAAAGCAAGGCCCTTCCTTATTTAACATCAGGCAATAAATAAAATCAAAATTCATATTCTTTAAGATGAAAGGCATTCCACTGATGATCCTGATTCAACAATCTTACAGTTAGACAAAATTAATCCCATTCTCAAAAATCCATTGACCTTAAGCTTTTAATAAGCATTTTCCATTGCAAAAATTATGGTCAATATTTACAAATCTTTAAACTTATATTCAGTTGGACCCACTTGTATTTGCTATATTAATATTTCTTAGTAAATGTGTGCTCATTGTCTCGGAGCAGAAGAGCAGCTGCTACTCACTGGGAATCTCTGGGGTCCCACTGCAGGTCTCTGTTGGCTCGGGACTGGCAGCAAGGGCACTGTAGAAAACACCTCTCATTAGAAACATGTTGTGCTCACACCCAGACCAGCTGCTAAAGGAAGGCAATAGACTAAGTATAACATAAAACATATACGATGTGTACAACATAAAACACATTGAGTTTCCATCAAGAGAAAGGGAAAGGCTTCTGCCTTCACACAATAGCACAAAAAGAAGCTTACATTTCAACTGTGAATTCCCATTTAGGGTTAAAACATTTCGCAACAAAAGAACAACTTACTTTTTTTCACTTCCAGGTTACCCAGGTTATCCAATCCCAGGCATACCTCTGACTCCACTCAAATACAAATTGAAATCTAAATCCTCTGGAGTCATGAAAAGAGTGAGAGGGAAGAAAAGTGAGAGTGAAGCAGGCAGAGCAAGGGAATATACAAGCTCAGGGTACCATTACAAAGAACAACTACTATGCTGAGATGTTTTGTTTTGTTTTGAAACAAGCAGAACTCCATTGACCTATCAGGACAAGGAAGGAAGCCAGATGTTAGTTTCACACCTGGGGCTAAATCAGGTATGTTTAAGCTATATAAAACGTGTGAGATCTACTGATCGGATGAGGGGGAACCCCAGCACCTAAGTGGTGACAGCTGTGAGTGGCAGCTATACCTCACCCAAGATGTGCTGCCCCATCATCTGGGAAACTCTCAGAGTGTCAGGTGTTATGGTCTGGTCTGTGGCCCCCTCCTAAATTTATATGAAGTCTTAACACCAGTAACTCAAAATGGGACTGTATTTGGAAAAAGAGGTGATTAAGGTAAAATGAGGTTAGGTGGGTGAGCCCTAATCCACTGTGACTGACTGGTGTCCTTGTAAGAAGAGATCACAACACAGACATGCACAGAGGAACAACCAAGTGAAGCTACATACAAGCAAGAATAAGAACAAAGCTTATGCCAAAACCGGTTTGGCTCAGTGGATAGAGCGTCAGCCTGTGGACTGAAAGGTCCCGGGTTCGATTCCGGTCAAGGGCATGTACCTGGGTTGCGGGCACATCCCCCGTGGGAGATGTGCAGGAGGCAGCTGGTCGATGTTACTCTCCCATCGATGTTTCTAATTATCTATCTCTCTCCCTTCCTCTCTGTAAAAAATCAATAAAATATATTTAAAAAAAAAAAAAGAACAAAGCTTATAAATTAGAAATATAATAATATTTTTAAATAGCATATTTTAAAGAAATTTCTGGCAAATGAGAAATAGAAATGATACAGTTTAAAAGTGAATCAAAACTGTTTTGAAAACAGAGTGCTGAGATGCACTCACTGGCAATGGTTCTCAACCTTCCTAATGCCTCATGTTGTGGTGACCCCCAACCATAAAATTATTTTCGTTGCTACTTCATAACTATAATTTTGCTACTGTTACGCATCGTAATGTAAATATCTGATATGCAGGATGTATTTTCATTGTTCTCCACCCACAGGTTGAGAACCGCTACACTAAGCCTTGTAATTAACATCACACATCCACAGGTCCACTTAAAGTGAGAGTGTAGCTGGATGGGCCTGTAAGACCACTTGATCAAAGCAAAGTGCAAGCGAAAAAACTTATTTTGATAAAATGTATAAAAGATAGAAGTACATCCCTCTCTTGAGAGCCTAATCCAATGAATCATAATTTCAAACTAAGAGTCAATTTGCAAGGCTTCCTATAAAATAGCAACCAGCCCCTCAATCTATGTAGCTGACTAAAGGCTCTGGGTACATCGATTATATACCTGAAGCAAAATAGTAGACCATGAAGCGGAGAAAGAGAGTACCTCTGACCTCAAAAGATTATCATGAAAGTAAAGAAGAAAAAAACTATACATTAAATAATATAAAGACAGCATTTTTTAAACTACGCACCAAATTTTTAAACATTTTTTTAGTAAACTGTAAAAAGCCTCCAGCTGGTGTGGTTCAGTGGTTGAGCGTCAACCTATGAACCAGGAGATCAGGGTTCGATTCCCAGTCAGGGCACATGCCCGAGTTTCAAGCTTGATCCCTAGTGTGGAGCGTGCAGAAGGAGGCCAATCAATGATTCTCTCTCACCACTGATGTTTCTATCTCTCTCTCCCTCTCCCTCCCTCTCTGAAATCAATGAAAGTATATTTTTTAAAAAGTTAAAAAATAAATTGTAAAACACAACAGGAAAGAGGAGAAAAAGAATAAACATTGACAAGAACATCTGAGAACAGGTGTGACGCACAGATCGAATCCAGCCAGGCCAGAAAGAAGGCCTCAGTCAGACCGCCAGGGCACCTGCGACCTGTCCTCCTAGGGGCCCTGCAGGGCACCTGGTCTGCAGGCAGGAAGACAAGTCTACCTATGAGAGAACTTAAAACCTGAACTGTTAACAGACCATTCCAGTTGAACCTTAAACTCCAAGTATTTGATATTTAAGACCTACATCTTCTGTTGTCCCATGTACCTAATGGATTAGATTAGCTTTCGATTCACTGCAACGGTTGTAATAGTGAACACCTGAAGAACACGCTGAATTTCCATCAGAACTGGTTAATTATAATTTTATAGAACACTTCATCCTCAAAAAGGAAATGTGTGTCATCAAGAAAAGATGTGCACACGCTGTTACCTTTTACATGTACCTTCTACCTGCCTACAGCTCCAAGAACCACTGGGTTCCTCTCTCTTACCTGTGCGGCAGGCAGCTAGATACCAAGCCTCTCTCAAGAGGAACTGCTTTCTACTTAAGCTCATTCACTCACTCTCTTTCTACACCAGCAAATCTCAAGATCAAAGGTGTGTCAAGGAGAAGAAATGTGTGGCACAAAGCCCCGGCTTCGTGGTGAAAACCATTTAGCTTGTTCTGAGTGTAAAACTTGCCGGCAAGGTGATGTGCACTCACTGAGTCTGCATGAGCTCTGGGTGCCAGGTCTCTGTCTATGCCCATCAGGCTGCTGACTCAGCAAGACACATACCCTTCACACCTGGAAGACATCCTGAGTTTCCTTAGCGCTCTCCCACTCTGCATGTCCTACCACCACTTATTTCTATCAGGCCACACCAATCTGTGCACCTCACCAACTGCCAGTCCTCCCTCGCTGTGCAAGGAAATACACAATACCCAATGCTGACATCAGTAAAATCTTTCCCACAGCTTCATTTCCTGCAGGGGCACGTCCTGGGTAGCCACCATGGAAAGGGCTACTTTCCTGCACCCTCCTTGCCCCCATGAGCATGTGTTGGTCCCTTCCTCCCACAGCTGCTAGAGCAGACACAGGTAATGTGCTAATCACACAGACTATAACATGTCCTGCCCTGCAAGACAGTGAGGTCACTGAATGATTCTAATATATGGTGGGGACAAGCGAAGGGGTCAGTCAGGGGGTCAGGGACCGACAGTACTAACACCCGACCTCCAGGTGTGTCAAACAAGAGCTATCTCCTGTAACAACACAAGGACACTGACACTCCTCTGCCCCCCTAGAGCCCTCTGCTCCAAGGCCACAGCACAACTTCACAGCGCCTCCAGACCACTGGCCCTCTCCACACTCCAAGTCCTATCTCAGGCTTCTCCCCAAGTTCTGAAACTTCTCAACCACACTTTTGGAATTCCAAGTTCTCAGCCACCAGAAGCCATGCTGGCCTCAGCCTGTCCCCTTCCTGCTCTAATGGAAACCTAGCTGTCGCAAAGGATGCTGCTGTTTCCCTCACAGCCCTCCCCACTGCCTCTGGAGGCAGAGAGGGGTCCTTCTTGGCCTGAGTGCTGTTTCCACCCAAGTGTTCCACACTAGCCACCTGATTCCACACCAGCAGCCTCCTTCAACTCTTACCTTCCTAATGAAGCCAGCCCAGCCCTAGCTGCTCCACCTGTCAATGCACTGGCATCCCCTAACCTGCCACAGAAATCAATGTGTTTATGGCTGACTGTTAGAACGCAGGACCATGACTGCAAAAAGCTTGTCTGCTTTGTGCACCAACATAACTCAGTGCCTGAGACAGAAGCATCGCAGCCCACGTGTGCTGGACAGAGGCATAAAGATGTGCTCCTGCTCTAGTCGGTTTGGCTCAGTGGATAGAGCATCAGCCCAACTGAAGGGTTTCAGGTTCGATTCTGGTCAAGGGCATGTACCTCGGTTGCAGGCTCAATCCCTGGCACTGGTCAGGGCACCTGTGAGAGGCAACCAGTCAATGTGTCTCTCACACATCAATGTCTTTTCTCTCTCTCTCTCTCCCCCTCCTTTCTTCTCTCTAAAAATCAATGTTAAAAATACCCTCACCTGGCCCTGACCGATTTGGCTCAGTGGATAGAGCGTTGGCCTGCGGACTGAGGAGTCCCGGGTTCGATTCCGGTCAAGGGCATGCAGCTTGGTTGCGGGCACATCCCCGGTGGGGGGTGTGCAGGAGGCAGCTGATCGATGTTTCTCTCTCATCGATGTTTCTCTCTATTCCCTCTCCCTTCCTCTCTGTAAAAAATCAATAAAATATATTTAAAAAAAAAAATACCCTCACCTGGCAAACACGGCTCAGTGGTCAATCTATGAACCAGGAGATGACGGTTCGATTCCCGGTCAGGACACATGTCCAGGTTGCAGGCTCGATCCCCAGTGGGGGGCGTGAAGGAGGCAGCTGATCAATGATTCTCTCTCATCATTGATGTTTCTATCTCTCTCTCCCTCTCCCTTCCTCTCTGAAGTCAATTAAAAATATATTAAAAAAAAAAAAAATATATATATATATATATATATATAAAATTTCTCCTTGGGTGAGGATTAATAAATAAACAAAAAAAGATGTGCTCCTTCCCAAAGGCATGAAAACAGTTTCCTTGGGCCAGGAAATGGTAACGTGAGAGGTTATCACTTAAAACTCATGACTAAAGGTGAATCTGCACGCGCGCGCGCGCACACACACACACACACACACACACACAGCTAAGATGGGGACTCACAGAGAGCACCTGAGTGGGACTCGAGGAAGCACCCTGCTGACTCTCCACAATGCCTCTCCTGCCCTCCAAATTCAGTGCCTGCCACCCAATCAGAATCTAAGATACACATTTGTTAGCAAGCACCTGGCCCGTGAGTAGCAGGAGTCTAAGTGGGTGGGGAAGACATCAGGAAGCCAAGTTGTCCTTGCAGACTGGAGCATGACATCTCTTTGGCCACAGCAACAATAAAGGAGACACATACCTTGCACGGGCGTCACCACCGCTCCTTTGAAGTGGGGGTTTATGTGGATGTTCTTGGGCTGCTGTGGGGTCACAGGTGGAGGGGTCATCATCACCCTGGGCGCCTCCATCTGGGGTGGCACATGCATTCCTTGTGGAGGGGAGGGGTGGTGCGGATGCTGCAGGGGCAGCAGGGGCTGCAGGGGCTGCTGCTGGAACAGGCTCCGAATGGGCTGCTGCTGGGGTGGCGGTGGGGGGGGAGGCTGAGGCTGGGTTGGAGGAATTAATCTTGGAGAGTGCGTCTATAATCACAAAAAAGACAAATTCACAGGAATCAACATTTAAAAGCAAAGAAAACGACTGGTGACATGTTACAGACTTATGCTGACTGAATTGTAAATGTTAGGAGTTAGAAGTAAGTTCACAGTAACAAGCTGAACGAGACAGCAGGCAAGGAGGCTGCTCCCCCTGCCCCACTGGCTCTGCCATCTCACCAGGCGCTCAACCTCAGGGCAGGTGGGCAGACGTGGCAGTTCAACCAGCAGAACTGCCCCAGTGAGCCACGCATCACACTGAGGACAGACCCAGGCTGCCCCGCCCTAATGCAAGGCTGCTTGCTCTGTGGCTGTCCCTTATGGAAGCAGGTCTCTTACCAGAACTTTCTTCACAGCGGTTGTAACAGAATTTTTTTTCTGCCGAATACTAGAGGACGGAATTTATAAGACCACATATGAAATCATTAGAGACTATAAATACACTTCACGAACTTCAGCTGCATTCCTACTACTAAACTTTACTTCCAGACTAAGTGATCAACACAAAATGCAATACCCACAAAAGCATATTTTCATTTGTTCTAGTTTTAGACTCAAGAAAATTGTAACATTACCACCACAGGAGGCTGTGTGGGGAGCAGCGCAGGTCTGTGGTCCTTCATGCGGCCCCTCTCACTGTTCTCTCTTCTCTGGTCCCCCATTCCACGACACATTAAAGGACCTCCTCTCCTTCCGCCCCGCCTTGAACCATAGCGGCCCTGCTTATGCTGGCGTTCTCTTTCTTCAAACTCAAGCAACGCAGCTTTGGCTTCTGCTGAAAGCTCTGTGTGAAAAGATGTGCACACGTTAGAAACATTCAGAGCGGGAACAAGACTCACAGGGAGAACACACAGAAGAAATACGTGACAATAACACTCCGCAACAGCAAGTGCTTCCCCACAACAGGCAACTGCATCGACAGGAGCAAGCACGACACAGTGGCGACCCCCACCCGCTATTCGATGGGGGCATGCTCTGCCTTGGAATACAAGTGCCTCCTGTGTACAAAGACTGGAAGGTATTTTCATTTGGGACCACTAATGTGCTGAGAGAGCTGAAAAAAGGGGCTCAAGTCAAAGTTAGCCACTGCCCTTCAGCTGCCAGGCAGGTGCCATCATGTTGGCCGACAGCATAGCTCAGAAACCCGCTCCCTGGTCACACCCAGCACAGCTGTCCTAGTGAAACCAGCACAAGCATTACTAAGACACAGACACAGAGATTCAGAAAAATACATACAACAGAACAGATTCCTGACTCTTCTGATCTTAAAACTATTAGTGAAATCACTCCAACGTCAAATAATTGCCATTAAGCCCCGGCCCATGTTGCTAGTGCAGTGATGGCGAACCTATGACACACGTGTCAGAGGTGACACGCGAACTCATTTTTTTGGTTGATTTTTCTGTTAAATGGCACTTAAATATATAAAATAAATATCAAAAATATAAATCTTTGTTTTACTATGGTTGCAAATATCAAAAAATTTCTGTATGTGACATGGCACCAGAGTTAAGTTAGGGTTTTTCAAAATGCTGACACGCTGAGCTCAAAAGGTTCGCCATCACTGTGCTAGTGGTTAGAGTGCCAACCCTTGACCAGGTTAGATTCCCGGTCATGGGGTCAAGAGCACCTACCTGGGTTGCAGTTTCACTCCCCACCCTCCAGTCCATGGGCGACAACCAACCAGTCCATGTGCATGTGTCTCTTTCACATCGATGTTTCTCTCTCTCTCTTTTTCCCTTCTTCCCTCCCTCCCTCTCTCTGTGAAAAAGCAATGGAAAAAATATCCTCATGTGAAGATTAACCAAAAATAAAAAAATAATTAATGTCAATGTCATACAAAATGGAAAACATTTACTGTTATCATTATAAATTTTTAGTTTTATAAAGAAAGAAAAAAATCTTTGCTGAGTGAAGAAAGATTTATATGCATGCCTTCTAATGAGGAACCATGCCAAATGAGAGCAAAGTCTCATAAGAGAAAACCTATTCATGCAAACATTTGTTGGACACCAGTATTAGTAGGTGCTCACCTGTCTGACCAACACTTCAGGGCAGTGATTTTCAACCTTTTACATCTCATGGCACATAGAATCTAATTACTGAAATTCTGTGGCTCACCAAAAAATTATTTTTTGCCAATATGACAAAAAAAAATAGGTATAATTTTGATTCATTCACACAGACAACCATTGTTGTGGTGGCTGTTGTTGTTTTTTATTTGACAGTCTAAGGAAAAAGAGGTCAGTGCCCTGCCTAGTCAGTATTGCATGTTTTTAAAAATCTTGCTGCTCACTCATGGTTGAAAATCAGGGCTTAAGGGATACGAAACACATAGACTCTGTCTCTAAGAAACTTCACGTGGCACATTATTCTAAAGTCTTAAAAGAAAAAAACTGACAGACTCAAACATGGTTCTTTTATTTCAAAATATTATCTGAGTTGTGGCATTATATCTTACATTAATAAACTGCATCTTGAGAAGCATTCTTATGCCTTCTTCCACAATGAAGGGTACATTGTAAATATTACCAGTTTATCTCCTACCTTGGAATCCATAGTCATCTCTAAACTCTTCCAAAATCTCTAAACCACACTTCATCCCCTTGAAATGGTTTCTATGGCAACCCCTCCCCTTCAAATGAATCGAGGCCCCATTCGAAGGAATATTTAATCTCTTCTTAACAAGCACAGACTTTTACTCTAATCTTGATGACATGATTGGTTCACATACACATTTTATGCGGTGAATCAGCAATTATTTTTCTAGTGGTTCTAAGTGTCAAGATTAATTTCACTATCCCCAGTAATAAAATGGTTTCAAATGACATCTTTAATCAGCAAGTAAAAATGCTTTCCTCCAATTGAGACAAGCTGTCACAAAAGGTCACCAAAATATGACAGGATGGAAATTACATTTGTATCTTCAACTGAAATGTTAATTTCCCTTTAAGTGTTTTCTGTACTATGTCCAGATTCTAAAGTAGAATATAGCTCAATGTAACAAGTTTTACACTGCATTGTCCCTTTCTAAAATGTGCTTAAGAAAAACAAATTTACATACAAATAATTGTATAATGATTAGACTAATACATAATAAATAAGTATTTATAGAATACACAGTTTATTTGGCAAAGTAAAAACAACACCCGGTAATCTGGTTTTTTACACGATAACTGATCAGGAAATGTGCACTAAGCCTGCAAACACAAGGATCTGTGCAGACGCAGGGCAGTGTGCTGGCACTAGAGACCTGGAACTGCATGAGACCACATGGAACATTTCCCCACAGATCCTGTGCCATAAAAAAATTAACTGAGGATACAATTTAAAAGAGAACATCATGCATCACAAGATCTTTAGGCTGAAGCAATAAAGCATAATTAAACATAATAAATGTGCCAGTGAAGCTTAGAATCTCATAAAATCTAAATGCCTACTCATAGGTAATGTTTTTAAAGCCTAACTAAAATAAATGTAGTCTGTCCTTCATTGCTCGCACGGCTTAAAAGAAAATCCAGGTCCACTTCCTAGGCCAGAACAGCAGGCAGCTTGGAGCTTCTGTGCTGACACTGCAGGAAACTGGTTAAGGACACCCACATTCCAGTGACGGCTTCTGGCATTACCACTCAAAATAGGCCATTCCTTACACAGATATGTTCTAGAAAGAGAAACCCTTCTCAACTGGGTTCCACGAAAGAAGCCCTAAAGCATCCTTTGTGTTTAACAAATGAATTTATCTCCAAATTATCAAGTTTTGCACCATTCCTAGAAAAACTGAGAAACACACATTTTCTGTAATGTTTAATTCCCAGAATCCTGGATGAGGGGAAAAGCTCACTACTTAAGATCTTACCCTAACTAAAAACCCAAAATTCTAATTCAAATCTGAATTCAAAATACAAAATCACCAGCTCTGTATTGGGCTCCATACCTGCCAAGACTATCAGATATGAATTAGTAGTCTTCATTTTTAAGACTGGCATCATATATTTGAGCATGAAAATGATTCAACGTGGTGAAAACACCCTTCTAAATCCTGAAAAGAACTACTACTGCACATGCAGACTATAGGCTCAGAAATGGGGGCGCCAGAGCTTCATTCCATTCTTCTTTTTAAATTGTGGGGTGTTCTCAATATTAATCAATGATTTCACAAAATAATTATTTGCATTCAAAATGCTAAAAGACATCATTTGACAAAAAAAAAATATGCCATATGAAATGACATATGTATTCTGGTAGCAAGATATTAAAACTAAAACCCATTACAAAGAGTAGGTAAATAGCTTTATCAATCAAATAAATGAGAGTATTTCTACACAAAACATGAAACTACTGTTTCCATCGCCACAAGCACACAGAGGAGCTGTGAAGTAATTTCTAGTTTATCAAATACTGCAGCAGCCTCTCTCAGTATCTTTCTTATAAATAAAACTAACCTTTTGTTTGGGGTATGGGAGCATCCAGGTAATAAGGGAGCTCACTGCTTTTAGGAAACCAATCTTTAAATGGACAGAAAAATCCTGCTTATACCGGGAATAATCCTAACTCTTCAGTTTCTAGAAAATGCATGTTTCCTAGGTTAGGGCTCACAAATACAGAGCCAAGAAAGATACTTTCAAGCCCCATTTTCATTTGTCCTATTATCTAACCAATCATTCTGCACCAATGCATTTAAAGCCCTTTTTTTAAGTTGAAAGAATGATAAAAAGTCAAATTGTTTATGCTTAAGCCACAATGCCTCTAAGGACCTCAGACCCTCTCCCTGACATGTAAAAGGCCGACTTGCCCACCACTAATTCCTTCCAGCCTCTGGTTTCAGGATGGCATGACTATAAAGCTGCCAGATGCCTTGAAAAGGAAAAAAAGATTCTACACAAATTCTGCAATAAAGGAAGTACAAACGATACTGAAAAGAACAAAGTGAGAAAAAAGTCCTGATAAAAAAGAGAAGCAGGAATAAAACAAACACAAAGTATGAATACAGGCAAGCTGGACGTGTCACCATTGCCAGGCCTAGGTCAAGGTAAAGTGGACAGGGACAAGATGACCCAGCTGAGGACCAGGGGCTGTGCAAAGGCAGCAAGGGTCAGGGGAGAGTGACCCATGAAATCCACCATGGCCTATAGGGAGCTGGCTACAGAGGGAAAGGTTCCCTCATTCTTAATGGCAACAATCAAGTGATTTCACAGCCTTAGCACATGCAGCTTCCACCGTTATTATGACTGGATATATCTGGTTCCCCAATTAATGCAACAAAGCCAATCCCAGCTAACAAAGCCACAGAAACCGGATAATTCACAACCACCCTCCCCCAACATGGGCATCCTCCAACATGGCACCTAGGCCATTTCCCTACTGAGCCGCTGCCCAGTGCCCTCTAGTGCTCAGCCAAGGGTGCCATCTCGCCCTTGTCCATTATCCCAGCCCATGCCTGAGCTGTGTGCTCCAGCAGGCTTGCTCTGTAACACTACCATCCTCCTGCTGAGGGTACTTTTGTTTTTTTCCATGTTTAAGACCTGCACTTCATCTCCTTTTACCCAAGGCCAACTTCAAATCCTTTCTTAGAAAGTTACACTGTCTTAGACTGACAACTTTATACCTTAACTTGAGAAAAGTCTAAGCAAATCTTGGGCCAAAAGGTAGAGATGGAAGAAACTGTTAGGGGAAGAAGTGGAGACCGGCACGATTCTAGAACAATCTCTCCACAAAGTTCATTAGTAAAGTAGCATGACATGACTGGCTCATTCCTGTTAACTTGTGCAACTTGGGGACTTAGTGTCCTCACACAGAATTCCTATCTGCTCAGTTTATAACTGAAAATGGCTACAAATAATGGTTTTAAGAAGTAATAAAGGAGTAACTAAGGGTTAGTTGACTGTTATTTTGACCAAGGCCAGAGAGCAGGTAGGACCTTCTAGCCTTCCATCTTCCCATCCTCCTCCTCGGAATATGTTACAGTATCCCAGCGGTTCTCAAAGTGCGGTCAGAGCAGCAGCATGTGGAAACGCATCAGAAATGCACCTGTGTTGGGCTCCACCCTAAATGCTGGCAGTGGGTCCAGGAATCTGTGATAACAAGCCTTCTAGGTGACTTGCTCACTCATATTTGAGAACCACTGCTTTATTCTCTGCAACAGACACTGCAAGGAACCGTGGGAAGGCTCTCTGTTAATCAGCAACAGTCTACTATCAATCTTGAAGTTGCAGGACTTGCTCAGAATGACGGTCAATTGATTGTGTCTACAACAAGTCACCTTGTGTTTTTACGGAATGACTTTTATAGCACCGTAGCTCAGCTCTGTCTTCACACAAACCATCCCCCTCTGATAACATGCATAATAATCTATAAAGTCAACATTTCTTTACCTATTTGATTAATCATAATAGTACTATGGAGGAAGCTGAAATGGGAATGAGGAAAGATGGGAGACAGCCAAAAAGAGTTACCCAAAGTTTCTGGAATGTTCCTTCTCTCTCGAGTTACATCTGAGAGCCTAATAATTGTTCCTTCTTTCCTTTCAGTTTTGAAACGCAATCTTCCAGATTCTTCATCCTCATCATCTTCTTCATCTGATTCTTCTTTTATTTCCTTCTGCATTTCCAAAGTCTCCATACTCCCCTACATTGCAGACACACAAAACAAAGGGGAAAGTGAGTTCATCTCTTGAATTAAAGATTGAAGAATATAAGTTATTTATATTTAAGATGTAAAATGTCCTTTTATGAGGCAATGTGAAAAACTAAATAGATTCTAGGAGAAAATAATCTCAAACATTAAAAATTAACTTAATGTTAGAAAAAGATTATATTCCTACATGTTGCTAATTACACTTCAGAGAGAAGAAACATCAATTCCAACAACCCCTTCGGGCCTGGAGTCTGATCCAGATTCTAGCAGAGTCCAATGTATTAACTAAGCTAACAATGGAGTTCCATGGGCTCACTCACTAGCATGTGACTCACCCTTGTCACTTACCTCAGATGACAGTACACTCCTTCCTTACACAGGCTGGGCGTGTCCTGTAATTGCTGACCCAGCCCCTTGAATGTCTGCTGCCCCTAAGGTTCCCCATCTGCTAGAGGGCTGGTTTGTTTGCAGCCCCCAAAGTCTGTCCTTCATCACTCCCCTTCTGCTCGGTGCCTGTCTGCAGCTGGCCACCACCACCTACGGTAAGCTTCAAATCAGCAGGACTGGTCTTTTTCCTCAGTCACTGCTTCTCACTAAAACCAGCTTGTACCTTATATTTCATTACATCCCTATTCCTACAAAAACTCTGCCTGATCTAGCCCCCAAAACTAAATGTTTCTCGTCATCAACAATTCTCACTGCCCATTTTACTCATGTTCCTTTTGACACCAATCGCTCTTCACCTCAATATTAAGTCTTAGTGACCTACTGTTAGATACATACTGAGTACTAGGTTCATTTAAATATTTTTTATAAACTTAAAAAAATTAAGTCTTTATTTTCATAACTCATAATATTTAAATTTCCTTTATTCATAACAATGAAAAATGAACTGCTTCACTGGCAAATGTACAAGAAAAATATTAAACTAGCAATGCAATCATTTTGCATCCTTTCCCCAACATTTTCTGTGTAAGAAGATCAGCTACAAATGTACATACTCATTGTTATAAATCCTACAAGTAGAGGCACATCTTCAGGAGCGCAAATGCCTGAAAATAGAATGATGAAGGTAAACTATAACTTTATTTTAGGCCTAGTGATTGCAATACCACCTTTTGGTATTCTATTCACAATACTACAGAGCTTTAAAGTACTAAAATCTTGGCATTTTGTTGGTCTGATACCATTATTTCTCTCTTATTCGATAGCTGAAACCAAAATGAGTGACATATAAGATGGATCCAGCTAGGTGTGTGCTGCACTACACTCAAACTGAGCGCAGGTGAGCTCATTCTCCACCTCCATCCACAATGTTCCAATTTATAACTTTTTAAATGTTTGTATTGATTTCTTTATTAGAGAGAGAGGAAGGGAGAGGGATAGAGATAGAAGCATCAATGAGATCCCTTACTAGGAATCAGGCCTGCAACTGGGACATATGCCCTGACCAGGAATTGAACCAGTGACCTCTTAGTTCATGGATCAATCCTCAACCACTGAGTCACACGAGCCAGGCCACAATGTTCCAACTTAATGTTTCAACCAAAGACTGGGAATCTGATTCTGAAGGTCCAGATGGGGCCTGAGATTCTGCATTGCTAACAAGTGTGAGGTAAAACCCACATGCTGGTCTAGCAACCATCCCCTAAAAGGCCACAGGAGAGAAGAAATGACTACCAACGAAGCAAAGACTCCATCACAACTGTCATTTCTAATTCAACCATCAACAATACTAGTAGTAATAGTTCAAAGACTTTTCAAACAAGCTGAATATAAAATACTGGAGGCCCGGTGCACGAAAATTCGTGCACTCTGGGGGGGGGGCGGGGGGGGTCCCCAAGCCTGGCCTGTGGCCTCTCACAGTCCGGGACCCCTTGGGGGATGTCCCCCTGCCAGCTGAGGCCCGCTCCCTGGGGGGGATCAGGCCTAAGCTGGCAGTCAGACATCCCTCTGGCAGCTTGGGAGCCCTCGGGGGATGTCTGACTGATGGCTTAGGCCCACTCCCCATGGTGAGTGGGCCTAAGCCACAGTTGGACATCCTTAGTGCTGCCGTGGAGGCGGGAGAGGCTCCTGCCACCACCGCTGTGCTCGCAGCCATCAGCCTGGCTTGTGGCTGAGCGAAGCTCCCCCATGGGAGCACAGTGACCACCAGGCAGCAGCTCCTGTATTGAGCGTCTGCCTCCTGGTGGTCATTGCGCGTCAGAGCGAACGGTCATTCCACCATTAGGGTCAATTTGCATATTACCTTTTTATTATATAGGATAGAATGACAGAACCAAAGCTAATACAGTTTATTCTATACCCATACCTCCAGCTAAGAAATCTAAAGAGGACCAAGGTGAATTGAAAACTGTTTCTTTGAAACAAAAGAAAGAAATAAAAGGACAGGCTGGAAATGAAGGATTAAACTGTGTTTATTAACAGGCAACATGACCATTCGTCTTTCCCCAATATTATCTAAACATACAATGCAATCTTCATCAAAATCCAAATTAATTTTTAGTAGATACTGACAAATTACAGACTTTATTTGGAAATGCAAAGGTCTTAGAACAGCCCAAACAACCTTGAAAAAGAGAACAAAATTGGTGGATTTACACTACCTGATGTCATGTCAAAGTAATCAGGACATGACAGTATTGCCAATGAAATTAAAAAAAAGAGATTCCAGAAAGAGATCCTAATTTAAGTGATCAATTGATGCTCAACAGAAACCCTAAGGCAATAAATTCAATAGGAAATCAAAGTCTTTACAATAAATGATGGTGCAATGACTAATAAACAGAGGGAAAAAATGAATCTCATACCACACACACATTTCTTAGTTGAGACAGATCAGGGACCTATGCTAAAAACAGTTAATACTATTAAAGCTTCCAGAAGAAAACATGGGATATTATCTTTGCAACTTTGGGGTAGGCAAAGATATCTTCGGTCACAAAATTAGTGTTCATCACAATAAAAATGTTCTGCCCAGCCGGTGTGACTGAGCGGTTGAGCACTGACCCAGAAACCAAGAGGTCACCCATTCTATTCCTGGTCAGGGCACATGCCCAGGTTGTGGGCTCCATCCCCAGTGGTGGGGGCATGCAGGAGATAGCTGATCAATGATGTTTCTCTTTCATCAATGTTTCTATCTCTCTATCCCTCTCCCTTCCCCTCTTAAAAAAACCAATTTAAAACATTTTTTTAAAATATATTTTATTTATTTTTTACAGAGAGGAAGGGAGAGAGATAGAGAGTTAGAAACATCAATGAGAGAGAAACATCGATCAGCTGCCTCCTGCACATCTCCTACTGGGGATGTGCCCGCAACCCAGGTACATGCCCTTGACCGGAATCGAACCTGGGACCTTTCAGTCCGCAGGCCGACGCTCTATCCACTGAGCCAAACCGGTTTTGGCCTAAAACATATTTAAAATAAAATTTCTGCTCATGATAAAATACCTTTAAGAAAATTAAAAAAACAAGCCACAGGCTCAGAGGAAATATTCGTTATATATATAGAGAGAGACATACTAGTGTATTTTATACATATATATATATATAAATAAAACTAGTGGCCCACGAAATTTGTGCACGAGGGCGGGGGCGGGGGGGGGGGGGGGGTGTCCCTCAGCCCAGCCTGCACCCTCTCCAATCTGGGAGTCCTTGGAGGCTGTCCGACCTCTCGCAAACCGGGACCACTGGCTCCTAACTACTCACCTGCCTGCCTGTCGCCCCTAACCACTCTGCCTGCCAGCCTGATCATCCCCAATTGCCCCCCCTTCCAGTCTGATTGCCCCCAACTTCCCCCCCTTCCAGTCTGATCACTCCTAACTGCCCTTCCCTGCCAGCCTGATGGCCCCCTACTGCCCCCGCCGCCGGCCTGATCACCCCAAACTGCCCCCCACCGCTGGCATGCTCGCCCCCAAATGCCCCACACTGCTTGCTGCCAATTGCCCCGCCACCCACTGGCCTGTTTGCCCCCAACCCACCCCCCCGCCGGCCTGATCGCCCCCAACTGCCCCCCGCCCCCGCCGGCCTGATCACCCCCAACTGACCCACACTGCTTGTTGCCAACTGCCCCCCCACCCACTGGCTTGTTCGCTCCCAACTGCCCCCCCCCCCCCCCGCACCGACCTGGTCACCCCCAACTGCTCTGCCCTCCTGGCCTGATTGCCCCTAACTGCCTCTGCCTCAGCCCCGCCACCATGGCTTTGTCCAGAAGGATGTCCGGAAGGTCTCCCGGTCTAATCAGCATAGACTAGAGGCCCAATGCATGAAAATTTGTGCAAAAGTAGGCCTTCCTTCCCACGGCTGAAGGAACCCTCTGGCACCTGGGACCCTGGCTTCCCTCCTCCAGCTGCCAGCAGGCACCCAGGACCCAGGCTGGCTTCCCTCGGGCCGCCCGCAGGCACCTGGGACCCGGGCTGGCTTCCCTCTGGCCCCAGCTTCGTCAGGAAGGACGTCCTGAATGACATCCAGAAAGACATCCGGTCTAATTAGCATATTACTCTTTTATTATTATAGATATATCTGCCGGAGAACCAAGATGGCGGCATAAGGTATAAATCTGTGTGTGCTGCCCCCCAAAACAACATCGAAACTACAACTATAAGACAAAACAGCTATCATCCAGAACCAGGGGAAACCTGGCCGAGTGGAAGTTCTACAACTGGAAGGAAAGAAAGAAGTGCATTGAGACCAGGTAGGAGGTGCAGAGGCGCCAAGAACAGAGGTACAAAGGCACGCGCGAGGCGGGCTGCACCTGGATGCGCGTTTTTTTTTTTTCAATTGGAAGGAGATACAAGCTCCTGGACTGACTTGCAGCAGTTTGGGAAGTGAGGGTGGCTTTCTCACAGAGCTGCTTGCAGGGATCATTGTTGCCGTGGGGGCACGGGACTGCAGAGGCAAGGAGTCGCGGAGACGCTGATGACAGCCATTGCTGTTTGCTCCACCCTGGTGATTCTCTGAGACCCCGCCCCACTCAAATTACATCCCCTCCCAAGCTGTGCTCAGCGGCGCAAAGGAATCACCTCGCCTTTTGCAGCCTAATCTAACTGCAGCTGGGTCAGAGAGCTCCAAAACTTCCAAATCCCAAACAAAGAGGAGAAACCTGCTGATATCGCTGTAGCTCCTGCTGGGTGGACTCACACAGTGGTTGACTTGGAGATCCAGGAGCAAGGGTACCCCTGGTCAGATACCAGATTTCAACTCCTCACATCTATAAGGGACACACTCAAGAGGCAGACTCAGTGAGCACCAAAACCCCATTGAAGCAAGTCCTGCCCCATAAGGGTGTCTCCAGCACAGCAGTTCTTCTTATAGACACAGCGGGTCCTCGCAGTCAGCCAAAAATGCGAAGACAAAGAAACATGTCACAAATGAAAGAAATGGGAGGAAAGCAAACTAATGGAGGACATAGAGTTCAGAACCACAGTTATAAGATTACTCAAGAATCTTCTACGGCCGAAACCGGTTTGGCTCGGTGGATAGAGCGTCAGCCTGCGGACTGAGGGGTCCCAGGTTCGATTCCGGTCAAGGGCATGTACCTGGGTTGCGGGCACATCCCCGGTGGGAGATGTGCAGGAGGCAGCTGATCGATGTTTCTCTCTCATCGATGTTTCTAACTCTCTATCTCTCTCCCTTCCTCTCTGTAAAGAATCAATAAAATATACTTAAAAAAAAAAAAAAAAAAAGAATCTTCTACGAACCTCTGAGGAACTTAGTGAGGTGAGACCTTCAAGGAACTTAATGAGAATGCCAAAAAAATGGAAAAGGACCAGTCCGAAATTAAACATACACTGACTGAAATAAAGAATAATATACAGAGATCCAACAACAGACTAGAGGATTCCAAGAATCAAGTCAAAGATTTTAAATATGAAGAAGCAAAAAACACCCAACCAGAAAAGCAAAAAGAAAAAAGAATCCAAAAATAGGAAGATAGTGTAAGGAGCCTCTGGGACAACTTCAAGCGTACCAACATCCGAATTATGGGGGTGCCAGAAGAAGAGAGAGAGCAAGATACTGAAAGCCTATTAGAAGAAATCATGACAGAAAACTTCCCCTACCTGATGAAAGAAATAGACTTACAAGTCCAGGAAGTGAAGAGAACCCCAAACAAAAGGAATCCAAAGAGGATCACACCAAGACACATCATAATTAAAATGCCAAGGGCTAAAGACAAAGAGAGAATCTTAAAAGCAGCAAGAGAAAAAAAAGAGTCAGTTACCTACAAGGGAGTACCCATACGACTGTCAGCTGATTTCTCAACAGAAACCATGCAGGCCAGAAGGGAGTGGCAAGAAATATTCAAAGCGATGAATAGCAAGAACCTACAACCAAGATTACTCTACCCAGCAAAGCTATCATTCAGAATTGAAGGTCAGATAAAGAGCTTCACAGACAAGAAAAAGCTAAAGGAGTTCATCACCACCAAACCAGGATTATATGAAATGCTGAAGGATATTCTTTAAGAAGAGGAAGAAGAAGAAAAAGGTAAAGATAAAATCTATGAACAATAAAGTGACAACAAATAAATACCTATCAATAAGTGAACCTAAAAATTAAGTCAGAATAAACTGGTGAATATAATATAAGCAGGGGCATAGAAAGGGAGTGAACTGACAATTCTTGGGGGAAAGGGGGTGTGGGGGGTGCGGTAAGAGATTGGACAAAAATCTTACACCTATGGATGAGGACAGTGGCAGGGGCTAAGGGCATGGGGTGGGGTGGGAACCAGGTGGAGGGGAGCTACGGGGGGGAAAAAGAGGAACATCTGTAATAATCTGAACAATAAAGATTTATTAATTTTAAAAAAAGATATATCTGCCAATGGACTTATATCTAGAATATATACATATCCATCTATCTAGAATATAGACAGTATATAGAGATACTACAATCTACACAGAAAATCTATAGATAATATACATGTATAGACAATACATATTTTTGTGTAGACTATATAAACTATGTATAGCATATATAGACAAAAATTTTAAAGACAACCTACTTTTTAAAAAGAGACTAAAAATGGATGCAAAGAAGATATATAAGTCCAGCACATGGAAAGGTACAAAACATCATTAGTTATCAGAGCACTACAAACTCAGATCATGATAACACACCCACTAGAAATACTAAATGGACAAGATTAACAATAGCAAATGATGGAGAACAATTGAGATCTCATACAGGACTGGTGGGAGTACAGAATGATACAACCACTTTGGAAAACCAATTGGTGATTCTGTGTAGAATTAAGCATAATCCTACCCTGTCCCAGTAATTCCTCTCCTAGTTAATACCAAGTGAAAAGAAAAGATACAGCCGCAAAAGGAAATGGAAACAACCCAAGTATCTATTATCAGGATAAATGAACAAGTTCTGTGCCCATCACTGAATGTAAATGTTATCACAACTGAAAAAGTAAATATTTAAACAGTGCAAAGCTTTTTTTAAAGCTTCTCTCATCTCTTCCTTTATATGTGCCAAAACTAAAATAGCAACCTTTTAAACCATTTTTTAAGACTGGCACCGATGTGGCTGTATAATTTAAAAAGCTGATCATCTTCATAATTACATCTTTCTAATTTGTTTTCAGTATAGTGATTTCTTTGTACTACCCAATCAAGAACACTCATTAAGTAAAAGGAGCAACCTAAAATAGGCTTTTAAAATGAAATTACTTTTGAGTTCCATAATTCAGATTCTAATATGTACTTAAACACAACTCCTGAGATCAAGTCATCTGAAAGGCAGGACGCTCTCTACTGTCTGAAGCAACCCAGAGCCTTGCACACTGCCAGGCAACACAAGCCAAGTACTGCTGGTTCATCAACACCCTGCAGGCACTTAAGAAAAGGGATCAAAAACTAGGAAGACACCTATAAGTGGCAAATTAAAGCCGTTGATCCTCCCTGAGGACTTTATAACTTAGACTTCTAAAAAAGATAGAATGACAGTCTTCCAAAAGCAAAGCCCTCCGAAAGACGCTGAAACGACACAGGACACCAACACCTCCTGAGCACGTGAATAGGACCAAGCCCAAGTGCTCAATAATGGTCTTTCTGCCTGACAGTCGGTAATTCCACTCTAAGAAAACAAGCCAGCAAACCCTGCTTCCAAGGGCTGGTACCAGTCCTGAGAGCAAAAAGTATTAGTACAAGGGATTGTCAATCAACACAAAAAACGAGCAACATAAACAAGGTAAACCAACAATCAAGGACAAAAGGCTAAGAAAGTAAATATATGCGTGACTCTCGTAAACAGGTGATATAAAAAGACAAGCTATTTCATACAGATTGGGTTTTACTTTCTGCTCTATAAACAGATTCATAATGACAATGACTCGAGTGTTTTATATAAGAGTTACAGCAACTAGAAATCCCAGGAGTGAAACAAATGCAGTATAGTTCTGTGCCTTCCAAATTAAAGGCTCAAGGTTTTAACCACCCTGTATTTCCAAGTTGATAAAAGTTATTCTCATAGCAAAAACATTTAAAAAAAATTTGGTGTACA
This sequence comes from Myotis yumanensis, assembly GCF_028538775.1. Classification (NCBI taxonomy): domain Eukaryota; kingdom Metazoa; phylum Chordata; class Mammalia; order Chiroptera; family Vespertilionidae; genus Myotis; species Myotis yumanensis. The sequence goes on from NW_027223760.1 coordinate 2,053,331, forward strand.
AAGCATAATATCCCCTATCTAGAACCATTTTTGTCTTTATCCACATAGATGGTTTTTGAGTCATACGCAGTTAATGGGGGAACTTAAGGGGAGAATTCTGTTATCTTGTTCTCATCTGACACGTCACAAGCCTCCTTCCATGTCCAACAGAGAGATGTCCTACAGTTCTTCTAAGGTAAGGCCACCATTGACCTGACCCTCTCGAAAAATCTACATGGTTCCATTTATTCTCAAGGCTGCAAACAAGTACCTGGTGTGATCTTTAAACACATCCTAGATGAACTCTTTTGAATGACTTCGTCAAAGTGGATGAAACCCCGGACTCTAAGGCGTTTGATACTGTCAAGAACAGTGAAAGGTCTGAGACTTTTACCCTCTTGCAGGCCAGTGAGGCAGCCTGCCACTGTCTTGTAGGTGCTGTGAGAAGACACAAGACTGCTGGTCAGAGACTAGGACAATTTATTACTTTTAACAAGAGCAGTGGCATTCTGGGCCAGCTTCCTGAGCCCAAATTCCCTCCGGACCATGTGAAGAGGAGATCTGGGTGATCCTGCACACAGGGGACCCTGAGTTGAGGGATATGAGTCTGTGAGCAGAAAGCAAGCCTGCCCCTTGCTCAGGAGGATGGTACTGTCTTTCAAGGCTGTTTATGTATCATAGATCCTTGAAAAGATACCCAAGAACAAAGATAAGTCAACTCTTTGCTCACAAACCACGCAGACATGACAGACCCAAGGAAAATCGCCTCCTGGCAGTCACTATTTCCACAATGGTTCCTCAACTGAATGAGACTATACCTGACCAATAATTTTTGTTTTTGCCAACATTAAAATAGGTTAAAATTCAAATTTTTGTTTTAATTTTTATTTTACTTTTTATATACGTTTTATATACTTTCTGATTTTTTTATTACTTTCCTTATTTTTTGATTACTTTCTCACATTACTTACCCTTCCTTTAGGGCAGTGATGGCGAACCTATGACACGCGTGTCAGAGGTGATACGTGAACTCATTTTTTTGGTTGATTTTTCTTTGTTAAATGGCACTTAAACATATAAAATAAATATCAAAAATATAAATCTTTGTTTTACTATGGTTGCAAATATCATAAATTTCTATATGTGACACGGCACCAGAGTTAAGTTAGGGTTTTTCAAAATGCTGACACGCCGAGCTTAAAAGGTTCGCCATCACTGCTTTAGGGGCTCATCTGTATATATTGAACCTACTATATACTGAATATACTAACTTTATACACTAAGTATATTAATCCTTAGGCTCACATGTAAATATTTCCCCATTCTTGTCACTTGTCTAACCTTGTTTTAGGGTATCTTTATATGACCAGATGACTCTTTTCCTTCATGGCCTAATACCAAGAGGAGCAGAGACAAGCTAGTGCTCACTTCCATTCACACTCTGTCACGTCCTTAAGAATAAAAGTCCCAGGCTAAGCTGGACACACTGACAACTAATAAAACACTACATCAAGCATGTCAAACTCAAAAGCTAACACAGGCCAAATAAACAAGGTTTAAGTTTATGTGGGCCACGAAAAAACAAAAGCTTCAATTTTCATAGAAACATAGGTTTATTTCAATAGAGACATGAGTAATCGTTAACATAAAAAAATAGAACATTTTAATAAAAATTAATATTTTCTTGAACATTAACTTACCAGACACTGAATAACTGCACAAATTAATAAGCGTAACGCAAATAAACCTATTTTTCTTGTCCTCCATTAGCGAAATATTTCCTGTTGCGCACACCAAGCAAGTCAGTACAGGACTAATGACGTGACAATTGGCTGCTAAAATATTCGCTGCTAGTATTAGTGGAGAGAAATAGTGTGCCTGCGCATAAGGCGCGGAAGGGAAATGAATGCAACACGGTTAATCAGCCATTAGCAAACACTGTAGTTTGTTATTAATAACTAGAGGCCCGGTGCACGAATTCGTGTACCACTGGGGTCCCTCGGCCTGCCTTGCGGGATTGGGCCAAAACCAGCTCTCTGACATCCCCCAAGGGGTCCTGGATTGCAAGAGAGCAAAGGCCAGGTCAAGGGACCCCACCGGTGCACGATCAGGGACAGGGAGGGACGCGGAAGGTTGGCCAGCCGGGGAGGGACCACAGGAGGGCTCCAGGGCATGTCTGGCTCATCTTGCTCAGTCCCAATCTGCCGGACCCCAGTAGCAAGCTAACCTACCGGTTGGAGCATCTGCCCCCTGGTGGTCAGTGCACGTCATAGCGACTGGTCAACCGGTCGACTTTCTGCCCCCTGGTGGTCAGTGCACGTCATAGCGAGCGGTTGAGCTGACTTCGAATATCATTAGCATATTACGTTTTGATTGGTTGAACAGCCAACCAGTCGACCAGACACTTAGCATATTAGGCTTTTATTATATAGGATTATGTGTAATAGGATATTATAAAAATTAAGTCACAAAATTTTTATTAAAACATTTCTTACACACCGTTATATTGGCTGGGCTGCATGCAGGCCGCAAGTCTGACATGCTTGTGCTACATCCACCAGTCTCCCTGCTGTGAGGGACAGTCCTGTGACTAAGGCACAACTTACGAGATGGTGATGAAGTGTCGTGGGCAAATTCCGCACAGTCCCTTTAGTCCCCTGCACAGCCTGCTGCCGGACGTGGCCCTGGGAAAGCAGCAGCCCAGGAGCTGTACCATCAAATTGGCATGAAGCCTGCACACTGATTACCCAGTAAGGACAACACCAGGTCTAAAATGACCGCTGGAACTTTCTACACTAGTGGAAAGTAAACTTCTAATATTCAGTGAGTTTTCAGATTTACTGGTAAACCTAAAGCTAACACATCATTAAAATGTTTTCTTTTAATGCATGTACAGTTTGATGTGTGTACGTGCATGTGTACTTATGCATGCTTATTTAGTTTTCGTACACTGAAATCTTTATTCAATCTGAGATCCATATATGTATAATTAAAGTGCAAGGAGAGGTCCAACTTTTCCCAAAATGATCATCAGCCTTACTAAGTATGTCTGAGATATGCTCTTATTAATTCACACATATTACGAGTTCATTTACTCTATGACTGGATCTAATCATTAATGTTCCTCCAAAGATATCCCTTCATAAGCCTGCAAGAATTCTTCATCCTAACAGCCATTAAAAGAGAAAAGTTTTTCGCATAAAGCTTTTAGGGGGTTTTCAGCATGTTTCATCTTGTTGACTCATGCTTAATTGTTTTAGCACATTCTACTACGGCAGTTACCTGCCGGAGGAGAAAACACTAAACGCAAAAGAAGATGACCTTCCCCTGTGCCAATGAGAACAGAGCACAGCATGGAACCCAACTGCTGTGGTCAGTGACAGGGGCTCTGCGACAAACTCCAAGTGCCCAAACTCCAAGAAATCGCTTTAATAAAATTAGCACTAAGGGCAGTAACCTAAACAGAAAGTGACCACCTGCTCCCATGAAGAGCCCAGCAGCAGTAAGGGGCTGGGGTCACACCAGGTTCAAACCTTACAGCAACAGAAGACCAAAGAAGAGCAATTCAGTTCAACACAGGAGCTGCAATGAGAACCACAGGCTAGATTCAGGTTCTCCACCAGCTGGTCCCTGAATAAGAGATGATTCAGGTCTATATGAAATGTAAGGGGCATGTCAGCAGGCAGGAGGCTCTTGAGGGCACCCAGTAGGAAGCAGCCAGCTGAGAGGGGAAGAAAGGCTCCCGCAAGTATTGCCAGCAAGAGACTAGAAGATCTGATCCTACCCGGGGGAATTGGACTTCCCAGTGTCCCTGACCCCCGCCCCCAATAAAATGAACACTGGACAGTTACAGGCAGGCATCAAAGAGTGAACACACCATGGAGACTGAACAACCTTCTGTACAGTACAGAGAGAGGAAAATCCACTGTCCCAAATTAAACAAACTTCCAAAACCTCCAAGGCAGATGAGACCGTCAGGAACCAACTGACACCATTCCCAAAGTCAGAGAGAACAAACATGGCCAAATGACGCTAATCAAAAGTCCAGCCAATAGACATTCAAGTACAGTCTGCAGTACTGGATCCTCACTGGCAAACAAAACTCTGCTGCCCTTTTCATAAATTATCATCCTGAAACTGTTCTTACACACAAACTGAAGTTTGTTCCAATAAATTTAAGTGCACAGAAGGCAAGGGCCATGCTTCATGCTTCATGTCTTTTAGCAATATTTGTGGCCCCAGTGCTTGAACATCAGTACAGACTGGTTGAACTGCTGAATTTACAAGGGAGAGGACCAGATACAATTTGCCAATCATCTGATTTTACTGATATTCAGTAGAAAGAATAAAATGCTACAACTAGGGAATAACTAGGCACAATTTTAAAAGACTGTGACTTCACTTTTAAGAAGCATTCTAAGTAGTGCCCCACATTAAGCAGGCTTACAACACAGCAGGAGAGCAGAGAGCACCTGTCCACACAGGGAAGGATGACCAATACAAACCACTACAGGATTAGCAAAGAACAAGTGTCCAGGATGCCTTTTCCGTGCCTCTCTTTACCAAAACTTCAAACAGTTTTCATTACTAGACCTACTGAACAGAAAGCATTAAGAGTCAAATCGAATAGCTACTGAGATACTCAAACATAATCACGACTGGAACTAAATATTCTAAGATTCCACATAAACAAGCTGTAGGAAATGGGCCTCTGTGACCCATCTCCAGCATGGTCGGCTTTTGATGCAAACGGTTGCTGAATTTCCCCAGAGCAAACAGAATGTAGGGAGGAGGGAAGAGGATATAAGAACAAAGCACTGTGGCCAGCATCATGGTGGAAACCCCCGAGGTACCTGCCTCAACTAGACTGAGGGAGGTGGAGGCAACTAGAAAAGGCTTCAGCCCAATTTTTTTAAATGGCCCAATGGGAGACAGCAAGACCTAGGCGACATATGAGGAAACAGGTGACCCCATAGTACTCAGCCAATGAGGACCCGGAGGAGGGACTGAATAAACAGGCTGTGTTTGCTGCCCCAGGTGTGCCTGTACAACTGGACAGACACCTGCTCTTGAGAACTTATTAAAAGTCTGATTTTTCCCATACTTCTGTCTCTGAGTCCGTTACTTGAATTCAGACAGGTGAGGATTTCTCACACAATCTTTTTGCAATTATATACATACTAGAGGTCCGGTGCACAACATTCGTGCATTGGGGGTGGGGGGGATCCTCAGCCCTGCCTGTGCCCTTTCGCAGTCCGGGAGCCCTTGAGGGGACATCCTTAGCGCTACCATGGAGGCGGGCCGCTGTGCTCGCCAACCATGAGCCTGGCTTGTGGCTGAGCCATGATCCCTCTGTGGGAGCGCACTGACCACCAGGGGGCAGCTCCTGCATTGAGCGTCTGCCCCCTGGTGGTTAGTGTGCGTGTCATAGCGACCGGCTGTTCCATCCTTCAGTCAATTTGCATATTACCCTTTTATTATATAGGATATGTATTTCATTGGCCAAAATCCAGCACTTTTTGAACTTTTTTCTCAAATGCAAGCTTCCTCTGAATGAGATCATAGGAGAGAGGGCAGAGCTCCCCCTACAAGAGGCTGTGTACACCCTCTAACTCTGCAGGCTCCCCCACCCCCTGTAGCCCCATGTACCATGCATTTCAGTGCAACCCCTATGTCCTGAAAACCCCAAGATCCTACTGCAGCTATGATCACATCCTTCCACATAATCTCGTAAGAGCTAGTTTTAAAAACAAATCTCTTTAATGATGAATCACTAAAGACCCATGAGCAGCCTTTCACTAGCACCTTTTCTGTTGATATTCAATTTAAAAACAGAAAGCTACTATGAAAATCATCTTTCTGAAATAAAAATCAGCAGTCTCCACTTCCTGATCACAGATAACAAATTCCTGTGACATTTCCTAAACTAACCTCCCATCTCTTTATTCCTGTTTGGACAGTTCTCGGTTACAGAAAGGATGAATGAACAGAACATCAATCACTTTCAAATATTAGCACCTTAAAGATGTCTTTAGCAGGTCAATAATCTTTTCACCTTAGAAGAACTTTATCAGATCTTGTCTAAAGCCAGAATAAAAGCTCTGCATTAAGTACTTCTAACAATTGACAGTGTATCTGCACCACACAAAGCTGTTTTCTTCCTTAGGGTGCAATCCTCAAGGTCACAATTCTGTACAGCCTTCCAGAATGACAAAGGAGCATTACCTCCAGCCAAACAAGCTGTCAACACAAACTTTGTCACAGCTCAGATAAAGAAACTGGCAGACAGTGATAATAAGGTCTAATTTCCCTCCCTCCCAAGGGAGGGAAATAGATTTCAGATCAGTCTAGAAACCTGTGCCCTGGCAGCCAGGTTATCTTTGGCACACAAAGGAGAAGGACTCACTGTGAATTCATCTAAAGGCTCATTGATCTCGATGTCCAACACTTCGTCATTGTACAGCTGCTCCTCCTCTGGCTCTTCCACATACTCCATGTGGTCTTCTGTCAGCTCGGCATCCTGGCCTTCATACTGTCCTTCCTCCGGATACTCATGAGCATACAATTCAGACCCATCGGACTTGTGATAAACCAGTTCATCCTCTCCTTGCTCATACTCGGATTCCTGTTCTCCAGACTGGTCATTAGTGTTGTCAGCCAGTTCATATGATGTGACCATGCCAGATGTGGTTTTCAGACTAATTGTGACACCCTGAGAACTAGAGGGAACAAAAATACAGAAAGGTGCCAATTAGAGTGGAGCTTAAAACTAAGTCATACACCAATTAACTGTTACAAGGACAAACCTTGACTGGAGAAAAGTTATTCCAGTTCTTATAAATACACACTAAGCCCAACAAGGACTGAAAACAGAGCTCGTATTCTGCACTGAGCCAGCACCGCACACTCTCACAGGACAGCAGCCCGTGTGGCATACTAAGCCAGCAATGCACCCTCTGATGGAACAGCACCCCGACTATCAGCAGCTGCAGGTTATTTGACCACGAGAATCAGATCAACCAGTTGGGAAAACAGGTCTGATTTGACTGGCAAAAGTTGAGATCTGAATGCAAATATTTTATTTCATTCTAACTACCAGAATGAAAAGGATGGCATGTTTTCTAAGATTTCAAAGTAAAAATAGGAGTATTACTCTATAAACAAAAAATCATAATTATAAAAACTATTTTTTTAAATCCATGGTGCAAATTATAGGCTCCTATTTTAAAATAAAAATATTAAAAATGTGTATAAAACTACATTTTAATGTTCAAATAAATAAAATTTATCCTAGTCACAAACATGAAAAAATTAGTTCATAATTTCTGAGCAACATACCAGGGTTAAAGTTTTAAAACTGCAAAAAAAATTCATATTCTACCTATTAAGTCACAAAAGCTAATAAAGTGTAAGATACACTTAAAATACAAGATTTTGCAAATAAATCTAAGTCCCACATATTAAGTATCCAATCCTAACAAAACATATACGCCACACAGACATGTGGTTTAAAACTCCAAAGGTCTGCTTCAAGGCAACCCCACTGTGATGGTGGTGTGTGGAGGTGAAGGCTTTGGGAGGTGCTTAAGTCACGAGGCTGGAGCTTCATGATGGGATTAGTGCCCTTATAAAAGGGACCCCAAAGAGCCTCTCTCCCCTTTTGTCACCTGAGAACACAGAGAGAAGGCACCATCTGTGAACCAGAAAGTGGGTCCCCACCAGACCCTGACAGGGCTAGCTAGCACTCTGGCCTTGGACTTCCCGGCCTCCAGAACTGTGGGAAATAAATTTGTTGTTTATAAGCCACCCAGTTTATAGTATTTTACTACTGCAGCCCAAACAGACTAAAACAATTACATTCAGATAGTCAACCGGAGATAAAGTACAGTCCAAAGGAATTTCCAAAATGGCAATTCCCAAATGGTAATCAGCTAGGTACAAGTAAAAACTGTTTAGAAGAAAGCAAAAACAGCAACAGCAAACAGCAGCAAACAAAACGACGAGCCCAGGGGCATTGCCCCAATCAGATAAAGCAATTCCTCAAAACAGCAGTACACACCTGTGCTGAGTTTTCTTATCACCTGCACTCAGCAGAACCCACAGAGGTCATTAAATGCAAGGCCAACACTGACTTTTAAACAGTTGATCTACTTATAGAAAAATGTACCTATTTATGGCTTTTACATCAGAGTTATATTAATATCCCATTTAGAATAAAATCATATGTTAAAAATATAATACATTAAATTATCTCCATTGTAATTATAAATTACAAACAGTTCTTATCAACTTAGTTAAATAAAGACAATTTTTAAGGAGTTAATAGAGTACCTGAAATTTTCGTCGTCTTCATTATCACTCTGTAAAAGATCATCGTTCAGCTCTTCATCTGACAAATCCGACTGATTCTAATTAAAATAAGAAATCTACTTAATGCATGTCATTTCCATAATAAGACTTGTTATAAAAAGTGCAAAATCACGTTGACTGGATTGTTTCTAACCCTGTTATTAAAATATTTACCATTCAGAAAGTTTTCACAGTTTCATGTAACCAGTGACAAAATGGAGAAATCCCACATACAGCATACTTGCTTACTACCCCAGACTAGTTTTTAGATGCACAGTCAAGTAGGTATAGAAGTAACAAGCATAATGATCATATTTACTATAATTCTAACCAAAAAAGGGAAGTCTTGTGGTGACACCCTACAAACAAAAATTTTTCTTAAAGACACCATAAGATTTTACTAAATGTAACATTGTTAGTATATAAAATCTAAAGACTTTTTAAAGAAAAAGGAAAAAAGTGGAATTTTAGAAATAAACAGATTTTAAATAACCGGATCACTAAATTAAAATGATAAGGGATTAAAATAAAACTTTGGTTTGTCCAACACAGTTGGCACATGAAAATAAATATGACTACTCAGGTCCTCCTGTTCTTGACGGCCCTGTGCACTCATTATGCCAAGTAGAGGTAACTGGTGATTTTGTCAACTAGTCACATTTCTATACTCTCAGGTTAAATATATATCAGTATCGTAGACAGGGGGCAGGGAGGAACTTCACATTTTCCTTGTCTATTAAAATTATTTCTATGATATATATAAATTACCACTCCCCCTCCAAAAGACAATCCAAGCCCTGCCCCCACACACATATTAGGGACAAAAAAAACACACTTGGTTTTCTACTTAAAGAAGCAGCAAACAAATAAGCAGTATTTTCCCAGCATTTTATAGCTTATAAGAATAGATTTTTCAAGCTTGTCTGTATACTTTCTACAAAAATAGGCTTCTCAAACTTGTCTGTATATTCTCTATTATAGTATTTTTGATGTAAGCCAAAAATATATCAAGCTTATTAGTCGTTCTTATTAGTCCCAAGAGACTCCACCCAATCGCTGACATTAGAATAAGATAAAAACAGACCCTGTACTTAGTTTACTTGAAGGGAGGTGGAGCAGCTGAAACAAAGCAGACTGCTTTAATGGAGTCAAAATGAAGTTTCACCTCGTTGCCCACATATTCGATCATCCCAACTGGGCCAGTTTTGAGTGACAGGAACGCCATTAACAGGTGTGAGCCAGGCCTGCCATGGGTGAACCTAGGTATAGCTGCCCAATTCATTAAATAAACCACTTTCAGGAAATCTTTAAAAATTAATCCAATGAAAGCCAAATTCCATTCAATAAGAGGCTGCTTCCTTCAGTTATTTTAGTTGAACATTTAAGTATTTGTCAAAAATCAATGAACCAACAAATAATTCACCAAACAAAAAAAAGAATATATGTTGTAATGGACCCCTGATGGTAATATATCTCACTTTTGAGTTCTGCAGATTCAACTTTGTGTCAATTCTGAACCTAATGAGTAACAAACAGAGGAGACAATGATCAAAACACCCACTTTATTGATAAAGCTGGAAGGAAGAACTAGACTAAATCCTTGAGGCCAAACTGATTTTCAACTCCCTCCCAATGAACTGGAGTGAGCTCTCTCCACAGGCAGAAGCGGAGAAGCCAGGGGGGTTCTGCTCAGGACGGTCTGAGGAAAAGCAGGGCAAAAAGAGCCCAAGAAAGGAAGAGACAGTGGCCATGAATGCGCGAAACCTTCCTCCACTCTCAACAAACCGCCAGACATTCCTGCACAGAAGAGGAGCAAGTAAGAAAGAAAAGGAGTGGTTCTCCCATGGCTCTCCGAGACTGCCGAGAATGCAGGCACTTTGATGGGACAGCAACCTTGGGAGAACACTGGGTGCACCCGAAGAGGACTGTCATGCGCCTGCTGCTGCACAAGGAGAGCAAAGGAGCTCTGGAGTCACAGGCCAGCGGTCAGCTGCCATCGCAAGCCCGGCCCATTTCTGACAGCTCTCACCGGGTCACACCAGCCTGCTTTGTCTTACGTTTACAGCCTTTCATTTCTACCCTGTACATATTTAAAATTGACTCTACAACCTCCCTCCTTGACACAGACAAACCTGTCCTCAAGCTGTCCCTCACAGTCTGACATTTTTGCTACACTCAATACATGGTTTTGAATGAAAGGAGGCCATTAACCTCCCTGGCCACCAGTGGCCTAGGAGTCTCTCTCCAGTCAGTTACATCTCCGTACATTTGTGGAGACTCAAGTGTGAAAAAGACAGTGGTCAGGCAGCCAGTGCACCCATCGCCTGGGCTCCTCTCACAGCCCTATAATAAACTCACCAATACCTGACCAAATTCAATCTCATTAGCAACCAAATAAATAGAAAGTAAACCAACTAGATACCATTTTTCATCTATCGCACTGAGGAATATTTTTGTTTTTGTTATTTTTGGTTATCCTCACATGAGGATATTTTTCCCATTGCATAAAGATGAAGCAAGACTGTCTTTAACTAAAATTGCTAAAGCAGGTGACAAATGCATGAGGGTCCTGTTACACTGTTCCCTCTTCATTTGTATGGCATTTAAATTTTCTATTAAAAAGTTGTTTTTAAAAAATCATAAGCAATTAGCTGGAAACAACCCCAATGCACATAGAAATGTCTAGGTATACTTTAGTATACACAAACAATGAAATATTACATAGCCATTATAAAGTATCTTAAAATATTTAGTGACAATAGGAAAATGCCAATGATACAACACTAAATTTAAAAGAAACAGTATTTTATATGTAAAGTATGTATAAAAACATGGAATAAGAATGAAAGGAAATAGAATATCTGTATATTTGAGTATGTTTGAGTATAAAGATAAGCTTATCTTTAAGCTTATCTCTGAATATTCCCAAAAAGTGAATTCCAGATCCAGTATGCCAAATATTAACTCCAAATATGAAGTTCCTTCAAGAAAAGTGGTAGTTTTATGGTTACCATTCTCACAAACTCAATACCTGCTAGAGTGCCTTGGACAATATAGGAACTAAACTATTAAAGAATCTACTGTTTGAGTTATAGTTATCAGAGAATTTACTAACAGTAAATTAACAGTCAGTTCTTTGTGCACTTAAAAATTCAATTCACAAAATTTTAATCTATACCTAACTTTCCAGGAACACATCCCCTTCAGAAGACATATTCCTATATTTTAAGTATAATTAAATGACTACCATTTAGTTTCAAAAAGATCTTTACTTCTTACCTTTTTGCCAGACAGCAAATCTTCTCCAAGTAAGTCATCTTCAAGTTCACTGGAGAGAAGAAGAGATACGTCAATGCATCATCTCATTACATGCTGGGAATCTACCCAGGATTTGGGGGCTTGGGTACTTGCACGTTATATTTGCTATACTTTCCCTTTTCTTTACTAATAATAAAGACTTATTTTCAAATATATAGGGAACACTGGTCTCTTAAGTGTGAGAGAGACTTTGCTATAGGAGGTGGCTCTCACTAGACCTCTAAGCTTAGTTTTTCACCTCAATATGGGAACTTTTTTTTTTTACCTGTTCAGTAATCAGTAAAACAATATATTATAACAAGTAGTATCTGTGCTTTCTCCTACCTTTAAAAACCTACAAAACATAGGAAAAGATGTCCAATATCATTAACTAGAAAAATTAAAAACCACTGAGAGCGTTTGACACTTATCAAACTGCAAAAACTGAAAAAAATTAAAACATGGAACAATCATGCTGATGATGACATACAAGAAATTCATAACTAAGGGAGTTATCTCTATGTGACATGGAGGTCCCAGCAGTCATCTGCCTGCCATCTTTTGTCAGCATGTTTATGTTCTGAATGATGGGAACATGCTTTCTCATAAAACAGAAACCCCTGAGAAGGGAATGTCAGGGTTTTGTGCTATTCTTGCAGATATATATTTTTATATTTTAATTAAAAAAGAATAAACAAAACCATACAGGAAAACATTTAGACATTTAATTATATTACTTATAAAAATATATTTAAAGACTTTTTACTGTTCAAGGGAACACAGGCTGCAGACTGGGAGGAAATCTCTACAAGCACAAAAATAAATTTCCCAAAGTATAAAGTATCATAAAATCAATAAGGAAAAGACGACCCAAAAGAAAAACAGACATAGATATGAAAATATAACTGACAGAAAAGAAAATGCAAATGATGAGTAAACTGCTAAAATACACTATTTGATTCAGCTCCTATCAGAGTCTTTTAAACAAAAATCAGTTACCACTACTTCCCAGTAAGACCATTTCTTTTACAGGTGAATTTGTTCTAAGCTCTGAGCAATGTTTTATAGGTTTAGAGTCACTGGAGAGTAATGAACTTTATAAAATTTATAAAGGCTATGGTATGAGACGTAGTTTCCAATGTAGATTATTCTGTGAAGTTTCTGGGGCTCCCTAGTTTCCCCGACAGGAATCAGGTTCTTGTTTTATAATACTGTTGTTCTTTAGTCAGAGTGTTCACCTTTATGTTAAACTTTCTGACTATAACCCAAAGTCATTTTCACATTTGCAACACAGTATTTAAGTGGTAAAATGTATACAGACAGAATCATCATCATTTGAGAACTCCACCCCCCAGCTCTGTCCCCTGGCCTTCTTCCAGGAAACATCCGTGTGCCGGTGCTCAAGCTCCTCAACGAAAGTAATCGCTACACTGAACTGACATCTATCATTACTGGGGACTTTCCATATACTGTCATTGTGTGTGTACTTGTGCGTATGTATGTGCACACACACATGCACTCCTAAAAAGGTATTTTCATCTTCACAAGGAATCGGGGAAATACAAATTTAAAATATATATTAAAATGGCAAAAACTGTAAAGTCTACCAAATATTGGGTAGGATGTGGACAACAGGAACTCTTGCAGAAAAGTACTCCAACAACAGCTCTGGGTGTTCACCAAGTCAATACCATCAATGTATAGAAACACAGAGAGATGAGACAACCAGTGTCCCACTGGCCACCCTTTAGACAACACAAGCCTGGAGCCTCTGCCTGGAGTGCCCGTCCTTGTCCTCCAGCCCACCTGGAAAGAGCATCAGGGGGCCAACACACTGTTTTCAGAGAAGAACTCTGCAGAGCCAAGTGGCGGAATGAGATAAATCAGCGTGGACTCTGATACACACAAGCAGGTGTTCATACCTGTCCCAGTCCTCATCTGCTGCCCTTCTCCTCCAGGACCGCTCTGCACCCGGCTTATCAAATTGGTCAAAGTCATCATCTGTGAAGGAGAGGCCATGAAAGTCAGTCTTCCCAAATTAAAACACATCCACATCTTCAAATAGTGACACAACCTTTCTTTTGAGGATTCCTGGTATGACATTTTAAAGTACAAAAGTTCCATATATAACTCTTACAAATACTTTAGCCATTTTTAGTAATTAAAAAACCTTAAAGTATAAAGCTATTCAAAGAAAATCAATTTATTGAACACTATTAGAAAAACCACAATAGAACAGTATTTTTAATCATAAATTTCAATAAAACATTTTCTTTATAAAATGATTTAATGTGTATTTTTGCTACAATTACACAAATGGGAAGAAATTGCTGATTTGCTAATAGTTATATTACTTTTTGTAATCTTTACATATTTCCAAATGAATCATGGAGAACAAAGACCATCATTAAGGAAGTTGATAGGATAGTGTAGAGAACACGACAGGAATGGGACACAAACCACGCATATACAGTGCACCGTGAACAAGGCAGGGGTTGGGACACGGAAACCCATCAACCCCATGCAGTCAAAAATTCATGTATAACTTTGGCCTCTGCCAAAACTTAACAGTCATCCCTCAGTATCCACTGGAGATTGGTTTCAGAAACCCTTCAGATACCACAATCCACGGATGCTCAAGTCCCTTATACAGTAGGTCCTCAGGTTACATCAGAGATCCATTCCTACGGCACGACGTAACGCGATTTTCGCTGTAAGTCGGAACCCACCTACATAAGCACCTACGTCACTCATATGGAGCACATACACAGCAGTATTGAAGTGAAACAGTAAAAACAATTTAAAAGAAAGATAACAATTCCTGACCTTTAGTTGTGGTAAATAAATAATAAAAAACATAAAGCACGTATGTACATACATTGAAATGATGGAACTTTTTTTATATATAAAGAAATGGGAGATGGCGACATAACCACGAAAGTCCGATGTAACCCAAGGACTGTCTGTATAAAACTAGAGGCCCAGCGCGCACAAAATCGTGCAGGAGTAGCTCACTTCCGCTTGCCTCAGCTGGCCGCTCCACCCATCACCACTAGTAGCTCACGCCCTGCCCTCCGCCACCCATAGCTCTCCAACACTTGTAGCTTGCGCCCCACCCTCCACCGCTCATAGCTTGCGCACCTCCCTGCCCGCTGCGAGAGCCACTGCTTGTTTGCTCATAACGGCATGACAGCCACGGGCCTTTTATGTAAGAGACTAGAAGCCGGGTGCACAAATTCGTGCACGAGTGAGGTCCAGCCGTCTGGCCCCATGGGGCCCAATCAGGCTGGGCTGGCAGGGGTGAGGGGATGTGGGGGGGCCAATTGGGGCCAGGCTGGCGGGGGGCCACAGGCAGATGGTTGGCCAGCCCGCCCCTGATGGGGGGAGAGGCGGTGTGAGGGGGATCCAGGGCGGGGCTGTGGGAGGTTGGGAGGGGCTGATCAGGGTCGATCGGGCCAGTTGGCTGCCGCAGTGCGCGTCACAGTGACCAGTTATTCCGGGCACTTGGCTTTCATATATATATATACTAGAGGCCCGGTGCACAAAAATTTGTGCAGCCGGGCCTGTGCCCTCTCGCAGTCTGGGACCCCTCAGGGGATGACCACTTGCTGGCTTAGGCCTGCTCCCTGGGGGATTGGGCCTAAGCTGGCAAGCAGACATCCCTCTGGCAGCCCGGCAGCCCTCAGGGGATGTCCACTTGCCAGCGGGGAGCAGGCCTAAGCTGCAGATGGACATCCTTAGCGCTGCTGAGGAGGCAGGAGAGGCTCCTACCACCACTGCTGTACTGGCAACCATCAGTCTGGCTTGTGGCTGAGCAGAGCACCCCCCATGTGGGAGCACACTGACCACCAGAGGGCAGCTCCTGCATTGAGCATTTGCCCCCTGGTGGTCAGTGTGTGTCATAGTGACCAGTCATTCCCAGTCCTGCTGCTGTTAGGGTCAATTTGCATGTTACCCTTTTACTATATAGGATAGAGGCCTGGTGCACGGGTGGGGGCCAGCTGGTTTGCCCTGAAGGGTGTCCCGGATCAGGGTGGGGGTCCCGCTTGGGTGCCTGGCCAGCCAGGGTGAGGAGCTGATGGCTGTTTGCAGCTGGTCACACCCCCTTCAGGGTGGGGGTCCCCACTGGGGTGCCTGGCCAGCCTGGATGAGTGGCTGATGGCTGTTTTCAGGCTGGCCACACCCCCTTCAGGGTAGGTGTCCCTACTGGGGTGCCTGGCCAGTCTGGGTGAGGGGCTGAGGGCCGTTTTCAGGCTGGCCTGCGACTGAAGCTCCCAGCCTCTCCTTTTTTTTTTTTTTTTTTTATTCTGGGATTTATTTACCTTCTATAATTGAAACTCTGTTGCCTTCACTGGCGCTTCCAGCTTTGAGGCTGCGGCTGGCTGAAAGCAGGTATCTGGGGTTTGTTTAGCTTCTATAATTGAAACATTGTTGCTTTTGGAGCTTGAAGCAGGCCACAGCAGGCGGGGAACCTTGGCTTCCTCCATCACTGGAGCAAGCAAACCTCCTGCTCGCTTCAGCTGCGTAGCTGCCGGCCACCATCTTTGTTAGCAGTTAATTTGCATATCTCGCTGATTAGCCAATGGGAAGCGTAGCGGAGGTATGGTTAATAACCCTTTTTGTCTTTTATTAGATAGGATTAGATAGGATAGGACACACACACACACATATACACACTAGAGGCCCAGTGCACGAAATTGGTACAAGAGAAGGGTGGGGGTACCTCAGCCCGGTCTGTACCCTCTCCAATCCGGGACCCCTCAGGGGATGACCGGTTTAGGCCTGATTGGGCCTAAAGCAGCAGTCGGATATCCCTCTCGCAATCCAGAACTGCTGGCTCCAAACCACCCTCCCCTGCTGACCTGATCGTCCCTAACCACTCTGCCTGCCTGCCCAATAGCCCCTAACCGCCTCTGCCTGCCGACCTGATCACCCCCTAACTGCCCTCCCCTGCCGGCCTCATTGCAAGATGTCCGGTCTATCCAGTCTAATTAGCATATTACCCTTTTATTAGTATAGACTAGTGGCCCGGTGCACGAAATTCGTGCACGGAAGGAGGGTGTCCCTCAGCCCAGCCTGCACCCTCTCCAATCTCGGACCCTTTGGGGGATGTCGACTGCTGGTTTAGGCCTGATCCCAGGATGTCCGACTGCCGGGATCGGGCCTAACCCGGCATTTAGACATCCCTTTCACAATCCTGGACCGCTGTCTCCTAACCACTCACCTGCGTGCCTGCCTGATTGCTCCCTAACAGCTCCCCTGCCGGCCTGATTGACGCCTAACTACTCCCCTGCCGGCCTAATCATCCCCAACTCCCCTCCCCTGCTGGCCCGATCACCCCCAAGGCTTTTATTAGTATATATATGACCCTTCACAGAAAATTTCACTAACCCTGCTTTACAATAAGGGATTGACGATTGAATCATTGGGGCCAGGCACCAAGATTTCCTTTCTTTGAATAGTGGAGGGAATAATTATCTTGTCTTTAAATTGCCCTAAACATCAAATGAGATAATGACTTAGAAAAGCATAAAAGCACCATATAAAGACAACTGTCTTATTATATACCGAAAAGACAATAAAGTGGTAAAATGAAAAACACTATTTTTATTCTCCCCCTTCCTTCCTTTACAGCCTTTATTTAAACTTTGAAATTTAGAAAAATTTCACTCCTATTTTCATTTCTTTACATTCAATATTATTTTGTATTATTTTCATGTTTATTAGTTACAGAATAGTGGTTAGACAACCATATACTTTACAAAGTGTTCCCTGATACTTCCAGTACCCACCTGGCTTCATACCATCATTACAACACTGTTGACTCTAGTCCCTATTTAAGTGACAATAGGTTTACAGGTTCCTTCCAACCTTTCTTTTGTGTTGCTTGACCTTCCTTTTCTTTCTCAGGTCTTCCCTTATTTTCTTTATATAGTATCTCAATTGGCCCTCAAAGCTCAGTGAAGGCACTGGGACACGCTTAACACATTTTACGGAGCAGGAAACTGAGGCCAATTCCAGTTGGTTATGGAACTGGACTCCTCGCGCAGGGAACCCTCACAGCCGGCTCTCCGCCTTTCCTAAGGGACAGCCAGGGCAAACAGAACAAACCTCCCCAAGAGGCTTCCAAGCCTCATTCTCCAGCACCTCTTCATCATGGATGCTCCACATTCTTTCCTCTCCCCCGCCCCACCCCCATTCTTTACTGCCCCCCCCCTTCTGGGGAGCAGGTGGTAGGCTTGCACTCACTGTGCAGGTGTGCACCCCCATGGGGTGGGCGAGAACTGGGGGCGGGGCGGGCGCAGGCTTAGTTTTGGGGCCAAGGCGGGAGCAGGAGTCCTGGCCTCTCAAGTGTGCAGGCCGCGGGGAGGCCCGGTCAGCACCGGGAGCTTCACCAAACCGCTGCAGTGGGGTACCCAGCATGGGGCGCTCCTCCACTGAGGTGGTGCCACCCCTCCACCCCGCCTCAGGGCTGCGAGTCTGTGCCCCTCCGCCTGGGCGTCCTTCCACGCCTGCAGTCATCCCTGCAGTCATCGCCTCTTGTTTCCTGCCTATTGGGGCCAATACAGAACCTCACTCTCTGCAGGCCAGGCAGATCCCTGCCCGCCAGCACCCTGCCCAGGCCTGAGCCCCCCCGAGTGCACCCCACCTTGGTGCCGCTCTGCGCTCCTTGGGCCGCCCGCCTGCTGGCCAGCTGCTTCCCCCAAGCCATGGCGCTTGCCCAGGATCGCCCATCAGGCGGAGGCCTGTGCGCGCGCCTGCAGACCCCATGGCCGCGGCTCCTGGCAGGGGCTTTGCCAAAGGTTCCTCTACCTTCAAGCTCTCTCCTCAGATTCCCAGGAGCTTGGCTCCCGCGGCCCAGCCCTTCCGTGGCTCCCTGCAGCCCTGCTCTACTCAGCTCTCCCGCCACCCACCTGTCAGGAAGCTGTCTGGAGCCTTGCTGCGGGCAGTGTGGTTCTGGGGCAGGGGCTGGGGTGTGGGGAGGAGCTCCAGGAAAGTTTAGTAAACCCCCGGTCCCCAGCCCCTCTTTGAGCGGAGCCCAGGGCAGGCTGGGGGCCTGGGTCCAAACACTGCAGCTGCGGAGGCCCCGCCCGCCCAGGGCCACACACAGGGGTCCCGGCTGGGGGCGTGGTTTAGGCCGCTTGTTCGCACTGCCAAGGCACCCCCACCTCCTCCGCCCAGGTCGCAAACGGGTCCCCGCTGGGGGCGTGGTTTAAGCGGTTTGTTTGCACCACCAAGCCCCCGCCCGCCGCCCAGGCCGCACACAGGGCAGTTGGGGGCGTGGTTTAGGCGGCTTGTTCGCACTGCCAAGCCCTCCCGCTGCCCAGGTTGCACACAGAGGTCCCGGCTGGGGGCGTGGTTTAGGTGGCTGTTTGAGCCGCCAAGCCCCCCACCCCCACCCGGCCACTCAAGGCCGCACACTGGGGTCCTGGCTGGCGTTGGGGCTTAGGCGCCACGGGGGCGGGATGATAGCTCAAGCTGGCCCAACCTGCCTGCATGCAAATTAGCCGCCATCTTGGCTGAAAGTTAATTTGCATATACTCACTGATTAGCCAATGAAAAGGGTAGCGGTCGTACGCCAATTACCATGTTTCTCTTTTATTAGTGTAGATGGCCCAGCACACTGCAGATTCCCAACCACAAATCAAAAATACTGTTTTTGATCCATGGTTGGTTGAATCTGCCAATGCAAAACCTGGGGATACAGACTGCCAACTACATATTTATTGAAAAAAATCCATATATAAGTGGACCTGTGCATTTCAAACACACGTTGTCCCAGGGTCAACTGTACTTTTAAATTCTCCAGCAGCCACATTTAAAAAGTAAAAAGAAGCTTGAAACTTTAACAAGTGAAATTTTAAAACATATTTTATTTAACCCAGAATATCAAAATAATATCATTATAGCATGTAATCAGTGGAAAAAAATTAATACTTTACATTTTCCCCACACTACGTATATGATTTGCACACACAGCATGTTGCACATCTAATTTTTTTAATCCTCACACAGAATGTTTTTTTTTATTGATGAGAGGGGCATCACTAAGAGAAACAGCCATCGGTTGCCTCCCGTACGTGAGACTGGGGATTAATCCCACAACCTAGGTATGTGCCCTGACCAAGAATCGAACCTGCAACCCTTCAGTGCACAGATCTAACAATGCTCCAATCAACTGAGCTACACCTGCCAGGGCTCTTAACTGAATGACAAACTCACTAGTGGGGCTCACCAGTACCTGTGAACTGGCAGAACAATCCATGAACTTGAAAATAGATCAATAGAGACTGTCCAGTCCAAAAGGTGAACACGGAACACTGTGCAGCATGCATGTTAGGCCATAAAATAATTGTTCATAAATTTTTTAAAAATTAAAATCATGCAAAGCATAGTTTGTAAAGTAAAACTGGAAATAATGAAATAAAAACCAGAAAATTCACAAATACATGGAAATTAAACAGCACACACTTCATCAACTAACAGATCAAAGAAATAATTAGGGACATGAGAAAAGACTTTGAGACAAATGAGCACAGGATGCTTGGAGGGAAATTTATGACTGGAAATATTTTCCTAACTGCTAAATGCAAGCAACTAATTCAAGTTGTTTTTTTAATGTGCAGGTCAAACAAAATATGCCTCTGGGCTATTCTGACAAGCAGCCAAAGTACGACCTGTGAGAAAAGCAAACAGAATCTAAACAGCTATTTTCACTGCTTTCCCTTCTACCTCCTACTGGACTTTCAGTCAATACCACATATTTTATTTTATACTTATTTTCTTTTTTTTTCTTTTTTTTTAATTTTTAAATTTATTTTTATTTTTTTTCAAGTACAGTTTGCATTCAATATTATTCTGTTATACTTATTTTCTAAAAGGTTTCTATGTTCCTTTCCCTTCCTCCACCAAATTATATACTTCCTGAATACAGGAGCATTCCCTATCCATGAAAACATGAACAAAAAGTTTTGCTTGCCCTAACCGGTTTGGCTCAGTGGACAGAGCATCAGCCTGCGGACTGAAGGATCCCAGGTTCGATTCCGGTCAAGGGCATGTACCTTGGTTGCGGGCACATCGCCAGTAGGGGGTGTGCAGGAGGCAGCTGATTGATGTTTCTCTCTCATCGATATTTCTACTCTCTATCCCTCTCCCTTCCTCTCTGTAAAAAAATCAATAAAACATATTAAAAAAAAAAAGTTTTGCTCATGGCTTCATATTACTACACAATGTGAAGGAATTAATACTTAGTCACAATCGCCCTTGACAGATATTGCTTAAATTACAGTACCCAATTCTGCTGAAGCCAGAAAGCCCTTACACCAAGCTAGCTCCTAATAACTATCACTGACAAACACTGCTTAAAAATGAACAACCCTTGCTCCTAGCCTAATCTGATTCAGTGGACTCTAATGTTTGTTTTAAAGCTTCCCAGTAATTCTGACAGACAGCTAAGGTGAGAATCCTTATGGCCCCAGTCAACTGCTATCAATCAGAGTAGACCCTCCAGAAGTAAAGCTTAACTGCCATATTGTCACATAAATACTTCCTGGAATGAGTTAAATCCCACAAAAGTCAAAATTAGAAGCCAGGATCATGCAAAAATAATTAAAATAAATACTTCTCCAAAAGAAAGACCCCATAACATGCCCTTAAAAATTGTCTATAAAATTATTCCAAAATAAGGAAGTGAAAATTAAGCAACAAAAACCAAGGCTAGAACTGAGGCCATGAATCCTGTACCCTTCATTTATTCGACAATTATTTCTTCAGCTCTTAAGCAACCTGTGGGTCGCGACCCCTGAAAATACATTCTGCATATCAGATATTTACATGACGATTCATAACAGTAGCAAAATTACAGTTATGAAGTAGCAATGAAAATAATTTTATGGTTGGGGGTCACCACAACATGAGGAACTGTATTAAAGGGTCGCAGCATTAGGAAGGTTGAGAACCACTGAATGTATTCCGGGAATTGTCCTACATATTTGGCATAGGGATGTCCAAGATAACAAAAATCTCTACCCTTGAGTAGGTTATAGTCTAAGAGGCGGAGACAAACAATAACCCCAATACATACGTATGTAATCTAACTTAAGGTATTTATTGGAGAAAATAGAGCAGGGCAGTAAAGAAGATGGAAAATAAGGAGGGACGTGAGCAGGACCAAGACATGATTGCTTTATGCAGGCAGCTCTGGCTGGGAACGCAGGGAGCTGGAATAGCTGTTGAAGGGGATTAATGTGGGAGCAAGGTGATCATGTGCAGGTATATACACTGAGGGGGAAAGTGATCCCAGAAGAGGATGAAGAAAAGTAGGAATAACTATTGGGAATCAAGGGCTTAAAAGGCAAAGAGCTGGGACTCTGAGCTTGGAATCCTGACTCTTACTGGAGGGCAGAAAGAAGTTTGTATTGAAAAGGCAAATGGAGCCCAACTGGCGTGGCTCAGTGGTTGAGCACCGACCTATGAACCAGGAGGTCATGGTTCAATTCCCGGTCAGGGCACATGCCTGGGTTGCGGGCTCAATCTCCAGTGGGGGGCATGCAGAAGGCAGCTGGTCAATGATTCTCTCTCATCCTTGATGTTTCTCCATCTCTCTCCTCTCTGAAATCAATAAAAATCCTATATAATAAAGAGCTAATATGCAAATGGTCATCATGCCCTCATGCCATCACACCGTAACTGCTCAGACACTCAACACTGGGGAGAGAGGAATGGGGACCAGCCAGGCACAAATGAGCTCTCGAGAGAGGAATGGGGACCAGGAGGCACAAATGAGCTCTCCAGAGAGGAATGGGACCAGCCAGGCTGCGGCTGGGAGAACAAGCCACCCACCCCACGGTCCCAGGCGCCAGCGGCTGGGGCTACGGCCCGGGAGAGAGACAAGCCGCATGCCCTATGGTACCGGCGGTCCCAGGCACCAGCTTCTGCAGCCCAGGAGAGTGACAAGCCGCCCACCCCGTGGTCCTGGGCGCCAGCGGCTGGGGCTGTGGCCCGGGAGAGGGACAAGCCGCCTGCCCCACGGTCCCGGGCGCCTGCAGCTGTGGCCCAGGATGCCGCCTGCTCACAGTCCCCTGCAGCTGCGGCTGGCCCAGGTGAAGCCAGCCCGGGTCCTGGGTGCCTGTGGCCAGCCAGAGGGAGGGAAGCCTGGGTCCCAAGTGCCTGTGACTGGCCGGAGAAGGGAATCCTGGGTCCCGGGTACGAGGCGAGGAAGAGGCAGTTAGGGGCGATCAGGCCAGCAGGGGAGCAGGCAGAGGTGATTAGGGGCGATCAGGCAGGCAGACAGAGGGGTTAGGGGCAATCAGGCAGGCAGGCAAGCAAGCGAGCCATTAGGAGCCAGTGGTCCCGGATTGTGAGAGGCAGTCAGACATCCCCCAAGGGGTTCCAGATTGGAGAGGGTGCAGGCCGGACTGAGGGAGCGCCCCCCACCCCGCCTGTGCACAAATTTCATGCACCGGGCCTCTAGTATATATACAAAAAAAAATAAAGGCAAGTGGAGGCCTCTACTAGGTGTACCAGATAATAATGTGGATTTTTTTCAATAGATGGAGTTACACATATGTTGATATTTATGCGATCTGATATGTATGCTACTTTGTTGTATTGACAGCAAGTTTCAAAACTTCATATGTCAAATTTGCTGAAGGTGTTAACACCTTTCGTACCACATAGAAATCTCTAAGACATACGCCAGGGACCGCACATTTTCGGGCAAACTGCACGTTATTTAAATCATCATAATGCACTTTAGGTGTCGTTTTTCAATAATTATAACATTTTTATTTACAAAAACAATTAAACAATTAAAGTTCCTAGTACTTTTTTAACGTATGGTACTGCATAAAACATTTTCCTCTATGAAGAGGGACCAAACAAAATTTACATAAGTATCTAGATTCGCTCCTTTTTCCATGGGCATGAAAAACGAGAAAACTCGTGAGCGGTCCTTAACAGATGGTGCGCGAAACACGAGAAAACTCATGAGTGGTACGAAAGGTGTTAACATCATAGATATTTTTACACTTAAAAATGTCGAATTTCGTGTCAAAAAAAGAGCATTTGCGGGAAGTTTTAATTCATTACTTTATTTTGAAAAAAAGTGCTGCCGAATACTTCGGGAAGCTTATGGTGAACATGCTCCATCTCAAGATACTTGTGAACGCTGGTTTAAACGCTTTAAAAGTGATGATTTCCATGTGAAAGACAAAGAACGTCCAGATCAACCGAAAAAGTTTGAAGACCAACAATTACAAGCATTATTGGATGAAGATCCGGGTCAAACTCAAAAACAACTTGCAGAAAGCAAACCATTTCCGATCATTTACAAGCAATGGAAAAGATTTTAAAGGAAGAAAAATGGGTGCCACAACAACTGAACAAAAGACAAATGGAAAACTGAAAAGTCATCAGTAAAATGTTGCTTCAATGGCACGAAATAAAGTCTTTTTTGCATCGAATTGTGACTGGCGATGAAAAGTGGATTTATTTTTGAGAATCCCAAACGCACAAAATAATGAGTTGATCCAGGTCAACCATCAACATCGACTGCAAGGCCAAATCGCTTTGGAAAGAAGACAATGCTCTGCATTTGGTGGGATCAGGAAGGTGTGGTGTATTATGAGCTTCTAAAACCAGGTGAAACCATTAATACTGATCGCTACCGACAACAAATAATCAATTTAAACCACACTTTGATCGTGAAACAACCAGAATGTGCCAGAAGACAAGGCATAGTAATTTTGCTTCATGATGACGCACCATCACACACTTCAAAGTCAGTTAAAGACACATTAAAAGATCTTGCCTGGGAAGTATTAACCCACCCGCCGTATTCACCAGAACTTGCTCCTTCAGATTACCACTTGTTCTGATCGATGGCACACGCACTTTCTGAGCAGCACTTCAAAACGTATGAAGAAGTGGAAAATTGGGTCTCTGAATGGTTTGCCTCAAAACAAGAAAAGTTCTATTGGGAGGTATGCACAAATTATCTGAAAGATGGGGGAAATGTGTAGCTAGCAATGAACATTGCTTTGAATAAAGCACTTTTGATGTTTCTCTTGAAATTATCATGTTTTCTTTGATTACAAAATCCACAGTATTAACCGGTACACCTAGTATTTTCTGAAGAAGCAATCTCATCTCCAGACACAGAGTAAACAGGAAAAATTGTAAAGGTAACCCAGTGAGATATTACTACAGCAGCAAGTTGGAAGAGGAAAACAAACAGTTTCCGAAAGAAGTTAGGAATGATGGTAAATGTGGGCAACCTTGTGCTTGGACAAAGGCATATAATGCAAACAAAAGACCACACCTAACGATGCAAAAGCAAGAGCATCTTTTCTCTCTCCCAGAATATGGAATGTGAAATGGGTATGGAAAGAGTCATGACTCAAATCCTAAGAAACTAAGACAAGAATCCCATGCCTTTTTATTCTTATTACATTTTCTGCAGTCATTTCTCATCTGTTCTCTAGAACATAGACAAGTCCTTCTTTCCTATCTGTCACACTGAGCAGAAGCATGAGAACAAACTGTCCACATTAGCTCAATGTTCTAAAGCAGCGGTTCTCAACCGGTGGGTCGCGACCCCTTTGGGGGTCGAACGACCCTTTCACAGGGGCCGCCTAAATACATCCTGCATATCAGATATTTACATTACGATTCATAACAGCAACATTATAGTTATGAAGGAGCAACGAAAATAATTTTTATGGTTGGGGGTCACCACAACATGAGGAACTGTATTAAAGGGTCGCAGCATTAGGAAGGTTGAGAACCACTGTTCTAAAGGGAGAGCAGCACATTCCTGACGTCAGGGGAAGAGTGCTGAGCAGGACAGGAGTGCCAGTGCCCTTGTCTGCAGACTCTCCTCCTAAGGCTTAACCTACACTAGACATGGTTTTAATAAGGGAGTCAATTAAGTGTGTATCTATAATTAACACAACTTTCTTAGAATTCTATTTCCTCATCTTTTCCAGGAAACTGGAACTTAGATTAGAATCTTATGGAATATTAGCTTGGAACAGAGTTCTAGCAATTGCCTAGTCCAAGGGTCAGCTAACTACAGACCTGGCCACCTGTTTTTGGCCAAATTTGGCTACTGTCTGTTTATGTACGTAAGTGTTTACTGGAACACGGCGTGCCAATTCAAACTACACATTGTCTACAGCTGCTTTCAAGCTACACAGGCAGAGGAATTGCAATAGAAGCCATGTGATCCACAGAGCCCACTTTGGGCCTTTACAAAGTTTGCCAACCTCTGCTCTGGTTCAGTGATTTTCAACCTTTTTCATCTGAAGGTTACACAAACCAATTACTAAAATACTGAGGCACACCAAAAAATAATATTTTTTGCCCATCTGACAAAAATAGGTATACTGTTGATTTACTTAAAAAAATCATTACCTACCCTTTTTGCTCCAAGGTGACTTTTTAAAAAATCAGACGCCTATACTTGTATATAAAAATTTCTGATGCCAAGAATTAACCAATCAGATGCAACCTTATTATGCACCGTGATCAATTAAGACGCAACTCTGTTATATGACCTACATATTTATGGTTCAAGACAGGGCATTCACACCACACAGCTATTGTTGTGTTACCTGTTGTCATTTTTTTTTTAATCTGACAATCTCAGGGAAAAGAGGTCAGTGCCCCTGACTAAATAGGCATCGCATGTTTTAAAAATTGTTGCAGCACACCAGTTAAAGAAAATCTCTGCTCTAAAAGTTCTCAACCTCCTACCCTAGCTGGCTCAGTGGATAGAGCCATCGGCCTGTGGACTGAGGGGTCCTGGATTCAATTCCGGTCAAAGGCACATGCCCGGGTTGTGGGCTCAATCCTTAGTAGGAGGTGCGCAGGAGGCAGCCAATCAATGATTCTCTCTCATCACTGGTGTTTCTATCTCTCTCCCTCTCCTTTTCCTCTATGAAAATTAAAAAATATACTTAAAAGTTCTCAACCTCTTTTCTTTTACCTCAATGCCATTCTCACGTATTGTGAGTCACTATCAAAGTCAAAACTCAGTATTTTACTGGTAAGGAAATCCAGACCCTTTATTTAAACAGTAACTAGAAAAAAGGATCAGGGTAATGTTCGAGAACTTTGAAAATGAGCATATTAGCCTTACAGTATTACATGAAATTCTGAGTAGCCAAGCAAAATGTTCAGAAAGAGCCCACACCTATATCATGTTGCTTGAAAAATAATTTCTCCTCATTGTTTTAAAATCTTATAGGGCCCCTGGACGGGTTCTCCTCTATGAACTTAGTGCTTTGTTTACACAGTGTAGTGCACAGGGCCGTTTGTTTGTCTTGCAACTGACTTTCCTCTTCCGGTGTTGGGAAATCAATAGCTGACAAGTCCTGACAGATAGCAAGGTTCTGCCTCCCAACATGGAAGCTATCAAACCCGGACCCTTGAGTTCTCAATCATCCTTGGCGGCCTGGAAAAGGACGAGTAGCCTGAGCTTGGCCAACTGGGTGTTCCCATCATGACTTAGAATCTACAGGAAATGACACCCATCCCTCTTTTTAAAAAATTAATCCTTCTAGCCCTAACCGGTTTGGCTCAGTGGATAGAGCGTCGGCCTGCGGACTGAGGAGTCCCAGGTTCGATTCCGGTCAAGGGCATGTACCTTGGTTGCGGGCACATCCCCAGTAGGGGGTGTGCAAGAGGCAGCTGATCGATGTTTCTCTCTCATCGATGTTTCTAATTCTCTCTTCCTTCCCCTCTGTAAAAAAAAAAATCAATAAAATATATATTTAAAAAAAAATTAATCCTTCTAGCCCTAGCTGGTTTTGCTCAGTGGACAGAGCAGTCAGCCTGGGTTTGATTCCAGTAAAGGGCACATGCCCGGGTTGTGGGCTCAATCCCCAGTAGGGGGCGTGCAGGAGGAAGCTGATCAATGATTCTCTCTCATCATTGATGTTTCTATCACTCTCCCTCTCCCTGCCTCTCTGAAATCAATAAAAATATATAATAATAAGAAAATGAATCGTTCTAAAGGACCAGCCACTACGTTTAAGAAATGTCAAAGAAAGGGACAAAGCCCTTCCTGCAATCTTTCTTCCTTCCACAGATAGAGTGACTGTGGTGCATGCTGTGGGCACTGGGCTCTCCGCAGGTGCAGAGGAGAATGTCAGCAATGCACTTCCTAGAAGCCTTCCCTGCTGCCTCTGAGTTACAGTCTGCAAGGCAAGGCACTCCTAGGAGGCTTGAGTCACAATCATCACAGCTGTTGTCAGGAGACAGAGGCAGGACACACACAGGTGACAAGAGGTTCTCAGAGGTCAGGGAGCTCTTGGAAACCATGTGCTGCATCTGGGCTTGTAGGAGCTGTGATAGGGGTGGCTTCTCAAGTCTCAATAGCATCCAAAGTCAGCTCCTCCAGTGCTGCAGACTGAGCGGGCCTGGGAGCTCTCCCCTGTCCTCAGTCACAGAGCTTCCAGGCAAGGTCCTTGTATCAGACTGACAGAAACAGAGAAGGGTTTCCTGAGCACTGCACCTCCAGCCCTGCGAAGAGCTGTAGAAGCTCTGATTCCTGTAGTAAAGCCCTCCATATCTGGAATGTATAGCACAGCTTCTGTTGACCTGACTGATAAAACCCAAATAAGCCGGCACTACTGCACAACTACACACAGGTCCATTCTCCTCCAGCAAGCTAGCATTTTCACATTTGCTTAATCCATCCCAAATCTTCCTTTTACAGATGTGAAAACTAAGACTAACCAGTTAGTAAACAAGCAAACCCAGATTTCAACTCAGGTCTACCAATACAGAGCTCTTGAACTTATTTAGCAAGCAACCTTAGAACACAGCCTCTGATTTCCTATGTCGAAATATTACGGGGCAGCCAGGTCTTCCTCGAGTGTAGGTAGGAAGATCACTCGCACATGGTACCTACTAAATCACGCAGGCAGAATCATTCTAACGTACAGGCTGCAATCTGGTGGCCTACAAGACACATGTGTCTTTGAATTATGTGGGGTTTTTTTAATTAATCAACTTAGTTGCCAATATTTTAAAAATAGAACTATATGTAAGTATAGAGTTCCATTTTCTCTCAAAAAAGAAAGAAAATATCAAAATATCTAGAATAGTGGACCCAAATTTACCACAGCTAAGTCAACTGAAGATGTACAGCATTTGGCCAAACAGAAAGAAGGCTCCTGCACTTATATGAAAAGTAATCATGAGGGAGTGGCACCACAGAGCCTGCCTGGCAGAAAAGACCGTGGGGTGCCTCCTTTCTCCAGTCTTTTGCTTGACTTTATCAACTACCAAGGTACCTATCCTTCCGAAAGAATCTCAAGGAACTGTCTCACTAATCTTATGTTTTTTTAAAATAAACAAAGTCAAAATCCAATAGTAAGAGTTTCAGAAGGTAAGAACAGAGGAGATGAAAAGCAGAAAAACAATAAGAAGAAAATTCCGCAGAACTGAATTGAAGGATGCATATTTCCAGGCTAAAGTGTTAACTAAATGCATGGCACAATAAAGACAAAAGACCTATGCCAATGACATTTTGGAACACGGGAGAAAAGGAAAATCACCAGAAATAAAGAACTGTCATCAGAAATTTTCAAGAGCAGAACTGGAAGACAGAACATGTATGGTAATACAACCAAAAATCTAAGGAAAATGCATTCAAATCTATAATTCTAGATCTAACAAATCATCATTCGACTGAAAAGGTTAGAATCTGTTCATAATACATGGGTCTCAAAAAATTTACCTTCACGCACCCATTCTTAGAAAGTGGAGCGTTTTACTTTATGTTAATTAATTTGAAAATATATAACAAAGGATAATTTTTCCAGAAAAATTTATTAGAATGACCAGTGAATGTAAAAAGCTAAACTAACCAAAAAGAGAAGGAACTGAAAAGTAACTTACGCTAAATTAACCAAAAACAGAAGGAACTGAAAAGTAACTTAAAGAGGCACCAGTCCAAATTGGCTTTGCAGACTAGAGTTCTTCCAATATTTAATAATGCGATTTTTACACTGCCCCAGAAAGCTTCACAACTCATTCTAGGAAGCCACTTATCTTGTAAAAAACAGGATAGCACATGTGCACAAATACAAAGGAAGACAACTATAACGATCTTTTACAATCATAAAAGAATCCTAAAGTAAAATCAACAATACAGTAAAAGAATAAAATATGCAGAACAAGGTTCTGAATCCAAGAATACAGGGCTGGTTCAACATTGAAAATCAATACATCCTATATAATAAAAGAGAAAGATGTAAACTGACCATCCCTCCATGACGCCTACCAGCCAATCAGGCGTGAGTATGCAAATTAACCCAACAAAGATGGCGGTTTAATTTGTATATGCGGGCGCCAAGCAGCCTGGGTCCTGGGAACATCCTCGGGACCCAGGCCGCTCCGAGCCTGTAGGCCCACGTGTAGGCCTTGAGCGGCCGGTGTCACAGAACGCCCCGGCCAGGAGTGGCCTACGGGCATCGGCGCCAAGTGGCCCGGGTCACGGGACAAGCGGCCAGGGACACCAAGCACAAGTAAGTGGCCACAGGGCGGGGCAGGAACTTCCGCCTCAAGTTCCCACCCCGCGGCCGCTTGCGCGTGCACCCGCGCCAAACAGCCCGGGTCCCAGGACACCAAGCGGGCCAGGTCCCGGGACAAGCAGCCGGGGGCGCCAAGCAGGCTGGGTCCCGGGACAAGCGGCAGGGGTGGCCAAGTGGGCTGGGTCCCGGGACAAGCGGCCAGGGTGCCAAGCGCAAGCGGCCACGCCAAGCGGCCCGGGTCCACGCCCCCCAGCCTGGTGGACACAGCGAACGCAGGGCTGCCAGGCTTGGGGGTGTGCCCCCAGCAGCTGCCGTGCGCTGTGTCCACGGGATCCATGTCCCCCAGCCCGTGGACACAGCAAATACGCGGCCACCGGGCTTGGAGGCGTGCCCCCGGCGGCCATCCGGACACACCCCTAGCCCAGTGGACACAACGCAGGGGAGTCTCTGTGCATAGGCTGCAGAGGAAACACCTTTTCTTTTCTTTAAAAAATATATTTTATTGATTTTTTTACAGAGAAGAGGGGAGAGGGATAGACTGTCAGAAACATCGATGAGAGAGAAACATTGATCAGCTGCCTCCTGCACATTCGCCACTGGGGATGTGCTCCCAACCAAGGTACATGCCCTTAACAGGAATCAAACCTGGGACCCTTCAGTCTGCAGGCGGATGCTCTATCCACTGCGCCAAACCAGTTCAAGCGTAAACACCTTTTCTGACCGCGCATTGTCTAAGCTCCCTATACGCCGCCACTTGCAGTGTTCTTGGTAACTTGGGTTATAAGAATCCAAGAAGGTGATCTAGGATTTTTCCACCACACTCCTGAAGGAAAAAACGAAGGTCTGCTGCTGGAGGGGCTAAGAAATGTCATATCCTGCCCTAACCGGTTTGGCTCAGTGGATAGAGCCTCAGCCTGCCAACTGCAGGGTCTGGGTTCGATTTTGATCAAGGGCATATACCTAGGTTACAGGCTCCTCCCTGGCCTGGGCCCAGGTCAGGACTCATGCGGGAGGCAACCAATCAAAGTGTCCCTCTCACTTGATGTTTCTCTCTGTCTGTCCCTCTCTCTTCCACATTCTCTAAAAATCAATGGAAACATACCCTCAGGTGAGGGAGGGTAGGGTAGGGGAGGGGAGGGGAGGAAAGAAAAGTCATATCCTATGAAAGACATATCTTGAAAATGCCTAAAGAAAGTTGTCATTTTTTCATGGTGAAGGGACTGGAATTCCGTGTTGATGAAAACACCTTGGCGGCTGTGGTGGCTGGCAGTGGCTGCAGTAGCGGGGTGATGGGGCTGGCGCCTTCCCCTGATCAGCCTGGTAACTTCCCACAGAGGGAGGCCAGACTGTGGCTTAGGCCCGCTCCCCCAAGGGAGCGGGCCTAAGCCGTCAGTAGGACATCTTCTGAGGGCTCCCAGTCTGTAAGAGGGGGCAGGCTGGGCTGAGGACACACACACACACACACACACACACCCTCCCCCCAGTGCACGAATTTCGTGCACCGGGCCCCTAGTTACTCTATATTGCAAGATAAAAGAAGGGGCCTCATCAATCACCTCAAGAAATACAGAAAAAGCAACTGATAAAATTAAAACCCAACTCAAAAAACAAATTTTCTTAGCTAAACAAAAATAACAGAAACCTACAGCAAACACCATACTCAATATTAAAAGAATGCTCATTTAAGTCAAAAAAGATGACAAGACAAAGACACCTGCCATCACCCATATTATTCAACATTATATTGGAGGGCTTGACAATGAAGGTTTCTAGAAGAAGTGTAAGAAAAAGAAATGAGATATAAATATTAGAAGAGAAGAGATTGCAAATATGACTGTCTAACTAGAAAATCTAAAGCATCAAAACTATTAAAACAAGATTCTAATAAGCCAGTTGTATATAATTCAATTACAAAAACACTTTTCTATAGATGAGTAACAAATTTGAGAATGTAATAGGTCAAACAAAACTATACCATCCACAATGAAAACAAATATAACATATCTAGGAATTAAACAAATAAATAGAAGAACTATAAAAAGAAAATTGTACTACTATAAGTTCCACTGGGGCAGGAATCTCTGTGTGGTCCGTTCAGTATGCATCCAATCTCTTAGGTAAGTGCCTGGCACATTCAATAAGCATGTGATAGATGACTGACGGGCATAAAAGAACTTAACAAAGGCATTCTCATTGCTGGATGAAAGAACCCATATGGTAAAAATACCGATCGTTCCCAAGTTATGTTGATAAATACAATGAGATCCTAATAAAAATTTCAGATTTACAGAACATGAAGATTCAGAAGTTCATTTTTTTATATTGTAAGAACAATTTTGCTGAAACCGGTTTGGCTCAGTGGATAGAGAGTCAGCCTGCGGACTGAAAGGTCCCAGGTTCGATTCCGGTCAAGGGCATGTACCTGGGCTGCGGGCACATCCCCAGTAGGAGATGTGCAGGAGGCGGCGGATCGATGTTTCTCTCTCATCAATGTTTCTAACTCTCTCTATCTCTCTCCTTTCCTCTCTGTAAAAAATCAATAAAATATATTTTAAAAAAATAAAAAACAATTTTAAAGAAATTTCTTTAAAAGAACATGCTATTTAATACACGCAAAATGAAGCAATAATTTTTTAAAATTTATTATAAATAGTAATTTAACATGTAAAAAAGATGGATAAGATGGAGAATTCAATCAATCATATTAGAACTGTGAGAAGCCCCAAATTCACACCATATCCAAAATAAAGTCTCATCCTATATAATAAAGCAGTGATATGCAAATTGACCATCACACCCTCACACAAGATAGCCACCCCCATGTGGTCAAAGATGGCCACCTCCATGTGGTCACAAGATGGCCAGCAGGGGAGGGCAGTTGTGGGCGATCAGACCAGCAGGGGAGGGCAGTTACGGGCAACCAGGCCAGCAGGGGAGGGCAGTTAGGTGTGACCGGGCCAGCAGGGTGACCAGGCCTGCAGGGGAAGGCAATTGGGGGCGACCAGGCCTGCAGGGGAGTACAGCTGGGGGTGACCAGGCCTGCAGGGGAGAGCAGTTGGGGAGGACCGGGCCTGCAGGGGAGGGCAGTTGGGGGCGACCGGGCCGGCAGGGGAGGGCAGTTGGGGGCGACCGGGCCGGCAGGGGAGCAATTGGCGTCAATCAGGCTGGCAGGGGAGTGGTAGGGGGTGATCAGGCAGGCAGGAGCAGTTAGGGGCAATCAGGCAGGCAGGCAGGCAGACAGGTGAGCAGTTGGGAGCCAGCAGTCCCGGATTGTGAGAGGGATGTCTGACTGCCAGTTTAAGGGATTGGGCCTAAACCAGCAGTCAGACATAGCCCGAGGGGTCCCAGATTGGAGAGGGTGCAGGCTGGGCTGAGGGAAACACGCCCCCCCCCCCCCGCCCCCAGTGCACAAATTTCGTGCACCGGGCCTCTAGTATGGAATTAAAGTTAAAATTTAAAAAATAATAATAAAGCAAAGGAGCATAAAATAGTAAAGCATACAGGAACTCTTGGCATGGCAACACTATTACGGAAAAAAAAAAAACATTAAAAATATACAAAAAATTCTTTAAAACAATGAGAGAGATCAACCACGCAATAAAAAAATATACAAATGATACAAGCAAGCAGAAAAATAAATACAATGTATGAAAACATAATTTCACTAGACACAAAAGGAAATACAAGTTACAACGTTGAAGCTATTTTTCTGTCTCAAGATTATAAAAAATATAGTAATAAACTCTTAGAAAGCGTATGGGAAAATGGGGTACTCTCATACATTACTAACGGTACCAGCGTTTTTGAGGACAACTTGGCAATAGCTATCAAAATTGTAAACATATGTAATTTCCACTTGAAGCAGTATCTATCCTCCAGAAATATTGGTTTAAGCACACCAAGACATGTCTAGAGATGTTTGGTGCAATGTTTTCTAAAGCAGTGAAAAAGTATAAAACTGAAACGGTTAAACAATAGTGGGTCCAAATGGTGCCCACCTACTGGGTGCTCACCTACTGTAGACTCACGAAGCTCGCAGGGCCTAACCCTTAAATGGACAAAGGGACAGCAGAATGCTACCTGGTTCCAGTCTTGCTGTTAGACCACAGAGCTGTAAATGTACACAGAAAAGAGCAAAGGGGCTCGTAAAGAAAACATTCATTCTCCAATTCATCCACGTGGCAAATTGCTCAACAGTCCCCACAGGGACGGTGAAACACAGGGCTCCTAACAGATAGGCTGCACTCGGGTCCTCGTGGGGCTCACAGACTACCAGGAAAGGAAGATTATAAAGAAAAAGATAACTAAGTAACATTATAAAATGGAGTAAATGTCCGAAGAAAACCCAGGAGCCAGAGAACAGTGGGGAGGGAGGCACAGGAGCAGGAGGTGGACATACTTGACACAGAACGAAAGCTCCAGCCGGGCGGGGGTGGGGTGGGATGTGCGGAAACTAACTTTCTGGGGTTGGGCTTCCGAGAGCCTTCCATCTGTGGATTACAGTCATTGTCATTCACAAACTCGCCAGCTAAAAAACGAGAAACGTGAGGAGGACACCCTAACAAGATGTACTGACCGGGATGTTCCCCAACCGCACCCCGAAAATGACAGCAAATACACCATTCTGAGCCCCAGAAGGTCGCCAAGAAGGTAAACCATGTATTTCAAAGTTCAACTCGAAAGATAAAACACGGAAAAAGAAAAAAAAAGAAAGACCTAGCATCAAAGTGGCAAACTGCAGATCACATCGCCAAAGGTTTTGACATTTCGGCCAAAACTCCAGGCGGGTGACAGTGACACGGCCGAAGAAGGCTCTGGCCTCGACACGAGTGGGTGTCACTGTTTCCATGACGACCGCGCCTCCCGAGCGCGGCTCTCCGCGTCTGTCAAACTTCCCATCAGCCCTAAAAGTCTCACCACAGACTAGCTCCGTATTAAAAAGCAAACACTAAACCCCTCAATCAACACAATGTAATTTCGCCAGAAAGTGGCTTTGAGGTGTGAGGCCCGTCAGGCACTTCCGCCTCCGAGCGAGACGCGCGGCCCGGTAATGCGCACGGGTCCCGCTCCCTCCGTGCGCGCCGCCACGCGAGCCGCTAACAGGTTTTCACCGCACGGGCGAGGGCTCCACGGGAAACACGGCTGGGGTGGCCTTCGGGACTCCACAGCTACCCGACGCGCCAGGGCCCCGGCGGCGATCTCTCGCCTCCCGCGACAAGCCGGCCCTCGCCCGCTCCCGGGCCTGCGCTCCGTGCGGGCGCGGCAGCGGTGGGGCCCGCGGGGGCCATGGGGATGCGGCCGGGCGCGGCTGGCCAGGGCCGGCGGCTCACGTACCTGCGGCGCCGGCTCCTCCGCCCGCTCCCAGCGCGGCCGCCATGCTGCTGCGACGCCCGCTTCCGCCTCGCCCCGCGCGCCAGCTGGGGGCCGGGGCCGGCGGGCCGGAACGGGGACGCGGCGAGCGAGGCGGGTCCGGTCGCTGGCCCTGCTCCTCCGCGGGGAGAAAACAACAAACTACCGTAACATGGCCGCCACCTCGCCGCCGCCGCGGTGCACGCCGGGAGGATGGCGGCCGGAAGGCGCGGCGCGGGGGCGGGGGCTAGGGCCCTCAGAGGCCGCGGCGCCTCCGAGCCTCCTCCGAGAGGCCGAGGCCGAATGCGGAACAAGAACGGGCTGGCGGCCACCCCGCTCGGCTCCACAAACCCAAACGTTTGAAGCGGGGGCGGGAGCGGCTGCCGGTCGTACTTTGGTCCCAGGTTCTGTCGTAAGCGCTTTGCAGCAGGTGCCGCGCCGTGCTTTACGGCAGGCGGATCTCCGGTCGACAGCGGGAGCTAGTAGGCCTCGCGCGCGCCTCCGTGGGGCCCGAGCTTAGTGTCAGTGTTTGAACAGGGAGGCGGGGAGCCGGGGCGGGAGTAACTGGCCGAGCTGACGCGGAAGGGAGCACACAGTCTCGGGCTCCGTCCGTCTGCAGGGCCGCGTGCCCGCGCATGCGCATTGCTGGACCCCCGCCGAGCGCGCGCAGCCGGGGTCTGCGTTGGGGCAGTTGCGCGGACCGGGTGCACCGAGCCCAGCTCTGGGTGCTGCCCTGAGACTCGTTTAGGTACCGGGGTTTAAAGAAGAGCCGGAGTCTGCATTTCTGAGCAGCGAAAAGCTCATAAAACGAGTCAGTCATAAGTGGCCTGGAGTAAAGGGTATTGGGGTCCAAGGCAGTGACCAGGGAAGGCTGAAAGCTACTGGGATCAGGCGTCCAAAGAAGGCTGCCTGGTGGTTAGCATTTGGGGGGAGGAGGGGAGGATGTCATGGGATCTTCAAATACAGACTGCAAACATTGATTCCAAAACAGTCATGGTCGGGGAGATGGGGAAAGGAAAGGGTAATCTTACGTAGAGAGAATACTGGACAGAGGCTCAGCTGTCGAGTGGCTTGTGTGGCTGAGAACTGGAAGCGGACCCCGCGGCGGCTGAGTGTTGGGATAAGCTGGGAAGGCCTGGAAGGGCCAGAAGGCATTGTCTGAAGCTGTGGCGTACAGAACGGTTCTAACAGCAGAAATTACTTGTAGGATTTGTGTTTTAGAAAGATGGTTCTGACAACACGAGAGAGAATAGGCAGCGTGGGTAGGTATGAACGGGAGGTATCCCAGTTAGTAACAATTGCAGCAGTCCCTGCAGGAGAAAGGTTCCTGGATGTATAGAGATGGGCAGGTGAGGAAGCAGTGTAATCAGAGGTGAATGGTAGCAACAACTGAACAAATGAAAACTCAGACACACCCAACAGTACGGTGGTTACCAGAGGGAAAGATGGTGGGGGAGGTAGTGCGGGATGAAGGGAATCAAATATATGATGAAGGAAGAAAATGTGGGTGGTGGGCACCAATATGCAGATGATGTATTATAGAATTGTATACTTGGAACCTAGGCAATTTTATTAACCAATGTCACTCCAACAGATTAAAAAATTTTAAAGAAGTTTAAATGTTTAAACTTTTTAAAATCAATCTTTTTCAAACATTCAATTAAGAAGGAATATATCATGGGCATAATCAGTTCCAAATCCAATACATCCCATTCGTGTTGGGTAGCAGATACATTTAAAGGAATTTCAGAAAATAGAGTACAGTGTCCCCCCTCCCCAAAAAAAGTTAATGGTAGAATCTTGATGGCCAAAACAATGTTTACTTTAAAACTCTTTCAACTTTTATATATGTTTGAAATTTGTCATAATACAATGCTTGAACAAAATAAACATTCCTTGTTTTATAACTAATGTAATACCTAAAAAACAAAAGTTTACAAACAACTTTGACTCAACTGCATGTAATTGATGCAAAAAAATAAACAATATGCTTGGCAAGCAAAGTCAAATAACTGTCTCCATCACAAAGCACATGAACACATCTAGGTTTTTATCATTGATTTTTTGAGAGAGAAAGGAAGCGGGAGAGAAAAAAAACAAACATCAGATTGAGAGTGATGCCTCTGGCAGGGTATCTAACCCAAAACCTGGGTATGTGCCCTAACTGGGAATCGAATGGGTGACCTTTTGGTGCACTGGACAATGCCCAACCAACTGATTCCCACTGGCCAGGGCTAACACACCCAGATTTAAAATGGCTTACATACCTAATCACTTTTTTTTTTTCATCCAGGATGGAATTTCTACCTCAAGATATTTTCCAATATAGCTCCACTGGTGATTTTGAGAAGGATGCTTCAAAAAAAATAAATTCACAAAGCTGCAACAATCTCATAGATACTTTGTAGCCATATTATACTTCTGGAAAGACATGTATCTCAGTTACGAACCACCTGAAACTAAATTTCTCTAAGACTAAAGTCTCTAAACTTTTTTGATCCAACACCCATTGGAAAAATGTTTAAGCCTGGACACCAAATATTTGAAGATCTTGATAAATTACTGTGAGTAAAGGTTTAATGAACCCGTCTATCTTCCCTACAGACAAATACCACTTTGAGTAGACTTTCTGCCTTGTTCTAGAAACCTGAGAAAGGTGGGATGTCAGCTGTGTTATTCAGTAACACGGTGTCACAAGTGCCCTCTGGCTGGTTAACTGCTGCTGGCTGCAGAGGAATGAATAATCTCTAGACATCTGTCAGGAAGCCATAACCTAGGCTCTCTTTACCTGAGTGTGGAGAGCTAATAAACACAGGTAACTATTACAAGAGATATTGGTCCCCAGGGGTGAAGGGTTTCTAAGCCAGAGCAGCTCCCACACCCTAATCTTGCACCTTGTGGAGAGTGGCTACAGCGTTTGGACAGGTTCAAGCCTCAGACCGACTTGTGGCAAAGCCACATACAAGTCCCAGCTTGGAGGACAAAGTCCTCCCAGCACAAGTATAGCCAAAAGGCTATGGTTGTAAGGTTGACCTTAGAGTCCGACCCTGCAGTCCTCAGGTAGCTAAGGGATGTGAGCTGCTGCGGGTGCAGCAAGTGCTGCCAAAACAAGGCTTGATAGCATTCAGAGACTGGCAACAACAGGAAAGAAGCAGATTTGAAACTTGCAAGAACATTGTAAACATCTGCCCTTGTTTTGCTTTGTGTGATCTGACTATAAAATAAAGCTTCTGCTTACAGGCTGTGTCACTGTTTCCTCATCCAGGCACAGTGACCCACCTGGCCCCAGCTGTATTCTCTTGTGTGTTTTCTTTAATCCTTCACCCACCCTCCTCAGGTTCACCCCTGGCCGTGCTGGACACAGTTCACACCTGAGTTCCACTTTGGGTGCCAAGTAACAGTTCATATGTGGGGAGCTCATGCACATGTGTATGGACTGCAGCAAAGAGCGCCTAATACTGCACTGAGGGACTTTCTCCATCTTCCTAAATGAAGCTGTGCCATGTGTGACATTATACGAGTGTAAATGCTAGACCTGAGTAGACCTCCAAGTGAGCACTTAGGATCTCATACAGATCCTAGTGAAAATGTAACAGCTCAGCTTTGTTTTTAGTTAAAAGTGAAGACAGAAGCTTTCCTCCTCTGTCAATATGATGAACTGGAAATTCTAGGGCCCCTCCCTCCTGCTACAAAACAGATTCTGCAGAAAACACTTGTGGTGGTTGTATTACTGGGTTTTAGACATTAAAATTTCAAGGGAGCAAAAAAAAAAAAAAAAAGCAAGACCCTGAGCAATAAGCAGTGAGCATATAAGAGAGGCAGGGTTTCCCTAAGGCAAGGTACCCATTAGCAGTGTTGATAGGAAGTACGTTCTTGGCCCCTATTGGGGAGAGAGAAGATGAACATGGGCTCGCAGATTAAGCCCGAGATTCTGGAAGAACTTCCTCAAATGATGCTCCCACGTTTTTCATACGCAAGGGAAGAAACCGTGATAATTGAGTCAAAAAGTACAAACTCTACATTGGCCTCCCAAGGACCTCAGATATGGGAATTATTCAACAATATACAAAATATTTTAGGAAATAAGAGATGGGAGTGAGAAATCAAGAAGAGATCACACAGAGGTTGAGACTACTCCAGTGAGGTTGGGACAAATAAAGGGGACCAGTATGGACTGATGAACAGGGGTAGATACAGAAGCAGAGCAACATTGAACAGAATGTTAAACTACAGTGGGAAGCCTGGGGAGGGTTGCGGGGGGGATTAAGAGACCAACTGAAGGACTTATATGCATGCAGATAAGATTAACCAATGGACACAAGACACGGGGCGGGGGGGGGGGGGCGGGGGGGGGGGGTCCGGGGAATGTCAAGGGGGGGAAAAAGGAGACATATGTAATACTCTTTGTAATACTTTAAGAAATAAAAATTATTAAAAAAAAAAAAAAAGAAGAAGAGATCACACAGTGACCAGAAAGCCCTCTAGCTTCCCTTTCTTCCAAACTTTGTTTCATAATCTGGTCTTCAAGCCATTGGGAGATACCAGTGGTGACAGGACAGGTGGGGAGGTGCCCCCGGGGGGTGTCAGCCGAACAAGGGGGGCTGTGGGCTGGCAGCTAGGGCAAGGGGCACCTGGGCAGAGGGAGGAAGGGATCCCCCCAGGGGGGTACTCCTGCTTACAGGCATGGTGTTGGGAAGGTAGACAGCAACACGGGATTCAAGCCCCGACTGTGGGCATCTGGGCAGTGGAGGTGCAAATGTGACTGAGGTGCCACTCCAGCCCAGGGAACCCTGCTCTGGCCTCAGCCAGCAGCTCTGCGTGATCACGTGAGAACAGCCCAGCCCCAGAATGAGTCTGCAAGACCAGGCCCTGAAAACACATTCTATTGAAAGAAGTTCCAGAGCCAGCCTCCCTCCGGCCCTGAATATGCCACACTCCAAGCTGGCACTGTGGTTCCAACAACACCCATGCATTTTATTCCTCAAGTATTGACTGTTGATCGGGCGGAGAAATCAGGCCATGCGTTATTGCAACTGAAATATCACGCTTTTGTTTATCATTGTGGCTAATCCCAAATCTCAGGAAGCCACATGGTTGCCCCAAGCATTTGGGGGTGCCTTTTATGGACCTTAGTTTCCTCATTTGCACGTGAAGGGGAGACACTGTTGTTTCTGAGGCGCTGGCGTGGACCAGGGCATGTGCAGACACTACGCAGCTCCCGGAGCTTTAAGAACTTGAGGAAGATTTCAAGCCCTGCTGAGCTTTTTGAAAAGAGAGAAACTTATTGTCCCAGTCCTTCTAGAACAGTGATGGCGAACCTTTTGAGCTCGGTGTGTCAAAATTTTGAAAAGCCCTAACTTAACTCTGGTGCCGTGTCACATATAGAAATATTCATAATTTTTTATTGATATTTGCAACCATACTAAAAAAAAGATTTATATTTTTGATATTTATTTTATGTATTTAAATGCCATTTAACAAAGAAAAATCAACCAAAAAATATGTATAAAATCCTTTAATTCCAAAGTACTGTAAACAACTACATCCGGATACTTAATTATTTTAATGGTCTGTTCTAGGCTTCTAAATTGGTCAAATCTTTCGCTGAACTGTTCAAATAACGAGTTTACTATATTCTGGTACATAAGTATGGACTCCGTTACACTTGTTGTAGTGGCCTTCTCGAAATACTTTTTTATCCGAGGAAAATACTTATAAGTTTTAGTTTCAATATCTCACTTGAAAATTTTAAGTTTGCTTTCAAAAGATTTGATGTATCCAAACATAATGTCAATACTTTTGCCAAAACCTTGTAATTTTAAGTTCAGTTCATTCATATGAACAGAGAGGTCTGTTAAAAACATCAAATTGCTGACCCACTTATGATCATTGATCTGAGGAAAGTTTGCCAGATCCTTATTCTCAATAAATACCGTAATCTCTTCAAAGCACTCCACAAATCGCTCAAGTACTTTACCTCGACTCAGCCATCTCACATTATTGAACATCAATAGTCCACTGTTGAATCAACTTCCTGTAAAAGTGCAGAAAATTCTCACTTGTGAAGGGGTCGAGAAGCTATAAAATTCACAATTTTTGTTACAACTGACATTAAATCATTCAATTCTAAGAATCCCGATTTGGCACACACTTCCTGATGGATAATGCAATGAAAAGGCACAAGTGGATGTCTAATTGCTTCCATAAACAATTTCAGGAATTCCACATTTTTTCCCACCATATTTGGTGCCCCATCTGCTGTGACTGACACAATTTTAGAGATATCGATGTTTAGGTCACTGAATGTTTTTATAACAACCTTACATATTTCGTTTCCTGATGTACTTATTGGCACTGATTCTAGCTTTATCAACTCTTCTCTCATTGTGAGACCATCAGAATATCTAGCAATAATGGCCAACCAAGGATTTGATGTGACATCAGTAGTTTCATCAAGAGAAATCGAAAAATATTTACAACTATTTAAGTCTTTTTTAAATTAATGTTGTACGTTTTTGTTAAGATCTATTATTCTCACCGAAACCGGTTTGGCTCAGTGGATAGAGCGTTGGCCTGCGAACTGAAAGGTCCCAGGTTCGATTCTGGTCAAGGGCACGTATCTGGGTTGCGGGCACATCCCCAGTAGGAGATGTGCAGGAGGCAGCTGATCGATGTTTCTCTCTCAT
Source organism: Myotis yumanensis (assembly GCF_028538775.1). Classification (NCBI taxonomy): domain Eukaryota; kingdom Metazoa; phylum Chordata; class Mammalia; order Chiroptera; family Vespertilionidae; genus Myotis; species Myotis yumanensis. Next base: position 2,095,536 of record NW_027223760.1, read on the forward strand.
CGATGTTTCTAACTCTCTCTCTCCCTTCTTCTCTGTAAAAAATCAATAAAATATATATTTTTTAAAAAAAGATCTATTATTCTGTCTTTGATAGTATTTCTACTGAGTGGTAACTCAGAAATTCTTTTGATAATATCATCTTTATTTTTCATATCATGAAATAGAGCTGGTGCACATCTTAGAAATGTTTCCTTAATAAATTATCCGTCACTGAGGGCTTTTCCATGCTGAGCTATGGAGTGAGCAATACAGTAACTTGCTGATGTTAAATTTGTAGAGCATCTTACAAATTTAATGATGGAATTTGGTTGACTTTGATAGAGGTGTAGCTGCCTAGAAATGTATTCCTTCCTTTCATCGATACTTTTTTTCAAGAGCTGACAATGATTAGTTTCAAAATGTCTCTTTACATTCCACGTTCTGCATACTACCATTTCATAACACAGTACGTACAATGATCTGTTGTTTCTGTCGACAATCCCGTACATCTCGGTCCATATGTCTTGAAAGGGTCGGCTACTGCTACTTCCACTTCCTTTAACATTCAATCTTGCTTTTTTATTTTTTTGATTCTCCGTCACAAGGCTGCAAAATTAAATAAATATAAATCACGGCATTTTTTATAAAAGGTTGATAGGTTTCTTACCTATTAACTTTTTGCAGTGTTGTTGCACTGACTCCTGGTGCAAAACAATTCAAAGATAGTATGTATAACCAACAAATATATGGTGCTGTAATCAATTATCCAGCACGCTGAATGTCTCGTCGAAGACTGTTGCACTGTATATCTTTTTCTTCTAACCCTCCCATTCCTGTCTCCTAACAAACATGGCGATCAAGTGCGTCCGTTTGCCGAATGCACCTGAACGCACGGGAAGCTTACCCGAGGCACATGTTGACAATAAGGAGGCCGTTTCCAGAATTGGGCATTTTGTCACTCGAGTTAAAATAAAATGTCATGAGTAAAGATTAATCTCTTTATAGTGCAATTCTTAACCTTTTTATATTAATGTCAATATTGGAACAATGTATCTTGGATGTTTTCACTATGTATCTTTGCTATACAACACCGATGTACATGTTTACATCCGGTTTTATTTATTTATTTATTTTTTAAAATATATTTTATTGATTTTTTACAGAGAGGAAGAGAGAGAGATAGAGAGTCAGAAACATCGATGAGAGAGAAACATCGACCAGCTGCCTCCTGCACACCTCCCACTGGGGATGTGCCCACAACCCAGGCACATGCCCTTGACCGGAATCGAACCTGGGACCCCCCAGTCCGCAGGCCGACGCTCCATCCACTGAGCCAAACCAGTTTCGGCTACATCCGGTTTTAGAATTGCATTATTGATCATGAGTAACGTGAGTAATAATATTACTCGAGTGATGCCCAACTCTGGCTGTTGCAAGAGACAAATATTTGAATTATGCAACTTTTTGTCTCTGCAATGCATGTCACCCAAAATAAGTTCGCATGTCACCTCTGAATGCATGTCATAGGTTCGCCATCACTGTTCTAGAACAATAGGATTGTGGGACAGAAGGCACCGCCAGCCTTACCCTCTGCCACCATCATCCTGTGAGATGTCCCTTAGGGATGAGCATGTAGCAGGCTGGTGGGCGAGGGGCCCCTCAGACATGCACTGCAGCCGGGGTGGGGTCCCTTCCTGTCCTACGTCGAGGCCAGGAGGGCTGGCCCTGAAAGAGGGCCATGGGCTGTGCTTTCCATGGAACCGCAGGCAGGGAGGACACAGGGCCCAGAGAGAACGTCGGCCAATATGTTGTGCAACCCAAGGATGGCATTTCCACCAGCAGGAAGGGGAGGCGGATCGCTGGCTTCTGAGCAGAGTCTAAACAGCCCGGTCCAAAGGCGTTCACCAGGTGTTCGCTCAGTGTTCCACTTGCCTCCAGCCGCTGGTCCCAGTGCGCACAGTGCTGGTGACAACAGCAGTCTAGGCGTCTATGGCCCCGGAGTCCTCCACGTGGCTGACAGGCGAGGAGAGAGGGAGCCGGAGCCAGTGCTGGAGCTGCGAAGGAGGGTCTTGCGGGTAACAGCACAGCCGGAGGATCTGTGAGATCTTCAAACTCTAACGTTACCCCAAAAAGGGCATTGAGGGTCTTCTCTGGGAAAAGTTGATGATTAAAAAAAAATTGGGATCTAAATTTTGTCCATAAAAAAAATGGCTTGTGCACCTGCACGTCTGCTGAGCGAGGCATGTGTGCCAGCACCTGGGTAGGTGGGAAACGGGCAGTCAGGTGAGAGCTCATGCTGGTGGAAACGTCAGAGTATGAGGGGGACAGGAGGCCGAGGGAGGCACCACCCCCTGCAGGGGAGGCTCTGGGCGACAGCCGGGCACTGAGCTCTGCAGGGAAGTGTGAGCCCCAGAGGGAGGGAAGGGCAGTCCAGTGCAGGGCTGCAGGCGTGGAAGGCAGCTATCATGTCTCACCCGTGACCCAATATTTGTTAATACTTAAAGATAATTTATTTTTGCCCTGGCCAGAGTTGCTCAGTGGTTAGAGTGTTAGCCCACACACAGAAGTATTGCAGGTTAGATTCCTAATCAAGGGCACGTACCTGGGTTGCAGGTTGGATCCCTGGCCCCAGTCGGGGTGCATTTGGGAGGCGACCAATGCATGTGTCTCTCACATCAATGTTTCTCTCTCTCTCTCTCTCTCTCTCTCTCTCTCTTTCTCTCTCTCTCTCTTTCTTTCCCTCCCTCCCTCCCTCTCTCTCTCCCTCCCTTTCACTGTCTCTGGAGGATCAATGGAGAAAATATCCTCAGGTGAGGATTAACAAAAATAATACTAATTTATTTAAAGGAGGAACTGAGGTCTGCATGGTGGAGGTGTGAAGGCGACCACTCAGCCTCTGTTCCTGTGTTGGGGCAATGCCCCACCCCCAGGTGTGCACACAGCCAGGTAAACGAGAGCAGGCAGTCTTCTGGGCTGGGAGGGAGTGGCTGGAGTATATTTGTATCCAGAGATAGTTCTCTTCTCGAGTGGGATCCTGGTGTTCATGTTGTTTGCCTCCCTCTACGTTTCTACCGGGGTTTTGTGTGTCAGGCTGGTGGGCACCTCAGGGCACTGCCCAGCTGGCCCACCCTAGAGGCGGTGCCCAGTGTGCCCCAGCTTTTCTGTGCACAGTTATTTCCCTTTGTAATTACGAAGTATATTGTGGGCAGGTGCTTCGAGACCATGTAATTTGTTTCTAATCAAATACTCACCCACTAATTTGTCATGCACTGGTGGCTCTTGCCTGGCCTGGTGGTTATGTTGGGTGCCAAGCCATGCTTTTGTAACTCCGCAAGTGTCCACATTTATTACTTGTAATGCTACTTGCAAGAGAGCGCTCTTACTAGTTCCCATGTGTTTATTCAATTATTTCTGTATGTCAGTATGAACTCACAGAATCTTATTTTATTCCATGGGTTATAGTCTATTATAATCTAACTAGAGGCCTGGTGCACAAAAATTTGTGCACTCGTGGGGGAGAGGGGGTCCCTCAGCCTGTCCTGTGCCCTCTTGCAGTCTGGGACCCCTCAGGAGATAATGACCTGCTGGCTTAGGCCTGCTTCTGGGTGGCAGAGGGCAGGCCCAATCCCTAGGTGCAGCCCCTGGTAGGGCTCAGAGCAGGGCCGATTGGGGAGTTGGGGCGCTGCCCCCTGTCATGCACAGAGCAGGGTGGATCGGGAGGTTGTGATGCCACCCCTAGTTACGCTCAGGGTACGGCCGATTGGGGGATTGGGGCACCACCCCCTGTCACACTCAAGGCAGGGTCGATAGGGAAGTTGCGGCACCACCCCCTGTCACGCACAGAGCAGGGCCCATCAGGGGGGTTGGGGTTCCGTACCCTGTCACACACAGAGCAGGGCCGATCAGGGGGTTAAGGAGCTCCCCCCTGTCACTCAGAGAGTAGGGCCAATAGGGGAGTTGGGGCACCGCCCCCTGTCACACACAGAGCAGAGCAGATCAGGGGGTTGGGGCGCTGCCCCCTGTCATGCACAGAGCAGGACCCATCAGGGGGAATGGGGCTCCGTACCCTGTCACACACAGAGCAGGGCCGATCAGGGGGTTGGGGAGCTCCCCCTTGTCACTCACAGAACAGGGCAGATCAGGGGGTTGGGGCACCGCCCTCTATCACCCACAGAGCAGGGCCAATCAGGGGGTTGAGGAGCTCTCCTCTGTCACACACAGAGCAGGGCAGATCAGGGGGTTGGGGCACTGCCCCCTGTCATGCACAGAGCAGGGCCCATCAGGGGGAATGGGGCTCTGTACCCTGTCACACACAGAGCAGGGCCGATCAGGGGGTGGGGAGCTCCCCCTTGTCACTCACAGAGCAGGGCCGATCAGGGGGTTGGGGCGCTGCCACTGTCACACTCAGGGCAGGGCCGATGGGGAGGTTATGGCTCTACCCCGTCACACACAGAGCAGGGCCCGTGGGGGCGGGGGGGGGGGGGGGTGGGGAGTTGGGGCGCCGCACCCTGTCACACACAGAGCTGCAGGGCGATCAGGGGGTTGGGGAGCTCCCCCCATCAGGCACAGAGCAGGGCTGATCAGGGGGTTGGGGCGCCTTCCCCTGTCATGAACAGAGCAGGGCGGATAGGGAGGTTGTGGCCCCGTCCCCTGTCACACACAGAACCACAAGGCGATCAGGGGGTTTGGGCGCTGCCCCCGTCACGCTGATCCCGGTGCCGGGAGGCCTCGCGGCTCCGCTGATCCCGGTGCGGGGAGGCATATTACCCTTTTACTATATAGAATAGAAGCCTGGTGCACGGGTGGGGGCCAGCTGGTTTGCCCTGAAGGGTGTCCTGGATCAGGGTGGGGGTCCCGCTTGGGTGCCTGGCCAGTCTGGGTGAGGGACTGAGGGCCGTTTTCAGGCTGGCGGGTGACTGAAGCTCCCAACCGCTCCTTTTTTTCTTTTTTCTTTTATTCTGGGCTAGCTTTAGCTCTGAGGCCTTGGCTGCTGAAAGCAGGTTTCTGGCTTTTGTTTACCTTCTGTATTTGAAACAATGTTGCGGTCCTGCTGGCTGAAGCCTGGCTGACTAAAGCAGGTTTCTGGGGGTTTGTTTAGCTTCTATATTTGTAACAATGTTTCTTAAAGTTGCAGCTCAGAGGCTGGCAAGGTAGTCGGGGAAGCTTGGCTTCCTCCATCACTGAAGCAAGCAAGCCTCCCTGTTCGCGTCAGCTGCCTGGCTGCAGGCCGCCATCTTGGCTGGCAGTTAATTTGCATATCTCCCTGATTAGCCAATGGGAAGGGTAGAGGCTGTACGGCTAATTACCATGTTTCTCTTTTATTAGATAGGACTAGAGGCCCAGTGCACAAAAATTTATGCACTGGAGGGGGGCGGTCCCTCAGCCCAGCCTGCCCCCTATCACATACTGGGAGCCCTCAGGGGATGTCTTACTCCCTGCTCCCTGCTCCCCTTGGGGAGCGGGCCTAAGCCACAGTCTGGCCTCCCTTTGTGGGAGGCGACTGGGCTGATCAGGGGAAGGCACCAGCCCCATCACCCCGCTGTTGCAGCCACTGCCAGTCACCGCAGCCACCAAGGTGTTTTCATCAACACGGACTCCAGTTCCTTCACCATGAAAAAATGGCAACTTTCTTTAGGCATTTTCAAGATGTATCTTTCATAGGATATGACATTTCTTTCTTTCTTTCTTTTTTATCCTCACCTGAGGATATGTTTCCATTGATTTTTAGAGAATGTGGAAGAGAAAGGGAAAGACAGAGAGAAACATCAAAGTGAGAGGAACACTTTGATTGGTTGCCTCCTGCATGAGCCCTGACCTGGGCCCGAGCCAGGGAAGAGCCAGCAACCTAGGTACATGCCCTTAGTCAGAATTGAACCCAGACCCTGCAGTGAGCAGGCTGAGGCATTATCCACTGACCAAAACCGGTTAGGGCAGGATATGACATTTCTTAGCCCTCCAGCAGCAGACCTTCCTTTTTCTCTCCAGGAGTGAGGTGGAAAAACCCTAGATCACCTTGTTGAATTCTTATTACCCAAGTTACTAAGAATATTACCAGTGGCATACAGGGAGCTTAGCCAATGAGCAGTCAGAAAAGGTGTTTCCTCTGTAGTTCACACCAATTGCCGGCTCGGCCCCTGCCCAGGCCTAACGCCTCTGGCCGAGGCATTAGGCCTGGGCAGGGGATCTCTCAGCTCTGATTGCAGGCTCCGATCGCCACTGGGCACCTACGTGTGGGGCGCGGCTACAGTGTTTTGGCCAGGTTCAAGCCTCGGACTAATGAAAGGACAGGGTACTCTCATTGCCATCTGCAAGTCCCAGCTGGAAGGGCAGGGCCCTCCCAGCACAATCATAGCCAATGGCTGTGGTTGTAAGCTTGAACCTATGGTCCAAACACGTAGCCCCACATGCCTTGTGATAGAGTTCAGGTGCATGTAGTTAAGTGAGGTTGGAACTCACGAGGATGCTGTAAACAACGTGATCATGCCCCTACTTTGCCTCGTGGCATCTGCTATAAAATAAAGACACGGCTTGTGGGCACTGGCGCTGTCTCCTAATCAGGGAGCAGCATCCCACCGAGACCCAGCTTTCATTCTCTTCTCTGTCTTTTCTCAATCCTTTCACCTCCCCACTCAGGGTCACTGAACCAGGCTGAGCTGGCATGGCACATAAGGCATCCTGGGGCTGAGTATGCCATGGCCATGCCAGTTTCCCACACCTATGTATGCAAATTAACCGCCATCTTTGTTTGGTTAATTTGCATGTTTGTCTATTATTAGGTAAGACTAGAGGCTCGGTGCACAAAAATTTGTGCACTCGGGGGGCATCCCTCAGCCCAGCCTGCCCACTCTAACAGTCTGGGAGCCCTCACAGGATGTCCTACTGATGTCCCTGTGGGGAGCGGGCCTAAGCCACAGTCTGGCCTCCCTCTGTGGAAGGCAACTGGCTGATCAGGTATATAGATACTTTCTGAAGGCAGCACAGACTCCTTCCTTATTTCTTTCCTCTGTGGTTGGAGAATAGGGGACTAAAAGGTGGAGACAGAACTGTGGCCAGGCCTGGGGCTCTTGTAGGCAGCAGAAAGAAGTAGAGGGCTGGGGAAAGTCTAGACACAGTTTTCTTCAATTGTCCTCCCTTCCTCCAGGCTCTGTTCTTTCCTTGTCGTGGTGGACGCTTGGGCCTCAGACTGACAGGAGCCCAGTGACGGTGGAGTTCAGCCCCCTCACTTCTCAGCAGAACATACAACCGCCTCACATTCCCAGTGGAGCTGTTTTCAAGTGGCTAAAGTGCTGGCAATTCATGCCTCCCGGCCTTTCCCCTCTCAGGTTTCCTCCTTGGGTCAGTTGCAAACTTCACCAAGACACTGAAGCAACTCTGCCCTAGTAGTTCTGCACCGGCCCCTGCCTGGGCCCAGCCAGGCACTCTTCCTTGAGGTGTCTGGGTCCACAGTCTGAGCTCAGGGAGGTCACCCAGAGCCCGTGCCCCCAGACAGGTGGGGCAGGGGGGCTAGCTTGAAGAGCTGGAGGAAGATGGCAGAGTAAGAGTTGGTATGAACCAGTGCCTGCTTAGCCAGACTTCCTAAGCTCCCCACTGGGCCCAGGCTAGGCCCCTTCCCCACACCAGGAGTATCCCAGCTGAGGTCCCCTCCCTGCACCCAGCGTTCTCCTCCCTGTTCTACCACTGGGGGAAGGGAGCAGCTCACCTGCTCTGGACCCTGCCAACCTGGCAGGGTGAGGCACAGGTGGTGCAGCCTAGGGTGCTGGTGGCTGCAAGCCTTCTCCCCCTCCCTGAAGTGTGGGGCAGGGTTGCAGCAGCTCACAGCTGCCCCTGGGCACCATGCATGGAGACACCACTCTCCACTGAGCCACTGTCCGCCCAGGACCTGTGGGGGTTGGGATGGCCTAGGGCTCCCACTGGCCCCACTGAAGCCAGACTTGGCTTGGCCAGCCACCCCCACCACCCGAGGGCTACACATGCCCCACGGGCCTCATTGCCCTCATGAATCGCCATGGTCTGGCCGTCCCATCCCAGGAAGTGGCCATCCTGATTGCCATGGCTCACTCCCCGGTGCAGTTGGGCGTGCCCAGCAAGCATGTAGGCAGGAGCTGGGCCTCTGAGGGGAAGGAGGAGGGATGCGCGGGCCAGGGCAGAAGTGGGGAACTTGGCAGTGTAAACAGAGCCCCCCCCATGTTGGCCCCTGGTGCTGCATTCCCGAACCCCTGGGTGCCCCTGCCAAGCACTGTGCTCTTGGGCCTGGGGTGGGGGTGAGGGACCTGGAGCTGCGGCCTGAAGGCAGCCCTTGCTGGCTTGGAATCTCAGTGGTTGATCAGGGAGGGATGCGGGGTGCCAAATTCCGCCTCTCTCTCTCTCTCTCTCTCTCTCAGAGGGCCCCGTGTTCCTGGCGGGCAAGTGGGGGCTCAGGCAAAGGCAAGCAATGCCAATCGCCTTACCTGAGCCCCCGTCATCCCCAGGTCGCACACGGGAGTGGGCCCCGTGTCTCTGGTGGGTGGGCGGGGCCTCAGGCGAGGCGATCAGCATCGCTTGCCTTCGCCTGAGCCCCTGCCCGCCCCCGGGTCGCACACGGGAGCCTGGATGGCAGCTCGCACTGTCCCACCCTGCCTGCAGTATGCAAATTAGCCACCATCTTTGTTGGGGGTTAATTTGCATATCACTCTGATCAGCCAATGGCGGGCATAGCGAAGGTACAGTCAATTACCATGTTTGTCTATTATTAGTATAGATTGTCACAGATTTGGCCATTGTGTGAGAATAAGCAAGTCATCTTTTCTGTCAATGAATGGTTTAGACAGCTGCCATGTTGGCTGCCATCTTGAAACAACAAAGGCCAACCCCGCCCTTGAACTAGCCAATCTCGAAAGACTGTGCACCTGAGCTCCAATCAAGAACAAGGGACAGAATAAACAAGTGGGACTACATCAAAATAAAAAGCTTCTGCACAGCAAAAGAAACCATCAACAAAACAACAAGAAAGCCCACTGCATGAGAGAACATATTTGCCAATGTTATCACCGATAAGGGTTTAATCTCCAACATTTATAGGGAACTCATACAACTTAACAAAAGGAAGATAAACAATCCAATCAAAAAATGGGCAAAGGACCTAAATAGACACCTTTCAAAAGAGGACATTCAGAAAGCCAAGAGACATATGAAAACATGCTCAAAGTCACTAATCATCTGAGAGATGCAAATCAAAACAAGGTACCATGAGGTACCATCTCACACCTGTCAGAATGGCTATCATCAACAAATGACAAGTGCTGGAGAGGATGTGGAGAAAAAGGAACACTCGTGCACTGCTGGTGGGAATGCAGACTGGTGCAGCCACTATGGAAGACAGTATGGAGTTTCCTCAAAAAACTAAAAATGGAACTCCCATTTGACCCTGTGATCTCACTTCTAGGAATATATCCCAAGAAACCAGAAACACCAATCAGAAAGAATATATGCACCCACATGTTCATAGCAGCACAATTCACCGTAGCTAAGATCTGGAAACAGCCTAAGTGCCCATTAGTAGATGAATGGATTAGAAAACTGTGGTACATCTACAAGATGGAATACTATGCTGCTGTAAAAAAGAAGGAATTCTTACCATTTGCAACAGCATGGATGGAACTGGAGAGCATTATGCTAAGTGAAATAAGCCAGTTAATGAAGGAAAAATACCACATGATCTCACTCATTTATGGATAATAAAGACCATTATAAACTTATGAACAAAAATAGATACAGAGGCATAGCTGCTTTGAACAAACTGTCAAACTACAGCGGGAAGGCTGGGGACGGTTGGGGCGGGCGGGGGGGAGGCGGGGGTAAGAGATCAACCGAAGGACTTGTATGCATGCATATAAGCATAACCAATGGACACAAGACACTGGGGGTAGGGGAGGCCAGGGGAAGGTCAAGAGGGGGGAAAAAGGAGACAAATGTACTACTCTTTGTAATATTTTACCAAGACTGAAAGATCAAATGAGAAAGTACTCTGGGCCAGACCCTGAGGACCTGTTGGGCCAAGAAATATTATAAGTTACATTTTGTCACCAATAGTTGGCCTGACATTTCAAGAAAACTGCAAAGGTAGAGAACTGGAAGAAGTGCAGAAAAACTGTTAAAAGGGGCTCAGAAGATCTATGTACATAAAAATAAGAAAGGCAAAAACAGAAAACTGGAACATTAACTGTTAGACAAGTTTTAATTTGCCTGCTCTTAGTTTTTATTACAGAAGGTCTCTTGTACTTTGTTGAAGGTGTATTTTCTTGAAAGTAAAAGTGCATTTAAAGTGTGTTCATAAATGTTAATCTAAGAAATGCTGGCTGTTTACTTTTTGGTAATTATTGAAAAAGTGAGATTTTTAAGAGTGAAGAATTCTAATACATTTTAAAGAAAAAAAAGAAAAAGTCCGTACAAGTTGCTGAAGGTAAAGAATATTAGAGTGGAAATACTTAATGGAAGGTCTAAGGCAGTGGTCGGCAAACTCACTAGTCAACAGAGCCAAATATCAACAGTACAACGATTGAAATTTCTTTTGAGAGCCAAATTTTTTAAACTTAAACTATATAGGTAAGTACATTCAACTTCAAATTCAACTTTAAATTCACGGTTTTCGTCTTCCGTTTTTTTTTTTTTGCTTCTTCTTTGTAGTCATCTCAAACAGGGCACCTAAAAAATGTTTCATTTTATTTATTTATTATTCTTTTTTATATATTTTATTGATTTTTCACAGAGAGGAAGGGAGAGAGATAGAGTTAGAAACATCGATGAGAGAGAAACATCGATCAGCTGCCTCTTGCACATCCCCCACCGGGGATGTGCCTGCAACCCAGGTACATGCCCTTGACTGGAATCAAACCTGGGACCTCTCAGTCCGCAGGCTGACACTCTATCCACCGAGCCAAACCGGTTTCGGCAATGTTTCATTTTATAATAATAAAGCCACCAACACAAAAGAATTACAATTCTTAAATTGATGACAAAAATACCTCTAGGATTTGCATCCGGTTGGAAAAATACAGGTAACTTTATGCTTCGAGTAGGTACTTTTGTCAACATGCGCGTCTGCACATGGTATTTTGTGGAAGAGCCACACTCAAGGGGCCAAAGAGCCGCATGTGGCTCGTGAGCCGCAGTTTGCTGACCACGGCCCTAGGCCACTGCCACCACCATGCAAATAGAAGTAGGATATAAGGGAACAAATGCATGGGTGGAATGGTTTAACTATCCTCTACGCAGCCTAAATAAAAGCGACCGCTACACTTGCTCAGCAGGAAGGCTAGAGGTCCAAGTGGTCCCATTTCCACTCGGATGGATCTCAGACAGTAACGGGATGGAAGGTGTGCCTGCCTTGTCCCAGGAGGAAACAGCCTGGGAAATGCTTCCTGTAAGACTCTGCCCTGTTGCTCCCATTCAACAGAGGTAAAGAGCAAGAACCCCCCAAAACTATCCGTGCCCGTCCCCCGACGTAAACTACACCTCCTGCCTCTCAAGGGGGGGAACAGTGCTCGGAGTTTATGAGAAATTTATCCGATGCATAAATGGCCGAGCATCCTCAGAAGCCCATCGTGCTGCACTGTGGTACCCGTGCTGATGTCTGGTGGTGTCATGGGGACCCTGACTTGGGCCTTGCCCAGCAGTTGGAGTGGACAGTGTGCTCTGATACAATGGCTATCCCTTTCACGTTGGCACATCCTAAACCTTTTTCAATGGACAGACAGACTAGGAAGAGGAGAGAGGGTCCAGGGGGCTCCTTTGGTCCCCATATACACTCAGATCCCATTGGGGTTCCAGGAGGGGCGCCAAGGAGTTTAAGGCTAGCAGTCAGATTGCCGCCGGGTTTGAGTCTGTCCTGTGCTGGTGGCCACTGTGAACAAGAATGTGGTGGGTTGTATTTACTATCACCAGCAAAGGCTTGTTAACTACACTAGAGACGCAGCTAAAGGGAGAGTGAGCAGCTAGAGGCCAGCAGCAGGCTGCCTGGGAGAACAGGTTGGCCTTGGATCTGATTCTGGCAGAAGGAGGAGGAAGGTGTGTCATGTTGGAGCCAGTGCTGCTCATCTGTCCCTGACAACACGGCACACGGACGTCGCTGAGCCTAAGGCACCGGCAGCTTTAGTGACGAGTGAGCGGGAGCCTGGGGCCGAGGCTCCTTCTCCGATTCCCTGGAGCGATGGTTGGGAAGGGAAAGGAGCGCTGGTGCCCACGTCACCCCTTTGATTGGGAGCTGCAGTGATGGGTGTCGCAGCATCCCATGTGTGGGGGTCTTATCCAAGGGCTAGTCGGAACCGCATGGACCCAACCGCAGTCAGCCTCCTGGACACTGCAGAGCAGGAAAGTCAATGGATGTCAGCCGAGTTCGAAGACAGAGTTTGAATAAAGAAAAGGGGGGAACTGTGAGAATAAACTAGTCATCTTTTCTGTCAGAGAAAGTGTGGACAGCCGCCATGTTGGACCGGTGACTTGGCAGCCACCTCGTTGGTCGCCATCTTGAAGCAGCAAAGGCCAACCCCTCCCTTTGAACTAGCCAATCGGGAAAGACTGTGCGCCTGAGCGCCAATCAAGAGCAAAGGACAGGTCACGTGTGTCAGGGCTTATAAAGGTGCATGCCTTCCAGACCAAGAAGGAAAGATGTCTGCTTGCTGCCGGGCTCCCAAGTACATTTCGTGTTTCACCAGGACCCCTGACTCGGGGGCTCGCCTTATTTCTAACAATTGGAAAGCATTTCCAGTGGGATATGGTATCCATCTGCCTTTAGCGTTGATGTATGTTATGGAGCTAATGTTTGTGTCTCCCCCCCCCCCCCCCAACCCATATGTGGACCCCTCCCCCATGGGATGCTGAGAGCAGAGGCCTGAGGAGGTGCGGAGGCTGTGGGAGGCCCTGAGCGCGGAGTCGCCCAGTGGGATTGATGCTCTACAGGCGAGGCACCAGCGCTCTCAGGCGTGTGAAACAGGAAGGGAGCCGTCTGCAGGCCAGAGTGTCCTCACCCAGAACCCATCTGTCCCTGGCCAGTGTGGCTCAGTTCCTTGAACGGAGCCCCATGCACCCAGAGTTCACGGATTCGATTGCCGGTCAGGGCACATGAGGGCTTGGTTCCCATGGGGGACGTGGAGGAGGCAGCCTGATGTTTCTCTCTCTCTCCTTCCCTCCTTCCCTCCCTCTCTCCCTTTCTCTCTCTCTCTCTCACTTTCTCTCTCTCTCTCTCAAACCAATAAAAACATATTTAAAAAACAAAGAAGAACCGATTCTGCCTGCACCGAACTTGCAGGCCTGTGAGCAGGCAGTGCCTGCTGTGTGAGCCGCCGGGCCCACGGCAGGCAAACACTGTTCCAGAACCACTGGGCACGTGCTCTTCCTGCCACCGGCATGGCTTCCTGTTGTCTGTTTGTGATACAGCCACTCCGCTGTGTGTGTGTGGTTCATTGGGGTTCTCCTTCCCATGTTTACTGATTGACTGACGTGAAACACTAACTTGGTTCTAAAGTCAGAGCCAAACGAGGGTGGGTCCTCCGCTCCGGGACCCCGCCCTCACTGCCCTACCTCCCACCGCTCCACCCACAGGTGACCATCGCATCCGGTTTCATTTCTCCTTCCCGAGTTTCCTTTTTGTTTGTTGGGGTCTTTGCACACATGAGCAGGTCACTCGCATGTTTTCTTTTTCTCCTGTTTCCTGAGGGAAAGGACTCCAAAGCGTGCGCACACGGTTGCTCGTTCTCTAGCTTGCAGGGCCCCGTGCCGTGTTGCATCTGGAGCCGTGGGCGTGCATTCTCCCTCCTCGGGAACGTGGTTGCCGTGGGTCTGCCCCTTCTCCTGCTCTTGACCTTGGACACTCCCTCCGCCGTGGGTGTTGTGGGCTCAGGGCTCATGTCAGGAGCACAGAGAGCCCTTCCAGCCTCAGACGCTGTCGCAGGCTTGTCCCTGGCTGGGCCTTTCCACCCTCATTCTCCACAGCGCAGAGGAAGGACTCCAGAACGAGTCCTGTCAGCTCAGGAGCCCTCCCACAGAATGAGGGAACAGATGGTTATGAGGCGGGGATGCCCTCACCCTCAGCCCGATCTGGACACACGGGCGCAGGGTCCCACGCTGTGCACGTAGCACTTGGCGGCAGCCACGGGCCCTACTTATGAAACCAGTAGCTGGAGATGAAGTCTTCTGTGGAGGGCAGAGGGAGAGGCTACTGGGATTGCAGCAGGCACTTCAGGGTGTCCCTCAGCGATGCCCATGCCCTGGGGTGGCGCTGAGAGCAGAGGGAGGCAGGCAGCGGGCTCAGTATAGGGAGGCACTCCTGGCACCTGGATGCTTACGGAGCTTAAACAGCCCCACCTGAAGGTCGGGGCTGGTGTCTGGGCTCCATAGTGATATTAGGGTGCAAAGATGAGCAGGGGAGCCCCAGGGTCTGCTCCCTGGCTTGAAGGAAGCCAGTTGCCAGCTCACCTAGCGCAGGGAGTGGTGCAAACTGCAGTCTCCCTGGAAAGGCCCAGCCCACAGGCTGGAGAGGGGGGTCAGCCTCCCTGCCTGCCCCGAGCATCGAGCATCGCAGCAGAGAGGGAGGGAGGATCAGCAGGCCTCAGGCCTCCGCTGTGGGGTAAGTAACAATGTATAAAAACGAATCCTCTTTAAATAAGTCCTACTTGTTTTTATTGAACCTAATTGTAGATTTTTTTTGGTCTAAGATGAGAAAATAAGATCTTTTTATTTTTGTTTTAAAGAAATGGACGTTTGAAACACACGGAAGGCTGTGAAGTAGCCAGGTGCACTTGCCCTTCCTGTGACCAGCCTTCGGGTGTCCTTCCTCTCTGCCTCCTGTCCTCAGGTTAGGTGGGTGGTAGCAGGTCTATTCTCTGGGACTGTGGAGAGTATTAAAGGGATTCATGCTTTTAGATGTGCTTGCGTTGGGTAAGGGTTGATCAGTGCCAGCAGCTTGATTACTCACATTACTATCAGTCACCACCACCACCACCATCACCAGCATCATCATCACCACAACCACCATCAGCATCAGCATCAGCATCATCACTTCCATCAGCAACTCTACCACATCACCTTCATAACCACCACCACCATCACCACCACCATCATCACCATCACCACCACCATCACTATCACCACCATCACCACCACCATCACCACCATCACCACCTTCATCACCACCACCATCACCAGCATCATCATCTCCACCACCACCATCAGCATCAGCATCACTTTCATCAGCAACTCTACCACATCACCATCATCACGACCACTACCATTAGCATCACCACACCACCACCACCATCACCACCATCACCACCATCACCATCACCACCACCACCACCATCACCACCACCACCACCACCACCACCACCACCGTCAACACTACCACCGCCTCAACCTTCCAGCTATTCCTAGCAGAATGTGCACACTCTGAATTAGTCTGACTGCAAATAACAGTAAAGTCCAACAGCTGGTTAGTACCAGGTGATGATCAGAATCCAGCTCCTAACTCACATGCTCTTTCCATGGTACCAGTGATTCACTTGGGCTGGGCTTATTGAAAATTCACACTCGTGGGTCCTCCTGTTAGTCTATTTCAGTAGGTTTCCTGGGGAGCCCAGGAATCTCAGCTTTAGAAGCATGATGAGTGATTATACCACAGGAATTCCTTCAGCTTACATTTTCAAAACTATTGTACCAGCCTGGGCCTGGAGGGGGAGGGCACGGGTAAGACCCAGAACCTTGTGCCCAGCTCCCCTAGACCAGATGCAACAGAAAGCCTGTCATTCTAATTTGTAGAAAATAGATAAGAAATGAACTCACCCACCATTCATTTACCCAACATTCCATAAGTACCTGCTCATACCTGCCAGTGGCTGCTATTCCAGTTATGAGTTTAGTGGAGAAAAGGTGAAGATCCGCCCTGGCCAGGTGGCTCAGTTGGTCGGAGCGTCATCCTGTGCACCAAAAGGTTGCAGGTTTGATTCCTAATCAGGGCACATTTCTAGGTTTCGGGTTCAATCCCTGGTCAGGGCACATTCTGGAGGCAACCCATCGATATTTCTTTCTCACATTGATCTCTCTCTCTCTCTCTCTCTCTCTCTCTCTCCCTTCCTCTCCCTCTAAAATCAATGAAACATACTCTTGGGTGAGGATTAATAAAAGAAAGAAAGGAGGAAAAGGTGAAGATCCTTGCCCTTAAGGAGTTATAGTCTAGCTGGGAGAAACCGAAAAATTAACTAAATAGCACATTCGGTGCTGAAAGTGCCACAAGTGGGAGAAAAAGGGAGGGAAGGGTGACAGAGAGAGTGGCTGCAGCAGAGACTCCCAGGAGGGGAGGGCCTGGTCACGGATGTCCGTTGGAAGACACTCAGGCAGAAGGGAGAGTTGGTGCAAAGGCCCAGAGGCAGGACGGTGCCTGCAGGTGGGAGGAGCAGCAGCGTCATCTACATGGTTGGAGCAGCTGTGCTGTGGACCACAGAGTGGGAAAGGAGGCCTGGGAGGTAAGGACTCTTTCAATTTGTATTTATATACAAAAATATATTTCCCAAATAGTTGAACAGACTCTTTTCGTACCGTTGAATGTTTCCTGCACTAAAGTATTGGGTGGCCACGCTCACTAGAGTTGTTTTCAGTTATGGGTCACTCACTGCGTGTAAGTGGGTGATAAAGTCAGCTCAGTGGGTCATGACCAGCATTTAAAACAATGGAAGTGCGGAACAGAGTAAAATCTATTGGAGCGCATTGCACCCGCTCAGGTGCTGTTTCATGGAAACTGTTGCTTCCCATGTGTAACAGAAAATGAATGGAACAAAGGCCTCAGTCAAAAGTGAGCTTCGAATCTTGACTCAAACCTCTGCTCAGGCTACTGAATGAAATTAATTAGTGACCGAAATGGCTCTGTGTCCAAAACTCCACAGGCAGCTTCAGGCATCACCTGGGCGGCAGGCACTCAACAAAGGGACAGGAAGCCTATCCCTGCTGGAGGTGAGAGGCCCATTGGTGCTGATGGCACGGAGGGGAAGGGTGCCACCTGCAGGCTGCCTGGCTTAGGTCACCGGGCAACCCCGACTGTTTTCTTACAAGCCACCCTTCCTTCCCTTTTTCTCCCACTTGTGGCACTTTCAGCACCGAATGTGCTATTTAGTTCATTGTTGTTTATTTTTCTGTCATTTGAAGCCAAGTGGGCTTCATTGGGTGGTATAAGGATCCATAATGTGACAAAAATAAATGGACCTTAAAACAATTGCTACCCAAATGGAAAATAGGCTATGTTAAAAAAATCAATGCCTAGGAAGTATGAAACTTTGTTTTTATAGTGGTAAAATATACAAACCATAAAATTTCCATTTCAACTATTTTTAAAAATATATATTTTTATTGATTTCAGAGAGGAAGGGAGAGAGAGAGAGAGAGAGAAACATTAATGATGAGAAAGAATCATTGATCGGCTGCCTCCTGCACGCCCCATCCTGGGGATTGAGTTGCAACCCGGGCATGTGTGCTGACTGGAAATCGAACTATGACCTCTTGGTTCATAGGTCGATGCTCAACCACTGAGCCACGCCGGCCGGACTCAACCATTTTTAAATGTAGGATCCAGCAGCATTCACATTGCTGTGCAACCATCATCACCACCCACCTCCAGAACCTTTTCATCTTCCCAACAATCACGAAACCTGGTCCATGAAATGAAAAGGCATAATTCATGGTTTTTAGTGTATGACTCTTGAGTTCTGACAAACACATAGTTATATCCTCAGCATGTCAATCACAATGTGGAATCATTTCAAATCCCTCCCAGTTCCTCCCCCAGGCCCAGCCCTGGCACCCCCTGATGCGCTGTCCTGCCTTTATTCTGCCTTTTCTAGGGTGTCGTGTGAACGGAATCACAGCAGTGGACTCGTGCACTGTGGCGTCTCCTACGTCGGGCTTTTCTGCACCGCGCAGTGCGTTTGAGGCTCAGTTGCGTGGCTGGGTGGCTCCGTGCACAGTGGATTTCACAATAGAGATGAACCCCAGTTTCGTTTTGCACTCAAGGCCAAGTTGGGCTGTGTCCAGTTGTTGAAGATTAGGAGTAAATTGTGATGCACAATCACATACATGGTCTGGGGTGAACATATGTGTTCGTCTTCCTTGGGTCAGTAGAGAAGTAGCTGGGTGATGGGGGAGCATATGTGTAACTGCAGGCACTGCCACACTGGCTCCCTGAAGGACTGGCCACTTCTCATCTGCAACAGCGGAATGAGAGAGGCCGGTGCTCTGAGTCCTCACCGGTGCTTGGTGTTGTGGTATTAAAGACATTTTTAAAAAATTTATTGATGAGAGAGAGAGTGAGAGAGAGAGAGAGGTTTGTTGTTCCACTTATTATGCATTCATTGGTTGATTCTTGTATGTGCCCTGACCGGGGATCAAACCCACAACCTTGGATCATCAGGACGACGCTCTAACCAGTTGAACTGCCTGGCAGGGCCTTCAGAATGTTTCCCCATCTAACAGACATGTAGTGGCATTTCCTATGGACGCGTTGCATCTCCCGAACATGACTGAGGACGGTGAGCATTGCTTCATGTGGTGATCTGCCACCCATATATCTTGGTGCAAACCTTTTGTCTATTTTTAATTTGGGCTGTTTGTTTCTTAGTTCTTAGTACCTGTGTGCTTGCGAATATTTTCTCCCACCCTTTCCGTTCCTGGTCCTCAGTACCTTTCAAAGAGCAGTCTCTGATTCTGATGGAGCCTGGTTACCGTTTTTGGTTGGGAGGTTGTGGTTTTGGTGTCCTAAGTAATCGTGGCCTGATCTAAAGTCACAGATTTTCTTCTGTTTTCTTCTAGATGTTTTCTGATTTCAGGTTTTA
This sequence comes from Myotis yumanensis, assembly GCF_028538775.1. NCBI lineage: Eukaryota > Metazoa > Chordata > Mammalia > Chiroptera > Vespertilionidae > Myotis > Myotis yumanensis. Next base: position 2,114,360 of record NW_027223760.1, read on the forward strand.
CATTTAAGTGTATTATCCACATTGAGTTGATATTTTTTATGGTGCAATTTATGGGTCAAGGTTCGTTTTTTTATTAAAATATTTTTCTGATACGAGAAGTAATGCATACTCATGTAGGAAACTTGAAATAGAGAAAAGAATAAGATTGCCTGCAACGCAGACATAGTCACTTTCAACTTAATGTATTTCCTTCATGAAGAGGGGTGGGCAAAAGTAGGTTTACAGTTGTAATCACCTAATACAATCTATATATACAAAAGCCTAAGCGACCGACTGTCCAAAGTAGCTATGACGTGCAATAACCACCAGGGGGCAGACACTCAATGCAGGAGCTGCCGAGCTCCGGTGATTTGGCAGCTGCGGTTCTTGGGTGACGCACCCAGAACCAGAGAGGAGGGAGCCCAATTCCAGGGTGTGTCACCCGAGAACCATCCTCTCACAATCCAGGACCCCTAGGGGGATGTTGGAGAGCCAGTTTCAGACTGATCCCTGCAGGCCAGGCCGAAGGACCCCACCGGTGCATGAACCCATGCACCAGGCCTCTAGTAAATTCTATATAATAAAAGCCTAATATGCTAAGTGTGTGGTAGTTCAGTCAGCCATTCAACCAATCAAAGTGTAATATGCTAATGATATGCTAAGGCTGCTCAACCACTCGCTATGATGTACACTGACCACTAGGGGGCAGACGCTCCAACCGATAGGTTAGCTTGCTGCTGGGTCCAGCCGATTGGGACTGAGACAGGCTGGACATGCCCTGGAGCCTCCCGTGGTCCCTCCCCGGCTGGCCAACCTCTCGCATCCCTCCCCGGCCCCGATCCTGCACCAGTGGGGTCCCTTTGCCTGGCCTGGACCCTGTCGCAATCCAGGTTGAGGGAACGCCCCCACCGAGTGCACAAATTTCGTGCACCGGGCCTCTAGTAATATTATAAGAATAAATGCTGTGTTTCACATACTCACATACCATTTCATTGTAAGCACTTACTTGTACACGCTTAGTTAATATATTCCTTTTTTTAAAAAGTCTCTTTTAAGAATTTTCCTTATTACTGAAATAAACATGCATTGGGTCCGAGCTCCTCCACTAGGGATGGGACCTCTTTGGACACTGAAAACTGGAAAAAAAAACATGAGCAGCCACAGGTAGATGGGACATGTTTTATTGCAGACAAAGCAGCCAGCCACCAGCTGTTCAGCAGTGCATTTTATACTGATTCAAACAAAAGAGGCTTCTTGCCCGGTAGTGACATCAGTGTGACATAAACTAGTTACCTAACTGGGTTATTATATAAAGGTGCGCTGCAGTGTGTACAGTAAAACTGCAGTGTCATTGCCTTTGTGAGTGAGGATGGCAAATGGGCTTTAACATCCGGCATACTCCTGTGAGAGCCCCCACAACTGCTTAGTGCATAAAACTAACAAATATAAGGCAGCAAAAGAATCCCACGAAAAATGTCCTTAATCACACTATTTAGAGACAATACACCTGCCTCCTTTCAGGTGCTTATCTTAAAGGCATGTCTAGGCATTATTTTATTGACAAACTAGAGGCCTGGTACACGAATTCATGCACGGGTGGGGTCCCTCGGCCTGGCCGGCAATCAGGGCTGATCAAGGCTGTTGGAGGTTGGCTGTGGGAGTACACTGACCACCACGGGGCAGCTCCTGCATTGAGCGTCTGCCCCCTGGTGGTCAGTGCGTGTCATAGTGATCGGTTGTTCGGTTGTTTGGTAGCTTAAGCTTTTATATATATAGATTATATATAACTCTATGACAATTTTATAACATAGTTAACTATTCTGATGGTGATATTTAAAATGTGTCCTGCCCTAACTGGTTTGGCTCAGTGGATAGAGTGTCAGCCTGCAGACTGAAGGGTCCTAGGTTCGATTCCGGTCAAGGGCATGTACCTTGGTTGCGGGCACATCCCCAGTAGGCAGCTGATTGATATTTCTCTTTCATCGATGTTTCTAACTCTCTATTCCTCTCCCTTCCTCTCTGTAAAAAAATCAATAAAATGTGTCCTATGGCCCAGGGTATGGCTCAGTGATGGAGTGTTGACCTATGAACCAGGAGGTCAAGGTTCAATTCCCTGTCAGGACACATGCCCAGGTTGCAGGCTCGATCCCCAGTGGGGAGTGCAGGAGGCAACTGATCAATGATCCTCATCACTGATGTTTCTCTCTTTTTCTCTCCCTCTCTATTCCTCTCTGAAATAAATAAAAATATATTTAAAAAAAACTTGTCCTGTGTTTTTCTGTTCTGTATATTGCTGGAATAAGCAACCTCACCCATGTGTCCTTGGACTTAGGATTTTTTCTTGGCTCGGAGTCCCAAGAGGGTCACTCATAAGTCAAAGGCTACGGGCATGTTCATTGCTCTTGAGTCACTGCTACAACCCCTCCCTCAGAAAGGTTGAATTGACTTATCTTCTCCCACACAGAACTTGTGATTAGTACATTTTTTTATGTGTGATAATTTGATTGGGGAATCACGACATCTCAGTTTAGGCTTTCATTTGTATCTGATTGTTATTGAGGTCAAACATGTTTTCCAAGGTGATTCTCCTTGGTCATGACCTCTTTTGTGATTTGTCTGTGATTTCTCTTACCTGCAAGGTAGTATCTCTATTAGCTGGCATCCTAAGGCGTCCTCACCTTTAGAAAGAAAACATCACAATGCCCTGTCAGCCTGACATCGTCTCCTGCTTAGTCTAACATGCAGAAGAGAGAAGGAAATGTATTTCTATCAATCTCTGTGTTGTTGGCCTCTTGATTTCTTGAAAAATAAGAAAAACAAAGTAGAATTTTTGACCTTTGAATTCTCAATTACCAGGCCAAGCTCTCAAGACAATTAAGACATAAATATTCTTCATATGGGATCTTGTCCTTCTTTGTCCATGATTGATACCTTGTGCTGAAGGAGCATGGTGATGTACAAAAGAATCTTCTTTAAAAAAGCAAGCGTTAATAAAAGATGGGTTGTCAAATACGTCCAGAAAGAAAACAACAAAGAGAGAACATAATTTGCCTTTCTCAGGTGTCCTAACAAGACTGTGGTGGGCACCAGCACCCCTGGGTCTCCTCTCGGTGGCTGTCACATGGGAGCCTTGGGGTGGCACCCACAGGCGGCCGTCAGCACTGTGTGTGGACAGCTCCCCAGGTAGGGACCCGTTTTGGAACATGGGCTGAAATTATGTTTGAGAATTTGAGTCTGTTTCATGTTTTGGAGTAATATATGACACATTTTATGAACATAAGCTGTTCATTGGATTAATAATTAAATACAAGCTCCCAAACCAGCCAGGCCACCATTTGATTCTCTAATCTTCCTTCTAAACATTGCCAGCCACTTTGGTGATGAGGAGGATGAGGAGGAGGAGGAGGAGGAAGGACATCTAGAGAGCTTGTTAATGTCATAAGAAGGGCCCTTAAATAGCAATGCTACTGTAGTCCTTTGAAGAATGGCAGGAAATCTGAGCCCCTAAAACAGTCGTCATATTGAGTGTTGCCTACATTCTCTTCGTTCTACTAATTCAAAGGGAAGCAGGGTGGGCAGTGGCTGAGTTTAACCACGCTGTGCAGGCCACTCTCTAGGAAAACAAGATTTCCAAACTGTGCATTCATGAGGTGGATCAGTGCAAGGGTGGGGTCCCTTGGCCTGGCCTGCATTGCAAAGGAACATTATCATTTGGAAAAATATATTTGTTCTAAATAGCAGCTCTTTTTGTTCATTTAAAATAACTGAGTTGAGTTGACACAGTTGTCATAAGATCATTCTTTTTTTTTTTCCAGTCCACCAATGCCAATATCTTTTTTTTTTTTTTTTTTTTTTATCCTCACCCAAGGATATGTGTGGGGAAGCACGGGCCTTGGTTGGAAGGTCTGTGAGGAGGCGTCTCTGAAAGGCCGGGGCCTCTGGGGGGCCTTGCCGAAGGCGGAATCCCCTGCCTTGACTTTTCCAAATAAGTCCGAGCCCCAGCGTGTTTGCTAGAATCTCTCTGTCTAGTCTTTAAAGACCCGACCTTGTAGAAGCAGGAGCTTTCTCAAGGATGCCCACCCTGCTGATTGCATCCAGAGGCTAATTTTAGTTCAAGCTGTTGTGACAATAAAAGCCTAAGGAGGCAGGCGAACTGCTTTGTACTTCTAAAGTAAAACAGCCCCTTAGCCTCTCTCTCACAGAAACGTGTGTCAGAGCAATCACCCGCCGCTCAGGACCTGCCGGTCAGCCTCCGCAGATGTGTTTACTGATTTTAGAAAGGGGGTGAGGGAGAAACATCGATGGATTGCCTCCCGCATGGGCCCCAACTGAGACTGAACTTGAAACCTAGGTATGTATCCTGACCGGAATGAGGGTCCAACTAACTGAGCCCCCAGCCAGGGTCAACACCAGTATCTCAAAACTTGTCTGAAATGCACAATCTCATTAACCCCGGATTCTCTTTTATTCTCACACACAGCAAACCGGACAATCCCTGCAATCACTTCCTAGCTGGAATGTGACTCGTCAGTTGCTTCTCTTCTAGCGTTTGGTGAAAGCGCCACCTTCCCTTTCCTTCTCATTCAGAACGATGTTTTCACAATAATTGTTCCGCTGGGAGAGGAGCAGGCGCTGTGCTCCAGCCGAGCAGACCCGTTTAGACCACTTAGCGCAACGTGCTTGCCACAGCTGACGTCTGCCAGCCTGCTAGTAATTTTATTTTTTTATTAATTTTTATTTATTGATTTTTAAAGAGAGAGAGGAATGGGAGGGGGGAGACGTCGATTTGTTGTTCCACTTATTTCTGCATTCACTGGTTGATTCTTGTATGTGCCCTGACTGAGGATTGAACCTGCAACCTTGGCTTATTGCGACAATGCTCTAATCAACTGAGCTATCTGGCCAGGGCCTAACAATTTGCAATTTTAAAAGATGTGCTTATATGGATGGCCATGTTCTCAGCTTAATGGTTTATTCTGTCGAAGGCTGTCATTCTCATTAGGAGCTCCCAGTCCAGCAAAGGGGTGTTCAGAACAAAACAGAGCCCTAGCCGCGGTGGCTCAGTGGATAGAGAGTCGGCCTGCGGATCGAAGGTCCCAGGTTTGATTCTGGTTAAGGGCATCTACTTCGGTTGCAGGATCCTCCCTGGCCTGGGCCCTGGTCAGGGTGCGTGCAGGAGGCAAGCAATCAATGTGTTGCTCTCACACTGATATTTCTGTCTGTCTTTCCCTCTCTCTTCCACTCTTTCTAAAAAGCCATGGAAAAATATCCTCGGGTGAGGATTAAAAAACGACAGTACAACAACACAGAAATGAGCTTTGGTGACTGAAGAGCCACAGAAGCCTGGCATTGCGACCTTGGTGTTTTCAGTGCACAGCGGCCCTGCTCTAGGGCCCGCCGGGCCACCGGAGAAGTTGGCGGGACCCTGAGGCCCAGGGCGGTCAGCAAAGACAGACCCCAGATGCTGGTGCTGGCCAGCACTTGCGGGGTCGCCCAGGTGGAGTGAAGCAGCTCAGTGCCTGGCACCTCCTCTCTGACTGAGAGACTCCGGGACACAGTCGCCTTTAAGAAGCGTGTTTGCAATTCAGGAGCAGTCAGCACAGCGAGCTGGGGACCCGCCTGCTTCCTGTGGCGACGAACCGCACCTCCAGCTTTTGGAGAGAGAGTTTGACGGGAACCTTCAACGGAGAACAGCTTTATCTCTGAGACGCACTCCTTCCGCCTGGGAGGCGAATGAGGATGCAGCACTCCCGCTTGCAAAACGTGCCTGAGTGATGGCAGGCGGTGCGTCTCCCTGCTCCTGGAAGCTGCCAGGGACACAAACACAGCGGCTCTCCCAGGCACCCGGAGTTTATTGATCTATGATCTAGCGCACAAAGACAGCTATGAAAACTACTGCGACAAGCACCCCTCTCATCTTCAGGCAGCACAGTCCCTTTAAAGTCTGATTGAAACACGCTGGAACCAATACAATCGCTTTCAGTGTAATGGCAGCCCTGGACGTGGCCATCCCACGGGAAAACCCTCCACGGATCCCCGAGGTTCTCAGTTCCGAGAACTCCCGTTCGAGAGTAAGACATCAGAGTAAGACATCGGAGGTTGCAAACCTCAAGCCTGAATTCTTGACTAATTTTTCCTTCTCTGCCCTCTTGTAACCATTGGTGCAATTTAGTTAATGCACGTAACTTATTTCTGGGAACCGTCTCCTGTTTCTCCTTCTGGGTTCCTTGCAACCGGGTCCAGGCAGCAGTTGCTGCCAGGGTCCCCACTTCCTGGCCATCAAAGAAATGGGCTCAGAGGGTGTGAGTGACGAGGGCAGAGGGGGCAGGGGATGGCTGAGCACAGAGGACGGGTCCGGCTGCCAGTAGCAACCAGGAGCTGATGCAAATGGTGACCAGGCAGATTCAGCTGCCCCCGCCTCCTCCCACCCCTCTGGCCTCTGGGTGACCCCATTGGAGGTCATCCCGAAATTAGTGTTAGCCTGATGACACAGAAGTAGCTGTGGAAGGAGCGTTCTTGTTTAGGGGCAAGCCGTGTGATCGTTCCAGTGGTTTGAAGGCAGAGAAACAGCTGTCTCCGTGTGCTACGGTGGCCAATGTTAAAGACTGTATAACATCCCCCCATAAAAACATGCATGTGGTTGACACACCCAGGGGTGCAGCCTGGAAAGGGAAAGAATCAACCGAGAGAAGGCGAGCCCCCACCTGGGCCACTGATGGGTCCTGCTGAGGTGGAGAGGCTGCTCCCCCGCCCGCGGCCCCTCTGGGCCCACGTGCAGCTCCGAGTCCTTTCCCCGGAGCCCAGCATAGTCTCAGGGGCTCATGGATTAACCTCCCCATCACGCGGGACAGGTTTTCTTCCCCACGAGCTCCCAGCAACACCAGGCAGGATGTGTTTCTGGGAAAGACAATCCCATCGTGTTGGGCTTTATTTCCAGAGCAAACCAGGAAAACATGCAGAAGGCAAATGTGACATTGTTTTGATCCGTTTGCACACCATTTCCCTGGTGTGAACTCCCATTGCGCTGAGGTCAGAGGTGAGGGCCCGCGATCATGGCCTGCTTGGGGAGGGGGGAGGGGGCTTGATGAGAGCTAGAGATGCCTGGTGGCTCCCAAGGTCACAGTCACTGTGGTGCAATGGCCCACAGGGTGTGGCCAATGAAGAAAGCGGCTAATGTTCCATCAAAGGGCCCTTTTGTGCCAAGTGTCCTTCCAGTCAAGGACTAGCGAGCGATGAAATGCTAGCGCTGGAAATGCTTATGGCGTTCACGTAATAATGGCCCCTGTTTTATAGTTGGAAAGGTGTGTCCTGCAGACACTGTGAACTGCTTGAGCCTCTTTCCTGAGCATCTTCTCTGTACCCAGGCACAGGGAGCCGTGGGACTGTCCCAGCCCCAGTGGCACCTCTCTGAGGCCACAGTGGAGCAACAGTCACGGCCCTCACAGCATGGCGGGAGGGGTGCTGCTGGGGGCATCAAAGCTGGGCTCAGACTCTGACCTGAGGGCAGTTGCGAGTGCTCAGGAGGGCTTCCTGGAGGTGGTGATGCTTGCATCAAGTCTGGAAAGACCAGGAGCAGTTGGGAGGACACGGAAAGGTCTGGGAAGGGAGGATCAGCCCCTCAGATCGAGGGGACAACCTGTGCAAAGAAGTACATAGGTCTGAGGAAGCTTGACATATGTGTGTGTTTACTTGTTTGTTTGTTTATTTAATCCTCACCCGAGGATATTTTTTCCATTGACCTTTAGAGAAAGAGGGGAAGGGAGGGAGGAGGGGGAGAGAGGGAGAGATCAATGTGAGAGAGAGACATGGACTGTTTGCCTCCTGCACACGCCCGGACCGGGACTAGGGATTGAACTTGCAACCAAGGTATGTGCCCTTGACCAGGAATTAAACCCACAACCCTTCTGTCCGTAGGCCGACACTCGAACCACTGAGAAAACCAACCAGGGCAGAAGCAACATATTTACTCAAAGTAAGGCATGTAGATGAAATGGCAGAGGCGAGCGGTCTCGTCACCTGGAGACTGGGAGTTATCCCCAGAGAACATGGGCGCCGCTGGTGGAGTTTGGGCATTTGGCCTTGAGTCTTCGTATACTGGTATCTTTAGGGAGAGCAGGCTGGAGCCGCTGGAGGCAGACTGGGCCACTCTGGGGCAGGAGCCAGGATAAGCCTCAGGGGATTGAGGAGGATGGAGGACCTGGGGCAGAGAGGAGACGGGATACCCAGAGTCTCAGTGGGTGGCCTAGAGGGGTGGGGAGGTGTGGCTGCACCCCCAGGCCTCTGTGCTGCACGCCTCTGCCCCCCACGCCCTCCTCAGCCCTCTCTCAGCCCAGGAGGCCTCGGTTGTGTTTCAGCTCCAGGCCCAGAAAGCAGAGAAACCAGAGGAAGCGAAGCCCTGGCTGCATGGGGACCAGATGCACGGCGCCTGCCGAGCAAGAGTGGAGGTCAGGACCCTGACCGCGGCCTAACTCCCTTCCCCACCATGTGTAACGCCCTCGGGGAGCCACTGGGAGCAGGTCTCTGAGCAGTAGGTCCCTTGTGACTCGAGGCGGGGGTCACTTTCGGAAAATAACCCTCACTTCCTCTGGGGAGCACTCCTGTTGGTCCCTTGCTGGGCTTTTTGTCTGGTAACAATTTGTATGTTTCCTCAAGGGCCCGCTGCGAGGCCCTGGAACAGCGACGTGATGCCCGGGAGCAATCAATAGCGGCACCCACACTTGGCTTCCCATTCCCTTCTCCACTACGAGGGCCAGGCTCCTCAGAGGACAGCTAACTCCAGGCGCCGTGGTTCCCAGGTGGTTCTGGGACATCCCTCCCTCCCTCCTCTCTCTCTCTCTCTCCCCTCACCTCCCCCCTCCCTCTCCCCTCTCCCTCCCCCCATTTCCTCCTAAAGTCTCCCCACATTCATCTCCAAGGGGCCAGCCGTGTTTTAGGGCGCAGGCACTGAGCCTCGGGGCACTCACAGGCAATGGGCATAAGGGCGTTGGGAGGAACGATGCCGATTATTTGGAGGAAATGTAAAGAGCACTTTCCCGCTGCACTGAAATGCTCACCCTCTGTGCTCACGCTGCAGCGGGGTAGGGAGCATGAGCCCTGAGGGGTGGCCTGGGTGGAGGTCAGAACCCTGAGGGGGGGGGGCGTGCTGAGCCACCTTTCATATTGGGATCTCCAGGAGACTCATTTGGGGAAAAATGGCGCCCTGCTGATTTTTTAAGCTGGTGTCCTGTCAAAATGTAAATGTGCTCATTTCTGTTCATCAGCCCAGTTCACTGTACTTAGCTTACGGGGTGGGGGGGTCAGGTGGGCAGAGACTGGCTAATAGAAGGGTACAGGGCACCATGGAGAGTGGGTTGGGGGGCAGGCCGAGCCTGGAAGGAGGCCAGCGGGGGTGGTGGGTGGGGGGAGGGGAGTAAGAGGAGCTCCTCAGAGGCCATTCCTGGCTTGTGTAGCCCGCCCAGGACCAGGAGGAAGACAACACCCATGAGCAAGGGTCTGCATGCAGGGCTCACATGGGTGTGGTCACCTAAGGCCCACCTGTCACAGCAGAGGGGGCAGGCCAGGCCGGAGTGAGGGGCCAGGGGCCAGGACAGGGATAAAGGCTGGAGACCTGGATGGGGTGGGGCCTGCGGACCTGGGGGCCATGGACAAGATGGAAGTTGGAGAGCAGGACCGGCTTGGGTCAGGGGACCAGGCTGGGGCAGGGGATGGGGCAGGGCGAGGGCAGGGCAGTGCCGGCGGGAGGAGGCAGCTTTGTGCACCTAGACTGGCACGGGTGCAGCCTGTCTAGGGTGGGCACAGGTCTCTGGGGCAATGTGGGTGGCAGCCAGGCCCTTGGCTGACACTCCTGGCAGGGGAAGATCCTCCCCCTCAGGGCCTGGTGGCCTGGAGGTGGCCACTGGAGGGAGGTGGCCACTGGAGGGAGGAGGCCACTGGAGGGAGGTGGCCACTGGAGGGAGGTGGCCACTGGAGGGAGGTGGCCACTGGAGGGAGGAGGCCCGCTGGAGGGAGGAGGCCACTGGAGGGAGGCGGCCCGCTGGAGGGAGGAGGCCACTGGAGGGAGGCGGCCCGCTGGAGGGAGGTGGCCACTGGAGGGAGGAGGCCCGCTGGAGGGAGGAGGCCACTGGAGGGAGGCGGCCCGCTGGAGGGAGGAGGCCACTGGAGGGAGGCGGCCCGCTGGAGGGAGGAGGCCACTGGAGGGAGGCGGCCCGCTGGAGGGAGGAGGCCACTGGAGGGAGGAGGCCACTGGAGGGAGGAGGCCCGCTGGAGGGAGGCGGCCCGCTGGAGGGAGGAGGCCACTGGAGGGAGGAGGCCCGCTGGAGGGAGGCGGCCCGCTGGAGGGAGGAGGCCCACTGGAGGGAGGAGGCCCGCTGGAGGGAGGCGGCCCGAGGAGGCCCGCTGGAGGGAGGCGGCCCGCTGGAGGGAGGCAGCCCGCTGGAGGGAGGAGGCCCGCTGGAGGGAGGAGGCCCACTGGAGGGAGGAGGCCCGCTGGAGGGAGGCGGCCCGCTGGAGGGAGGAGGCCCGCTGGAGGGAGGTGGCCACTGGAGGGAGGTGGCCACTGGAGGGAGGCGCCCGCTGGAGGGAGGAGGCCCGCTGGAGGGAGGAGGCCCGCTGGAGGGAGGCGGCCCGAGGGAGGAGGCCCGCTGGAGGGAGGCGGCCCGCTGGAGGGAGGAGGCCCGCTGGAGGGAGGAGGCCCGCTGGAGGGAGGAGGCCCGCTGGAGGGAGGCGGCCCGCTGGAGGGAGGAGGCCCGCTGGAGGGAGGCGGCCCGCTGGAGGGAGGAGGCCCGCTGGAGGGAGGAGGCCCGCTGGAGGGAGGCGGCCCGCTGGAGGGAGGAGGCCAATGCTACTGATGCCCTGGACCCCACCGTGTTCTGCGGAGGTGATGCATGTGCGCAGGCACAGTGTGGGGCAGCCTCTTCACCACGGGCACAGCGTGGGCAGGCCCCCAGCCCCGGGGCATGCAAAGGCAAGCTCTCTGGGGTCCAGCTCAGTTCCCACCAGGCCAGGCCCCGGAGGCTTGGGGAGCAGCGTCCTGTCTGCTCCCTGCCCCCCTCCCCCACTTTGTCTTATTTCACCTCAGCCTCATTTTGGGGAGCTGGCTGTGGGGCAGGCTGGTTCATCTGCCCCTGAGCACTTTGGTGACATCTTGGGCTGCTTGTTACTGGGTCCCAGTCACAACTTACTGAATAAATGCACCCCCAGGTTTCCTGGCTGTCAATTCGCCTGTAGACTCCACAGGTGGGCTTCGCAGTTAGAGGACCCGGGCAGAGGGGCGTTCCCGGTCTTCCTGGGTGAGGGTGTGCTGAGTGGGCACTGAGTGGGGACTGCCCGCGGCGGTGGGAGCAGGTGCAGGCAGTGAAAAGGCCCCAATCCAGGCAGAAGCCCCGGGGGCTCCGCACTCAGAGCCACTCCAGCTCTGCGTCTGCATCTGCACCCTTCTGCCCTTGGGTCTCCAGGTGCTTGTTCAGCCCCCTCCCTGCCCCCGGGGCAGTTAGAGACCACCCTCAGACCCCTCCTCCCGTCTGCCTGGCCTGGGACTGGGGGAGGGGTCCTGTGTGGGGCAGAGGGCTGGGAAGGGAAGGCGGGCTGGGAGCCCATGAAGAAGGGGCGAGCCAGGGGCCGAGGGGGCACTGAGCTGGAGCCACGGAGCGAGAGCTGGAGGCGTGTGTGTGAAGTTTTAAGTAGATGTATATGGGGGCTCCTCAGACCTCTTACTTATGGGTGAGTTAGAGCAGCAGGTGCAGGGCCTGGCAGCTGGGTGAGTTCCAGGGTCACCGAGGAGTGGGAGGGAGTCAGGAGGCTGATCTCAGGTCTGAGTGTAGCTGTGGGAGCTGGAGGGCACCGAGGGGGTGAGGCACGGGGGGGGCGGGGTGAGGCACAGAGGGGGTGAGGCACAGGGGGGTGAGGCACAGAGGGAGTGAGGTACGGGGTGGGGGTGAGGTACGGGGTGGGGGTGAGGCACAGAGGGGGTAAGGTACGGGGGGGGTGAGGTACAGGGGGTGGTGAGGCACAGAGGGGGTGAGGTACGGGGGGGTGAGGCACGGGGGGGTGAGGCACAGAGGGGGTGAGGTACGGGGGGGGATGAGGTAGGGGGGGTGCGGGTGAGGCACAGAGAGGGTGAGGCAGGCCTGGGAGGAGACTGCTTCACCCGCAAGCGCCCCTGGGAGGCCCCTCCCGCACACGTCCCCCTTCTCCTCCTTCTGAACAGTCTCGTGTGTCTCTGTGTTGGCAGCAAACTCTCCTGGGGCACCTGGGTCTCTCACTTAGGGACGCCTGGGAGGGGACACCCTTCCATGTGGTTGAATCCAGGTCTCTGTGCCCTAAGGAAAGGCTAATTCTGTCTTTACAGAAGTAGAATTGCCCTGGCTGGTTTGGCTCAGTGGCTAGAGCATCTGCCTATGGACTGAAGGGTCCCCGTTTGATCCTGATAAAGGGCACAAACCTGGGATGTAGGCTCCATCCCCAGTAGGGGGCGTGCAAGAGGCAGCCAATCAATGATTCTCTCTCATCATTGATGTTTCTATCTCTCTCTCCCTCCCCCTTCCTCTCTGAAATCAATACAAAAATATTTTTTTAAAAAAAGAAGTAGAATTCAGAAAAGTTTACTGGGGGCTGAGGTGGGGTGGGAACTGCCCGCCCGCCCTCACTTCAGGAGTAATATTAGCCATAAAAGGCTGGAAGTGGGCATTCTGACCGCTCTCCCACACAGCCTGTCCTTCTTGCTGAGAGAGAGGCCTCACAGGGGCCTGCTCTGGCCCTGGCTCTTCTCCGGGAATTCTGGGCCCTCCGTGCGGCGGGCTGCTCTGGGTGCCCAGGGAGCGGCTAAGAGGGAGAGGGCCGGATCCGGTCTGACTTGGCCCCCGCATTTACATCCCACTGGCTGGCGCAGGTGTGCTGCGATGTGGCAGGATCAGTCAGGAGAGCGCATTTTAAATATTTGGAGCCTGATTTGGGGCTTCAGTGCCCCAGCCTCTGTGTGTCAGGCCACCATTGATGGGCTTGGGTGGCCTGACCCGAAACCCCTGGCCCCGGGATGTGACTGGGCTGCTAGCAGATCATGTCCAGCCGCCTCAGGAGGTGGGGACAGTGGTGATGCCTCTGTCGGGGCCGCCTCAGGGGGTGGGGACAGTGGTGATGCCTCTGTCGGGGCCGCCTCAGGGGGTGGGGACAGTGGTGATGCCTCTGTGGGGCCGCCTCAGGGGGTGGGGACAGTGGTGATGCCTCTGTCGGGGCCGCCTCAGAGGGTGGGGACAGTGGTGTCCATGCCTCTGTCAGGGCAGCCTGCGGCCATGGGCCTCATGGTCAGCGGTGCTGTGCTCACCTGGGGGAAGGCACCATCTCTCCTCTCACCAGGACTGGCGTCCCCAGGCTCTCGGGCGCTCTCTGGCCCTCCTCCTCGCCAGCAGGGCGCCCCGCAGCAGTCAGAAACTGGAGTCTCCATTCCCTTCTTCCCAAGGGATCGGCCCCTTCCTTCACGCAGAGCCCAGGGCGGATGACTTCTCGTCTCCGAGTCTGCGAGTCTGCGGGTAAAGGCCTCACCCGCCGGGAGGAACTCCGGCTCCGCCTGGAACTAGGAAACAGGCTTTCTCTTAGACGGATCCACCTACACAGTCGGTGAGGCGGGCCCAGCCAGGTCCTCGCCTTACTCGTCACTTAACAAGCCAGTGGCTGGGGTCCCTCTCCAGCACAGCGTCCCCTGTACACAGCTGCCCCGCGGTCTATGTCTCAGCCATCACCTGTCCACGAGCGCCAGCTCCGTTCCCTCCTCTGCCTCCCTCCCAGGGTCGGCCCTCCCCCTCCGGGGCCCTCCAAGCAGGTCTGCGGCCACCTGCTCCTCCCCTGTCACCACAACCCTGGGGCCTCCTCATCCAGCGCACCCACCGCACCCACCGGCTCACTGGCCCCGCCTCCTTCCCCACCCAACGCCAGAGCGACTTCCTATCTCACTGCTGCTCCTGGACGACAACCAGCTCCTGGCTGTGGCCTGTGATGGCCCCCTGTGCTGCCCCTGCCAGGGGGGCACCCTCCAGGAACAGGACGGTCTCCTGGCTGGGGCTCTGCGCCTGCCTCGTGCTGACAGGCTGAGCATCACGGAGAAGGGAATGGAGATGAAGGTCCGGCTGCGCTCCAGGTCCCTGCGCTCTGAGAGGAGGTGTCCTCCTTGGGAGGGAGCCATAGGTCACCGAGGATCACGGAGGAAGCCTCTGCCTCCAGCCTCTGGAGAACGTGGCCCTGCCTGAGTCGGGCCCAGTGGACCGGCGCTTACTCCCCCCCTTCCCTGCTCTCTCCCTCTGAGCCCACTACTGCCTAGAACCGCTCCCGCTACCTGCCCTTTCCTCCATCACTTCCTTACAGACCCTCTTAGAAAGCTGACAGATGTGTGGCCTCCAGACCCCGTGTGAGCATTTCGGAAACCCACCCTCTGGGGGCTGCGTTCGCTGATGCAGGGGCCTGACCTTGGGGAGCAGAGCCCACAGCCCCGGCTTTGCATCAGCACATCCAGGCTCCCCTCCTGCCCCTGCTCTCACTGTCCCTGTCCTCCATCCATTCATTTGCAGAAGAGCTACAGGTGGAGTAAGAGCTGGGAATCCGTCCTGGCCAGTTTGCCTCAGTGGTTAGAATGTCGGTCCGTGGACCCAAGGGTGGCGGGTTCGATTCCCAGTCAAAGCAGGTACCTTGGTAGCAGACTTGATCTCCAGGCCCAGGGGTCCAGGTGCATGCAGGATGCAACCAGTCAATATGTCTCTCTCACATTGATATTTCTCTCTCTCCGTCTCTTTCTCTCTCCCCCCTCCCTTCTCTCTCACCTCCACTCTCTCTAAAAAAATAAACGGAAAAAATATCCTCGGGTGAGGATTTAAAAAAAGAGGTGAGAATCCTACTGAGTGCAAACATGATAAAGCCCTGCTCTTGTCCCACTGCATGGTCCTCTGTGCAGACGCCTCTCGGTAAAGCATCCCCATGTCACCTGTCACCTGTCACCTGTCACCTGGAGAGAGTGCCTCTTCCCTCCACGCATGGGCCTCAGATGGGCATTCAGCACAGGTTTTATCTCCACCTCCGGTCCTGCCACCGGACTCTGGCCCTGCCGCTGCCTCACTCTGTGGAGGGCGCTCTGTGCGACTCCCAGTTGTCTGAAGACCTTCACGCGTGCAGGTCAGCCGTCAGCATGCGGGCTCACAGGCTATTGATTTAATGACAACTATTACCACGAGGAATCGATCTAGTGTT
Source organism: Myotis yumanensis (assembly GCF_028538775.1). Lineage (NCBI taxonomy): Eukaryota > Metazoa > Chordata > Mammalia > Chiroptera > Vespertilionidae > Myotis > Myotis yumanensis. The sequence continues at coordinate 2,129,567 of NW_027223760.1, forward strand.
TTCATTACACTAAAAATGCTTTAACAAGTTCATTCGGAATTGGGCCAAGGTGCAGGTACACCGGGTTCTGGTCACATGCCCTGAAGGAGGGTGACTTGCAGGGGACCTTCTGGGATAAGGGCATTCCATTGCTGCCCTCCCTAAAGAGACTAGAGACCACACCTTCCCCCAGGCCTTTCTGCTTAGAAATTCAAAGTGTGGCTGCTGGAACTGAGGCTCCCCCAGTCCCACTGTCCTGTCCACAGGGCAGGCCCCTTCAGCCCCTCCCCCAGCAAGTGGGCCTGAGATGGTCCTCAGAAGCCTCTGCTTCCGGCCTTCAGGCTTGGCTGCTGTCTGGTCTGACCTGGGTGCTCAGCTTTTCCACCTGCTGTCCCCTCCTTCCTGCCGGCTTTTCCAGCTTGTGCACCTGGTTAGAGGCCGGCCCCTGTGTAACCGTGGATGCTAGAGCACCCATCAGAGGGCGCCTGGCCTGGCCCCACTAGCTCTCTAGTTGCTGGTCTGACTGCCACTGGGCCTTGAAGAGCCATGATGCCCACCTCACCAGCCACAGTGCCCTCCTCGCCTAAGCCAGAGCCCTGGCCTGGCCTGGTGCCCAGGGCCAGCCTTTGGCTTTGGCCAGTCCTGAGGTGGTGGTCAGCTGGTCACTTTGGTTCCCACAACAGGGAGTCCCAGTACAAAATGGAAATGTAGGGTCTCTGGTCACAATCAGTAAGAATTTCAAAACAGTGACAGCAGAGGGCAGAGAAGCCGGCCCTTGGGAGGTGCCCTGGGCAGAAGCAGAGAGCTGCGGAGGGCTGGCTGGCGTGCGGAGGGCTGGCACGCGCGCGGAGGGCTGGACGCAGGTGTGACAGCCACACTTCTGCTCATGGTCAGACGAGGCACACCTCTGAGCAATGACGAACTAAAGAACTGGCACTGTGACCAACACATCTCTAAAGAGGTGCCCATGTGATCAGTGCCATCGCTGTGACATCAGCGTAGATCACCCTTCTCCACTGACAGAAATGAAATCCCTTGGGGGCTTCCTGCGTGCCCACCCTCCCCGGGTTGCTATCCAGGCTGCTGGACCCAAACACAATAACACCAAACACGCAAACCAGCTTCTACCATCCACCCCAGCCTCTAAGTTCTCAATTCTTAGTTGGTTTGGACACACACACACTTCAAAGGTAAGGTTTTCCAAACATGACCCCTGAGATGTGTGTGAGACGCGTGGGGGCAGTGGTGAGCTGATGGCATAGACCTTCCTTTCCCTCCATCACCATTGTTCTTGCTTGTGGTTCTCCAGTTGCCCACAGAGAACTCTACATTTGATGACCCCCATGACCTTTATCTGAACATCCATCTACACTAATAAAAGACAAAGATGCAAATTGAGCGTACCTTCGCTATGCCTTAAGCAATGCCCACCAGCCAATCAGAGCGACTATATGCAAAGTAACCCAACCAAGATGGTGGCCGGTAGCCACGGAGCTGGAGCAAGCAGGAGGCTTGTTGGCCCCAGTGATGGAGGAAGCCAAGCTTCCCACCTGCTGTGGCTGGCTCTGAGCTCCACTCAAGGCAACAAAGTTTTAATTATAGAAAGTAAATAAACCCCAGATACCTGCTTTCAGCTGGCCATGGCCATGGAGCTGGAGCGAGCAGGAGGCTTGGGTTGCCCCTGGCGATGGAGGAAGCCAAGCTTCTCGCCTGCCCTGGCCGGCTATGAGCTCCACTCAAGGCTACAAAGTTTCAATTATAGAAGGTAAATAAATCCCAGAATAAAAAAAAGAAAAAGAAAAAAAGGAGTGGCTGGGAGCTTCCATCGCCAAGGGGCTTGGCCAGCCTGAAAACGGCCATCAGCCCCTCACCCAGACTGGCCAAACCCCCATGGGGTGAGGGTCCCCACTGGTGGTCTTGACGTGCTATGACGGTTGCTATGACGTGCGCTGACCACCAGGGTGGGGGGTGTGTGAAACACGGTGGGTGTTGGCTGGGGTGGGATGGTGGAGCAGGTGAGCAGGGGCACCAGTTGCTGTCATCAGGGTGAGCCTCTGGTGGTTACTGAAAATTCTTTGCTCCTGTGCACCGTGCTCCCGCTTGGCACTCGCACCCACTGCCGGCACCGGCCCTCCTCACCTCACTGCTGGTTCCGGCCCCAATTGCTCTGTGCTTTCAGCAGGTGGAGTGGGGCCGGAGCCATCAGTGCGTGGGAGTGTCAGCAGCGGGAGCAGGGCTGCCAGCAGACAGGGGACCAGGGGCGGTGATGGGAGGGGCTGGACCGGGGCGCGGAGGATGAGCCAAGACCCACCCCTGTGCCTACCGAAGCCTTGTGACCCACAGCTCCTTTCAAGGTGCACGAATTTGTGCACTGGGCCCCTAGTTTTATATAAAAGACGGAGTTCTACTCAAAACAGGTTCCTGTCCAGTTCTACTCAAAACAGGAACTATCAACTGGACAGGAACCTATACTCTAGTCCAGTGGTCAGCAAACTGCGGCCCCTTGAATGTGGCTCTTCCACAAAATACCACATGCGGGCGCACATGTACAGTGCGATTGAAATTTCGTGGCCACACTCAAGGGGCCAAAGAGCCGCATGTGGCTCACGAGCTGCAGTTTGCCAACCACTGCTCTAGTCTATCTTTCACCCAATGTAGACATAGACCCCCAATAACCAGTCATTACCTATCCCCATAACCCATCACATCCACCACAAAAGGGCAGTCCAGATAACTCCTCTCTTCAGACCCTCGGTATCCCAGCAGGCATTGGGGCCTTAACCACTGCTCTATCATACTTTGAAATCCTGTCTCAGGACCTACAAGAGAGCCTAGATGACATTGCCAAAAGTTTAGTTCAAATTCAGGATCAGATAGACTCACTAGTGGCTTCACCCTCCAAAATTGGAGAGGACTAGACCTCCTAAATAAGAAGGTGGCGGGGGGGGGGGGGGGGGGCAATGCCTATGCTTCTTTCTAGAGGAAGAATGTTGTTTTTATGTCAATCAGTCTGGCCTGGTCAGGGATGCCACCCAAAAATTAACAGAAAGGGATACAGAGATTAGAAATGTCAATCAAATTTATGGGACTACTGTATAAAAAAGATAAATTGGTATCTACTTCCCTTGATAGGACTATTAACATTCCTATTCCTCATCCTCGTTTTTGGCCCAGGTATTCTGCATCATTTTTCATCTTTCTTTCAGAACCACTCTCAAGCCTTCACCTACAAGTCTCTCAGGAAATCATGCTGCTGCAACCCCTCGCTCCAACCAGGAGGAATCCATAGTGTTCCAGCCAGTACAACCAAAGTCCGTCCCCCTGTGATCTCCACGTCCCCTCTTAGCAGGAAGTAACTATGGAAGAAATGACCTCCCTCCCTATTCCATAAAACAAACAGGCTGGAATGTTAGGTCTGTTCAAATAATTGAATTGATACTCCCTCCCCTGGAAAACTGACCTTTAGATCATTTTGAAACTGACATTCCCTTTCACTTAGACCACATTCCACTTGCTAAGACCAGTAACTTTCCCCTCTGGACTTGCCCAGGATTTGGATCTGCCCAGAGAATTCCCTGCCAAAAAAGCCCACCTAGAGTCCTTTAAAAGCTCTCACTCCCCAGTCCCTGGGCGCTGGCGCCATTTTGGGGCTCAGCCCATCTGGTTTCCAAATGTCCTAATCCTATCTAATAATAGACAAACATGGTAATTAACCGTACCTCCAACATGCTTCCCATTGGCTAATCAGGGCGATATGCAAATTAACTGCCAACCAAGATGGCGGCCGGCAGCCAGGCAGCTGAAGCGAACAGGAGGCTTGCTTGCTCCAGTGATGGAGGAAGCCAAGGTTCCCCGCCAGCTGCTGCCAGCCTCTGAGCTGCACTCTAAGAAACAATGTTGCAATTATAGAAGCTAAACAAACCCCAGAAACCTGCTTTCAGCCAGCCGGGCCTCAGAGCTGGAGCTGCAACAGTATTTCAATTATAGAAGCCAAACAAACCCAGATACCTGCTTTCAGCAGCCGAGGTCTCAGAGCTGGAGCCGAGCCTCAGAGCTAAAGCCGGCTCTCAGTTCCAGTGATAGCCATAGAAGGTAAATAAATCCCAGAATAAAAAGAAAAAAGAAAAAAGGAGAGGTTGGGAGCTTCAGTCACCCGCCAGCCTGAAAATGGCCATTAGCCCCTCACCCAGACTGGCCAGGCACCCCAGTGGGGACCCCCACCCTGAAGGGGGTGTGACCAGCTGCAAACAGCCATCAGCCCATCATCCAGGCTGGCCAGGCACCCAAGCGGGATCCCCACCCTGATCCGGGACACCCTTCAGGGCAAACCAGCCGGCCCCCACCCATGCACCAGGCCTCTATCCTATATAGTAAAAGGGTAATATGCAAACTGACCCTAACAGCAGCAGGACTGGGAATGACTGGTCACTATGACACACACTGACCACCAGGGGGCAGTCGCTCAATGCAGGAGCTGCCCTCTGGTGGTCAGTGTGGTCCCACATGGGGGAGCTCTGCTCAGCCACAAGCCAGGCTGATGGCTGCCAGCACAGCGGTGGTGGTGGGAGCCTCTCCTGCCTCCTCAGCAGTGCTAAGGATGTCCGACTGCAGTTTAGGCCTGCTCCCTGCTGGCAAGTGGACATCCCCTGAGGGCTGCCGGGCTGCCAGAGGGATGTCTGATTGCCATCTTGGGCCCAATTCCCAGGGGAGCGGGCCTAAGCCAGCAGGTGGTCATCCCCTGAGGGGTCCCAGACTGCAAGAGGGCACAGGCCGGGCTGAGGGACCTCCCCGAGTGCACAAATTTTTGTGCACCGGGCCTCTAGTACATTTATAATTCTTTACCACTTTCGGCCTTGTGGGTTCCTCCTTAACATTAATCAAATTGGGTGGCTCAGTTGGTTAGAGTGTCATCCTGATATGCCAAAGGTTGGAGGTTCCATCCCTGGTCAGATAAAAGAATCAACCAAAGAATGCATTAATAAGTGGAACAACAAATATCCCTCTCCTTCTCCCTCCCTCCCTCTCTCTCTAATAAATTTTTTAAAAAATTACCCTGGTTTGAACAGTCAGGGACTCACTAAAAAGGTCTGCCCTGTGCCTGTGAGAACAGGTAAGTGATGTGTAGACTGTTTTATGCTTTTCCCAGGATTTTCCTAACATTACCAAGTCTTACCAAAGAGAAAGTTAATATTTAAGAAACAGAATAAAAACGTTCAGAATGGTCAGATGAGAATTACCTGAGTGCACAGAGACGCCCAGTGAGGTTTAAAGGGTGCGTTGGATTCCCGGTTACCTGGAGGCCCACCCCAGGCCTTTTGTTGTTGGTACCAGAAACCTTCCACTGCGTGTGCGCCCAAACTTCTCCAAGAGCCAACAGCACTTGCTGGGACTCATTATCTCCTCCCTTGGAGATGAGAGGCCATTATTATCTTGAACACCAAGGATGGCTGAGTGGACTGGAGATGAATAGAATATTCTTGGAAACAAGGACGCTTCTCCTTGCTAAAAGGATACAGAAGGAAAACGCCTGGCGTCCGGGTGCTGAGCAACCAGGGTTTGCCTGTTCAATTAAAAACGATTGTTTATAAACTTTCTCTTCCTGCCATCCATTTCTCCGCCTTGCCTCCCATCCGGAGCATCTCCAGGTTGTTAAAATGAGTTCTTCTTCTCACAGTGACTCTGAATTTAGACCTGGAAAATGTAATTTGGGTTAAAACTCGATGGGGAGTCGCTGGCGCGGTGAGTTGCCGTGGTGATGGGCTGGGGAGGGGATGCATGGTCGGCGGGATTTGGGTATTTGCAGAGCCTCCGGGCTGGGCTTTGTCTCAGCACCAGCTGGTGGGCCTCCTCTTCCCAGCCCCCCCCCCCCCCACCGCCTCCCTGAATGTGGAGATTAGCTTGGAGCAGGGCATTTCCTGGGGTGTCGCCAGCACGTCCTTGCTAACAGAACCCTGATTTTGCCCAACCATAGAGTGGCCGCGTGCTTTCTACGACAGGTTGTGCCCTTTCTAGCCCTAGAGGGGGTCTCAATGGGTCTAAGCTAAACATAGTAATTTCATTTCCTTGCCGGTGACTGGTTGGCCCGGCCATCAGACAGTTCTGGCCAATAAGAGTGGGAGGAAGTCTGCCTGGGGCACCTGAGGCCCTGCCCCCTACGAACAGAGGTGGGTGGTGAGGGGACGCTCATCCGTGGCTGTGGGTGTGGGAGTCTGAGGAGCTGAAGCTGAGAACCACAGCCGACATCTCACAACTGTGTGGGGAGAGCCAAGAGCTTGCGAAGGACACCGGGGGCCGAGGCCCGAGGTGCTGCCCTTCCCACCCGAGGCTGCCGGCTGCGGGCGTGCTGCCATGTGGAAATGAACTGTACTCCCCCAGAGTCACACGCTGAAGCCCTGCCCCGTCAGACCTCAGAATGTAATTACATTTGGGGATAAGGTCTTTAAACAGAGAATTAAGTTAAAAAGGGGCTTTAGGGACCCTAACCCTAATGAGGATCAGGGCTGTCATCAATAACCAATGAATTATAATCAATAATGCACAATCCAATATGACTGCTCTTCATATAAGAAGACATTTAGACCCAGACATGTGCACACGCAGAGGGACGACCATGCGAGGACGCAGGGAGGAGAGACAGCACACCATGGCAGGGAGAGGCCTCAGGATGAAGCCAACCCGGCCAAGGCCTTGATCTTGGACTTCAGCCTCAAGAATTGTGAGAAAGTCACTCCCGGCTGTCGAAGCCGCCCCTCCGTGGTCTTGCCTTATGCAGCCCCGGGAAACGAATCCATCGCTGGAGCCGATACGCTCAGGAAGCCAGTGGCACCATCTCTGACTCAGAGTGGCTCCAACAATGAGGAGAAAACGCATAAACCAATATGAGAAGACACTGCCCTCAGAGACCCAGGTCCTCCATCCCCTGCCCGCCCTTGCTGGCTGAGCCTCAGGCTGACTCCTGGTGGTGCCAGGGTGGCTGCCACACTCCCAGATGCCTCCTGCAGGTGGCACTGTGCAGCAGGAATGGCCCTACAGCTCAGTTTTGTGTAAGGGGAGAAAGCCTCATGTCTCATTGGCCAGAACTACAACCCATGCCCTTGTGTCCAGTGACTGTGGTCGGATGAGCTCGGGGGGAGCCAGTGTTCAGGCACAGGTCGCTGCCAATGCAGCCAAGAAAGTGGGACAGAAATGGTGGTTGGGCTGCAGGGTCTGCCCCCACCTGTGACCCAGTCATCACCACTCCTGTGGATTTATCTCCCAGGAGCTCTTGAATTCACTGACTTCACTGCAGGTGCTCCTCCAAGCCCTGGCCCTCTGCTCAAGAGCTCCAAGGCTGGGGCCCGGCTCTGTGTCTTAGCAGATGCCAGGTGAGTCTGGTGGACAGTCACCTGTGCTTGTGTCCGGAGGGCTGCCAGTGCGTGAGATTTCTACACCACACGGTTCCCGTTCACATCAATGAGCACACTGACCCCCGGCCAGCTGCTGCCTCCCTGAGGGTCTGGCCTGTGACTTCTCCTTCCGTGACTTCCTGTCCCTGCTCATCGTCCCCTTGAGGACAGCAGGTGGTCACACCCTGGCTCCTTCACCAGCCTCTCGGGCAGGTGCAGAGCAGGGGTGGTGGGGGGATGCCTGATTCGAAGTATTTGTGCAAATCCATGCACCATGCTGGGTTTGGGCACCTGTGTGATGTCGCTAAGGGCGGGGCTGGGAAGAGACACACAGCCTCCTTTGTGAGCCACTTTGAGACAGCCCCCAGGGACCACCCAGTCTTCTGTGATCTCACTGTCATGTCCTTCCCATTTCAAACCCTCACAGACACACACACACACACACACACACACACACACACACAGAGTTAGAGAGAGACAGAGCAAGGCAGAGCGAGACAGAGAGGTAAGGGAGGAGGCAGGCGGCAGAGGTTGGCGGCCCAGCGGGGAGGAGGGCTTGCCCTCTGGCAGGCAACATGACCCGCCCCCGCCCCCCCAATCCCTCAGGAGGCTCCACTCCTCTGCCTCCTCTAATAAACTCGAAACTCCTGTGACTGAAGATTTCAGATTAACATTTAAATTAATGCCGGACTGGAAATCTGGAGGCCCGGGTCGCTGATGTGACTCCGTTAACTTGTTCTGTGACCTGGGGCGGAAATTTAAAATGATCTTTTCTCATCAAGATGCACCCCCACCCTCCCTCTCTATGGGGAGGTCAGGGTGCAGCAGGCCCAGCCCTTCCCAGCCTGTCTTGGAAGCCGCCTTCCTGTGGGTGGGGTCACCTTCTTACCTGCAATGCTTTGCTGGGCCAGGGAGTGTGGCCCCTCTCTGCCCTGGGGGCTGGGACCCGGGGCAGCTGGCCCAGAGGACAGAAGCCCCCGACACCACTGCACCCACCAGCGGAGGTGGGAGACCTGGGGGGCGCCGCCCTCAGTGCAGGCACTGCAGGGGAGCCTCCTCAAGGAGCCCACCTTTCCTCGGCCTGTCTTGGTGCTGCCGGAACTGGGGACTGCGCTGCTGGGAGCCCCGGAGCAGCCTCAGAGAGCTCAGGGCACCCAGCCTGACCAGGGTCTGCCGGGGCAGGCTCCCCGGAGGCCACCAGGTTGGGCCGGGACCCCGAGGCCCTGCACTGGTCCAGCGGGGCCGGAAGGAACCGGCTAAGCGGCTGCGGCACGTTCTGGGGCTTCACACTCACCCTCCCTGAATGAGGACAGAAGTCCCATCGAGCGGCTGGAAGAAATGACCCGAGGCCGCAGCACCTGCAGCCAGGTGACCAGCGCAGCCCCCTCCTGTCCCTGCTCATGCCCCGGCGGCCGCTCGGCCGGCTCACAGCTGTCGCAGGAAGGGCCCGGACCTGGATGCCTGGGCAGACACACCTTCCTGCTGGCGGTGACAGTAGAGAGACAGGCTGCTTTCTTGGGGGCCCGGGGACCTGGTTCCATCGCAGGTGGGTAATCACAGTGACCAAGGACAGCGCACACTGACACTGACCGGTGTCACCCGGCCAGTAGGGGGCTGAATCTGGACAGCGCCGGGCTTGTCCGGCCCCAGGCCCTGGTCCAGGTGCTAAAAGGTGGTTCAGGCCACAGACCTCTGTGGACACACTGTGGGTGCACACACCGCTGGCAGGCGGAGGTGGCCACAGCGTACCCCCACCCTGGGTTTTGGTGAGCCACCAGCTGGCCGTTCTGTGTATAATGAAGAAGCAGCACTGACGCCAGGGTCGGTCAGCAGTTCTGAGTTCAGATTCTGGCCACTAAGGGCTTTGCTGTTCTAACAAAGGGGTCTGCAGCGCCGCACTGGGGGAGACAGGCCGAGTGCACGCCTGCCACACCCATGGTCCTCACCCACAGTCCAGGCAGAGGCAGCAAGTCCCAGGTCAGCTTCCCGCTGAGCAAACAGGCATCGCTTCTCTTCTTACTGGGGGGCCTGGGCGAAGGGGCAGGATCTGCCATGTGGCTCACAGAGCTGAGCTCTGAGGGCCCGGCCATTCTACATTTAGCACAAGTGTCTCTTTGGGGGCAGGGCCTCCGCAGGTGTAATTGATGCAGCCCAGTGGGTGTCAGGGTCTCCAAGGACACAGAGCATGGGACTCTTGATTCTTTTAAAAAAGAGGATTTTAATGTCTTTTGAGAGAGATTTGTTATTCCACTTATTTCTGCATTCATTGGTTAATTCTTGTATGTGCCCTGACGGGATCAAACCCACAACCCTGACATATCTCTACAACGCTCTAGCCAACTGAGCTACCCAGCCAGGGCCTGGAAAAGCAGATTTAAAATGAAAAAGTAAGACATATGCGGTGTAAAGAAACACAAAGGGTACGAGGGGTGTACAGAGAAGACTAGCCCCATCTGGCTGTCTTTGAACACTGCGTGTGCATGCTTTTTGCTGGTGCAGAGCTGTCAGATTCCCAGGGACGCTGGCTGGATGCTGTGGCTGAGAACCACGTCTGGAGGTAACAGGCTCTGCCCCTGTTCAGCACAGAGGGCCTTGGGCGAGCCGGGGTGCAGTGCCACCAAGGCACCACACAAGATCAAGGTGGGCTCCTTCCAAATACAGCCTCCCGCGCAGGAGAAGGAAAGGTGCGGGAGGAAGGCTGTGTCAGTGTATAATTGCGGATATGGGCAATTACCAACCATTTATCCAAACAGCAGTTGGTCTTAATCTTCTAACCTTTCTCTTGTTCAGGGTATCAGCTCTAAATTGCTTCTGAGTCCTGGGGGACCCAAAGTAATCTTTAGGCTTGAAATTGAAGTATCTCTCCCAGCACCTAAATTTTGTGCCTCGTCTAGTAGGAAGACATTCCAGCACTATTGTTCATCAGGATGAAAATAGGCTTCCGCGGTTCCTGGGCGAGGCCAGCAGGGTGCCCAGAGCAGCCCAGGGGCTACCTAGAGATGCTTAGAGGCTGAGCACCCACCCTCAGGCTCCCCCAAGATCTGCAGGGATTTCTTGTGGGGTCAGGATGAAAGATGCATGTCCGGGACAGACTCGGGCGCTTGTTCTTCCTCCATGGGGATAATTCAGAGACACCCCCGCCCCCCTACACACACACCCAGCACGTGACGGCAGGAGGCTTGGGGGAAGGGTCTGAGAATGAGGAGGAACGGGAGGGGCCCACTGAGAATTCAGCTCCCGTCCCATCCCTCTGCTCTGCACCCAGGTGGTAAGCACTCAGAGCCGGTAAGCCAATTCCCATGTCATCCGTGAGCAACAGTCATTGGGAAGGTGTCCCACAATGTCAGCTGCCTCGCTCAGAGCCAAGTGGGAAGTGGCTGTGATTTCTGCCTGTTCTGTCCAGCACGGTGGCCCTGTCTGAGAGCAAACACTCGGGTGGGCTGTCTACTTCTCCACTCTTTCTGGGATCTTGCCTGTCGGACAGGACGGGAGTGAGGGTCGGCCCCCTTACAGGAGACTGATGATTCACTCAAAATTTTTTAAATTTTTGTTTCAATTGAGTTTAGAGCAGGGGTCCTCAAACTACGGCCCGCGGGCCACATGCAAATACAAATATTGTATTTGTTCCCATTTTGTTTTTTTACTTCAAAATAAGATATGTGCAGTGTGCATAAGGATTTGTTCATAGTTTTTTTTAAACTATAGTCCGGCCCTCCAACGGTCTGAGGGACAGTGAACTGGCCCCCTGTTTAAAAAGTTTGAGGACCCCTGGTTTAGAGAGAGAGAAAAAGGCAGAGAGAGAAACATCGATTTGTTGTTCCACCCACCCATGCACCCATGGGTTGACTCTTGTATGTGCCCTGACCAGGGATTAAACCCACAACCTTGCCCTGACTGGTTAGATAGAGCGTCGGCCTTCGGACTGAAGGGTCCCAGGTTCGATTCCAGTCAAGAGCATGTACCTTGGTTGCGGGCACATACCCAGTGTGGAGTGTGCAGGAGGCAGCTGATCGATGTTTCTCTCTCATCGATGTTTCTGACTCTCTCTATCCCTCTCCCTTCCTCTCTGTAAAAAATCAATAAAATAAAATAAAAAACCCCACAACCTTGGCATATGAGAACAATGCTCTCACCAACTGAGCCACACTGGCCCGGGCACGATGATGTGCTGTCTTAATTTGTCTGAGTTAGGGGGGTTTGAGGGCGTTCCTCTCCATGTCAGAAGAGGCTGGAGCTCAGGGGTCTCTCTGGGGCTCACTGTCCCCAACATTCTACACAAGGACGGACTGCTGCTGATGCTCCTGACAGCTGTACACATCCAATGGGCTCCTTGCAGACCTCATTTCCTGCATCCAGGGATCACCAGGTTCACATGGTCACGGTGAAAGGAATTTTAGAGATAGGACAGGCGGTTTTAGGGAAAAGGGGGGTCCATGGGAGAAGAATGCGTCTGTGAAGGGAAGGAGATAGCTCCAAGTCACCAGAATGCTTATCTTACTTTTGCAGAGGATGGAGGGATGTTACAAGGGGAAGGTCTACATTCACAGAGGATGGAGGGATGTTACAAGGGGAAGGTCTACATTCACAGAGGATGGAGGGATGTTACAAGGGGAAGGTCTACATTCACAGAAGATGGAGGGATGTTACAAGGGGAAGGTCTACATTCACAGAGGATGGAGAGATGTTACAAGGGGAAGGTCTACATTCACAGAAGATGGAGGGATGTTACAAGATAGGGAGCAGAAGGAGGGGGCACCACATGGGCTTTGGACTTTGAGACTGATGCTATGCGGCAGAGGACCCATGGGGAAAGCACGGGAGTCCTAAATGAATGAAAGGTCCAATCAGAAAAGATCATGTTCAGACAAGGAGGTGCAGCCTTTATAAACCCGGAGACGAAGAGACACAGATGATTTTTTTAGATTGAGTTTTCCCGTTAGAGAGAGAGTGAGAGAGAGCGAGCGCATGTTTTTCCCATTTGGGGAAAGTTTGTTAATGCTTCCAATAAACTTCCACATTTTTTAAAGAAGCCTTTTAGTCTGAGAGCTTATTCTTCAACCTTCATGAGGCAAGAACCCTCCTCGAACTCCACATATCAATGGCAACCAGGAGTGAAGGAGTACCCCATGGTCAGGCAGGGCTGTGGATCCCTGTGGTCAGGCTGGGCCGTGGATCCCCGGGGTCAGGCAGGGCCAACGCAGCTTCAGAAGTGAATGGAGTGTTGCTATTATTACAGGTTCAAAAGTGGGCTATCAAATGTTCATGCACCTGGACCAGGAGGAAGGAAGATGTCTCTCTCTAGAGGGTATTAGGGTGAAAGAGAGGAACTGGAAGGCATAGATGGAGGGATGGGATGCAGGTTCCTGAGGAAGGCCCAAGGGGAAGCTGGCAGTCCTTTCTTAAGAACCTGCTATAGGACAGGGAGCCTTTAAATAACTCAGTTCTATCTGGCTGGCGTGGCTCTGTGGTTGAGCGTCGACCTATGAACAAGAAGGTCACCGTTCAGTTCCCGGTCAGGGCACATGCCTGGGTTGTGGGCTTGATTCCCAGTAGGGGGTGTGCAGGAGGCAGCCAATCAACGATTCTCTCTCCCTTTCCCTTCCTCTCTGAAATCAATAAAAATGTTTTGTTTTGTTTTGTTTTTAAATTTTAAACTAGTGACCTGGTGCATGGATTCGTGCACATTGAAAGGAAATTAATTAGAAGGTGACCTGTGGGGTGGGACTGGGTGAGAGAGGCCGGATACGCTGTGGAGCCAACCTCCTGCAGTCCCTCCCCGGTGTCTGTGGAGTAAGCAGGGTCCCTCTGGCAGGTGGGGTCCCTTAGCCTGGCCCACGGGGATCAGGCTGAAACCGGATCTCCAAAATCTCCGAGGGGTCCTGGAGTGTGAGAGGGCACGGTGCAAAGTTGCTGTGGCACAGGGTGTGGAATGCAAATGCAAGTGTGCAGTAAACTAGATTTGGGGCCGACAGTGTCCCAGCAACAACATAACCCACGGCCGAAGGTGGAATCACACAGCCCCGCAAAGAATCGGGCTCCCGCCAAAACCGGTTTGGCTCAGTGGATAGAGCGCCGGCCTGCAGACTGGAGGGTCCCAGGTTCGATTCCGGTCAAGGGCGTGTACCTGGGTTGCGGGCACATCCCCAGTGGGAGATGTGCGGGAGGCAGCTGATCGATGTTTCTCTCTCATCGATGTTTCTCTCTATCTCTCTCCCTTCCTCTCTGTAAAAAATTAATAAAATATATTTAAAAAAAAAAGAATTGGGCTCCCTCCTCTCTGGTTTCGGGGTGTGTCAGCCAAGAACCACCGCTGCTAAGTCACTGCAGCTCAGCAGCTCCTGCACTGAGCATCTGGCCCTGCTGGTCAGTGTGCATCTTAGGGACCGGTTGGATGGTTGGACACTTAGCATATTAGCCTTTTATACACTAGTATATAGATAGCTTCCAGTCCTGACGGGGACTGGCCAAGAGAATATGATGCCTATTTTCCGATGAGAACATGCAGAGCCGGCTAAATGGACAGCCACATGGAGGCTGGACTGGTGCGGGCCTGGGCCCTCCATCCTCTGTGTGGCTCTGGGATTAGGCTGCCTCTGGCTAAGTCACAGCAGAGTGGCCTCCATGACCCCTATTCTTTAAAGGACCCAGGATCTTCCCCAGGAAAGGACTGGGATGTCTGGCTTCTGCCGACTCAGAAACCCTGCCCTGCTGTGATTCAAACCCCATGGCCTTGTGTTTGTGGGCCAGCAGGTACTCGGCCAAACTGGAGACGCAGGGGTGGCAGCGGGCAGGCAGGGCCGTCCACTGCCTGTCTTGGCCGAGGGCCGGCGGGCGCCTGTGGAGTTGATCTTGAGGCATCTCTGTCCTTCTGCTGTGAGCTCCCGATGTGTGTGCTCCACGTGGTGGTCACAAGACAAAGAAACGCAGGCCTTGGACAGCTGCCCAGCTGCGGGAGAGGCCTTCGAGGCCAGGGGCATTTCCTGTGGCCCGGGACACAGCCGGCCAGAGGGGACAACACATCTTCCCACCCATTTCTGCTTGTGTCCTTGGGGATGAACACTCATTCACACAGCAGGCCCTCAGAGCTGCCCTCCTGTGTCCGTGCGGGGCCATTTACTTGTGACGGTCATGTGCTGTGGCAGGTCCTGGAGGGCAGGGTGGACAGAAGGGACATGTGACCCGCTGCTCTGGGCCAGGTCTTGCCTGGTGAGAAGATTGGAGAGGCCAGAGGACCAGCAGGGAGAAAGCCGCCCTGTGCAGCGGCAGCTGCTCCGGCTGCTGGGGCCCCCAGGCACGTGGGCTTGGGAGGACACCAGTGGGTGTGGGAGGACACCAGTGGGCTTGGGAGGACACCAGTGGGTGTGGGAGGACACCAGTGGGTGTGGGAGAACACCAGTGGGCTTGGGAGGACACCAGTGGGCGTGGGAGGACACCAGTGGGTGTGGGAGGACACCAGTGGGCTTGGGAGGACACCAGTGGGTGTGGGAGGACACCAGTGGGCTTGGGAGGACACCAGTGGGTGTGGGAGGACACCAGTGGGCTTGGGAGGACACCAGTGGGCGTGGGAGGACACCAGTGGGCGTGGGAGGACACCAGTGGGTGTGGGAGGACACCAGTGGGTGTGGGGACAGACATCCAAGGGGCCCATGTGTCCTCCAATCAGCACGTGGATTCCGTTGTTCTGCTCCCAGAAGCACCCTGGGCCTACAGGCTTCTGCACAGCCCTCCTGCCCCGACACAGGCTGTGCCCACTGCCGTCTCCTCTCTCTCTCTCTCTCTCTCTCTCTCTCTCTCTCTCTCTCTCTTTCTCTTTTCTCCCCTCGACATACTCTGCCGTCAGCAGCACTATAGCCTGCTGAGAAATCGCTGGCCCAGATCCCCTCCACGTGTCTCTCCTGTGCATCCTGGCCGTGGGGTCCAGGGCAGGTCAGGAAGCTGGGGGAGCCCCACAGGCACTCAGAGACCTCCAGGGGCTGGCAGAGTCGCAAATGGATGCAGGACTGCTGGGCTCTCCTTCACCTAAGGCTGGGCCCCACCCACCACTCTCCAGTCCTGGGCCAGCCCCTCGCCCCAGGGGATGACTCTGAATGCCAGGGCCTGGCCAGGGCTGGTGAGGGGTCACAGGCCAAGCTGAGCGGCCCCTGCAGCCAACTCCTCTTCCTTCTCAGCCTGAGAGGCTCCAGAGAAGCCAGGGTGAAAATGCAAAGCTGGGGACAGAAGCAAGAGTTTGCATGCTGTGTGTGTGCGTGCGTGAGTGTTCATGCATGTGTGTATGTGAGCACACAGGTGATCAGGGAACTGTTTGTGACCCCAGGGACAGGTGCTTCTCCTGCTAACTGTTGCCACTGGCTGCCTGCGGCCCTGGTGGCCCTCACATGGAAGGTCCACGTGGGGCCCAGTGCTGTTCCGGGCGGGGCCAGCAGGGGGACCTTTCCCCCAGAGCTCCAGCCCTGGTGGGGTGCCTCCACAAGGGGTTAAACCCCTCCCCACCCCAAACCACAGGGATTAAACATTCATGTGGTCCCCAGTGGATGTGGGTAGAGGGGTGAGCAAAATTAAAAGGGAAGATTATTTTTAATCCTCCTGGTGGTGGTGCAACAATGAAGAAAGAGCAAAGCCGGAAAGTGTGTCCATTGGCTGGAGGCCCGAAGGACGGACTGCCTGGGAGTAGGTCACTGCTTGGACGATTCCCCGATGCCCCAGTAAAGGCGGCTGTGGTCAGAGGTGCTCAGGTTTCCTTAACGATTGACACGGAGACTCTCACCTCCCTGACAAGGAGCGAGCTGTGGGTCCTGAAGACACGGGTGAGGGTCCCCGTCCTCGTCTGGTTCACATGCCTGGGCCTCTCTCCGCCCAGCTGTGAGTGGGGTGGTCTGCAGCCTCACCACCCCTCACCTGGCAGACACTTAAAAATGAAGCGAACCCGTTTGGAAACAGTGCCAGCGCTTCCCTCCCTCCCTGGCTGAGGCATGTCCCAGGATTGACCAGAGAGCAGCTCATTTATGTGCTGAATAAAAGCATGTAAGGTTCTGGGGGGTGGACGGGAGGCTGCCTGGGGCTTAGCGGGTGTGGGGGTATCTGCTGCCAGGCAGGGCCTGGACCCCTGTTTCTGCAGTCACTGTGTGTGGTGTGTGCCGTGCGATTCTGCGCGGTTTATTCTTAGTCCCTCTAAGGGCAGCACCAGGTCCCCAGAGGGGTCCCGCTGTCCTTTATGTGGAAGTGAGCGAGCGGGAACGGAGAGCCAGTTGAGGACTTGGGGCGGTTATTGAGATATAAAGGAGATACTAGTGTGTTTTGTTTTCTGACTGTAGACAGAGGCGGGCACTATGGGAGGAAATGAATTTTCCCTCTGATTCCTGAGGTGAACTTTGTTTTTAAGCTGCTCCAAGGGCTCCAGGCGCCAGAGGGCCCGGCAACGCCTGCGTCAGACCCAGAGACACCGCAGGGCTGGCAAACGCCCCATTTTGTGGGAAGGAGTCATTCTGTAGAGATACTGTGGGTTTTTTAAAATGCAAATCCTCTTCAGCTGGATTTAAGGAAAATTCCCAGCAGCACTTTTAGGAGGAGAAGGTAAGTGACACAATACAGCAACGGCACACAGAGGCCTGGTTCCAACAGGGAGGGCGTACTTTCAAAGAACAATTTAAAGAGGAAGAGCCCTGGCTGGTGTGGCTCAGTGGATGGAGCATTGGCCTGCAGACCGAATGGTCCCAGGTTTGATTCCAGTCAAGGGCATGTACCTTCATTGCAGGCTCCTCCCCAGCCCAGGCCCTGGTTGGGGCACGTGCAAGAGGCAACCAATTGATGTGTTTCTCTCTGTCTTTCCCTCTCTCTTCCACTCTCTCTAAAAATCCATGAAAAAATATCCTCCGGTGAGGATTAAAAATACAAAATAAGTAAAATAAAAAGGAAACGACCAGAGAGAGAACCAGCCCTCAGGCCTGTCCATGAATATAACTTGCTTCTGCAACCGAACAGGTGAAACTTTCTTTGTTACAAATCAGCTCTAAGAAAAATAACCAGGCAGAACTTTCAGGACCAAGTTTTTGTCCTTCTCCAAATTTCAGTCTCATTTTCCTGAGGCGACCCCTGCGGTGTTGATCTGAGCGAAGGCCTGTGTGTCCTTCTGAGCGTTGACACGTGGCCCATTCGGTTTGCTCAAGCTGTCCTTGGACTCCATGCCCACCTGGTTCTTGCGCAAAACACACCCCGACAGCGAGGCCCCGGACAGCCTAGGCTGTGACCCCCAGGGAGCGAGTAGGCAGGACCCTCTTTCCCCGCTTTCCAGGTGTCTCCTGGAACCCCGTCCCTGCAGCCGTCACCCCTCCGCCTGCCGTCCGCCTGGACTCTCTGCTGCCATCTGCTCGCTGGCCCAGATCCTCAAGGCTCCGTAGCAGCTCTCAGGACACAGAAACACAAATAAGGAACCTTCCCGTCTCTGAATGAGTGCACCCCTTCCTCGGACAAGGAACTGGCCCAGTCTAAAGCACAGAGGCCAGATGAGGAGGCGGGTGGAGGCAGCCTGACAGTGCGGCCCGTGGGGAGGCGCCAGCACACCCACATCGGGCTGTGTGCTCGGCCAAGTGAGGCCCAAGATCTGAGGCCCTTTGTAGGGTCCGAACACCTTTTTAACCTCCTAAATGTTATCTAAACCTCCCAAATGTAAATGTCATGACTGGCTAATTACCTACACGGTGAGTTCACACGATTTTGAGGGAAAGAAGTTATTGGAATTCAGTTTAGTTTATTAGGAAGCACTAAGGCCACCTATGGGCAAGAGTCCTTGAATTTCTACTTTAAAAAATAAACACTGGCCCTGGCCAGGTAGCTCGGTTTGTCAGAACATCGTCCTGATACGCCAGGTTTCTGGTTTGATCTCAGGTCAGAGCACATGCAAGTATCAATCAATGATGCATCAAGAGACGGAACAACAAATCCATGTTTCTCTCTCTGTCTCCCTTTTCTCTCTCTCTCACTCCCTCTCTCCCTCAAATCAATAAAAATAATAGGAAACATTGAACGCAGAAGGCAGAAGATTAAATGTCAAGAGCTTTGGCACAGTATAACCCCATTTTTTCTTTTTGAAAGTGAAAAGCCCATTAACGAATAGACCCTCACTGCTCACAGGTTTGCAGCCCCTGCAATCAGAGACCTGCCGGCGGGCAAGTGCAGCTGAGGGCCCGTGGGGGGTCTGCACAGGGCTTACCAGCCAAGGACACGGAGACCTGCTGCACTTGACCTGGACATAGCTCGTGAGAGGTCGGGAGGCAGTTTTTTGGAAATCAGGGCTCTCGTTCGCTCAGCCCCGAGTGGCAGCGTGTGGAGACAGCTGTGGCTGGCGGTCTACAGAGAATCATGGGCCGGAGTTGCTATCTTCAGGCTGAAAGTCGTCGCTGCCAGTTTTGGACCTCGACTGACATCAGATCTGCCAGGCCCCAGGACATGAAATCTGGGGAGGTGGTGCACTGGGTTGAATGGTGCCCCCAAAACTCATGTCAGAGTATGTGTCCTTTGGAAATAGGATCTTTGCTGATGTTTTAATTAAGATGAGGTCATCTTAGACGAAGGTGGCCCTAATCCAGTGACCGTCACCCACACACAGGCCCACAGACTCAGGGACACAACAGGGAGATGTGCCATGACAAGCCAGGACACAGGGATGGCCAGGAGCCACCAGATGCCCAGAGCCAGGCCAGGAAGGACCCTCCCATGAGCCTTCAGAGAGAGCGTGCCTGCCAACACCTCGGGGTCCGAGTCTGGGCTCCTGACCTGTGAGACCACGCGTGTCTGTGGTTTGAAGCCGCCATGTGCGGTACCTGCTGTGGCCGCCCGGGAAGCAGGGCGGAGCACGGGGCCCATGAGGGTCCTGCAGGTGGCAGATGGGAGGTCCCGGCAATTCCGCCCACAGAAGGAAAAACCAAACCGAGCAAAACCAGGAGCCAAAATTAGGCATCAGATTTCCTACAAAGGGTTGTGTTTCTGGTTTTTCTTGAAGATCCAGAGACTGGCCACTCTGGGCCCACCCCGTGCCCGGCCATCGCCTCTGAGCTGTGACAGCCCCTCCTTGGGTCTCCCAGGGGGCCTGGGACTCACCTCTGGGCACAGGTGTCCTCCTCAGACAACCTTGGACATTTTAAAGGACCAGGCGGCACGTGCTTTGAGAAATGTGGCCATCGCATAGTCCTCTGTGGAAGGAAGGAACGTCACCTTCTTCAGGGTTTGGCTGTAGGTGGTGGTGGTGGGGTCTGATTCATGATGGTCGAGTGCTGGACTTGGCCCTCCCTTCATTTGGATTCTGTGACCTCCAGGCTGGTGACAGCAGTGGACTCCCTCTGACCGGAGCGCCAACATGCTGGCAACTACCAGCTTAGTGTGCCACGGAGACATGCCTGACAGAGCTCCCGTCAGAGCCGCGTGCACCACTGGCTGAGAACTGCCTGGTGGCCCCACCCCTGGCCCCCAGGGGGCCACAGGCCAAGAGGAGCCCAAAGCAATGCAAGGAAACATTGGCGAGGACGAAGCTCCCCGCGGAGACTCCTGCTCGCTCATGGAGATGTTGAAACGAAGGAGGCCTTGCCCTCCTGCCCACTGGAAGAGTAACTAGACTCCTGGGGCCCTTCCCTCACCTTCCTCCAGGGCCTCCCGGAGCCATCGGAGGGAAGCGGCCACTCCGGCCACTCCAGTGTCCGGATTGGTCCGTCTGGGTGCCCTGCCCTCCTTCCCAGGTGGAAATGCAGGCTCAGGGGTGTCGCTCAGGTGTGAGAGGCCGACTGGGTTCCCTCAGGAAGAACGTCTACTTGCCAGACAGCTCTCAGGTGTCCCCCACGCTTCAAGGAAGGAGCTGAGTTCTTGATGAAACCAGTTGGGTGCTGCGGCCCAGAGGCTGGCCCCCGGGGCCCCTGGGATCTCCAGACTGTGGGCTCACAGTGGTCCGGAGCCCCAGTGGGCTTTAAGCAGAGCCCGGGGAGGGATGTAGGGCAGGCTAAGGGACACACATGTGGTTGATGGCTCTATTCTGCGTTTTCAAATTTCCCTTTGTCAAAAACTTTAAATTACCAAAGTAATATGGTGATTTTAACTATAAACATCCATTCTTCCCCTCACCCTGCTCCACTGCCAGACCCTCAGAAGGTGATCAGAGCACATCTTCCCCAGCTCCCTCCAGGCTGCTCTGACTTGTGTAAACACATGCTCTCCTAATTTTTATTTTTTTTGTTTCTGGATTTTTGTTACTTAAAATCATAGTAAAATGACCCTGACTGGGTAGCTCAGTTGGTTAGAGCCTGATATGCCAAGGCTGCAGATTCAGTCCTTGGTCAGGGCACATATAAGAATCAACCAATGAGTGCCTCAATAAGTGGAACAGCAAACCTCTCTCTCCTCTTCCCCCTTCTCTCTCTCTCTCTCTCTCTCTCAAATCAGTCAATAAGTAAAAAAGTATCTACTTTTAAAAATCATAGTAAAATCATGCTATACGGTTCCTCTGAAGGACCTGAGAATGTCAAGCAAACTTAAATGCCACGTTCAAATGCTTTCTTCAGGCTACAGGCTGAGTTGTGTGCCCACACTCCCATTCATAGGTTGAAGTCCTAACCCCACGTGACTATTGGAGCTGGGCATTTAAGGAACTGATCCCCGTTAAATGAGGTCATGAGGGTGGGGCCTTCATCCTGTAGGACTGTGTCCTTATAAGAAGAGGGAGAGACACTAGAGCCCTCTTTCTAGCCATGTGAGGTCACAGCAAGAAGATGGTTCTCACCAGGAACTAAGTCTGCCAGCCCTGGAGCTTCGAGAAATGCATGTCTAATGTTTAAGCCGATCAGTCTGTGCTGTCTGTCTGTGGTTCTCTATCTGTGGTTCTCTGTCTGTGGTGTCTGTGGTTCTGTGTCTGTGGTTCTGTGTCTGTGGTTCTGTGTCTGTGGTGTCTGTGGTTCTGTGTCTGTGCTGTCTGTCGTTCTCTGTCCGTGGTGTCTGTGGTTCTGTGTCTGTGGTTCTGTGTCTGTGGTTTTGTGTCTGTGGTGTCTGTGGTGCTCTGTTATGGCAGCCTGAGCTGACTAAGACATCTTATTTACTGAAAATATACCATGGTGGGCCAGTTTTTCAGTTTGCTGACTCTGCAGGGAGATGTTGCAGCAAGCCTCCTTGATCACACACCTCATGGATTGCTAGTTTGATTTCTATAGGACAGTTTCCCTGAGGGCAGGGGTCAGGGGCATGGATGTTCACACTTAAATCCACGCCACCAGGTTACTTACTCCAGAGGCTGCCGGTGACGGGTAAAAGCTCCTTGCATCCTCTGCAGAGCTGCACACGTTGCTCTTGGCCTTCTGGAAAGCGCATGAATGAGAAGCGGTCTGTCGTTCTCGTCATACTTGCCCTTCACTGGCCCCTATGACGTCAGGCACATCTTCACAAGCACGTGCTCACTTAGATTTCCTCGGCAATGGATGCTTCACCGTTTTCTGCTGGCTTGTCTGCATGCTCTCACTGCTTCACAAGCCCGTGTGTGGGGACAGGAGCTGTGGTCTGACCTACATGCTGCACATGGGTGCTCCTGGGTAGGGAGTCTGGGGCCTGCCCCTTGTGCCACACGGACAGACAGACGGTCTCTTTTTGCAATGGCTGTGGGCGTCCCCTCCTGGTTTACTAATAGTTGTCTGAATTCTCTGCCGACAATTTGTGCTTTTATGTTTAAACATTGACTCTGTACGGAATGTGACTTTTGAATATGGTGTGACGTGTGGTCAGCTTCTTGCGCAGGGAGAGGCAAGTCACGCGTGCTGGCAGCAGTCGTTACACAAAGCATGCTGCTTTTGGAGCTGGGCCTTTAAGGAATTGACTCAGGTTAAATGTGGTCATGAGGGTGGGGCCTTCATTGGAGAAGCCGTCCTTCTCAATTTCTGTGAAACAAAAGACTAAAAATAAATGAATGTCTGCTCCATAGGTGTGCCCTTGTCTGTGAACACCTTAGGGATGTCGAGAAAGACAGGGGCCAGTCACCTGCTCACTGCCTTCCTGGTGTTTAATTGGGGGATGTCATGATGTCTGTGTATTGGGCGTGTGCGGACTCGGCCTCCCAAGGTAGGAAAGTCTGTGGGGTCAGAGCCACTGTTTCCAGACGAGACTGGGCCGCGTGGCTTTGTGCTCGCGTTGCCCGTTTTCCCAGCAAGCAGCCTCAAGCGCAGTCCCGTCCCTGGTCCAGAGGCTGAGCCTGCCTCGGACCTCTGCCCCCAGCTTCGCCTCCTCCCTGGGCTCCCAAGCTCACCCCGCTGTACCGGTGTCGGTCGGGATGAAACGGACAACCAATAACAGTGTCTGCAACGGGGACCGAGGCATGAGGTGCTGATCAATCCAACACGCTGGCTAAGAGAGAAAGCGGCGACTTTGGCATTTGGGTGCCTAGAAAGATGAAATGCTATCTTATCCCCCGGGAGAAGAAGGAAAACAGGTTATTCAAAACCTCTGAACAGGCAAAAATAACAATGATCACAGACCAATAAGTGATGGGAGGACTGAACGGGTAGAGTCGCTTAGCAAAGAATTAGGGTTAGTGACCACGGGCGGGCCACGTGGGTGAGCCATTCTATCAGCACAAAGAAGGGACGGTGAGCAGGCTCCGAGGCCCGCTGGCTGCTCCAAGCCTCTGAAGTCTTCCCACGGGCCCCGTGGAGGGTGGAAACCCCTCCTGCGTCACTGGGACCCTGGAGGGACGTGGGTCTGGCCCCCGCAGTGTGGCTGGAGCGCCCACACTCACGGCCTGCCTCCAGCCTGAGCCTGGGCCTGGATTCCCCGGGGGCTCTTTATCTCTGAGCCCAGGCGTGTGCGTCTCCTAAGGCTCCGTAACCACACACCCGGCAGCTCCCATAGAAACAGATTCTCTGGCTCGGGAGGTCACAGGCCCAGAAGCAGGTGTGGGCAGGGTCTCCTCTCTCCCTGCAGCCTCGGGAGGGGCTGGCGATCCTTGGCGCTCCCTGGCTTGGAGATGGACCCCCGCCTCTGCCTGCGCACCCGCACAGCCTCGCTCTGGGCGTCTCCACCTCGTGTCCAGTCCCTATTGGGTCATCGTGGATCAGAACCCATCCTAACCAGCGGTGACTCCTCTTAGCTAATTACGTCTGCCAACACCCAGGTGCCAGTTAAGGTCTCATTTCCAGGTGCCAGGGTTGGGAAGTAGGGGACACAGTTTAGCCCATGACAGGCTCTAGAGTTGATGATCCCCAGCTCTATCTTTCTGGTTCCATGAGACTGAGTGGGTCCATCTTCCCACCTCCCCTTCCGGCCAGGGCCCTCTGTGACGGGGTCCTGCAGGGTGGGGTGACCAGCCCTTTGCACTCCCCATGTTTACAGCTGCCACATGGCTGCAGTCCCCCTCCAGGGCTCATGGCTCTTCCCTCTCCCTGCAGACCCTGGGGAAGGGCTGGGGAAGCCCCCAGCGCTGGCCCAATGCTGACCTTTGTGTCTGCTCTCCAAGTTCATGTCCGGCTGTGAGACCGTCCTCCTCCAGGCTGGTGCTGACCATGTGGCGAGGACAATCCCGCGAGCCTGGAATAGACGCGGCCCACAGTCTCAGTACAGAAGCATCTGGTGATAGTCACACTCGAAACGAGATGTCAGAACCGTGTCATCACTTACCCTGTCAATCCCCTCTGGGTCATTGCTCCTTCCCCACAGACTAAGGCTCGTTTGAGTCCACAGTCGGGTGAGAGCGGGGATGGTGGGCAGCTGTGAGAGGCGGGCACGGGTTCCCAGGAGACGCCCACCGGCTCCAGTACCTGGTGCCAGTGGGGTGGGGGGGGTGGTGGAGTGGGGGGTTGGGGGGGTATAGTGGGGGGCAGGGCGGCGGGCTCCAGGGAGAACTCTCACGTGCTCACCGCTTAGTCGGCGGCTTCTTTCTGTGGACTCTCGGGAGGGAGAGGGACGCATTGATTTTCTTGGAGAAAGAGCACCAGGAGGAGAGACGGCCCCCCTGACACCCCCTGTTCCAGAAACAGTGCCTTTGGGGGCGCCCGGCGTGCTGCTGGGTGGGCCTCACTCTCGGGAGGAAGCCCCCAGCCTCGGGGGGGGGGCTCCCTCTGACCGACACCCTGAGAAGGGCTTCAGCATCAGATGGGCCTGACTGTCCCCTGGCTGCAGCTCAGAGGTGCTGGGACCTGGGACGAGGAGCGGGCCAGGCGCCAGGCAGGGCTGGCTGTGCCGAGGAGTGGCCGCCGAGGGAGCAGTGGGCTTTGCATGTGAGAGGCCCCTGGCGGGGGGAAGGGAGTCCAGCCACGAGGATCTCCATGTACAGGCACTCGCCAGGGTCCAGCACGGAGCGGCCACTGGCACCGAGGCAGATGCAGGCTGGGGCCTCCCGGTCCCTGTGTGGCCTCTCGAGGCCTCCCTTTCCCTGCGACACGTGGGAGCAGCACCCACGGCCCCGGGTTCGGGGAGGGCAGGGCCAAGTCCTGTGTGAAGCCCTCTCCTGGGGCGGGCAGAGGGGTCTTCAGTCATTGCCACCTTGGTCACCACTGAGACAGCCTGGGCCGAGCAGCTTGACTCCACACTGTGTGTGTGCACGTGTGCGCACGTGTGTATGCATACGCGCTGAACGACTGTCATGTCCTCCGGAGAGAGGTGCTGCTGGCCTCTGGAGAAGGGAGACCGAAGCCGGCGGGGCAGGGATGTGGAGACAGCACCATGTCACCCCGCGGCTGGGCCTGGGGGCACCCAGGGTTGGATAGCGGGTTCAAGACCACCTGGGCAAAGGCTGGTGCCCCAGAGCGGGCGGCAAGTGTCTCTGGAAAGAGCCGGACAGTCAGTATCTCAGGCCCGGCCACTGCTGCTCTGCTTCGCCATGGAGGGTGGAAGGTGGCACAGGACACATTGGGGCACAGGCATGGCTGAGTCCCAGAAAACCTTACAGTAGACGCCAACAGTTGAATTTCATATCGTTTTCACATTCACAAAATGTTCTTACGATTTTTTCCAGACATTTATAAATGTGAAAACCAGTCTTGCTCACGGGCTACACATACACAAGGGGGCCCTGGGGCACCAGGGGACTCCTCCGTGGTCAGCATGCTCCTCCTAAGGTTTCAGGTGGGGGCCCAGACCCTGAGCTCGGGAAGGACAGGACCGCCTTGGTTCTGTTCATTCTGTCTCCTTGTGCTCATAGTGGGTGCTCACCAAACAGTGGTCGAGTGACTGAACTTCAGCTATTTTTTAAAATTAATTAACTTATTAATTAATTTTTATTGCTTAAAATATTACAAAGAGTAGTACATTTGTCTCCTTTTTCCCCCCCTTGACCTTCCCCAGGCCTCTCCTATCCCCCAGTGTCTTGTGTCCATTGGTTATGCTTATATGCATGCATACAAGTCCTTCGGTTGATCTCTTACCCCCGCCTCCCCCCCGCACCCTCAGCCCAAACCCTCCCCAGCCTTCCTGCTGTAGTTTGACAGTCTATTTAATGCTGCTCTGCCTCTGTATCTATTTTTGTTCATCAGTTTATAATGGTCTTTATTATCCATAAATGAGTGAGATCATGTGGTATTTTTCTTTCACTGACTGGCTTATTTCACTTAGCATAATGCTCTCCAGTTCCACCCATGCTATTGCAAATGGTAAGAATTCCTTCTTTTTTACAGCAGCATAGTGTTCCATTGTGTAGATGTACCACAGTTTTCTAATCCATTCATCCGTTGATGGGCACATAGGCTGTTTCCAAATCTTAGCTATGGTAAATTGTGCTGCTATGAACATAGGGATGCATATGTTCTGATTGGTGTTTCTGGTTTCTTGGGATATATTCCTAGCAGTAAGATCAATGGGTCAAATGGGAGTTCCATTTTTAGTTTTTTGAGGAAACTCCATACTGTCTTCCATAGTGGCTGCACCAGTCTGCATTCCCACCAGCAGTGCATGGGTGTTCCCTTTTCTCCACATCCTCTCCAGCACTTGTCGTTTGTTGATTTGTTGATGATAGCCATTCTGACAGGTGTGAGATGGTACCTCATTGTTGTTTTGATTTGCATCTCTCAGATGATTAGTGACTTTGAGCATGTTTTCATATGTCTCTTGGCTTTCTGAATGTCCTCTTTTGAAAAGTCTCTATTTAGGTCCTTTGCCCATTTTTTGATTGGATTGTTTATCTTCCTTTTGTTAAGTTGTATGAGTTCCCTATAAATGTTGGAGATTAAACCCTTATCGGTGATAACATTGGCAGATATGTTCTCCCATGCAGTGGCTTTCTTGTTATTTTGTTGATGGTTTCTTTTGCTGTGCAGAAGCTTTTTATTTTGATGTAGTCCCATTTGTTTGTTTTCTCTTTAGTTTCCAATGCCCTAGGTACAGTGGTCGGCAAACTCATTAGTCAACAGAGCCAAATATCAACAGTACAACGATTGAAATTTCTTTTGAGAGCCAAATTTTTTAAACTTAAACTATATAGGTAGGTACATTGCTATTAAGTTAATTAGGGTACTCCTAAGGCTTAGGAAGAGCCACACTCAAGGGGTCAAAGAGCCGCATGTGGCTCGCGAGCCGCAGTTTGCTGACCACAGCCCTAGGAGATGTATCGGTGAAGAAATTGCTTCGGCATATGTCTGAGATTTTGTTGCCTTTGGAGTCCTCTAGTATTTTTATGATTTCCCGTCTTACATTTAAGTCCTTTATCCATTTTGAGTTTATTTTTGTGTATGGTATAAGTTGGTGGTCTAGTTTAATTTTTTTGCATGTATCTGTCCAATTTTCCCAGCACGATTTATTAAAGAGCCTGTCTTGACTCCATTGTATGTTCTTGCCTCCTTTGTCAAATATTAATTGAGTATATTGGTTTGGGATGATTTCTGGGTTTTCTATTCCATTCCATTGATCTATATGTCTGTTCTTGTGCCAGTACCAGGCAGTTTTGAGAACAGTGGCTTTGTAATACAGCTTGATATCTGGTATTGAGATCCCACTTACTTTGTTCTTTCTCAGGATCGCTGCAGCTATTTGGGGTCTTTTTTTTATTCCAGATGAATTTTTGGAGAGTTTGTTCTAGGTCTGTGAAATATGTCGTTGGTATTTTAATGAGGAGAGCGTTGAATTTACAGATTGCTTTGGGTAGTATGGACATTTTAACGATGTTGATTCTACCAATCCATGAACACAGTATGTTCTTCCATCTGTTTATATCTTCCTCTATCTCTTTTTTCAACGTCCTGTAGTTTTCTGAGTAGAGGTCTTTGACCTCTTTAGTTAAGTTTATTCCTAGGTAGCTTAATTTTTTTGGTGTGATGGTAAATGGGATTGCTTTTTTAGTCTCTCTTTCTGCAAGTTCATTATTGGTGTATAGAAATGCCATAGATTTCTTGGCATTAATTTTGTATCCTGCTACATTGCAGAATTCATTTATTAAGTCTAATAGTTTTTTGATGGAGTCTTTAGGGTTTTTTATGTAATAAGGACAGTTTTACTTCTTCATTTCCAATTTGGATGCCTTTTATTTCTTCTTCTTGTCTAATCGCAATGGCTAATATTTCCAGTGCTATGTCAAACAGGAGTGGTGAGAGTGGGCATCCCTGTCTTGTTCCTGTTCTTAGGGGAAATGGTTTTAGTTTTTGCCTGTTGAGTATGATGTTGGCTGTGGGTTTGTCATAAATGGCGTTTATTATGTTGAGGTATGATCCTTCTATTCCCGCTTTGCTGAGTTTTTATCAAAAATGGGTGTTGGATTTTGTCAAATGCTTTTTCTGCATCAATTGATATGACTGTGGTTTTTATATCTCAATTTGTTTATGTGATGTATCACGTTTATTGATTTGCAGATATTGTACCATCCTTGCATCCCTGGGATAAATCCTACTTGGTCATGGTGTATGATCTTTCTGATGTACTGCTGGATCCGATTTGCTAGGATTTTGTTGAGGATTTTGTCATCTATGTTCATGAGGGATATTGGCCTGTAATTCTCTTTCATTGTGTTGTCTTTATCTGGTTTTGGTATTAAGGTGATGCTGGCTTCATAGAATGAGCTTGGAAGTGTTCCTTCCTCTTGAATATTTTGGAATAGTCTGAGGAGGATAGGCTTTAGTTCTTCCTTGAATGTTTGGTAAAACTCCCCTGTGAAGCTGTCTGGCCCTGGGCTTTTGTTTGCTGGAAGCTTTTGGATGACTGCTTCAATTTCTTCCATAGTTATTGGCCTATTGAGATTTTTAGATTCTTCCTGATTGAGTTTTGGGAGGTTGTATTTTTCTAGGAATATGTCCATTTCCTCCAGGTTGTCTAGTTTGTTGGAGTAGAGTTGTTCATAGTATTTTTTAACAATCCTTTGTATTTTTGTGGGGTCTGTTGTTATTTCTCCTCTTTCATTTCTGATTTTCTTTATTTGGGTTCTCTCTCTTTGCTTCTTGGTGAGCCTGGCTAGAGGTTCATCAATCTTGTTTATCCTTTCAAAGAACCAGCTCTTGGTTTGTTGATCTTTTGTATTGTTTTTTGGTCTCTATGTCATTTATCTCCACTCTGATCTTTATTATTTCCTTCCTTCTGCTTACACTGGGCTTTTCTTGTTGCTCTCTTTCAAACTCTTTGAGTTGTAGGGTTAGGTAATTTATTATCATTGTTTCTTGTTTTTTGCAGTAGGCTTGTAGAGTTATGAACTTCTCTCTCAAGACTGCTTTCGCTGTGTCCCATAGGTTTTGGATTGTTGTGTTTTCATTGTCGTTTGTTGCCATGATGTTTTTTATTTCTTCTTTGATCTCTCTGGTAACTCAGTCATTGTTTAATAGCATGCTATTTAGTCTCCATGTGTTTGATTTTTTTGGATTGTTTTTATTGTAGTTGATTTCCAGTTTTATGCCATTGTGATCTGAGAAGATGCTTGATATGATTTCTATCTTCTTGAATTTGAAGAGACTTTGCCTGTGACCCAATATATGGTCTATCTTTGAAAATGACCCATGTGCATTTGAGAAGAATGTATATTCTGAGGCTTTGGAGTGAAATGTTCTGAAGATGTCAATTAATTCCATCTTATCTAGTGACTCATTTAGGATTGATGTTTCGTTGCTGATTTTTTGTTTAGAGGATTTGTCCAATGGTGATAGTGGGGTATTAAAGTCCCCTACTATGATTGTATTGCTGTCAATCTCTCCCTTGATCTCCTCCAGAAGTTTTTTATGTATTTGGGCGCTCCTATATTGGGTGCATATATATTTACCAGAGTTATTTCTTCTTGTTGGATTGCTCCCTTTAGTATTATGTAGTGGCCTACCTTATCTCTTTTTATGTCCTTCTCTTTGAGATCTAATTTGTCAGATATAAGTATTGCTACCCCAGTTTTTTTCATTTCCATTCACCTGAAAAACCTTTTTCCATCCCTTCACCATCAGTCTGTGTGCGTCCTTTTTTCTGAGGTGGGTTTCCTGTAGACAGCAGATACATGGGTCATGTTTTCTTATCCACTCAGTTACCCTATGTCTTTTGATTGGGGCATTTAATCCATTAACATTTAAAGTTATTATTGATAAATACTTGTTTGTCGCCATTTTTAGTCTTTACCTCTGCGTTCCTTCTTTGTTTCCTTTTTTTTTTTTTTTTTTTTTTTTTTTACAGCAGACCCTTTAGCATTTCTTGCATTGCTGGTTTGGTAGTAATAAACTCCCATAGTCCTTTTTTGTCTGTGAAGCTCCTGATTTCACCCTCAATTTTGATTGATAGCCTTGCTGGGTACAGTATTCTTGGATTCAGACCCTTGCTTTGCATGACTTTGTATATTTCATTCCATTCCCTTCTTGCCTGATGTGTTTCTGCTGAGAAATCAGTCGCTAGTCTGATGGGGGATCCTTTGTAGATAACTTTTTGTCTCTCTCTGGCTGCTTTTAAGATTCTTGCTTTGTCGTTGGTGTTTGCCAATTTAATTATAATGTGCCTTGGCATCGGTCTTTTGGGGTTCATTTTGTTTGGGACTCTGTGAGCTTCTTGGATTTGTGTGAGTTTTTTCTTCCCTATATCAGGGAAGTTTTCTGTTATTATTTCTTCAAACAGGTTTTCTATTCCTTGCTCAGTTTCCTCTCCTTCTGGCACCCCTATTATGCGGATGTTGTTTCGTTTCGTGTTGTCCCAAAGTTCTCTTAGGCTCTCCTGCTTTTTAATTTTTTTTTCTAGATGCTGCTCTGCTTGGGTATTTTTTCCTACCTTGTCTTCTAGCTCACTGATGTGGTCCTATGCTTCTTCTAGTCTACTGTTGATGCTTTCTATTGAGTTCTTTATAACAGTGATGTCATTTTTCATTTCTTTTTGGTTCTTCTTCATTTCCTCTTGGTTCTTTCACATATTGTTGAATTTGTCTTCCATTCTTTTCATCCACCTTATGACCATTTCTTTGAATTCCTTCTTTGACAGGTTGCTTGCCTCCATTTCGTTTACTTCCTTTTCTGGTGATGCCTGTTTTTCTTTCAAATGCAGGCTGTTTCTTTGTCTTCCCATGATCTCTCTTCTCCGGGTGTTTGGTTATATAATTCTCTCTCTGCTGTGTTGATCTAAAGGCACAAAATACAACACAACAAGTCACAACACACAAGGCACTGAACACAAATGTATTCACGATACTAATAACCCCAAGTAAAGGTGACCACCAGAGAAAAGACAATTAGGGGATAAGAAAGAAAGAAGAAGAGAAAAAGAAAAAAGAGAAAAAGAAAAAAAGGAGTGCAAAAATGAGATTGGGAAAAGGAAAAAAAAGTAAGAGAGGAAAGAAAGAGAATGAAATAGAAGAGGGGAAGAAACTATTTATATGGGGAGAAAACTCCAATAGAACAGCCACTAATCCCAACAAATGTCAGCGACAGATACCTAGAGATAAATGCAAACTATAAACAACAACTAATATCAAACAAGGCGAGGGTAAACAGAAGCAAAAAATAACTGGGAAAAAAAAAACACACCCAACAAAACCATAAAAAGAAAAAGTGAAACAATCTCACAAAAAAGCATTAAAAAAAAACCCAACAAATCAACAATCAAGCAAACAACAACAAAACAACAGAGAGGAAAAAAAAATTTGGATAGTGAAGAAAGAGAAGAGAGAGGTGTATATGGGCGTAGAGCAGGGGATTGGAAATTAGATATATAAGCAGGGTGAAATTTTCACAGGGGTTAAAAAGAAGGAATAGGGAAAATCTAAAGCAAGAATAGGGTAAGAGGAACAGGACAACAAAAGGGGAAAAGTGAGGAAGAGAGTTTTGGCATAAAGGTAAAGTTGAGATAGAGTAAAATGATGCTAAAGGAAAGATGAAAATAGAATGTAGAACACTAATCCCAAAATAAAATAAAGAGAAAATAAAATGACACTTTAAAAAAAGGTAAAATGGTAGTAGTAATAATACTGGTTAAAAATAAAAATGTAGGGGGAGACCAAGATGGCGGCATAGGTAAACACCGGAGATTACTGCTGCAAACAACCACTTCAAAAATACAACTAAAAGACGGAATGGACATCACCCAGAACCACAGGAAGGCTGGCTGAGGAGAGACTCTTCAACTAGAAGGAAAGACAACAGCATACCGAGGCTCAGAGGAGGCGCAGTGTGGAAAATATAAAGGTACGAAGGTGCGCACGCAAAGCGGGCTGGTGGCTGAGGGCGCGGTTGTCGTTTTCAATCAGGAGGGAGTCTCAGACTCTGAGCTCCAGATCCGGGCGAGTCTCTAGGGACTCAGACTCAAACGAGAGAAAAGGGATTGTCTGGCATCAGTTGGAACATGAGGGCAGCTTTCTCTCCAAGGTTTGCAGTGGTTGCTGGGGTTCTGAGAAGCAGAGCCTCTGGGAACGGGACTGAGAGCAGCCATAACTGCTCCCTCCACCCACCCTGTTGATCCCGTGTGACCCGCCCAGCCCAAGCCCTGCTCAGAGCCATTTGCTGGATAGCCTCAGACAAAGGCTAGATTAGCACCTCTCCAGAGGACAGAAGTTTCCCCACAGCAGACACAGCTGATTCTCACAGCCAGTCGGCCTGGTGGTCAAATCCCTCTAGTATTAACTACAACAATCAAGGCTTAACTAGAACAAGACTGCTCACAAAGACCACAAGGGGGTGCACCAAGAAAGCATAAAAAATGCGGAGACAAAAAAACATGACAGAAATGGAGGATATAGAGCTAAAAAACGCAATTTTGAGGGCTTGCAATAATGTGCTACAAGCTGCCAATAAACTTGATGAGAGCCTCACGAAATCTAATGAGACCCTCACGAAATCTAATGAGACCCTCAATGCTGTGATAAAGAACCAACTAGAAATTAAGCATACACTGACTGAAATAAAGAATATTATACAGACACCCAATAACAGACAAGAGGAGCGCAAGAATCAAGTCAAAGATTTGAAATGCGAAGAAGCAAAAAACACCCAACCAGAAAAGCAAAATGAAAAAAGAATCCAAAAATACGAAGATAGTGTAAGGAGCCTCTGGGACAGCTTCAAGCATACAAACATCAGAATAATAGGGGTGCCAGAAGAAGAGAGACAGCAAGATATTGAAAACCTATTTGAAGAAATAATGGCAGAAAACTTCCCCCACCTGGTGAAAGAAATGGACTTACAGGTCCAAGAAGCGCAGAGAACCCCAAACAAAAGGAATCCAAAGAGGACCACACCAAGACACATCATAATTAAAATGCCAAGAGCAAAAGACAAAGAGAGAATCTTAAAAGCAGCAAGAGAAAGAGACTCAATTATCTACAAGGGAATACCCATACGACTGTTAGCTGATTTCTCAACAGAAACTTTGCAGGCCAGAAGGGAATGGCAAGAAATATTCAAAGTGATGAATACTAAGAACCTACAACCAAGATTACTTTATCCAGCAAAGCTATCATTCAGAATTGAAGGTCAGATAAAGAGCTTCACAGATAAGGAAAAGCTAAAGGAGTTCATCACCACTAAACCAGTATTATACGAAATGCTGAACGGTATCCTTTAAGAAGAGGAAGAAGAAAAAGGTAAAGATACAAATTGTGAACAACAAACATGCATCTATCAACAAGTGAATCTAAGAATCAAGTGAATAAATAATCTGATGTACAGAATGAACTGGTGATTATAATGAATCAGGGACATAGAAAGGGAATGGACTGACTATTCTTGGGGGGGAAAGGGGAATGGGAGATGCGGGAAGAGACTGGACAAAAATCGTGCACCTATGGATGAGGACAGTGGGTGGGGAGTGAGGGCGGAGGGTGGGGCGGGAACTGGGAGGAGGGGAGTTATGGGGGGGGGGGGGGAAGAGGAACAAATGTAATCTGAACAATAAAGATTACATAAATAAAAAATAAAAATGTAGTAATTAAAAAGGTAAAATCAGGTGAGAAAAAAAAATTTGGTTTCTTAAGTAAAAGGTGGAAAAAATAAAAATGTGCAGTAGTGAAGGTCCTTCACTTCCTCTACTCTTCTGTTTGGCATGCCTTAGTCCTGTCAGGTATTCAGGAGAGCGTTGAAGTTCCCTGCGATACACTGTTCCTCCGTGTTGTAAACCACAGTCCTGATCTTAAAGCAGGCAGTATTTCTTTGTTTCCCAGACTGCCTTTATTTGTGTTTACAGAAGAGTCAGTTTGTGGTTCAGCCCCTGGGTGGCAGTGTTTCTGGATTGACCTCCGAGGCTATAAGTCCTCTCTAGCCAGTAGTTAGGTTTTGTTTTCCCTATCGCACTTAATACTGGTTTGGGAGAGTCGACTGTCCCAGAGCTGGTTCCTTGATCGTTACTCCCAACTCTGATTCCCAGGTTCCACAAAAACAACTTTCCCCTGCAGTCTCTGTGAGTGACCCCAATTGAGTGATCCTATGTAGTGGGTTTAATAATCAAACGCAAAGATTTAAGGAGAAAAAAAAAAAGAGCCAGAGTAAGTGTGCGAGCTCGCAACCCTCCACCATCCAGCTCTGTGCGCAATTCTCCCAAAGTCTCTTCCTCAAGTCATCTCTCCCCTGGCACTAAGCAGCCGGCACACTGGCAAAATCCGAGGCTGCCTTTTTGCACCCAGTCCAGTTATGGGCTGATTTTCAGAGTTCCCTTCTGCCCGCAGCCCTGCGGGACCCCTTCCACACTCGCGGATCACGCTGGCCCCAGTGGCTGCAGACTTTGTGGGGCGCAGACTTCCCCCGTGCGCATTCCTCTCTCCAACCTGAATTACAAACCACACCTTTATCTAGGCAAAATCTGACCTTTCTGTGAGGAGGAGCAGGGCTCATCTGAGTCCACGTATTTGAGCTGCTTGAGATCCGGTGTTCCTGGATTCGTAGCTGGTCCCTGGGTGCCATGGTTGCAGGGTCTCTGGATGTATACGCTTCTGATAACAGCCACTCAAGATGGCGCAGTCTCCACGGCTGAGCCGGCAGCTCCAGGAGAGATTTTAGCAGCAATGGAGGCTGCCCCATTAGGGTAGCCTGACCCGGCAGTCTCCAATAGTCCCCTGGAGTATAGCTATTGCTCACCCACAAATTTACACTCTCGGTACATCCACACACTCTCCTTTCGTTCTCTCACTCTCACACTGTCTTGCAGTCTGCCTTCCCGTCGGCAGCCATCTTCTCCTCCTCTGGCTGAACTTCAGCTTTTAGGTTAGTGACTCGTACCTGACTCTTGACTGTAGCGGCCCCTTTGCCCTCCACTCTCGGGTCTCCTGACTGTGAGGAGCCTTGACCCCGAGAATGGAGGGTGTCCCATGCCTGTCAGGCCCAGCACTGGGCTCAGTGACGGGCCTCTGCTCATAGTGCCCAGCTGGCATTGTCCCTGCTGCCCCCCCCCCCCGCCCCCTGTCTGGGGCACAGAAGAACAGTGATCTAAGATTTCTTCTCTGCAGGACCTGTAGTATTTCTTCCCAATCTCTTTCCAAGTACAGGGAGCTGATGTTACCTTTTGGATTATTTGTTTTGAAATAGTGAGAACGAATTCAGTTCAAATGAAGCAAAATGACCTCACATTGATCTACTTTAAGAAACATTCTTAAGGGCCAAAGTAGTAAAAGTGACGTGAAGGATGAGAGAGAGACCGGTGTTCCCGCCAGACAGCGTGTGGTCCCCGCCCCGATGCACTGAGTCTGGACATGTGGTTCTCCCAGAGGCTGCTCCGCTTGGAACAAACCGGAAGCCACGGCCCCGGGGTCTCTGAGTGATCCCCGTACCCTGGGGCGGCCTTGTGGCAGCCGTGTCTCTGTAGGGAACCCATGGAAGAAATTCACAGTGCCCGGTCTATGGAGTCTTGGCTGGCCTGAAATATCAGCATATAAAATATGGGGACGTGTGTATCAGAATGACTCACACTTAGAAACACACCTGCAAAAACAATGCAACAGGAGGAAAAGGTCACACATACACAAGTGCCTTTGAAAACCCTGGCAGTTCCCTAAATGTCCCAAAGTCAAGGGGCTGTGAGGCGGCTGTACATCCAGGGCCCCCGCTGAGCACGGACACGGGGTCTGTGATCCAGAGAAGGGCTCAGGGCCCG
Source organism: Myotis yumanensis (assembly GCF_028538775.1). Taxonomy (NCBI): domain Eukaryota; kingdom Metazoa; phylum Chordata; class Mammalia; order Chiroptera; family Vespertilionidae; genus Myotis; species Myotis yumanensis. The sequence goes on from NW_027223760.1 coordinate 2,165,386, forward strand.
GAGGACACCAGCTGGAGTTCGGGCAGAGTGGGGAAGGGAGAGTCCGGTCGTCAGGATGCCAAGACTACGGGGAGCTCTCCCTCATGCTTTAACCCCACTGAGTAGGAGCAGCGTGTACTGAATGCACCGCTCGTGGGCATGCCCATGTCAGGAGAATGCTCGCCAGCGGCCTGGGGAGGTGAGCTAAACCCGCAAGTGCTCTCTTCAACCAGAGCCAAGCTGATGCATTAATAGTCACTGCTTCTTTGCTACAGATACAGGTTGGGTTTGGTCTCGATCGGTCCTTACACTTTGCACCCATTCTTTGGGGGCCAGAAGAGATGGTGTGTGGAACCCAAGAGGCATTAGAAAACCAAAACACAGACGTGCCTTCTCCTCTGGCCCCGAGGGCACAGGGTCTCCTCCACATGGAAGTGAGCAGTCCCCCCACCCCCCCGCCCGCTCCCCTTGCCCCTGAAGCAGCTCTAACAGGCCTGGTCACCACCCTGAAGCTGACTGGTCAAAACTGGGTGTTTCTGGACAAAGAAACCTCAGAGCCAGGAGGAGAGGGGCGTCTTGTGCCCAGTGCGCCGTGTGGGTGGGACCTTGATGTGGAGCAGCAGAGATAAGCCCACCCACTGCCCCCCTGACGATGCTTCTCACCGAGCCGGCGCCAGGCCCGCGGCCGGAGCAGAAGGCACGGGCCCAGAAACGCTTCCAGGCACCCAGGGCGGACGGCTCCACTCGCCAGCCTGGTCCGGGTCCACGGGCCAGGGAAGGTCAGAAACTCAAGTGAGAAAAAGCCTGCCTGGGAGGAGGAGCCACACCGGCCGTCACACACGAGGTCTTCTCTTAAGACAGGAGCGGAGGCCCTCGTGCTTCTCTCCGTCCCCCGCGTGTCTGGAATGCGGAGCTGTTTTCTGCCATGGGTGTCGCACACACAGCACCGGGCAAGGTCCCGGGAGTGCCGGGCTCTCCCAGAGGCGCTGTCGCTCTGTTTGGGGCTGAGACGGGCCACCTTTTCAAGTCCTTGCACGTTGTGTTCTGAGGACGAGCCCTGGGATCAGTGCGGGTCCCGCCCGGTGCCCCTGCCCCTGTGGCGCTCTCTTCCTGGGTAGAGCACAGCAGCTGAAAATCAACCGCCTCGTAGGGATGGAAGCCGCTGGCGCAGACTTGCCAGCATGCAGAGTTGGGCGCAGGCCTGGCTGGGCCGCGCTGAGGGTGCCAGGGCCGCGGGTCCGGCCGCCTGGAGTGACCACGGCCCAGGCGCACTCGTCAGGGCACAGGATGGAGGGCCCAGGCTCTCTTCCAGCTCAGGTGCAGGGCTTGTCCATCTCCCTCCCTCCTGCAGACCTCCGTCTCTGGTACTTACACTTGCTTCTCTCTGCAGGCCCGGCTCTGGGCCGCCTTTAGCGGAGGAGGCGCACTAGCCACACGCGCTCTATCATTCCCGACCGGAGCCGTCGCCAAGAGGTTGCTGTGCCCCAGTCTCACAGGCACGGTCTCTGGGTTATGGCGAGGCCACAGCAGTGGGAGGCGATGCCTAACTGGCGCAGGGGTTGGAGGCCCTGGGCAGCGCCTCTTTGCCAGCCCAGGCCAGCACAGGCCGGTCTGCCCGGCACTGCTCAGCGGCCGGGTCTCCTCGGCGTCTGACCCTCCAGCAGCCCCACTCACCTGGATCACTGTTCCGTGTGATGTGGTGGGCTGCCACTGGTGAGGATTCCGATGGGGACTTCGCGGCTGCGACTGTGTCGGTGGCCTGGGCGCTATCACCAGGCACCACAGACCCAGTGGCTTTAACTGCAGATGGTCTCCCCGTCCTGGAGGCTGGAAGTCGAGACTCAGGTGTGGGCAGGGCTGGTTCCTCGCGAGGCCTCTCTCCTCGGCGTGTAGGCCGCTGTCCCCTCCCTGGGTGTCCCTCTGTGTGTCTGTGTCCTCATCTCCTCGTCCTATAAGGACCCAGTCGCATTGGATCAATGATCTCATTTTACCTTAATCCCCTCTTCAAAGGCCCATCTCCAAATGAGGCCACGTTCTGAGGGGCTGAGGGTTAGGGCTTCAACACAGGGGTTTGGGGGGACATAATTCAGCCAATAAAAGTGGCCGTACCTGTCGTTTGGTGGAGGGAAATTGAATGTCCCGGGGCCAGTAGCCTCCTCTCACCGCTGGGTGCCGACCCCGGCTCTGCCCCACTGGGCAGAGTGCTCCTCTGTCCTCAGTCTCCTCACCTGACAAGTGCGGGGTTTGCTGTGGGGCCGCCAGTGTTGTGCTGGGTGCCCTCGTGTCCAGGAGCTGGGAGGGTGTGAACAGCACGGCCAGTGGAGTGACCGCCATGGAGGGACGACTCGGGTCCTGGCCACAGCCGGACAGAAACACCTGGGAAATGGGCTTAAGGACGTGCACTCCAGCCCCTCAGAGCTATTGTTCTGCGACAGAACAAGGAAAGCTTTATCCAAAAACGGATCTGTGACAAATATTCCAAGGAGAGTGTTTGTAGCTCACAGTGGTGGGAGCTCCTGCCCCTGGGAGGGATGCAAGTTCTGACACCACACTGTTGGTGTTGGTGCGCCCGCCTTCAGGGACCGGTCGGATGGTCCCCAGCCTCCTGGACGGGACTGAACCCTCAGATCCCCAGTGTGTGCACTGTGCTCTAATCTGTGTAAAAGAGGAAGGGGCACACACACACGTGAACACAGACACACATAGGAACACAAGCACACCTGGACCAACATGCCTATACACAGACATGCACAACATACATACGCACACAGGAGCATGCATGGGCACATGGGCACACATGGTACACACATGAATTCACATGTGCGTGCATGGCACATGACACATGGACATGGATCCACCTATACACAGGAATAAAGATGGTCACACATATGCACATGGGCACACAGGAATGCACACGGTCATGTGTATGCATACATGGACACACAGGAACACACCTGAGCACATGTGCACACAGGACACGTGTGCTCATACATACATATATAGGCACACGGGATCACACATAATCACATGTATACACACATGGCACACAGGAGCACATACATACATGGACACATGGGCACACAGCGGACACACATGCGTCCATGGGCACACAGGAACACACAAGCACACATGCACAATAGACGCGTAAGAGCACACATGGGCATATGAGCATGCACATCCAGACATACTCACACATGGACACACTGAAAACACGCGCACACACACACACACACACACACACTCATTCATACACACGTACAGCCATGCATTGGGATATTTTGGGCGTGAGGAGAGCAGGACCGTAGGGGCTGGGGAGGCATTGTGGGGTAGGTATTGGCCTTACTTTTTACTCTAGCCTTTTGTTCCTTTTGGATTTTTTAATTTTTAAATCAAGTGAGTGTGTTACTTTTTCTATTTATAAAATGTTTTTCAAGAGCGAGTGCTTTCTCTCTGGCCAGTGGGAACCAGTGTGTGCATGTCCCTGTCTATGAAGATGGAGCCAAAGTTTCTTTTTCAGCCTCCCTTTCCTCTGAGACCGCTAACGCGTTCTAAGGGACTCACTGCTTCCCACAAGTGCACAGATGGTGACGCTGAAAAACTCCACAACAGCTCCCCCAAATGTGCTTCTCCTCTTCTATTTGGGGAGAGTGCTCTGCAGAAGTGGTTCAAAACATGCTCACTCATCTAGGGTTTTGTTTTTGTAACACGATGGTGAAAAAACACGCAGCTTTTGGGGACAGAAAATCGAAAAATCAGGACACAGGTCTTATACTTCTGTGATCTGCAGCTCAATGGATAGACAAGGAGTCGTATTATCATCAACGAGTGTCTACTGAGCCTCTCGCAGCCACAGTGGCTTTTTCTAGTATTTTGTTTTAATATGCATTCAAAATCACAGAAGAGGACACTTTCAAAAGCATGAATTAGAGAGGTGTTATTTGTCTGATATATTGGTGGAGTTCAGTAATATTTATTGAAGGAAAAAAATTGTTTACTACACTCATGCTGCCTCTGCCCTCTTAAGCACCCTCACTTTTTTCCATTAATATTATTTTTGAATCTGCAAAGTCCTCCCCGGGAATGCAGCACAAACAAGGCTCAGAAACAGAGTCTCTGCTCAGAGCGATTTTAACAAAGGTGACAAACGGTGACATTTTTCACGTGGATGGGTGCATTTCTTTTCATTTTCCAGAAAATGTTTGAAAATGAAAGGTTTTGGGGGAGACTGACAGAATGCTTTTTAAAATGAGAAACCATGTGGCAGTGCTAATTTTGTATTCGATCATGAAAATAAAGTTGTTGTTTTTTTAACTTTAGGAAAAAAGCAAATGAGTTCGATGACACCCCCACCCCCATTTGAAGTTCATTAATGGGGATTCTGTTCATTACTGTTAAGTTGAAAAATAAAAAATGTAATTGAAGCTTTAATATGTTTGAATTCTGAGAAAATTTTCCTCCAAAATCATATTGATTTATTATTATTTCTATTTTTCTCACATCCTGAGCATCCACTTAATGTTACTGACATAATGCGTCCATAAGTAAGAACAGGAAACACTTGTAAAATATTTTATTTTAAGCTTTTTTCATTATTCAAATTAAAGGAGGCAACATTTTACATTATTTTTATACATTTATCGTGTGGTAAATTGTGCTGAAATCTTTGTATTTTTGTCCACAAGATTTAATTGATTGCACAAAGTCACCTGTTTTAACATCAAATTTTGTAACTGAAAAAAAAAAACAATATTAATTCTGTTCTATGTTGACTGCTTTGGCGAAACAAAGGCTACTTAAAATCTCTTATTGATTAAGTCCAGAAGCAATCGTTTTTTCTGATATACAGAACACTGGAAAATTATCAACCTTTATTATTCCTCATGGAAATGAGCACCTTTGGATTTGTAATCATATTGTCTAATAAAACTAAACAGCCAATGCTATTTGCATATTATATGAAGAAGTGTCATACAACAAACTCATAGCAGTCAATTAACATAAAAGCTAATTATGTATCTCATCAACTTACAAGAGTTTCTGAATTCACGCTTCCCCATGCAGTCTAGAGCGAGTCTGGGGGTGAATTTTCACTTCTAAATATTGACTTTTAACTAATATTAGGAGTGATTTCAATATTTTTATGGATGAAAAGTCAGTGATTAAACTAGATGCAATACTTCCTATAATGCAATCAAATTTTCTACATTAACTAAACCTCTAGAAAGAAAATCTGTGCCGCTGTGTGACATTAATTCTCGGTCACTTGGCAGCTGATGTGCTGGTTTCCTCCCTGAAGGACACTCCGAAGGGACGATGAAGGTGAGATTTACCTGAGGCTGCAGACTGCTCTGAGACAGGCGGCTGCTCCACGCGGACCTCCCAGGTCCACTGGTGCTCGGTGACACACTTGCTGCCTGGTGCTGAGTGAACAGAGACGTGGTGAGGAGCAGGGAGCCTGCTGCAGTCTGGGACCTTCCCTAACTCCAGGTTCCTCGGGAGAAGGAAGTCAAAACTTTCAACTACTTGTTTCCGTTTTTAAGTTGGGATGGGAGCCCTCCTCCCACCCCCTTGTCATCACACATGTAACAGGCACATGGTCAGAAGAAGCCTAAATGGTAACAAAACAAAACAAAAAAACCACTGCGTATACTAAATATGATTTTTGAGCAGTAGATGGGTTTCAAAATGAGAAAAGTTAGGATTTTCTTGAACCAGGGTGCTCTGAGAAAGCAATGAAATGATGACGGATCATTGTTACATTTATAACTTACACCAAGCGAGTCCATGTGTAAAAGCCATGGCTACAAGAAAACTGGGCCAGCGAGTGGAGCCTGTTTCCCCTGATACAAAGATGGCGGCCTTCCCCATTCATATTTTAATGAGGTCAGTATCTCTGAGCCAGTCATTCCTGGTCAGAGGCAAGGGTCCCCTAAGATTACAATAGGAGTCGCTTTATTGACAAGTACTATTCAACATCCTCACAGTACAGAGAAAGACTCCGTTCTAGTCCACTTGTCCTAATACTTATTGCACTCTTATAATGAAACCATTTTGAGAGAAGAAAGAGCCTCAATTCTTCTATGAACAATCTTTAAATTTACTGAAGGCTGTTCAGCTCAGTGGAATCATTTAAAACTCGAATCATCTGTGTTTTAATAAATATCTGAAGAGGTGCCATGCGTAAACATCTTTTCCTTAAAATGTTTTTTCGAAAAATTGGATGCTTTGGGACATTAAGATCATTTTCTTAAATCTTCTATAAAACAAACTCTACTAGTCTTCTTCTGGGTGTTTTTCCTCTCTTGTTTTTTGGTGATGATTGTCATGTAGTATTTCCAGAAGTATCTGCCTGCAAACATTTTCTACTATTAAAGAATGTTCACTCCAAAGAGCCGGCTAATTATATCAAAAGCCAGTTAATCTTCAAAGACTTGAAAACTTCACGTGTTGGTCCCTCCATAGAACATGTCTGTGTTAAAACAGACACATTACTACTTGAACATGTAAAGGTACATTCTCCAATAAGAAAAACAAGTTCTCCGGTCAGGTCAGGTCTGCTCTGAGGAAGCGCCGACCCACGCGGGCGCCCGGATTTGCGCCGACCTTCCATGCTCAGCGATTTGGCTCAGACTCAGAACCCGGCTCAGTTTCTCAAAACAATTCTGAGAGCGGCCTCAGCGCAGGGACTCCTGAGAAGCCCGAGGACGGTGCCTGCCAAAGGCTCCCGCAGGCAGGCCCTCGCCCTCCGCCCGCCCCGCCCGGTGTTTACTCTTCGGATTGGGGAGGGACGAGGGGGGAGGGGAGAAAGTGGATTCTTGATCACTGTCAGATTTTTTTAAATGAGAGAGTCTTCCCTTCTCTTTGAAGGGAAGTCTTCCTGCTGCTCTGTGGACATACAGAAAGTACCGTGAATCTATTTCGTATGTATCAGATAAGGAATTACACTTAAAGTACATGCGTGGCGGGAAAAAGCCATGATCATTCTGCTTAATTGTAATTGAATTTGCCTCGCTGTGTGGCCACTCTCCAGCCCGCAGGCGTTTCGTCCTGCGTTTCTGGGCGTGAAGGAAACACGCTCAGTGCGTTTGTTAACGGAGGCATTTTCAAAACCACTCAGATGCGCGAGTGGGAAGGGGCGCAGCAAGTTGTAAAGAAAATGCAACGTGCGTTTGGGGCGTGCGCTTTAAGCCTTTCGCTTTTGGGTGTTTTGACATCAGACAAGGAAAAATACTAACACGCGCAAGTGTTTTTAAAAACTTGATATTTTTAGTGAGTAAGTGAAGTGCTGTGTTCCAGTTTCATAAACGATTTAATTGCAAAACGGAACTCGTGGGCCTCCACAGCGGTTCACACCATCAGTCAAGTTTGAGACGAGGAGGGATGTCGCCCCGCGCACACGGTGGGGGCCAGGGAAAGTCAATTAGTGGTGTTTTCTTTTGCTCTTTCCATGTCTCTTTGAACTTTTTTTTCTTTCTTGAGACGGGGGAGGACCGTGGCGACGTGGACGGTCCGCCCCGGGGCTGAGCTCGGGCGGGGGCGCCGTCCGCCCGCGCCCTTCGCGCGTCCCCCGCGCGCCGTGTGACTCGCGGCCAGATGGCGGCGGGGCGCGGGGACCCTTTGTGCGCCCCGAGCGCGCTGTGAATGCCGCGCGGTCATCCGCACCGGAAGGGTTCACACTGCGCCTGAAAGGGGACAATGGGGGCTGCGGATAGCAACATCGCAGAAATCGAGACCATTTGTGATTCAGCCCCTGTCACCATGGTTGTCAAGCAAACTTCCTACTTTGATCAGCGGAGGGTGGAGAGGGAAGGAGCCGGGGAGGCCGTGCCGCGCAGCGTCCGGGCGCCCTTGGCGGGTCCCCGCCCCCTTCCGGAAGGAGCTGGGGACAAGCCTCCTGCACCTTGACCTGTCTAGACGGCCCCCAAGTTTCTTGTCTCCGTTACCAAGGGCGAGGGGTGCTCTTTGACCCCCGCGCGGGGCGGAGGTGGTGGCCGGAGAGTCCTCGGAATTCTCGCCGGATTCCGGAGGGAGAGGGGCGCATGGCGACGGGCACCAGCTGTTCCCAGGACGGCGCAGCCTCGCTGGCGACGGGGCGCGGAAGCCTCGGTGTGCTCCCCGCTCCACTCCACCGATCCGCCGTGCGGGGGTGGGGGGCAGAGGGGGACAAACTTGGGGCTTTGCCTAAGTTCTTCTGAATGGAGAGTTCTGGAACCAGACCCGAGAGGCCGGCTCTCTGTAGCTCCTGCCTCCTCTTCTGTGCGGCCTTCCTCCTCCTCCTCCTCCTCCCCCCCCCACCCCCCGCCGCCGGGTCTCCGCCGAGTAGATGGATAACAGCCGCTCTGTACTGACGGCCCTACTCTGCGCGCCCAGTGGCTGGCATAGTATCTGTAAGCCTGGTCTCCAGTTTGAATAGTCTTTCTGCCACTTTCAAACGCGCGCACTTTAAAAACCAGGCTTTAATTATGTGAACAGCACAATCGCATACACGTTACGGTAGCAGGAGCGAGTGCGTGCTGCGTCCCCGGGTGGGGGTCCCTGCGCCCCCACTGCAGGGCCTTTTAATTAATGTCCCTGAAGCCGCGCTTCCTACCGCGCCGCGGAGGCCTTCCCGGCCGCGGCCAGGGTGCGAGCGGAGGGTGACCGCCGCTCCAAGGGGACCCGGGACCACGGAGAAGACCTGCAAGAACTTCGCTCCAAGGAAAGCAGGCGCAGTGTACAAAGGCTTCCAAACCCCTCTGCGCTCTAAGGCTTGCAGACCTTCGAAGGTCGAGGTAAGCTCGCTCCCAGGCCTCCGCAGAGCAGCGCTGTGCTCCGCGAGCACGTAGCTGGCCTTTTGGGGTGTTCGTTTTTTTCCTATTTGTTTCCATCGTTGCTGAGTTTCAAGAAGTTGAACATTAACGTGCGGCCTGTGAGCCTGTCGGCCCGCTGACTTCCGGGGTGACCGTACCCTGAGCGACGCGCCTGTGGAGACACCGAGGGCCGCGCGGCGCCTCTCCGTGGAGCCGCCCAGTCCTGTGTCCGGGAAGCGCGGCTGCGGATCCAGCGGCGTCAGCGCAGCCTGCACGGGGCTTGGCTGCTCTGGGGACTGCGGAGGGGTCTCGGTGGTCCTCCTGCGGAGGTAGGTCTCTTACAGGTTCAAGTCCAAATTAAAATGAATGTCGTTTTCAAATATTTAAGGCCAAGCGGCGAGGGAGAGCGCCACACCCGTCCGTTCCCGCCCCGCCCCACCCCCAGGTTTCCCAGAAGGGAGAAGGCCTTCCTGAGCTAATTCAAGAATCTCTGCACCAACCGAATTAAACAAAGGCTCAGGTGTGGTCGTGGGCCTAATGCCGCATCGGCTCCAGTGTGATGCTCATTTTACAGAGTGCTGGCGCTGGCTGGCCGGAATGTGCCTGCAAAACCATATTCAATATACTTCCCTTTACTTAGCGCTCAAAGCAAAGGGGAGCCCTGTTTAAAAATGTATTACGTTTACGCCTTGGCCCACATGTCAGGCGTGCTGACCCCGAAGTGAGGGCTTGAGCTGACTTTTGAAGATTTCGTTTCAATTAAAAAGTAAAGGCAATGATGCGGGTTAAAGGGACTGTGGGGATGAAATGGCATTGAGTAAGTGTGCTTGTATTTCACAGGTTTTAAATAAGCACATTATAGTGGAATTTAAATATTTTAAATGCCAGGTAAAACGTTAGAGTCCTGCTTCACGGACTCGGAGGGTGATTTGCAAGTCTCTGGCGGGCAGTCGCCGGGCCTGAAGCTGTAGCTCGGCGTCTGCACTGCAGGCTCACACTGCAGCTGGAACTCAGGGTTTGCACGTGCACAGGAAAACTCCTCGAGCTCCCTCTTCACTGAAAAGTCAGGTTTGGGGGGCAGCAAAGTGAAATTACAGCTGGATCCCTAAATGGTGTAAAAAGAAACTTCCTCAGGAAGTGTCTATGTTATCCACAGTGCAATGAAAGACATTGCTGAGAAAGCTTGTCTCAAACTTTGGGTCCTGGTTTAAAACCACAAAATGGGTTATTATGGTAAATCGGAAGGAAACAGTTTTAACTATTTCAAGAAGCTGGCCACTTTAAAGTGCTCTTTGAAAGCCAAAACAACAACAAAAACATAAAGACTTTTCTGCTCCTTCAGTAGGAAATGCGTTTCTTCTTATTTCTCGCATCCGATTGAAGGAAGAGAAACAAAGGCCAGAACCATGTTTGCTTCCAGGAGACTAACCAGTCAGTTAGTGGTGCCATCAACACGCCGGGAAGGGGTAATCCGTGCGATGGCTTCTTGAGCCAAAAGGGCTGATAAAAACGGACCCATTGATCCCATGGTTTTACATTTTTAGCTGATAAAACTGTGATACGATGCCCTGGGAGCGCGTGTCTACCCACACACGCTGCTGCTTTATTTCTGCAGCGCGAAGCCATCATAGATGAAGACGAAACATTCCCCCACCGCCCGGGAGGCAGGCCTCGCTGACAGGCGGCGGGGAAGGCAGGTACTGTGTCTGATGGAACACGCGTCCTCCCGCGGGCCCACCCCTCCTCTCCCGCTCAGCTTGGAGCAGCTTTTTTTCAAACGGAGCCTCGCTGTCTCCTGGCCACCAGTGCTCCTCACTGACTCAGAGATGACTCACTGGGAGCCACACAAACTCACAGCAGCCCTGGGCTGCCCAGCGCCAGGCTGCACCTCCTGCACCCACATATGATGGGAATTCAGAAGAAATGTGATTTCTGATTGTTAAGGAGCACATGGCCGGTTGGGATCAGGTGAACCCAAAGCACTTTCTTAGTTTCAACTCTGAGAGATTTGAAGTCTTCATCCTGGACCAGGAAGGAATCCCTCTGGCTTGCCTGGTGCCCACACCAGCAGAAGGAGGGGTTTTCTTTAGTCAGGCATTTTAAGGCGTTGTGTTTATTTATTTGGCTGGGTGCTGGATATTTTTTTTCAAGTTGCTTTCCAGAATAGCTATTTCTTTAAAATTATTTTTTTTCTGGCAGAGGGTGGAAAATAATACTTGATTCATGTTCTTAAACACACACACACATACACTCAGAAACTAGAAAAGAATTGCCAGAACTTTACTTATTACATACGGAGCTGAAACATGTTCCCGGCATTGTTCCCATCAGTTTGGCTGATCCCGCACTTTCTAACATTTTGCTACTTTTTAATGCATTTACAAGAATGTAGTCCACAGTGTACATTCTTTTTAGGTGCCTTTACAAATTTATTATATATATATACATATATATATACACATATACATATATATGTGTGTGTGTGTGTGTGTGTAACTATGTGTGTGCATATTTACACCATTTATACACACACACACACACACACACACACAATGATTTAGAGCCAGGGGAGTACTTTTTATGCAATTGTGGAAGCTTGAAACATTTAGCATTTAGAATTGTTTATAATAAAGTATAAACACCTCCATCCACAGTATCAATTTTATCGCCAAGGTTCTTAATATTGTACTTCTGTAGATGAATATTTATGTCATCAAAAGTTATTAAACAAGAAAGTTATAGATCCCCATTAACAGGACAAAGTTTTCTTATTCTGAGTAGAAAATGGGGTTGTTTTCTGTTTAAAATTCAGTTTGGTTGGGAGTTTGAGGAGAACAATGACATGGTACAGTCAGGGCTGTTCAGGAGTTTGAGAGCTTTTTTTTCATTGATTTTGGACATGTAATGTAATTTGTGAAAATCACATAAATGAGTACACAACCGCAATTTCCCAAAGAACGTGTTTTTGAAGTGTTCCCAGTGTTCCCCAGGCCCGCGTGCCTGAGAATACTCGCAGAACTGTGTGAGGAGCATCGCAGGCTCTGTTCCCTGTCCTTCCTCTCTGAGGCTTGCCGGCCCAGGCCTCTGCGGGAACACACACTTAGCCAAAGAAACCCGCTCTGATGCTGCAGGAGGCTCCAGAAACTTCCCCAGCTCTCCCCGCAGTGCTTGCCCCAAGTCACAAGGCTACCAGGGAAAGACTTGGTTCCCAGGCGCAGCCATCCGACTGCATTTCAGTAATACTAACAATCTCTGCATGCCTTCTGCACATTTATACTTGGAAATAAAAATTAACATTAGCCTCAAGAAAATGCAAGCCTAACCCTAAGATTTGTGCAATACTACTAGTATAAAATAAAAACAGGTTCTTAATAGCATTTGAGTTTTAAAACCTGATTCACTACAAACAGAAATGTCGCTGCCTGGGCCGTCACAGGTGGCCCCAGCGGCACCCCCACAGGCTGCTGCTCGGTGGAGTGGGTGAGGTTCTCTAGGAAGCATGTTTCTGGATGTCCCAAACCCTTCAGTAACACAGTGAGAATATACATTCATTTCAAAAACAGCCTAGACTCCTGGTCCCTCAAGAAGTAAGTTAACACCGCACAACAAGGCTGAGTGTTTTCAAACTTAAAAATTATTTCCAGGAAGATTTCCACCTAATGACTACAGCAGTGAAAAGTGACACGCTTTAGCACAGCGGGTGGTTTCAGGTAACCACGTGAAAGGTGAGCCTCACATATTGAAGAACGCCGGATGCTTTCCCACATAATCGAAATTTCCTGAATAGTAGTTTCCCACGGCAGCTGGCAGGCAAACTCTGCTTCGTACTTGACCTGGTTGTGCTGTCCAGCAACTTTGCTGTGGCTGATCTCCACCATTTAGTGATGTTTCCAAGACCCGGCAGTGCGTGTGTGTGCGTGTGTGCGCGCGTGCGCTGGAGGTTATGAACCGACATTAACCGAGAACTCTTCGCCCAGCGGATTCTCAGTGTGAGATGCTAGACTCAGAGCTGTTCACATGTCCACGTGTTGCTTTTAGGGGGATAAACGACTTTTTCAAAATTAGATATTTCTAAAATTAGAGATTGATTGGAAGGTTGGTCCCTTTCCATACTTCATATGTTCTCTACATCTATACATGTGTATGTAAATGCACATATGAATTTTCCTCTTATTCTATTTAATGTAGACATTTCCCTTTGTTTTTAAGAATTATGGGAGGAGGTGAGGGTGCATTCACAGACTTTTAAAAATTCCCACCTCATTGAGGGATCATTGCCGAATGAAGTTGTAAGATATCTAGAGTGTGCACCGTGGGGATTTGATCTACCAACACTCCGAAAGGAGTCTTAGCTCATTACCGCAGATCTGTCCCTTCAAAATATGAAGATTCCAAGATTCACCCCCAACACACAAACTAACAATGGGGACAACAGAGAAAACATAACTGACGTGTAAGATGACCGTGTTTAAATTTTAAAATAGCACACCGGCGAGCTTTCCATACAGGCTGAACGTTGTTTTTTCCATGAGTGACAAAATCTCCGCGGAAGGCCAGGGGCTGCGGGTGGGTCTGCGACGCCACTGCGGCTTCCTCTCTGAGAGGAGTCATCACACACACCTGACTCCGGTGAGGCAGCGCCGGGGGCGACCCTATGGAGGTTATTACATTTTCCACCTGGAATATTTTGGGGCACATAACCCAGACCTTTCCAGATCTTCATTTTAATGTCTTAAAGTCAAAATGGTGTTTTAAAATCTTATTAAGACATAAGAGAATGATTGAAAGCGTAGCTATATTCTACTCAAGGGAGAGAATATATCAGCCCAGACTGTGACTCCTCAGGTTTGTGGAGGTGTTTGTCCGACGGAGCGTGTGCGGTATAAATACAAATACCTACGTGTATCCTGCATACTCATCCATTTGGCTGGTGTCACAACTTAACATGTAAAAAACATCCAGGGGATGAATGCGTCACGTGATCATTGTTAATGCAAACTATGGAGTAAATAGTGTCTATAAATGTTGAGCCCACATTTAAACTAAAAACATTTTTACCTTTTTGTATAGGCTTCCCAGCACCGATGGGGGTGTGAGATTCTAATATACGAAATAATTGCTCTCAAGGCTAGGGTATTTCCTACTTTAAGTAAATCGTGTAGCCAAAATAATGTGTAGCCTTTCTAAGGGGGGTGGCATTCACTGACTTGTAGGTACCAAAGCCCCTTCGCTCCTTGGATTGGAAGTGGGGTGCACCGTGCCCCTCTGGAAACTGTCCCTTAAGTACTCCACTGCCACGGCCACCGGCAGTCCCTGGGCTTGGTTTTAAACCTCCGGGGAAAGGAGTGGGGGCAGGACAAAAATTGCAGAGCGCTGGCGGTGTTGAGGCCGGGTTCGAGGTGCAGGGGAGTAGATTACATCCTTCTTTTTACTCTTGTGCATATTTGAAATTTCCCGCAATATAAAAGTATTAGAAATATGCGTCCACAAGGAAGCGCTTCTTGCAGAAAGTCAAGGATGTGCCTGTTGGTTTTGAACGCGACAGTGACGTCCCTAACTTCTTTTTTCCCAGGTCTGCGAAGCTCTGCTCCGCCTGGGCCCCTTACTGACCCCGAGGCCGCTGCCCCTGGGAAGGAGGAAGCCACACCAGGTCAATGCAGCCTGTCCTCCTGGTTCTTCACGGGAAGGAATCTATGTCTCGTTTCTGTCACGTTGGCTCGTTGTGTGACATTTTATTGAAAATCTGTTGCATCATAAAAAAACAAAAACAAACCTCATTCTTCCGATAGGTGAAGCTGAGGGCATAAAACAAATGACCTTTGTGGGTTTTGGTAAAAATTGGCTTGGCAATAAAGTATTTAATTTGACAACAGGAAAAAAGGTGGAGCATTTCATAAACGAAGCAAGGATTTAATCATGTGCACTGTATATCTATGCGCATATACAAGTATTGTGTTCTGAGTGATAAGAGCTTGATTTGATTCCTTAAACATTCGATGGTTCATAAAATTAATAAAATATATTGCCACAAATTCCAGATCATGTCTTCTGGGTTCTATATGGTTATATACAAGCTCATTCTATATTAGGAATGAAATTTAAGTTTCTAGAAACCATAAGTTTAAAAACTTTTTAATTCTAAAATTTAGTTGAATGAGTAAAAATAATGAAAACTTTTAGAGCGAACATTATGTTGGCCTTTCTTATGCGTGCATTCTGAATTCAGATGATTTAGAACGTTGACTATTATTACATCGTGCACTTTAAAATGAGACACCAAAGACCAGGTTTTGTTTTGCTGCGGATTCTCCAGTTGTGTTTTTGTCCTTAAAAGAGTCCTCGCTCTCGTGGAGTGTGTAGAGTTCACTCTGAGCCCAGACATCACTCTGTGCGTGCTTTTGTAGGCGTGGAGACGCACGGGGAGGTAAGACCTTTTGTGAAGGTGCCTTTTGACCCCTTAATACCAGTGTAGTAATTACCTCACTCTCAAACATTTCATTGTTTCCTTTACATTTACATCCAATGGAATCTGACCTTAATTATTTAAAACGTCTGGTGTACGCTATACTTGCTTTAAAAAGAAATTGGCATTGTTGTCAGGGAGAGTTTCCTGGGCAGGGTGATATAAATTGTGCCCTGAAAGATGAAAACTGTTTGCCATGTTCCCTCCTTGTCTGGAAGGCACACTGTTTAAACCCCTCAGCTGGCTACTCTGTAGGAAAATGTACTATTCCCACCTTCCTCTCTCCCCTACCCCAGTTCTAATTAAGAGTCGGATTTTAATGTTAACGTCTCATATTTGGGGAAGCTGAGGAGGTGTGTGCCGTTTGGGTCGGTCTGTAGCTGGTTACCAGTGTGGACACTGTAGTCCAAGGGACCTGCAGCAGATAGAAGGTGGCACAGGATGAGGAACAATGAGCACCATTTCCAGTTGGTCGTAAAATCATTGCCTATAATACAGTCCCTGTATCTTTAGGTAAACGCCTCTGTTTGAGATGAATTTAGCATTTCAACTAGTAAGTCATCAGCACTCTACCACTTCGGGCTTCCTTGGTATCCTTGGTAACTGCACCGAAAACAAACACTGTGTCTTCTCAGGGCCCGGCAGAGAGACTGGCACAAAGCTTCCCCTCAAGCTGCAACGCCAGTGATGGGTCAGCCAGTCCTTTCAGACTCACTGGCGATTGTTACCAATTCTCAAATATGAACAGAACTCATGCTGACAGGGGAAGTGAAGAGAACTGGGGCTCCCTTTACAGCCTCCGTGATGGTGCACAGGTGTGCCTGGCCTCCGTGATGGTGCACAGGTGTGCCTGGCCTCCTCCGTGATGGTGCACAGGTGTGCCTGGCCTCCGTGATGGTGCACAGGTGTGCCTGGCCTCCTCCGTGATGGTGCACAGGTGTGCCTGGCCTCCTCCGTGATGGTGCACAGGTGTGCCTGGTCTCTGTGATGGTGCACAGGTGTGCCTGGCCTCCTCCGTGATGGTGCACAGGTGTGCCTGGTCTCCTCTGTGATGGTGCACAGGTGTGCCTGGCCTCCTCCGTGATGGTGCACAGGTGTGCCTGGCCTCCGTGATGGTGCACAGGTGTGCCTGGTCTCTGTGATGGTGCACAGGTGTGCCTGGCCTCCTCCGTGATGGTGCACAGGTGTGCCTGGTCTCCTCCGTGATGGTGCACAGGTGTGCCTGGCCTCCTCCGTGATGGTGCACAGGTGTGCCTGGCCTCCGTGATGGTGCGCAGGTGTGCCTGGTCTCTGTGATGGTGCACAGGTGTGCCTGGCCTCCTCCGTGATGGTGCACAGGTGTGCCTGGTCTCCTCCGTGATGGTGCACAGGTGTGCCTGGCCTCCTCCGTGATGGTGCACAGGTGTGCCTGGCCTCCTCCGTGATGGTGCACAGGTGTCCCTGGTCTCCACGGATGGGCATTTCTCATGGATGTTGATAGATCTCCTTTGTAGAGAACCATGCATCTTGTCTCTGATAGCAAATAGCTAAGGTTTTGCTAAATAGGACTTTTCAGCTTTTTCTTATTTCCCAGTCAAAATAGTCTTGTTTCTTCCAAGATTTCTGATATCTCAAGACTGGATAGATTTTTTTTCTTTCCAGAATTGTTTTCCAGATCAAACATATTAAACTCATATAAATACAGGGTGTCCCAAAAATGTAGACACACTTCCCAGCTAATCGCTCAGTTGATGTTTATTTCCTTTCAGATGTAACCCATTGGAATTAATAATTATGTAAAGTGTGTCTACAGTTTGGGGGCACCTTGTATTTTGTAGTTGCTGATGAAAACCACGTCTGCCTGACAGGCAGAAACCACTGGGCTTCTTCCGGCTGCAGTGATCCTGGTTTCCCTCTGGGTCACTGGGAGGCTGTGCTGCTCTGGATGCTGAGCAGGAATGGAACATAGTAGCTGCTGGCTTTCACGTCCCTCCTAACTACATTCCTTCCTTGTTAATGACACCAGTGACCAAAAAAAAAAAAAAAAAAAGCAAAAAGTCAGGAAGAGCAAAACAAAAAACACCTAGAATATGATGGAAAAGTTTCTCAGAATCAAAGAGGTCAAAAAAGTTCCTGGAAGGAAAGGGGTGGGGCTACGCTTATTAAAATAACGAGGAGAGGAGATGTGTGTTGAGGTGATGCTTTCCCCTTGTGGTTCATGCGGTGGTTTCTTTGGGTCTCCATGAGAGACTTCTGGGAAGCTGTGCTCATAAAGAAAAGGCCACACGGGCTGAAGGAACAGTTTATATTTGTTATGTGAATTGCTGTTTGCTAAAAATAAGCTAAGAACAATGAATCCATTTCACTGAGGAGTGCGGAGTGGAATTCAGCCAAAGTCCCAAACGGGAGAGATCAATACTTTATTTACTAAGACAAACCCTAAATATTAGAGTCGATAGCTGATTGTATTTTTTATACTTGCTTCTCTGCCTAAGTTGATATTTATTCATGTATGCAATAGCGTTATCTAATAAAAATTTTAATTATATATTAATCTTAAAATTCAGACTCATACTAATGGAATATGAGAAAAGGCTACCCTTTGATGTGATTTTTTGGCCTGTTTTAAAATTGGATACAAATCTGTGAGCTAATTTTAAGTCTTAACACCCACTCATGACATATGGCCTAGCTTGATGCCAGCATGCAATTAATCATGATGCTAAGTTGTCGCAATACAAGATACCTGTTAGGTGTGTGTTCTTATGATTTCTACCTCTCATTTCCTGTCCCTTTATATGTTTCTTAAATTCCTCAGATTATTTGTTTTTAGAGCAAAGAACTAAATAGATTAAAGATCAAATACAAGCAATGAAATTTAAAGATGAAAGTCGTAAAACCTCATTGCCCTGAAGTCACCTAGCAAAAGATGCAGCAAATGGCCTTGCTCAGGGGGTAGGGGTGTCGGGGCGGGGGGGGGGGGGGGGGGGAGGGGGCGGGAGACACTGGCTGCTCTTTGCCCTAAATGGGTATTTGCTGAGGAGGAAGGGCGCGCTCTGTACTGTTCTTCACACAAAGGAGAGGGTGACAAGATTTAATGTGATCTTAGCTCATTTGTCTGCAGGGCCAGCGCCTGCAGAGCCAGGCTTTGCCCCTGAGGTCCGTGTGGGCAGTGGGGTCCACACGCCACACACAGGCCTCTGCCCTCCCGGAGGGCTCCCAGGACTCGGAGACAGGTGGGGAGGCAGAAACGCAGGGACTAACCTGTGGGCGCAGATAGAAATAAAGTCGGGCGGGGAGTCAGCCAGAGCGTCCCCGGCCGCCGAGATCTCAGGGAAAAAGTGTCTAGAAATTCCTTTAGTTCCTCAAGATAACGCCAGAAAGAAAAAAAAACAAACAACACTCTAAGTTACAGCACAGAGAAAATGTTCCACCCACAGCAGCGCGCACTTACAGAACACGGCCTGTTCGGAAGGGACTGGCAACCAAAACACCGCGGCTGCACTGGGGATAGGAGAGTCTTAGTCTAACATGGCTTGTTATTATGGAACACAGGTTTCAAGAAATCGTGGGTCAAATCATGTCCCCTGAACAGAGCAGGGTGAGCAGCAGGCTCGTGGTGAGGTGAGCAGTTAAGTAGGCGATGGAGAGCCGTGCGCCCCAGCGCCCGCCACAGGCCCGGCCATCTGAGAAGCCACAGAGGAGAACAGTTCTTCCCTGGGAGCCGATACCGATTTGACCAACGCCCCTCTCCTTCCGGGATGTTAATAAACCGATATCTAAGGAACGCAAGGTGTGAAATGGAGCGCTCAGTGCCCAGGTCAGCTCACCGAGTCCGGCTGCGATGCGGAAGGTCCTGTAGGTGAGGAGCTAAATATGAACAGAATCTCAGGCTTCATGGGCAGCGGGCCGGCACCCAGGTCCTCTGAGGGGCTTGCCTCGGAGCTGCGTGCCCAGCGGCGGCGATGCCTCCCAGCGTCCTCTCTGATGCCGCCGGGAAGGGTGATAATCCTCGCGGGGACACCCTCGCCAGCAGGAGGTTTCAGTGGGTGGTTTCATTGTCTGATCTCGATGATCTTGATGGTTTCGTTGTTCTTCATCAGAGGGGCTGACGAGGCACCGTTGCCCTGTGGTGTGTAGAAGGAAGCAGAGAACCAAAAAATAGACTATTTGGTCCCCATTAAAAATGGACCCCATTTAAAGCAGCAAGGTATTAAAACTGAGTGAAATCTAATACAAGGTTCAGTAAGTGTTATTAAATTATTACACCTTTAGGTGAAAAAGATACCCTTCAACTCTCTTTATATGCAATCAAAGCCGTGATTAAATATTCATGTCCTAAGATGAAAGGGTCACTTGAATGGGTTTTTGTGAAAAGCAAACCCCCAAACGATGAACAGGCCGCTGTGAGTCAGCTACATTTGTATCCTTTGTGGACCTGAAGCCGGGGCCGGTGTGGCGAGGGCGGGCCTCAGGCTGGGCCAGTCCTGCTGGGGCTGCGTCCTGGGCGCCGGAGGTGCGTCGCGACCTTTCTCGGGAAGCCTGTGTCTGCCCAGGAGTGATGTGGCAGGTCCTCGCCAGAGGCAGAAGCAACTCGGAGAGGGATTCCTGTCGCATCAAACACCCTCAAACCAAGCTGAATAAACGCTGCTGGTTTTCCATACTAATGGGTGTGGTGCATTGAACCTAAGAGAGGAATATACTAGTATATATTTTTAAATTTGTAAGCAATGCTTTTTGCCCTTCTCGATGTCTTCATCTCAAATCCAGTTTCTCTAGTTCCCGCGACTTATTCCCAGATGGTGGAAGTTTCCTGTTAGTTATGAACACAATGTGGGGTTACCCTCAGTGACCCCATTCTCAGACAGGTGGGAAGCAGTGGGACCAGGTACCCCAGCTTTCTCGTGGGGAGGGCAGTCGCATGACCCACGCCTAGGGCTCCAGCTGGTACGAGGGCAGGCAGGTGGGGGGCGCTGGCCCAGGTTGGCAGTCCCTTTGTGTGTCTAGGATGCCCATGCTGTCCTGTGTCTTGGCTCTGAGCAACCCGGGCCCGGGTCCTGGTCTCAGAAGAGCAAACCCCGGGAGGCACAGCCAGCTGCCTTTTTCCTGTTCGCGCTCTCTGATGTCACCTGGGAGCCCTTCTCATGGGTTGGCTGTAGACCCAGCCTCACCTGGAGACCTGGCCTAGCAGCGCGGCCCTGACCAGCTGCCCCCGTGCTCTCCCCGCTGCCGGTAGGCTCCCGGGAAGGGCTTGGGCCTCCGGCCAGGGCACCAGGGGGGCCTGCACCACAGCCAAACACCAGGCTCCTGCTGGGCCTTCCCATGTGAGGGCGCATCTCATTTAAACAGCCAGAGCGGGAAGGTTGAGGCCCCATGCCCGAGGCTCGCGTGGTGCCCGACACCCGCATGCACCCTCCTCAAACGCTGTCTGGTTTTGTGCTCATGGGCACCTGTCGTTCAACACCTGTGGGTTGTGAGGCCAAGTGATGGGCGCTAAGCATCACAGGACAAAGGGCAGAGGGACTGGGCAGAGCACCCTCCAGTCATGAGGTTGTGGCAACCACGTCCACTGGGCACTGGCGGGGGGGGAGGCGTGGAGAGAGACCCGCTGCATCCGTGAAAGCTGATGCCTGCCTCGTGCTGGACAAGGAAGGACTGGGGTCCTCCTCCTGCTCCTCCTTTCTTGAGGGCCCCGTCCCGGCCCCCTGCCCCCAGCACGGAGGCCAGCAGAGTGGCAGGGACAGCACTACCCAGAGGCCTCGGACCTAGACACTGTTCCTGGCCGGTGGTCTCCCACGGAGTCTGGGGGGCCTCTGGGCCCCTGATCCCAGTGACTCTGCTTCCGAGAATAGAGAAGCAGGGACCCCAGTGGGAAGGTCAGGGCGACCTTGGAGACACCTCAGTGGGGGGCATCTCCCACATAGACTATCATCCGAGGCCTGCAAGAAGGTCCTGATCCCAGGCAGTCTGGTTTTGCAGGACCGGCAAGAGTGAGGGGAGCCCATCCCCTGCCACCCCACCCTTCGGGGCCCCTGCACACGCCCAGGGCCACGCCCCACAGCGCGGGCCAATGGCTTTGTCCACCTGATCGCCCTCAGGTGTGGGCATGGTGCTAAAACTTGAGTTTCAATCTAAACTCAAACGCAGATTGTGAAATGATTCCATCTGTTCTTGCTGATTTTCAGGAGAGTAGAAGGTGGTTGATTTTCCTTGGCTCGTTCAGCTCTTACAGTGCCCCGGAAACCAGGCGTCTTCTTGGGCCCTTTAGACGGGGGTGGGGAGCGTCCGCCCGAGGTCGTACGAGGCCCGTAAAATCACTTGGCCTGGCCCTGAAGGCTCTGGGGGAGTTCACTGAGTGACTGGCTGAGTACAGCAGGCCAGTGTTTAAGTGGGCAGTCTGTACGGCCCAGAATGACGTCACGAAGACCCAGATGGCCCTCGGTGGAGAAGAGGTGCCCTGCTGTGGAGTTTTACAGGCATTTGATGAAGTGCTGTGACCAGTTTTGTCCTGGTCACTGCCCCTCTGAGAGCCTTGTGCAGGGATGGAGCCTCCCCCCGGGCAGGAATGGGGGGCCCCTCCCCTTTGGGGTTCCCCTTTATCGAGCACCCACTGCACGCTCCTTGCCGCGGTCGGTAGTGTGTCTGCCGGCTCCGCCTCTTCGGTCTCGCTGGTGGACGTTGCCAACTCTCTCCCCAGTCTCCTTGCAAGGCCCTGGTCAAGGCCCCCCCGAGTGCCTACCGCCCTTGCCACTCTGGAAGCAGCAGGGCAAGTCCGGGTCCACAGGAGCCCGCCATGGGAGCCCCCGGTCTTTAAATGCGTGGGGTACCATTCCGATGGGAGCCCCTGAGGCTGAGGGTGTTGCGGGCACTGCCTCAGCTCCCCACCTGGCTGCGGAGAAGGGGCCGCACGACAGGGTTTCTTGTAAGTACAAATAAATAGGGAATTTAGAAAACATACACTTAAAAATAAGAAAATAAAACATTTCTAGAATCCCATCACCCAGATAATTGTTTACACCACATATGTGTACACACGTGTATGTGTGTGTGCGCACATATAACTTACATGTCCAAGGCCCAGCTGCTGGCCTGTGACCTGCCTTTTCATTCAATATGTTGTGAATTTCTTTTCACGTCATTCAGTATTTCTCCTCAACATAAATAATGACTGCAAAGTGCCTATTTCACATGTGACATGTCACACATCTCACTAGTCTGCACGAGGCCACGTGGGCTGTGTTCACTTTCTGTCATTGTGAACCAGGCGAAGATGCCTTCTGTCGGGGGACTCTCCACGGCTCAGGGTTCCTCCAGATGCACCTGCGGGGGCTGTGCCGGCGGCAGCGACGCGCCTCCCTTCTCGTCTGACTTCTCATTATTCCAGGAAGGTCTTGGGGAGCGTGGGCCCGAGTTCTGATGGCACTGCCAGCGTCCAGCCCTGCGCCCGTCGTCCCCGCGTGACGGGTGCCCTGTCGGGGAGGCGCCCGGAAGAGTCCTGTCCCATGTGGGAATGCACGTGGCTCCAGGCTGCGCCAGGCATGGTTCTCCAGCTGCTGGGCAGGCACTGGCTCCTGTCACCCTTACAGCAACCTCGTGCAGAAACGCAATGATTATCTCCACCTCGTCGATGAAGAACCGTGCGTGACCCGGGTCAGAGCCCGGGGGTCCCAGCTGTGGCACCCACAGGTTCCCACAGGGTCTGACCCTGGAGCAGGACGTCAGGAGAACTGGCCGCGGGGCCCGTAGGCAGCCCGCATCAGTGCAGCGCTGGCAGTGTCCTTTGCAAAGAGGGCTTTGCGGGCAGTGTGGCTCCGCTCGTCTAGGCAGGCTGGCCACGGGCTTGTCCACGAGGTGGTTCTCTTCAAGATCATGGCAGGAAACGTGCGCCACCAAGAGGCAGGACTCCGCTCATCTGCGCAGGCAGGGCGCCCGGGTCACTGAGGCCAGCGTGGCATCTGAGCGGCCCAGAAGCAATCCCATGGGTACTGGCCGCTCTGAGCACGTGACGTAGGTGCGGCCACAGCTCGGCTGTGGGCTCCTCGCAGCATTCCATTGACGCTCATAATGACATTGCTCTTTGCACTGGCCTTGGCCTCCCAGGGGCCCTGGTCCTCCAGCGAGCATTCGACCTCCCTCTGTCGCGGAGGCCCGAGGCCCCGCCGCGCCCTTCTGAGACGGGTATATTTACGTGCATGAATGAAAGGCGCAAGATCACAAGGAAACCCGTTCGGCTGAAATGGTGAGAATGCATTTTAACTGTTATGTGGGCTCTTTCCTGGTTTATTAAGTAACCATGCCCAGCAGCAGGTCTGGTAGCCGGTTCTGAAGTAGCCACGAGCAGAGGCGGTGTTCTGTGCGATCTCCCACAACGGCAGCGTGACGAGGACGTATCCGTGGCTTAAACTGGCCACCTCATCGCGGCACTGCTGCCCCGTGATACTGTCGTGTCTATTTCACAAGGAAAAGATCGGAGCCCTTCCAGCCAGAGCTGGATTAGTGAGAGCGAGGACCAACTCCCAGACTCAGAGCTCCTGCCCCAGCCCCAGCCCCAGCCCCAGCTGGTTTGGCTCAGTGGATAGAGCATCAGCCTGTGGACTGAAAGGTCCCGGGTTCGATTCTGGTCAAGGGCTATACTCAGTTGCAGGTCTGAGGCAACCAACGGATGTTTCTCTGTCTCTCCCCCTCCCTTCCACTCTCTCTAAAAATCAATGGAGGGGAAAAAATATTGTCATGTGAGGATTAACAAAAAACAAAAAAAAGAAAGAACTCCTGCCCTAAAGTAAACAGCAGTAAGTAATCCTGTTTAGAGCAGAAACGGAGACAGAGAAGCTAACAGCAAGTAGGAGTCCCACACGGGCCTTCTGTCGAGTGTGTCGATTTGCCGGCCCCCTCAGCGTTCAGTCTTAAAATGATCCTGTGCACCAGGTTGGATTCTGGTCAGGGCACATGCCCGGGCTGTGGGCTGGATCCCCAGTAGGGGTCGTGCAGGAGGCAGCCGACGGATGTTTCTCTCTCACATCAATGTTTCTCTCTCTCCCTCTCTCTTCCTCTCTCTCAAGAACCAATAATAATAAAACATATTTAAAATGATACTATCCCAGAGATTTTAGCCCGAAATCCTTCCCAAAAGATCAGTTGATGACATTTACTACTCAGTGAAGGAGACAATTGGTAAAATGACAAGATGTTCGAAAGAGCAGTCTAGGGCCCAGCTGGCTCGGCTCAGTGGTTGAGCTTGACCTATGAACCAGGAGGTCACGGTTGGATTCCCAGTCAGGGCACAAGCCCAGGTTGTGGGTTCAATCCCCAGTGTGGGACTTGCTGGAGGCAGCAAATCGGTGATTTTCATCCTTGATGTTTCTGTCTCTCTCTCCCTCTCCTTTCCTCTCTGAAGTCAATAAAAAAAAAATGTTTAAAAAATAAAAGGGAAAATAAAAGAAAATAAGGAAAAGGGAAAACCAGTTATTGATCATACAAGATCCACGTCGGAACCACAGGAACAACCAGGGGATGAGGAGCTTCACGTCACCAGAGGAAAACCTCCGCCGGGCCCCGGGGACCCGCAGACACGCGGGATTGAGGGAATATTTGCAAACAGCTGTGGACTCCGCTTCTCCTGTTCTGGGAGCAGGGCCCTCAGGGCCTGTCTTGCCACAATTCTTTACAAAATAAAGTGCGCGGAGTAGGCCCCTGAGCACAGACTTTCAGAAACCCGCACTGACAAGAGCGTTCGGGATCATCCCTGCATCTCACTAACGACCTCATGGAAGGTGGCGGCACTGACATCAGGACTTCCGCTGACCGCCCCCCCCGCCCTCTGCACACCCCATGGTGGCTGCGTCACCGCGGGCACAGGCGGTCATTGCTCCTTTGCTGAGATGCGCTGAGGCAGAGTGAGCTGCACCGGAAGCCAACGCTCCGTCCCCTACCCCAGCTGTCCTCCTCTCCCCGTCCCCGGGGACCCGCATCTCCACTGCAACACCTTACACCCCCACACCACCACCTCTGCCCCAGACCCTGCTCTCGGCTCACGCGGCTCCACAGACCACGGACTCCAGACAATGGGCTTCATGGACCAAGATGGTGCCTGTCCTCCCTCCAGCTGCCCGCCAGCTGCCCCATCCTCCCCCCAGCTGCCCCCATCTTCCCACCAGTTGCCCCATCCTCCCTCCAGCTGCCCCCCAGCTGCCCCATCCTCCCTCCAGCTGCTCCCATCTTCCCACCAGCTGCCCTCCTCCACCCCACATTCTCTGGCAGCCTATGCTCTACCCTTCTGGCTTCCCAGCCGTATTAACCTTTCCCACTCCCTCAGCATTACTCCTGCCCTCCCAGGTCTCTGCATCCAGTACTGGCTGTGACTGAGTATGAAAAAACAGACTGAACATTATGTGAAATGGTCGCCAGAGCCCGCTAGCACCATCACCACACACCGTTGCCACAGCTTCTCCTGGTGGTGAGAGCTCATGACCTGCTCTCCTAGCAGCTTTGGAACATGCACCACGGTGCTGCCTGCAGGCACCACGCTGAGCGTGACCTCATTTCTCAGTGGCACACGTCTCGCGTCTTCAGGCCCCACGCTGAAGCGGGTATAATGCCGTATGCAGTGATACCTCAGTGCCTGTACATAGATACTCAACAGGTAAAAAGCAGGCCAAGCCCTGGCCGGGCGGCTCCGTGGGTTACAGCGTCGTCCCCATGCACCAGGGTTGTGGGTTTGACCCCCAGTCAGGGCACATACAAGAACCAGCCGATGATGGCATCCATAAGTGGAACAACAAACCCATGTTTCTCTCCCCTCTTCCCACTTCCTGTCTTTTTCTAAAATCAATAAATAAAAATTAAAAATAAATTAATGAATAATAGAAAGTAGGCCCAGTGGCACTAAGAAAAGAGCCTCGCAGAGGGGCCCCCGGCCTGGCGGATGTGTGACCTGGGCAGCCACCTCGTCCTGAAGAAGAACGGGCTGGTGGGTGACGCTCAGCGCTTCCCATTGTTCCATGATCCCATGGAAGCCCCTGCTCACAGGGATGTGTCCATGCAGGGATTTTGCTGTCTGTCTGTCTGTTTGCTTTGGTCAGCCTCCCCCCAGCTTTCTCCCTCCTCCCCCTCAGCCCTGAGCATCGTATCTGCCGGCGTCCATTGTGCTCAGGCCCCAGCCGGCCCTCCTGAGCAGGGCGTCTGGGTGCGGTCCAGGTCCTCCTCTTCCTGCTCAGCACCTGTCCCTCCCTCTGCTCCTCTGCCTTTGATGGATGGTCTCCACTTTGCTTCCTCTTTTGTTTCTTTGAGGTCCTCTAACTGTTTGCACGTTTAAAAAGGATTTCCGTCTTCCCCATGCCCCGTTCTCTCCTCTGTACCAAGTGCTACAAGCGTGTTTCCTGTGACCCGCCACGGGCCTGCCGCTCACCATGGCAACCGCAGGGCCGAGGCTGGGCAAGACGCCACCGTCTCAGCTTCCCCTTCTTGGTGGAGAAAAGGCTGGAAGGAGCAGACAGAATTCCCTGGGGACACCTGGCCCGCGCCCAGAGGGGGGACAGCTGGACCTCGGGTGTCCAGAACCCCGCCGGCCGCAGGCAGCGAGGGGTGTTTGGTGACAGAGGCTCTGGTTCATTCGTGACATGTGACCTGACAAGGAGCAGGTCATGGTAAGCCGGTGAGATAACAGCTCGCCCGGGATGGCGAGGACGCTGGTCCCGGAGAGTCCGGGCAAAGGGGCCGGTCCTGGCCAGGGAGCCCCATCCGCGCTCCATGCTCAGGCCTTGTCTCTGACCCTTTCCCTCCCTCAAAGCTTGGCCCTGCAGCCAGAGCCTTGCCTGGGCCCACGTTCCGGCTGCACGGCCCCCTGGAGCCTGGGCAGGGGCAGGGGTCCCGCCGGCCCTGCCACCTGAGCTGTGCCCCTTCTCTCTGGGGCCCCGGCTCTGCCACCACCCTCCCTTTGCCTCGGAGGCCGGGAAGTCAGCCGGAGCTTCCCCAGCCAGCCTTCCTGCGTCCTCACGGCTGGCCGGGGCTGACCGCAGGAGCCTGAGTACGACACCAGATAACACTGCCCTGCTCCCCGATGACACTGCCCTGCTCCCCGATGGCACTGCCCTGCTCCCCGATGGCACTGCCCTGTTCCCCGATGACACTGCCCTGCTCCCCAATGACACTGCCCTGCTCCCCGATGACACTGCCCTGCTCCCCGATGGCACTGCCCTGCTCCCCGATGACACTGCCCTGCTCCCAGCAATGTCGGCCACCCTGCAGCCAGCCCTGTGCAGTGTGGAGGCAGTGGGAGGGTGTGGGCGCTGTGAGGACAGGTGAGGGCGGTGGCTCTCTCAGCCCCCCGTGCCTTGGCCTCTCCCTGAGGCTTCCCCTCATCTGTCTCCTCTCCACCCAGCACCCTTCCCAGCCCTTCACGGCTCCTGGTGTCACCCACGTAAGTCGTGCCATCTTCCCGGCTTTATTTCCTCTCTGCACCTGCTCCCAGAGAGGGCGAAAGGACAAGTGGACAGGAGACAACCTTGGCCCAGGCCGTGTTGAGCTGGTGGGGTCTGAGGCTTCTCCCTCCCAGAGAACCTGCCTCCCTCCCCCCACCCCCAGCGCTTTGCTGTCAAAGGAAACCGCTCAGCCCTGCCATCCCAGCCCAGGACTCTGAGCCTCAGTCTCTCCTCCTGTGAGGTGGGTGGCACGGTGTTGGCCCCACAGGCTGTGAGGCCGGAGGAGGTAACTCCAGGGTGCACGTGTGCACAGTGACCTCGGCTATACGGTGACCACAGATTGTCCTGCTCAGAGCACTTGGGGGGGGGGGGGCTGGAGGGGCCACCAGGCTCAGGAAAAGGTCAGCCAGTGTTTCTGGGCAGAGACGTGGGGAGCAACCAGTTTCTATTAGAAAGTGAGGGCCAGGGGCGGTGGCCTGAGGGGTCCCCCCCAAGGTCTGCGGGGGACGGAGGTCAGGACCGGCCATGGCCACAGCGTGGCCGTGTGGCTGCAAAGGCCAGAGCGGTGTCAGAGGGAGAGGACGTCTGGGGGAGAGAGAGCTGGGGGACCCCTTAGATCAGCTTCCTCGTCAGGAGAGTGGGGTGCCCTCAGGGCTGCTGGGAGACGAAAGGAGATAAAGAACCGCCAAAGTCCTTGACAACGAAATGCCTGCCACGTGGGAGGCTCCGGGGCTGTCCTGTGTCCGGGGCTGGGTGAGGCCAGCCAAGGGCTGCAGGACCTGTCCCCATAGCAGCTGGACCCAAGGGGCAGGGAGCCCAGGGGAGGGGTCCGAGCAAGGTCAGTGCCGGGAAGGCAGGGACCCACCTCGTGGCTGTGTGTTGGATGAATGAGGAAGGAATGAGCTGGAGGCTGAGCTCGTCACACAGCCCCGGGGCGGGTGCCGTCACTGGGAGGGTCCTGCACCCCAAACTCACCAGCCAGCTCCACAGACAGAAGAAGCAATGTGTTAGGTTGTGCAGCCAGACCCACAGCTGCACCACGATCTGGCCCAGCGCAAGGCTACCTGTCGGTCGGCTGCCAGCTCCTGGCCCCGGAGAGGCCGCTGGACTCAGTTCTCCACACGAGCTGGGCACAGACAGTTCTTTTGTGGGTGTATGTATTATAAGTATATATTTGTGGGTCTATATATTTATACATATGTATTTGTGGGTGTATATATATTTGTAGGTCTATATACTTATACATATATATTTGTGGGTATATATATATTTGTGGGTCTATATATTTATACATATGTATTTGTGGGTGTATATATATTTGTAGGTCTATATATTTATACATATGTATTTGTGGGTGTATATATATTTGTGGGTCTATATATTTATACATATGTATTTGTGGGTGTATATATATTTGTAGGTCTATATACTTATACATATATATTTGTGGGTGTATATATATTTGTGGGTGTATATATTTATACATATGTATTTGTGGGTATATGTTATACAGATATATTTGTGGGTGTATTTTTGAATGTCTATATTTGTATGTATCTATATATAAATTATGCCTCAAATATATGTGGGTCTAACATGATTGATAAATACAAACTCATTTAAAATCCCCACAGGCCTGGGGGTAATTGTTCATATGGATCTTGAAGTCTTTGAGGGTTAAAAGAGATCCTTTTACCCAAAAAGGCTGGGAGTGGTTGGCCCAGGCACGCAGGCGCAGGACAGGGAGGCTGGAGGGAGCAGCGGGCCTTGCGGGCTCGGTCTCGGGCCGCAGGTCCGTGGCCTGGCTCTCGGAGGAGGTGGCTCAAAGCAGGCGAGACAAAGCCGAGTGCAGGTGGCTGGGTGCAGTCAGTCACCCACCAACTTAATGAAGAAAGCACCATCCTGGGGAAACCGAGGCCAGACAGGGTGAGAGAAGCTCCCAGGCTCACACACTGGGCAAGGGCAGACTCGAGACTCAGACCCAGAGTCCTGCTTGTGGCCATCCTGCCAGGTGACTTCCCAGAGGCCCTTGGGGCAGGGGCAGCGGACCCCGCTGCCCAGCCTCCGCTCCCCCTGCGGCCTTTGTCAGGTGACTGCGCCGGGGTGCAGGCACCTCCCCTGGGAATTCCCATGCAGCCAAGAAACAGTTCCATCTTGCTCACCCAACACCTTCGCTGCGTTACTCCAACCAGCGTCCTCCCTGTGCCTCGTGCCTGAGTTTGCTTAGCAGCATCTACAACCTACGCGTGTCTCCCGGCAGCCCTGGATCCCCATGAACAAGTGTGTGTGGGTCAAAGAACCTGGGGTACGACCCCCACCCTGGGGTGATTCTCCCAGGAAGAACCCTGCCTGACCCCCTATTTAGGGTTCCATCCAACCCACCAGGAGCAGGAGGACACCTGGGCAGGGGACAGAGGGGCCCCTGGTGGGTCAGAGCTCTGGAGGGACTCCTGACTCGGGGAGGGGGCGGCCCGGGGGGTCAGGAGACAGAACCCACTGGGGTGGTGGGTTGTGAGGGGGGGTGGGCTGTGAGGGGGGTGGGCTGTGAGGGGGGTGGGCTGTGAGGGGGGTGGGGAGGGTTTGCAGAGGGTGGGCTGTGGGGGGTGGGCTGTGCGGGGGGGGTGGGCTGTGGGGGGTGGGCTGTGAGGGGGGGGGCTGTGAGGGGGGTGGGCTGTGAGGGGGGTGGGCTGTGAGGGGGGGGGCTGTGAGGGGGGTGGGCTGTGAGGGGGGTGGGCTGTGAGGGGGGGGGCTGTGAGGGGGGTGGGCTGTGAGGGGGGTGGGCTGTGCGGGGGGTGGGCTGTGAGGGGGGTGGGCTGTGCGGGGGGTGGGCTGAGAGGGGGGTGGGCTGTGAGGGGGGTGGGCTGTGAGGGGGGGGGGCTGTGAGGGGGGTGGGCTGAGAGGGGGGGTGGGCTGTGCGGGGGGTGGGCTGTGAGGGGGGTGGGCTGTGAGGGGGGGGGCTGTGAGGGGGTGGGGAGGGTTTGCAGAGGGTGGGCTGGGACGGCATGGGACCCAGGGCGGGAGGGTAAGGACAGGGAAGTGCCTGCCGCTTCCTAAAGTTGAGAAAGACCCCCAGTCCCCCCCCCACACACACACACCCTCAGGAGGGTGGAGCCTGGTCGGGTCAGTCTCCCAGGCCGGCCAGCCTTCCCCGCATCTGCACCGAGGGAGCGGGTGGTGGCTGCAGCCAGGGTAGAGGGCTTTGCTCAGCCTGGGGTGAAGTGGGGCCCCCCTCTGACAGGTCAGTAGTTCTCCACCACCACTGTCCCTCCTGGGAACAGGTCTGCCCCCCTCCCAGGCTGGGTCTTTGATCTGGGCCTGCCCCCCTCCCTCACTGGCAGGCCGAGGCTGCCCGGTCCCTTCCCGCCTCCCTGACCTGCAGGGCTGTTGCCACCCACCCTCTAGGGGGGCTTTCTGCCGCCCCCCCCGCCAGCCTCCACAGAAGCCCTCTCACTTTTGCCCCCTTCCTGGCTGGGCCCCCACCCCTAGGACTCCCCTGTGTCCCTGGTGTCTGTTTCGGGCCACAGAGCTGTCTCCGTGCCCTCCAGGGGTTAGGAGCCATCTCCCCTTGGGCCTGTTCCTCGTGTCCACTTGACCTTGATGTCACCTCCGCGTGCCGGTCCCCCCTAGGGACTGCTGGGCGTCCCCGTGCACAGGCTTCCCTTCCCACCCGACTCTGGACACCTGGCCACACGCCCGTGTCGTGGAACACGCGGTTCAGCAGCCACCGTGGACATGTGCCCATAGCAGTCACCTGAGCCCTGCTTACCTGCCCCTGAACTAGAGCAGCTTCCAGCTGACCTCCAGGCCCTGGTCTGGGGGAACACCTGTGTCCTCCCTCCTCTGCCCCCGCTTCCCTCACCCCTGCACACGGGGCAGGTGGGGGCCTGTCCCAGGCGGCCAGTTTGACCCCCAGACAGTGTGTCTCCAGCGCTCAGAGAGGGAGGGTCGGGTGGAGCCCTGCTCAACTGTCCGCACAGGCTGAGCCCAGTCCCAGGCAGGACAGACACAAGACGCTGCCATGACTGTCCCCCCTCGCCGCCCAGCACAGCCTCCGGACGTCACCGGGTGGCCCTGGCAGCCTCGGGGCATGGACAGGCCTCCTGGCGGCTCTGGGCTCTGCATCCTCCTCCTTCCAGATGAGGCTCCGCTACCTGAAAGCAGGTGCACGAAACAGGAGTCGTAGGTCCACCTGCGGACTCATGGGGTCCCTGCCCTCACCCCCTCCTTCCTCCCAGAGGGTCTGTGCGGAGGTCAGCCCGGGGGCCTCACTCTCCTTCCGTCCGGCCCCAGCTCTGTCTGGCCCCCAACCAGCGCTGTCACTGTGAGTGGTAATGTTGTTACTATCACTTTATGTGGACTTGGAACACTGTCTCATGTAACATGTGGAAGCAGGAAAAGGAAGGAGGAGCTGTCTGCGCTCACTGTCCAACCTGATCCTAAAGGAATGGAGGAGACGACCTGCAGGGGGTCCCGTCTCCCACCTCCCTTCCGCGTGGCCCCCTGCCCCCTGCATACTCCGACCTCTAGAGGCACCCCTCCCTGGAATGAGGGCATTAGGTCCAGAGCCCCAGGGGAAGGCCAGTGACGGGAGGGCTGGCTCGGCTCCACGCAGTCACTCTGGGCCCAAGCCGACGAGGCTCCACTGCTCTGCAGCATCCCCATCCCATCGGAGACACGCAGGGCATGGAGGTAAGGTGGAGAAAAACTGGGGGCTTCCCCGCTCCTGACTCCTGGGCCCTGAGGGTCTAAATGGGTCACTCTGCCCCAAGACCATTAGTCAGTGCTAATCTGGGGTCCCTAACTCCCCGGGTGGCTGAGAGGTAGGCTCCTGTTGAATGTTTCAGGGGCACCATGTCCCCCCACAGTCTTCCCATCCAACATTCGTCCTCGAAGCTGACACCCAGCTGACACACGGTCCGTCAGGGGATTCGCCCCGGGGGTGAGCCATGCCTCCTTAATCGACAGCCACCCTCTGTTCTGTCTCAAACAGAATCGACAGAACTGGGGTCTGACTTGGCGCCTGGCCCTGGGCACCGTGTCCATTGCTCTCCGGGCCTGTCTTTTGCAGTCTCCCCATGGAGCTCTAGCTTCCGGTTTGAGACGTTCGGATCCAGATTTGATTGGGCCACTTCCGTGAACTGGATTCACTCACATGAGTGGTTAGTGAGACAGTAAAGATGGCAGCAATGATGGCAGGCCCCACTGAGCACCGCTGCCTGCACCCGCAGGCCCGTGAGCCCAGGGCAGCTGTGCGGGGCTGGCTGTGTGCAGAACTTCCCCCTCTGAGGCAGGGGATCCTTCCTCTCCTGGGGACGGCAGGTCTTCCCCAGGCCTCCGGAATCCCCCGTCAGGTCTGGCGGATGGCAAAGCCCAAGCTCCCCTGCTCCTGGAGCCTGAGGCTCTGGGAGGGGGAAGGGGGGAAGGGAGCAGAGGCTGACCTGCAACAGGAAAACCTCAGGACAGCACATGAGGTTTATAATGACAGTTTTACAATGAAAGGATCCTGGGCAAGTTTTGAAAGAGGAGGGGGACGCTTGGACGAATCACAGCTGACATCTGAGCGCTCACACTGACAGCCACGGGCAGGCACCCAGACACCTGCGCAGGTGCAGGGACGTCCCCGACCAGCCTCCCAGGCCGCCCTATCAGTGTTCTCTGCGGGGCCCAGGTGAAGAAAGCAAGATGGGGAAGGGACAATGCCATATAGCAACAGTGTGCTTTGCCCTGGCCAGGGTGGCTCACTTGGTTGAGTGTTGTCCTGTGCACCTAGAGGTTGCTGGTTCGATTCCAGTCAGGGCACATGCCTGGGTTGTGCGCTCAATCCCCAGTGGGGGGCGTGCAGGAGGCAGCCGATCGGTGTTTCCCTCTCATCAATGTGTCAATCTCTGCTTCTCCCTTTCTCTCTAAGAAAATCAATGAAAACATATTTTAAAAATAAACAGCATGTGCTTCGCATCTGTGGAGCCCTTCCTTGCAGGTGGCGAGTGCAGGCTGGCCCCGCCCCAACCCAAGTCAGAGTCCCATCACCGGTGCCGAGCCCAGCAGAGGAAGCCGGGGGCACTCAGACCTCGGTACCCTCACCCGCCAGGACTCGCTTCTCTGTCTCCTCACCCTCACAAAGGTAGCGGTGAAGCCACTGTGTAGGACAAACATGTTAAACTCACATGTGTCCTGTCGGCCGCGAGTTTGACACGCTTGGTAGGGCTTACTGTGAGCGTGGCTGCAGATAACCCAGGTCCGTGGGAGCTCTGGCTGTGCCTCCCAGTCCATGTGCCTGCAGAACCTGTGAACGTGACCTGACTTGGAATCAAGTGAAGGGGAGGTTGTACAGAATTAAGTATGACTGGTGCCCCTAAAATAAGGAAGGTTGCACTCGTGCGCGCGCGCACACACACACACACACACACACACACGAAGAGGCCATGTGAAGACAGAGGCTGAGATGGGAGTGATGTATCTACAAACCAGGGGACACCACGGCCAGAAGCTGGAAGAGGCTGGCGGTCCCTCTGTAACCAGCCCTGCCGATGCCTCGATTGCTCGCTTCCAGCCTCCAGAACTGAGACAATAAGTCCCGGTTGCTTTAAGGCTCTCCGCTTCTGGTACTTTGTTGTGCAGCCTAGGAAACACGAACAGCAGCACACAGTAGGCCCTCAGTCTGTGTTAGGTGTGGTCATTATTTAAGTCAGAAAGACGTACATGTCTGGGAACCCGATGGCTGGGGTAGAAAGCAGACAGAAGCGCGAAGGACGCACACCTCGGGAATGGAGAGAAATGAGAAGAAGGGGCCGGGGCATTGCCCGTGGAGTCTCCGGCCACTGGCTGCTGACCCTGCAGCCACACGGCTTTGGCACTTTGAGACCCACCATGTCCCAGCTGGGGACGCACAGAAAGTACAGGACACGCGCATGGCTTCGGGCTGAGGGAGTCAGGAGGGTTATGGCAGAAACCGACATTCCCCAGTCCTGGAACCAAGGACAGCCTTGGGGGCAGAGGCAGGCCTGGGCCAGGCTTCCAAGTCCTGGGGGGCGGGGAGGTACTGCTGCTGGGCTCCCCCTCACCCCACAGTGTCACGTCCCCCTGTGCCTCCCCTGGAGCACCTGGGTCTGCCTGGATCCAGAAGCCAAAGGCTCCTCTTTGGAATGCAAGGGTGTGATGCACTGTTAGTGGGAGTCAGGTTTTATGCCCGAGGCAGAGGGAATTCTAACAGGCACTAGAGCAGAGAGACAAAAACTGCCTGTTAGAGGCTGCCATCAGCAATATACAGCAGGCGGTTCTGCGGGGGAGTTTAACCTTCTGTAACCTTACAGTCAAGCTCTCTAGCAAGTGCGTGCTCTCTCTCTCTCTCTCTCTCTCTCTCTCTCGCTCCCACCCACACTCGGATGTACAGATGTAGCTCCGATTAGGTTCAGCATTTTACCGTCATGTTCTTCTCGGAGGGCAGCTCCACAGACGGACAGTCCTTCTCTGCATGGACCTGATGTCTTACATGTGCCCGTCCTGCTTGGCCCACAAAACAGAGGCAAAAACCTGGAGCTGCTTGCTAACCAGGGCGATGCGGCCTGTGCAGTCGGAGCTCAGCACATAATCACTAGTAATGAAAATTGACGTAAAAATTGAAGTGAGGGGCTGGTGGCAAGGAATTGGTTTGGTTGTCAAACCTCAGGCCTAAAGGGAAACAGGTTGCTTTGGGGAATCTTTTAATTAATTTCAGAGTTTCCCCGTGTCTTCCCCACCCAATGAGCCAACTTCTTTTCTGGGCGTGAGGATGCTCTGGAGAGAGAAGGAAGGGGGAGGGGGAGAGGAATTGCGTCAGGGACCATCCCATCCTGGCGGCCTCCGAGCCCCCCCCCCCCGCCCCCGCCCCCCGCCCCGCCCCGGTGCAGAAAGCTTAAGGTGGGGTGACTCGGCCCATAGGGGGGGTTCAGTTCCATCTGTGCATTTACCTTTCCTACCCATGTGTAAACCAGGTCTACTTCATTCGTCGCTAAAATAAAAATGGATCTCCTCAGTCTGACCAAGTTCAGCCATGAGCTGCAGCATTAACTTGTATTCTAACAAGATTAAAATATATTTGTCCTGGGGATTAGCATACCCAAGGCCCCTTTTGCCTTTTTAGCAGTCGCAGGGCACTTTGATCTGCCTTCCGTGGCCGGAGCCGGCAAGGCCAGCTCTCCGACTGCCAAGTGTGAAATCGGCCTGATGTCATCCCCTTTCTTCCTCCTCTGCTTCTCTCACCAGTTTAATTATGTTTCCGCCACAAAGCTCCGGGTCTCCTCGAATATTCAGGTTTGACTAGGAAGCATTTTTTAAAGGTGCGATTGAAGTGCCCCTGTGGAAGGAAGGAGGGGCCGCAAATCCATCCGTGCAAGGCCAATGAGCCCCCACCTCGGCGTGTCCCTCACGGGTGTTCTTACCTGTGTGTCCAACTTCGACCGGCTCTGTGCTGTGCCCGCTCCCTCATGGACGCCGCACGGAGACCGTGGGCACGCCGTGAGATGTTCGGGACTGTTTGGCTTGTGACTCCAGGGAGTTTGTATTACGTTCATTCCTTCTGGGCTCAGCAATCCACAGGGTGGCTCCTGTCCCACCTCTCTCAGTCCCCAATCGCCCACTTTGAGGCAACACACAACGGGCCCCAATAAATTCTAGGACCCACTGGCCAAACTTTGATCACCTCAAAAGACTCAGAATTGGATTCTTCATCCAGACTTGCCAGTCTGCCCCCACCCCCACCCCCGAACTGTGCAAAAAGGCCTGCTCCCTGCCGAATATGCCTGGAGTTGGCCCAGAGTGACATTTGCTAGTTTCCTCGCCTCTGAGGCCACCAGAGCCTCCTTCTGACGGCTTAGCCCACAAAACAGAGGCAAAAACCTGGAGCTGCTTGGGGGCCTGGGGGACGGAAGGGAAGGAGGAGGAAGGGGAACCTGACGCGGAGTCCCAGGATCCTGAGCTGCCCTGCACGGCACCCTCTGAGGGCACTGTGTTCAGGAGAGGAAATGGGCTACCTGCAGGGGCGGCTGGGCTTTGACCTTCTGCCAGGCCCTGGCCCCAGGCTCCATCCACACCTGGCTGAGTGCCTCAGAGACCCTGCTTCTCCCTGGGGCTCTGGGGAGCTTGGGTGTTACTTCCATTTACACGCTGGGCAGAATAGAATGCGGGTGGGCTTCCAGCATCTGAGAGCAGGTGGGAGGAGCCCCGCAGGTAGAGGACCAGGGCCCTTTGGGGGGAAATGAAGAGACAGCCTGTTCAGTCTTTTAAAAGAGCCCCACATTTAGGACCATTTTAATTTTGAATCATCACTCCTATTAAATGGGAGGTTAGCCACACATTGCTTCTTAAATTGCATGATAGAATTATAAAATTATCTCCACGTAATTAATTCAGGATTATGTTTCATTCTTGTTAGCATGTAATCAAAGCCTGTTATGTGTTTAGCTATAGGAACAGCAATTAATTTAAAAGCGTTGCTTACACCCTCTGCTATTGAGATAAAACGCGTGCGGGCATCATTTGGCCGCCCACTCACTCTGGCAGAGGAGCCGGGCGGCAGGAGGCGGGGCTGGGTGGGACCCGTGCCTGGGCGTCCAGCCTGCCCTGTCCAGCTGGATGGCCTTTCCTCTACTTAGAGTCAAAGGTGTCTGTGGCCATGGGACTGGGAGCATCATGCAGTGACCGTCCACTGGAACGGAAAATAGAGTGGAGTCAAGTCGGTGGCTTCTGCGGAAACCGGGTCCAGGCCCCCCACACTGCGTCAGGAGGGTCCCCACGTGAAGCTGTGCGTGTGTGCCACTGAGAGGAGGCTCACACCGAGTGCTTCCAGGGGCGGTGTGTTTCGGGAAAGGGCTGGAGTCTGGGCCTTTGACAGGCCCTGTGGTCTTCCATTCTCCCTCAATGTCCGCCACCATCTGCTTTCTAGAGCCACGTGGATGATGTCTATGTACTCATGATTCTCTCCCTTTTCCTTTCCTTAAACAGCTCCACAGACAGGAAGATGTGAGCTCCCTTCCGGCGATGGGGCTGGGCCTGGGGGGCAGCCTGAGCTGCACAGGGTTTCATTTTGGCGGGAGATAGTCCACCTCCCACTGTGGGGTTCACCCAGCAAACAACACAACAAACCCCTCTAGGAGGCCCAGAGGCGAATGACTGGGCTGGCGGTGTGTGGCGGGGTGGGGGTGGGGGGGCGGTAAGGAACACGCAGACCACCTGGCTACAGAGCTCTGTGCTTCCCTCTTTCTCTGGGGCTAAGTGACGCTTTATAAAAAGTATTTGTGAGGTGGACCTGGGGCCTCTGGGAGAAGCTGCAGGCTCTGGTCTTCTCCCGGACAAGGAGGGTTTGGAGCTGCTGAGCCATGTGCCGCCAGGGATGAGAGCTTCCGGTTTCCATGCAGATGCCCAGCACGGAAAGGCATGACCTCAGTCCACAGG
Organism: Myotis yumanensis; assembly: GCF_028538775.1. NCBI lineage: Eukaryota > Metazoa > Chordata > Mammalia > Chiroptera > Vespertilionidae > Myotis > Myotis yumanensis. The sequence continues at coordinate 2,203,440 of NW_027223760.1, forward strand.
ACAGCCTGCTCCCGTGGAAATGTCTGCCGGCGGCCCCACAGGGCAGTGAGCCTCAGCAGGGTCGGGCTGTGCGAAGGACTGAGTGACTGCCACTTCTCCGACTGCCTGGGGCCAGAGGGGTGCCAGCTAGAGGGGTGCCAGCTAGAGGGGTGCCAGGATTCACATTCTGCTGACGGGCGTGGGAGAGTAAAACTACCAAACTTCCCCACGAAGTTTTGGCCCCAAGGGAATATCAGATGCAACGTGCCCTGGCCACGAAATGACCCCAGTCCTGGCGAAGTTTGAGGGAAGTGGCCAGTCTGCTGCCAGGAGGGGCAAGGGACCCAACCCCGGGGGAGCGCTTCCTTCCCAAGCGCCTGGGCAGCGGGAGCCTGTGATTACCCATCCAAAGAGAAGAGAAAGGGAAGGCTCAGTGGAGGGGGCAGGGGCAGGGGGAGGGGGCAGGGGCTGGGGGGAGGGGGCAGAGGCTGGGTGGAGGAGGGGGAAGAGGAGGCATGGACTAGGGGGAGGGAGCAGGTACTGGCGGAGGAGGAGACAGGGGCTGGATGAGGAGGGGCTGGAGGGGGGAGAGGCTGGGGGGGAGGGGGCAGGTACTGGGGGAGGAGGGGGCAGGGGCTGGAGGAGGAGGGGCTGGAGGGGGCAGGGGCTGGGGGGAGGGGGCAGGGTCTGGGGGAGGAGGGGGCAGGGGCTGGAGGAGGAGGGGCTGGAGGGGGCAGGGGCTGGGGGGAGGGGGCAGGGTCTGGGGGAGGAGGGGGAAGAGGCTGGGGAGGAGCTGGAGGAGGAGGGGGTGGAGGGTGCAGAGGCTGGGTTGGAGGGGTCAGGTACTGGGGGAGGAAGGGGCAGAGGCTGGGGAGGAGGGGGAAGAGGAGGCATAGACTGGGGGGAGGGAGAAGGTACTGGGGGAGGAGGGGCCAGGGGCTGGGGGAGGAGGGGGGCAGAGGGGGCAGAGGCTGGGGGAGGGGGCAGACCCCAGCGGCAGAGCCTGACAGTCCCCTTGCAGACAAAGGACTTGGCGGGAGCGGAGAACCCTGAACCGCCTTTGAAAGGCGCTGGGCGGCCCTTCCGCGGGCTGCGCGCTCCGGCCGCGCGGCCAAGTTTGTCAGCTCGACAGATGGGGACGCGGCAGCCGAGTCTTCAGAGGCTCGGGCTCGGGGCTCGCAGTTCCGCAGCCCGCTTGGCCGGCATGCGTGCCAGGCTCCTCGGCCCCACGGAGGACCCGCGTGTGTCAGGGGCCCTGAGGGCCTCCGCCCGCGCTCCCCACCAGACCCCTCCGCGGAGTCTCCGCGTCCCTCCGGAGCTCCCGAGATGGGGCGGGGCGACGGGCGGGGCTCCTGGGCACGCCTTCCTGGCCGGGGAGGCTGAGCGGGGCCCTCTTTGTTCCTGCTCGGGCGAAGCTCGGGGCTCAGCCCAGAAAGGGGGCGAGACAGCCGTGGGGCCGGCCCCTGGCTCTGCACCCAAAATCCCCCCAGCCCAGAAAATCGGGGACCCGGAGGGCCTAGGGGCCTGGGACACCCTTCCTGTGCCCAGAGCCAGTGCCCAGGCCTGGCACGGCCTGACTGGGGGGCGGGGGGGACGAAGGACAGGAGTCTGACACCTGCTCCCAGAGACTCTGGGGTCGTTCAGCCCCCTCCCATCTTGGGGCTCCCCAAACGCCTCTGCGGGAGCTGGGCTCTCCCCACAGCGGCTGAGCACGTGGCCAATGGCAACAACAACAACAATAACGCCATCGCCGTCAGCCTCTCCAGCCTCTCCACCCGCAGATTCTCACCCCCCCCCCCCCCCCCCCCGCCCCATAGAGGCTCCCAGTCGGGAGCCACCCAATGAATGTGACGACATCGCCGACGGTGTCCAGGGCGCCTTTCATTTCTGGGGCGGGAGTGTGCCGAGAACGGAGCCCTAGAGACGCACAGACCCCGAAGGTGCGCTCCGGGTCAGCGGGGCCCGCGACTCAGCGCGCTGTCCCCCAGCCCGTCCCCTTTGCTCCGAGGCCCGGAGGAGGCCTCGCCACAGAGAAGCGCGGACCAGCGGTGCCGGGCCCAGGTCCGCGCGGGAGCTGCCAGCCCGTGCGCAGGGAGTCGGGTGCGGTGAGGGTGACCCGTCAGTCTTCCCAGAGGCTTCGGCAGCGCGGGCCTGGGTCGCCGGTCGCTGTTCACCCCCAGCGCGCAGACTCCGCCGGGCCGGCTGCAGTTTTCGGTGGAGCCGGGACCCTCGCGGGCGCGTAGAGAGCTGACAGTCCCCTGGCGGGAAGGTCGCGCAGGAAACCGGCGCAGAGACGTGGAGCGGGGAGGCCGCGGGCGCTCCGCATGCATAGAGCCTGGGTGTCTGTGCGCCCTGCGCCGGGCCAGCCAGGGCCCAAGGCCCAGGAGCCCCTGGATTTGCCCGTTTCACTCAACAACAACAACAAGAGCAGAACTGGTGTCACCCTGTGGCTCCCTCTCGTGTCCCTACAGAAGGCGCACGGCGGGTCCACACTGGGCGCTCGTGGTGCCGCGCTGCCGCCCGAGGACCCTCTCACCCGACCCTGCGGGCAGCGGCGGCGGAGGCTCCGAGCACCTCGGGAGCGCGGACCCGGCAGGCCCGGGGTGACGTCTTTCCACCGACTCCCAGCCCCGCGCCCGTCCTGCCGGCCACGGAGGGTGGTGGGGGCGGTTCGGCGGGAAGCGCAGGGCCTTCCTGCAGACTCGGGCTTTCCGCAGAGGAGCGCTTCGAACCCGCCTCCTGCGGGGGCGACAATCGGCGGGAGGGTTGGGCGGAGCGGGACGGTGTGCGGAGAGTCTCCTGCTGTGGTCTGGTCCAGATCCCAGATCCCAGGTGGGAACCGCGGGGCGAGGCGGGGGGGGGGGGGCGGGGGGGGGGGGCGGGTAGCGGGCAGCCGGGCTTCAGGGAGGAGCCCCGCCTTCCTGCAGGCCTCGCTCGGGTCTCCATCCCTCCTCGCGAGAGCGTGAGAGCGGCTGGCTGGGCACAGGGCCTCTCCAGGAGTTAGAGCCTAGCTGTAGATTTTACAAATGTAGTAACAGAAGCGAAAGTAGCCTCAGCGTTCCGAGGGTCTGACGTCTCATTCGGTTACATCGCCTCCCAGAGAGAAAAAGGAAATAAAGGAAAATTTCCCTTTACCACTGTAGACCTGGTATCTGCTTGCATGCCTCTGGGGACGGGGATCTCATTATCTTACAAAACCGTACCTTGCCCATAATCGTGTTACGATTTGTAGATTAAAAATCAAAATGGTTGTTTAATGTTGTTATTCTGTCCTTTTATTTAAAAGAGAGCCCAATAGGGCAATAGTTGTGCTGGTGGGCTTTTGTTTTTAATCTGGGAACCCAGAGCTGTGCAAAAGCGGGGTGGGGGAGGAGGGCGACACTGGGTATGGCGTCCTATCGTCCAAGACCCTGGGGCACTCCTGGTGCTCCGGGGCCTCCTCACTAAGCCCGTCTTTGCAAATCCAGGGAGCATCGGGCCCTGCCCCAGGCCCAGGGTCCTCGGGAAGCCGTCGGTGTGGAATGAACAGCCTGGAAGATTCCCTTTGGCAACATGATCCTCTGAGTAGTCTCTGAATTTCTTTTACTGGGAGAAGAAAACTTTTTTTCCAGCCAAGAAAGTTTGGCAATGGAGCAAGTGGCGCTCCAGACGCAAGCGTGGCTCCTGGAGGTAGATCCCTGCCGCTTCCTGCTGGTCCAGGGGCCTCGTCAGCTCCGAAAGGCCGGTGCTTTCCCGAATATACTTGGGATGTTGTTTTCCTCACCCTGTACTTTTGGGGTAAAAGCAACAACAAAAGGTAAAAGAGGAGCGCCTCTGTCAGCTGGCTGAGTAGGAAGAATCCCTGCGGGGTGGGGGAGTGGGGGGATTACCTGTTGCCTTCTGTAGGGTTGTAAGTATTTATTCAATGGAATAGCTCCATGCTTTTGAACACTTCCTTCTGGTCAAGAGATGTGAACCTAAATTACTTTGATATTTTCTGTGCTCACATAGAAAACATCCAAAGTGTCTTCATAATTTTAAAAAGAGACACTAGTGCGCGGCCGTGGGGAGAGGCCCGGAGTCGCCTGGCCTCAGAAACACACTGAGGAAAACTAGTCATTCCACCTTGGACAGCCAATATTTTACAATAAATTGGGGTTATTTTTATTTAATGTAACTTTCAAGATTTTAAACACACAAAAATGCAGAGGGAATGTTCACAATTTTGATAACCACAGTTGGAGATAGAAACATTCAGAAACATTCATTTCTCATAAGATTATAAATATTTGATACTGGAACTGTAAAATGCACATTTTACAAACTAAAAAAAAAAAAAAGAAAAACTTTGCTTCCTGCGAAAAAGGCATATCATTTCATTGCGTTTCCTAAGCAGCAGATGGTTATTCACAGAATGTTAAATTACAACTTTTTGATTTTATAGTTCCTTCTGAAAAAGGTTTACGCTACTATGTACAGAGTGGAAGTGTTGTCAACGTAAAATAAAGAGGTTTAAGGCAAAGAGAGAAAGTCGCCCTCCATCCTCAGGGCCCGCAAGGCCTGTGCGGCCAGGGCACCCCGCGTCCCGGCTGCGGGAACATTTGGACGTGGCTCTTTTCTGTGCACTAAACAGAAGACAGTGTGGCGTTATATAGAAAGATAATGTGTTTGTTTATATATATATGCACTCGGTGAGGATATATGGAATATATTTAATTTACACTGTACCACACCTTCAAAAAATAAAATGTATATTTAAAAACAAAAGACAGAAAGTGGTAAGAAATCGTTATTTACACGTTTGTCCTTCCTCTGGATCCCTGAGGACTCAGAGAACCTTTAAAAGTCAAGGTAGCCATGTGTCCCAGAACTGGGGGCTCACATACACCTGTCTGTGTACACACCTACATACATATGTACACACCTCGAACGCTCTCTGTAGCAGAAGTGACCACTTACAAAAAAAGGAAGGGCAGAAAACAGAAAAAAAAAAAAAAAAAGCAAGGAGAGGCCACCTCTGTCAGGAGCCTTCTCCGCCACTTCTGGGGCCTGACGGGCTTCTGAGGGGCTGGAGGAGCAGCAGGAGAGGCCTGAGCCTGGGCTGGAGAAGGGTCACCCTTCTGCTCGAAGCCCTGGCGCTGAGGCCGCAGAGTTGGCGCCAGCTGTGGGCGGAGGGGCAGGGGACAGCAACACAAATACAGATGCAGACTAGCACTCACGGGCCTGGTGCGGGAGGGGGCGGGAGAGAAGGCAGGAGGAGGGATGGAGCGGCTTGTGGGGAGGCTGAGAACCACTGTGGGCCCGCTGCCTAGCACAGGCCCTGGCAATAGGCACAGCCACTTTCCCCCCGAGAGGGCCCTGCTCCTCCAAGGACCCTGCAGCCCCATCCCCACCAGGGCCCTGCCAGGCCAGGCTGAGGCAGGAGCGGCCCCTCCTGTTGCCCATGGCACAAGCATACAAACAAAGTGGCAGAACTCATAGACCAAGTAGGAGCTATTTATTCGGTTCACAGTTGTGTGAAATGCAGCAATAAAAATCTTTGGACTTCAGCAAGTTGTTTTAATTTTTCTTCTTTTGAAATTAAAAAAGCATCCCATGTCCCATCTGGAACTTAGGGGATTAAAAAAAAAGATGAAACCCTAAGCAGCCCCCTTTCGAAAAAAAATAAAATCATAAAATTAGCATAATCTCATAAACACACAAAAATAAAAAAAATATTTTATAGTCAGATATTTTGGATTTTACATCACCTGTAAATTATATACACATAGAATATTGCAGAACCATAGCTAACATATGATCTTCCCACTAGGAATGCTGGTATAATTTTTGTACACTTGCCCTTTTTGATAACTTTAAATTATTGCATTGTTTCACGCGCACAGAGACACGCAGGGAGAAGATGGCCTACTCGCTGTCGGACTTGCCCTCCTTGGCCGCGGTAGAGTGGTTGTACAGGCCCTGCGCCATCAGGTGCACCGCCAGCGTGTTCTTGTTGCCCGTGGCCTTCTTGATCTTGGCGCGCTTGTTCTGGAACCAGATCTTGATCTGCGACTCATTGAGGCCCAGCTCCTGGGCTAGGCTCTGGCGCCGCTGCTCAGTCAGGTACCTGTTGGTCTGGAACTCGGCCTTGAGCCTCTGCAGCTGCTCCGCGGTGAAGGCTGTGCGTGGCCGCTTGTCCTCTTTGTTGGGGTTCTTCTTCTTTGGTTTTCGAGACCTGGGGCCTGGGGGAGTGTGGAGAGAGAGTGCTGGTCAGGGGCTGCAGACCTGCCTGCTGGCTCAGACGAAGGTCACTCCACCAGTGCTGGGGGGACGCAGGCTGCGGAGGGTGGCGACCAAGGTCTCTGGGCTGGATTTAGGGGGACTGGGCACGGGCTGGCAACCACCATCAGGTCCCAACCCCCGGAAAGAAGGCTCTGGGCCAGCGAAGCCTAGTGAGGGTGGAGTGGGGCGCAGGGCAGACTGCGTGGAGAAGTCACCAGATAAAAGGGCAAGTCCTGGAGGAAAGCAGCCCCTACAACCCCTGGCCTGGCCTTCCTAGCCCTTCCTGAGGCTCTGTCCAGGAGTAGACGGGTAGGCATAGGTGCTGGGCTAGAGACAGGGGAAAGAATGGGGGGTACAGAGTAGCAGGAGAAGCTCTGGGGGCTGTGGAGGGGCTCCCACAGGAACCTCACAGGGGACGCCCACAGGGTGCGGAGGGCTGTGGGTCCTGAGAACCGGGATGGCAGGGGCCCATATCTCCCTCCACCCCACCCCCCACTGGCCCTGTGGGCCCAAGTTTATTGTTCCTTTAAGAGCAGGAGCACAAGGGTCTGCCGGGTGGAAAAGCAGCCTTGCCAATCCAAGCTCCCCCTGCACCCCCACCAAGTCTCCGTGGTCCCCCAGCACAGGAGTGAGGGCCTGGAAGCTGACCCCAGCTGCCCGCCACACCCCCTTGCCGGAGCCCCCACTGAAGCCTCCTCAGGCTAGGACCTTCCCCTCACTTGTAAAGTGGGGTAAGGCTCCCAGGACCCCACCATCTGCAAAGGCCCAGCAATGCAGAGGGAAGCATTTTCTTTTTGTTGGTCAAGCTCACTCAGCCCGGAGAGGGTGTGTGAGAGATGTGGAGGCTGCTGGGGGTGCGGGGTTGCACCCCTGGGTCTCCATCTGTGAAGTGAGTGAATCAGCTTTGGGGAGCTCCCCACCTCAATGTCTACAAAGGTGCCTGTGGCCGGAGACTAGACCTTGGCCAGCCAGAACCCCAGGTCCCCACCCAGTTCCCAGCCACCCTGCAGGCTGCACACCCCCCCACCAGGACCTGGGGGTGGGGGTCCACAGCTCCAGGGCTGTGCTGAGCCCAGGGCTGGGGACGGTCTGGGGACCCAGTGGGTGTGGAGGCTGACCCAGCCAAGCTCTCTCTCTGGGGAGGTAGACTCCCACAGAGGGGCCGTGGGCACCAGAGAGGGGTGGCCAGAGGCTGTAGGGCTCAAACTCCCGGCCCACACTCCCGCTCTCGCCCCAGTCGCCATCCACGCACAGTGGAGGGCACCAGCACCAAAGCCCAGGCCTGGCCTTGATCCCCACGGTGCAGATTGGGGCGGCCGGCCAGGCTCCGGCCTCAGGAAGGGGCAGGGGTGGCTCCGTGAGGCCGACAGGACCAGGCGCCTGCACCTGCCTCTGGTTCCAGGAGCCGGTTCAGTCTCCACTCCCCCCTTCGCCCCAGAAGCAGCACACTTACCCCCCAAACTCCTCTGCTGCCGGGGTTCCTGCAGACACAGAACAGCCCCCCCCCCCCCCACACACACACACACTAGTTTACGGAAAGAAAATCTCTCCAAAAGCAGAATTTTTAGTTCCCTTTCTTCCTGGATTTTCTTTCAAAACGAAACACGTAGGAGTTTCGGAAACAGAACCAAACCTCAGCAAGAAAACTCTGCCTCGCTCTTTCCTGAAACCCCAGGAACACGAACGTGATCTCACAGGGTTTGTTGTTTTAAGTCCGGGAAGACCCGTTACCAGGCTCCTTGGGGCTGGGTTTGGCGGGCTGCTCCTGGGCGCACAAAGCCAGCGAGGCTGAGGCTCCTCGCGGCCCCATTGTGAGCCACTATGTTAATTAAATATTAACAAAGGAGGGAGGCGAGAACAATGGAGCAAATTTCAGATCTAACTGGAGAAATTTGGGTTTCATGGGAGAGAGACATACGAGTCTGCAGCAAGGCAGCCAGGGGTGCCTGGGCTGGCTGCGGCGGGGCACACAATCTCCCCGAACACTGGAGGGTTTGGGGCAGGGGGTCCGTTACCAGCTGGGCACAGACCCGCACTCAGTGCAGTTGGGGTTTGCAAGAGGACTTGGCCTTGGCTTTTTAAAACCCAGACCTGTGAAAGCGCCTCCAGCACCTACACAGCACTCTCTGCAACCTGCCCCTTCCCTGCCCGGAAGCCTCCGGGAGGAGTTCCCTTCTCTGGGGGGTACCGCAGGTCCCCCTCCTCCGAGCTGTGTGCGAGGTGGGTGCTGCACTCCCCCGAGGCGCGCAAATAACACTGGGATGGGAGCAACGGGCGCCTGTTTCCGCCATGCCCTCTCCCGCTCCCCGCTCCGTCGGCGGCCCCTGAGAGGGGCCGAGGAAAGAGCTGCATCTGGGGTTTCTGGGTCGCAGGATGAATCTAGGTCTGGGGTGAGCTACTCGTGGGTCCTGGGTCTCTAGACTGAGTTGGAAGGATCGGAGAAGGGGTTGAGCGGCGAGCTTCGGGCCAGCTCCCAGCCAGCCCCGTCTCCCACCAAATAAACTCCAGGTAGGGGCTGGGGGGCTGGGGGGACTGGGGCTGCGCGGAGAGGCCTCGAAAGGCAAGAGAGAGCCCAGGTCCTGTCGCTCCTGCCGTTCTAAGAAGTCTGTACACCTCGGCGAACGGATCCTGCACCCGCCCTCCGGGCCGCAGCCCGGGCCAGCGGCAGCCGCACAAAATGTCGCTGTGTGAGTCTTTGTGTACTTGGGGGGAGGGGGTCCTCCCCCGGTAAATTCCCGCGCCAGCGCCGCCCTAGCCCCGCGGCTGCCGCGGCCGGGTCCCCCGGGCTCACCTGAAGAAGGCCGGTCCGAGTAGCGCGTGCAGTAGACCCACGCGGGCCAGAGCATGGGCTGCGCGCCCAGCGTGGCGCTGGCCTGCGAGCTGTCCGAGTCTGAGCTCAAGGACAGGTCGCCGCCTCCCAAGCCGCGGGCCTTGAGCGCCCCGTCCAGGGGGCCGCTGGGGTCGCTGCCTTTCTTGGCGTCGCTGTGCAGCGAGAGAGCCTTGGAGCCTCCTTCGCCTTCGCCCGGAGACTCGCCGCCGCCGCCTGGCAGCGGCCCGCCGGCAACCGGCGCACAGGGCGCTCTCGGCCGGGGCTCCCGGGCGGACCCCAGGAGCTGATCGGCGCCACCCGCGCCACCGCCTCTATCCGCCCCGCCCGCCCCGCCTTCGCCGCTGCCTCCGGCGCCTCTTCCTCTGCCCGCGCCGGCACAGCACGTCCCTGCGTCCTTTCTCCGGCCGAACTCGGGCCGCAGGATGTTGTCGATGAAGAAGTTGGTGATGCGGTGAGGGTGCTGGTGGTTGCCCGGCACCTGCAGGACCGCTGGCAGCACCAGTGCCCGACGGCGTCCGGTGTCCGCATCGCCGGGGCTGCTGCCGCCACCGCCTCCCGAGCCGCCACTGGGGCTGGATTCTGGCTGCCACGGCCCCTCCGCCGCCGCTGCGTCGCTGGGCTTGGAGTCATTCTCCTCCATGCTGTTTACGACAAATCCCAAATCGTTTCTCCAGGGACCCGTCCAATCAGCCCTCGGCCCGCTGGCGGTGCACAAGGGGACCCCCGCAGCCGGCCCGCGCCTCTACCCCGCCGAGTCTTCCACCGGCGTGTGCAGGGGCCGCGGCCAGGGCCAGGGTCCTAAAGCGCCGGCCGCGCTCGGAGCGGAGCCGTTCCAATCCACGAGTTGAGTTCGAAAATACCGGGAGTTGCCCCGCGCCCAAAGCCCGGGGATTCAAGAGTCGGCAGCGCGCGCGGGCGCTGGGCAGTCACAATGGTCCTGCAGGGATGCGGGGCGCCTCCGGGCTCCGCGCTCCTCTCCGCGCGCGGCTGCCTCTGGCTCCGGCGCTGCCGGCGCTGCCGCAGCGGCCGCCCGGGGCTGGAACTGCGCGCATGCAGGCAGCGCGCTCCTCGGCGCTTACGCCCGCCCGGGCCTGCCCCGGCCGCCGCCGCCTCCCGGCCGCCCTCGCCCGCGTGCCCGGGCCGGCCCTCGAGGGTGCGGGGCGCCGGCGGTCAGCACGTCCGCCGCTGCCAACACGCACATGGAGGCCCGCGGGCCCGCGCTGCGCTCGGCCGCCGCCCCGCTGCGGGCCCGGGCGCCCCACCTGCGTGCGGCCGCGCCCCCGCCGAGTCCCGCCGAGCCCCGCGGCCCGAGCCGCATGGGTGAGAAGTGGAGGCTGGGCCGGGCCGGGCCGGGCTGCCCGCGCTCCCTCGCCGTCTGCGCGCCCTCGCGGCCAAGACCTCCGCGTCGGCTCGGAAATTTCCAGGCCACTTAGCGCAACCTGAGACACTTTCACTCTGGATTTTGTTCTTATTTTTAACAGAGCCCCCTCGAGTGACGTCGCGGGCCGGTCTCATGGACACGTGCCTCGGGCCAATGGCCGCAGCGTCTCGCACCCACGTGACGCGCCAACCGCGGCTCGGTGACAGGAGGCTCCCGCCGCCCCGCCGCCGCCGCCCCTCCCTCCCTTAAAGCAGCCGCATCCTCTGGCTCCGGGTGCGGGAGCCCCGAATCCGCGAGACCAGGACCGCGTCCCTGCGCTCGACCGCGCTTTCCCCGTCGCTGGGACCGAAGGAACCCCCGCGGTGGCATTCTCCGGTCACCCTGGTTAGCGTCCGCACACACGGTCTGGGAGATTGCAATTTTTAACATTTCCATATTGTTTACCGTGGGGAAAAATCCCACAATTCCTTGCACAAAAATGCATAACTCATATTAAATAGGCTGCCGAGATACAAAGGGACTTTTGTAGCCCGTGTTCCTCGCTATGGAGAGGGAAGTTGTCCCTTACGTTTGACTTTGGTGACCGGGCAGATTTCTGTGTTGAACGCAGAGCTGGCACACAGGACCCTCCTCCTGCAGACACTTATTGTAAGTGTGCGTGAGTGTGCGTGTGCGTGTGCAGAGCGGCGCGTGCAGAAGGCAAGGTCCCCTGGGGACACCCATCCTCAGGAAACGGGCAGGTGGACCCGGAGGAGCGCGGGAGCAGATTTCGGGCTCCGCGGAAGGGAGAAATAAAGGCGCATGGGGGTCAGAACTGAGTCGTCGGTTTGGAAATTCCCATCCAACCACACGCCCTGCCCCCAGGCCTTCCACCTCGTTTTCATAGTCTTAAATTCCTTAAACAGGTTTCATAGAGAGCAGGGCCCATCCGAAAGGGGGATTAGGAATTACTTGGTGGGGGATTTGTTTTCCCCTCCCCTCCTTCCTCTGTCCCTTTGGACACTTCCTTTCCAGCTGCTGTCAGGTGTCCAAATGGAACTTCTATTTCCTCTTCTCTTCCCTCCTCCTTCAGGGTCCTGCCAGGAAGCTCCTCTCTCCTGGCCCCCAACAGCCTTTGTTACCACAGGAGTACCTGTCCATCATTTAAAATGCATTTTTATGGAAATTTGCAAACTTCAAAGAAAACATCCAAAAGGGCAATTCTGAGGGTGCAGGAGCATTGGCACGATAAAAGTGCCCTTGGGGGAAAGGGGGCTGGAGAGGGGAGAGGGGAGAGGGGAGAGGAGGTGGAGTCAGGTGCCCCAGGACTGGCCTGCGGAGGGGCAGAGGCAGCAGCCAAACAGCGGAGGCCCAGCCAGTGCGGAGCAGGCTCTGGGTCAGGGACTGCCTGCCCAGTGCTGCCAGGCCAGGAGAAGGGCAGGTCTGCAAGCAGCCCTCTAGGCAGAGTGATGGCCAGGCCTCCCCTTCCCCAGCCCAGCCCAGCTCTGCTCCTGTGCCCCCCAGGTCCTGTCCTCTTTCACCCACTGACCCACTGCAGGCTCCAGGTGCAGCAGCTGCCACACACTGCTCCTGCCGGAACTGACCCCAGGAGGAGGGGCAAGGAGGGTGGAAGGAGGACCTGGGCTGGCCACCAAAGGAGTGGAGGCATGTAGGTGCTGGGTGTGGGTAGGCTCTGGAGACAGATGGGGAGTCCTTCCTGTGAGATTCAAGTAGGGGGTGGGAAGCCACTTCTCACTTGGGGTGACTCACAAATCTTCCTCGCCCCTCCCCCCCCATTTGGAAGGGTTATCACTAAATTACCTGGCTAAACACACACCTGCCAGGGACACTGCCTGGGTCTCAAAAAATGACACCCCACAGTCTGCCGGCCCCTAGGAAAACGGGGCTGCTGGGGCTTGTGGGAACACCCTGTTGACACGTGGTTAGGGTCTGGGGGAAATTTCCTACAGCTCTGGAAGCATCCAGTCGCTTTGGGTCTCCTGAAGGCAGGGGATGTGAAGGGACAGCCCAGGGCCCTCTGATTCCTGCAAAGCGGTCCAGGCTCATTTCTCAGCCGTCCCCTGAAAGCCAATTAGGCCGCCTCCTGAGAAATATTTTCGTTTCATGGGCAGTGTTGCTTCTGAGCGCCTCGGCATTAAATGAGCCCAAGGTGGGGACTCCTGCTGTGTTCCTTCCTGTGGCCCAGACCCCAGCTCACCGAGCAAGCGAGTGCGAGCGCACTCTCCTAGCAAACCTGGACTTGGGGGTCTTCAGACTGCACAGAAGGAGGGGCACTCCTGGGTTACTGGCCTGGGTGGGGGCGGGCATGGGGTGGTGCAGGAGGAGCAGAGAAAGGAGTAAGGAGAGCAATAATTGGGGGTGGGATCTCAGGCTTCCCAGAGCCCCCCCAAACATTAAAGTCAGCCTTGAGAGTGGGCACCATCCAACAGGCAGCGGGGAGGCTGTGGAATTTGGGCCAAAGCTGCACAAAGTTGGTTTGCTCAGGGGCAGAGAGGATCCTGTCTTACATAGAAATCTCAAGCTGTTTCCAGAAGCTTCTAAAACGTGCTGGAGGCTCAACCTGGCCTCTTGTCGGATCTGGGACACCGCCCTGGCTGTGTGTGCTTTTCTGGGGACACGAGTGGGCAGGGGGGCGCGGGGAGCCTGCCTTTCCAAGTCTCTGCTCCTGGACCTGCAATGCAGCAGGTCCCCTCAGCCCTGGGCCCAGCGGCCTGCGCCCCTCTCTCCAATCCAGACCCGCTGAGGCACTCAGGGTCAGTCTCTGTGCAACCAGGCAGGCCACCTCCAGACCGTGTGTCTCCCCAAGCAAACCCAGCTGGGGAACCCCAGCCCTTCTCCTCTGGCAGGAGGGGGTCAGCTTCCTGAGGATAGCTCTGCTTCCTTCCAGGGGTCTGCACGGACCGGGCTGGGGATGGGGGGGTGGCTATCTGAGCCAGGAAGAGGCTTCTAGACAGGAGGATTTATAACACTGACGCCAGTGGTGCCACAAATAACGTCTGGCACCTGAGGGTGGCAGGGGTTCCTGGAGACTCGGGTGCCTGGCTGCGGAACCAGGCCCCCTCCCTGCTTTTTCTTAAAACTGAGCCAGAGGACCGTGACTTTTGCGGAGGCTCTGCTGCCCCTCACTTCCCACACTCCTCTAGATGGGCGAGGGACACTAGGGGGAACCACTGCCAGACAGCGGGTTCACCCTGGGGACATTGGCGCTGGGTTGGTAGACAAGCCCCACAGAGAGCGACACCTGACCTCAGCACAACCAGGAGCAGGGCCCTGAGCTGGAGCAAGAGCCACCTCGGTCCTTGCGAAGCGAAGCGCTGCTCCCCAGCCCGCAGACAAAGGCCGGAAGCGGGCATGGGCGGCGGAGCAAGCTCTCCTGCAGCCACGAGGGCCAGGGTTGGGGACACTGGCCTGGCGGGGGTGCGGGGGGGGGGGGGGGGGGGGGGGGAGGGACTGCTAGGCGAAACCCAGGAAGGGAAGGGTAAAGGCAGCAGCGGTGCCTGGAAAGGGGGTGGGCACCTGCCCTTGTCCTCAGGACACCACCTGTCCTGCCGCAGGCCGCCCGGGGCCCAGCCAGAGGCACCCTGCGCCCGCAGCCACAGAGAACTGGGCAGCCGGAGCCCATGCTGCCTGGCCGAGGAGGGCGGTGGGCATTGGCCTTGCTGGTCTGGGCCCTGCCCCAAGGGCTGGAGCAGAAGTGGCTGGTGCTCAGCCATAGCCCCCTCGGTGCTGGGGTCACATAGGAGGTGAGGCCCCCACGGGAGACAGGCTCCTGCCCAGGCCGCAGGGAAAAGACCTCCTTTTGACGCTCAGCCCCAGTGCTGGCTGGGCAGGCCGGGAGCTGCACACAGGGAGGCAGGTCTCCAGAGCCCGAGACTTCCATGCAGAACCTCTTAGAACCTGTTTCTCCTGAAAACAGAGCTTCTGAGGACAGTGAGGAAGGCTCTCCAGCTCACTCCGGTCCTGGCCCCGCACCGCCCTCCCTGGGTTGCTCCGGGGCTGGGGACTCCTGCCTTAGACTCCCTGCCTGTCCTCGGGAATCATCTGTGTCCTGGGAACCCCTGTCCCGTGTCCTCACACTGTGTCACTGCTGTCTTCAATCCCAGGAAAAGCTGGCTCCCTCTGGAAGCGGGGCCTCTGCCCGGGAGGTCGGCCATGGCATCCTCTGGGAGTCATACAGGTGCTCCCCCACCTGACACCTCCCCCCAAAGGGAAATGTCCCCTCAGAACGGCAGGGACCCAGAAGAAAACAGTCTAAACCAGTGGTTCTCAACCTTCCGGCCCTTTAAATACAGTTCCTCACGTTGTGACCCAACCATAAAATTATTTTCGTTGCTACTTCATAACTGTAATGTTGCTACTGTTATGAATCATAATGTAAATATCTGATATGCAGGATGGTCTTAGGCGGCCCCTGTGAAAGGGTCGTTCGACCTCCAAAGGGGTCGCGACCCGCAGGTTGAGAACCATTGGTCTAAACAATCCAGAGGCAAATGGAAGAGCTGGTTTGGGGAAGTTTGAAGAGCGGCGAGAACAAAAACCTGTGAGGGTGAGGGGTCTGAAGGAAGGCCGCCGCTCTCTCCAACCTTACAATTACTTACAAACAACGTCAGAAATTCTGGAGTCTGTTCACCAGCCGCCTTTTGACCTTTGGAAGGAAAACAAGCTTTTCAAAAGCAACGCCCGTCCAACACCTGCTTCCCCTCTCCGAGCACCAGGGCTCTGTTCTTTCTCCCCCAAGATACGGTCAGCACAGAGGCTCGGGCTCCGTAACGCATGTACACCGGCTTTACAGTGTTTTAGCAAAAACGATTGGAGTGGCTGGAGAGTTCCAGAATTTTAGGCAAGTTCGGGAGAAAACACCTAAATCATGACCCCCAATTAACAACGGAGTGCCGCTTCGCGGGGGGGGGGGGGGGGGGGGGGGGGGGGGGCGGGGGGGGGGCGCGGCTCCTGTCTCGTGCACTGCATAGGTGAGGGCACAGGTTTTTAAATAACCTGTTCAAATTAGTCATGGAATTGATTTACCTTTTCCTTTATCAAATAGAAATACAGGGTGTCCCAAAAAGCATATGCACACTTTAACAGCGGATAGCCCAATGCTGAAAATGGAATGTATTTTAGTAAGTACTGCCTTTATGATTATTCAAAGTGTGAGTATACATTTTTGGGACACCTTTTATATTAAAATATATGGTTTACTATAAAGTGTGAAACTAAGGTGTGGATTAAATTTAGAATTCCCTGTACTAGATCAAATGATTGATCAATTCCACTGAGTCTGACGAAGGTGGTCATTTAGCAGGAGTATCTGGCTGATAAACATTCTTATCTCCATGGTCTGGAGAGGGAGCTCTCCCCCACCTTGTCACTTCCAGGGCGAAGCACCCAACTGCTGGTGGACCAGTGCTGGCCCTGGAGGGGCACCAAGGCTGGCCATGAGCTCCCAGAACCACATTCCAGGATCCCCGGTGCCACCGGCAGGGTGGTGCCTGCCTGCTGACTGCATTCGGGGCTGCTGACCAAGCCCACCGCCCTCCCCAGGCAGCTAGGGCCAGACTTGTCTCCGCGCCTCCCCACGCTCCCCCTCCCCAGCCCGGCTCGCCCACTTCAGGAAAAGCCCAGCAAAGCAACACTTTCGCGCTGAGGCACTCGGTGAGGTGCCTTTTCTCCCCCAAAGCCACCCCTTCCTTTCCCAATCGTTCCTCTAAAAACTCAGGTCTTTGCAGACAGCCTCTGTGCTTCACGGCGCGATGGAGTTTCAGGTGGTGTGTCTCATCTCACTTAATCCCCTGAGACACAACAGCCTCTGGCCGGCGGCAGAGTTCAGGGCCCTGGGCCATCTGGAGCCTACGCGGCGCAGAGAGAGAGGGGGTCGGCGCAGGATTCCCGCAGATGCAGCTAATGCCCCGAATTCCTCGGGATTTACACCTCCCCGCGTTCCGAGCGAGACTGGCGAGCTGTTCTAATTAACCGCCCGCTGCAGCTCCCTTCTCACTGCCGGGCCAACTTCGGCGGCGCGCGGCCTCGGGGTGGCTGAGGCTGGGGGTGGGGGGCGGGTGCTCCGCGCCTGGGAGGGGGCTGAGGCCGCCGGCGGGCGGGAAGGTGGGTGCCCAGGGTGGCAGACGGCGCCCAGAGGGCAACGTTCGGGTTCCCCCAAACACACACACTCGCGACGCTGAGGTTTTCTGTCTGATTTGCAGAGACCGCTTCCGCCGGCCCTCGAGCCGAAGCACCCGACGAGCTCAGCCCGGAACGTCGGGTGTGAAGCCCGAGCTCGGTCGGTGGGAAACCTCGCTCCGCGGTCGGCGGCCAGGATGGATTTTGGATCCAGAGCGCCCGAGGCGAGCGTCCGCCAGGCCCTAGCCTGGGCCGGATGCGGGCCCCACCGTTCTGCTGGCGGGAGTCTCCGCTCCGCAGCGGAAACAACGGAAGGCACTGACTTGGAGCGCACAGGGAGCGGCGATGCTCGCTGCGCCGGGTCGGGCAGCGGAGGACGCCTCGCGTCCCCTGTCTCCGGGCTGGTGCGGGCGGCACGGGCCTTGCTCGGGTCTGGAGAGAGGGAGGCTCACTCCGGGCACCGCGCGAGGGCCCGGCCCGCTCTGCGCGGCGGGAGGGGGGCGCCACCTCCCCGGGCACCGGGAGCGGCCTGGAGGCGAGGCGG
This sequence comes from Myotis yumanensis, assembly GCF_028538775.1. Lineage (NCBI taxonomy): Eukaryota > Metazoa > Chordata > Mammalia > Chiroptera > Vespertilionidae > Myotis > Myotis yumanensis. The sequence goes on from NW_027223760.1 coordinate 2,220,534, forward strand.
AGGCAGCCCCGCTGCGTTTTCCTGGGCGCCGGCCTGGCAGGACGCGCGCGGCGGAAGCGGCCCGTGTGCCCGGGGGTGGGGGGCACTGGCCTTTGCTCGCTCGGGCGTGACCCGACCTTTTCCTTTCGGAACTGGCAGCCTCAGTCGGGGCGCGGCCCCTCGACCCCTCCCCGAACTCTCCTCCCCCCTCGCGGCTGCGGCGGTGGAACCAGGGCGACCCTCGGGGAGCCTCAAGGGCCAGTCCCCCGGGAGGGCGGGAGATCCCGAGGCAGGTTCCCCCCTCTCCCCTGCGCGTCTGAGTGATCAGCGAATCCCGGGGAAGCGTGGTTTTAGGGGGTGATTCCTCGTGTCTTGCCGGGTGCCTTGCGGTGCCCCAAGAGGGGAGGGAGGGAGGGGGCGCTGTGGTCCGGCGCCCGACCTGCGGGGGAGGCGGGGACGGTCTGCACCCGCGCCCCCTGGCTGGGAGCAGGCCCCTGGGGGTGCGCCTCTGCTGCGCTTGGTCTTCTTTGGCAGCTGGCGAGGAGGGGACCTCGGCCCCATCGGGACTCTTGGGTCGACAGCAAGGGCCCGGGAGGCACACAGCCCTGATCTACGGAGCGGACTCCCGGGGGGCGGGCTTTTCCGAGGTGCGAGCCTGTGTCCCCCACTCCCGAGCGCCCGCGGGAGGCGCAGCACGGGGAGGGGCGAGCCGGGCGCGTTGTCGGGGGCCTGAGCTCTCCGCGGCTCACGGATCAGAGGCCGCCCGCCGCCCGCCGCGGTTCGCTGCGCGGCGCAGTGAGCGCGCAGCCACAAAGCGGGGCTCGGTGGGGACGCGGGTTCGCGTGCGGGCGGGGGCCGAGCCCAGCCCCGACTTCAAAGCCGCCCCTCTGGGCCCAGTGAAAGGGTGTCCTGCGCGGGGCAGGGGGGTCGCGGTCTGAAACCGCGTTTCCCGCCCCCTCCCCACCGGAAAGCCCCAGGCAGGCCTCTCCGCGGGGACCCTGAGCTTCTGGCTGCCGCGACCCTCGCGTCTGGGCGGCCGAGCCCCGGGCTGATCACCTAGTCCGGGCCCAGGACGTCCCCGCGCGCGTCTCCACAGCTAAGCAGCTGTGTTGGTCCAAAAGCTCTCACTGCCCCTTTTAAAATTAAAGTCTTTTATGGGGGGCGACTCCCTGCTGTCCCCAGTGTAGAGGAGCAGCCCCCGCATGAGCGCCGGGGAGGGGAGCGGTCCGGAGGGGTCCCCAGCAGGCCAGCCTTCCGGGCCCGCCTGCCGACCAAGGCCCCTTCCGGGCTAGAAAGTCCCCCTTCGTGTCTGAAGGGCGCGCCTTCAAGAGATTCGGTCTCCTGGGTCCCCTAAGCCTTCCGCCCGCACTCGAAACGCCTGAGCTGTTTTTTCTATTAAGCGGAGGGGGGTAGAGGGAGGCTGGGGGCGTGGTGGGGTAGGGAGCCTGCTTAAAAGGAAGGAGAGAGGTCAGAGGTTAGAGGGATTCCGGCTCCTCGCTCAGTGACCCTTCTCATCCTCAGTCGCCCAGGGAGGGAATCGCTGAAGCAGGGTGTCCGGGCATCCCTAATAAAGCCGGTATTTGGGGGAGGGCGTTGGTCCAGGGTAGACACGGGAAAGTGTAAGGGGAGGTCGGAAACCAAGAGAGAGCAGAGGACAGGATCTGGCGGAAGGAGGTTAAGGGCCAGCCCAGGAGAACAGTGGCGTCCAGTGCAGTCTCCGTGACTCTGCCCCCCAAGGTGACAAGGGCACCCCCAGCTGTGGGCACCATTGCCTGGGTCCTGCAGAGGCCCTGGCCTTTCAGCAGCTGTACGCTTGCACGTGGGGGCTAGTGTCACAGTGACCAAGGTAGACAAGGACTCGGCATAACTGTGCCAAGAGCTGCATGGGGAGCCTCTGGAAGGGTCTCAGGACCCCCAGGATCCACAGACCACATTTTGAGAACTGCTGCACTGCACAGCATTTCACGAATGAATGAATGAGTGAATAAATGAATGGACTTGACTACAGTCTTCTGAAGAGGGCACTGGATGTCCACTGTCCGTTAGCTCCTGTCGCATGCAGGACTCTCTTGATTCTGGACAGCGTGCGTGCATGTATGACCTGGTGGGGGGCATCCATGTTTCCCAGCGAGTGCGTAGGAACCTCACGTGGGTGGTTCAGGGCAGCGTTGCCACCAGGTGAGATTGGAAAGTGACTTGCAGTGTGGAAAGCTTTTGTAATGGAAAGGATTTGGTGGTTGTAGGTCTCTATCTTTACCTCTGGTGCAGCGGGGGACAGGCCCACACCCCCAGCTGGAGGGCCAGGCTGCCAAGGAGCCCTGCTTCGCAGTCTGTCCCTGACACTGACCGCGGCTCCATGGCAGCCTGGCCTGCGTCCAAGGCTGGGGCTGCCCCAAGTCTCTCCAGATGTGGGTGCCTCACAGGCTGACGCCAGGCCCCAGGGCCCCACTCCCCCACACCAGCCGCTCCAGCTTCCAGGCTCCCCCTGGCCCAGCACCCCCCAGAGCCCAGTCCCAGCAGGGCTTTGGCGGCGTGAAAATTGTAAAATCTGAGATTGAAAAGGAAATTGTGCCTCTTGGCAAATTTGAGTTCTGCTGTCTCTGCTCAGGAAATGGTTACTCTCTCAAAATGTAGAGTATAAGTTGTATCCAATAATATTTCGAGGAGAAACATTAAATAGTGCAAGTTGTGTGTGTCCGATCTAAATTTTGATTTCATATATTGTTGAAAGGAAGTTAATTTTTAATTATGAAAAGGAGATAAAATGTATCATTGTGATCATTTTTTAAAAATGTTTTGACTATTTTTTTTTTTTTTAGAGAGGAAGGGAGAGGAAGGACAGGAGAGAGAAACATTCATGAGAGAGACATCAGGCTGCCTCCTTCATGCTCCTACGGAGGATGAGCCTCTAACTCTCGCATGTGCCCTGCCTGGGAATGGACAGGTGACCTATGGGTGCATGGATCACGCCGACCACTGAGCACTCCAGCCAGGGCCTCATCCTGAGTATTTTTTAAGCAGCAGCTCAGTGGCATTAAGTACACTCACACTGTTGTGCAACCCCCACCTTCATCTCCAGAACTTTATCTTCCTAAACTGAACCTCTGTTGCCATTAAATTAAACCGTAACGCCCTCCCCATATCCAGCTCCTGGCACCCACCAGTTATGTCTGTCTCTGTGAATTGGAGAGCGTAGGGTCCTCATTTAAATGTAATCAGATGGTTTTTGTCCTTTTGTGACTGGCTTATTTCATTCAGCATAATGTTCTCAGGTTCATCTATGTTGTAGCATGTGGCAGAAACTCCTTCCATTTATGTCTGAATTAAAAAAGAGAGAGAGAGAGAGAGAAAGAAAAAAGACTGAATTATATTTCATTGTGTGTATATACGGCCTTTTGTTTCCCACTCATCCATTAATGAAAGCCTGGGCTGTTTCTACCTCTGGCTATTGTAAATAATGCTGCTATGAACCTGGGTGTGTTAACATTTCTAATTCTTTGGGTCTATACCCAGAGGCGAGACCGCTGGATCACATGGTAATTCTACTTACCATTTCCCCAACAACCACCCGTTTCCACAGCACTGCGCCAGTTTGCATCCTCACCAGCAATGCGCCAGGGCTCCAATTTCCCCACGTCCTTGACAGCACTTACTGTTTTTGTGGGTTTTTTCCTTAGTAGCCATCCTGGTGAATGTGAAGTGATACCAGCTCCCAGACTTTTGACAAGCGTTCCTTCCACCTAGAACACCCCCTACTACCTGAGGAACTGGCCACCCTCCTACCCTGGCGCAGGGCCCCTGTCTGTCTGGCTGCCCCCTCACTGAGCTCCCTGCTTCCTCTCTTGTGGCCCCAGCTCCTCCTGCAGCCGGTCAGTGACAAAGGTGGACAAGGGGCCGCTGAGCGAAGGGCAGAGTGGAGCTGGGAGCAGCTGGACTGTGCCTCCAGACCTCTGTCCCGTTCGCCTTCTTGGGGGAGGGGATGGCGGAGGGGAGTGTGGGGACACCCGAAGGGGGTGTGGGACCGCATCTCTCCAGCCATCTGTGGCATCGAGCCCTTGAAAGTCGGCTAGTGGGACTGAAGAATTTAATCTTTAAAATTAATTAAAAAATGACTTTCAGCTCAGCGTCTAGGAAATGCCCGCTTACGTTTGGAACAACTTGCGTGTGACGGCCTCTCCCTGCAAACCTGACCGGTGTTCATTCGCCAGGTGTTTTCCAGTGAAGACGCGAGCGCTGGGTGTAGACTGCGAGCTGAGCCGGGCTCTCCATGTAAAGCGCACCCAGGAATGTGAGGACTTAGGGCCAAAAAGTGTAAACTACCCCATTGATGAACATGTCCATCATAGCCCTGGCTGGTGTGGCCCAGTGGGTAGACTGTTGGCCTGCAAACTGAAGGGTCCCAGGTTCGATTCTGGTCAAGGGCACATGTCTGGGTTGTGGGCTCAATCCCCAGTAGGAGGTGTGCAGGAGGCAGCCGATCAATGATTCTCTCTCATCATTGATGTTTCTGTCTCTCTCCCTCTCCCTTCCTCTCTGAAATCAATAAAAATATATTTAAAAAATATGTGGATCATATATTGAAGTAATATTTTGGATACATCAGGTTAACTAAATATATTATGAAAATTAATTTTACCTGTTTCTTTTCTTCCCACAACTATGAGTAAAGTTACAATGACACAGTGGTGAGTCTGAGCCCATCAGGGGAAAGGAAAGAGGGGAAAAAAATATGAAAACCCCAGGCAACAGCAGAGGGAGGGGCGGCCCACAGGGGCCCCTGCCAAGAATCTGGAGCAGTCAGCGAGAGCAGGTTTGCTTACTTGCTTTTCGAGGTGGGGTGCAGGGAGGTGGCTTCAGCACACACCCCCGCCCCCATGGCTGCCAGCACAAAAGCCCACAACCTGGGGACTTCAAACAACAGAAATTATTCTCTCGAAGTTCTTTTATTAAAAAATATTTTTATTGATTTCAGAGAGGAAGGGAGAGGGAGAGAAAGATAGAAACATCAATGATGAGAGTCAGTGATTGGCTGCCTCCTGCACGCCCCCAACTGGGGACCAAGCGCACAACCCGGGCCCCTTCAGTCCGCAGGCTGACGCTCTATCCTCTGAGCCAAACCAGCTACGGCTCTCTCATAGTTCTGAAGTCCAAGGTCATGCTCCTTCGAAGCCTCCAGGGTCATCCTTCCTGCCTCTTCCAGAATCCACTGTCACCTCCATCCTCAGCATCCTTGGCTTGTAGGCACATCACTTGGTCTCTGCTTCCAGCATCACATGCCCTCCTTCCTATGAATTTGTCTCTTTCCTCTTATAAGGACAGTCATGTTGGAAGGGGCCAGTGTTCACATTTAGGGTCCACAGCCTCAGCCTGTCCAGTGCTTGACCCCCTAGGCACCCTCTGCACACCCAGAAACCCTGTCCCCAGCCTCCATGCTCCGCGATCACCGTCCACCTGTCCGTGACCCACTCAGTTGTCCTTCGTTGTGATCTAAGGAACAGGTCCATGGCAGGGTCACATTGGCAGGTGCTGGGACTGGAGCGGGGACATTGGGGGACCCATTATCCTGTCGGACACAGCAGGGCTGCCGGGATCCAGCGGGGCTGTCTTGAGCGCTGCACATGCTAACCCCTGGTGACTCGGCCAGGAGCCAGTCGTCCCTTCTCCGCCTCTAGAGTGAGATGGATCCTCTCTAGGCTGGAGTCCCTCATTGCGAGAAGCACCTGGCAGTTGTCATCCAAAAAGCACATCCTGGTGACCTGCTGAGTCAGACCTCCACTTCCCGTCGGGGTGTGACGGGCCACCTGCATGTTTAACAAGCCCCCTCGGATCTGACCATCCCTCTTCTCAACAGAACGCGCTGTTCACCAGCAAACCAGGAAGCAGCAAAGCTGAGGTGCCAGGCCCCTGTACAACCCCCACCCCCCGCGCCTGTGTGCCTGCCTGTGTGCCCACCTGTGTGCCCACCTGTGTGCCCCGCCTGTGTGCCTCGCCTGTGTGCCTGCCTGTGTGCCCACCTGTGTGGCCGCTCCTGTGTGCCCCGCCTGTGTGCCCACCTGTGTGCCCGCCTGTGTGCCCCGCCTGTGTGCCTCGCCTATGTGCCTGCCTGTGTGCCCACCTGTGTGCCCACTCCTGTGTGCCCACCTGTGTGCCCGCTCCTGTGTGCCCGCCTGTGTGCCCGCTCCTGTGTGCCCGCCTGTGTGCCATTGGTCTCAGACTAGACCTGGGGTGCAGGGGAGGAGGTTTTCCCCCTCCGCCCTGGCCTGCAGCGCCCAGCGGGCACTTGGTGAGGACACAGAGCGCCCCCTGGCTGCGCCTGCCGTGCTGGCCAGCCGGGGGCACCCACAACAGCCCACACTGACCTGAGGGAATTCCAGGAGCACAACTGCCCGTGATGCGCATTCGGGACTCCCTCCAGGTGTAGGCAAGTGGAACCGCCCTTTATCTCGGGCTCGTGCTAATATTCTGCCCACGAGCCCGTCCAGCCTGCCCCGGGGCAGTGGGCTGCGCTGCCCAGGAGAGGAGCCTGGCGAGGCGGCGGCTCCTGCGGCGATGAAAGCTGGGGAAGCGCCCCTGCCGCCGCGGTTCCCCCCGGAGCGCTCCCCCCTCTCCCGGGGCTGTGGAGGGGTTTCTAGGCTAATTGAGCCTTGCCCCCAATTCCGCCCCCTCTGAGCAAAAGCTCTGGATCATCCACGAATGAAAACAGGGCTTTAAATAGCACCTCCATTTGCTCCCCACCCACCCAGAGGTCTCCGTGGAGGCGCCCGCCCCCGGGAACCTTCTCCCATCACTGGGTGGGGGTGGGGGGCTCTGGCAGTGGGAGCTGTCCCTGCCGCCCCACCAGGGAGGGGACCCGCTTCCTTCTCATTCCCAGGTGGTGGCGAGTCGGCTGCGACAATTAAAAAGGAGGAGAGTTATTTGCATTTTTCCTGGGTGTTAATGACCTTCCAAACCAGCGCTCACTTGTCTAGTGGAAAGCAGCCGAGAGCGCACGTGGCATGAATAATGCAGCTGCCGCGGAGGTCGCCCCTCGCTCTGACCTAGTTCCCAACGCGAGTCCGGGGTCACCTCTCAGACACTTGGTTCCGGTTTCCGGGTGTGTGTTATTGTACTCAGAGATAACACATCCGAGGGAAACGTCCTGTTAAGGTTTGGGGACGGAACTGGATGGAGCCGAGACCTAGTTTGTATTGCAGCACCTGAAGCTTTAAATTTAATTAACTTTGGTCTTGGGCACGGAGGCACCTGCTGGTTGGCTGTGATCTGGCTCAAGCAGGCCCTGTAGGTGCACACACAAAAGGAGCCGCAGGGAGATGTGGGGGAGGGGGTTCAGGATGACCTGGGGGCCAGGGGCTGCCAGAGGTGGGGGGTGACGGGGGTCTGGGGGTGGGGGGGCTGCCAACTGCAGAGTCAGGGCCCTCAGCACTACTCTACTGTTGTTCTCAATTTATAAATGAGGGAATTGTCACTTGGCTTTGCCACACAACCAGGGAGTGGACTCACATGGTCCCTCTAGCCCTCAGCTGAAGACCCCAGCGGCTGTGGCTCCTCCTCCTCCTCCTCGAAGCCACTGGAAGCTAAACACAGAGCGATTCCCCGGCGCCCAAGAAGAGCATGATGGGTTGGGTGTGCAGCCTCCCCCTCACGTGGCACCCCCCCCCCCCCCCGGTCCTGCCGCAGGTGACCCGCGGTCCAGGGCGCCTGGCAGGCCGGGGGGGGGGGGGGGCTGGGGGCAGGACCCGTGGTGCCTTCCTTTGCCCTCCAGCTGCTCCCAGACACCGAACACCCGAACACCCAGGCTCACAAAGGACAGAGTTTGCTTCTCCATGGGAGGCTGGGGCTGCCCCAGGGCTGCAGGCCTCTCCTCACTGTGTCCTCACTGGTGGGGGGCAGGGCACCGTCTGGGGGCCTTTTGTAAGGGGACACATTCCATCCATGGGGCTCCGCCCTCATGACCTCATCACCTCCCATCAGCCGCCTCCTAACATCACTTTGGGGGTTAGGATTCAGCATAAGAACAGGCGGGCACACAGGCGGGCACACAGGCGGGCACACAGGTGGGCACACAGGCGGGCCACACAGGCGGGCACACAGGAGCAGGCACAAGGCGGGCACACAGGCGGGCACACAGGCGGGCACACAGGAGCGGGCACACAGGAGCGGGCACACAGGAGCGGGCACACAGGCGGGCACACAGGCGGGCACACAGGCGGGGCACACAGGCGGGCACACAGGCGGGCACACAGGAGCGGGCACACAGGAGCGGGCACACAGGAGCGGGCACACAGGTGGGCACACAGAAGCAGGCACACAGGCGGGCACACAGGCGGGCACACAGGCGGGGCACACAGGCGGGCACACAGGCGGGCACACAGGAGCGGGCACACAGGCGGGCACACAGGTGGGGCACACAGGCGGGGCACACAGGAGCGGGCACACAGGAGCGGGCACACAGGAGCGGGCACACAGGTGGGCACACAGGAGCAGGCACACAGGCAGGCACACAGGCGGGGCATACAGGAGCGGGCACACAGGTGGGCACACAGGCAGGGCACACAGGCGGGGCACACAGGAGCGGGCACACAGGAGCGGGCACACAGGTGGGCACACAGGAGCAGGCACACAGGCGGGCACACAGGAGCGGGCACACAGGCGGGCACACAGGAGTGGGCACACAGGTGGGCACACAGGCGGGCACACAGGAGTGGGCACACAGGTGGGCACACAGGCGGGGCACACAGGCGGGGCACACAGGCGGGCACACTGGCGGGGCACACAGGCGGACACACAGGAGTGGGCACACAGGTGGGCACACAGGCGGGGCACACAGGCGGGGCACACAGGCGGGCACACTGGCGGGGCACACAGGAGCGGGCACACAGGCGGGCACACAGGGGGGGCACACAGGCGGGCACACAGGAGCGGGCACACAGGAGCGGGCACACAGGTGGGCACACAGGAGCAGGCACACAGGCGGGGCACACAGGAGCGGGCACACAGGTGGGCACACAGGAGCGGGCACACAGGTGGGCACACAGGCGGGCACACAGGTGGGGCACACAGGTGGGCACACAGGCAGGCACACAGGAGCGGGCACACAGGTGGGGCACACAGGTGGGCACACAGGCAGGCACACAGGTGGGCACACAGGTGGGCACACAGGCCAGGCACACAGGTGGGCACACAGGAACGGGCACACAGGTGGGCACACAGGCAGGCACACAGGCGCGGGGGGTGGGGGTTGTACAGGGGCCTGGCGCCTCAGCTTTGCTGCTTCCTGGTTTGCTGGTGAACAGCGCGTTCTGTTGAGAAGAGGGATGGTCAGATCCGAGGGGGCTTGTTAAACATGCAGGTGGCCCGTCACACCCCGACGGGAAGCGGAGGTCTGACTCAGCAGGTCACCAGGATGTGCTTTTTGGATGACAACTGCCAGGTGCTTCTCGCAATGAGGGACTCCGGCCTAGAGAGGATCCATCTCACTCTAGAGGCGGAGAAGGGACGACTGGCTCCTGGCCGAGTCACCAGGGGTTAGCATGTGCAGCGCTCAAGACAGCCCCGCTGGATCCCGGCAGCCCTGCTGTGTCCGACAGGATAATGGGTCCCCCAATGTCCCCGCTCCAGTCCCAGCACCTGCCAATGTGACCCTGCCATGGACCTGTTCCTTAGGTCATCACGAAGGACAACTGAGTGGGTCACGGACAGGTGGACGGTGATCGCGGAGCATGGAGGCTGGGGACAGGGTTTCTGGGTGTGACGTTCAGCCACAGCCGATTCGATCTGGGATTGGGGATGAGAGGCATCCAGAAACCTCGATTTCAACCCAAGTGGAAGGGCTGGCAGGGCCACTGGCAGAGGTGGGCAGAGCACCTGGCTGGGAAGGCTGAGGAGCTGCAGGAGCCGCGAGAGCTGGGCCGCAGGTCAGGGACATGGTCCTTGGATGGATTACGTAGGGAAGCTCTGTAACCAGGAGGCTGCTGTTGTCAGCTGGAGGCGGCTGCTAGAGACAGGATGAGGGAGGCCCCGCACACTGACAAGCACAGGCCCTGCGGAGACCTTTGAGTTTAGGGTTCTGGAATCAGGACACTCACCGATCTTACCCTCTTACCCGAAGCAGGTTGGAGTGGGGGGCACCCACGTACACACACCCCCTCCCCCCCAGGCTGCGTGTCTCTGAGGAGAGGCCATGGGCTGCGCAGCCTCTGAAGCGATCGGGCTCTGTAGGGCTCCCCTGAAACAGGGATCTGTCCGTCAGCAGAGATTTCTTCAAAGCCTCCCTTGGCCCGGTTTCCTGCAGGGCAGCTCCCGCCCTCTCGGGTCGGCTCCGGGCTCCCAGCGCCAGCTTTGATAAATCCATCTGCTCTAAGGCGGCCAGGCTGCTGGTCAGGTGTGCGGCTGGTCTGAGCTCCAGTCCTGAGCCCTGGTATTTCTTAGACCGGAGGCTTCACGGGAAAAAGGTATCTTCTTCAAAATGCAATAAAATTCCTGAACAAACATCCCTGCGCTGAGTTGCTGGAGACCCAGCTAAGACGTCCCAGATGGGGAGTCCCACCTCCCAGGGCCTCCAGCCTCCCTGTGCTGAGCGACGTGCCTGTGTGAGAACTCTGGTGTCTGAAATGTGCCTCCCCTCCCCTACTCTGCTTGTTTGGAGCTTGGAGATTTATGGCGTGTGTGTGTGTGTGTGTGTGTGTGTAATGGTGCATTGTGTGTGTGTGCATGTGGGTGCATGGTTGCCTGTGTGAGTGGTTGCATGTATGTGTGTGTGTTTGTGTAAGGGTGCACTGTGTATGTGTGTGTGCATGGAGCCCCGGGCCTTGCAGACGATGACGCGTGTAGGACCTCCCTCCTCACTCTGCTGTGGAAGACAGGGTTTCCTTGTCATCCCAAATGGAGAGGCTGAGCGACCCTCTGGGCAGCGATTTGCAACCCCGTGTGCTGTGGCAAAAAGCAATGTGTTTGTTGGTGTGCTGCAGAATTTTAGTAATTAGTTTATGTGTGCCAAGAGACGAGGAGGTTGAAAATTGCTGCTCTAGGACCACTGAGCTGACCCGTCCAGTTCAGAGGAGGAAATTCCAACCAAGATAAACTAAAGGACTACCAGCCACAGCATGCTCGGCAGAGCCTGGAGAAGAAGCAGCCTCAAGCCATCGCTAGTTTCTAACACAGCCCATGTGCGACGTAAAATTCAGAGTTTGCAAACCCTACTGAGCAGCAGGCATTTACTCCACAGCCCAGGGTGGGCGGGAGGAGACCAGCACATGCCCCTCCAAGAGGGGAGCGGAGGGCTCCGGATGACTCTCCAGGTGCCCAAGGTCAGGCAAGCAGTGTCAGCCCAGACTCGCTCCTTGGAGGAGGAAAGAGCTAATTGTGGAGAGTTCACAAAATGGCCTGGTCCCAGCAGAGGCCTCCTGGGTGAGCCTGGCAAGGAGATGCCCAGCTGCCCCGGTCCAGGGAGGGCCTGCTGCCGGGCTGCCGGAGGACAGCCAGCGGACATCTCCGCCTGTCACCTCCTCCAGCTGTCACCTCCTCCAAGGCTGGCCTCAGCTGCACACCTTTCCCAAGGTGGCCATGGCCAGTGACCGGGGTGTCGGGGTACAAAAGGCCGCCCCATCAGCAGCTCTCACAGGCCGAAGCTCTGGCTGTGTCTCAGCTTGGCGCCCCTCCCACCCGGCTTCCAACGGTGTCCCAGGCCGGATCTCTAACAAGCATTTTGTGCTGCAAACACCACCTCAGCAGAGCAGCCAAAGGCCCAGGTCTCTGTTGTAGGAAGACGCTGGGCTGAGGAAGTCAAATTTAGGGGGAGGGGTGTTTTACAGCAAAGATCGAAGAGAGATGGGAAAGCCTAGGGGTGGGGTGGGGTCAGTACCTAGGGAGGCTTGGCAGTCTGGGGAGTGATTTCTGAGCAGAAATAATCTCTTGTGTGCATATACATGCCACAAAGCTCTAAGCCCCCAACAAGCATGGGGGTGGGTTAGAGGGAGGGGAGGGCCAGGGGCAGCAGGAGCAGTTATGATTCTTGCTCCCTGGGCCGCACAGAGAGGGCCTGCTGCTGGGCAGGACTTCCCTTCCTGCCTCTGTCAACAGCATTAACAGATGGGTACCACCTGCTGAACCCACGCTGGTTCCTGCAGGAAGGCTGGGCACCATGCAGCAGGGAGGAGAGTCCTGAATAGGCGCTGAGGAGGGACCACAGAGGCCTCTCCTCTCCTGAGCATGCACATAAATATACTAACAAGCCTTTGTATACGAAGAGTGCCTATGTATCAACAAGAGGAAAACGATAGGAAAATCCAAGGAAAGGATCTACACGGGTAATTTCACATAAGAGGAAATTGGGTCAAAGCCAACAGATGGAGAGATCCACACCCCACAAGCTCCTCCCCCCCCCCCCCCCCCCCCATAATCACAGACAGGCAATAAAGAGACACTGTTTCACCTAGCTGACTGCAAATTGGTAAGGACAGTAGTACTGCACTTGCTGATATGAGGAATTAACATTACTTTATGGATAGTAGTTATGTTGCTGAAAAAGTCCTTTTCTATTAGAAATGCATGAGGATGGACATCTTGCCAGTCAAGAAGGCAGCATAGGTGACCTTGGGACTTGCCGCCTCCCACAACCACATCAAAATTACAACTAAAATATAGAAAAATTATCATTCAAAACTACCCAAAATCTAGCTGAATGGAAGTCCTACAACTAGGGAATTAAAGAAGAAGCAGGTGGGGGTGGGGGGGTGGGGAAGGACACATATGTAATACCCTTTGTAATACTTTTAGCAATAAAAAAAAAAAATTAAATTAAAAAAAAAATAAAGAAGAAGCAAATTGAGACTGGTAGGAGGGGAGGAGATGTGGGGCAGAATTTCAGAACCCATTGGTCCCACACCCACATGTAGAGGGATATCTTGGCTGTGGAGGTTTCCCTGAAGAGCAAGGGGTCCCAGCCCCCAGCCATGGTGCCAATACCAGAGAAGTCCCCACAATTTGTGGCTGTAAAAACCAGTGGGAATTGCGGCTAAGTGACACAGGGACAGGGGATGGAGTGCTGCAGGAGTCCCAGGCAGTTCCTCTTAAAGGGCCCAGGCATGGACTTATTCAGACTCATTCCCTCTGAGCTCCAGTGCTGGGGCAGCAGTGTGAAAGGAACCTGGGACATTTGGGGAGGAATTAACTTGTCTGGAATCAGGGCAAGAGCTGGAGGGGCAGCTTTCTCCCAGACAGAAGTGCTGGCAGAGGCCAGTGTTCCTTTGCTGAGCTCTCCTGCACCATATCTGAATCTACATTAACCTGGCTCACACTTTTTGCCTTATCCCTGAGATCTCACCCCTTCCTACTTGCAGGCTCATCCAAACTATTTCCAGTGGCTTTTTCATACAACTGCCCTCTCTTGCCTCATCCTTTGACTAAAATCTCTCAAACAAGCATCAGCTGGCATCAGCATGCCCCGTACCTCTCAATAAGTGGCTCCAGGCCTGGTACTAGTAGCAGCCCACCATGGTTCATAGCTTGGCCTCCCCTGGGCACCTCCAAGCTCAACACAAGTAGCAGCCATCTGCACGTTGCTATGTAGCTCATACTGGATGGCCCCAGGCAGGGACCAACTGAACAGGCAGAGATTGACTTTGCACCTCCTGGGAGGCCCCAGAGCCAGTGCACCCAGTGGTCAACTTCAACCATGCTGAATTACAACTCTACCACCTCCACGAGTAACACACTTAAAGGGTAGACTTGGTGAGTACCAAAGACCCACTGAAGCGATTCCTGCTCCATAGGAGTGTCTCCTGCACAGCAGCTCTTCCACTGTAGTTGCAACCAATCCTTACAGCCAATTGGCCTGGGGGTCAATCTCTCCCACTAACACCAACATAAATCAAGGCTCAACTACAATAGGACAGAGCACACAGCTCACATAGGGGTGCACCTGGAGTGCACAGCACAGGTGACTGGGAAGGCTGAGCCACTGGGTCCTACAGGACACCTACTACACAAGGCCACTCTACCAATTCCAGGGGACATAGAAGCTCTACCTAATACATAGAAACAAACACAGGGAAGCAGCCAAAATGTGGCCACAAAGAAACATGTCACAAAGGAAGCAAGCAAACTACTGGATATAGAGTTCAAAACAATGGTTATAAGGTTGTGCAAGGACCTAAATGAGTGCTTCAAGGGACTTAATGAGAGCTTCAAGGGACTTAGTGAGGCTTACAAGAATCTTAGTGAGAATGTCAAAGACATGAAAAATGACTAGTCAGAAATTAAGCATACTCTAACTGAAATAAAGAATAATTTACAGGGATTCAACAATAGAGTAGAGAATGCCAAGAATCAAATCAATGATTTGGAATATGAGGAAGCAAAAAACACATGATCAGAAGAGCAAAAAAGAGAAAAGAATAAAAAATTATGAAAATAGTGTAAGGACCCTTTGAGACAACATACACATTATGGGGGTTCCTGAAGGAGAAGAGAAGGAGCAAGAAATTGAAAACCTTTTGAAAAAATAATGTCAGAAAACTTCCCCTAGCTGGTGAAAGAAATAGACATACAAGTCCAGGAAGCACAGAGAGTCCCAAAGATGAACCAAAAAAAGCCCACACCAAAACACACCATAATTAAAATGCCAAAGGTTAAAGACAAAGAGAAAATCTTAAAAGCAGCAAGAGAAAAGCAGTTAGTTACCTATAAGGGAGTGCCCATACGACCATCAGCTGATTTCTCAACAGAAACTTTTCAAGCCAGAAGGGAGTGGCAAGAAATATTCAGAGTGATGAATAGCAAAGACCTACAACCAAGATGACTCTACCCAGCAAAGCTATCATTTAGAATTGAAGGTCAGATAAAGAGCTTCCCAGACAAGGAAAAGCTGCAGGAGTCATCACCACCAAACCGGTATTACATGAGATGTTGAAGGGCATTTTTTAAGAAGAGTAAGAGGAAGAAGAGGAATAGGAGGAGGAGGAGGAAGAAGAAGAAGAAGAGGAAGAAGAGAAGAAGAAAGCCTAGGGGGCATCATTTCCTTGTGTGACATCATCACAAGATGGCTGCCCTCACATAATCACAAGATGGCCACCACAAGATGTCTAACAGGGGAGGCAGTTGGGAGCGACCAGGCTTGCAGGGGAGGGCAGTTGGGGGTGACCAAGCCGGCAGGGGAGGGAAGTTGGGGGTGACCAGGCCTGCAGGGGAGGGCAGTTGGGGGCCATCAGGTCAGCAGGAAGAAGCAGTTAGGGGCAATCAGGCAGGCAGGCAGGCAAGCAGTTAGGAGCCAGCAGTCCTGGATTGTGTGAGGGATGTCTGACTGCCAGTTTAGGCCCAATCCCACAGTCAGACATCCCTCTAGGGGTCCCAGATTGGAAAGGGTGCAGGCCAGGCTGAGGGACACCTCCTGTGCACACACTTAGTGCACTGGGCCTCCAGTATGAACAAGAAAATGGCAATAAATACATATCTATCAACAATTGAATCTAAAGATCAAAATAAAAGAACAAAAAATCTAATGAACAAAATAAACTGATGAATCAAATAGAACCAGAGGCATGGAAACATGGAACAGACTGACGAATCTCAGAGGGAAGGAGGGTTGGGGGTTGGGAAGAGGTTAAACAAAAGATCTTTTTTTTTTTTAAATATATTTTATTGATTTTTTTGCAGAGAGGAAGGGAGAGGGATAGAGAGTTGGAAACATTGATGAGAGAGAAACATCGATCAGCTGCCTCCTCCACACCCCCTACTGGGGATGTGCCCGTAACCAAGGTACATGCCCTTGACCAGAATCGAACCTGGGACCCTTCAGTCCACAGGCCAACGCTCTATCCACTGAGCCAAACCGGTTAGGGCTAAACAAAGATCTTATATGCATACTAGTGGTATCGTGCATGAAATTCATGCACATTCAAAGGCAATTAATTAGAGAAAATATTTTAATACTAGAGGCCCTTTGCAGGAAGATTTCTGCAAGAATAGGGTTTCCTGGGGCCGGAGCGAAGCAGAGAAGGGAGTGAAACCTGCCGAGGTAGGCTTCGCTCCCACCTCCTCCGCCCCGCCTGCTTCCCTCCCGCCTCCGCCAATCTGCTTGCTTTCCTCCTGCCTCTGCCAATCTGCTTGCTTCCCTCCCATCTCTACTGCCCCACTTGCTTCTCCACAGCTTTGCTCCCTTCTGCAGGGCTTGGCTTCCTTCTACATTGTCTTCAGTCTTCGCTCCATGCCTGCATATGCAAATTAACTGCTATCTTTGTTGGGTTAATTTGCATAGTTGCTCTGATTGGCTGGTGGGTGTAGTGGAGTGACACCAATTTGCATGTTTCTCTTTTATTAGTGTAGATTGCTATTTGCCCTTTCTCTATAATAGAAGTGTCAGATATGAAAGAAAATTAGTAAAATGTATATGAAAATCTTCCTCTTGTCAGAGTCTGGGGTGTACTGTGGGACCCAGAGTCAAGTCCCCGCCCACCACAGTGCCTCAAAATTGCACAAGATCCGGACCCAGCCTGCCCCACCCTTGTCAAGCCCCGCTGGGCAGGGGGTGCAGCCTCAGGTCTCCCAGTGCACCTTCATGTCCCCCAGCCCAGCGCTGGGGTGGGGGGCATGGCCTGAGGTCCCTCAGCTCTGCATCAGGGCAGGGGGCACAGCCTGAGGTCCCCTGGCTCAGCACCAGGGTTGGGGGCGTGGCCTGAGGTCCCCTGTTAAACCCTACCAGGCAGAGAGCACAGCCTCAGGTTTCCCGCCCCAGCCCAGCCCCATGCAGCCTCAGGTCCCTGCTGATTGCTTGTTAAGGTTTGTTAAGGGAACTCGGCCTCTGCTGTGGGTGCAGCCATCTTGTGTTACAGAAACTCCGCCTCCACTGTGGGCGCTGCCACCTTTGTGACCGTGTGACAGTCAATTTGCATATTCCCTCTTTATTAGATAGGATATGCATTACCCATGGACACAGACAATAGGGTGGAGGGGTGGGCTGTCTGTAATACTCTCAACAATAAAGATTTTTTACGTTTGCATTATTTTGGGCCAGGAATGTGTCACAGCAGGAACTGGAAAAGCATAGAACCTGGATTGCCAGAAGCCGGTCCATCCTTGCTGCTTGACACAGTCACTGCAGGGAAGAAACATCTGCGCAGCATATGTTTCAAGGGACCTGGCGTATATGGCATACTGTTCTTATTATGTTTTCTCACCTTCTTGGTGCTATGTGTTTTAACCAAGGTCACCTCTCCGAGAAAGGTTGTTTCCCCAGGTAGGGATTTTTCCCTGAAGTTAGGGAGGGAATAAAACCCCTTAACTAAATGCTAGGCAGGTAGTTAATCACTTTAACTACGAACAATCACCCTTAAGCTACATAACCTTTACTCCCTGGAATGGAGATAAGAAACGCCCTAACCTTTGGAATACAAATTGACAGGATTAAAATCAACTGGTATAAATACAGATGTAACAAGACAATAAAATACAGAACCTGGCTGGAGATCCTGGATAGAACCAAGCAAGAGAACCCAACCATGCTGATCAACTGAACGCTGCCTCAGTGTCATTCATTCCTTCTTCACTGACTCCGTCCACACCTATGGGGAACCCCTGGACCTGTTGGGGCTGGACCCCAACACTGGATCTTAAAGCCCAGACCAGTTGCCTCTGCGTCTCCCCAGGATTTGGAGGTGCAGGGAGGAGTTTTCTGTTTTGGGTCATTCCAAAGAGAGGAAGGACCCAGGTGAGATGGTTCAGATTCCCGCCTTCCCCCGGAACAGGGGGTGCCTGTGGGGTTACCCATTCCTTGTCTCTCCAGCCTCTGTTGCAGGCAGGTCCAAGGAGAGAGGCTATCTGAGCAATTTCCTCTGTGTGCGCCGCTCTGGGGACCCCCTGGCCAGGTGGTGGGCAGGGTCTCAGCGCTCTGCGCCTCCCAGGCTGTGCATTCTCTCAGGGCCACTAGAACAGAAGCCGCCATCCAGACCTCACAGGGCTGCAGGGAGCCCCAGGTGCGACCCTGGGCAGTGTGGATGCCGGAGCCCTGGCCATTTCTGGGGGCACCTGTGCATCTAGACAAGTCTGATGAGACGCAGGTGAGGGGTATTTGAAAGTGTGGAGAGTCAAGTAACCACTGCCCTGCATCAAGGTCCAAGGCTTAGCTGTCAGGGCGGGACGCAGAGCAGAGCAGAGCCGCCCTCTCCATGGCTGTGAGGGTCCTCCTGCGCCCAGCAGCCCCTGTTCCAGGGCTAGGAGAGGGATGGGGACATAGGAACCCTCATTAGAGGAGGCTGTTCCTAAGCAAGGACTCCCCCACACACACCAGCACACACACTCATGCACTTATACACTAGCACAAACTAATACTCTCACACACACTCACACTCATATACGCTGACACGTACCCATACACACTGACACACACATGCTGACATATAATCACACACTCATACATGCTGATACTCTCACATACATGCTGACACACGCTAACACATGCTGACACACACTCACACACATGTTGACACATCCTCGAACACTGACACTCTCACATACATGCTAATACACTCACACACACTCACACGTGTTCACCTGGCTCTACCTGAGGGCAATCCCTGACCTACTGTGCACCCTGCCCCCAGTCCCCAGCCCCAGCGCTTTTCCACTCTTCCTTGCTCCCAAGGTGAGGTGACGTGACAAGGCACTCTGGTCCCCCGCTCCTCCCTGGATGAGATCTGACTGCCCTGCGGGTCTCGGTGCCTCTACTGGGGGCCCCCAGGAATGATGGCACAGAGGGGACAGCAGTCCCCATGGGTCAGGACCAGCAGCCGGCAGTGCAGGGGACTCAGGTGAGTCCTCAGGTCCCCCACCTCCAGTCTGGGGCTGCGGCCTCACACTGACCGCTCCCTGTCCCTCGCCCTCCCGCCTGCCTCGCGGTTCCCGCTCCGGGAGCTGGGAGACTGTATGAAGTTATGTGCTTGCCGAGCTGACAGCAGCCTCCGGGCTCAGCCTTTGATCCGCCTGTCTGCTGACATGTTCAAAACAGCCCGGTTTCCAACCTCCTGGGCCCTGGGCTGGCGGTGGCAGCTGGCCTGCAGGGTTGTGGCAGGCGGACACTGCGCTGGGAGCACAGCACGGACCGGACCGTATGTGCATATATGCTTCACCTGTGGGCACAGGCACTAGGGTGCTGACGGCCTGGGCATGGCCGAACCGGTGACGGGCCCTCCTGGTGGGAGGATTGGGGTACAGCCGCCCCTCTCCGCTCAGCTGCTAGAGACCTGGGCTCAGGAAGGCGGTATGTGTGGAAGTACAGGTCAGGGCTCCGTGGGGACATGTGAATGAGCCTTCAGGGGTGGCCCCTGGGAAGGTGGTGGCCAGAGAGGGCTGGTCTGATTTCTCCAGTGTCCTCGATGGCGCAGAGGATGACAAGGTGCCCTGAGGGCCAGAGGTCTTTGCTGGGTGTGGGGGTGGGGATGGGAGGAAAGCGCACGGGGCAGTGGGGGCTGGAAGTCAGTGCTCCAGGTGTGGGCAGGCTGGCTTTCCCGGGGGCCTCTGTCTTTGGAGGGTAGAAGGTGTCCCCTCCCTGCATCTTCACACAGTCGTCCCCTGGTGTGTCTGTGTCCTCATCACCTCTTCTTATAAGGACCCCAGTCCTATGGGCTCTGGGCCCCTAATGAGCTCATTTTACCTAAAGGGCCTCTTTGAAGACCCATCTCCAAATACTGTGGATTGGGGGACGGGATTCAGCCTGGAACTCAGCCTCTTACATGCTCTTTCCTCCTGGAAAGACTCAGGTTTTGTCCGCAGCACCGGCCGGGGGACACGCGGGGTGACGCAGGCTTTTCCTTCAGGGGCTGAGGATGGTGACACGTCACGTGTGTGTGAGCGCGGTCCCAGGTGCAGGAAGCATCGGGCGGCACTGCCTGGCGTGTGCAAAGCGCAGGCAGGTCCGAGTGGGGCTTTGCGGCTGCAGGAGCAGGAGGTCTTCCCAGAGCCGCGTGTGTGCAGGCCCGAAGTGAGCAGGTCTGGGCAGCGGGCAGAGGCAGGACCCCGCATGGACGGAAGGGGCGGCTGAGGGCGGGGCACGGCTTGAACATCTGGTGCCAGGGGGCCGTGGGCGAGGAGAGCTGGGGATGGGTCGTGTGCGAGGTGGGTCTGTGAGAGCAGTGGGTACGGGACCAGGGTTGGAATTCTCTGGGCTGTGGGGGCTGTGACTTAGTTGGTCGCGGAGCTGTGACCCCAGTGGCAGAGCTGGGGAGAGGGAAGTAAAAAACACCACCTCCTGGGGTCGAGAACGTGACCGAGGTCAACAGTCATTCAAGGAGCCTGGCTGGGCCCACAATGCCGGCTGGTGTCCCCAGGTGACAATGGCCCAGCTGAGCCTGACAGCCCTCGAGCCCCAGGCCTGTCCCAGGGCGGAAAACTGCCGCTTGGACAACTGTAACCACCATTAGCATTAAAAAATGTTTTGCTTTTTGAGGACAAAGAGAAGGAAGAATCGAGAGAGGGCGACTGGGCTTGATTCTGGGGCGGCGGGGACCGTGAGACTTAGAGCTGGAGGTTCCATCACGACATGGGGAGCCCTGCACCGGCCCCCAGGCTGCACGGAGAGAAACCGAGGCAGGAAACCTGGATTTTGTTCAGTTGCAGCCCAGCTCTTCACAGCGTTTCCCTCTTTGGTTTAATACTGTGCTTCAGCCGCACGTGGAAGGACCTTCCGCTGCCATTTCCCGCCACGAGGGTGGGTCCTGGGCTGGCGGGCAGCGGGTGGGGGCAGGGTGCAGCCGGTGGCCAGTCCGGCCCCACCCCTCTCCTCTCCGTGTGATGATTGTCCCAGAACGGAGCCGAGCCTCTCCGGGTCCTCACGTGCGCCCTCGGGCGGCTGCGGGGCAGTGAGGCTGCCTTAGCGGCACGGAGGCCACTGGGCTGCGGCAGAAGCGCCACCCGGCACCTGGCAGCGTTTCTGAGCTGGCAGCTCTCAGTGAAGCCCTGGCGGTTTCCATGACCTGCCCTTTGAAAGGGGCTGGTGTGGAGGTCACGTGAGGTCCCTAATGTGATTAGGAGTGCGGCTGTGACTGGAGGTTCCGAGCATTTGAATGGAGCATGACCAACTCCTAGAAGCCTCAGCTCACGGCCAGGGCGCCGCGCTCACTGCCTGTCAATCAGTAAATGGTGTTTATGCTGATGAATCTTTTTTTTCTTTTTTTAATCCTCACCCGAGGATATATTTTTTCCGTTGACTTTTAGAGAGAGTAGGAGGGAGGGAGGAAGGAGGGAGGGAGTGAGAGAGATCAGGAGGGAGATACATTGGTTGGTTGCCTCCTGCACGCGCCCTGATTGGGGGGTGGGGGATGAACCTGCAACCGAGGTGCCTGCCCTTGACCCAGAATGGAACCTGGGACCCTTCAGTCCGAGGGCCAACGCTCTAACCATTGAGCAACTGGCCGGGCTATGCTGAGGTTTCTTCAGGCCAAGCTGAGGGGCCAGCCCTGGGGTGGAGTCGGCTGAGGTCAAGCCCTGGCTCTACGAGGTGCAGGTTGTGTGCCCAGAAGCAGACGGATGGGGCCGCAGTGAGGACCAGCTAGAGCTGGGCTGCTCTCGGGCCTCCCCGGGCGGAGACCCCAGCCGTGGCCGTTGGTGGCCGGGGAGCTGACTGCGGGCGGGCTCTGTGGGTGAGGAATTGCACCGGGGAGCGGGGAGACGTGAGTCCCCGGGATGGGCTGGACAGAGCCCCCCTTCATCTCTGCTCCCCCCGTGAGGCCAACCTCACCTTCCAGAAGTAGCATCGTTGTGCTTCACACTCTGGCTGAATCTAATTGCCCCCCAGGACCTGTCTCCCCATCGTCCTGAGTAACAGAGCCCCCAAGTGTCAGCAGGTCCCTCGGCCAGAGAGAGCCTGTGGCCGGCGGCCGTGAGGGAGCTCTGGCCGGTGGGCAGGGCAGATGCCGACCCCAGGGCGCGTCCTCACGGAGGCGCTGCTGCCCACCTTACTCTCCCACGCAGGGGGCACGACGCGCCGGGGCGGGCACGAGCACAGGGCAGGCATAGCGCCTGCCTGGGGAGCACAGCCCCGACCAGCACACTCCTCCGGAGACGGCACTGCTCAGTCGCTCATGTGTTTCCTCAACGCATGGGATGGGCCTCCCCTGTCCCAGCACCCGGCAAATGTCCGTCTGTCTCACAACGACTGTTTGAGGTGCTGCCACTCCCCTACACGGGAGGACACTGAGGCAGCGTGGGTGCAGGACTTGGCTAAGGACACAGCGAGTTGGTGGCAGCAGCAGGACTTGACGGGCTCCTAACCACCAGGCCAAGCTGCCCAGAGCCTCAGCCGGCACCGGCACGGGTGAGCCTGGAATGCAGAGGGAAGGCCCCAGCGCGCGCACCGAGGATGAGCCCGGCTGCTCCGAGACAGGGGCTGCCAGAGCCAGAGCGGGCAGTGAGTGTGCCCTCTGGGGAGAGGAAGGTGCCTCCGAGGAGTCCCCACCTGAGCTCCGTGCTGGCGCGGTCTCCACTGTCACTCTGGGTTCTATTGCTTAAACGCAAAGTGGTCAGATGTCAGATGGACGAGTAAAATGGCAACGTCTTCCGGTGTGAAGAGAACTAGACGGTGATACGGAGGAAGATGTCAACCACAGGAGAGACTGCGTATCTCTTCTTGGAAACCTGAGCGCCCACAGACCCCCCTGAAAGGGGCCCCCAGCCTGGCAGTGGGTGGGGACAGAGGCCAGACTCAGGGGCAGCAGGACAAATGTAGCCCCGAAGGTGGCTGGGGCCTGGGACAGAGCCCGAGGTAGGTCCCAGTGAGCAGGGTGCAGCACGGGGAGTCTGGAGTCCCAAGTCCTGTCCTGGCCCCCATCGTGGGACACCTGGGGAGCCTAGCCTCCCGGTGCCTCAGTTTCTTCATCGTAAAGGCAGGGCTGGGTCAGACGCTCCCGAAGGTCCCTGGGGCTCCCACACTTGGGACCAGTCTGCTTGCTCCCGTGTTTGCAGGCCGGCCCTCCTGCACTCTCCTCGCCTCCGGCACCCTGCGGGCCTCACCATCCCCTGACTGCCTCAGGCTCCGTGTGCTCAGTCCCCAGGGCTGCTTAGCAAAGAACCACACACGCCCTGGCCAGCGTGCTCAGTGGTTAGAGCATCGGGCAGCACACCAAAGGGTTGCAAGTTCAATTCTAGGTCAAGGGCACCCACCTGGGTTTCAGGTTTGGTCCCTAGCCCAGGGCAGGGCACATGCGGGAGGCAACCAATCCATGTGTCTCACATCAATGTTTCTCTCTCCCCCCACCCCAACCCTCCATCCCTTCCGTGCTCTAAAAATCAATGGGAAAACATCCTGGACTGATTGATTTTAGAGAGAAGAAGGGACAGAGAGAGAAAGAGAAGCATCAATTTGTTGTTCCGCTTATTGATGCATTCCTTGGTTAACTCTTGTATGTGCCCTGACCAGGGATCGAACCTACAGCCCTGGTGCATCAGGACGATGCTCCAACCAACTGAGCCACCTGGCCAGGGCCAAGTTTCTCACTTTTTCAAAGGACTCCAGTCATATTGGATTAAGGGCCCACCTGACTCCGGGATACCTTCAGCTTAACTGATTACATCAGCAACTACCCTGTTTCTAAATAAGGTCACAGTCTTAGGTCCTGGGGTGAAGATGGCAGCATCTCTTTTGGGGGATGCAATTCAACACACAGCACCCAGTTCTCTCGAGTTTAAAATGGAAGACTGCCCCCTGCCCCACAGGGTCTGGGAGAGGATTTAATGATCGTGCATCTAGGCCCTTTCCCAGAGCCTGGCACATAGTTCATGCTCAATAAACACTATTGGTGCTGCCACCTGTGCAGCTGTGTGAGACTCGGCGGCGAGTTAACAAGGAGAGGGAAATGGCTGGAATCGGGTGTGGAGGCCGAGACTTCCCGTTTAAATGTGGACGAAGGCTGGTCAGGCGTCCAGGGTCCCCAACATAGCAACCCCCTGAAACCGAGTCCACCCCGTTTCCCAGGCGGCACAGCGACAGCCTGCCCCCAGGGCAGAGAGGGAGTAAATGCCCGCTCCCGTGGGCGGCCCCGTGCCTGCTGTTTGCAGATTGCTGAGGTGGAAGCGCTTACCGAGGCAATTTCACGCCTGGGAACAAGGAGCTACGAAGACATGCACACAGAAGAAACGCCCACTGCCTACTCGGCCGGGGCGGTCCCACGTGTCCTGCCGTCCTGGCTTCGGTCAGCGACCACACACCGTGTGGCAGGTTAGGGCAGGTGCCGCCAGCACGTGAAAGTGCGGTTAATGGCGTTTGGCTTAAAGAACTGCCGGTGTCTCGGTGTCTCGGGCTTACCGCGCCCGCCTCCCTTTCTCCTCCTCGGGGAGCACTGTCCTTGAGTATCTATCGCGATACCACAGCGGTCCCCCCTTACCCGGGGCTTTGCTTTCCGTGATTTTGTTTTTGAGTTGAGTTACCTGAGCTCAACCACATTTTAAAAATATCAAATGGAAAAGTCCATAAACAAACAATCCATCCATTTTCAGTTCCTCGCTGTCCTGAGTGGCGTGATGGAATCTTGCACCCTCCCGCTCTGTCCCGCCCAAGGGCCCGAATCACCCCGTTGTCTGGCGTCTCCATGCGGTACAGACAGGACAATAAGGTAACTCAGCAGAGACCATTCACCTGACCTCTATTACAGTGCATTGTTATTATTGCTCTATTTTACATTTTTAAAATGTATCGATTGATTGATTTTACAGAGCGAGAGGAAATGGGGGGTGGACAGAAAAAGAGAGCAATTTGTTGTTCTACTTATTGACACATTCATTGGTTGACTCTTGTATGTTCCCTGACCAGGGATCAAACCCACAACCATGTAGGGTTAGTATTAGGTTTGGTGACACAGTTATGAAGAAAGCTGAGGAGACAGAGTAAAAGCAGAACCGTGGTGAGATGCATGTTAAAAGCACCGCCAATGGAGGAACCACGCCTCAACATGATAGAGGCCATATATGGCAAACCTACAGCCAACAGCACACTCAATGGGCAAAACTGAAAGCATTGCCTCTAAGGATAAAACAAGGCAGGGCGCCTGCTCTCACCACTGTCACTCAGCACAGCACTGGAAGTCCTGGCCACAGAGAGCTGACAAGAGGAAAACAAAAAAGGCATCCACATGGGAAAGGAGGAAGTAAAACTCTTATTATTTGCAGATGACATGATATTGTACACAGAAAACCCTAAAGCCTCCACCAAAAAACTACTAGATTTAATAAATGAATTTGGCAAAGTAGCAGGATGCAAGATTAACACCCAGAAATCAATGGCATTTTTATATACCAATAATGGATTCCCAGAAAAAGAAACTAAAAATACAACCCCATTTACCATTGCAACAAAAAAAATTAAGTTACTTAGGCATAAACTTAACCAAGGAGATAAAGGATCTGTGCTCAGAAAACGACAGGACGTTGAAAAATAGAAGAAGATGTAAACAAATGGAAGAATACACTATGTTCGTGGATTGGTAGAATCAACATCACTAAAATGGCCACCAAACAGTCTATCGATCCAATGAATCCCTACTAACTCACCAATGGCCTATTGCACAGATCTAGAACACATACCCCGAAAATTCATATGGAATCAAAAAAGGTCCCAAATAGCCACAGCAATCTTGAGAAAGAAGAACAAAGTTGGAGGGATCACAATATCAGATTTCAAGTTATGCTACAAAGCCATTGTAATCAAACAGCCTGGTACTGGCATAAGAACAATGGAACAGAACAGAGACCCCAGAAATCCACCCAAGCCATTATGCTCAATTAACATCTGACACAGGAGGCAAGACCATACCATGGAGTCAAGACAGTCTCTTCAAGAAATGGTGTTGGGAAAATTGGACAAATACATGTAAAAAAATGAAACCAGATCACCAACTTACACCATACACAAGAATAAACTCAAAAGTGATAAAAGACTTAAATGTAAGTCAGGAAACCATAAAAATCCTTGAAGAAAACATAGGTAGCAAAATCTCAGACATCTCACATGGCAGAATTTTCATAGATACATCACCTAGGGCAGTGATTGCGAACCTTTTGAGCTCGGCGTGTCAGCATTTTGAAAAACCCTAACTTAACTCTGGTGCCGTGTCACATATAGAAATTTTTTGATATTTGCAACCATAGTAAAACAAAGACATATTTTTGATATTTATTTTATATATTTAAATGCCATTTAACAAAGAAAAATCAACCAAAAATATGAGTTCACGTGTCACCTCTGACACGTGTGTCATAGGTTCGCCATCACTGACCTAGGGCAAGAGAAACAATGGGAAAAAAATGAACAAATGGGACTACATCAAAATAAAAAGCTTCTGCACAGCGAAAGAAACCAGCATCAAATTGAAAAGGGAACCCCCTGCATGGGAGAACATATTTGCCAATGATCCATCTGATAAGGGGTTAATTTCCAAAACAGATAAAGTCCTCATACACCTTAACACCAGGAAGACAAACAACCCAATTAAAAAATGGGCAGAGGAGCTAAATAGACACTTTTCCAAGGAGGACATACACGTGGCCAAGAAACATGAAAAAATGCTCAGTGTCACTAATCATCAGAGAGATGCAAATTAAAACGACAATGAGGTTTCACCTCACACCTGCCAGAATGGCTGCCATCAACAAATCAAAAATGATAAGTAGTGGCGAGGATGTGGAGAAAAAGGAACCCTAGTGCACTGCCGGTGGGAATGCAGACTGGTGCAACCATTATGGAGAACAGTATGGAGTTTCCTCAAAAAAATTAAATATGGAACTGCCATTTGACCCAGTGATCCCACTTCTAGAAACACCAATCAGAAAGAATGTAAGCACCCCTATACTCATAGCAGCACAGTTTACAATAGCTAAGATCTGGAAACAGCCCCAGTGCCCCTCAGTAGACGAGTGGATAAAAAAGCTGTGGTACATTTACACCATGGAATACTATGCAGCTATAAAAAAGAAGAATCTCTTACCCTTTGAGACAGCATGGAGGGACCTGGAGAGTATCATACTAAGTGAAATAAGTCTGTCAGAGAAAGACAAGTATCACATGACCACACTCATATGTGAAATCTAATGAACAAAATAAACTGATGAACAAAACAGATCCAGAGACATGGAAGCATGGAACAGACGATTCTCAGAGGAAAAGTGTGTGTGTGTGGGGGGGGGGGGGGGGCATGGGAAGAGATTAAACAAAGAACTTACATGCATATACTTGTCACTTGCACGGGTCCTGCCCTGTGCCCACACCTGGACACTCCCCTCCATGTTCCAGGTCCATCCTCTGCCCGTGGGGACCTGTCGATACTTCCCACAATCTGATCATAACTTCACTCATTCACCAACACCTCATGGTCCTTCACTCGCCTCCTTGTCGCGAGATCATCCCTGGTCACCAGTCCCACAGCCTCCAGCCAGAGGCAGAGGAGCCCAGGGAAGATGCTGGGAGGGACTCAGGGAGGTGGCCCTGTGACGGGTGATGGTGGAGGTGGGGCCTGAAGGCTGCAGCCACAAGCCAAGGGATGCCACGGGTCTCCAAGGGTCCCCAAGGGACACTAAGGGTCCACAGTGGCCACGGGAGCCATGACGAGGCTGGAAGGCCTGCCCAGGAGGATTGCAGACCGCCAGCCTGCGGGCTGTGAGCGGGAAGTTTCTGCTGCCCTAAGCCAGCAGTTTACGGCCCCAGGAAACGAATGGAAATGGATCAGGTGACAATCAGGGGGCGGGTGGGGCTCGGGGAACCTGGGAGGAAGGTCCAGTTCCCCTCCAGCAGCCCCACAGCGTGTGGGGAGGCTGCCCAGAAAGATGGGGTGTGGAGACACTGGGAGGTGAGCTCGCTGCACCCCTCTGGACAGACAGACAGGACACAGCCCAGAGCTGGGACAGGGCTGACAGGGTCGGGGACCCTTCCTGGGAATAGGGGAGATCTCTGGTCACCTTGGTCTCCCCAGCTCTCGTTGGTCTGGGACACAGAAGGGGCTCAGAATAATTGGGTGGCTGTTTGGGGTCCCTAGACTAGCTGCACCCACACGATGCCCTCCCCCCAGCCGGGGCAAGTGGCACTTTCAGCTCCTCAGCTCTGTGCATGGGCAGAGAGCTCAGGATGAAATGCATTTTTATTTTCATGAAAGCTCACAGCTCAGGTGCCCGCTGGCCTGGTGGGCGCGGGGTGCTCACACCAGCCTCCCACCCAGGCTGCGGGCGGCTGTTCCCCTGGAGGAATGATGTTGCTTTAACTCAGCTTCATTGGATCATTTCCTAAGTAAGTGGCGCCTCTCCCCGCTCAGTAAGGTCATTTTCTACGGTACCTCCCTCCCCCATACAAGGGCTCCAGGTCCTGGGAACCTGCCGAGCGGAACCGGGAGCGTGTCCCGCCGAGGCCCCAGGGCTGGGACTGTGGGGAGGGCTTGCCAAGGCCCCCCGAGGTCACAGGGTGGTGAGTGACAGATGGTGTCCACGGCGTCAGCCCCAGTCCTGCTCCATGACTGATCCTCCACGAAGCCCAGCTCCAGCTCTGGGGACCTCCCTAGGCCGGATGCCCGGGTCAGGGTCCGGCGCGGGCAGGGGTGTCCTGCCACTGTGTGCCCACCTCTCCTTCCACAGCCGCTGCAGGCGGAGGGGCTGTGTCCTGAGCTGATGCTGCTTCCTCCCCTCCCTGTCACGGAAACTCAGTGCCCAGGTGGCGGATGCGGACGGCCTTCCCCTGCCTCCTCGCTGCTCAGAGCCCTGTCCTCGGAGCCGCCTTCAGCTTCCCGCCGTCCCCTCAGTCCTGCTCACCAGTGAGCCCCAGAGGCATGTGGCCCCGGCATGGAGGGGGCTGCGGCTCCCTGGGCGCCCCTCTCCCCACCCCAGTCCTGGTCCCGCCCAGCATGACCCTCTCGGTGTCCTGGACCACACATTGGGACCAGCAGCACCTCTCAGGGGAGAGCTCATGTCCCTCGAATCAGGTGGGTTGAGTGGGCACCCAGGGGAGGGGGCCATGTGCTCAGGGGCTGGCAGGGGAGAGGGGCAGCAGCCCTCCACCCCCACCGTTGGTGAGGGCACAGGGCCGGGGCTGCTAGAGAGAAATGCCCCAGACACTCACGGAGGACGGTGCCCAGGCGGCAGGGGTGGCTCCCAGGCCTCAGGAACCACGGCGGGCGCTTTCTCCTCTGAGAGCCGCAAGGCTCAGCCTGGGCCCCTGGCATACACACACCTGCACCCACATGCGCTCACATGCACACACACACACACCTGCACATTCACATGCACCCACACACATCTGCACACACATGCATTTACACGCACACCCCTGCACACACTCACATGCACCCTCACACACCTACACATGCACTCACACATGCATTCATGTGCACTCATGTGCACACTCATACACACACCTGCACAAACATGCACTCACATGCACACTCACACATATACACAACTGCACACGCTCACATGCACAGGGTCCTCACAAGCCCCCCTCAGACCACAGGGGCTGAGGCCTAGGAGAGTGGAGGGAGGGTCTGAGCTCCATGGGGCAGGGGTCTCAGAGAGCTGGGCCATAGCCATTTCCATTCACGTGAAGGAAGCTGAAGGGCGGCCCAGGCTGAAGACCCTCAGAGATCAGGCGCAGCCTGGAGGCCTGGGGAGGGAGCAGGAAAAGGGTGTCCTGGGTGAGGCTGGCAGGGTGGTTGGGAGGGTGCTGGGGGGCTGGGACCTCTACACCTCCCCCTAGTCCCCATCCCACGGGGCAACCCAGCGCTGTCTCCCGGCTTTGCCCAGAGTCCTCGGAGGGGAAGATGGAAGTTGTCTTTGTCTGGCCGGGTCAGACAGAGCGGTTCATGGGATAAAGGCTTAACGCTGGGTGAACACGCAGAAAAAGCTGGCGCTGGCCCTCTGACAACCCCATTGTCTGGGGCCTGAGCCTGGGCGGTTTGGTTTGAAAGCGCCAAGTTCATGACATTTCAAAGAGAAATGATAGTGGGAGGGGGTGGGGAAGGGAGGAAGCAGGGGGGGGGGGGCGGAGAAACAAAACCCTAAAACACGGAGATATTTGACTCCTTCACCAGGGTGCCCTCAGCTCCCCCTGCACCCATGCAGACCAAGTCCCTTCCTGGGACGAGCTAGGCTGCCCAAGGCCGGTCGCCACCTGCCGGCCTGCCAGGGTGCCGCGCCAGGTGGTGGGCAGATGCCACTGAAGAACCGTGTGGAGTCCAGGGCAGTAGTGGTAGCGGCAGCAGCATAGCAGTGGCCATTGGCACAGACGCCCATTGTCCTAACTGCCCTGCAAGATAAGAATTTGCCAGAAGGGCTGCGGTGACAAATGAGTTTATTTTGCTAGCATGCTGCTGCTGCCTTTCATTTTTATTATTCTTATTACCATACCCTTAAAACAAAAACTATTTTCTGAGCCAGGGAGCAGAGGGGTTCCATTTTTAGTGTTTAATTTGTCTAATGTGCCTCTGTAAAAGCAAATAACTCCGGGAGAGAAAGCCAGGAGCCAGGAAATGGAATGTGTTTTGTCTCCAGCGGAGTTTCCCTTGAGTGGTTTCGTTTGCTTTCTGTCTCGGGGCAGGCTGTGCACCGGACCCCCAGCGCGCTGGGCCGCAGGCTGCTCCCACCTTCGGCGCCGGCTTCACGCCCCTCAGCCCATCGGCCACCAGAGCGTCGTCCGGAGGAACAAAGCAGGGCCTTGCAGAATCAGCCTAATGCGGGAGAAAATAGGATTATGCCCGAATATCAGCAAGGTAAGTCGGATTACCGGCAAGGTTCAGTACCTTTTGGCAGCCTCGCTGGGGTTTTTAATTGTACAAAGGTATACGTTTCCCTTCCCTGGTTTTATTTAAAGAGGCTATTTGTTTGTGCCCAAGAGGTAAATGGTGAGCGATAAGGCTCCGTGTGGAATTGGAAACAGATAACCTTGCAAAATGACATTCGCCTTGTACCCTGCGACACGCATGGCAGGTGCGGGCAGAGAGCCGCCTGCTCTGTTACCGCCTCTTGCCCCCTGGCGTCGCTTTGATGGAAAGACACCCACCCGCGGCAGGCGGCTGACAACCGGCGCCGTCCCCTGGCGACTGGGCCCGCTGCAGTCGGCTCATTTTTAAATACCCAAAGTCGGCATTTAAAAACTTATGGATGGGGCGGAGAGCCTTCAGCCAGGGAGGAAAGCCTGACACAAACACGGTGGTTCATACGACGGGAAAGCATATGCTGGTATCTGTACTGCGCTTTGTCACATGCAGATTGGGCGAAACTTGCTAATCAGCTCGTGTGTGTTTGAAATGAACAGTTTCTTAGGGGGCAGGACAAGGGAGCGCTTAGCGTTTAGAACCACGTGGCAGTGAATGCTGGGGGCACAGGGCTGCAGCTCCCGGTCGCCGGCCTCGCCCACCAGCCCCTGGGAGGGCGCTGATTGAAGGTCCCCAGGGTCACCGCAGGCAGAGCCAGAGGGGGCAGAACCAGGGTTAGCTGAGAGGGAAACATTGCAGAAGCTCAAGGTCAAAGGACAGGAAGTTATGCCGGCTCCATGCCCCCTCGGGGAGGCTGCATGGCGGGGGGGGGGGGGGCGTCTAGCTTCCCTTCCAGACTCTGCTAAGGGGGTCGGCATGGAGTCGGAGTGTCCCCAGGAGAACACTGCGGGGTCAGAGCTGGGGAGAGCTGCATGAGGTATGTCTGGGGCTCCTGTCAGCGGCACTGGTCGCAGGAAGAGAGCGAGGGGTTTGCTTTGTGGCTCTTTACCGGCATCTTCGAGCTCTGGCACAGCCCCGCGGGGTCTCCCTCCAGGCTCTGGTGGTGACCTAGGCCCACTCAGGACGCCATAGGCCCATTTTGATTTCCGTGGTGAGAGGAGACACAGGGTTTTGTTTATTTTCTTTCCTCTTTCCCATATTTAACGTGGATGTGGGTGTACATCTCGCTGATGCCACGCTTCATCCTCTAGGACAGTGGTTCTCAACTTCTGGCCCTTTAAATACAGTTCCTCATGTTGTGGTGACCCCCAACCATAAAATTATTTTCGTTGCTACTTCATAACTGTCATGTTGCTGCTGTTATGAATCGTAATGTAAATATCTGATATGCAGGATGGTCTTAGTGAAGGGGTCACGACCCACGGTTGAGAACCGCTGCTCTAGGAGCTGATCAGCGAAGGCTCTCCCTAGGGCTGCGGGGGGGGGGGGGGGGGGGGGGGGCTAGCATCTCCTCTGAGGGGGATGAGACCCGACTTGCCTGTCTCCCCTCTGTGCGGGGATTGGGTTCGTTTGCTTCTAGTCCTAAGGGCCTGGGAGCGAGCTCTCTGCCTCTCCCCTCTCAGCTGCGAAGCTCTGAGGGGTTTCCTTGACTTGAGACCAGATCCATGCACAGGGTGTCCATTTCCCCAGGGGATCCACCAGTGCCTGGGAGCGGGTCTCCCCACCTGCACCCCCTCTCCTCCTCTAGCTCATCTACCGGAACCCCAGGCTGAGGACGGTGAGCAAATGCCCCCCAGAGCCGGCCTCGGCGGGGAGTCTAGAGTGGCTGTGCGTTGACCAAATGTGGGGAAAACACCAAAACGTGCATCCCCGGGGCCTGGGGCGTGTCCCTGTGCGGGACCCCTGGCGTGTTTCTTAGAGGGAGACTGTCCTGGTGCCCGTGTGTAGCTGTTCCTTTCGTTAGAAAAGCGGGGTAAGCCGTCCTCCGAGGGGAGGGAAGCCACAGAAACTCCCTGAACAGAGACAATGAGGGCGCAACTTCTCCGACAGCGGCCCCAAGGAGGCAGAGGGAGGGGGCGGTTCTCCTGACAAAAGGGGCGCTGGGAGACACCCCCAAGCAGGCCTTCTCCTTGGAGCCTTTAGTCTGCACTCCAACCCACAGACCCTGCAAATAATAACCCCGCATCGCGGAGGCCCTGTGTTTCCCTGGTGGTCTGGGCGGCGAGGCTCATCTCCTGACCCAGGGCCCAGGTCTGGGCGCTGGGCTGCGTGCCGGCTGAGCCGCTGCTGCGGGAGGGGCGTGGGGGGCTTAAGCTGCTTCTGGGAGCTCAGCCGCACTGATCACTGAGGGGCTGGGGGTTCCTTGTCCCCAAAGTCCCCCGCTCTGGGTCAGGCGGGATCCCGAGCTGAGCTCCTGGCCCTGGGGTTGCCCGCTTTTGTTTTTGTTGGGAGAGGAGTTCGGGGACGGGGAGTGCGCTGGCCAGTGTAGGGGAAATGTTAGGAGACGGGAAGAATCCAGCCCCAGAGCCAAGGAGGCCGAGTGCAGGGAAGCCCAGCCAGGTGTGTACCGCGCCGGAGGGGACGTGCTAGGTCTGCGGGCTGCACTCAGGTGGCCCACGAGGAACCGAAGAACTGCCTTCCGTTGCAGCTCCGAGGAAGGCCCAGCGGCCAGGAAAGGCTCAGGCAGCCGCTGCTGCTCCCACCGCCAGTTCCCACCGCCAGCTCCCTGTTGCTTGCTCCCCACCGCCTGCCCCCCACCAGCGGGCTAGAAGAGATGAGCAAATCAGGAGCGTCACAAACCCCTGTCCAGGGCAGGGAGGCCTTGGGAACCCCAGGGTGGGAGCAGGAGGCTGACTCAGCCCCAGGAGATGCTGTAGAAGTAGCTTTGGGAGAAAACAAAGCAAAAACAGTCGATGCTGTAAGTTTCTGTATTTATTTCGTATTTGTATTCTCTTCATATAGCTTCATCCTAAGTCTTAAAACCCCTAAATGGCTACGTTCACGCCCGCCAGCCCTTCCCGGCTAGGCTTTCCGGGTTCCTGTGCCTAGCTGATCCTGCCTCTATTTGACCCCAGAAGGCAGTTCCGCTGGCCAGTGAGGGGCGGTGCACTCACTGAGTATGCATCGCGGAAGTTTTCCAGTCAAATGCCAGGCCTGCTTCCAAATGGGGAGGTTCAATATTTGTTTTTAATTTTCTGACTCAAAAATGTTAACTAACAGATGAATCTTTCTGCTCTGTCGTGTTTTATAGAAATGGGGTTGGTATGAGAGCCTGTGCCTGGGGCCGGCCTTGCTTCCTGTCCCCACGCTGTCCTGGGAAACCCCTCTCGGAGGAAACTTTAGCTCGCACACATCAGAGGCCAGTGCTGGACCTCAGCGCGTTTGGCCCGGAGGGTAGGAGGAGCGGACATGAGAACACGCATTCCTGTCTCTCTGAGTAGCTCCATTACAGACAGGTTTAGACAAAAGGCTGTGCTGTGGGGAGAAATTGCAGAAGAGCTTGCTTTGCAGAAAACATTGGCACCAAAGGCCCCTGACGTGACTGTCCTTTTCATATAACGATGGGAGGTTGAACACATACCTTAAAATTTAGAAATGTGTAAAGAATTTCAAGGTTTAATTTGCCAAATATTTTCCCTTTGTGGCATTATTTTGTATTTACCCATTACCCAATGAGTGAATTAAGCAAATTGCCCCTTTCTTCCCTGAATGCAAGAGAAGGACAGGACAGGAGCAGGACTGGGAATGCCCTCCACTCAGCCGCCCGCCGCCCGCCACCCGCCGCCCGCCGCCCGCCGCCCGCCGCTGGGATGGAAGAGAGAGTCCGCCTCCTCTGCTGGTTTCCAGGTAAACACAATGGCAGTTTAAAACACCTGCTACACCCGTGGTCGGCAAACTGCAGCTCAAGAGCCACATTCGGCTCTTTGGCCCCTTGAGTGTGGCTCTTCCTAAGCCTTAGGAGTACCCTAATTAAGTTAATAACAATGTACCTACCTATATAGTTTAAGTTTAAAAAATTTGGCTCTCAAAAGAAATTTCAATCGTACTGTTGATATTTGGCTCTGTTGACTAATGAGTTTGCCGACCATTGTGCTGCACTAACGCTGGTGTGCGATGGTGAAAACACATGCTCTGCCGGAAACCATGAGGAATCGCGTCTCCACGCCTTCGCCTCTGACTCCTTAGCACGTTTTAGGGGAGTGGATGTTTCCCACAACGGCCACCACGGACTAATGATCCCTCACCAGTCGCCACTCGCTGCCTCTGCGCGGCCCTCTCATCGGCAAAGGCAGTCAAGACGTTACCTGCACGGGGTCTCCAACAGCCTCAGACAACAAAAATGCAGCCTCAAGACCCCTCGCCCCAAACTTGGCATCAACTCCCCGAGAAGGAGCGGCCCCTGCACAGCCCGCCCAGGGCTTGTCCCCTCACACCTTCCCCCGCCTCGGAAGCTGGGAAGCGTGTGTGGAGCCGCCCAGGCACCCGCGTGCCTGCTTTGGGGACGGTGATAGGGGTCCCTGTGGGAACCTGAGAAGGAAAGGAAAGGGGGGCTCTGTTTTCTGGCTGCCGAGGAGGCAGGGACGGAGGGGCTCCTGGGGGCAGGTCCTTCCTCCCACCAGGTCCTTCTGCCACCGGGTCCCTCCTTCCTCCAGGTACTCCATAGCCATTTGGACTCTGCCTGAGCCTTCCCTCCCGCCCCTCCCTCCCTTATCTGGGCTGGGGAGGCCTTGGGGCAGCCCTGCTGCTGCCACCCGCTGAGGCAGCCCCCTCTCTGGGCACCTGTTTCCTGGACCATTTGCCGCCCCCCCCCCCGGGGTGCTGTGAGGAGACAGCACCCCCTGCGCACCCCACTCCCGTCCCCACCTGACGGGGTTGGAGCGGAGCCGGCCTGGCGGGAAGGAAGGAGGGGCTCCCTCATTGTTGAAGGCGTCCTCTTAGAGTCTCACCTATTAGCTCCCACATCGCGCAACCAAAGCCTGTGTTTAAAAAGCAGCCGCGCCACCCCTTCCCGCCGGTTAGAAACGCGCTGCCGTGCGAGCCGCTGCACTGAGCGCGGGCCTGCAGCCCTGGGTTCGTGGGCCCGGGCGTGTTCCGGGTCCGCAGGGTGCACGCGGCTCTGAGCCAGGCCCCTTCTCCGCCGGAAAGCAGGGGACATGGTCAGGGGAGCGGAGCGGCAGTTAGGGCGCCGGCACCCGCAAGACCCACCGCCCCTAAAGCGACCTGGGGTCCAGGAGCCCGCGCCGCTGGGAATGAGCCCGGTGGGCGCGCGGCTGGAGCCGGTGGCGGCCTCTGCGCATTCGCGTGCCCCCGAGTAATGAATTCGTCCATTTAGGAACATTTTAAGGGACGTCGGAGATTGACGGCCAGAGGAAGTGACACTTGACCTTGGCATCCTGCGCCTGGAGGGGACAGCCGCCGATTTCAAAATAGCAGTCCCGGAGCCGCGCCACCTCTCCAGGCCCCGCCTCAACTCGGTCTGCCCGCTCCAGGCCCCTTCCTTCCCTGGGCCCCTTCCCTCCCCGGGCCCCTTCCTTCCCCGGGCCCCTTCCCTCCCCGGGCCCCTTCCCTCCCCGGGCCCCTTCCTTCCCCGGGCCCCTTCCCTCCCCGGGCCCCTTCCCTCCCCGGGCCCCTTCCTTCCCCGGGCCCCTTCCTTCCCCGGGCCCCTTCCCTCCCCAGGCCCCTTCCTTCCCCGGGCCCCTTCCCTCCCCAGGCCCCTTCCTTCCCCGGGTCCCTTCCCTCCCCGGGCCCCTTCCCTCTCTGAGCCCCTTCCCTCCCCAGACCCCTTCCCTCTCTGAGCTCCTTCCCTCCCCAGACCCCTTCCCTCTCTGAGCTCCTTCCCTCCCCAGACCCCTTCCCTCTCCAGACCCCTTCCCTCCCCAGACCCCTTCCCTTCCCAGACCCCTTCCCTCCCCAGA
The DNA here is from genome assembly GCF_028538775.1 of Myotis yumanensis. Lineage (NCBI taxonomy): Eukaryota > Metazoa > Chordata > Mammalia > Chiroptera > Vespertilionidae > Myotis > Myotis yumanensis. Next base: position 2,257,093 of record NW_027223760.1, read on the forward strand.
CCCCTTCCCTTCCCAGACCCCTTCCCTCCCCAGACCCCTTCCCTCCCCAGACCCCTTCCCTTCCCAGACCCCTTCCCTCCCCAGACCCCTTTCCTCCCCAGACCCCTTCCCTCCCCAGACCCCTTCCCTCTCCAGACCCCTTCCCTCTCCGAGCCCCTTCCCTCTCTGGGCCCCTTCCCAACCCTCCCGCCTCGAACGCGTTTCCCACTCGACACCTCTCGGCCACATTTCAATCAAACAAACGCACTGATGGGACCAAGCCAGCGCCGGGGACCGGGAGCACGGTGACCACTGTGCGCCCCGCGGGACCCCAGTGCCCGCGCCCTGGGACCGCAGGGTGGCCCCAGGCTCCTACACCAGCACCGTCCGAGAGGTTCCGAGCAGACCGTCCCGGAAGCTTCCCCTGGGGAGCCGGGGTCTAGGAAGTGGGGGCCAGGAAAGGGGGAAAGGGACGTCACCCCTCAGCGCGGCTCCCTAGGCAGCTCCCACAGGAGACGGACGCAAACAAAGGACGAGAGGCAGGGCGGGCAGAGACCTCGCGGCGTGGATTTGGGGCACTGCAGAGGGTGGCATTCAAACCATAAGCTGGTGCCAAACTGGGCTTCTTAATTTCGAAGTCAGGAGGGCGGGGGCGGCTGGGCGCCCTCGGGGACTCTGGGCGGTTCGCTCTGGCCCCCCGCAGACCCACGCCCCTGGCCTGCAGTCCGGCTGCGCCTTGGTGCTGGCCAGTGGCCGTAATTTAACATCAGATGCCTATTAGAATCCCTGCGGCAGCAACACCGCTGTCTCCCTGTTTTGCTACCAAGTAACAGGATTAGCCAACAAGAGCGAGATTTCAAATTAACCATAAAAATTACAAATTGCAATTCATTTAGCTGCCCATTTGCTACATTAAAAACATAAATAAATGAGTTTGTGTTCCGAGGGCCGAAACGCAAGCAAGAAAGCGATGGCAGTGGAACCAGGCCTCCGACAGACCGCAGAGCTGGGCCTTGGCCGGGGAGTGCGCCCAGGGGCAGCCAAGGGCCAGACAGAGGCCCGCGGGCTCCAGAGGTCACATGAGGACCCCGACAGGCAGGAGGCCGCTAGCGCCTGAGTTCTTCCCGAGGAAGGAGTTGTGTCAGGGGAGAGGTGTGGGGTGCAGAGGGGTGGTCAATCTAGAGGACAGGGCTGGGCCCAAACCAAGAAAGTCAGGAAAACCAGCAAACGTGACTGTAACCTAAAATTCAGGGCGGGGCCGTTCTCCCGGTGCCTAGAGCAGTGGACTGCGAGCCACATTCAGCTCTTTGGCCCCTTGAGTGTGGCTCTTCCAGAAAATACCACGTGCGGGCACACCCGTATAGTGCGATTGAAACTTCGTGGCCCATGGGCAGAAGTCGGTTTTCGGCCTGGGCGAGTCTATTTTGAAGAAGTGGCGTTAGAAGAAGGGGGGTGGGGGGCGGTGTCAGTCGGTCCGGCAACCCGAGACGGTGGCGCAGGCGGGCCGGGGGGGGATACGCAGCTCGGGGGAGGCGCGCGTGATTCATGCAGAGTTGAGTGAGCCAGTCAGTCAGCAGTCTCATGTGCAGTGGTTAGTGCTAGTCACATCCGCAAATCACGTGCAGGTGACAAAAGTACCTACTCGAAGCATAAAGCTACCTGTATTTTTCCAACCAGCTGCAAATCCTACAGGTATTTTTGTCATCAATTTAAGAATTGTAATTCTTTTGTGTTGGTGGCTTTATTATTATAAAATGAGGCCAGCTTAGGAGTCCTCTAATTAAGTTAATAACAATGTACCTACCTATATAGTTTAAGTTTAAAAAATTTGGCTCTCAAAAGAAATTTCAATCGTTGTACTGTTGATATTTGGCTCTGTTGACTAATGAGTTTACCGACCACTGGCCTAGAGTGTAGGAGGGAGATGCCGGTGAATTTTGTTCGCATCCTGAAGGGGCATGCCTTCGACACATATTAATTCCAGTCCGTGTACATGGTCTCCCCGGTCTTTTTTAGGGAGCAGGGCTCTGCCCCTGCGGGGTGGATGTGTGGGGCCCAGGTGGCCCCTAGAACCCAGTGTCCGCTTGGCTATTATTGAGGTTTTTTGAGTGAAGGATGCCCAGAACCCAAAGTTCTGTCTGCATAGACTCAGCATCTGCTTTGTGGGTCAGGAGATGGGTTGGCATGTGTGGGCCCAGAGGGACCCCCGCTTTGCTGGGGGAACAGCCTGGACAGGAGTCTCCATGTCCTATCCCCCCATGCCCTCCCACACCCCAAACATCACTGGAGGAGCTCTGACCAGGCCTCCTCTCACCAGGTGGGTTTTGTTTACTTCCGGAGATTTCCTTGGAGGTGGCTTTGCCCCCATCTCGATCTGCAGGGGGCGCTGGGATGCCTCCAGCTCCCCCCCCCCCGCCACGCCCCCCCCCCCCCCCCCCCCCCCCCGCCTTAAGCTTCTCTACTGAGGAGGAGGGACCCCGCAAGTAGGTCTGTGTGAGGACCTCTCGGTGCAGTGCGTCCGCAGATGGGGTGGGGGGAGGTGTGGCCACGAGGAGGGCAGCCAGAGGTGGGTGTTGGGATGAGCTGGCAGCATGAGGAAGGGAGCAAGGCTCCCTGTCACCTCCAGGTGTGCACCCAGTTCTTTCCCACTCGCCTCCCTTCCCACCCTCCTGCCCTAAACTCCATGCCCAGGCCAGAGGCGGTCGCCCTTCTCCCTAGAATTTTCTTGAATAAATCGGAGCAAGTAGTCGGATTCCTCTGGAGCCAGGCCTCCCCGGGTGACACAGGAGTAAGGAAGGCGGGACCAGAGGCCAGATGATGCTCAGGGGTGCCTTTTGGTGGTGCCGCTGTCCCACCCAATCCGACCTTTCTCGCCCTCCGGAGCCTGCTCACCGACTGGATGGAGCCCTCGCACGTGGGAGGCTGGCATCGCAGAGGCTAGGCCTTGGCGCCTTTGATGGGTGGGTGGGTGCCCTGAGTGCACCCCACACCTGGCCACATGTCTCCAGCTGTTCTCCCCCCTTCCAGTCCCAGGGAAAGAGGGGCTGACCCCCAGGGCGCATGGAGCTCTGGCCCTGGAAAAGCCGTGCAGAGGGGCCACTAAACTGTTTTCCGTCCTCCTGGCTCCCGCCCTCATCCTGTACAGAGTCAGGAGACACAAAGGGGTTTGGCCTTTACCTCTGGCCAACAACCAGGCTCAGATTCGGTTTCATTTTCTCCCCTTCCAGCTCGCTATGATGCAGGTCCGGGCGGGGGCAGGGAGGGACGCCTTTGTTCCCTGACAAAGACCAGAAAGCTGGCCAGCAGCGTCCTTGCAGCCTGGAGGGGGTCCCCACGTCCCTCTGCGGGTGTCAGGGCTGCTGGGCTGAGCCCTGCGAGTGGGATGGGGGCACCTGCTCCCATCCTGGCCCTGTTCTTTGGGGCTTCAAGCTGTTCCCCCTGAGCTGCCGCAACCCTCGCGGAATCCCAGCACAAAGGCTTTGTCCCTGCAAACGGGGCCTTCAGCTGGGGTTGAGGGTCCTGGGAAAACTCCTGTGTTGCCGGGGCTGACCAGCAGCCCCTGAACGACGGATGAACAGATGACTCAGACACAGTCTGACTGTGAAAGAGAGGGCTAAGGGGCCCCTGGCTCAAGGGTCCAAGCAGCCTCGATTGCCTGTCTCGTTAGCTCTTTATTGGAATTTTTATCTTTAGATACAATCAATAGGGTGAGTAACCTTGGGAGGACACATGTTACATTGTCCTCTAAGCCAGGGCATCCAGGGGTTAAGCATAAGGAGTCCAGTAAGCAGCTGGGGGTCTGCAGGGCACAGACTTGGTTGGAAAGGTCAAGGAATAATTAGGGGCGCCGCCTTCAACACTCCCCGAAGTCTCCCCTGAGTCGGAATTCCCATAAACAGGGCGGGCGGCCTTCCACACACTCCCCTTTTCTCAGAATGTCCTCCCTACAGCTTTCCAGACAAGTCGAGTGTGCTCCCGGACACCGTGGCCACAGGAGGAGGTGGACAGTGACGGGGAACGAGGGCACCACCGTACTTTTGGAACAGTGACCAGAGCGTGTCCACAGCCCCGTGGCTCCTCAGCGCGCCCCCTGGGCCATCCATTCCGTCCCTTCAGCCGCGCAGCGAAGCGGGCGCCTCATTCTCTACCACGGCCGGGAGCCGAGGCACCGGGAGGCTGAACAACTTCCCAGGCTTCATAGTCAGCAAGTGGCCAGAAATGGACCAAGGTCCGCTGCCCACCTGGGCGGGCCCCTCCCGGCCGACGCGGCACTCAGGCTCCCGGCCTGGAAGTGAAGGTGACAGCCTCCATCCTCGTGGAGCCGGGCCCAGGCTGTGGGGCTGAGAGGGGACTCTGAAAGCGAAACATCTCAGCACAGGTTTGCTAGACGCCGAGTGTGCGGGCCTCCTGCCCGGAGCCGCGGGAGCTTTGCACGTTGGTGAATTTTAACTGCTGACGTGATGAAAGAATGTCTGAGGGGACTCCACATTAGTGCCCGAGTCAGGGCCAGGGAGGCCGAGAGGGTGGCGAGGTCGAGGCCTGCGGGGGGACGATGCTGGAATTGCAGAGGCCCTGGCATCAGCCACCCCCAGACTTTTGAAGCACCCGCTGTGGCCAAATATTGCCATCCGGTGCACTGGGCGTGTGCGCGGTGCGGCACCCGGTGTGGCACCGTCCTTGTGTGACCAGAGCGCGTCCCCAAGCTTGCTCCCAGGTCTGCTCTTTACTCAGAGAAGGTGCCCTTGAGCACGGCCTCCTTGTCACAGCGGAAACAAATGGAGCTCCAACAGGTCTATCTAGAACCTTCCACACTGTAGCAAAAATCCTGCCTGCGTCCCATTGCCCCTCTGGTGGTCAGCGCCCACGTGGGGAAGGCTCGGTGCTCGGGTGCGGGGTGGGGCTACACCTCTCCGGTTTCCAGTCCCCCCCTGGTGAGTGAGTGACAGGTGATGGGACGGGAGCCTGGAGGTATATATGGGTGCATCTGCTCAAGAGGGCCACCCTCTGGAACATTCTGAAGAAGGCAGACCCTTTCCATACCTTCGGGAGTCTGGGTGCTGCACGCTGGTGCTGCCTTTCCGGTTCCCACAGGGATTTCCCTGCACCCTCCCCACCTGCTCTACCTGGGTCCTGAGCCCTCGGGACCACGTCCACGGATGTCTCTGGCCTGGGAAGCCAAGCTAGTGAGGAACCTCGTGAGGAGGGGCCTCGGGGGAGACAGGCGGGGCCTGGAGAAATGACTGGCAGAAGCGGGCTGCGCTCCCCCTGGTCCTTGCTGGGGGTCAGAAGCCACCTGTCTACACATCTCCACCCCATAGGTCAGAAGTGAGGCCCTAGAAAGATGGGATGATGGACTATTAGGAGACTCACCAGGGCCTGGGAGAGCGAGCCCTGTAGGCCGACAGTAACAGTAACTCACCCTCGACTGCGTGCCCCGTGAGCGGGCACCGTTCCCGCCACTGTGTGAGCCCGGAGCTGGGTGCCAGTCCACGCTTCCCACCTCACAGGTGAGGACACCGGGCCACCACAGGCTGGTAAGTGCTGGAGCCTTGATTGGCTACCAGACCGTCTGGCCCTGCACAAGGCCACCTGTCACAAAGACGTGGCCGCCAGCGGGGCGAGGTGAGAACTGAGAATGGGCCAAGGAAAGCCCAGGCCTGGCCCCTGGGACTGCCTTTCTCGGTGCCATCCCTGAGGTGGACTTGATGAAGGACACCTTGAACCTTCCCAGGTGAAAGGACGCAGTTGCCCCGCCTGCCCCGGGCCGTGACCCCTGGGGTGAGGTCCCAGATGCTGACCGGCTCCGCCCCTCGTCCTGAGCTTTGATCTAATGAGTCAATCCCGCTGGCGACCTGGCCTCCGGCCGTCTGCGTCCACCCGCTCTCCGGGCAGCCCCGGCAGCCTCTGGGATTCTTTGGCCTAAACACCTGTTTCCAGAGTGACTCTTGTTCCTGAGACCTGCCTTCCCAGGGGTGGCCCAGACGCAGCTGGAGTGGAGCTGTCACCGTCCCCTGGGTAAATGACCCCAAGCCCAGCGTGTGTACAGCACGCGATGAAAAGCTGGAGGCGTTAACAGCACGTCAGCGATTCCCCCCGAAGTGGGTGAAATGCTTTACTGGACCCCTAGCAGCGCCCCTCCCTGGGACACAGGCAGCTTTGCCATGTTCACCCCAAGACCTGGCACCCCAAACTCCAGCCAGCAGCCAGCCACGGGGAGGTGGCTTTGAGCGAGGCGCTCGGTCCAGCCCCTTCCCGCGCCCCCCCCCCCCCCCCCCCCCCCCCCGCAAGCGCTCCGGATGGCCATGAGCAGCACACCCGGTACCAGGCCGGGCGCAGGAGGGAGGAGCCGCAGGAGGGCCCGGTGACAGAGAAGCACTGTGCGCTGGCGCCCGCCGGTCCTCAGGCCTCCATCCCCGTCTGCCGCCCTGGACACTGCTGGCCTGCGTGTGGCGTTCACCTGCCTCTTGAGCCTGTCCCTCCCTTCTCTGCGTCTCTGTGAAGAGGGACAGCTCATCCCTGTTCTTACGTTGACAAGCCCGGGGCCCCACCTCCCCTGCTAGTTTGACAACTGCACCCAGTTGCCTATAAGATGAAACTGCACTTTCTTTAGGGTTTGGCTTTCAAAGCTTCAGGGACTGTGAGATGGAAGGACAGGGAAGTCACCTGCCTTTCCGGCTCCCCTTCATCCGAGCTGGGGGACCCTGTGCCCCGTGTGGTCCAAAAGAAGCCAGCACCTGTGGGCGTCTCCCTGGCCTTCCTGCTTCTGGGGGGCCCGCACCAGCCTCATGACCTTTCCTGGGGGAAGACCCTCTGGCCGGGACTTACCTAGACTTGCAGAATGAAAAGGGCCAGCTCCTGCCGGCGGGGGCTGCGCCCTGGACGTTTGGGAGCCCAGGGCCGGTCACCTTGTGGGTGGCAAATGGATTTTCATTCAGAGAAAACCAGAGCCCTCGGAGCGTGCCCGACGTGAGAAGTCGGGGCAGAGCCTGGAGCCTGGTCTGGTGTGCGGCACATGGCCTCTCCTAGCAGCGACGCTCGCTGAGGCCCTCGGCGGTGTTGGTCAGCTCCGGCCACCCCGAGCTGGCGCCCGCCCTCCTCCACCCACTCCTCCGGGGGCTTCGCTGCTGGAACGTGCTGACTCACCCTGCGGCCGCTGCGACCCACGCGTGTCTGTAATGGGACTGTTTCCTGAGGTCCCAGAGCTGCCTGGTGGGGTCTCCGTGGCACCCGCGGGGCTGGCCTCCTCCCAGGCTCCCGGGGAGTGTGTGCTTCCAGAGGGCAGGGCCCCCGCAACCGCAACCGCAACCGAGGAGAGGGCTGGAGACGTAGCCACACCCAGGTAAGCCCCGAGGTCATCACCTGCGCCGTCTGCGCAAACCCCATGGCTGGGCTCGGGCTGAGCACCCGCAGTCTGGCCTGGGTCGGAGCTCCCTAAGGGCTGCCGGAGGGCTGGGCCCCCGGATCAAGAGCTCCCGCTACACGCGTGTGCCGGCTCATGCTCGGCCAGTGCCAGCCCCTGATGGGAGGGACGAAGCCACTCCCAGGAGCCTGGAGAAAGCCCACAGGCGTAGAGTGAAGGCTAAGGAAGCGGGGGAGGGCGAGTAGAAGTTGGTGTTTCCTGCTTGTCTGCTTTCCAGGGCCTCACTCCCCTTCCGAGGTGCTCCTTGGGGGTGGGGCGGGTGCCCAGGCTGTTCTGGATGATTCTGTCCTGTTGTCTGGATCCAGGCAGCTTCCCCCTGGCGTCCCAGGGACAAACCCAACATCTGGAGTTTGGGAGGGCGCCGCAAGGATGGCCCGGCCCCTCTTCAGCCGCCAGCCCCTTCGTTACGCAGTCACAGCCTCCGTCACCAAACGCTTGCTGTGCACGGACTGGACTGCCACCCGTGTCCGGAGACCAGAGACAGGGCAAAGGGGAGTGTCCCAGCGGGACAGGTGACGGCCGACGGAGGCCAGGTGGACCGGCTCCTCCTGGCGGGAGGGCGGGCAGTCTTGCCCCCGTGAGCCAGCCAGCCAGGACCCGGGATGTCAGTCTCTCCCTGGCCGTGGCAGTGACTGTGGGAGGGAACCTGGGCTCGCAGTCCCTTCCGCCCCAACACTGGCAGGTGCTGCCTGAGGCCTGCGGGTCTGCAGGGGATTCTGTCTCCAGGTGAGGCCCAAGGAGTGCCGTGCACCTTCAGAGCCTGGTGCTGCGGCCCCGCCCCGCACCCACCGCTCCTGTGCTGTTGGTGCCCTGGCTGCGGTTTGGGGGGAGGGGGCACGCTTGGCCCCGTCCACAGAGGAGGGGGAGAGGGCTGCTTGACAGCATGTGCTTGTGCAGGGGTGACTAACCCCCCTCCTCACGTCCACCAGGACCTCGGAGTGCGGCCTTATTTGCAAGTCGGGTCTTCGCAGATGCCATTAGCTGGGCAAGGTGAGGGCCTGCTGGTTAGGAGACCAAGGACACTGGCCGGTGTCCTCGAAGAAGACACGTAAAAAAGATTTAAAAGAAGAAGGAGGAGAGGACAGTGCCTGGCGGTGTGGCTGTGGCTGAGCGTTGTCCCTGCGCCAAAGGGCCGCTGGTTCCATTCCCAGTCGGGCACATGCCCAGGTTTCCGGTTCGATCTCTAGTGTGGCAGCCAATCGATGTTTCTTTCTCATCGATGTTTCTTTCTCTCCCTCTCCCTCTCTCTCTAAAAAAAAAAATCAATAAAACATTATTTAAAAGAAGAAGAAGACACAGAGAGTCCCCCAGAGAATAAGGCCGTGTGACCACGAGGCAGAGATGGGGTGATGTGCCCACAAGCCAAGGGGGCCGAGGACTGCCCCCCACCCCCGGAGCTGGCAGAGGCAGGCGGCACCCTCTCCTGGCCTCAGGGGATTGGCCCTGCCTACACCTCGGTCTCCCACTTCCAGCCTCCGGACCGCAGACTTCACTCCGCTGCTCCTGCTGCCGGTTGGAGGGACGTTGCTGCAGCCACCGCCACGGGAAGCGGCGCCGTGAGCAGGCGGTGGGTGCGAGTGGAAGCCAGGCCAGTGCCCAGGAGCCCTCTTCCTGGTGCCAGGTCACTGTGGTCTCTGCTGCCGTGTGGCCCAGCCCGTGTGTGAGGGTGCTGGGCTCCCCGCTGCCTTATCCTGCCCTGCCCCCTGCCCCCTGTCCCCTGCCCCCAGGAAAGCCATCTGCCTGGCCTGCCGGGGCTGCAGGCTGTGGGGGGCTGCAGGCTATGGGGGGCTGTAGGCCATGGGGGGTTTGTGTGAGAGCCCAGCAAGGCTGTACCCACAAGGCCCCGAGGGCGGTCACCGCACAACTCGCCGGGTCGTGGGGGAGGCATAGGGTCACTGGGGAGGCAGAGGGGCAGTGAGGGGACAGCTGAGGGTGTCCCCGGGCAGGCAGGCGGGATAGCAGCTCGGCATGGGCGGCTCGATCATTCTGGTGGACTGGACGGGTGGGCCGGTGCTGCTGGGCCCGGCCTGGGCCTCGGGCAGAGGATGCTGCCTGCTGGGTCCCCGGGGATGGAGGCCTGGCTCCCAGGGCAGGTGGCGGGGCAGGTGGGCAGGCCGGCCCTTAGCTGTCTCTGAGGAATGGCTCGCAGGTGGGGGCAGTCTCTCCCCAGCCTCCCTTATCTTTTGTGGATCTCAGGGTCTGCAGCGTCTTTGCAAAAATGATTGACACTGTCACTCAGCCCACTTGGGCTGCCCTGTGCCTCGTGACCGGGAGGGAGGCAGCACGTTCTGCTGGGCCCAAGCCCCAGGGTGGGTCTCCCACACGCGGTCCCGGGAGCCTTTGGCTCCCTCCCGTGCATGTTGCCCGTCAAGCGGAAGGAAAGGGCAGGCCCACGCTGGCGTGCCTGGAGGGTACGATGCTCACGGGATGTTATAGGCTCTGAAAGTTTGGAAGTGAATCAGCCTGTGTGTTTATGTAACCACATTTCCCCGGAATCTCTTTCCCGGGAGCCCGACACCCCCGCAGCTGGTCCTGGGCTCCGGGAGGGCCTGACGTGCCACAGGGAGAGGAAGAGGTCTGGGAGCCAACCAACAGGGTGCGGGGCCCCTCATTCCAGGGAGATGACGAAGGGACAGTTTGTCTCCAATGCCCGTGGCCTTTCCTGGTGCCCACTTCTCTCCTGTCAGGGCTCCTCCCCTCCACCTGCGCAGGTACCTGCTGTTCCTCTCCTTGAAATGCTCTTTTTCTGTGGTTAATCCTCACCCGAGGATTTGTTTTAGAGAGAGAGGGAGGAGGGAGAGGTGGAGGGAGAGACACAGGGAGAGGCACACCAATTGGTTGCCTCCCACAGGAACCCTGACCGGGGCCAGGGATTGAACCTGCAACCCAGGTACGTGCCCTTGACCTGGAATTGAACCCCCAACCCCTTGGTGCGAGGGCCGAGGCTCTAACCACCGAGCAAATGGCTAGGGCTGAAATGATCTTTCATGACTAGAACGGAAATCTTGTTTATACGAATGCGTAAATGGCTAGCTAGCCAAATACCCCTTAAATTTGGCGTGCCCACCTGCCCTAGGATGTTTGCCTTTCTGTTCTGCCCTCAGTGTCCTGGGAGGTGGCAGGAGTGCAAGAAGAAACTCTGAGAGGGTGCAGGGAGAGCGTGTGTGTGCATACATGTGCACGTGTGTGTGTGAGCATGTGAGCATGCTCTTCCTGTGCCAAAAGAGAGACTCTGTTTAATTCGGCAAGAGAATCACTTCACTTAGTGGGGACACGAAAGTCAGACCCGCCCGGCTGTGGTGGCTCAGCGGCTGAGGGACGACACCGTTCGATTCCCTGTCAGGGCACGTGCCCAGGTTGTGGGCTCGATCCCCAGTAGGGGGCGGCCAATCAATGATTCTCTCTCATCATTGATGTTTCTCTCCCTCCCCCTCTCCCTTCTCTCTGAAATCAATAAAAATATATTTTTTAAAAGTCAGACCCCTTTATTATATTATTTTTTCATAATCCTCACCCAAGGATGTTTTTATTGATTGTAGAGAGAGGAAGAGGGAGAGAGAAACATCGATGTGAGAGAGAAACATTAATCAGTTGCTTCTCTTCCCCCGCTCCCTCCTACACTCCCCGACTGGGATTGAACTCACAACCTTTTTGGTGAACGGGATGATGCTCTAACCCAGCGGCTCTCAACCTGTGGGTCGCGACCCCTTTGGCGGTCAAACGACCCTTTCACAGGGGTCGCCTAAGACCATCCTGCATATCAGATATTTACATTACGATTCATAACAGTAGCAACATTACAGTTATGAAGTAGCCACGAAAATAATTTTATGGTTGGGTCACAACATGAGGAACTGTATTTAAAGGGCCAGAAGGTTGAGAACCACTGCTCTAACCAATGAGCCACCCAGCCAGGGCTAGACCTCTTTCTCAGCTGCATAAGCTCACTATTAGGTCAGGGGATATCAGTTTACACAAGCAGAGCTGAGGTTGGTGACTGGGATGGGGGTGCTGGGCTGAGGGGCAGGTGTAATGGCCACAGGCAGGTGCTGCGACCGGTCTCCTTTCGCTGAGCGGAGTGGGCGCCGTGAGGTAACGGCACAGGGAGATGGACTTGAAGGCTTTAGGCTTCCCCGTGATCTTTTCTGCGTCACGTGGTTCTTTAACATCATTTTCCAAAGGCAACCTTAATACTTAACAAGACCACCTTGGTTACAGTCCAGTAAAATTCGGGATTGCCTTTCACATAAGGTATATGCCGTAGGACCCAGGGTGAGGGGATTCCGGGCACCGAGAGCACCCACGTGGGGCCACCTCCGCTCATCCTGTCCCAGTGTCACGCCCACGCCAACTCCCACCCACCCACCCGGGCCGCCCATGGCACGTCCCTTCCCTGGAGGTCCACTCCCAACTCCCAGGGTGGATCCTGGTCCCTGGGCCTATAAGCGGCTGACGACATCACATTTGCCAGGGGTTTGGGTAGGGAGGCGCAGCCCGCGGGCCCTGGTGTGTGCATGGGCAGGGCGGGTGGGAGCACGCTCGGGCTCCGGTCATTTCCAAAGGAGCGCGCTCGGATTGCACCGGCGCCTTCCGAGCATCTCCGGGCAAGACTGCGTCTGCTCTGGAGGAAAATCATTTTTGTAGCAATGTCTTTTAGAGCCAGAACCTGCACTCAAGTCTAAAAAAAGCACCATTTACTGCCCCGGCCAGTTTGGCTCTGTGGATAGAGCATCAGCCTGCAGACTGAAGGGTCCCAGGTTCGATTCCGGTCAAGGGCATGTACCTTGGTTGCGGGCTCCTTCCCAGCCAGGGCCCTGGTCAGGGTGGTGCTGGAGACAACCAATGCATGTGTTTCTTGAACATCAATCTTTCTCTCTGTCTTTCCCTCTCTTCCACTCTCTCTAAAAAAAAAAAAAAAAAAAAAAAAAAAATCAATGGAAAAACATCCTCGAGTGAGGATTTAAAAAATAAAGAAAGAAAGCACCAATGAGGTCATGTTCTAGGAAGTGCCTTGGGATGTTTTACTTCTTACCAGGGTCGGGACATGCACCTGTTTTGTTACCCCTTGAAATTGTGGCTGAATGAGGTAAAGACTGGAAAAGGTACGAACTCACAACAGACCAGAAGAGGGAGTGACACTGAAGGCCCCATGTCCTCGGAGTGTGTCCTGGAGCCAAGTGTGCAGACACTCACACAGCGGAGGGCGGGGGCTGGTCCATGGGAGCAGCCGTCAGGGCGGGGCCTCCTCTGCTGGGACAAGGGGACAGAGCAGCAGGGTAGCTGGAGGGGAGGCTAGAGGGCAATGAGCCTGTGCCCTCTGTCAGGGACTGTGGGACATGTGAGTCCCAGGACATATACAAACTGAGCTAGGCTGGGTGGCTCATTGGTTAGAGCATTGCCCCATACAAGAAGGTTGGGGGTTCGATGCCAGTCAGGGCACATGCAAGGATCAACCAATGCAAAGCTACAGAAGACATGAGAGGGGCTTCTATTAAGACGGAAATGCTTCAACTAAAAACACGGGTCATATTTCAACAGACCCTCACACCCAGTGCCCTTCCTACCCGTCCTGGGCTGCTTCCAGCTTCGGGGAGGAGGCGATTCTGTGCTTGGTCCTCGGCACTCCTCCCGTATTTAACACTCAGAGTCTCCATTCCCTGTGAGAATACTTTTCTGATCGCTAAACAGGCGGCTGCTGTGCCTTTGTCCAGCAGAGCAGAGAAAAACACAGCCCTTAGGGCAGGGGCGGGCAACCTTTCTGTGAGTGCGTGCCAAAACCAGCAAAATCTCTGACTCAAAATTCTTCTGCGTGCCAACCCTAATTTTTTGAGAACATGTTATGCCTACTTGATATCTCTTAAGGTGTACGTATGTGAAGAACCTTGAAGAAATAATAAAATTCATTCGAGCGACAAAAACAGAGTATATGATGATGAAAAATACATTTATTTTTTAATGTATACATGTACACTGATAGTCCGACAGAAAACTTTATGACTCTGTTTGATATAATCAGTGGGACTTTTGCTGCTGCATCACTGATGACAGAGATTTTACATCAGGTTTATATTTCGTGACCTTCAGAGATATGCAGGAGCTACTACTTTCATCCATCAGGCTACTCCTATTACAAGACTTAACAAAATTCATCACTGGTCGGATCTAGGAGGCAGGGAGAGTTAAGGCAGAGGCATAGAAATTACTCTTCCCCTCTCTCGTCAATCCATGTCTATGGTCTTTAAGATAACTTGTTATGTAAAATTATTTATTTATCTAAGATGCACCTACACTGAATTTATCTGAAAAATAAAAAAGTCGATATTAAGGAAAAAATTGTAAATGGAAGGTTATAAGAGAGGGTTTCACGTGCCAGCAAAAGTTACTGGCGTGCCATGTTTGGCACGTGTGCCAGGCGTTGCCCATCCCTGCTCTAGGTTGATGTCTCAAACACCAGGCATGGTACCTATTTCTTAAAAAAAAAAAAAAGTCAACCAATGAATGGGTCAATAAATGGAACAACAAATCGATGTTTCTGACTCTCTCAATCTCTCTCTCTCTCTCTCTCTCTCTCTCTCTCTCTCTTTCTTGTAGCTCTTCTTCTCTCTCTCTCAAGTCAATAAATTTAAAAAACCCGCAAAGCTGAGCTAGTTGGGTGAAAGGCAATTATTAATGTCAAGAAAAACAGAAAGGTGTACAAGGAGGTAAACATAACCTTAACACACTAATGGGCGTAGCTTGATCCTAAGATTGTAGCCACTCCTGTCACTTTAGGAGGAATTACAGCCACAGGCTGGGAGGAGGGTAGAGAATGTCCGACAGTGGAACCATTGCTTCCGTAGAGGAATCAGCCGAGAAACAGCGGTTGTTCCCATTGTTTGTCAACACGAGAAGACCCTAGAAGCAGGTGTCCAACGGCTGCCGACTGCCTGGAGCGGGATGGGCAGTGGGGAGGGCTACTACTTTGTATCATAATCCAGATAAACTATGTTACTTTTCAAACCATGGATTATTTGATGAAATAAGGCAGGTCAAATCCTTGGATTCTTTGATGTCTTTGATGCCTGCTCTGGTCAGGTGCTCAGTTGGTTGAACATCATCCTGTACACCAAAAGGTTGCAGGTTCGATCCCTGGTTGGGGTTTGTACAGGAGGCAACTGATCGATGCTTCTCTCTTACGTCAATGTTTCTCTCTCTCTCTCTCTGTCTAAAAATCAATGAAACATATTCTTGGCCCTGGCCGGTTTTGCTCAGTGGATAGAGCATCCGCCTGTGAACTGAAGGGTCCCAGGTTCGATTCTGGTCAAGGGCACATGCCTGGGTTGCGGGCTCAGTCCAACATGCAGGAGGCAGCCGATCAATGATTCCCTCTCATCATTGATGTTTCTGTCTCTCTCTTCCTCTCCCTTCTTCTCTGAAGTCAACGAAAATATATTTAAAAACAAACAAAAAAAACCACATATCCTCGGTGATGATTAAAAAAGCTTTTTAAAAGTTGGCTGCACCCTGGCTGGTGTAGCTCAGTGGTTGGAGCGTTGGCCCAGGCACTGTAGGGTTGCAGGTTTGATGCCTGGGTTGTGGGCTTGCTCCCTGCCCCCAGTCTGGACATGTGCTGGAGGCTATCAGTCAATGTGTCTCTCTCACATGGATATTCCTCCCTCCCTCCCTCTCTGCCTCCCTCTCTGCCTCCCCCCCTGCCTCCCTCCCTCTCCTGTTCCAGCATCATCTAAGGCTCCCAACCGGCTAAGAGTGTTGGGCTCTGTAGCCTGTGTTGCAGTCTCCAGGCCACAGGTCTGTCCTTGGTTGCAAAGGGCAGAGCCGAGGGTGATGGGTGAGGACGGAGAGAATGCCCGCATGTCGAGGGCTGGGGCCTCCGGTCACTCCCACCTCCCTCGGTGCGGGCGGCCGCCTGTCCCCATGTCCCCATTCAGGGAGAATCCTCGGCTTCTGTTTCTCTTACTAATGGGATTCCCAGCTGTTTGCCCCATGAATGCTCCTGCTGCCAAGTGAGTCCTTTAAAATTCCGTTGGCGGGGGCAGCATCTGTCAGCATTTCCACCTGGGCCAGGGCAGAGGCTCTTACCTCGCTGGCTCCAGGTGCCCAGCAAAAGCACCCTCTCCCCTCCCCAGGTCCCCACAGGAGGCAGGAGCCACTGGGGTTCACGGAGGCCCATTTCCCCACCAGGTCAGACAGGCAGCTGGAGGCAGCTGGAGGCAGCTGGAGGGAGCTGAGGGCAGGCGCGCACCCTGGGCCCCCTAGTGCCCAAGCCCTGACAGTGCTCCCCCTGAAGAGCCCCCCCCCCCACCCCCCACCCCCACAAACACATAAGGAGAGTCTGCTTTTCTCCTGCGACAGGGGCCTGAGGGCGCCTCTCCTGGAGAGGCAGGTGCTCCAGCCCAGATGTGAGTGGCTCCTGAAGAAAAACCCAACCACTAGAAGGTGCCTGCGGAGGGGTCTGGGGGCCTGGGGGCTATTTCCACGGCATTATTCATTCGACCTTCTGGTGGTTTCTGTTTTGGCCACTTAGGTGACCTTCCTTTCTTAAACACTCATTCCAGCCATCTGGGCAACAAGCCCAAGTCCCAGTCGGCGAGTAAATGGCCCAAAGCTTCGTCACATTTGCATGCAGCTTAGGAAAGAGACTGGGTTGCGGGAGACTTGTTTAGCACGCCAATACATGCCAACTCCCACCAAGACTGGCCTTGAAAAAGTATCTACCAGTGTAGACTCGGATTTATCTGTGAGGAGGGAGCGGCCTGGGATAGTGGCCTGGGGGAGGACGCAGGTGCAGCCATGGCCACCAGGGGGCGCGGGCACGTCAGTGAAAACCACTAAGCACATTGTGGAAATGGGAGGTGGCTGTGGCACTAGATTGAGGGGTGCAGGGGCGGGGAGGGGCCGGGGGGATGGAGAGAGATTCCTGGATTGGAGCTCCCTTCTTCTAAAATACAGCCACTTCCTGTCCCAGGAAACCCCAACCAGGGGCAACTCCTGATGGCCGTGAGGGCGTTCAGAACCCAGTCGGGTCCTTCTCCGACTGAGTGTCAGCTGAGACCCCTGCAGCGGGTCCTGAAGGCAGGAAGGCTCAGCCACTCATTTCCCTGGAAGGTCTCTGGGCCTCAGGGAGGGACCGCTGTGGGCCCGGGACAGGGCATTTGGCTGCCATACCTGGTGAGGACACCTCTGCCTGAGGCCCCCACTGTTGTGTTTGTTTTCTGAGCGTTGCCCTCAGGGTCAGCTGCGGATTAATAGAGATTGAGAGACCTCAGCAGCGTTGAAATTCTACTTTGTGAGCTCGGGTTTGAACCTGAGCCGATTGTGATCGCGCAAACACTAGCCGACTTCTCCCTGCTGACCAGGTGGCCTCGGTGTGGGTTGAGTTTCCCGTGTGCTCAGGGGCACTGCCTCACCGTCCCCAGAGTCTCGGCCACCTGGCGCCTCTCCTGCCTGGGAAGCAGAGTGGGTCCACATGCGAGGATTTCCCAATCAGCAGAAATCCAGAGCCCTGAACTCCACAGCAAGTCTTGACTGTCTTTGTCAACTATCCGTAACATGGCAAGAATGTCCCACCTCGGGACGCAGTGGGTGGTCTGGGTTAGATTTCAGTCCCTGAGCAGGACAAGAAAGGGGTACGGCCGAGCTGGGAAACTTGGAGGCCGGGGGGGGGGGGGGGTTCGGGGGGCAGCAGAGGGGACCTGTCGGAGCCACAGCTCAGCTCCTGGAGAAGCAAAGCTCATAGGAAACAACAGACACGTGGCTGGGAAGCATCGTCTCCGGTGCTGGAAGCTGGAAATGAGGCCCAGCTGTGTGTGTCGCAGGCCTCACCTGTCTGCAGCTGAACGCCCCGCCCCAGCCCTGGGCTCACGTCCTCTTCACACCTGCACCTAAGTCCCTCCGACAGGACACCAGTCCCCCAAGCCCTCATCTCCACTCGGTTCAATCCGCAAAGACCCGGTTTCCAAATGAAGTCGCCCTCGGAGGTGTGGTGAGGCTTCCACATGCCTTCTTTTGTGGGGCACACAATTAGCCATGACACCGAGGGCGTGTGGAGGTTACCCCTGGAGAAACGGCTCCAGGCAGAGGAGCCTTGAGGTTAAAAACACTATTTGTTACCTGATGCTCCACTGACAGGCTCGTGCCAAGTTCGGGGGCTGAACTTCAAACCAGAGGCCATTTGAAGGTGAAAATTGGTTTTCTGATGCCTGACACTGGCATGTGTGACTCCTCCCTCCCTCAAGTCCCTATTATGGACAGGGATTGGGGTCACTGAGATGAAACAGAAACCGGGGCCCCAAAGAGCTGTGTCTGGGGCAGCTGCCTTCAGGGAGGAGTGACTTGCTCGTGGGTCTACCAACCCTTCTCCCTCGTGTTTTGACATGACCAGTTGTACGACTGCCTGCACACAGATCTCTCTGGAGACGTAGTCATTTGGTTGATGAGGAGTCAGGGCTTTTCTCTGCGCCCCGATTTCTAAAGGACGGCACCCTTTTCTAACCTGCAAGGTGCTTCCCTTGGACACGTGAAACTTTGAACTGTTCTTTCAATCACTTCGTTGGCACGTTGGCCATTGCTCAGAGGCACCACCGTGGCTGCGGGTTTGGGGAGTGACGGCGCAGGGCAGGAGGGGAGCCCCGAGCTGGCCGGCTGTGGTTAGACACCTGTCCTGGGCTGGCAAGACCAGGTGCCAAGTTGGGGGATCTTGTCGAGTCTCTCCTCCTCTTGGGCCCGTGGAGTCTGTCCAGGCCTGATCTATTCTCACACCTCAGGCCTCACTGGTCTTTGCAGCTGTTGTGACGGAGTGAATAGGGAAGGGTGATGGTCAGGCCCCTGGCGTGGAAGACTCAGGTGGTCGGACAGCCGGGGAGGGATGTGCTGGAGAATGCAGCCTTCTGCCCAGAAAAGACGACTCCTCGGGCTGGAAGCCTGCTCCTGAGGTCGGGCGAGCAGGTCAGGTTGGTGTGAGGTGCTGCTGACCGGCTCCCTGTGGCTCAGCCCGCAGCGGCCAGTGGAGGCTGGCACCAGGGAACCAGGCCAGGAGGGTGTGGATGGTGAGGCACCCCAACCCCACCTGGGAAAGTCACCCAGTGCTGACCAGCTCACCTGCACGAGACTGTGTGGGGGCAACTGGGCCGCCCAGGGCAAGCCCTCTTCTTGGTGTGGGAAGCACCAAGGGGTTCAGAACCAGGCCTACTGTATGGGAGCACAGGGACTTGGCCAGAAAGCTGTCAGGACATTCTGAGAAAAGGGGAGTGTGTGGAAGGCCGCTTGCCCTGTTTATTGGAATTCCAATTCAGGGAGACTTCGGGGAGTGTTGAAGGCGGCGCCCCTAATTATTCCTTGACCTTTCCAACCAAGTCTGTGCCCTGCAGACCCCCAGGTGTTTACTGGACTCCTTATGCTTAACCCCTGGATGCCCTGGCCTAGAGGACAATGTAACATGTGTCCTCCCAAGGTTACTCACCCTATTGATTGTATCTAAAGATAAAAATTCCAATAAAAAGCTAACGAGGCAGGCAATCGAGGCTCCTCTGGCCATTAGAGCCAGGGGCCCCTTAGCCCTCTTTCACAGTCAAACTATGTCTGAGTCATCTGTTCATCCGTCGTTCAGGGGCTGCTGGTCAGCCTGCAGCCTCCTGCTTCCCTGGGGGCAGGCCCCCTCGGGGCGCCACTGGGATCTGTTCCAGGGCCTACATTCTTCCTGCTTCGTGCACAGCGGATCGCAGGCCACGTGTGGGAGGATTAACTTGGTGGCCTTTCTCCCTCTTACCCCCGAGATAAAGGGCATGTCTGTAACTCAAGGAGGGGGACACAGGGCACCATGTGGCTTCATTATAACTGATTCCGGACTTTAATCTGCCAGGAACGTTCCCCAGGTAAGACCGCAGGTGACTTGAGCCGGCCCCTTCCCTGCCTCCCAGCATGCCCCTCTCTGGAGCCCCCCACCACTCCCATCCCCAGGGCAGGTCCCGAGCTGATTTGCAGTGGAGTCCTGGTTCCCTGAGGCGGGTCCATTCCAAATCCTAACACCCCCCCATTTTGAAGAAACACCCATCAGTACATGGTTGGTGTTGAACCTTTAATAGACATAAAAAACGAATGCAAAAAGAACACAATGCCGACACTAAGTGTGAACGCGACCTCCCTGCTGCTCCTCCTGTGCCGTGCTCACTGGTCACACAAGTGACTAAGACGTGGGTCACTTTGGTTCGTGCACTCGCTGTAAAGTATTGGCAAAGGGAGTCTCCAGATTCACATCTTTTGGCCACATTCTTGCTAAGAGATACAGATTTACTTCCAGCTGAAGAGAAAAAAAACACTAGTTGTTTGCCCATCATCAAATATATTTAGATTCGATGACTGCTTTCAGATAATGACTTCCGGTTTTCACAAAACGCTGGCGTCTCTGCTGAAAAACCTTCGCACATTCTGGTCATTCGTCTTCAGAAAATGTATAGGGGCTCATTGCCAAGTTGAGGACAATCCCATTTTCCTCAACAAAATTCTCCTAAAACAATCAGCCACAGTAACTTAGAACTTACTGTGAGAGATTTTCTTTGAAACAAAGATCCCGGGCAGCCGAGTGCCCAGTCCTGCCCGCTGACCGGCGGCTTCTATCCCAGGAGCCTTTTAACCAAGCTGCTTTCCCAGAATTTAAACCAAAAACATGTACATTTCAAAATATAAAAGAAGATAAATTTGTAAGTAAGAGTTACGTGTACTGAAACCCACAGAACTGGAGAACTGAAAGGAGCCGGGCTCAGGTGGGCATGGCAACAGCGACTTCCTGGGAGGAATTATTGCTGACCTGCCTCCATGCAGGGCTGAAATGGATGGAGAACCTCTAACATCTCACTCGTTAAAAAAAATAAATATGTAGAGAATACAAGGCTCAGATTGGTTTTCGTACACATTGCACTTGAAGTGAAGGACCCGATGCTTGCAACCCGGGCCCGCGTGGCCTGTGCCAGTGGGTGGATGCACTGTGCTCGCCAACACCTCGGCACAGTTGGAGCAGGGACGGACGGTCGTTCACAAGGCAATCACAGATTGCAGATCCTATAGGGCCGTGGCAAAGTCCTCTCGACGCTAGAGCATCAAGGAAACAGCAGTCCGGCTCATGGAGGCGGAAACCCAGGGCAGACCCGACTTCACCCTCTGTCCCCTGCAGAGCTGCCCTCTCAACCCCCACTCAATGTGCGGGGGCTCCCCTGGGCACTGTGACCCCAGGTGCGCCGCAGAGCGTGGTGGGCCTGGTGTCCTGACCACAGTGCGTGCCCCTGCAGCTCTTTTTTCACACAGCCCTGTTTTTAAATCTTGTAGATAAATATCGTTCCTATCTCATCACACTCGCCTTTGTTAAGCACCGGCAAGCTCTCCACTGTGGGCAGGACCCAAACCCAGAGCTGGGACTTGGGCTTTAGTTCAAGGCTTTGTCATATGGCAACTTGTTTTTCATGAGATAAACAGCATGGAACGCTCGGAAACGGCGCCCGCGGCCCATCTGCCTCTGCCGGGTCCAGGGTCTGCAGGGCAGGGCAGGGCAGGGCAGGCACGAGGGAGCTGAGGTGGAATCTCCAGGCGAGCTGTCCCTCTGGGCGCCTGCTCACCTAAACGGGCGGTTTCCCCGGGGAGTCCTGGTGAGTCAGGCCAGTCTCCGCGATCCAGAGGGAAGATTGTCGCTGCCCCGCCCAAGCCTGGGTGTCGGTGCCACGCCTGGCTGTCCCCCAGAAGCAGTGGCGGGAGACTCAGTCGCTGTGCGGCTTTTCGGGGACGCCCTAAGAGAACAGAGAGACAGAGTGAGTAAAATGAGCACAGTGCATACAGAGCTACTAGCATTTGGGCGGACCTGAGAGGTGAAGGGGGAAGTCCCTTGACCGGGGTGATGACGGAGACGGGAAGCGGGAACGCTGGCAGAGGACACGCCTGGGGCCACTTGGCTACAGGACCAGACCCCCTGTGACAGATGTGTAAGAAGCATGGGGCCGAGTCATCCCCCAGAGCGCTGAGGACGCAGACCTTTAGGAAGCGGCCATCTGAGAGCATGAGACAGGCAGGAGGAAGAGGAAGGTCCACAGCAACTTCAGCCCGAGGACCCAGAGCAGAACTCGCACCGCAACCTGGCCGTGAGGCCGGCTCACAAAGGGCTCTGAGCCGTGTGTGCGGGGACGCATCAGGTCGGGGACTAGAGTGAGAGCACGGACGACAAGGCAGGAGTCGGCACCAGCTCAGACGGACGCGTGTGCCCACGCACCGTGCCGCCAAGAACAGGGTGTGCAGTGGTGAGAGGGTGGCGATTGTGCGAGCCCAGGACCCTCTCACAGGTTAGTGACCTGTGTGTCCTCCATCAGGAGGCGCAGGGCACACTCGAGACAAGCCTAGTGCCAGCCCTCTCTGCACCCGCTCGGGCCAGTGGCTGCCTCTCCATCTTTAAAATGGGGAGGGCAGTTCCTACTGCCGCCCGCCACACCCAGGACTGTCAGCCAACAACGAAGCGAAGCGAAGCGCCACAGAAGAGCCAGTTCCTTGCTGCGCAGGACGCCCTGCCGCCAGCAATCAGCCGAGGGAGGCAGACACTGCTCAGGGACGCGGCAGCTGGAAGCCTGACCTCTTTTGAGATAAAACTTTAAGCTGCTAACAGCAAGTTTCAAACCCTCTAAGAGGCTGCTGCAGACTCAGGATGGGCTTCAAGCACACAGAAGCCACTGGAAGCATCCAGCTAAGCAAAACCCGCGCAGCGTGGCGTGACTCAGCTCTTGCACAGCAGTGACAGCGGGTCCACAAACAGCCTCCTTGTAGCCCAATGAGCTGCAGGGAACCTAACCCCTGTGTGTCGATCAGCCTGTGGTCAAACCTCTCAAAGTCGCAGAACCTGTCAACAGTGTTAGTGAAGACTGACTATACTTCTCTGCGAGGGGGGGATAGGGAAGGGGAGGCACCTGGGTGAGGACAGAAAAGCATTTGAAGAGGACAGGACGGAACCAGGGACAAGGATGCATTTGAAGAGGCTACAGACAAGAATCGCCGTGACGACGGACCAGCAGGAGCCCATGGTGACAGTGGACTCGGCCAGACCTGGTCGCTGAACACGGTGCCCACCTGGGGTCTCCACCCGCAGACCTCGCCTTCGTCACTGTCACAGCCTCAC
Source organism: Myotis yumanensis (assembly GCF_028538775.1). NCBI lineage: Eukaryota > Metazoa > Chordata > Mammalia > Chiroptera > Vespertilionidae > Myotis > Myotis yumanensis. The sequence goes on from NW_027223760.1 coordinate 2,279,634, forward strand.
ACCTTGCAGAGGTCAGTTCAAAGCGCGCTGTGAACCGGCCGACAGCGCGGAGCCAGGCGCGTTCCTCACGTCGCCCGTGGGAGTGCACAGGGCTGCGAGGGCGGCTCCCACTGCCGCCTGGCCGGGTGACATGCACCGTTTCTAAAACACCAACCAATTTTGAACAGAGTGACCCTAGTTTTACAAACACAATGAAACACGAAAGCTGTTAATTTGTTTCCTTTTTCCGAAGAAAGAACATAGAGACATAGGCTCACTTATCCCGACTCCCTAAGGAGAACAGTGTCGCTTGCTCTTTCTGAAGAGGCCACTTCATGGCACAACCTAGGCCTCCTGCGCCACGAGCGCCTGTCAGAGAACAGGCACGTCCTACGGTTGGCCATTCCAGGCGATGCCCAGACCTGCAGGACCACCTGCAGGACCGGGTGCCGGGCCTCAGTGCTCCCTGTGGCCGGGCTTTGGGCAGTGGTGGCCGAGGCCCTGATCTGGCGGGTGCAGTAGGCGACCACCTCCTGCTGTGGTTTGGGGGAAAACCCCCTAAACAAAAGGTGCCGTAAGAAACTACAGTGAGGCTGGGACAGTCGCTGTGACGGGAGTCTCCACTTTCTAAAACAACCCTTATTGTCAGTGTATTTTTCATTCTCAGCCCCGACATAATCTGGAGCAAAAGTAATTCCCCACATTCCAGCTGGAGTCTTGTGAAAGGCCATCTGGCTTCACGTCCGTCTTCTTGCTGTGGCAGCAGCATGAATTTCAGAAATGCTCTCTGTGTCCCCAGGAAAGGGCAAGAACCAGGGAAAAGTACCCTCCCTTCCAGCTGACGTGGGGGGGCTCCCTGAGGAGAGGGCTTCGGGCCCGAAGGCCACTGAGTGGGAGCGCGAGCTGGGCCGTGACTTTCCCATGAGGAGGGAGCAGCTTCAGAAGACTTACAGACACGTTGGGGGATGGAAGGGAAACCAAAGGCAGGGCGGGTGCCCAGCCAGCACAGAAATGTCCTGTTTTGAGAATCCCACACGAGGGACAGAGATACATTTTCCGAGACAGCCCTCTTGCTTATCTAGAGCAATGGTCCTACTGAGACTCTAGCTTCTTCTTTTTTTTGGCTCTAATAGCAAGTTTCAAACCCTCTAGGAGGCTGCTGAAGACTCAGGATGGGCTTCAAGCACACAGAAGCCACTGGAAGCATCCAGCTAGGCAAAACCCGCGCAGTGTGGCGTGGCTCAGCTCTTGCACAGCAGTGACAGCGGGTCCACGAACAGCCTCCTTGTAGCCCAATGAGCTCCGTTAAGCCCTTGAGTCAGTCAACTCAAAATGAGTTAAATGTCCACACTGAATTTTCTTTGCGAAAAGCATTCAGACGCTGATTTTAACTACCAAGAACTGCCATTGACCCCGACTTCGTTTCCTGCTGGCTCTCAGCATAGCTGTGCCAAGGGGACTGGCTTCTTCCTCTCCTAGGAAGGACAGGCTGTGCCAGGCAGGGCCACCTCCCGTGACGCTGAGCCAGGCCCGACCTGGCACCCACAGGTGGGCAGCTTGGCCTCGGGCTCTGCCTGCCTCGGACGCCCTTTCCCCACGTCATCTGCACCTGGGAAGGAGGGAGGACAGACCACCCACTGCTGGTCTCGCGTGGTCTCTGCGCGTGGCCGAAGGCGCGGGGCCGCAGGAAGTCGGGGGCCTGTGCTCTCAGGTATCGGCACCCGTGTGACCGAGCAAAGAACTAGCTGGGCATCTTTTTTTTAAAAAAATATACTCTTTTCTCAATAACTGTTGCTGCTGAGTCTCAATGAGACATTTGTCAACACACAGAAAATGTTCCATAAAGCAGTCCTACGGAGCTGAGAAACTACAGGGGCCGGCGCCCATGTGACAATTCACGTACCATGGCCAGCTGTCGTCCTATGTTCCCAACCGTCACACCTCCGGAGAAGAAGATGCAGGGCAGCCAGGAGCGGATGTAGAGGAAGTCGGGGGAGGTGTACCTGTGGACAAAGGAGAAAGGGGCTGAGCCAACCGCCGTGAGTCCTGCAGTGGGACCCGTGGTGTTAACATCAGGGCGCTTTTTCTCGCTCCAGGTGGTTTCCCTTTACAGGACATTGTGGGCGGTGCATTTCCAACACGGACTCCGCAATAAGCAGCATTTCTGAGCATGTCATGCCGTGTCTATGGCTCTTTGCATAAGTAAAACGGGAGCGTCTGAGCCAAGTGGCGGGGCTGCCACCCGCGGGCCGTGCTTACTGGTAGACGCCGTTGTACACCAGCAGCTGGGTGATCAGCGTGGCAAGGAAGGCGATGGTGATCCCAAGCCCAAGGCCGCTTCTCGAACGGTCAAATGTCCACCACAGGCCCAAGGACAGGGCCGCTAAGGTCAAGGAGAGCTGAACGTTATTGGCAAAATCCAACTTCTGATGATGGAAAGTTAAGGAAAAGTTAGTGCTATTTAATAAGACTAAAAAACACAGAAAACCCCAGAGCCTACACGTATTTTTCTTCTTGTGCACATAATTCTCCATCCATAAAAGCTACCCAGTGAGCTGCAGAGAGATGGTCAGATACAAGGGTCCCGGGAGCAAGGTGGCCTGAAGCTTCTATGAGGTCACTGGGTACAAATTCAACTTACAGGCAAACTTCTGAAGCCGTATGTAAAATCCTGCTGGCATTTCAGCCACAAAACAACCTATTTTGGTAGTAAGGCATCTTCAGTCCAGTTCTTATTTCTCATCTTATTAGTAACTGGAACTGTGAGTGCTCTCCTCGACGTTGGAGTGAGACCCTCTCAGACCACGTTCGTCATCAAGCAAGCCCGCTTGCAGAGACGTGCAGCTGGCTTCCATCGCAGCTCTGCTTTCCAGCCGGTGGCAGAGTGAACTTGTCAGAGCTAAGTTATCTTAGAACAAGCACCCTCCAGGCATCTCACCATCAAAAGGGGAGCAGATTGAGGAACTGGCAGCTCTGAGAGTATCTTTCTCTAAGATTGAAAACAGACTCTCGAGGAGCCATAAACCTTCTGAGCCCCGGGATACTATGGACCTTCCTCCCAAAATGCACTTATGTTCCAAGTCATGCGCTCCACCGGGGACCTGGGGACCGCCGGGCACTGCCATGGTCACGGCCAGGCCTCGTCTTGACCTTTTGGGAGAAGCCCAGCAACAGTGACCCCGTCACCAGTGGTCAATGGGCCGCAAGAACCAGGTCACCACAATGCAAGGACGTGAAGAACAGACTCTGAGGAGGTAAGATACTGCCGACAGAGGAGAGAGAACAGTTCACTCGGCCTTGGGCAGTGTCTGCACCGTCTCTGGAAATAACCTGGGAAATAAACCGGAGGACGCAGGGCCATGCTAAAACCTTTGAGTGTAAACTAAGCGACAGGCTTTAAAATAAAACGTGGAAGAACATCATCCACAGACTATCAGACAGCACACACTCATCCAAGTAACGCAACGCTTCCACACACGACTGTAGAGAACGCTCCGGACACGGCACGCCCACGGAAGGATACAGCGCTGGCATGGTTGATGCCCACGAACACCGCCACGCAGCGCATCACGCTGGCCCACTCCCGCTTAAACTTGTGGGGCTCCCCAAGATGACTGTCGATGCAGGGGTACAGCAAACCGACAACCGCTGCCAGACAAGAAGAGAACAGTCAGAATGACTTCAATAACATAACATGACCAATAACAGCTTAAAATGACAGGCTTTCTATGTGGCAATTAAGACTATACAAACCAGTCCTTTTCCAGGAGACTAACCTGTGGTAACATAATGAGGAAATTCAGACTAGTTTTACATTTTGTTCTCCTCGAGTACAAACAAAAAATATCACAGTTTAGAGCAAAACCAGTCTTTGATTTACTTAAGCAGACGTGACCCGAGCAGGGGCCCAGCCACACAGGCCTGAGCTCTGCGGCCTGCTCTGCTTCGTCACGTGGTTCCCATCTACAAGAAGAGGGGCCTCCGTGAGCTCTCCAGGCCCAGTCTCGCCGTAAGTCTGACGCTCCTGCAGGGCCAGCGCTGATGCTGGTCGCACTGGCGTCCGGGTCAGAGGCCCCGTGCCCACAGGCTGGCACTGGACTCAGTGGTGAGGGGTGGTAGCTCTGACCCCAGGAGCCCAGGCCTGCCCTGTGGGAGACCAGGGACCAGGCATGGAAAATGTTTGTTTCCTCATGTGTAAAATAGGATTATGTAACAAGAAGACAGAGGAGGAGCTAGCTCCCCAGATCTGAGCAGTTAGAAAGTTTTCAGACCCAGAATTTGAAAGCATGAGCGAGAAGAGAATGGAGCCGGGAGAAGGCGTGGGGTTCTGGGAGAGGAGCCAGCAGAAAGCGTGAGGCACGTGGTGACTGGTGCGGATGCACCACAGGGCGTGTGGGATGAAGGTCCCACACCGCACCTGGCTCAGGCGTGAGGGCCAGGCAGAGCCCCCGGCTGTCGGCTGTCCCCCGGGAGAGGTAACTGCTCTAAGTTCTTGAACAGAGAAACAGGAAACACAGCTCTAGCCAAACTCGAAAACGAAAGACTTTCAGTTTCAATTTCATGTTACATTTCAAGTTCTAATTGTGGAGCTTTGAAAAAGAGAACCCCAAACTCTGTAACTTACTGCATTATAATTTAACCTTACCTTTTAAAATGAAAAGCTAAGTAGGTGAAAGGTACTATGGAATGTTCTCGGAATCGTGGGTGATGGTCCAAAAAAAAATAAATAAAAGGAGGGTTTGAGGAATTGTTTCAAGCATTCCTAGAATTTCCTGAAGATTCCATTTCAAAGAAAGCTAAACCTTTCATTTTTAAGATTAAGTTTAATATATATATATGTGTGTATATATATATATATATATATATATATATATTTTTTTTTTTTTACTGATTTCAGAGCTTGGGAGAGGAAGAGAGGGATGGAAACATCAATGATGAGAGAGAATCACTGACTGGCTGCCTCCTGCACGCCCCACACTAGGGATTGAGCCTGCAACCCAGGCATGTGCCCTGACCTGACGGGAATCAAACTGTGACCTCCTGGTTCATAGGTGGACGCTCAACCACTGAGTCACACCAGCCGGACTAAGATCAAGTTTTTGATCCAAAGAAACTATTGCACCAAATGTGTATGGAAAACAGAATTTGCATCTAAAGCTAGTTCTCAAACTGGCACAGCGTGTATTTAAAGGGCTTCAAAAAATGAAGCAGGACCTTCACCTTTGAGGACAAAGATGAAAACATTGTCCCTCTAGAAAAAAAAGAAAACACTGTCCCCCTGCTCAGAAACCAGTGTCCCCAGCCCCAAGGGTCCTGGCTGGAACACACCCTCCACCCTGAGCCTCTGGCCTCCCTGCTCCTGGGAGTGAGTCTGCTGACCCAACTCCAGGGAGACAGTACGGAGAGTTAAGAACTCGAGCAGGCCGTGCCCCCTGGACGCGGTGTTGAACCTGTGATTCAGTATCCACATCTGTAATATGGAGCTACAGCTGAGCGCATGGCTGGGCGCTCCTCCTCTGGGCTGAGCAGGAGTTTGCTCCGCCCACCAGATCGTGGGGTGCTCCTGGGGTGCTCGGAAGGGACCAGCCCACCAGAGTTGAGGCTGCAGGAAGTCGCTGACAGGATTTGATTCCCGAATGCTGTGTGACTGAGAAGTACGATGTGATCTGGGCAGGGAACAATTCAGCATCCTCATCCAACCAGCTGAAGCACCAAAAACTCTGCTGAGACCGTCTGCCTGCCCAGCGGCTAGATGGGCCTGTGCTATCACTCCGCACGGGTGCCCCGCTGGGTGCACAGACCCCGCAGCCCAGCGAGGGCCTCACGTCCCCACAGGCTGGGGCGGGCCTGCGCCGCAGAAGGAAGTAGGGAGGCGGTTCCCTGGCAACGCCTCTGCCCACGTGACAGTTTGTTTTCAGTTACCCGGCGTGTAGCGTGTTTGCACCGGCAGCCAATGGCGGCCAGGTGCCTCTGCTCACCAGTTCCGCAGGCGGCCAATCGGGGAGCTGGCCCGGGTGACAGCCCTGGCTCCCAAACACTGTCGCGTCCTCGGAGCCCCAAAGTGGGGGAAAGGGCTGGCCCAGAGCCTATCTCCCAGCGCATCTCCATCAGCCTCCTCCCACCTGGAGGCCGGCCGTGGGTTCCTGTCCTCCCCTCTCGCTGAGAACATCAACCCCGGACGTGTATGCCTTTCCTCCGGATGGCTCCATTTTCAAATAAATGTTTCTCAGCCTGAAAATCACTGAGCAAACAGACATCTTATAAAAAAAATTCTACTCACCAGCCGCTGTCCCACAGCAGGGAGGGACCCACCAGGCGGAGGAGAAGATGGTGGCGATCACCTCCTCGGGGAACAGGGTGACGTTCCTCTGCACCTGCAGCAGGTTGAGCACGAGGGCGAGGACCACGCCGACAGAGAAGAGCACCAGGCTCCTCTGCAGCAGGTGGTGGTGCCAGCTGGTGGCGTGGCCGCTGCCGCTGCCCTGGCCCCGGGCCCCCTCGCCCGGGCTCCGAGGCCCGAGAGCCGGGTCGGTGTGGGGGGCGCTGTGGGCCGCCCGCAGCGAGGGCCCGGCCACCGAGGAGGTGATCATCGCCCCCACCTTGGCCGCCAGCCCTCCGGCGCGGGCTGCCGGGCGGCCGCGGTGCCTGGCGCCCTGAGCACAGGAACAGCTCCAGAAGTGATCGTCCAGTCTGGGCATCAGTCACCGGGTGGGACGGGCTTTCCTGGAAGGAAAGGGGGGCGGGAAGGCGGGGTCGCGGCCAAGTTCATTTCCAAGAAACGGGGAGACCCACCCGGGAGGCTGTGCTCTCCTTCATCGCCAGCACATCAAGGCAAACTGCCTGCCCGGGAGCCGCGGGGACGGGAGCACAGGGGGCGGGGGGAGGGGGGGGGGGGCACGGGCTGCAGCGCCGACTCGTTCCCGCCCGTACGCGCCCCCTCTACCCCAAAGTGTCCCAGACCCTGTGCGTGCGCAGGCCGCCCAGGACGAGGTACCGGGGTCCTCACGGGCGGAGGGGACCAGGGCCGGGCCCGCGGGCGTCGGGAGTGCAGCGGATCCCACTGGGGTCGGCTTCGGTGCCGCGGACCCGACGGAGGCCGGCTGCCCCGCTCCCACCCGGGAATGCGCCGCGCTCCGCGTACCTGGCCGAGGGGCGCCCGCCCGCGGGCTCGCCGACGGAGGAGGTCCCGGAGGAGGAAGCGCAGGACGTCCCGACCGGGAATGCCCGGAGTTGGGCCCGCGGCGCCCCGCGCGCGGCTTATAAGGCGGGTGGCTGGGGCCCAGGTCACGTGATCCGGCGCCCGCTGCCCCGCTCGTGCCTGGGGGCGTGGCCTCCGCGCGCCCCGCCCCGCCCGCGTGCCCGTGCGCTCGCGGTCTGGTGAGGCGGCCGCGGCCAATCGGGGGCGGGCGGCCCATATGACGTCGGCACACGCCACCGCCGGCCGCCGGCTCGGGAGCGCGGAGCACGCGCGCGGGCGCTGGTCTGGGGGGCCGCGCGGGTCTGCGGGGGCTCCGACGGACGCTGCGTGGGGCGCCGAGGGCTGGCGGGGCGCGGGTGCCGCGTGCCCCCGTCGCCCGACCCCGATCAGCTCGTCCCTCGCCCGCGGACAGAGGCCGCTCCGCGCGGATTCCTGGGCGCGGGAAACGCCCCGCCAGCCGCCTGGGTTCACCGAGGGAATCTGGGCCTGACCCACACGTGCCCGGGTCTAGCGTCCCGTCTGACCTTGACCCTCCGCTCGGTCGCCGCAGCCGTCCGCGCCCCGGCCGGGTCACCTGATGACGCTCCGCGTCCGGGAGGTGCTAAGGGGCTGGGTGTTTGCAGGGACCAGATGGTTCCGAAGCCCCTGGGGGAGTGAAGTCCTCTGTGGAAATGTAAATGAGGAGCTTCTCACTTATGCAGTAATTCCTCCCGGTTCCACTCGTCTTTCCTCCCGTGTGGGATGCAGACCGTCAGTGCCGCCCTGGAGGAGACCCTGGGAGACCTTGGGGCGCGCCTGGGTGACCTTCAGGCGCGCCTGGGTGACCTTGGGGCGCGCCTGGTCCCGAGTCCCGGCGGCCGCGTGGGTCTCACCGCGCAGTAGGAGGGCAGGCCCGTGTCGGGTGCGCAGGACCAGGTTATTTAAGAGGCTTTATTGCAATGAAGAGTTTGTGGTCTTCCGTCCCCGGGTGAGCAGAGAGAGGGAGGGGCAGGCCTGACGCACCCAGGTCTGCGGCTGCGGGTGAAACACAACCCAAACCTCGCTCAGATGTATCAGTTCCCCCAAAGTTCATTCCTTTTGGGGTGAGGTTCTGACTCGGTAATGATGGAACAGGAGACCTCAAGGAGAAGGAAAGCTGACCGCGGCTGTGCCCACACTCACAGCGGTAAGAAGTGTAGGCCATGGTGGGGAATTGAGAAGCTCCGTTCATCATCGGCCAGTGGTCGGCAAACCGCGGCTGGAGAACCACATGCGGCTCTTGGGCCCCTTGAGTATGGCTCTTCCACAAAATACCACGTGCGGGCGAGCACATTCAGTGCGATTGAAACTTCGTGGCCCGTGCGCAGAAGTCGGTTTTCGGAAAGGAGACGAAACAAGTATACAAGACGGGTGCGGATGGGAGAGTTGGAAGGGGTCCACCTCAGCGAACGTACCTCCATCAGACTGAGGACGTTTTTAGCAAAGGCCAGCTTAGGAGTACCCTAAATAAGTTAATAACAATGTACCTACCTGTATAGTTTAAGTTAAAAAAATTTGGCTCAAAAGAAATTTCAGTCCTGCTGTTGATATTTGGCTCTGTTGACTAATGAGTTTGCCGACCACTGCCAGACTTTTGCCCTTCATCAGCTCGGTACATTCTTTCCATTGATTTTTGGAGGGATGGGGGTGTGGGGAGAGAAACGTCAGTGTGTCTCCATTGGTTGCCTCCCACACAACCCGACCCAGGCTGGGGATCGAACCTGCAACCTCGGTGTGTGCCCTGGGCCGGGAATAGTCCCTGACCCTCTGGTTCGAGGTCCGAGACTCACCACTGAGACCCCAGCCAGGGCCTGGTTTTCCTGCCTGGCTGTGCTTCGGTGTCTTTACCCAGCTCATGATGCCAACCTGGCATGAACCTACCCTAGTCTTCTCTGCTTCCATGAGAGCACCAGTATTGAAAACGTCACCACTGTAGATGGCAATGAACCCTTATGTTCAAGCAAGGCGGTGTTTCTAATTCTGTGACTTGTTTTCATTTCTTGAGTTCAACCCAGACAGCGGGAGGGGCTGGAATGGAGGGCTCCTGCCTTCACCTGCCCTTGGGCTGGGGCAGAGTCAGGCTTCCACTCTCTCTGTTCCTCTCTAAACACTGTCACCATATATCCTTTGTTCCCAAAGCTTCAGAGCAGTTTTGACTTTAAGCAACATTGTAATCCAAGTCTTGGTCACTATCCCCATTCCAGCTTGCATAAGTGCATGAAGATATATAGAGCGGTTATCTATCTATCTATCAATCAATCATCAACCATCACAGTGACATCACACCTTTGTAATAGCAAAAAATAAACAAAAACCTGCCCACCTGTCAACCGATGGGAAACTGGTCAGATAAACGTTGGCACATCAGCCCGGCCAGCCAGCGTGGCTCAGTGGTTGAGTGTCGACCTATGAACCCGGAGGTCATGGTTCGATTCCCTGTCAGGGCACATGCCTGGGTTGCGGGCTCGATTGGGGATTGTGCAGGAGGCAGCCAATCGATGATTCTGTCTCATCATCGATGATTCTATTTCTCTCCCCTTCCTCTCTTAAATCAATTTTAAAAATTAAACATAATAAAAACAAATCTTTAAAAAAATAAGCAATGGCACATCAGTGCAATGGGATGTCTTATAGTTGAGAGTGCTTTCTTTTCAACCCTCAAGTCCATCTCGTGACCCCCCTCCCCTGCCATCAGCCTCAAGTCCCACACACGGGTTGAGAAGCGCTGACGTAAGTCAAGCTGTGAACCTCACTGAGTGCCTGACCCTAAAATGTAGGCATGTCGTGGATTCAACTAGGAAACACCAGCTTCTCTTCAACACAGACTGGCTGGTGCAGGTGCATGAGGCCCAGTGGGCAGAGGGGTGGCCGTTTGCTCCCTCGCCGAGCTGTTGTGTGCGGGGTTCTTGGCAGCACAGAGAGCAGCGACTCTGTCTTCCCGAATCCAAGGTTTTCCTGTCTGTTCTCTGGCCGCTCTGCCTGGCTGTGCAGACTATCCCCAAACCTGCACGTGTAACACTTCTGTACAAGTTCGTGCCTTAGAAAAGCATCTGACGGGTTCTGAGTTGTCCGTCTCCCATGTGGAGAGGAGCTATCCGAGTCATTGGCTATTGCATTCGTTTAGATCCGTTCACTTTTTCCTCTCGACCCAAAGTGATAGGAATATAGCCCGGGCCCTCTGACGCGCGGCTGCTGTCCCCTCTGCACGGGGCCTAGTGAACCCGGGGAGGCCCTGTGGGCCTGGGAGAAGGTGGAGGACACCTGTGGGCTGTCCACTGGCTTCAATCTTAGAGTCACTTCGTCCCCCCAGGGTCTGGGTTTGCCGAAAGTCCTGTGGAGCCGGGTCCCTGGGTGACGTCAGTCTAGGGTGTTTCTCTCTGTTTTTCCCTCTCTCTTCCACTCTCCCTAAAAAAAAAAAAGAAAAAGAAAAATCAATGGAAAAATATCCAAATATCCTTGGGTGAGGATTAACAAAAAAAAGAAATAAAAAATAATAGATAAAAATTAATAAAAACACAGTTTACTAAAAGAAGCAGGAGGTGGGGGAGGAAGAGGAGGTGGAGGAGGAGAAGGAGAGGAGGAGGGGGAGGGGGAGGGGGAGGAGGGGAATGAGGGGGGGAAGAGGAGAAGGAGGAAGGGGAAGAGAAGGAGGAGAAGGAAACGGAAGGCCGGGCCTTATTGCAATGGCCACGACTGCATGTGGAAACCCGGGGAGGCCTGGTCCCACGAGGCCCTCAGCAGTCCTTCCTGAGAGAAACGGAGAAGACCCTGTCTGTTGACTCTGTCTCTCGCCTCTGGTTGGCCCACATTCACCCGAGGTCCTCGCTCCTCTGCTGACCTGAGTCTGATGCTCCACACGCCCACGTTGGGGCAGGAAGAACCCAGAGCTGCTCTGTGGGTCCAGCTGGGTCACCTCGTCCATTTCTGTGACTGTCGCTCAAAGGTGTAGGAGAGTGATGAGTGGCCGGGAGACCATGCCTTTGCTGTGGAGGGTGTATTCTGGGTGACTGTGTCAGTGACAGCCCACTGCCATGGCCAGAGCCACTGGAGGACCGGCCACGGCAGAGGGCGGGGACAGGCCCCAGAGCCTCCCACGGCCCTGGGGACAGGGGGACACAGAAGGAAGGGCCTCTGGACGGAGCAGGTGCGGTCCGCCTCCAAAACCCAGGGAGGCGCGTCCCCGAGGGGGCAGCAGCAGCTTCAAGGAGACCATGAAGTGGGAGGTGATGTGCACCCTGGGACATGGAGACCAGGAGGGAGAGGAATGGGGACGTGGGGAGAACGGGATGTGGAGGGATTTTTGTTATTAAAATGGGAGGGACGGGAACAATTTTAAACGCTGGGAGATTCCAGTCAAAAGAGAGACTGAACACAGGCCATTCGGGTCTGGGGTCTGGGACCAGAGGCGGCTCCGCCCAGGAAGGAGGGCGGGTGGGCTCCAGGCGTTGCCCTCGGGGGCGTCCAGTTTTTGCTGGAGAAGGAGGAGCGGCCACAGACAAGCAGATTAGAGGTGACAGTGCCTCTCAGTGCTGAGAGTAGGAAACGGGCCTCCGGGCCCATCTCCAGCTGGTGGACTTTTGGTGGAGACAGTCGCTGAATTTCCCCAGAAGGTAGGGAGGAAGGAAGAGGCTGTAAGAACAAAGCACTGTGTGGGTGAGCCAGAGCCAGGTGCAAACCCCTGAGGCACACGCCCCAACTAGAGGTGGAGGCCTCAGCCCCTATGAGAAAAACTATTAACCCCAGAGCACTCAGCCCGTGAGGAGCCGGGAGGGACCCTCGCACCCGAGGGGTAAGTGGCCTGTGATGACTGCGTGGAGTGTGCCGGGTCAACCTACTGAAGGCCTCAGGTCTCCAGGCCCAGCTTGGCACTCAGACAGGGGCCATCTCACATCGAGGGCCTCCTTGAGGTCCGTGCCGGGAGCCTGCGGGTCTGCAGGGCGGGCGAGCTCCGAGGTGCTGTGCTCTGGAAGGGAAGGCCCACCTCTAGGGACATGGACCGGCTGCACAGGGACAGGAGGGGAGGACAGTGACTGGTGGCTGGTGGGGCCAGGGGTGTAGGGGTGTGGGGGTGGCAGCAGGGAGAGGAGCCCGGGCTCCCTGCGGGGACAGAGGGCACGGTGCCACTCTCGGTGGCCCCTCGGTCATGGCAGGAATCGTATGTTGTCCACGGATGTAGCCCAGCACTAAAAACTTGTCCCAGGAGACGAACTGGGTAGAAGAGATTCAGTCTCACAGGAAGTTCATGAGCTCATGGTTTCGGGGACACCTTCTGCTGATGGCAAAGTTCATGGAGCAGCCCTGGGACTGGGTGGCTGAAGTGGCGGGGAGCTGTCTACTTAAAAAAACCATTGAAACCTGTAAAGAATTTTTGTGAGTTTATTTGAGCCAAACTGTCGACATATGCCGGGAAGCAGAACCTCAAGGAATTGAGATAGTGCTCTGGAGAATGGCAGGGTTACATCCGTATTTATACTTGAAATTCATTGGTGACAGATTTAAGGAGGTGGGATTAAGCGAAGCGGGGAAACCTCTGATAGGATAAAAAGTAAAATGATGGACACACACTTAGGTGGGTGCAGGAACAAGTAACATGATGATGAAGGAATTTGTGGTATCTGTCCTGGGACCCAACACACCTGGTTGTGCCCCAGGGGCTCCAGATACAGGGAAGTCACAAGTTACCCAGACATTTCAAGGGAATGTTATCATAGATGCAAAAAGACAGATAGGCTCAGTTACGGTAAAGGTTGACCTTATCAGTGAAGATATCGGCTTAGGACGTAACTGCCCACCATAACTGCTTTAGTTAAGGCTTAATTTCAGACCATCCTTTGTGGTTTCTTTAGGTCTCCGAGTCTGCAAAATTGCCATGCAGGCCTCTCCTGAGCTTGTCAGGTCAGCATGTGGCCCCTTTCGTCCACAGAGCGAGTCTCCAGGGCCGTGAGGTCAGGGGGCACAGCAGCCGGGCTGTGGGCGGGTCAGGCTTGTGTTGGGTAAGGCTGCTCTGGCTGGTGGATAAGGGCTGGGCTGTGTGTCAGGCGCCCAAGTCCTCAGGGAGTGCAGCTGGCACTTGGGGGGCGGAAGGTGGCTGTGGCAAGCAGGTACCCTGGGTCGGATGGTGTACCCACATCCATGACGTTCTGGAGCCTCGAAGGCAGGCTTATTGGGAAGTTGGGTCATTGTTGCAGATGGGTGGTCAGGATGCGCTCACACAGGAGCAGGGCTGGCCCTCGGTCCAGTGTGACTCGTGTCCTTCTGAGAGGGGAAGAGACACAGGAGGGGCTCTGTGATGAGGAGAGAGACTGGAGTGATGCCTCCACAAGCCAAGAGGAGCCAGGACGGCCAGGAGCCACCAGTGCTGGAGGTGGAGGAGGCTCCTCCCCCAGAGCCTTCGAGGGAGCAGAGGCGCCGGGACCACAGACTCTGGTGGAGACAGTAAATGTCTATTGTTTAACGCAGCCCAGGACACTCCCACCCAGGGCTGGACTGAGGGCTGTGGGAGGAGTGTTCCCACTGCAGACTGGACGATGGGGCAAGTGTCCAGGCAAAAGCCAGGTTTCCCCAGGGCCGGGGCGTGGGAGGGTGTGGGGAAGAGGCCGAGATGTGGGCCAGTTCGCCATCAGCAGTGGGATCTCTAGAGGGAGGGTAGAGAGTGGAGAAGGGAAGTGGGGGGCAGACAGGGTCTGAGGGCCCCGGGGCGCCTCACAGCTCTGTTTTCTTGCAAAATCTAAACACCGCGTATCGCCTCTGTTATGCCATCTCCAGGGGCACCTGCAAGGTGCCGTCTGCTCTCCAGCGAGTGAAGACATGGAGTCCCGCGGTGAGGAATGGCTCAGAGCTATTGCTCCGCGGAGGCGGCCGAGCAGGGGCTCCGGCTCCATCAGGCCTCGCTGCGCCCACGCTGCCCACCCCTCGCACTCATTCCACAAGCCCCCAGTGAGCTTGGGTGGCAACAAAGCAATATGCAGATGATGTATATAGAATTATTAACAATGTCATCCAATAAATTCAATGAAAAAGTAAAGAAAAACACCTGAATCCCAGTGAGTGTACACACATACGGAGGCAGCTCCAGCCCTCGGAGGGGACACGGTGTGGGTGTCCGCTGGGGCAGTAAAGTTAGTGGCTTAAAACAACACACAATTATTCCTTTTCATCTGGAGGTCATAAGTCTGATGTGGGTCTCAGTGAGTTAAAATCAAAGAGTCAGAAGAAATAAAAATAAGAAACTAAAAATCGCTGCCCTGGCCGGTTTGGCTCAGTGGATGGAGCTTCGGCCTGCGGACTCAAGGGTCCCAGGTTCGATTCCAGTCAAGGGCATGTACCTTGGTTGCAGACACAACCCTGGTGAGGAGTGTGCAGGAGGCGGCTGATCGATGTTTCTCTCTCATCAATGTTTTTAATTCTCTCCCTTCCTCTCTGTAAAAAATCAATAAAATATATTTTTAAAAAATCGCCTCTAATCCTCAAGTAGAGGCTGATCACTTGGTATGGGCACCCAGCCCCTTTTGTGCGCATTATTTTTTTTTTGTTGTTGTTGTTTTTTTTAGTAAATAAGAATTATTTTTATTTTTTTTTACATTCTTTTTTTTTTCTTTTTTTTTTTTTCTTTTTCGCTTAAAGTATTACAAAGGGTATTACATAGGTGTCCTTTTTCCCCCCCCGCCCTTGACAAACCCCTACCCTCCCTTACCCCCCAGTGTCTTATGTCCATTAGTTATGCTTATATGCATGCATACAAGTCCTTCGGTTGATCTCTTACTCCCCTCCCTCCTGCCCCCCAACTCTCTCTGGCCTTCCCACTGCAGTTTGACAATCAGTTTGAGGCAGCTCTGCCTCTGTATCTATTATTGTTCAAAAGTTTGTAATGGTCTTTATTATCCATGAATGAGTGAGATCATGTGGTATTTTTCCTTCATTGACTGGCTTGTTTCACTTAGCATAATGCTCTCCAGTTCCATCCATGATGTTGCAAATGGTAGGAGTTCCTTCTTTTTAACAGCAGCATAGTATTCCATCGTGTAGATGTACCACAGCTTTCTAATCCATTCATCTACTGATGGGCACTTAGGCTGTTTCCAGATCTTAGCTATGGTGAATTGTGCTGCTATGAACATCTGGGTGCATATATCCTTTCTGATTGGTGTTTCTGGTTTCTTGGGATATATTCCTAGAAGTGGGATCACAGGGTCAAATGGGAGTTCCATTTCCAATTTTTTGAGGAACCTCCATACTGCCTTCCATAGTGGCTGCACCAGTCTGCATTCCCACCAGCAGTGCACAAGTGTTCCTTTTTCTCCACATCCTCTCCAGCACTTGTCGTTTGTTGATTTGTTGATGATGGCCATTCTGACAGGTGTGAGATGGTACCTCATTGTTGTTTTGATTTGCATCTCTCGGATGATTAGTGACTTTGAGCATGTTTTCATATGTCTCTTGGCTTTCTGAATGTCCTCTTTTGAAAGGTGTCTATTTAGATCCTTTGCCCATTTTTTGATTGGATTGTTTATCTTCTTTTTGTTAAGTTGTATGAGTTCCCTATAAATTTTGGAGATTAAGCCCTTATCAGATATGACGTTGGCAAATATGTTTTCCCACGAGGTGGGTTTTCTTGTTGTTTTGTTGATGGTTTCTTTTGCTGTGCAGAAGCTTTTTATTTTGATGTAGTCCCATTTGTTCATTTTCTCTTTAGTTTCAACTGCCCTAGGAGCTGTATCAGTGAAGAAATTGTTTTGGCATATGTCTGAGATTTTGTTGCCTTTGTATTCTTCTAGAATTTTTATGGTTTCCTGTCGTACATTTAAGTCCTTTATCCATTTTGAGTTTATTCTTGTGTATGGTGTAAGTTGGTGCTCTAGTTTCATTTTCTTGCATATGTCTGTCCAATTTTCCCAACACCATTTATTGAAGAGACTATCTTGGCTCCATTGTATGTTCATGCCTCCTTTGTCAAAAATTAATTGAGCATATTGGTTCGGGCTAATTTCTGGACTCTCTATTCTATTCCACTGATCTATATGTCTGTTCTTGTGCCAGTACCAGGCAGTTTTGAGAACAGTGGCTTTGTAATACAGCTTGATATCTGGCATTGAGATCCCACCTACTTTGTTCTTTCTCAGGATCGTTGCAGCTATTCGGGGTCTTTTTTTATTCCAGATGAATTTTTGGAGAGTTCGTTCTAGATCTTTGAAGAAGGCCATTGGTATTTTAATGGGCAGTGCGTTGAATGTATAGATTGCTTTGGGTAGTATGGACATTTTAATGATGTTGATTCTATGTGCGCATTATTTTACTCGTGCAAATCTCGAGGACGAGAGAAGACATCATATTTTGTATCTTGTTCCTCAGTTTCCCCTCCCCTCAAAGATCCAGCCAAATCTCAGTCTGGGCTGGGAAACATCTTCACAACAAACGAGACAGAAACAGACTCCTAGACACAAAACAGACTGATGGCTGCCGATGGGAAGGGCCAGTGAAAAGGTGAGGGGATTGAGAGTGTGGTGCCAGGGGGCACTAGGCTTATCGAGGGGAATCACTTTGTTGTTTTTGTTTGTGTGTTTTTAAAAAGATATTTTTATTGATTTCGGAGAGGAAGAGAAAGAGAAAGAAACATCAATGATGAGAGACAATCACTGATTGGCTGCCTCCTGAACACTTTCCACTGGGCATAAAGCCCGAAACCCGGGCATGTGCCCTGACCGGGAATCGAACGGTGACCTCCGGGTTCCTAGGTAGATGCTCAACACTGAGCCACGCCAGTTGGGCTGGGAGGTATATAAATGTCTAATCCAGGGGTAGGCAAACTTTTTGACTCGAGGGCCACAATGGGTTCTTAAACTGGACCGGAGGGCCGGAACAAAAGCATGGATGGAGTGTTTGTGTGAACTAATATAAATTCAAAGTAAACATCATTACATAAAAGGGTACGGTCTTTTTTTTTTAGTTTTATTCATTTTAAACGGGCCGGATCCAGCCCCCGGGTCATAGTTTGCCCACGGCTGGTCTAATCACTATGCTGTACACCTGAAACTAATATAATATGCATGTCGACTGCCATTGAAAACTAAAAAGCATTTAACATAAAAATATTCAACTAGGGACTGGAGAAAAGCAAGGAACATACTTTCACAACAGTATGTCTACTGGCTACAGAGGTGGGGACGGATTTCCTGGCTCATATCATTGGACATCGGTAGATAGCCTTGTCTGTTTCAATATCACACCCAAAGCTTCCACACATCTTCATGGCTCATCCTTACCTTCGTTTTCTCACCTAAGGACAAATTGCAACACTGTCTGCTGTTAAAATAATTCCGTCCCAGGGCGGGCAACTCTCGATCACATGCTCCCAGGCGGGTGGGCGGGGTGCTGACTCGGCTTTTATCTTTGCCTCATCAGTTCTCAGGTGCCAGCTGGTGTCATCAGGGATGCTGTTGCCGGAATGTTCACCTGACAAACGCTCTTGTTCTGCCTTTCCTTCACAACGATGTCGATTTTTAAAAAATCTGAGCTGAGCCTAACTCACATATCCTGTAGTTTAACAAGACGCAGTGCACTCTTTTGAATATTTAATTGCAGTTTGAAAACGAGATGGTGTGTGAAGCTCTGGGCTGGCATCGGTGAAAGTTGCTTTTGCCGCACAGTTAATTTTGCTGAATATTGAATAATGAAAGCTAGCTAATGGAATTCTTCCCTTTTTGCAATCAGTAACATTTTAGGAAATTTCCTTCGGCAGCTATAATTGAGTATTGGCCTAATTTCCTCCTCAGATAGGGGGGTGTTGGGTGACGTCTGTGTGTCTATAAAAGCTGAGGAAAGAGATGGGTGCCCACCTTGCTCACACAGGGCCATTGGCCAGAGGGTCGCACCCAAAGGGGAAGCAACCATGAGGAGTTTGGGCCTGTGGATGCCCCGTGAACTCACCAAAAAGCAGGTGACCTCTACTTCAAGGGACACTGGACCGTCTCCAGAGCAACCTGTCGAAGTGCCTGGGGTTGGTGTCAGCTCACCTGCCAGACCCGCTCACAGCTGAAAACAATAAAATCTCGTACAACCAAAATCATGGCTACTGACCTACTGCAAGTCTTGACTTCTGGGAAGAATAACGGGGGAGCGGGCGACATTGTCTCTGGCTGCTCTCTGCTCACCACAGCATAAAGGGTTTTCTCTTGATTTGCGGGCGGTTTGCTGCAGAGCGCACTGCGGCCGCAGACCGGGAGCCGAAGCTGTGTGCCCGAGTGCGCATGGGCAGCTGGCCCTGTCCCCTTCGGCTCTGTTCCAGGTTGCCGCTTGTATTCAGAAGCTCTGTTATTAGGCACGTACACGTTTATTATTGTTAGGACTTTGTGATGAATGCACCCTCTTTTTGCTACGAAATGTCCCTCTTTATTTCTGGTCATACTCTTGGTCTTCAAGTGTCTTTGATCTGATGTTATTGCAGCAACTCCAGCCTCCTCGCCCCTTGCAGGAGTCCCTGCTCTTTGCTTCAGCCTACCGGTATGTTTCTACTTAACGCACATCTCGGGTCAACAGTGCATCCCTGGGCCTTTCTTTCTAAAATCCTGAGCTGCTCTGCCTTTCCTCTGGAGAGTTTAACCTCTACATTTACTGTAATTATGGATATGATTTTGCTATTTGTCTTCTGTTTGTCTTTCTTTTTTCTTGTCTTTTCTTCCTTTCCTGTCTTGGGAGTTGGTTGATTTTTTAACATCCCGTTTTCATCGATCCATTGTCTTTTGAAGCTATCGCTTTTTTGCCTTTTTTTAGTGGTTGCCCAACGGATTGCAATATATACTCTTCACTTGGCACTGCTACTTGGAGTTGTACTATTTCATGTAAATGTGGAAACTTTGCAACTGTGAAAAAATCCACTTCCCATGCACCCCGTTTATGCTGATCATCACATGTGTTCCATCTGCACAGATGTAAACCCCATAACTTGTTGTAGTTTTTATTTTATTTTATTTTATTTTATTTTATTTTATTTTATTTTATTTATCTTCACCTAAGGACATTTTTTCCATTGCTTTTCAGACAGACTGGAAGGGAGGGAGGGAGAGAGAGAGAGAGAGAGAGGAACATCGATGTGAGAGAGACACATCAACTGGTTGCCTCCCGCATGTGCCCCAACCAGGGTGGGGATCCAACCTGCAACCCAGGTAGGTGCCCTCGACTGGGAATTGAACCCGAGACCTGTAGGCGCAGGGGTCAATGCCCTACCCACTGAGCACAGCAGACAGGGCTGTAGTTTTTTAGTTTGCACAGCCGTCCGTGCCGTAGACAAGAGGAAGCACAAAGCTCTGCTCTGGGTTCTGCCTGTGCCCTGCACTCGGCCTCATGCCCTGTCCTCGCAGGCTGGCTCCAGTGCTTTGTCCTGGTGTCCTGGAGGCCGAAGTCAGGGCTGGTGGGTCCTACAGAACCTGAGCGGGCCTCACGGTTGGTCGGTCGGTCGGTCGGGGCACCGCCCGGAGCGGCTGCTTCCCTGCCCCCACCAGCGAGCAGTTGGAAAGCTTGTCTCTGAACGTGATGCGATTGATTCGAACGGTTCTAAGATGCGTGCTGTAAGGAGAGCACTTGACCGGAACATTATTTATGAGCTGGAGGTGGACTTCGGATTCGTGGGTCAATACGTTTTATTTGTAAACCAGGGTGCCCGGGCCTTTGATGGACCAGCGAGGGGCTGGGAAGCCAGGAGCAATAGAACAGAGGGCAGGGCACTGCTCACTGAGGAGGATGTCAGATGCCCTTCCTGTGAAGTGGGCTACCCCGCCCAGCAGAGGAGGCGGCTGGGCAATAGGGCTGCTCTGAGTCCTTTCAACAGAAACGGGGGTTTGTATCCCTGCAAAGTTGTCTGCTTCCTCAGCTCCCTGAGCAAGGACCAGCTGGGAAGAAGGTCACCTGGGCGGGAAGCCCCGGGGCCTAGCAATGGACAGTGGTGGGGTGGGCCTCACCCTGGCTGACCTCCCCAGCACATCGCTGGTCATGGGGATTGGACCCCTGACCTTTCCTCCCCAGAGGTGACATCGAGGCCTCAGTTGTATGTCAGCTCCAGGCCCAGAAGAGCCACAAAACCAGACCTGGGACCCCATGGCTGCCTCAGGCCCAGCTGCACTGGACAATGACCCTGCCCTGGCACCGGCCAGTCAGTCAGTGCAGACCTGACCTGGGAGGACTCACCTGGAAAGCTGCTGAGATCTTCCCTGGGAGCCCCAAAGTCTCCCCCTAAAACCCTTAGGACGGAGGACACAGTGTGCCCCCCTCCCCCCAGCACGTCCCTGCCTTCCCCTTCTCCTCCCCCCCCAAGCTCCCCGGGCCCTTCCTTCACCTCCATAGCTCCTTTCTAGCCCGTTTCTTCTAGGAGTTACTCCTCCCTCTGAGACTTACCCAGGGCACGTTCTCTCACAGTTTGGGTCTTGGCTCTGAATTCTTTCCTCGCCAGAACCCAAGCACCGAGGTTGCTGAGCCCAGGTGTGGTCTGACCCCGCCGGTCAGACACCTGGTGCGGGTCCAGCTGCCTCTGTCCAGGGAGAATCCCCAGAGGTCCCTGCTCTCGGCCGCCTAGGGCCCCGCCCCCAGACCGCGGGCTGCCGAGTTACCCACGGTCATCAAACATGATCTCACCCTTGACTTTACCACACGGAGGCCATGTGACCCGCAGGCTGGTCTGTTTTCTCACTTCCCTTTTCGGCTCCTCCCACCCCCACTGTGTGCAGAGGCTTGTGGGGGCCCCACCCCCCTCTCCTGAGATGCTACGTTTCCCAGTCACCTCCCTCACTTGCCTCTTTAAAACCTCCCTTTCTGCTCGCTCCTAAACTCAAATTTCCTTTAGTTTCAAGAAATTGGGTGAATTTAATGAACAAACCAAAGCTCGAGGTGGCGGGGGTTGGGGAGGGGGGTCGGTATTGAGTAAAAAAGAAAAAAAAGGGAGAGAGAGCTGGACATGGACAGCGGTGTGGAGATTGGGTGGGGGTGGAGGTGGAAGAGGGTACGGAGGGATCCATGGTGATGGAAAAATGAAATGAGTAATAATAATAGCACATTTAAAAAGAAAAAGAAATGGGTGAAGTCTTCTTTCTTCAAAATCTCCCGTGTCTTCCCCAGTGGCTGCTGATATCTTCATCTAAACCAGTGTACTTGGGAAGCAAGAGGAATTCCTCTTCCAGAAGGAGCCTGCTCCCCCACGCGGTGCCATTGTGACCGCTTGGGGTCGGTGCTGAGGATGGCGTGGCTCTGGAGCAGTGGGGTTTCCTCGCATAGAAAAGGCAGAGGGGAAGGACAGCCAGCGTCTGCACCCAGCACTGGGCAAGTCCCAGCCAATGCCCCGCCTTCAGATTTAATGTGAACACAATTCCCCGCATCCGTTTAAAATGCAGATTCTGAGGCCCGGTCCCGGGCGGGGCCTGGGACGCTGCATTCCCGCGAGCCCCTGCTGATGGTCCCACAGGCCCGGGCAGCTTTCCCGTAGCAGCCAGCAGGCTCCGTTCCATTGCAGCGAAACACTCCCCGTGCGCCTGGGGACAAACCTTCTGTGTGCTTTAATTTTTAGAGCCTGAATTTTCAACTCTTGGTGTGAAGTGATTGGTTTTTCAATACCTGGCACTGAGGTTACATCACGTGGGGAGAAAACCATTTCGGCTTCATTTTGTTACGATGATTCAATCTCAGGACAGCCGGCCCACAGCGGTGGGTGGTAAAGGCCCTGGACAGGGAGCCAGTGGGCCTCAGGCGTGAGACCAGATGTTTGAAGGAGCAATGTTTACCTTATACGGACACACACACACACACACACACACACAGCAGAAACCTCATTGCATTCGGCCACAGGTCCTCAAACTCCAGCCTGTGGGGGGACTCAGGGCTGGGGCGGGGTTGTGACGTGTAGATGGCTGCATTTCTGAAAAGCCCTGAGGGTGCTGGCTGGGGGCACACTTTGAGAACCACATCTTTGACCATTCATTCCGGCATGTTGTCTTACGGGCACTTTGCATAATTATTCTGTAATCTCCTCCCTGTAAACTCGACATGCGATGCGATCATGTGAATATTGAGTTATGGCCTTTTTGTTCATTTCTTAAATATGTTCCTATTTTCATAGCATTTCCCCAAAAGCTCTAAACATTTTTATTAGTGAGTTTCAGACATGAGCTTCTCCCAAAGCACACAGCATCGCGTGCTTCCTGTAGCACCCCTCAGCCCCTTTACTGGAGCAGGGGCGTGGGAGAGCGGGACCAACCTACTCAGCACTGCCCTTGACCGTGTCCCAGCGTCAGCCCCTGTGTTATTCTTGCTTTCTAGAACATTCTATATGTCCATAACCAAGGCGTGTGTGAGTCTCATTGCCAAGGCAGTGCGGTGTCTAGCAGCTCAGCCTGTGAGTCACGGCTCGGAGTCCCGGGTGTGGCTCAGCCGCTCGTCATGTGACCGGGAAAAAGTCCGGACTCCTTTGGGTGTCTGTTTTCTGAAGCAGCAGGAAGCGTTTCAGAAACCGCCAGGCCCCGCTGACCACTGCTCCTCACTCTGAGGAGGTGTCTCTGCCTCCTCCCATTCTTTGGGTGTTTTAAACATGTTTACACAGGTGTACATACAGGTATATTTATGTATTTAAATTAAAGGTATTGAAGGAAGGTCAGAGATACTTTTTGATCTTGTGCTGGAGCAGGAAACATCCTGTAGGTCTGCCCGCCTGAGCTCAACGCCTGTAGTAGCCGAGTCAGCTGCACTGTCCACTCCCCACTCTGCATGGGAGTGTTGTCACCCCCATGGCACCTGTGGGCCAGCGAGTTCACCCGGCCATCCTCAGGGAACTCGGTCCTGGGCCCAGGGAGGGCTCTGCAGAAGGGGGGACGGCCGGGAGAGCCCTGGTGCACGCTCCGTCCCCCCAAACCTTGCTGCCTTCTCCCCGCCTACTCCCAAAGGAAAATGTAACTGCAGAAACCAAAGCTCTCACACAGAGCGGATGGGCTCTGTCATGTGAGTGCTTCGCGGGCACCTGCCGGCTCTGAGGGAAGCCGAGGGTGGCCGAGCGTGCGTGCCCAGCAGGCGACCTCTCCTGCTCTCTGTCTGGTGGTGACCTGCGGCTCCTGCGTCACAGGTTTGCTGGGCTCAGTGTTAATGATCGACCAGTGTGTCTTTCCCGAGCTGGGAGCGCTTCGGAGGAGAGGCGCCTTCCAGGAATTTGGCTGCAGAGGCTCTTTGTGCTGCAGGTGCTGCAGGGAGGTAGTCTGTGCCATCATCCTCTGAGTGTCCCCAGCAGGGGTGACGTTTGGGGCAGATGCAATTGTCTGTGCTTCCCACAGCTTCTTGTTCCTTTTTGTAGAGACAAGGCAGCAAATCTGGGAGGTACTGTTCACCCTTCAGAGTTCCCGCACGTCCACCTGTGGTCTCATCAAGCGGGTGTAGGTTCCCTCCGTTCCGCTCCCCAGGGCTTTCGGGTCCGTGGCTTCAGACCCAACAGACAGCCGTGCCTTCTGGGGGAGAGGCCTTGACCCGGGCGTCGTGCTGCAGGAGGGAAGGGCTGGCTGAGCCTCGGGGTGGGTGCGTGTGGGACCGGCTGGGTGATGTTTAATGTTGGTGATGAGTTGCAACCCCAATGTTACTGATGTTTTAAAGGAGTGCACCCTCTTCTTTGTCTTGGTCGGTCTCCCAGGGCGTCACCCTGTCTCAGGACGTGTTGTTGGCCCGGGGTTGGCTTCTGTGGTCTCAGCTCTGCCTGGACGACCACACATTGAAAAGCCTGTTTTCACTGAGAAGCGAGGGAAGAAAACCCCAGTGGAAACCCTCTCGGCTGCACTTGGGATGGTCAGTGTGGAGGGTGGAGGGTGGCGGGAGGCCTGGGCTGGTCTCAGGACAAGCGCGGCCGCGTCCTGGCTGAGGAGAGGGTGCGAGGAGGGGTCTGTGGAGGCGATGGTGCACGGGGGTCAGCGAGTGGGCCCGGCGGGGCTGAGGGTGGGTCACTGCTAGAACTTTGGGGACACAGTAGGGCCTCCCGGAGCAGCACAGCTGGGTAATGTGGGCCACGCGGGGCGGGAGCTCGGCCTGTTCCGCAGCCTCGGGCCAGTGTTTCTCTGTGGGTTCCTCCTGGGCAGCCTCCTGGCTGGCTGTCAAGCCGGTGGCGCTGATCCCGCCCCACCATTTGCTCCCAGGAGAGTGATTGCGTGATTCTGTTCTCTTCTCTGAACTCACTTTGAAGGCTCTGCTCCAGGTGCTCCCCTGCTCCCTCCCAGGCTCGGAGCCGGTTGAGGTCTTGTTGGGGATTAAGGCTTAGCCTGACGGACTGGATTCTACGCAGGTGGCACAGCCAGGGGTGCAGGTTTCAGTTTTCCGTCTCCCGTGCCAGCGAAAACACAGAGCGTAGCGTAGGTATGCCGGGCTGTGCTCAGCTTAGTCCCAGGCCTCTCTTTACTCAGGGACTCTCCCTGGTGCCTTGACCTCGCTGGCATTTCTAATTATCTTGGTTGATCATTGTCTTGTGTTTTCTTTTCTTTTTTCATCTAGAAGGGTGCGTCCGGACATGGCTCAGCCGCCCCAGCAGCCGGCGATAACTGGAAGCACGTGTTTCCTAAGCTCCCAGGTTCCTTCCACACTCACAGATCCTGGCCTTGAGGACATTTGGGACTTTTCTATCACTTAGGTCAAAACTGAGCATTAATGTTTTCCTGGTCTCAGCGCCAGGCACCTTTACCCCTCCCTCTATGTCTCTCATGTTTCTCCTAGCAGTAGGCAAAGATGGCAGTGAGAGTGTATAGGACAGATTGGCACGTGGTCCAGGGACAACTTGAAACAGTGAGTGAAGGTAAAGTCCCACTAGATGTGCCAGCCGAGCCTGAGCCGCCCTGGGCCCCGGCGCCTGCTTGTGTGTGTCGGTGGCCGGTCAGTGCGCCGTCGGTGGCCTTCTCGGGGGTCAGCAGGAGGCGGTGGGAGCCGTGGTTCCATCCCCCTGACCCCAAACAATCCCTTTCCAGCTGGACCCTCAGTTCTTGTTACCTTCCGGGCCCTGCGCGTCCAGTGGCCGCCAGCCACACGTGGCTCCTCAGATTTCCCGTCGTTCCCGTGGAGTGAAGTGCACCAGCCAGCCCTGACTTGCCAGTGCCACCTTTCAGGACACAGCAGATCTAGAACATTCTGTCACGGCAGAAGGCTCTGCGGGACAGGCCGCACCTGCACCGGGACCCAGGCATGAAAGTCTCCTCAGGGCCCGGCACCGGTTCGGCCAGAGTCCACGGAGGGCCTGCCCCCACCGGAGGCCCTTCTGAGGCCATTTGGTTCCCTTTCCTCTGCTCTGGGGGTCACTGTGCCCTTGGCCATAGTCCCAGCCCCAGCTATGGCCAGAGGTCACGAGGCCTGCAGCCAGTGGAAGCCCTGGGTCTGGGCTGGCGGTGGCACCACTGTGGCCAGGAATGTCCCGCCTCCAGGGAACAGGGCGGGGAGGAAGGGGCGGGGAGCAGGTGGGAACCGCCCTGTCTGGAATTTTTGGAGGAGCCCGATGGCCACCAAGCAGCGTTGTGAATGCCTGAGCCCATCCTCCCCCGAAGCGTCTGCAAGGCTTGCTCCGCCCTCCTCATCACCCCAACATGGGACGCCTGGTGCCCTGAACATTGTTTGGGGGGAACTCCAGCATCTCCTGCTCGTTTAGCTGCATCGCGTCATTTCTTTGTCTTATTCTTTTGCTTAGCAGGTGACAGTTTTGCTCAGTGATTTTATTCGTGGCTGCCTGTGCTTAGCGACTATGACATGCTAATCATGCAAATGAGGATATTACTAATGAGGGAAAATTAATTCTGCGACTGCTTCTGGGTTTGCTGTGACAGCTTTGTTAATGCCCGAGTCGCTGACACTGCCAGCGAGTCCTCCTGGGCCGCCGCCAGGTGACAAGGGACATTCCGGGTAAAGGTTGGGGACCCAGCACGCAGCCACTTTCCCTTGAGCGGGTGTTGCAAGTGCGCATTGCAACATCCTCTTTCCTGTGAGCGTGTCAACAGTTGGTGGTGGGAGGGGACGCGCCCCCCTCAGTCCCCTCCTGAGCCTCACTGCACGCGAACGCACCTTCTAGGATTTGAGTCCCAGCCCTCCTGTTTCCCAAGGGCTGTTTGCAGAGCAAACACGGTCCCTCGTTTGTCCCCTGCGAGGGCCCCTTCACCTCCCAGTCCTGCTCTCCAGGCAGCAGCTGGGTGCAAGCAGCCTTCCCCGCTGTGGGGTCCTCCTGACACCTGCGCTGGCAGATACTTTTCCACGTGCCCACGGCCCCACCCCACCCTGTGCTGGGCAACCCTGCCGAGAGCCACCGCGTGCCCCTGTTCGCTTCTGCTGTGTGAGCTCCCCGCGCCTCCCGGAGCCACGTGTGGAGGTGGGGCCATTCTGCAGGGCGGACCACGTCCCTGCCATGGACTTGGCTGACCCTGGCAGGGTCTCTTTCTCCCTCCCTGACATCCGAGATTCCTGGGGGCAGCGGGGAGGGCGCGGGCACTGGGGAGCTGTGTGGGACCCCCGAGTGCTGATTGGCTGTGGGTCTGAGCATAGACAGTGTCCCTGCTTCTCGGCTCAGGGTCCCAGGAGAACAAGCCCCTGGCTCCGCCCTGTGCCCAGGCCACCAGGCCCTGCAGGGGCGGGGACAGGCAGGCTGTAGGGACCTGGCCCAGAGGCCTGCTACCTGGACCCTTGTCTCTCTTCTTTCGACATTTTTCAAGGTGTCCAAAGCCTTGGTCCCCACCCTGGCACGTCCCACCTGTTTAGGCCCTCACGGTTGCGCCTTCCCTAGGAGGCTCCACCCACTCCCCCTGTGGCGTCCCTGCCGAAGCTCCGCCCTCGCCTTGCCCCAACTCACTGCCTGGACCCATGCGGTCAGTCATGCAGATGGACAGAGGCCAGTCTCCTCTGGCTCCGTGGGGTGATTGATATGTAACTACATCACGTGTAACGGGAGCAGCTGTGGTTGTCAGAGGCGGACGGCTCGGCCTCTTGGGAGGCGTCGGGAGCCGAGGCTGTGGGCTGGGAGCTCCCTGGGCCCGGCATGCGCCCTGGTGGATGAGGCCAGCGCTGCCCAGGTGCGGCGGTCAGAGGCGGCCGGGGACGCTCCTTCCTTCCCGTTCCTCCAAGTGGCCAGGACCCACAGCCCCTGCCGTCGCCTCCCCTGGAAGCCTCGTCCTCGGCCTCTGGCGGGCCACCTCCCTCGGCCTCTTCTCCGCCCGCTCTGCGCGCCCTGGCTGCATTTTTATTTACCATCACACTGACCTCCCACAACTGCGCCGCACGGTTTCACAGCCGCATGAATTGTCTGACTTCCTCCTCAGACGAAAACTCTTCCTGAGCAAGGACGCCGACTTCGTCGCCCACATCTCCCAGGTCCCTAGGGTTCCCGGGCGCAGGAGACAGGAGACCTCAGACCTCGGGAAAGAGCGAGGACAGCTCCCCTCACAGGGCAACGTCACCCCGCCAGGCAGGACCCTGCCTTCTGGATCCTCCGCCCCCTCGTGCTTACGTGCCTCCCGAATGCGGGAAGCCATCCTGACATCTCTGCTTGTGAGGTTCCACAAGAGCCCCACCCAGGGTCTTGTAAGTGGGGCCCCGGCTGCCCAAGCCACACCTCTGCTCTCTAAGCTGAGGTGTGTAACACTCACGGTCAATGGGCTTCTCAGTGTTGAGAGCACACGAGGTGTCTGAAGCTGTAACAGGTCTCTAAGCCCCACGAGGAAGATCCATAGTGCAGAGACCCTGCCCCGCCCTGGAGGAAGCAAGACTGCAGGGCAGGAGATGAATTCAGGGTTTTAAAAAAAATTGTGGTGCCCTGGCTGGTCTGGCTTAGTGGATAGAGCGTTGACCTATGAACCAGGAGGTCACGGTTTGATTCCTGGTCAGGGCACATGCCCGGGTTGTGAGTTTGATCCCCAGTGGGGGGCGTGCAGGAGGCAGCCATCAATAATTCTCTCTTATCACTGACGTTTCTATCTTTCCCTCTCCTTTCCTCTCTGAAATCAATAAAAATATATATTAAAAAATTAAACTTGTGGTAAAATACACATAATATAAAATGTACCAACTTAACCACTTTTAAGGGCACAGTGTAGTGGCATTAAGTACATTCACAGTTATGTGACCATTACCTCCACCATCTCCAGAACTTTAACTTCCCAAACGGCAGCTCTGTCCCCATTAAACACTCACTCCCCTCCCCCCGCCCTGCCCCAGCCTCCGACTCCTACCACCCACTTTCTGTCTATCCACTCTGCTTGCTTCCATGCCCAAGGTTACTTCATGGTCCAAGATTGCTGCTGGAGCACCAGCCATTAGGGTTACATTCCAGCTGGAAGGAAGAAAGGGCAAGAGAAGTCATGCCTTCAAGAACGCCCTGGAAGGTTCCCAGGCCAATTCTACTTTCATCTCATCGACCTGAACTTGGACAGAGCCACAGGTCACTGGACGAGGGGCTGGAGGAGGAGCCTGCATTCTGGGTGGCCACAGAGAGAGCTGGACACCAGGTCTCCTCTCATGGAGGAGGACGGGCAGAGTGGCTATTAGAGGCTGTTGCCAAAGAGAGACGGGAGGAACGGAATGTTAGAATGAGAAGGTGACTAAAATTTGCTGTTGCTTCAAATTCTTTCAGGAAACAGGATGATGACAAAAGGACAGCGATGGCTGTTGACCTGTCTGAGCCAACTCGTGTACTGGAAACCCCCATGCGTGGGGAGCAGGAACAGTCTGATGCCTGGTCATTGTGATTCCATCCACAGCCGACCATACCCCTCTTGTGATATTTACGACGGCTGGCGCTGGCGTGAGTCAGAGCCCTGAGGGCCGCCCACCCCATGGCTCAGCAATGTCTGATGCCCTCGAGGGTGTCTCCTGGGGGGTCTGCACAGCGGGCACAGGCGGCCCTGGGAGCTGTGGTCCAAGCTTAGAGTCATCATGTGCCATTTGCTCTAGAGTCCGATGTGGAGAGAGCCCAGCTGCGCCTGAAGCGCCGGCCTCTCGCTGACAACACAGGTTTCTGGGCTCCATCTCAGACTCGTCATCAGAGCCTCTGGGTGCGGCGTCCAGAATGTTGCCTTTTAAACGAACTGGCTCTGAAGTTTGAGAACCAGTGTCCACTGGGACAGACACGGCCTTAGGTCCTAACATACATGTCCATCAGGACAGGGGCCGGAACTCTCGTCTCCTGCCTCTGGTTCTGGAGTTTCCTCCTCAGCAGCGTTGCTGGGAAGCTTCATAACGCCAGAGCCCATGGGTTGTAACCGGTCCCTCAGGTGCAGCTCAAGATGCCCCTTGCACAGCGACCTCGTAGGGTCACCGTGAAGGTCAGGTGAGGCATCAACTTCGAAAGTACTTCGCCACCGTAGCGGCAGCCCAGGGGAGGGCTTGTGTCCATGGTGATCATTTCGGCGTTTTTTGAGGGTGGCTGTGTTTTTGCATATTTGATTTTTTCTTGAATGATTTAATTTAGACCAGGGAATAGCCTACGCCCGCGGATGGGTGTGCAGTGGTGTGGCATTTTGGTTTCATGTCCATTTCTCAGATGAGTAAGAGGTGGAGCCTGGAGCAGGTAGAGGCCCACTCCTCCAGGCTAAATGCTGGCTGCGAGGTCCCCGAGGCGGAGGAACCAGTCTGCCCAGCACCTGCCTCTCCTGCCTCATCACTGGGTTGGACGGCCCTTCTAATTGCCCATATAATTAGCTGTGTAGCACCACCCAGACCCTCCCGGAGGCCGGGCTCTGTCTGCCGGCCGAAACCAGCCCAGCTTGCCTTGCTAACATCTCACCCTTTCCTGGTCACGGAAAGAGCACATATATTACTGGGGAGTCAGTCACTGAGCATAGCCAGCAGCGATATTCCTGTAGTCAGCAGCGACATTCCTGCGACAGTTCCAGCAGCAGACACCGACCTGTGGGCTGGCTGGCGGAAAGTCGAGAGCCGGGGAAGAAAGCCCTCTGTTCCACGGGGCAGTGAGCTGTTGGTGACAGGCTGGGTTGACCGGCTAGGGAGGCAGGAGGAAGTACCCTGCACTGGGTGCCAGTGAGCGCTGTTCCAGGCCTCTGCCGGCTCTGGGCGCACAGGGGGGACTGCTCGTGCCAGGGCAGTCTCTGTGCTGGGCAAGGCCAGCGTCTGTGACAGTGGACACCGGTCGTGCCAGGTCAGCATCTAAATGATCGGCACTCAGTCCCTCACAAGCAGTTTCCAGGGTCAGAACTGGAAGGGTCCCTAGGAAAGCCCTCCCTCACCTCATTCCTCGGGGCTGTTTACTCACCTGTCAGCCAGGCAGGCAGTCACCACCGAACCGAGGGCGCCCTAATAAATGCTTCCACCTGTTTCTACGCCCCCAGAATTCTGCTTGTTTGCTCTGGGGACGCAGGGAAGGGCACTGCCCATTTCTGCCAACAGTGATGGTCATGGTGCTATTGTGCTGAGTCGATGTCAAACCTGCAAGAACCAAACAGGTGACTGAGATGGCAGTGAGCATGAAACGGCCGAGCAGACAGGCCGGCAGAACGGCCCGTCGGTGTGGCTTCTGTCCTCACAGGTGTCTCCACCGGCTCAGTGACGCGGGCCTGGTGAGAGTCAGGGCCGCGGGAGTTTTTTCTCGCTGACGACAAATGAATAGCCCGCCGTTCAGGAGGTTGGAGGTTGCCGAGGGCTGCGTGGGCTGTAATTGAGGTGCTGGCAGGCTGGCTCCTCTGGGGACTCTAGTGGAGAATTTCCTGCCTTTTCCAGGTTCTGTAGGTGCTCCCAGTCCTTGGCTTGTGGCCCCTTCCATCTTCAAAGCCAGCGGCAGCAGCTCCTGGCCCTGCCGTCATCACGTGTTTCTGACTTCTCTGCCTCCCTCCTTCACTCTCAAGGCCCCTTATGATCTGGCCCTGACAGGTCATCCAGTTGGCACCTGAATTCCCCGCGTCGATAGTTCCCTTTGCCTGTGAACCCTGAGGTGCTCAGCTTCTGGCATCAGGATGTGGATGTCGCTGGAAGCCGTTCTGCTGGTCAGGACAAAGACGTCGGGGCCTTGGCGAGGCTCTGCAGCCATCTCCAGCCACTCGCCTAGTGTCAATCTGCTGGGCCATGAGCCTGAACCCCCCGGGGCTCAGCCAACCAGAGCCCTGCTCCCGCCTCAGCCCTTCGGAATTAGGGTCCCCATTGGTGAAGCAGGAGAAGCTGCCATTTTTACCATCTTCCCCTGTGATTCCCATGAATGATGGAGTTTAAGAACTGCCGATATATGGACGGAGCTGGTTAGTGAGGCTGACACACTGTGAAACCGAGCAGAGGAACCCTCGGGAGCCCCTCGGTGCATGTCCTTCAAAGAGCCCATCGGGCCCTGGCCGGGCAGCTCAGTTGGTTAGAGAGTCATCCCAATACCCCAAGGTGTGGGTTCGATCCCTGGTCAGGGCACATACAAGAATCAACCATGAATGTATAAACAAATGGAACAACACATGTTTCTCTCTCTCTAAAATCAGTAAAAAATAAAAAAGTAAGAAGCACATCTGAACGCCCTGTCAGCTCCACTTCTCCTGGCACAACCTCGGCTTGGGGTGAGGGTGACACCTCGCAAGTCCTGGACCTGGGCCTGAGGTTGTATGGCACCCACTTGAGAAGCAAGGGTGGGTAATCCATGTGCTGCAGGTAACGGGCCCTCTGTGGTGTGGGGAGGGAGGGCGTGGGGTGGAATGAGCTAGTCTCAGAGCCCTGAGGGATGGCCCATGTTCAAGAAGTCCCTCATCTACCCAACCACCTGGCCGAGTCTACGTGTTTTCTTGGCGTGTAGGTACTTTTTTGTTTTAAACCTGTTTTCTGTAAGATTCTTGGGCATTTCCCATGTCAATGAAAGCCTGTCCTCAGCCCAGTTCGTCCCAGCCACAGGCATATCATCACATGGCTGTGCCTTACTGCCCACACATCCCCTTTGGTTGGGTCTTTAGGTAAAACGACACGTTCTTCCTGACCAGGCTCCTTGGTGACAACCACACGCGGGAATGCCGGTCTATGGATGGTGCTGAGTCACGCCATGTCCGTGTTGTCCGTGAGAGAAAGTCTAGGATGTGTCAGGATCACCAGGATGTCACTGTTTTCATGAAGGTCTGTGACGCTGACCCCACAAAGGATTCCACCACGAGCAAATGGCACGGACAGCGTGTGGGTGGCTGGCATCACCCTGAAAGCTTGTTGGTTGAATGACCTGCCCAAGTCCAGTTCCAAGCTCAACTCCTGGAAGAGGACCCGGGTGTGGGGTGGGGGTGGGGTGGGGTGGCAGACTTTTCTCACCTTCTCATCACCACTGACTCAGAAGCAGGCCCAGGCCTGGGCCCAGCAGCTCACCTCCGGGGAGAACAAGTCGTCCACCTGGGTACTGCTGCTCACCCGCCTTCATTCTTCTCCTTCATTTGATGTTTAAATTGAGGTGTAATTGACATATGACATCGTAGTGGTTTTAGGTGCACAACAGTGATTGGGTATTTGTATATTTTGCAAAATGACCACCACAGTATTTACTTAACATCCACATAGTGACACATTTAATTTTTCTTGTGGTGAGACTGTATGACTCACTCTCTTAGCAGCTTCCAAGTATATAATACAACTAGAGACCTGATGCACAAAATTTGTGCAAGAGGCTCAGCCCTCGCAGTCTTGGCAGCTTGCCTTGGCCCTCGCAGCCCAAGCTGCTTTCAGAAGGATGTCTGGAAGGTCGTTTGGTTGTCTGGTCTAATTAGCATATTATGCTTTTATTATTATAGATAGATATTGGTTTTGTGGTTATGCTACACATACATTCCCAGGAATTCTTTTTGTTAGTTGTTTTTTTGTTTGCTTGTTTGTTAATCCTCAGTGAGGATATTTTCTCTATTTTTTTAAATTAAATCTTTATTGTTCAGATTATTACATTTGTTCCTCTTTTTCCCCCATAGCTCCCCTCCACCCAGTTCCCACCCCACCCTCCGCCTTCACTCCCCACCCACTCTCCTCATCCATAGGTGCGCGATTCTTGTTCAGTCTCTTCCCGCATCTCCCACACCCCTTTCCCCCACAAGAATAGTCAGTCCATTCCCTTTCCATGCCCCTGATTCTATTATAATCACCAGTTCATTCTGTTCATCAGATTATTTATTCACTTGATTCTTAGATTCACTTGTTG
The DNA here is from genome assembly GCF_028538775.1 of Myotis yumanensis. NCBI lineage: Eukaryota > Metazoa > Chordata > Mammalia > Chiroptera > Vespertilionidae > Myotis > Myotis yumanensis. The sequence goes on from NW_027223760.1 coordinate 2,312,942, forward strand.
ATAGATGTATATTTGTTGTTCATAATTTGTATCTTTACCTTTTTCTTCTTCTTCCTCTTCTTAAAGCATACCTTTCAGCATTTCATATAATGCTGGTTTGGTGGTGATGAACTCCTTTAGCTTTTCCTTGTCTGTGAAGCTCTTTATCTGGCCTTCAATTCTGAATGATAGCTTTGCTGGATAAAGTAATCTTGGTTGTAGGTTCTTGGCATTCATCACTTTGAATATTTCTTGCCACTCCCTTCTGGCCTGCAAAGTTTCTGTTGAGAAATCAGCTGACAGTCGTATGGGTACTCCCTTATAGGTAACTGACTTTCTTTCTCTTGCCGCTTTTAAGATTCTCTCTTTGTCTTTTGCTCTTGGCATTTTAATGATGATGTGTCTTGGTGTGGTCCTCTTTGGATTCCTTTTGTTTGGGGTTCTCTGTGCCTCCTGGACTTGTAAGTCTATTTCTTTCACAAGGTAGGGGAAGTTTTCTGTCATTATTTCTTCAAATAGGTTTTCAATATCTCTCTTCTTCTGGGACCCCTATAATTCGGATGTTGGTATGCTTGAAGGTGTCCCAGAGGCTCCTTACACTATCTTCGTATTTTTGGATTCTTTTTTTCATTTTGCTTTTCCGGTTGGGTGTTTTTTGCTTCTTCGTATTTCAAATCTTTGACTTGATTCTTGTGATCCTCTGGTCTGCTGTTGGGAGTCTGTATAATATTCTTTATTTCAGTCAGTGTATGCTTAATTTCTAGTTGGTCCTTTATCACAACATCGAGGGTCTCACTAGATTTCTTGAGGATCTCACTATATTCATTGGCGGTCTCACCAGTCTTTTCGAGGGTCTTACTAAATTTATCGGCGGCTTCTAGACAGTTCTTGAAAAACCTTAAAAGTGTGGTTTTGAACTCTATATCCAGCAGTTTGCTTTCATCCATTTCTGTCATTTGTGTCCTGTTTCTTTGTCTCCACATTTTTTATGCTTCCCTGTGTTGATAAAGTGGTTTTCTGTGCTAAGTGTCTTCTAGGGCCCAGTGGTTCAGCCCTCCCCAATTACCTGAGGAGGATACTCTTGGTGCACCCCCTTGTGGTCTTTGTGCACAGTCTTGTTGTAGTTAAGCCTTGATTGTTGTAGGTAACACTGGGAGGGATTGCCCTCCAGGCCAATTGGCTGTGAGAATCAGCTGTGTCTGCAGTGGGAGAACTTCTGTCCTGGAACTCTAGGGAGGTGCTAATCTAGCCTCTGCCTGAGGCTATCCAGCAAACGCCTCCGTGCAAGGCTTGGGCGGGGCGGGTCTCAGGGGATCAACAGGGCAGACGGAGCAAGCAGTTATGGCTGCTCTCAGTCCTGCCTTCAGAGGCCCCGCTTCTCAGTGTCCCAGCAATTGCTGCAAGTACCTCCGAGAGAAAGCTGCCCTCGAGTTCCGACCGATGCCAGACAATCCTGCTTCTCCCGTATGAGTCTGGGTCCCCAGAGACTCGCCCGGAACTGGAGCTCAGAGCCTCAGACTCCCTCCAGATTGAAAAAGACAACCCCGCCCTCAGCCGCCAGCCTGCTCCACGTGCGCCTCTGTACCTTAGTATTTTACTTCCGCACCGCACCTCCTCTGAGTTTCAGTATGCTTTTCTCTTTCCTTCTAGTTGTAGAATTTCCACTCAGCCAGCCTTCCTGTGGTTCTGGGTGATGTCCGTTCCATCTTTTAGTTGTATTTTTGAAGTGGTTGTGCGAGGCAGCAAACTCCGGTGTTTACCTGTCTCTATTTTCTCTATTGACTGGGAATTGAACCCACCACCCTTTGGTGCGCAGGGCCGATGCTCTAACCACTGGGCACACAGGCCAGGGCGTTCCCAGGACTTCTTTGTCTTGTAACTGGAAGTTTGTGCCTTTGACCCATTTCCCCACCCCCTCCCCAGATGCTCACTCACTGCTGGGCATGGCAGTGGGCAGCATGCTGGTGGTGGGTTGTGGTCAGGCTCCTGCAGGTGGAGGTGTGTGAAAGTCTGTTTTACAGCTGTCCCCTTCCCTCTCCAGGAAACCCCAAACCCCCACCCAGAGAGTCCAGGCTGGGCTGGAGCCCCCAGGGAGGGCGACCACCCCCGCCTCACTCACCTGTGCTGGGCATTGGCTCCCCGTGGTCAGTTCCTCCGGTCTCCCTCTGGGCTCAGTCCCACCCCTGCGGTGGGAAGGAGTGGCCCTCTTCCCGGACACGGTGGGGCAGGGTCTGGTAGAAGGAAGGGTCTCACAGGAGCCTGTGGGGAGCGTGCCTGGTGCTGGGGGTTGGGGGCCGGGGCCTGGGGAGCCCCAGAAGTCACAGCAAAGCCCCTTCCCTGCCCCAGAGCATGGAGTGACAGCAAGCCCCTTCCCCCCAGCCAGCTGTCCCCTCCCCAGAGGCGCTCTGCTCCAATTTCTGGAACATTCTTCCAGAGGTGGAATGAAGTCTTCCTAACATTTTTCAGATGATGTTTATTCAGGGCCACGCTTGCACACCTTCTAGGCTTCTTTCTTTTAAAATATATTTTTATTGATTTCAGAGAGGAAAGGAGAAGGAGAGAGAAACATTGATGATGAGAGAGAATCATCGATTGGTTGCCTCCTGCATGTCCCACAGTGGGGAGCCCGCAACCTGGGCTTGTGCCCTGACTGGGAATGGAACCATGACCTCCTGGTCCATAGGTACATGCTCAGCCACTGAGCCATGTCGGCCAGGCCTTCTAGGCTTATTTCTGCCACCCTCCCAGCCAACGCTATGGCATCTAGAAGTCAGTGTGGCCCCGAGTGACCATGAACCAGACCACCGCTGCTTCATTATTCTACTAATCACGCGGTACAAGCAGCCTCCGGTTGGGTGAGTGGGGCCCCTGCGGCTCCTCACAGCAGCCTGAAGGCCCCGCTCTAATCCAGCCTTAACTGCTGGGCGTGGGCAAGCACGGCAGCAGATTTCAGGGTATTCGCTTAGAGGGAAGAGGACAGAAAAGGGGAAGAAACTTCTGGAAAAGGTTTTGAGCGAGCTCTGTTCCCAGAGTGAGAGGGTTCCCCTCCCCTTTCACTCCGTGTTTTCTTTTAAAACCAAACTTGGGAATGAGACTTCTGATCGTGACCACTGCCTGCGGCCTTCTCCTCACTTTGGAACGTTCTCTTGGTCACCCACCCATGTCCTGTGAAACCTGGCTGGACTCGCCGCCTGCAGGAAGGCTCCCAGGATGACTCTTGTAGCTCTGAGATGAGCCTGTCACCGCTTCCCTTGGCCCTTGTGCGTCCGCCTGGAACACGCTGTTCTGCACTTGCAGGCGCCTCTCTAACTCACTTACACGCTTCAAAGGTGTGCAGCTCAGCCTGCCCAGGGACTGTGCCCCAGCATGTCTGAAGCGATGCCCTCTGTTTCTTTCCTATTTTCCCAAACTGAGCTCAGGTCACCTGCCAAATGGACACCTTCCCCAGGAAGCTGTGTCCAGGTCCATGGTGCCGTCATCTCCCGCCGCCCAGGCATGACACCCACTGTCCGGGAGCCCAGCCACCCCCTGGGTAACTCCACGCCCGGAGGTCAGGAGCACCTCTCAGTCCAGTGTCCCTGCTCCCATGATCCTGACCTCGGCCCAGGTTCCTGGACAAGGACAACCCCTGCCCCGGGCTGGGCTGGCCACGGCCGACACCAGAAGGCTGCTCAGCCCACGCCTTCCTCTCCACCCAGCGGGCCCCTGCCCTTGAGAGCCTCGGCAGCGGCTCCCGACCCCCGAGAGCCTGCAGTCTGGGCCGTGTCCCTGTGGCGAGGTGTCCCCATGCCCAAGTGACAGGGGGGTCTTCTCAACCCACAAGGGGTCTGCATGTTTTTGAGCGCTCTGCCAAACTTGGCCCAGCCTCACTCCCCTCCCCCAAATCCCTGGATTCCCAAATCCCCGCCGGCCTCTCAGGCCTGTGTGAGCCGCTGAGCGTGCTCCGAGCGGGAGTGGTCCCTGGATGTGTGACACGGAGGTCCGGGGACGGAGCAGCACCCGCCCAGGGACCTGGGGGAAGGCCTCACCACCCGCATTATCGGGGGAGCAGCCTCCTTGGGCCACAAGGACAAACTTCTTCCCACTATTTGTGTCACCAGCGTCTGCACAGCGTGTTGGAACCTGGAACGCGCTGTGCATGAATGAACACACGCCACACCAGCAGGCCACAGGGATGAAGCCACGCACCTGACCGCGCACTGTCACCGGCAGGCGGAGCTCGGTGGACACGCCTTGCCTCCACCCCGTGTCCGCACTAAAAGCATTTCTGCGCCTCGGACTGAGCGCTGGGAGCCAGGGACCCCCTCCCCGCTTCAGGCAGGAGAGACCTGCCCAGTTCCCATCCTTCCCTCACGCAGTGAACGAGAGGCTGATCTGGGTCTGTCTGCGAGGGCCCGAGGCCAAGGTCAGGCTGGGAGGCTCAGTATCCCGGGAACTTGCTACGAGTGGCGGGAACCCCATTCAAACTCGTCCAAGCGCTAATGACAATGAGCCATCCACAGGCCTCTTGGCTTGGGACGCGGCCGTGCCCAGGGCCCGGCCACCAGGCAGCCAGGTGGTTGGTGTGGGCGAGGCCTCTTGAGGCCCACACCTGGACAGAACTAGGTCATGGTCATCTCTGTTGGCCAACCACAGCCCAGCCCAGGTCCACCTGTGAGGCAGGACCGGTGGAGTCCTTTGCACAGGTGAGGGCAGAGGCGGGAGGTAGTTCAGGGCTGTGCCCGGGGCGGGTCTGTGGCATGGGCACCCTGGGCACAGCAGGACGGGCCCAGCTTAGAGGCAGTGCCTCTCACCTCCCGAGGTTTCTCCCCACAGCCTCACCTGGGGGCAAGCACCTCTTTTCTTCCCAGTGGGGCCGCTGGCACCCTGAATGCCACTCTCAACCAGGAGGGGCTTCCTCGTCCACAGGGGCCTCTCCTTTAACCAGCCCCGCCTGAAGTGAGCTGGTCATTTGCATGAAGGGCACGTGAGAGGGACAGGCTGCTGGAGAGAGACTCGGATTTGTCTGCAGGGAGACCTGCAGCTCTGACTAGGGCCCCGAGACCCAGCGTCTGATTAGGCCGAGGTTTTATTTAATTAATTAATTAAATTTTTTTCTAATTTCAGAGAGGAAGAGAGAGAGAGAGGAACATCATTGATGGGAGAGAATTATTGATAGGCTGCCTCCTGCATGCCACACACTGGGAATGGAGCCCACAACCCGGGCAGGTGCCCCGGTCGGGAATCGAACTGAGACCTCCTGGTTCCTAGGTGGACGCTCCGCCACTGAGCCAGGCCAGCGGGCAAGGCTGAGATTTTAAGTGAAGGGAGACTTCCACAGGGTTTCTGTGCCAAGTGCCTCAAGGGGTGACTGCATTGGGAACGGGCCTTCAAAGAGGCGATTACGGTAAAGAGAGGGCGGCCCTGGTCCAAAGTGACTGGGTCGTTATAAGAAGGGAGACGAGGACACAGACACACAGAGAGACGGCCGTGTGAGGACGCAGGAGAGGACGGCGTCTACACGCCAAGGAGAGAGGCCTCGGGAGGAACCAGCCCCGCCCACACCTCCAGCTCGGACGTCCAGCCTCCAGGACCGGGAGGAAGCAACTGTCTGTTGTGTAAGCCCAGGTCTGTGGTGTTTACTATGGCAGCCTGAGCTCACACACACACACACACACGCACTCTACACACACACACACACACTCTCCACACACACACACACATACACTCTCCACACACACACACACACACTCTCCTCACACACACACACACACTCTCCACACACACACACACGCACTCTACACACACACACACACACACACTCTACACATACACACACATGCTCTACACACACACACACACTCTCACTCTCCACACACACACACACTCTCCACACACAAACACACATACACTCTCCTCACACACACACACACTCTCCACACACAAACACACATACACTCTCCACACACACACACACACACACACTCTCCACACACACACACACACACACACTCTCCACACACAAACACACATACACTCTCCACACACACACACACACTCTCCACACACAAACACACATACACTCTCCACACACACACACACACTCCACACACACACACACACACACACACTCTCCACACACACACACACAAACACACATACACTCTCTACACACACACACACACTCTCCTCACACACACACACACACACACACACACTCTCCACATATACACACACTCTCCACACTCTCCACACACACACACACACTCTCCACACACAAACACACATACACTCTCCACACACACACACACACACTCTCCACACACACACACACACACACACACTCTCCACACACACACACACAAACACACATACACTCTCTACACACACACACACACTCTCCACACACACACACACACACACACACACTCTCCACATATACACACACTCTCCACACACACACACACACACACAAACACACATACATGCTCTCCACACACACACATGCTCTCCACACACACTCTCACACACACACACTCTCCACACACACACACACATACACACTCTCCACACACACACACTCTCTCCACATACACACACACTCTCCACACACACACTCATACACACACTCTCCACACACTCACACACTCTCCACACACACTCACACACTCTCCACACACACTCTCCACACACACACTCTCCACACACACACACTATACACACACACTCACACACACATGCTCTCCACACACACGCTTTACACACTGTCCACACACACACTCTCCACACACACACTCACATGCTCTACAGACACATACACACACATACACACACACTCTGCACACACACACACTCTACACACACACACGCTCTCCACACACACACTCTCCATACACACACACACTCTCCACATATGCACACACACATACGCTCACCACACACACACACACACACAATCTACACACACACTCTCCACACACACACTCACATGCTCTACAGACACATACACACACATACACACACACTCTGCACACACACACACTCTACACACACACACACTCTCCACACACACACACACACATGCTCTCCACACACACGCTTTACACACTGTCCACACACACACTCTCCACACACACACTCACATGCTCTACAGACACATACACACACATACACACACACTCTGCACACACACACACTCTACACACACACACGCTCTCCACACACACACTCTCCATACACACACACACTCTCCACATATGCACACACACATACGCTCGCCACACACACACACACACACACAATCTACACACACACTCTCCACACACACACACACACACACACACTCTCCACATACACACACATGCTCTACACACATACACACACTCTCCACACACACATGTTCTACACACACACACACTCATACACACACTCTCCACACACACACTCATACACACACTCTCCACACACACACACACACATGCTCTACACACACACACACACTCTCCACACACACACACAGACTCTCCACACACACACACTCTCCTCACACACACTCATACACACACACTCTCCACATACACACACACACATGCTCTACACACACACACTCTCCACAGAACACACTCACATACACACACTCTCCACACGCACACACACATGCTCTACACACACATTTGGAGGCAGTACCATCGGTGTCTGAACACCACAGGCAGGACCTCAGAGGCTGCTGTGAAATGAGCCTGTTGCTGGCGAGCCTGTGGGCTGTGAGTGTTAGCACCCAGTTTGGAAGGTGAGACAGCACAGCCCGCAGGGCAGGAGCCTGAGCTCTGGGCCAGAGGCCTAGACTGGATCCTGACTCTGCCCTTTCCCAGCTGTGTGACCCCAGGCAAGTGTCTCAGCCTCTCTGTGTACCCCCCAGAAATGGGGGTAGGGGTGGGAGGTGGTCTAACAGTGCTTACCTCATGCATTTCACGGGGATCAAGTTGAGCTAATATTTGCAGAGGACTTGGAGCAGTGCCCGGAAAACAGGAAGCACGTTGTGTTTGCGGATCTCTCCCTCACCTGAGAGGTGGGTCACAGGAGGCAGGAGGGGCTGCATAGCAAGGCTCCCCTCCTGGACTCAAATGTTCATTCTCAGGGCCTCTCCACACCCCCAGGAGGCACTGAGGACCCACAGAGCATGTGTCCGAGTTGTAGTCATCATATGAGAAATGGCCACTGAGAAATTTACCAAAGTAGAAAATAAAACCCCAAACACGTAAAGATATTTATTCCTTCATTTGAAAATAACAATAATCAACCACTTATAAATATACTAGAGGCCCGATGCACGAAATTCATGCAAGAGTAGGCCTTCCTTCCCTGCCAGCCAGCACCATGTTCCCTCCGGCACCCGGGAGGGCTTCCCTCCAGCCACTGGCAGGCACCCGGGACCCAGGCTTCCCTAGCAGCCCTGGCTTCGTCTGGGAGGTCATTGGTCTAATTAGCATATTATGCCTTTATTATTATAGACTAGAGGCACGATGCACAAAATTCGTACAAGGGGCTCGGCCCTCGCAGCCCCGGCTTCGTCTGGAAGGTCATCCGGACGGTCGTTCTGCTGTTTGGTCTAATTAGCATATTAGCTCTTTATTAGATAGGATATTTTGTCTGTATTGTTCACACTATTATAGATGCCCCCATTCCCCCCGCCCTGTGTCCACCTCTGCCCAGCCCCTGACCCTCGCCTGCCTCCCCACACTGTGGTCTGTGTCTATGGGCCATGTGTATCCCTTCACCTTCTTCCATCCAGTGCCCCACCCCTCCCCTCTGACAATCTATATGTGAACATAAGTATTTTATGACAAACAGCTATATTGACATGTTTGCAAATCTCTTACTGTCTGGCTGGATAGAAGATGAACAGGGATGCGATGGAGGCTGACCCCACCCCAAGCCTGGCCTCTGCTGCGGTGGGCACCCTCAGGAGGCCCCGAGGCCGGCCAGGGCCAGTGCGCATGCTCACGCCTGACCAGTGGTGCACGCGGCCTGTCCGGGCTGGGCTCTCTGCAGCCTGAGTCCTGCCCTTGCACGACGGTCGGTGGTCACTCTGAAGACCAAATGCGGTGATAGTTGCCTGATGGCATCAGACCCTGACAACCATCCTGCCATCGGAGAAGGGAGGCTCAGGGAGCAGCCCATCGGTGGCCAGGAGATGTCACTGTCGTCTCTATTGCAGAGCCAGGGCCAGGCAGAGGGGCTGAGAGGTTAGTGCTGGAGCGCAGACCAGCTCCCAGAGCCTGTGGCAGAGTCGGCATCAGCCAGGCTCTGCGGAGACAGACCAGCGTGCGTGGGAGACAGACCAGCGGGCGGAGGTGGGCTCCGTGCGTGGGAGACAGACCAGCGGGCGGAGGTGGGCTCCGTGAGTGGGAGACAGACCAGCGGGCGGAGGTGGGCTCCGTGTGTGGGAGACAGACCAGCGGGCGGAGGTGGGCTCCGTGTGTGGGAGACAGACCAGCGGGCGGAGGTGGGCTCTGTATGTGGGAGACAGACCAGTGGGTGGAGGTGGGCTCCGTGCGTGGGAGACAGACCAGCGGGCGGTGCAGGTGGGCTCACAGGATTCCAGAGGCACACGGGCCCCACAAGCCGCCTGCCATGTGCAGGCGGGAGACCCAGGAGAGCAGGGGTGTAAGGCCCAGAGGGGACAGGAGAAGACGGCGTCGCAGCTCAGGCTGAGTGACAGACAGCATCCGCTCTGCTCCATGCTACGCAGACAAGGCCCCCGCCCCGGCGGGGCACCTGCTTGGCTCAGTCTGCAGATCCAAGTGCTGATCTCACCCGGAAACGCCCCCCCAGACACACCCCATAAACATCAGACCAAAGGTCTGGGCGCCTGCGGCCTAGCCAAGTGGACGTGCACCACTAACCATCACCTGCCGTGCAGGCCGCTGTCTCCCGAGCCAGCTCGCTGTGCGCTCAGCATGGCGCCACAGAAACGCTGCATCTGGGAGGCCGGGCCTGGTCCCGCCCCACCTCTGTCCGCAGGTCAGTGGACAGAGGCCTGGCATGGCCGACCTCCTGGCTCTGCTGCCCCGTGCACACCCCAGCCCCCCACTGTGCTGACTGCAAGGCCCTCAGACAGACAGGCCTGGCAGGGATCCCCGCCCCCCACCAAGGAACTTTATCTCCTTGGTCCAATGTGATGGTCATCTAATCGTTTTCACAACTTTCCCTGGAATCTGCTTCCAGCAGTGCTGGCTGGCGTCGGGCCACCGTGTTTCAGTCCATCCAAATGCAAACACCATCTTAGTTTCCAAGTTTTGCCTCCACCGATCTGAGGCGGCCGGCCACACTGTCCTGCTCACTAGGCAACAGGCTGGGAGTGAAGGGACCTCGGGACCACGAGGGACTCCAGGCCCAAGGACACTGGGAGTGGAACTGGAGGACGCTTTCCAGCCCGCGGGCCTGTGGTCCCCTCCGTCCCCGTCCTGCCGGGCTCCTGAACAGGCCGGGAGCTCCGCGTCAGCAGGTTCCCATGCCCAAGATAAGCACGAAGCTTCATTGATGTAAGAGGTAAATACCGATGGAACATACGTACCAGGTCAATATTGACCTCCAGGACAATGCACCTCACGTTGGCATACGTGTGCCTGACCATGGCACGGGCTCCCAAAGTCTGTGCTCGGGGGCCTGGCCACGCGGGAGCCTCTGACGCTGGGAGAAGGGTGACCTGACATTTCCAGACGCGCCCGCAGGGAGTCCTGGCAGGAAGCTCTATGTCACCGAGAGGGTGAGCCGGACGCCGAGGGTCAGAGCCTGGGACTGCGTGGCCGCACAGAGCAAAGCAAGGGCCAGCGAGTTTGCTTCTTGCCGAGTTCACCTGGAGATAAGGGAAGTCCAGCCAGAACGCACGGTACACACCGGCCATCCTGGTTGTGGCCTTGACCACTGGCTGTGTGTGTTCAGTGCCTGGCGAGTGCAGAGCACGGTCCCTGACCTTCAGGGCATGATGTCACCTGGCCTGGGGGTCGGGGCCAGCTCCCTGGTCACGCCCTCCAGCCTCCTCGCCACAGGCAGGCAGCCCCTCTCAATGGAGCAGTGCTGCTCTTTTGCTTAGAAAGAGAAGCTGCAGAGAACCAAGACGGCGGCGGGCAGGTAAACAGGGACTCGCCTCCCACAACCACATCAAAATTACAACTAAAACACAGAACAACACCATTCGGAACCGCCTGAAGCTGGCTGAATGGAAGGCCTACAGCTAGAGGAGTAGAGAGGAAGCACATTGAGACTGGCAGGAGGGCGGAGACGGTGAGCGGGCTGGTCCGACACCCACGTGCGGCGTTTTTTTAATCGGGAGGGAGATCTCCAAGGCCTCCTGTGAGGAGCAAGGGGCCCAGCCCCACGCCAGCCCCCCGCCAGCCCCCCGCCCAAGGGCCCAGCCCCACGCCAGCCCCCAGCCCAGGGGCCCAGCCCCACGCCAGCCCCCAGCCCAGGGGTCCAGGGCTGGGAAGAGAAGCCCCAGTAACTTTGGGCTATAAACACCAGTGGGGATTGTGGCTGCTGGAGCCCCAGGCAGTTCTTTAAAAAAAACATATTTTTATTGATTTCAGAGAGGAAGGGAGAGGGAGGGAGAGAGAGATAGAAACATCCATGATGAGAGAGAATCATTGATTGGCTGCCTCCTGGCTCGATCCCCCAGCAACCCGGGCACGTGCCCTGACAGGAAATCAGACTCGGGACTCTTCAGCCCACAGATAACAGGGTGGTGAGGCCGGGGTGGGGCAGGAACCGATTGAGGGGGGCACGGGGGCGGGGACGGACATCTGTAATACTCTCAACAATAAAGAGTTTAAAAAGAGGAGAAGCTGCAGCAGATGTCCTGAGACTTAAAGATGATCAGGCCCTGGCCGGTGTGTCCAGTGGTTAGAGCATTGGCTCCAGCACCAAGGGGTCTAGGGTTCAATTCCTGGTCAAGGGCACATACCTGGATTATAGGTTCTATCCTTCGTGGGAGGCAACCAGTCAACCTGTCTCTTACACTGATGTTTCTCTCTCTCCCTTTCTCTCTCTCTCCCCCCCCCCACCTCTCTTCCACTCTCTCTAAAAAACAATGGAAAAATATCCTTGGTGAGGATTAGCAAGAGGACGATCAGGGGAAAGGAGCTGGAACGTAAGGCTGGGCTGCTCTATCGATGGACTTCCCCCCTGTGATGCAGGAAAAGGTGGACATGACTCAGTTTTGAAGGGAGGGTCCTCCTGCCCGTCTCTCCCAGGCCGACCCCCTCCCTTCCCTCCTCAGGGACAGATGGACGCTGAGGCCCGGGGAGCCACCCTGAAGGTCACACATAGCTTCCTGCTCCGAGTCTAGTGTGTTCCTACCAGAGCCTCCGCTGAGTCAGCTGGAGGCGGTCAAAATGCCGATGCGACCCCTCAGCCCGGGCCTCAAACGCCATCTGACTGACTCTGAGGAACTTCGGAACTGGGTGCCCAGAGCTCGCTCACAGACCGAGGACCTGGGCTCAGACAGATGTGGGGCCAACGGTGAAGGTCCCTCACCTACCTCCCCATCCAGGGGTCGGCCCTAACTCCCCAGGCGTGAATGGGGTGGGGGCAGGGCCTGGTCCACTAGGGGGATGACATCTAACTGCTTCCATCGCAGCGTCCCCATAGCGACCTCATCCCCATGGTGACAGGAGACGGAGCTGATGGGTTCTAGTGGCAGCACAGTGGCCCTCAGAGGTCACGGGACCACCCTGCAGTTCGCTGGGAAGCAGAGGCCAGGAGAAGCTGTCGCCTCAATGGTTGAGGATCGAGGTCAGCAGAGCGCCTCATTGCTGACAGCCTCGGGGGACTGGCGCTGCCCGAGGCCTCAGAAGCAAGCAGGGCCTGAGTCCTCAACGCCCCTCCCGACGCCGGTGGGCACCCCCTCTCACTGCTCCCGGTTGTGGGCGAAAGTGACCCGGGTTGTAGCAGAAGCCCAAGGAGGGTTTGGGTCTAGGGAATGATATCACCTGATTTGTGTGTTTTCTAAAATATCATTCAGGGAGGGGGGGGGGGCACCACGGGAAGCAGGAGACAAGCGGGGGCAGGGAGCTTCCATGATGGCCAGGCCAGAGGTGCCGGCGGTGGGGGTGGGGCAGGGGGGCGACTTTTACATCAGTACCAAAAGGACTTGCTCTGCATTAGATGGCATGTGGAGGGAAGAGGACGTTTATGGATGATGATAAGGATCATAGGACAAGGAAGGGTGAGCATCTCAAGTGGAAAGGTACTGCTGAGCTGATGCCCTGGCTTTAGTAGCATCCGCTCAAGTTCAAGTCTGCCCTGACCCGCATTCCTTGTTTAGAAGTGGGGCCTTTGCAGGTGTAATCAGGTTAAAATGAGGTCACATTGGGCTAGGGAGGGCCCTCAATCCAGTGACTAGTGTCCTTGTGAGATGAGAGAGAGCCACCCAGGGAGCCACGTGAGGAGGGGCAGGGACTGGGGTAATGAATCTAATGCCAAGGAGCTAACGGCAAGGATTGGAGCAGCCGGGAGCTGGCAGGGGCCAAGGATCCTCCCAGAGCCCACGGCGGGCGCATGACAGCTCAGCTGTATCTTGACCTTGGGCTTCTGGCCTGCAGCCAGGAGAGACTACAGCTCCTTCTTACGCCCAGGTTGTTCTGTCACCCTGCTCAGGAGCCGAGGAGCGGCTGCAGCTGCCTTGGCCACGGCTGACACTAAGCCGCTAACCTCCCTGCCTGTGCTGGCTGGCAGCTCTTTGCAAGATGACAGTTTCCTCTCCAGGATCTGAACCTTCGTAGTGTGCATTTTATGTTTCACTTTAATCAATCTGGAGCAGACTTAGGGGCAGAGTGGGAAGTGGTTCTCCCTTTTATTTTCCAAACTAGAGGCTTAGTGCACAAAATTCATGGGGGGAGGGGGTCATCCCTCAGCCCGGCCTGCGCCCCCTCGCAGTCCGGGAGCCTCGGGGCAGTCGGACATCCTTAGTGCTGCTGTGGAGTTGGGAGAGGCTCCCGCCACCACCGCTGCGCTCACCAGCAGTGAGCCCGGCTCAGGGCTTCTGGCTGAGTGGTGCTCCCCCTGTGGGAGCACACTGACCACCAGGGGGCAGCTTCTGCATTGAGCGTCTGCCCCCTGGTGGTCAGTGCACATCATAGTGACGGGTCGTTCCGCCATTTGGTCCATTTGCTTATTAGCCTTTTATTATATAGGATGGAGACCAGTGTTTCCCATACTGTTGATTGAAATGGTCTATGGAATCTCATTGGGTGGCTGGGAACATAAGCCGAGGGCTTGCATGCATTTAGTTTTTTCTAGACCAGAGTTTCCTCTTCTCTGTCTCAATCAGCGAAGTGAAGAGTGATCTCAGAACAGATCACACCCTCCTTTGGGGCCTGCTCCTTGCTGACACTTTCTTGCACGAGAAAGAAGCAGGGTCCTGGATGGTGTTGTTCAGTAGTTAGAGTGCCAGCACAAGCACCAAAGGGTCTCAGGTTCAATTCCCATCAAGGGCACATCCCTGTGTTGTGAGTTTGATCTCCGGCCCCAGTTGGGGCACATGCGGGAGGCAATCAATCAATGTGTCTCTCTCATATCAATGTCTCTCTCTCTTCCCCCCTCCCTCTCTTCCTTCCACTCTCTCTAAACAATCAATAGAAAAAGTATCCTTGGGTGAAGATGAACAGAAAAAGAAAGAAAGAATGAAAGAAGCAGGGCTGCATTTGGAAGCTGATGCTTGTCACCACGTAGATTACAGCGGCCCTGGCCCCAGAGCAGGCAATGCGGAGCGGATCTCACCAGGAGGCCCAGTAACATGGCCGCACCCTCTCCCACCCGGACCCTCCACCACTGGCGGGAGACTGGCGTCATGGCACCGGGCGCCAGCCAGGCGGCACTGGTTTGTGTTCCAGCTCCACCTGCTACTGTCCGGGCGCGGTCAGAGGCCCTCTCTGCGCCTCGCTGTCTCACGTAGTGCAGTGAGAGGAGTGATGATAATGCTGGTGCTGACAGCTACTCGTGTGGGGGTGTTGCAAGGGCCGTCGTGTGTGGGAGGACTCAGCACAGTGCCCAGGGGGGCACCTCCTTTGTCATTTCTTGTTTTGTGTTTTTAAATGTTTTCACTTTTTCTTTGATTATAAACTAAACAGCTTTTTAAAAAGTTTTTATTGATTTTAGAGAGAGAAGAAGGGAGAGGGAGAAACATTGATGAGAGAGAAACATTGGCTGCCTCCTGCACCCCCCTACTGGGGATCAAGCCCCCAATCCCCTACTGGGGATCAAGCCCCCCAACCCAAGCCCTGATCAGGAATCCAACTGTGACCTCTCAGTGCACGGGACAAAGCCCAACCAACTGAGCCACACCAGCCGGGGCTTAACTGGCTTTTTGGTTAATTGAAAATTCCAGTGTTATTCTATTTTACAACATTTTTTTCCTATTATCTTTATTGCTTTTTTTTCCCCCTGCGTTACTTCAGTTTATCCTATTCCTCTTCCAATTTTTGAGCAAGATAGTGAATTAATTTGCTGTGTTACTGATGGAAATATTTAAATCTATGAGCATGCTTTATTTGTGTTCCACAAATTCTCTCTTGCAGTTTCATTCTTATTGTTTCCCAGAAATTCTGTAATTTCACATTGCATTTCCCTCTGACTCAGAAGTTGAGTAGTAGGGAATTGTGAAATTTTCAGCTGAAGGCTTTTTTCGTTTTTATCAACCTCTACTTTTATTACACTATGATTTGAAACTACTATTTTCTACATTATTTCTCCTGTTTTAAATTAAAGTTACTCTATGGTTTACAACTTGGCCATTCTTTTGTGAATAAAGTTAAAGTAATGGAAATGATGGATACCTGGGCAAATAGACTCTTTTTTTATTTGTTTTTTGTTAATTCTCACCTGAGGATATTCTTTCCATTGCTTTTCAGAGAGAGTGGGAGGGCGGGAGGGAGGGGGAGAGAGAAAAAGAGAGAGAGAGAAACATAGATGCAAGAGAGACACATCAACTGGTTGCCTACTGCACACACCCTGACTGGACGTGGGGAGCAAACCCAAAACCCAGGTACCTGGCCTTGACCGGGAATCAAATCTGGACCCTGCAGTGCACAGGCCAGCACTCCATCCACTCAGCCTCACCGGCCAGGGCAACTCTTTTTTAAATGCATTAGAATATGTATACCCATTAAAAGCAAACATTACAACATTTCCCGTGGTTATTAATTATCTATATATATAAAAGGCTAATATCCTAAGTGTCCCTCCAACCATTTGACCAGTAGCTGGGATGTGCACTGACCACCGGGGGCAGACACTCAACACAGGAGCTGCCGTGACACACACTGGCCATTTACAAAGAAACGGCACAGTGGACCTGGCACCTACAAAGCAACACTCGGCTTCCCCCAAGTGGGACACAGGCCCTGCCACCACCCCGGAGCAACAGCCCACCAAATTCCAGCCAATGCTGCCAAGACCTCATGGTACAAAATGCGACCCACAGCCCAGCCCAGCCTGGAAATGGTAGCTGTGGGCACTGGGTAATGACATCACATGGCAATGCCCGGTTTCCTCTCTCTAGCGACAGGCCATCCTATATAATAAAAGCCTAATATGCAAATCGACCTAATGGTGGAACGACCAGTTGCTATGATGCGCACTGACCATCAGGGGGCAGACAGTCAATACAGGAGCTGCCCCCAGCCTGCAGGCCCCAGGCCAGCCAAGGCAGGTGACAGCGGGGGCCCTCTGATCACCCTGCTGCTTGCTCTGCAGAGAGAGGCAACCAGCGGCAGCAGCAGGGTGTGGGCCAGCCAGTGAGTGGGCTGGTGTTACCCCTCAATCGCCCCACTGGTCACCTCCTGCAGAGGCAACCTGCGGCAGCAGCAGGGGTCTGGGCTGGCAAGCAGGTGGCACCAGACTGGCCAAGGCGGTGCCAGCAGTGGCCCCCAATCACCCCCCTGGTCACCCCGCAGATCAGCCCTGATCACCAGCCAGGCCTAGGGACCCTACCTGTGCATGAATTTCGTGCACCAGGCCTCTAGTCTATATATATAAAAGCCTAAGTGACCGTTCGACAGTTCGAAGGTAACTATGGTGTGCACTGACCACCATGGGGCAGATGTTCAACGCACAGGCATGCATGGAAACATGGAACAGATCGATGAATCTCAGAGGGAAGTGGGGAGGGGGGAGAGTGGGAAGAGATTAACCAAATATCTTATATGTGTACTAGAGGCCCAGTGCATAACATTCATGCACTCAGGGGGAGGGGGGGGGGTGTTCCCTCACCCTGGCCTGCGCCCTCTCACAGTCCGGGAGCCCTCAGGGGATGTCTGACTGATGGTTTAGGCCCACTTGGACATCCTTAGCACTGTCCCAGAGGCAGGAGAGGCTCCCGTCACCGCCGTTGTACTCACCAGCCATGAGCCCGGTTTGTGGCTGAGCAGAGCTCCCCCTGTGGGAGTTCACTGACCACCAGGGGCAGCTCCTGCACTGAGCGTATGCCCCCTGGTGGTCAGTGCAAGTCATAGCAACCGGTTATTCCACCATTGGGTTGATTTGCATATTAGCCTTTTATTATATAAGACTAGAGGCCTGGTGCACGGATTCGTGCACTGGTGAGGTCCCTTGGCCTGGCCTGTGGGGACTGGGCTGAAACAGGCAGTCTGACATCTCCCAGTGGTCCCGAATTGCGAGAGGGTGCAGGCCAGGCCAAGGGACCTTACTGGTGCACGAATCTGTGCACCGGGCCTCTAGTTTAACAATAAACAGCACTAAAGACCTGGCACCAACAAAACAACACTCAGCTTCCCCCAAGTGGGACACAGGCCCCGCCACCACCCCAGAGCAACACCCCACCAAATCGCAGCCCATGCTGCCAAGACCCCATGGCACAAAATGCAGCCCACAGCCCAGCCCAGCCCAGAAATGGTCACTGTGGGCACCAGGCAATGATGTCACATAGCAATGCTTGGCTTCCTCTCCCTAGCGACTAGCCTCTTTGCAGTTTCTTCAGCCCAGGAACACAACTTGCTTTATAGCCAGGTGGAAACATTTTACACTTTAACCAAATGTCTGTGGAGCATTTTCCCGTGCCTCATCTCATTTGATCCTCACAGAAGTCCTGGAGTAGCTAGATAGGAGACTCAGTAGAATCCTATTTTCTTTTCATTAGCCGAAAAACTGAGATTTAGAAAGTTTAGAAACGACTGAAAAGAAGTAAGAAATGGTGGACCTTGAAAATGACTTCAGGTTTTTTCACTGCACAGAATATAGTCAAACACTGCTACAGTTAAATATTTCACCCTTTGTTCTCCCTGCATGATCTATAATAATAATCTCCTTTGTGTTGATATTTACTGCTGTGTTGCTGACAATTACCTGAAAGAGAAGTTGGGGTGCTTCACTGGGCTGGAAAAAGTTTAGCTAAATCAGAAAGCAGGTCTAATTAAGCAACTTTATCTATATACTAGAGGCCCAGTGCACGAAATTCATGCACTCTCGTGGGGGGTGGGGGGCGTCCCTCAGCCCAGCCTGTGCCCTCTTGCAGTCTGAGAGTCCTTAGGGGATGTCTGACTGACAGCTTAGGCCCACTCCCTAAGCCGGCAGTTGGACATCCTTAGCGCTCCCACGGAGGCGGGAGAGGCTCCAGCTGTGAGCCTGGCTTCTGGCTAAGCAGTGCTCCCACTGTGGGAGCACACTGACCACCAGGAGGCAGCTCCTGCATTGAGCGTCTGCCCCCTGGTGGTGAGTGTGAGTCATAGGGAACGGTCTTTCTGTCATTTGGTTGATTTGCATATTATTATCTACACTAATAAAAGAGAAACATGGTAATTAGCGTACGACCGCTACCCTTCCCATTGGCTAATCAGCGTATCCTTATGCAAATTAACTGTCAGCCAAGATGGCGGCCGGCAGCCATGCACTGAAGCGAGCAGGGAGGCTTGCTTCCTCCAGGAACTGCAGACTCCAACGTTCCCCGCCTCACTTCCTGGCCTCTCAACTGCAACTCTAGGCAACTATTACTATGTTGCAAATAAGAAGCTAAACAAAACAGGCTTTCAGTCAGC
The DNA here is from genome assembly GCF_028538775.1 of Myotis yumanensis. Taxonomy (NCBI): domain Eukaryota; kingdom Metazoa; phylum Chordata; class Mammalia; order Chiroptera; family Vespertilionidae; genus Myotis; species Myotis yumanensis. The sequence continues at coordinate 2,331,949 of NW_027223760.1, forward strand.
CCCAGACCGAAACATTGTATCCATGTTTTCAGCAGCGAGGCCTCAGAGCTAAAGCTGGCCCAGAAAAAAAAAAAAAAAAGAAAACAAGGAGCGGTTGGGAGCTTTTAGTCAACTGCCAGCGGGAAAACAGCCCTCAGCCCCTCAGCCAGCCTGGCCAGGCACCCAGTGGGGACCCCCACCCTGATCCAGGACACCCTTCAGGGCAAACCAGCCGGCCCCCACCCGTGCACCAGGCCTCTATTCTATATAGTAAAAGGGTAATATGCCTCCCGGCACCGGGATCAGTGGAGCAGCGAGGCTCCCGGCACCGGGATCAGCGTGACAGGGGGCAGCGCCCAAACCCCCTGATCAGCCCTGCTCTGTGCCTGATGGGGGGGAGCTCCCCAATCCCCCGATTGCCCTGCGGCTCTGTGTGTGACAGGGTGCGGCGCCCCAACCCCCCGCCCCCACGGGCCCTGCTCTGTGAGTGACAGGGTAAAACCATAACCTCTCCATCGGCCCTGCCCTGAGTGTGACAGTGGCGGCGCCCCAACCCCCTGATCGGCCCTGCTCTGTGGGTGATAGAGGGTGGTGCCCCCCTCCACGGGCCTTGCTCTGTGTGTGACAGGGTAGAGCCATAACCTCCCCATTGGCCCTGCCCTGAGTGTGACAGGGTGCAGCGCCCCAACCCCTTGATCCACCCTGCTCTGTGTGTGACAGGGGGTGGTGCCCCAACTCCCCTATCGGCCCTACTCTGTGAGTGACAGGGGGGAGCTCCTCAACCCCCTGATGGGCCCTGCTCTGTGAGTGACAGGGGGCAGCGCCCCAACCCCCTGATGGGCCCTGCTCTGTGCATGATGGGGTGGCACCCCAACTCCCCAATCGGCCCTGCTCTGAGCCTGAGCAGGGGCTGCACCTAGGGATTGGGTGTGCCCTCTGCCACCCAGGAGCAGGCCTAAGCCAGCAGGTCGTTTTCTCCCGAGGGGTCCCAGACTGCAAGAGGGCACAGGCTGGGCTGGGGAACCCCCCCCATCCCCCCCCCCCATCCCCCCCCCCCCCCCCCCCGCCGAGTGCACAAATTTTTGTGCACCGGGCCTCTAGTATAGGATATAAAGCTCTCACTGGTGCCAATCACACACGTGTGTTTCTATGTCATTGTCAATCATGGATTTGGTTTACACTTCTATTATAGAGAAAGGGCAAATAGCAATATTAAAATATTTCCTATAATTAATTTTCTTTCAATGTGCACGAATTTCTGCACTGGGTCTCTAGTGTGATATAATAAATGTGACAATGGTAACATGCACAGGGTGGGGTAATGGGACCAGTATGGTTGTAAACCTTCTACAGTTTACTTGAGATGGTAAAATATTCGCTCTAATAGACTGAAATGTAAGTATTCTGTCATGCCTAGAGAAACTGCAAATAAAATAATACAAACAAATACAGCATTAAGACAATCGATCACTTAATGAAATACTAAAAATTATATTCACATAACCCAAAGAAAGCAGGAAAGGGGCAGGGGACAAAGAAAATCTCCTATAAATCATGGGTCTGTCTATTTTCTGTACGCTTTGCTTTTTGAAAACTTCTCTTACAATATTTAGTGTGTTCACATTCACAAGGGTTACGTTTATTGTTCATTCTAATGCTAACGAGTTCAAAAATGCTTTTCTTTGATCTCATTTCATGTTTTTTGGCTGAAAAGGTGGCTCATCTCACATTAAGATGAGACCTCTGTCTTTTTTCAATGCCTTTGCCTCTGCTTTGATTGTTAAGCTGCTAAAGTCACTGTGTTGGGTGACTCTCTTGACCAGAACCACAGGGTGGCCCCTCACTGGCCACAGTGACCTTTTCTCTTCATCACCCCCCTCCCCCTGACACCCCGGGTGGTCCCTCCATCATCAGCCAGAGCTGGGCTGAGCAGCCAGCTAGCGACCGCAGAGATGGTGGCGTGTGACCAGGAGAGACTTGACTGTGACTGCCGCTGTGCCCTGGGCTCTGCCAGCGTCCGTCCGATGGAACTGCCACACACAGCCGTCCCCGTCCTCACTGGCCTCTCCCTGAGCGGGATCGTGTATGGGCAACAAGCCAGGAGGTGGCACCCTGAGCTCTGCCCCAAACACAGAGCTCCCCTCCATCCCCCTGTGGGTCTTATCTCGTTCAGGCATCTGACCACGATTTGCTCCATCTGAACATTTCATTAATTTTGCTACTAAACTTTGTTCAGCTATTGGTGAGGTTCTGGCCACTCCAGGACCCAGATAGAATTCGGAGCGACTGAGCCTTCTCTGTGGACAGCCGTCACTCACCACCGGATGGCTCCCCTGTGGGCTGCGGTTACCCACCCATTACAGCCAGACGAGTTGATCCCGCACTTCCCGGCTTGCGGCCAGCCTGTCTCGCCAGTCCCCGGCTTCACGGGCGATGCTCACGAAGTGCGTGGCGTGGAGGCACACGAGTGTGGCCCCGTCTGCCCCCGGGGGGTGGGAGATGACATGGGGACAGCAGGTGGCGGGCCTTTGTCGCTTTCGCAGCCTCCGTGGTGGACACGGTATGGCTCTTCACGGGGGGCCGGCCCGAGTGTGGAGACATTAGCAGCTCCTGGTCTCTGTCCACCGCATGCCAGCATCACTCCCCCAGTTGTGACGATCCAAAGTGTCCTGGGGGACAAGAGCACCCTGTTTGGGAACCACTGGCCGAGACCCTGCGCAGGGTCAGAATGGTCTCTGTGTCAACCCGCAGTCACGCTGATATGGCCGGGTCCTGCGCCCCTCCTCCCTCAGTTATTAATATTTTGATGTTCCCATGTTCACGCTCTCCTGGCAGACGTGACTCGTCAGACATCTGCGACATTCAAGCTGCAGCCTCCACACCGTCCTCTCTCGGCCAAGCATGTCGGGCGGCAGGGACACGAGGGCAGCCACTCGGGCAGGGAGCTCGGTGAGACCTCGGCGTGAAGTCGCTGTAACACGGGCAGTGCCGTCCACACTGAAGCGCAGTCGCTGGGCCCCGGACTGCGCGGGACGGAGTCAGGAGCAGACACAGGTCCTTGGCTTGTTTCTCCAGGAAAAACGGAGACCGTCCTGCAAAGGGTTTCCAGCTGAGAATCACTGGGCAGTGGCCAGGCAGGGAAGCCGGTCACTTGTCCAGCGGCAAAGCACGGAGCACAGGGGCTGTGGTGGGTGGGAACCCTCGGCCGCTCCCCGGGGCCCCGGCTCCTGAGACGGAGGCGGAGGAGGTGCTGACATGGCCTTGCTGCCTGTGTTTGTGCCTCACGCCGCATGTCACGCCCAGACTGGCTTTGTTGCGACCAGATTCTTTATAAGCCCGGGGTGATGGGGTTCACAGCTGTGGCATGACCTGGGGTGGCAGACGGGGACCCGGACGGTGCGGGTGCTTCCCGCTGCCGTCGCAAGCCAGCTCAGAGCGGCGCCTGCCTCGGCGGCCTCCCTCTATTACTCTCTCCTGGTTCAGTTTCTGGAGCTTTTCTGTAGACGCGTCATTGTGGCACCTTTCATTCCTTCTCCTGAAGTGAATAAAAGGTGTGCGTTACCAGAGGGAGCCAGGGAGAGTGTAACAGTACGGGTTTGTCCATCTCTGCTGGGGCCTGTTCCACCCGTCCGTGTCTTTAAAGGGCCTAGGTGCTCAGGACGCACCCGTGGTTTTAGGGTCGAGGACACTCTGCTGGCTGGCAGGTGCCGGGCGCGGCGTGGCCGGGTGTGGGCTGGCCGAGGGAACGACCACACGGCCCCGCCTCCCCGCCCTCCCTCCCCCCCCCCCGCCCCGCTCCGAGTCTTTGCCTCGGCCTGTGTCTGGGCTGCCCTGCCACCTGCGTGGGGAGGTGGGCTGCTGTCAACCTCCTTCTTCAGGAACCAGAGCTGTTTTCCACCCGGACTCCTCGCTGAGGCCAGCAGCTGTGTGGTGTCTGACCACCGAGAACGCCACGCGGGGAGGGAGCCCAGGCTCGTCTCAGAGAGTGGGTTCCAGCCTTGTCCTGTGGCCGCTGTTCAAATGGCCACAGACCAGCTCCAGAGTGAAGGTGCGCCGCCTCCGTGACCTCACCGCCCAGCCCCCCAGCTGGCTAATTCTCCAGGGCGGACACCTCCATCTGGCTTGTGTTTCTATTGATCAGGCCCTAGACTTTGTGAAGTCATGTGTTAATTTGTGGGGTTTCCGTCAGTCGAGATACAATGTCTTCTGTCTGGTGGAGAAGATGACCCCAAAGGCTGCAGTCCCATTCCCTGCAGGACGTGGCCACTGAGCCTGCTGGCGGAGGAGCTGTAGCTGCCAGCCTCATGGGCAGCTCTGCCCCTGCGTTGCTCCTTGAACCACCTTTGTGATTTTGCTGGATCCAATAAATTGTGGAGGTGTGCTCATTCTATACTTGTGTGTCTTATTTTTAACATTTTAAGATTATACTTGGCCATAGAGATGGGCTATGGGAGTTAACTGAATCCAGAGAGAAAGCTGATCCCTGAGATGAACTTGAACTTGACCTCTGGGAAAATTAAGACCACAAGGTCACGGAGAAAGGTCAGTGAGGTAGGTACCTACAGACGGCGAGGGAAGAAACCTGAAAGATGGAGATAACACCTGTAAGACGACAAAAAGCATCAGATGAACCAACGCTTGTCCCCAAATCTGAGAAGGGCAAACCTCTGGTGAAAGAGACTGCTTAGGAGGAGGGGAAAGAGAAGTCTCTCTCTAAACAGAGAGGCGCATTGGGTGGACGCTGGTGAGTGAAGCTGCCTGCCACCATACTGCTTATGTGGGAGGCAGCTGTGCCCACGAGTGACCACCCCCCCCCCCCCAGCTAAACAGAAGAAACACACCCGGAGCCGGTGCGGGGGTTTCGGCCTGTGGGCAGTCAGTGAGCTCGGAGCTCAGAGGAGAAAGTGGCCTGGGCACAGCTGTGGGGCTGGGCAGGGAGGCCCACGGAGGTGGCGGAAGCGGCACACCCTTTGCCCTCCCTCTCTCAGGAGGACTTTCTAGAGGAGAACACCCCCAGGGACCTGGCCCAGGGCTGATATTCCAGATTCTGGTAAGGACCCCTTAAGGGGTAGCCAACCAGAAGGACTCACCCGCAGCCCCAGGCAATCAGGGCTGACTATTTCCTGGTGACAGGTGGTGATACGATGGATTCTGTGTGTCAACTTGGCTGGGCCATGTCCCCATATATTTGGTCAAACAGCAATCTAGATTTTTTAGAAATGATTAACGCTAAATCCATAGACTGAGGAGGGCAGACTGCCCTCCATACTGTGGGTGGGCCTTGCCTAACCCGCTGCAGGAGTTAGGAGGAGGAGAGGGAGGTCTCTGACAAAGAGGGTTCGGCCAGCAGAGGGCCTTTGGACGAAGCTCCGCCCTGGGCTCTGCCCTGCAGGTGGCAGACATGCAGCCCCACAATCACAGGAGCCAGTTCCTCAGGATACACCCCTCGGGCGGTCTCCCTCCCACAGCAGCAGAACCAGGCACACTGTGGGCCTGCACCCAGGTTCATGGGTCACCCCAAGGACTAACCTCTCCTGGGGATCAGGCCTTCCTGCTGTGGGAAGCCCCTGCCCTTCTTCCTCCCCCCGCCCCTTTGGGCTCCCACCCTCAGCACTGGCTGCCCCTCTCCCTCCCCAGTGCAGTCAGCACTCAGCTGTGCTGGCTGACTCGCTGAAGGGCCCAAGAGGAACGCTTGGTTCAGTGGATCTTAAAAGTCTGAGCCGTGTGTATTGTACTTAGAGCTTCTCAATCAGATGCTAAAATCCCAACCCCTAAAGCAGTGGTTCTCAACCTTCCTAATGCCGGGACCCTTTAATACAGTTCCTCATGTTGTGGTGACCCCCAATTTCATTGTTACAAATTGAACATAATTAAAGCATAGTGATTCATCACAAAAACAATATGTAATTATATATGTGTTTTCCGATGGTCTTAGGCGACCCCTGTGAAAGGGTCTTTCGACCCCCAGGTTGAGAACCGATGCTAAAGGGAAATGCAGGGAGGCCAGACCATGAAGGTGTATTTACAGGAAAATAGCGGTGCTGCCTCCTTCTGAAGCTGAAGGGATTGTGCTGCCTCCCCAGCCAGGGCCTGGGCAGGGCTCCTGGGACCACCTTGCTGCGTTGGGCGCCCCCAAGCGGCTGCGACTGGTAGTGCAGGGTCCTGCCTGGGACAAACTGGGCGATGGTGGCAAGGACGGCTTGAATCAGCCACCTGACCCTGTGACTGTGACCCTGAGCACCTGGAGGCCCAGGCTCCCTGCAGGCCGAGAGGGGCCCTCTTTGCCAGGAAAGCCCAGTGCAAAGGAGGGGGAGGGAGGGTCACCCCAACTTGGGAGAAAACAATGGCTTACTTTGCCTAATTGCTTAACTTTTTAAAAAAAATCCTTACCCAAGGATATGTTTTTATTGATTTGAGAGAGAGAAAGGGAGAGAGAGAGAAACATTGATGTGAGAAACATCCATCAGTTGCCTTCTTTCTGCTCCCCGAACGGGGGTCGAACCCGCAACCTCAGTGTGTGTCCTGATTGGGAATCAAACCTGAAAAATTTTGGTGTCTGGGGCGATGCTCCAACCACTGAGCAGCCCGGCCAGTGCCTGGTTGCTTCACTTTTGATGCCAGGGCAGTGCTTCTCCGGGGTTCCCTGCTGTGCTAAAGGCGGGGCTCTCCGGGTCACTGGGGAGGGCACAGCAGGTGCGGGCTCCCAGCCCTCCTAGGACTCGTCTCCACCATGACCCGCGTCTCCTGGACTCGCTGAGACCAGAGGGGAAGAGTCACGAAGTCGGGACAAGGACTAAGTGAGCGGTGGCCGCCCCAACCTGAGGCCCCTGCTGGGCATCGCTCCCCCTCAGCTTGGTGGACGCCATGTCTGTCTGCATGAGAGGCTCCAGTGAGGACCAGTGGAAAGGAGCTGGGACTGCGGGACCCACTCCCTGTGAACTCGTGGCGTGGTGGGTGCAGGAGAAAAAGACGGCTGTATGGATAATGTTTCTCTTAGTGTGGTGAGCCTTCCCCCAAAAAACTAATTAAAGAAAACGTTGTGTTCTTAAAAAAAAGAAGTTTCCTCCCCTTTCCAGGCCACAACTCCCTCCTGGATTTCCGGCTGGGCTCTGCCAGGTTCCCACGCACAGGCAGGCCCCCAATGCCCACCTCCACCTGCAGGACTCGGGGCCCCGTGTTAATTTTTCTCTGGGAGAATCCATTTTAATTCACTTTAATTTCTCAATTGATTCCTGGGGAGCGAGGTTTTCTTCCAATACATGCAGTTCCATTTCCCCTGGTTCGGTTTTTATAGAAAACTAGCGCTCTCCCAGCTGGTGGCTGCAGTTTCTTGTGAAAATGTAGTGTCAGTGGCTGACCCAGCTGTGGCATGAGAAATGAGTCTTAGAAATTGGTTTCCAGCTTCGTGGCAGAAGGAACCATTAAGTTTGACATTTTGTTCTGCTTGAAGTCAGAGCCTTTATAAGAACTAAAAAAACTTCCAATTTGCTTCCTGCCCTCTGCCCGGTGGAAGGGTGGGGGGTGGGGGGGGGAGTTTGTGGTCTAAACACAGAACCAGCGAGGGCGGCATTCCCGAGCCTGAGCACAGGGATTCCTTTCACCACAGGAACCACGGGGATGTAGAATCACTTCCTTTTCCTTTTGTGTCCTCAGTAGTTTTACTGCTTTCAGGAAAAATACCGATTTTAATTTTTTTCTCTTTCTCTGTTTTTGTTTTAAATATATTTTTATTGATTTCAGAGAGGAAGGGAGAGGGAGAGAGGAGAAACATCAATGATGAGAGAGAATCATTGATTGGCTGCCTCCTGCACGCCCCACACTGGGGATCGAGCCTGCAACCTGGGCATGTGCCCTGCCCGGGAATTGAACCCTGACCTCCTGGTTCCTGGGTCCATACTCAACCCGTGGGCTGGCTGGGGCACAGACCCTCACCCCCCCTCTTTCTCTTTTTTTCTCTCGGACTCTCACACCAACCTCCTTCCCTTAATTTGTAGCTAATTGTAGGAAATGGAGAAATTTGAGTAAGCAAACATCTGAATGAACACTTCTTCCCTTTCGTTCCACTGAATTTAATTAAAGTCCAGCAAATGAGGAGGCCACGCTTGTCCAAAGGGAGCAGCTGGGACCTTGAGTGCCTGCAGATGCAGAGGTCAGCACTGGGATGGATGGATGGGCAGAGGTCAACTGTTGGGGTCCAACCCCAGCAGGTCCAGGGGTTCCCAAAGGTGTGGACGGAGTCGGTGAAGAAGGAATGACACGGAGACAGCATTCAGTTGATCAGCAGCCTAGTCAGGATCTCTAGCCAGGATCTCCAGCCAAGTTCTGTGTTTATTGTCCTGTTACATCTGTATTTATACCAGTTGATTTTAATCCTATCCATTCTATTCCAAAGGTTAGGGCATTTCTTATCTCCATTCCAAGGTTACTCTATTGTTCTATTAAGCTACAAAGAAGTAACTGAAGGAGATTATCCTAAGTAAAGATTATGTAGCTTAAGCATGATTATTCATGGTTAAAGTGATTAACTACCCGCCTGGCACTTAGTTAAGGGGTTTTATTCCCTCCCTAACTCCAGGGAAAAATCCTCGCCTGGGGAAACAACCTTTCTCGGGGAGGTGGTCCTGTTAAAAACACATAGCGTTAATAGGGGGAGCAAACATATGCCATATACGCCAGGTCCCTTGAAACATAAGCTGTGCAGATGTTTCTTCCCTGCAGCGACTGTGTCAAACAGCAAGGGTGGACTGGCTTCTGGCAAATTCCCTCTTTTTTATATTTTAAATGATAGCGCATGTAAATCAGTGGCCACCTCTCGGATTGGATTTTTTAAGACTCGGAAGAAGACTGACAAGCAATGATAGCAAGCATAGCTATAAACATAGTGGACGGAGCGCACAAGGAGCCTTGTTCCTGTAGAATGTTGCTGGCCTCTTCAGTCAAGGAATTTCAGCTGTCAAGTCGGTGGTTTGGTTGTCCTTGTTGATCTGGCTAGCGGGCAGTGTCACTGGCGATGGGCTTCCGGAAGCATCAGTGAGTTGAAGGGCTGCATCAAAGGGTCCATCAGGGTCACACTTGATGGTGGTGTCGGCGTCCAGGGAGGAGTCAGCTGTGCCCTCTGGCTTGGCCGATATGGATGATACCAGGGAGGAGGAGGCAGAGATGGAGGGTAGTAGAGAGAAAAGGAAGAGAAAGCAAAAGAACTACAAGGCATGGAAGTGTTTAGAAAAAAGAGGGAGAAGAAAGGGAAGAAGGCAGCATCCCGATACAGCCCTTTCCTTCAGCTGCCCCTTTCCCTGTGGTCCAAGGTAGAAATGGGAGACAAGTCCTGTTGCAGTGAGAGGGCAGCTGCTGTCAGCCAGGCTCTGTCTTTACCTGGGTCCCGATCTGAGCTGGGTGTGGGAAGCGAGGTTCAGGCCCCTGAAAAGTTGGGGGGTGAGGGTCTGTGCCCCACTTCTGTTGACCCCCAAGTTGTCTCCTAATGGCCCCTCTGTGACTGTGCCTGTCTTAGAGTGTTCCTTCCCTGAGGAATCTTACCCGTCTCTGGCTAACCAGCCATCCTCCGGGGCCAAGCAGGGTGATGTGAGGTGTGCGAATGAGGGAAGGGCAGTGCCCCCCTGCAAGATGTTCAGTTCTGTCTCCTTGGTAGCCTATGCCCCTGTGGCCTCCATGCCCAGCACCTGCCTTGGGCTCCCCTCGCCTGCTGGCGGGGCCCCGGCTCTGGTCACATATCTTGGGGAACCCAGGTTTCCTCTCCAGGGAGGGCCCAGCTCACACCATTGGGCAGGAGACAGATCCATGGCACCAGCCACCACGAGGCCTCAACTTCAGCATGAACAGAAAGCCCAGGGAACAACTGTGGGCAAATGGACTGTGAGAAGAGGGTCCCTCTTGACACAAGGGCAAGAGGGGCCAATACAGGACAAGGGAGGAACGGCCTGTTGGCATGTAGCCCCGGGACAGATGTGTTTAAGTGGCACCTGGTAGACTGCTGGGGTCTAGCCCCAGCAGGTCCAGGGGTTCCCCAAGGTGTGGACGGAGTCGGCGAAGAAGGAATGACACGGAGACAGCACTCAGGTGATCATCATAGCCAGGTTCTCTTTTTTTTTTTCTTTTCAAAATACAAAAAGTAACTTTACTTTGACTTTACAGATGAAATGTCCTCCCTAAGAAAGGCTAGCATTGGCTATTTAGTCTCTGGGACAGATGTGGCATCTTGCTGGGTGCCAGCCTCTGTGGGCACAGCCTTGGGGCCAGCTGCAGCAGCAGTGACTTCAGAGACAGCGGAGGTGGCTTCTGGACTGGAACCAGTCCCTGCCCGACCAGGGGTAGCCTCCGTCTCACCGGGGGTGGCCTCAGTCTGAGAGGCCAACAGTTCGTGACTGATGCTGGCATCTGTTAGACTGGGGACGTCAGCCTGGGTAGGCATGCCCTCTTCTTCTGTTTCCATTTCTGTTTCCTGACTTTGAACTTCCTCAGTTTCTTCTACCATAGCAGGTGGTAGCTGCAATAAGGTCTGATGATAGTGATGGGTGGTCTGTATCAGGTGCATGTACATGTTGTACACAAAGTTTGCCATTTGGGGCATATTCTTTATTACCTGTACTTCATGAGATGGCCCCTCTCCATTCTTTCTACAGGTTGGGAAATGTTCTGTTGGAATTATATGCAAATGAAGCGGGCGGGCTGTGAGCTGGCTGAAAGCTGGAGTGAGTTCGAAACAGTTTTGGAAGAGGGATACTCTGGCGAAGATATAAAGTCCAAGTCTGGCTCGAGACATGGCCACCACTAAGCGACGAACGTCCCTCAGATGGCCCACTGCCACGGTTCGTACGAGAGAAAGAAGAATATAATCATTCTGTTGACCTTGAAATCTGTCAACAGTTGTCACCTTATTTGGTCTTCCAATCAATGGATTGCTCCCACATCGTCTATTGATAATGTCACGAATAACATGCTTTTGCCCATTATAAGTTGTTAGAATACTGATCTTGTCAGCAGGGTAGCCAAGTAAACACATGTACATAAAGAGTGCCACTACATATTCTGCCTCTCCAAGATTCTGATAAAAGTAAGGATTAGGCTCAGACTCTCCCACTCCCTGAAAATCTTCAACATTGATGAGCTGGAAGTCATACAGCAAGCCAGCATTTGCTGTGCTAAACTCCGGCAAGAGCTGCACATGGGGTAAGTTGCCTAGTTTCTTGTATCGCCAGTTGTACAGGTTGCACAAGCTTGCCCTGGCTCTCCCTTGGGCATCGAGGTCCACAGTAGGAACTCCAATCCGGACGAAGCGAGTGAAGAGAGACTGCTCCATGTTGGAATACTTCTGAAAGGCCATGTTCTTAATGACCGGAGGTAACTGGTGATGATCACCAATCATAATCCATCGTTTCAATCGGCTAAAACCATCCTGAGGATTCTGTAGAAGAGGTATAAACGTTTCTATCTCCAGGATCTGAGCAGCCTCCTCCATTAAAATGTTGTCATACTTGAAACCTAACTTGACTAAATCATGTCGTTTTAAGGCCGCATGAGTACAGGTCATGGCAATGATTTTGGCTTCTTTCATCAAAAGGTATTTAGATCTGTCCAGTCCACTTCGAAGCAGTTCAGAGGCCCTGAATTCCTCAAGCTGAGTAAAGATTTTCTTAATATGCCTGAAACATCCTTCAGCAATTTCCATGTCTTCTTCATAAGACCGACCTTTAAAAATGGGTTGAGGAGCATTTGCAAAGTATTCATGAAAAGGGAAGAAAGTGGAGATTTCCGTGACATCTGGCGATGTGTTACCTTCATTTTTCACTTTGCTGATATATTCTTCCCAGCGAGACATTACCTGATATAAGAAGAAACAGCCTGCTGTTTCACAAGTATATGAAGCATCCCCTGGAACCCCTAGGCTTTTTTGCAATCGTTTGACTTCTTCTAAAAGTTCTATTCTTCGAGCCAGGACATAATTAACTCTTCCGTACCTGCTGAAATCTTTCTCTGTCTCCAGCTCTTCTTCTCCATGACCAAGACGCAGGAGGTGGCGTTCGTCAATGTCTAAAGCCATGATTTTCTCAAACAACTGGTTCAGGGCCTGATTGGAATGAGTAACAATCAGAGTTCTCTGCTCTGGGAAATTGTGGTATATATTAGATATGATCTGAACCGCCACATCTGTTTTTCCTGTACCCGGTGGGCCCACAACCATAGTTAGCCCAGGCTGCATTCCAGCACGGATGGCCTCTATCTGTGTATGAGTGAACTGAATTGTATTACACTTGGGTTGGTTGTAAGGGTAAGGACCCCGATTAGGAATAACATGAGGTTCAACAATTAAGGTCTTGGCCTCTTCAGTGTCTTCACCTTCCCCATCCATGTCTTTCCTTTTCTTCCCTTTTCCACTTCTTACTGGAAAAGTTATCCTGAAAGGGGGTATCTGTAGAGCTGGGTCATCCACGGTTACTTTCACATTATGACCAGGGAAGCTGGTTTTCAAATGCTCAATGGAGAGAAATGTGTCGTTGAAATCGAGGGTGGCTATCTGATCGGGCATTTTTGAATAATGTGCACTGCTTGGATCCCCGTAACCTAAAATGATGTCATGCAGCCAGGCAGGTACCACACAGTCAGTGTTCATCAGGTTCCGAATAGTCTCCAGCACAGCCTTAAAGTTATTTTCTTTTGGTTTTCTCCTCATTATTATATTGAAAGTTTCATACACATCTTCTGCTCCATTTTGTATAGTATTGGTCATATCTTGTTGATACTGTTTTGGATCCCAAAACACTCTAAATGTCCTTGACTCTCCTCTAAGATTGGGTCTGGGTTCGGGTCCGTCTTCGATGACACGTCCTTTATCATCCAGCATGCCCTGGATTTCACAGCCTCGGACATAAACCAGGCCAACCTGCTCAATAAAAGGTCTCCTCTGGTCAAACTTGGTACCATACGGTTTTGTGGGATGCACAGTAATTAAAAAGCATACGTCATGCTTACGAAGGCCTTCCCATTCATCTTTGATGTGATCTCTGACATTGAGATTGATGGTGACATCTGCACGAACTCTGGTTGGCCAGTTTTCGCCTATGTTGGGTTTGGCAACCTCAACCACAGTGAAAGCCACAATGGGTTGAGCCATTCGCGCCCAGCCACCAAATACTACACCGCCATATTCAGACTGCCAAGGCTTCATTCTGCTGACACTGTCTTCGATGTCCTGCCTAATTTCATAAGTTGGTTCTAAGCGGAAGAGATTAAAGTTCCTTAGGAGGTGATCATGAAGAGTCAAAAACTGCAAATTCAGCTTGGGAAGAGCAAGACAACCTTCCCCTGAATAGCACTCAGTTGGGACAATATTTTCATCCCACATGATTTTCTCAGTTGGATACAAAGGCATCTGGTTCAACTGCTGAATCTGAGAAATTCGACGTTCATGACGAGATACCAGCAATTCTAGAAGAAATTCTTTATCAAAAGTTGTGTCTTCGGTTTTAGGAAGAGTTGGTAACAAGCAGAGGTACGATGCCACCTGGTGGAGTGTATTTGCACTAAGAGGTCCAAAGAACTTGACCAAGGATCCCCGAGTATCTACTTCTGCCACATTTGAGAGGGCAAAACCACGGAGTTCAGGGAAATGTGCAAAAGCAGCTCTCTGTAGAGAAGTGATTCTATCATAGTGAATGGTAGTCATCTCATTCTCTGTCAGAGCATTTCCAGTCTGGTCATTAATCTCGAAACCAGTATAGAACTTAAGCATGCCCAAAAGCTGGGAAAAAAGATGGCCGTCCTCTTCCCTATGAACAAGGTTGGAAAGGTAGCAGTGAACCAAAAGGTGGGAGTCGTCCAGGATGGTATTAAACCAGCGCCTTGTGGGGAGTAGGGCCTCTAGATCAATCATAAGTTCAATGAATCTTTCACAGTAATGAACTTTGTCCATAGTGACAGGTTCAGAAAGTGGGACTGACTTCAGCACGGAGATAAACTTCTGGATGAGCTGTGAGAGAAATCTTCTTTCTTGATAGGCTTGTTCTCTTGCTTCTGGATCCATCTTTTCATCGTTCTTTTTAATCAAGTTCCAGAATTTTCTTAGCTTAGGTGTCTTTTTAAATTCTAATTCCAAGCGTGCAGGCTGTAAGCCCATCCACATTGGGAGGGAGATAAGCTGCTGTACTTGACTTCGTATCAAGTCTACTTCCAAACTATTGAAGCAGTGATCAAGAAAAAGCAATAAGACTGTCTGTTCATGGAGTGAAAATTCACCATCAGTTTCAGCCAATGCTGCTTTCAAGATGCACTTGAAAAAAAATGGGAAGTGGTCTGGCTTCTTCTTGAAAGTCTCCCATGCAGGGACATTTTCTCTGAACTTCTCATTCACCCTACAACAGATGGACATTAAATAGGCCTTGCTGGACACGTCCGGAGAATAATTCATCCACAGGTAATTTTCAGGGTACTGGCTAAATTCCAAGAGCATTATCTTTCTGATGGCAAACCTTGAATTGACAATCTCTTTTTTCAAATATATCTTCAATGACCTAAGTTGCAAGTTCAATCGCCAGTTGGGCGTGTATGGAAGGAAACAGATCGTTTCCCTTTCACGTTGATGGTTCTCTCTCTCGTCCTTCCTTGATATCAAAAGGTGATTTTTTTCTTGATATGGGGAGACCAGTATTTACATGCCAACTGGGTCACGAACTCCACATTGATCTGGGACACCGTAGGGGCCACGACGTTCTTGGGCTGAGCTGGAGCCGCAATGGCAGCACTCGCCCTCCGCTGCAGTGGGGAAGAAAGGCCCGCTCCGAGCAACAGTGAGCCTGATGCACTTCCCCAGGGAGCGGCTGCAGCTGCCTATCCACGCAGGGCAAGGACCTCTGGCCTGGAAAGCCTCAGTCTTCACAGTCCCATGGGGAACACATCCCTAGCCAGGTTCTCCAGCCAGGATCTCCAGCCAGGTTCTGTGTTTATTGTCTTGTTATATCTGTATTTATACCAGTTGATTTTAATCCTATCCATTCTATTCCAAAGGTTAGGGCGTTTCTTACCTCCATTCCAAGGTTACTCTATTGTTCTATTAAGCTACAAGGAAGTGACTGAAGGAGATTATCCTAAGTAAAGATTATGTAGCTTAAGCGTGATTATTCATAGTTAAAGTGATTACCCGCCTGGCACTTAGTTAAGGCGTTTTATTCCCTCCCTAACTCCAGGGAAAAATCCTCGCCTGGGGAAACAACCTTTCTCGGGGAGGTGGTCCTATTTAAAACACATAGCGTTAAGAGGGGGAGCAAACATATGCCATATACGCCAGGTCCCTTGAAACATAAGCTGTGCAGATGTTTCTTCCCTGCAGTGACTATGTCAAGCAGCAAGGATGGACTGGCTTCCAGCAGTCAGCGCTGGGATGGATGGATGGGTAGAGGTCAGTGCTGGGATGGATGGATGGGTAGAGGTCAGTGCTGGGATGATGGGCAGAGTTCAGAGCTGGGATGGATGGGCAGAGGTCAGCGCTGGGATGGATGGACGGGCAGAGGTCAGCGCTGGGATGGATGAGTGGGCTGGACTGGGGAAGGAGGCAGAATGGTGAATGGTCAAAGGCTCACCCAGTCTGCATGCACCTGATGCCCACACGGCCTCGGGATCCCATCTGTGAGCCGTATGCCCACGGACCATGGGTTCACCAAGTCCTTGCCTCGTGCAGTTCGCATTTATCCTCTCACCCCTGCTGAGCGGAGAACTGCTGCTAACACCTCACAAGTGAAGAGCCAAGTCTCGCAGTGCGTGCACCACTAGCTCAAGGTCACCCACGGAGCGAGGGCGCTCAGGGTCGGAGCCAGGCTGTGCGGGCATGCTGGTGAGCACGTGGAAGGCGGGCCCCGGGCGGCTGCTGCTCTCCCTTCCCCATCTGCTGGCTCCAGCAGCTGCGGCCATCTGGTGACGCCGAGGCCCATGCAGGTTCATTTCCTTCTCAGGGAGGCGCTGATGGCCAGAGTGGCGGTCACAGAGGCACAGCGGAGGGGGCACCTGGGCCACGGGACCTGGGGTGGGACTCAGGGAGAGAGTGCATCAGGGGATCGGCGTGGACCTGCTCTGACCCAGGGGCCGTGAGGGCAAGGCCAGGGAAGAGCCGCCACCTACCTCCCCTCCACCCCCCTTGCAGGGGACCTGCCACACTTCCCTGACTTGCAGGAGTAGAGACTTCCCACATGGGCAGAGTGGACACCCCAACATCTGCCCTCCCCGGCCATGCTACCTCCCCATGTGGCCCGGGGCCTCCACTTGCTCAGGGTCTGGGGTACGGTCTGGGCAAACCTCCCTCAGGCCCAAGGCCCATGGGACGCGAGATGGAGCTGGTGACAAGCGCTGAGTGGACGGAAGGATCGAGGCTGGGCTGGTTTCCTGTCGAGAGTGGCTGGTGGGCTGTGTGGCCACCTTCGCAGGCCAGTCGTCCCAGCCTGTCTTTGGGGCTCATGCGCGGCATCTTGGGATGGCAGACCGTGCTGGTGTCCAGCGAAAACAACAGGGACAAAAACATAGGTCCTCAGGCCTAAGTTGGCCACACCGTCCTGGCCACCCAATCCCAAGTGTCTCTGAACGTCCCTCTCCTTCCTTTGGACAGGGCTCAATCCTTCTACCCTGGGATCCTAAGAGCAGGCGCCCTCCTCCCTGCTGCCCCCGGGACAGGGCTGGCAACCACCCACCGTGGTCTGGGTGCCAAAAGCCCCAAGGAAGATAGACGTCCAGTTCTGAAACAGTGCTCGATGCTGCGACGTTTTCTAGTGGGAAAGAGTCTGCCAGGCCTGGGCCTGGCCGGGGCTCAGTTGGTTCGAATGCTGTCCCGATGCACCAAGGTCGCAGGTTCGGTCCCCAGTCGGGCACAGCAAGAAGCACCAGCGAGTGCGCCAGTAAGTGGAACAACAGATTGATGTTCCTCTCTCTCCCTCTCCCTCTCTCTCTCAAAACCAATAATAAAAATAAATAAGTTGTCAGGCCCTGAATCCACTAACAGGAACGGTGTCTGTTATCGAACCCCGTCCAGGCCACGGCGAGTCCACGCAGCGCGATTCCCTGACGCCTCTTGCATCCCCATAAGTGGCGAGTCCTTGTGCATTTTCTCATCTGAAAGCTGTTCAGGGAAACATCTGGTAGCGGCAGACTGGCCGTTATGTCCTTGAAGAGAGAAAAGTAAACGTACTGACAGAATCATAGTCTTAGAGCTGAAGGGACTCAGTAGATGTTGATCAGCTATACAATAAACAGGAGCTGTATTAATTACTTCGAGGAGGAAAAAGGCCTCGGGTTCTGTGGTTCTGAGGAGGGCTGAATGCGGAGATGGGCCTGCTGGGCAGCTCAGCACAGACGCGGGACCGCCGTCTGCAGGCGAGCCCATGGGCCCCTCTTCCTACTGATCATCGGCAGGAATTCGGCCCGTGTCTCTCACCTTCTGCAGAAGTAATCATCGAAGGCAAACGCATTTCCAAAGGTCCTCACTTTGGAAAAAACAGAGAGCACATGATGCAATCAATTCACAGGAGGAGATGATATTTGGGGATTCAAATCTCTTGTCCAAACCACCGCAGATCTACATCAACACGAGGGGAGGTTTTGTTCTATTCCTGCCCCTTCAATCCATGTGGGCTGGTGGTGGTGGCTATATTTGCAAACTCATCCTCTTAGCCTTGGTAAAATGAGCTTGGAAGTCCTCAAGTCATTTAAGGTCTTAAAGCCAAAGTCATTTTGAATCGCGGGGAAGAGTAGGATCAGGTGGGCCATGAGGAGGCGTGCCCAGTGCTCGCCAGAGAAGAACTGGATGCGCGGCTGTTGGGCTCCCTTAACCACGGGCTGTGACCCCTCAGCTGCAGAGGCGCCTGCTGCTGCGGCCCCTCCTGTTTTTGAGTTCTTTGTCTCAGTCATTAGTGCCAAAAGCAGCGCAGATAAATCTCGAAGTGACTGAGTTTGGCCAGGCCTGTGTTGCTAAGTGATTAGAGCAGTGGTTCTCAACCTTCTGGCCCTTTAAATATAGTTCCTCATGTTGTGACCCAACCATAAAATTATTTTCGTTGCTACTTCATCACTGTAAAGTTGCTACTGTTATGAATCGTCATGTAAATATCTGATATGCAGAATGGTCTTAGGCGACCCCTGTGAAAGGGTCGTTCGACCGCCAAAGGGGTTGCGACCCACAGGTTGAGAACCCCTGGATTAGAGTGTCAGCCCTTGAACCAGAGTGTCCAGTGTCAGACTCCTGGTCAAGGGCACATAGCTGGGTTGCAGGTTCCATCCCCGGCCCAGATCGGGGCGCAAGCGGGAGGCAACCAATCGATGTGTCTTTCTCACATCCATGTCTCTCTCTCCCTCTCTCTCTCTTTCTCTCTCTGTCTCTCTCTCTCTCCCTCTCCCTCCCTTCCACTCTCTCTAAACAAGTCAATGGGGAAAAACATCTACTGAGTTTGATTTCCTGAGCAAAGATGTGTGTATGTGCGTGTGTGCGTGCGTGTATGTGTGTGTGTGTGTGTGTGTGTGTGTGAGAAGCTGGGTGGGTAAGGATGCTGACAGTGTTATTCTCATAGGAAATCTGCAAATTCTTTCCGATGTTTCTGCTCGGCTCCACTGAGCTGGAGCATGTTAGACAATCAGGAAACATGGCAAGACCTTGTGCTGAGCAGGAAAGCTTACAGGCGATTTCCACTCCTCCGGCTCAGCCGAGGCATCCGCCTCCAGGGATTTCCTGCGTCCGTGGCTGCAGAACCCCAGGCCTCTCATCCCCGCTCCGCTCAGGGGCTCCAGGGCAGGGTTATTGTGGGTGTAAAGATGGGCTAAGGGGTGCCAGCTGGCATGGCTCAGTGGTTGAGCATCGACCCATGAACCAGGAGGTCATGGTTTGATTCTCAGAGCACATGCCCGGGTTGCAGGCTCAATCCTAGTGATCTGCTACATGCAGGAGGCAGCCGATCAGTGAGTCTCATCATTGATGTTTCCATCTCTCTCTTCCTCTCTGAAATCAATAAAAATATATTATTAAAAAAAAAGACAGGACGAGGGTGAGTCGTGTGGGGCGGACGGAACGTGCACAGCACCGGAGCTGTCCGACGGGCCTGCTGCCCCTAAGCCCGGCTCTCTGGACCCTGAGATGTTGCCGAGCCCGAGAGGAGCCTGTGCAGATGCTCGCTCAGCAAGCACCGCCGGGCAGCCCGGTGCCCCGCTGCCGCCCTGGACGTGTTCTTCCAGAAGCAGGTGTCCATTCCCGTACCTCCCTGGCGAATAACAGAGTCTTTCTCGTGGAAAAGAGGCATTTTAAAAACTACACCACTGGGCACTTGGGTGGTCACTAGGACGCACAGGTCGGTCTGGGGCTCTGCCGGTCACCGTGTCCCAGCGCCGGCCTCAGGACCACGTGGGCTGCCACATTAACACTTCATTCTGGCAATAGAAATCCTTTTCTACTTCACAGCTCATGGGTCATGTCATCGTCTCTCAGCTTTATGGAGATACACTTGACAGAACTGTAGTTATTACAAGTGCGCCATGTGATGGTTTGATGGACATACACGATTTCGAAGGGCTCCCACCATCGGGTAAGTTAGCACATCCATCACCTCTCATAATTACTTTTTTTCTTTTTAGTCTGAACACAAGTTCTACTCTCTCAGCAAATTTCAATTTTACAGTGTTCTCAGCTGTAGTCACCACGTTCTACATTAGTGACCTTATTCCTCTTGTAACTGAAAGTTTATACCTTTTACCACCCACTCCCACTTGCCCACCCCCAGCCCCTGGCAACCACCATTCTGCTCTGTTTCTGCTTCCTTTTTGTTTTTATTTCCACATATGAGTGATACCATGTAGTATTTGTGTCCATACTACCCAAAGCAGTTTACTATTTTTTTGTTAATCCTCACCCAAGAACATTTTTCCATTGATTTTTTTAAAGAGAATGGAAGGGATGGGGAGAGACACAGAGAGAGACACATCAGTCGGTTGACTCCTGCATGCATCCCGATCAGGGATGGAGGCTACAACGGAAGTACCTGCCCTTGACTGGTATCAAACCCGGGACCCTTCAGTCTGAGGGCCGACACTATCCACTGAGCAACACCGGCAGGGCAGGAATCTCTTTGTAGTTAGAAGGGAGTCCCCAGCCTGGCATGGAGGGTTGACGGCGGTATTTCCAGAGCAGTGAGAAACCCAATACAGCGGCACAGCAATTAACTTGGGTTGTACCTCACACCGACACCAGGATAAATTCCAAATGGATTAAAAACCTACATGCAACAGTAAAGCCTTAAGCACTAGGAGAATCAGTGGGCGATCCCTTTCCTAACCTGGAGCTGAAAAGCCCCAATGTGTAAAACCCAGAAGCCATAAAATCGAAGATTAGTAAGTCCTCCTACGTATGGCGCGGGCCATGCAAAAGCTTGCTTCTTTATAAACTGTCAAAAGATGAAGGTGAGCCCTCGCCAGTTTGGCTCAGTGAATAGAGCATCCGTCTGTGGACTGAAGGGTCCCAGGTTCGATTCCGGTCAAGGGCACATACCTGGGTTGTGGGCTCAATCCCCAGGTGGGGGTGTGCAGGAGGCAGCTGATTAATGGTTCTCTCTCATCATTGATATTTCTATTTCTCCCTCTCTCTTTCTCTCTGAAATAAAAAATATATATATTTTTTAAAAAGATAAAGGCGAAGAAACACTCTCTAGGAATATTGTAAACAAAGGATTAGTTTTCTTAATATAGGAAAAGTGCCCGAAAGTTGATATAAAGACCCTTGACTCACGAGAAAAATGAAAAAGGCACTTGAGATAGGAAGAAATACAAGCCAGCAATGCTTATGAAGCATCTATATTCTACTCTTTGACCTAAGGGTACTATTTCTAGAATTCACAGGTTATTTATTGTCATATAAATACCCATCAATAGAATACATAATCTTAAAGTGTAGAATACCCCACACTGCACATGCACACACACACATACACATCATGTGTATGCACAGACGTGCACTCTCACACACACAAGTTGGAACTCTTTATGTGCTGATGTGGGAAGAGCACCACGATGTATTAAGAAAAAGGAAAAGCCACATAAGGAAACAGCGAAGGTGCCGGCCAGTGTAAATGGGCGCTCCTTGTCCTGGGGCCGGTAAAGGAATGAGCAGTGTCCCTGTGCCTGCAGATCACGACTCATGTCCTGTGTTCCTTCGGTGTATAGACAAGTAGGTTGTCCTAAGAATTATTTCTTTGTAAGAGTTGGACGTGCTCTGGCTGGAGACCCACCCCGCTCACCACAGAATGAATGTTTAATTAAGATATGTGTTCATATCTATCCCTCCATTTTATCTTTTTATAAAGAAAACAGAAAATGCCTATATTCCCAATACCCAGGGATGAGCACTACTAACATTTTGGTGTAAACTCTTCTAATTCTTTTTCCTATGGTGTGGACATATGTTGCTGTTTTTCAGTTTTCAATCACAGTTGACACTGAACATTATATTTGTCTCAGGTGTACAGCAGAGTTGTTAGACATGTATGTAACTGACAGAGGGATCCCCAATATTCCCAGTACGACCGGGCACCGTCCTTAGTGATTACAACATCATGGGCTGGTCCCCGTGCTGCACGTCACACCAGTCCATCTCTGCATCTGAGACGTGGCTGCGATGCCACAAGCCGTGGGCTCCAGAGAAACCAGTTAGGTCATGTTCGCATGGACCGGCAGCTCCTGAACAAAGGAAGCATGATCCCCGCCCCACCCCCACCCCCGGTCCCTGGCAGGGCCGACGGTCATCGCCGGGGGCCCAGGAAACACACGCTCCTCGGAGACTGTGGGCTCCAGCTCAGGGCTGTGGTCACAGGTGGGAGCAGGCGTGTCGTCCCGGGCCCTGCCATTGGAGACTGAGGTTGGCTAAGTCGTCAAAAGTTGGCTTAAGGACTTTTCTCCTCTGTCCTGTGATGGACTTGAGTCACTGCAAAGAGAGACCCACTACTCAACAGAAAATGGGCAAAACCTGAGAAAAATCCACAGCTAAACGCTCCTGGTTGGTTAGGAAGCACTGCCTTCCGGCCCCGCTGCCCCTCGGTGTTCGCTCCTGATAAACGGGGTTCCTCCAGGGGTTCCCCTTCCAGCCAGCACAGTGGGCAGCTCTCCCTGCACAGGCTCTGGGGCCCATGATGTGTGGGGCCACCCCCCATGGCCTGGCCGAGGGTCCTGCACCTGGCAGCCTCCGCCAGGTCGCTGCACATGAACCAGAGCTGCCCCCCCCCTCACCTCACCCCCACGGCTGCTGCTTGCCCGGCCCGCGCTCTGCAGGGCGGCCCACTGCTGGTCCACAGCTCAGCGAGACCAGAGGCAGTGGGTCCTCAGGGCTGTCGGCTGGCACAGAGGCCCAGGGCTCGCCAGAGACCCCTGCTGTCCAAGGCAGAGGCAGACACGTGGAGGCAGCGGGTCCAGGCCTGAGCCTCTGGGGACAGGGGGTGGGGTGAGAGCAGAGCGGCCTCCCTGACGCTCTGGAACGTCATGAGAGGCCTGCACTTTTAGCCAAAAATAAATGTGTAAAAGGTAGGGATCATAAAGGAGTGAAAGAAGGTGTCTGTCTGCAAAGGGACCACACTCCCGACGGCAGAGCGTCCTCCGCCTGAGCAGAGCTGGGGCGTCCGCTCCTCCTGTGAGGACAGGCGGCTGCTTCATCGTCCCTCCAGCACCAGGTGGACCCTCTGGAATTCTAATTGCTCCCTGGGGACTGAGCAGCAGCTCCCAGAAATGTCACGGCGTCCTGAATGGCCAAAGGCTTCACTGACTTGTCACTTTACTTCCAGGGGTGAGAGGAGCCTTGTATCCCTCAGGGCGGAGCACAAGTCCCCAGTTTCCGGGGAAGTGCCGAGGAGAAGGCGGAGGAGAAGGCGGACAGGAGACGGGATCACGATAGACAAGGTCCGCAGTCCCTCAGGGCACACGGCCCTCAGTTCGAACTTGGGATGTGGGCCTGGAATGCCAGCATCTGCTTTGGCGTAAAAGCCAGGGAGACGGGGCTGGGCGATGCCCCTGCTTCGTGGTGTGAGCAGTGATGGACTCTCACAGCTGCAAAAGGAGAGTTTTCGAGGCTGGAGTGGCTCTCCGCACATGGAAACAAATAACTGCTACATGCACAGAGGTCGCAGTAAAGGCAAGGCGCGCAGGTGCTGCCGGCCTGGTCGCCGCCCGCTACCTCTGCAGGGCGGGACCTCTCTTGCATAGATGGTCCCTGCTCTCCAGCCAGCTGCTCACACCGGAGCTGCTCATCCTCTGTCGAACCCAGTGACCCCCCGATTAACGAACCCTTTGGCTCCAAAGCTCTTTCCCTGGCTTCTCCCCAAAGCAGGAAGCCCTTGTGGCTGCAGCCGGGCCCCCTGGCTGCCTGCACCCCCTTTCCCTCTGCAGGACGGAGCCAGCGCCGGCCACATCCACCTCACAAATCCTGCACGATGAGCACCTGGCAGAGAACCGTGATGCAATTTGAAACTATGAAACGTAATGTCAATGCCCTGCCATCTTCCTAGAAGCTCCTTCCTGCTCGTTCAGACCGGGGGCTTGGCACAGGCAGCAGAGACAGCACACCTGTGGGTGCTGGAGGGAGCCCTCTGAATGTCGGGGCTCACAGGCTGTGACCAGGAGTAACTGATGGCACGCGGTCGCCCAGGTCAGCGGCCGGGGCCCAGGGTCCAGCCAAGAGTGTTCAGCAAGACAGCCTCAGAGCCCACAGGAGCAGAGCCGAGCCCATGCTCCTGGCCTCAAAGGAAAATGTGCTCAGGGTAAAAGCAGAGACAGTTCCCAAGTCTCCCCTCCGCCCTCAAAGGCTGGCGTGCTCAGGCGTGGGGGGTGGACAGGTGGCCTTGGCCAGAAGCCGCGCCCGGATGTCCCCACCCCAGACTGCAACCATTCTCCCCCAACGTGGGAGACACCCCGAGACCTGCAGGGTGGAATTGGGGAGAGTGAAGACTGTGTCTCCGAGGCTCCTGGTTGAGCCCCAGGATGGAGACAGGCCACAGGCACTGCCCGGGGACGTAGGGGAGGACAGTGAGCTGGTGATGCTTCTGTCGGCTGCATATTAGAATCGCCTGGGAGGAGCTCCTAAGAGTCGGTGCCTCAGCTGCCAGGACAATGCATTATCACATGATCACAAAAACAAGCCGGACCCCTACCCTGGCCAGTGTGGCTCAGAGGGCTGGGTGTCATCCCATGCATCCGGCAGGGCACATGCCGAGTTGTTGGCTCCATCCCCAGTAGAGGGTGTGCAGGGGGCAGCTGATTGATCTCTCTCTCTCTCCCCTTCTCTTCCTCTCTCTAAAATCAATAAAAACATATTTTTAAAAAATAAGCCAGACCCCTACATTATATCATGTACAAAAGTGAATTAAAAATGGATCAATGACCTAAAGAGAAGAGCTCAACCTATAAACTCTTAGAAGAAAACCCAGGGTTAAGCCTTCCTGACCGAGGATTCGGTCCTGGGTTCTTAGATACGGCACCAAAAGCACAGATGATGAAAGAGACAAATAGACGAATAGGGTTTCATAGAAACTAAAAACGTGTGTGTGTCTGTCAAAGAACATGATCAAGAAAGAAAAAGATGCCTTAGCCAGCATTGCTCAGTGGTTAGCCCGTCAGCCTAAGCACCAGTAGGTCCTGGGTTCGATTCCTGGTCAAGGGCACATACCTTGGTTGCAGGTTGGATCCCCACCCCCGGGCCAGTAGGGGAGCGTGTGGGAGGCAACCAACCGATGTGTCTCTTTCACATGGATGTTTCTCTCTCTCTCTCCTCTCCCCCCTTCCATGCTGGATAAAAATCAGTGGGAAAAGTATCCTCACTCCTTGGGTGAGGATTGAAAACAAAACAGAAAGCAGAAGACACCCCTGCAGAGCGGGAGAAACTGCACACTGTGCACCGAGAGGCCTGCTATGCAGCCACTGCGGGCTGTTTCCTCCTTCTCTCCTCTAGGATGCACGCACGGAGATCCCTCCTTCCTCGGCGGCAAGCGAGTCCTCCAGGCTGAGATTTTGTGGTTCTGTTCAAAGGCTTGGGGCATCCTATATAATAAAAGTCAATATGCAAATCAACTGAACAGCAGAACAACTGGTTGCTATGACACACACTGACCACTAGAGGGCAGATGCTCAACACAGGAGCTGCCCCCTGGTGGTCAGTGCGCTCCCACAGGGGGAGCACTGCTCAGTCACAAGTCGGGCTCAAGGCTGGCGAGTGCAGCGGTAGTGGCGGGAGCGAGCCGAGCGGTAAGGAGCAGCAAGCAGGTGGGCAGTCCCGGACTGCAAGGGGTCCTGGACTGTGAGAGGGATGTCCCAGACTGTGAGAGGAATGTCCACTGAGAGGTCCCAAACTGTGAGAGGGCGCAGGCTGGGCCTCGGGACCCTCCCCACTCCGAGTGCCGGATTTTGTACACCAGGCCCCTGGTTGATTTATAAGCTCTTCTGCTTCACAAACAAAAATATCTGCGTAAACATCAGGTTTAACTGGAATTCGTTGCTAGACCCTTCCAAGCCCTTCGAGGCTTCTATGCTCCCCCAAATACTTGCAGGTGAACTGAGGCTGCATTTAGACGGGGGAGTGGAGGCCTCTGCAGGAGG
Organism: Myotis yumanensis; assembly: GCF_028538775.1. NCBI lineage: Eukaryota > Metazoa > Chordata > Mammalia > Chiroptera > Vespertilionidae > Myotis > Myotis yumanensis. The sequence continues at coordinate 2,357,527 of NW_027223760.1, forward strand.
CTCACTGGCCCCGAGACCGCCGCTGGGAGCCAGGCTTGCTGTGCTGGAAGCATGGAGGAGCGTCCCTGTAGGAGCCGCCTGCTGAGCAGGTGACCCCTGTGGCCCCTCGTGTTCTCCTCACTCCAGGGCAGAGCACAGGGTAGCGTGTCCTCACCCTGAGGCCCGGGGGAGGAGCAGGCTGGGGGCAGGCTGGGGGCAGGCTCAGCGTCCCCCAACCTCAGCACTAGACCTTTCCGGCCTCGTAATTCCCTGGAGGGTGTTAGCATCATCTCGGGCCTCTACTCTCCAGATGTCAGTAGAGCGCCTGCCCCCACCAGCCCCGTTTTCACCAGACTCTGCAGACGACCAGGCATCGTCCATTCCCTCAGAGCCCGTTACTGTGGTTCCCTTCCTCTCCCCAGAGGCTTCAGTTCAGCATCTCCTAGACCGGCCTGCTAGAGTCCCGTGTCCACATAGCATCTACGAACATCCTTGGGATCTGGGCGGTAGGAAACACGCCTGGACAAAGGCTGGTTTAAGACCCATTCCGTCTGTAAACGATGCAGGTCGTGTTGGGGGACAGTGTTGCTGAGTGCTATGGGACCCTGTCCGTCCCAGGACCTTCCTGAAGCCTCGTCTACTCTGAGCTCACTTCCCCTCAAACCTTTCTTCTCATTGTCTCCTCTTCCTGCAGGAGCAGGTTCGAGCAGAGACGTGCCCTGGGGATGGGAGCATTGGCCTCTGGGCCATTCCGTCCTCTTCCTGGGAGGAAGTGGTCTTGTCCAAGTCCTGTGGGACCCCAGTGCCCCACCTACACCAGGCGCAATCCTGCAACTGCAGTCCCCTGGGGGCACTGCCTGCTCCCTTCTCCTCTTCCCAGGGTTCCACCACGGTCTTAATTCACCTGCCGGTTGGCTCCGTAGATAGAGCATCAGCCCTCAGACTGAAGGGTCCCAGGTTCGATTCCAGTCAAGGGCATGTACCTGGGTTATAGGCTCGATCCCTGGTCCTGGTCAGGACGCCTGTGGTAGACAATCAAATGATGTGTCTCTCTCTGTCTCTCTCCCTCTCTTTCACTCCCTCTAAAAATCAATGGAAAAATATCCTCGGGTGAGAATTAACAAACAAGAAGTCCTCTCACAGACAGCCTCCACTAAGGGCAGGGGGAGGGGAGTGGGCAGCGATGCTGCAATTGTTGAACATGGTTTTATCCAGGCCCCGTCCTGCAATGCGCACACCCACAGTCTCAGCTCGACCTTCATGTGACCTTCAGAAAACGCTTTTCTCCTTGTCGAGCTCGGGCCCAGGCAAGAAGAGACTTGGGGTTGACAAGTTGTTCTTTTCAGTAAAACATACTTTTTCTGCCCTACACACAGCATCCGGGGAAACAGATGTATCCCCTTGAATATGTATGGTCTCACAGCTTCTTCCATTAATAATTCATCACACATGCTAACATCTCCCCATCACAGCCTCCGGCAGGAGCAGGGACAGAAACCCGTCCTCTGCCCCCGGGAAGCCCGGCCTCCGGCAAGGACAGATGGCAGCCACAGCCTGGCTTGGGTCACCGGTGAAAGGTAATCACACACGCGTTGCTGGAATTTTCTACAACTGGCCTTTATTGCTCTAAAAACCACAAGGCGGTCGTCAGGAAGACGCTTTCCCAGCTCAGCCTCCAGAGGAGCGCGTGGCGTGCTGGTCGCCGTGAGGCCAGCACTGTGCTGAGTGAGTCTGCCTTCAGTCGGACCGAGCTCTCTGCCTCTGACAGCTCCGCTCTGGCTCCAGCTCTCAGGGCTCTCAGAAGTGCAGGCACCTTTGAGGAATTATACTCATTGCAAGAGTATGAGAAGCATTAAAAAGTTAAAAGAAAAAGGCACTGTTATATGGAAATCAGCGAGCTAAACAGAAGACGCCTTAGTAAGCCAAATTTGGAGTCTTTATTACGCCCGTGGTCTCAGAGGAGTAGCCTCCAGAGTCTGAGCAAAGTAACACGGAGGAAGCTTTCCCTTCATATGCTCCTGGTTTCTTTGTCTCCCAGATATGGGATGGGGCTTCCGGACCTTTCGCAGGCTTTACAAAGAGCCCTATGTAGGTATTTTGCAGGAAGCTTGTAACCTTGAGCACAGCATAACTTAGTAGTTTTGAGCACAGCCTAATTCAGATAATATTTAGATAACTAAAAGACACCTGGCATGGGAGTAACCAGGGACGGACCAAACCGACTCTTATGTCAGCAGAGCGGCGTGCAAGGCCAGATAATTGAGCTTATTTTCCCTATTATTTGAGCAAGCATGCTTACAGAAGCCAAGAATAGCAGAGTTAATTTACAGAACAAAGAACCATCTATGTTTAGTGGAAAATTTTCAAACAGCAGTTTTTACAACATAGAGGTTACGGGAACAAGATGGAGTGCCTATGCTTCAGCTCCTGTTGCCCTGGCTGGGTGGCTCAGTTGATTGGAGCATCATCCGGTACGCCAAAAGGTGGTGGGTTCAATCCCCAGTCAGGGCACGTACCCAGGTTGCAGATTCAATCCCCTGTTGGGGTGAGTGCGGGAAGCAACTGATAGATGTTTCTCACATCGATGTTTCTCCCTCTCTCTCTGTCTGACTCTCTCCCCCTTCCTTTCTCTCTCCAAAATAAATTTTTAAAAAGTCACCTGGCCCTAGCCGGTTTGGCTCAGTGGATAGAGTGTTGTCCTGCAGACTGAAGGGTCCCAGGTTCAATTCCGGTCAAGGGCACATGCCCAGGTTGTGGGCTTGATCCCTAGTAGGGGGCGTGCAGGCGGCAGTCAATCAATGGTTCTCTCTCATCATTTATGTTTCTATCTCTCTCTCCCTCTCCCTTCCTCTCTGAAATCAATACAAAATATTTTTTAAAAATTTTTAAAAAGTCACCTGTAATCCCTGACACATCAAGGTGAGCAACATTCACGCCTTGCTTTATAACCGTCTAGGCTACACACACCTCCCCATGGAGGTAAGTACTTAAAGACAAAAATGTGTAAAGCTATGAGGTCTTGTTTTGTGAGCTTCTTTCAGTAGAAATACATCATAGTCTTCATTTCATGTCACTTGCTCGCACACACACACACACACACACACACACACACAATGGAATGGCTCCGTGCTTCGCCACTGCAGGCATTATTCTGCAACATCTCATCAAATTCCCTCCTGGTTAATATTCATATCACTTCCGTGTTGCCCTGTTATTAGTGAACATGCTGGGGTGGGTGTGGCCCTGGCTGTGACTGTCTGCTTCCTCCCTGCCCCCTGTCTCGGTGGGAGACGTCTGTGTCCACCGGTGTGACCTCCGTGCCCGGAACATGGAGCAGCGAGCCACAACGTCATCGACAGCTCTACCTAAAGCGTGTGTTTTCCCTCCATTCGTGGGAGTACGAGTGGGTGACAGGACAGCCAGGACCAGGCCGACTCCATGTGTGTGTCCTGCTCAAAGAAAGAATTGGGAAATTGGTAACGGAAACCCCCCGCCCTCCCACCTCCCACCCTGGGGACCTCAAGGAGCCCCTTGGGAGTTGTGGGCCTCTGGGTGTCGATGTTATGCGTTTTCCTGAAGCGACTGTTTTCTCAAGGACTCACATCAAAGTGAGTGTCAGCAGGCACCACAGGACACGGTCACCCAGCCCAAGCCAGGCCCCAGCGCTGGCCCCCGCCCTGCTGCTGTCCTGCAGCTCCTCCTGCTCCACGTCCATCTGCTGTCCAGGACACTGACCTCCCCGACTCCACGTCACAGCCAACTCCAGGCCGTGGGCTCACCTAACCTTTTCTGAAGGGTGTACTTTCCTCCAGCGTAATTCTCTTACGAGACACATCACATCGCTGCCTCCACAGCCCACCACCAGGTGCCTTCAGACTCCGGCTCCTGACAGGCAAATCCTGGCTGGTTTTCATATTTCAGGGGCGCCCTGGCCAGCGAGTCGCCCCCTCTCCCCAGCCCTCACCTTGGGAAGCCTGGGGGTTAGGGCTACAGTGAATGAGCGTGTGTGCGCGTGTGGGGCACATACACATTCGGTCCACAACCCTGGCGTTTGCACCTTAGAAAACAATCTGAAACAGGCTAGCCTAGCGGCTATAGATATGGTGGGAAAGGTTTCTCGGGTGAGATTTGATTTGTCTTTTCTTGGAACCAGCCCCAGTGACCTATGGCATAGGTCCTATGCAAAGTAGTTTTCAAGTCCGCCGGTGTGGCTCAGTGGTTGAGCGTCGACTTATGAACCAGGAAGTTATGGTTCTATTCTGGTCAAGGGCACATGCCCGGGTTGTGGGCTCAGTCCCCAGTGTGAGGTGTGTAGGAGGCAGGCAACCAATGATTCTCTCTCATCATCTCTCTCTCTCTCTCTCTCCCTTCTTCTCTGAAATCAATAAAAAAATATTTTTTTAAAAAAGAACTGAAATTTTAAAAAACAACAACAAAGTGTTTTTCAATTAGTTATTGAAATATCAGAGACTAAGTTTTATTTTACTTTTTAAAAAAGACAGTTTATCTTGTTTGAAAGACCCGTGTACAGATGTTCATTGTTCAAAACAACAAACCCAACATTTTTTTTAAAAATATATTTTAATTGATTTTTGACAGAGACGAAGGGAGAGGGATAGACAGTTAGAAACATCGATGGGAGAGAAACATCGATCAGCTGCCTCCTGCACACCTCCTATTGGGGATGTGTTCGCAACCAAGGTACATGCCCTTGACCGGAATCGAACCTGGGACCTTTCAGTCCGCAGGTCGACGCTCTATCCACCGAGCCAAACCAGTTAGGGCAGACCCAACATTTTTAAGACAAAGACCCGCGTGTTATAGCCCTAGCCTGTCTGGCTCAGTAGACAGAGCGTCGGTCCTGGGTTTGATTCTGGTCAAGGGCATGTACCTTGGTTGCAGGCTTGACCTTTACCTGGACATTGAATGGTTGTTTTACTTACATGAACAGTGAACCCCATCTTTTTCCCACCGATTTTTCACTGTTTTTAAACTGGTCTAAAGTCCCTCCATGTTGTTAAGTGCAACAAGCATTATTGAACAACTGTGGGCTCCTGGCATCCTGTCCTCCCCCCGTGGGGGCAACGACATTCTCTTTCATTGTAACTGGACTTAGTTTCTAGAACCCGTTGAACTGGAACTAAAGAAACAAGCTTTATTTTCATGCTCCTCCTAACAAAAATAAACTGGCTAAAAATTAGGAAGTGGGCACTTTTACCGTCTGAACACTCTCTCGTTGTTGTTAATCCCCACCTGAGGATATTTCCCATTGATTTCTCTTTTAGAGAGAGTGGACGGGGGAGGGGAGAGAGAGAGAGAGGGACATTGATGTGAGACGGACACATCAGTTGGTTGCTTCCTGCGCGCACCCTGGCCGGGGGGAGGGATTGAGCCTGCAGCCCAGGCACAGGCTCCTGACCAGGAAACAAACCCTTGACACTTCGGCGTGCAGACCTATGCTCTAACCACTGAACTACCGGCAAGGGCTGGATATTCTTCTTCTTCTTTTCTTTTTGTTAATCCTCACCTAAGGATATTTTCCATTGATTTTTAGAGAGTGGGAGAGAGAGGGAAAGACAGAGAGAAACATCGATATAAGAGAAACACATCACTTGATTGCCTCCTGCTCGAACCCTGACCAGGGCCTGGGCCGGGGAGGAGCCTGCAACCGAGGTACATGCCCTTGTCTGGAATTGAACCCGAGACCCTTTGGTCCACAGGCCGACGCTCTATCCACTGAGCCACGCCGACCAGAGCTGGATATTCTTTCTTAAGGTGACTGACATTGGCTCTCGGGATAAAGAAGGAGCATGTATGTGCTCCTAGACAGAAAGCCATGCTGAGTTCCCCCGACAGACTTGGTGTCTCTCTTTCAGCACAGGAAGAACAGTCTCGCGGGGTGTTGGAGGGAGAAGCCCTGCGGGCAGCAGACATCCCCGGTGGGTGGTCCCGGAGCAGAGCTGCTGGCCTGTGGGCGGCGCTCCTGAGCGCAGAAGGGACATCGCAATGGCACGGACCAGCAGGGAAGTGCTGCTTGTGCGCGCTGCAGAGGCCTCCTCAACGCCGCTCTGTTCTGAGCGCTGCCCACTGCCCGGGCCGGGCCCCTGGCGGAGGTGGGGGGCGAAGGTGACCCTCACGGGAGGGCCTTTCAGTCTGAGATCCTGGGTTTATCCTCTGACTGTCTAGGAGAGACCTGAGGCGGGGCGGGGAGGGGGGTGGCGGGGGTAGTGAAGAGCCGTAGGGCAAGGAGGCCCCTCCAGGAGGACGGCCCTCACTAGAGGCTTTGCGCCGCGCCACAGCCACACGCAGCCCGAGCTCCGGCACAGACACCGAGTCAGCCAGTGAACCACCGACTGGAGTCTCAAAGGCTCTGGCACAGCTGGCAGAGGTGGTGAGGCACCAGCCCTGTCAAGGCAGGGGCTGTATTACACCTCAGAAAAGACACCCTTGTTCCTGGGCAGGAGAGCCCAGCATCACAAAGGGGCCAGCCTCCCTCACCTTAACTTACAAGACACTCATGCAACCCTAAGGAAGGTGCCCTGGCTCCACCTGGAGCCAGGCACAGAGATGGGCAGTCGTTTGGAAAATGGTATTTAACCATCTGAGGAAACCAGGGCAGTGAAGAGCAGTGAGAGACCCCTGGGGACCGCAACAGACTCAGAGGCCACGTGGGCGAGAGGTGTGGCGCCCGTGCACAGGGAGGAGCAGTCACGTGGAGGAGAGCGCACTCGGGAAGGGAGGGCCGTGCCCTGGTGCCAGGCGAGCGAGCCGGCGGCGGTGGCTCTCTGCGGGCCGGTGTAAGCTCACGGAGCCCGGGGGTCCCCGGGGGGCTGCCTGACAGCCGACAGTGTGATGGTCACCTGAGGGGAAGGGGCTGGGGAAGGTAGAAGAGGATAAGGGGGGACAATGGTGACTTGGGGTGCTGAACACAGCACAATTACAGATGGTGTGTTATAGAATTGTACAGCTGAAGCCTCTATCATTTTATGAACCAATGCAACCCAAAACATTTAATAAAATTTTAAAAAAGAGCCCTGGCCAGTGTGGCTCAGTGGCTGGAGTACCGGCCCACACACCAAAGGGTTGCAGGGTCAATTCCCGGCCAAGGGCAGGTTCCTGGGTTGAGAATTCGCTCTCCACCCCATCGGGGCACATGTGGGAGGCAACTGTTCGCTGTGTCTCTCCCATATCGATGATTCTCTCTCTCTTCCCCTCCCTCCCTCCTTCCCTTCCACTCTCTCTGAAAAATCAATGGAAAAAGATATCCTCATGTGAGGATTAACAAAAAACAAAAAGAAAAGTGAAACCATTAAAAAATGTGCAGTCTTGTACATTCTCATAAATCACACACATGCATACACGCACACGCACATGCACACAAGCACACGCACTCCAGGCTCCTATTTTTACCATATTCCCAGGACACTCTCTCCCATTCACCTGTCGGCCTTATTCAAGACCTTGACTCAATGGGCAGGAGAGCCAGTGTCGCTTCTGTTCCCCGGGGTGTGGCTTTGACGACAGACGCACCTGTCCCCCAGGCAGGCCTTACTCCCTGGCCCCTCCCGCTCTGACCTCACCAGAAATGAGATTGTCCCAACATACAGAAAGGAACGTAAGCGCAAAAGACAAACTGCCCATTGTCAGAAAGATCCTAAACACATCTGCGGACGCAGGAAGGCAGCCCCTTTGCTGTGGGATAGAAGGGGACGCGCTATCACGGCGAGGTTTCTCGCTGATGCCAGACCAGCGGGGCAGTCGTCCATGCTGCCGGGCTAGTGCCCTCCCGTGGTCCAGCCGTGGGGAAAACTGAATGGCCAGGGACACCACCCGCCTTGAGGGGCAGGAGGGGGAGGAGAGCCAGGGAGCGACTCTGCCCCTTGCTCTCGGCCCCTTCTCCCATGCGGGCCAGGCCCTCCCTCCACACTTAGGTGCCTGGGCAGGACGGAGGCACCCTGGTGAGGGTCAGGCAGCTGACTGGTGCCGGTGGGAGGTGGGTTTGTCTGCCTGTGTGCACCAGACCCTTTCCTTCAGCTGACCTTGCAGCTCCGACTTGTTGCATGTTGGGAAGGTCACCTGCAAGGCTCTGACCTTCCAGTGAGGCTGGGGCCCCCCCACCGCCACTCGCTCCCCCCGCCCCCCCCCCCCCCCCCCCCCCCGCCATTGGAAGCCCCGCAGACCAGGTAGTTTAAACGAAATCAGTTTATTCTCTCCCCGTCCTGGAGGCTGGACGACCGAGCTGGAGGTGTGGGCGGGGCTGGTTCCTCCCGAGGCCTCGCTCCTTGGCGTGTAGACGCCGTCCTCTCCTGCGTCCTCACATGGTCGTTCTCCGTGTCCTCATCTCTCTTCTTAAAAGGACGCAGTCACACTGGGTCACGGCCACCCTGTGACCTGGCTTTATCTGTACCACTTTTTAATGGCCCCCTCTCCACATACAGACCCACTGGGAGACGCTCGGGGTTAGAAGGCCAACAAATGAATTCCGGGGACATACTCGGCTTGCGAGCCCCCAAGTTCAGTTTCCAGCGGAGCTGACCAAGAAGGAGGAGGTCAGGTCCAAGGTGACCATCACGGTGAGCGCCACTGCTCAGCTCTCCTGCCTGGCGTGTGCCGCTCTGCACAGAGGCGAGACAGACCCCTGGCAGCCAGACATACTCCTCACGGGGCCCGTGGCACGCGAGGCCGTGGGCTCTCTGAGAACCGTGCAGGGGCCAGTGAGCCAGGTGGCCCCACCCCATCCCGGGCAGAGGCTGGCCGGGAAGGTGGACCACCGCCTGGTGACAGGGAACTTAATGGGAGGGCTCCTTAGGGGCTTCAGCTGTCGAGGGAGCCACAGAGGCAGGAACTGGGGGAGCAGGTGCCCGAGGACTGGGGCAGCAGGACCCCTGAGGTTCCTAAGACCTCCAAGCTCGGAGGAGGAGCCCCAAGTGCCGTCCTGAGACCCCCTCGGAGGGGCCCGGTATCGGGCAGTGAGACCCATGGGAACGGTGGGCTGCCATCCCCCCAGGAGCTGCTGCCCCAGGAGCTCAGGCCTCTGCAGACCTCCACGCAGCCAGCGGGCGCTGGCATCTCTTAAGGGCAGAGGAAACCAGCCAGCAGGACCCACCACATTCCTGGAATCACCTGTGTGCCAGGTGAGGCGCAGGTGTGGTGATGCAGGCGGGCTCAGCAAGGCCCGCCCCCTCTGGTCCGCAGCCTCTCGAGTCCCTGCGTGCAGTGCCTGCTGGACGGGCCTGGCGGAGCTGGGGGAGCAGAGCTCGGCCTGCAGTCCCAGGGGCTCCTCAAGCAGCGGACAGCATCCTCCACCAGCAGCGCGCCTGCGTCATTTGGAGAAGCCGGTCGCCAGCCCATGGACTCCTGGAAGGTGGGAAGTCAGCCTGGGCACTTGGGCGAAGGTGAGCTGGCTTATGGTTAGTGGGACAGACATTGGTCTCAAGTACGTTCCCTCCTGGGCCCTGGTGGGCAAGGCATTTCCCTGACGGCCCTTCAGGAGGGCACTGAGGGCGGGAGGTCAGCAGTGAGAGACCCTCCCCAGGGCAGCGCCACCCCTCCCAGCGCCCCACCTGATAAAGGTGCAGCAGCGACTACCCTCTGTGTGTGGCATGTTACTTGCTCACATTATGCCACAGCCTAGAGCGAACGGGCTTCGTGAACATTAGAACTGCACCCGAGATACTGCCAGCGTTTGCCTGTTGTAACACCTCTCACTTAGGCATGAACAACTGCAGTATTGAAAGGGAAGTAAGGGAATTAATTCCACTTCCTCCGCCTCGCAGGCAATGCTTGGCTTATACATGTGTGTTTTCAGTGACATCTGGGAGGTGCTGGGTACATATGGAATAACAACAACAAACATATTTGCTTAGGGAAAGATGAATAAAACCTCGGTCGGAGATTGAAGTTAATATTAGAACGACATCCTCCTCCACAGAGGCTCCTGGAATCCCGGGAGAGGGCCCAGGGGCATTGGAAACCACAGACTAATGGGGGCATCTCCCTGAAGCCTCACATTGCTGAAGTTCGCAGGAAGTAAATCTTCTGTGAACCGTAATATAAGCGCTGACATGACCGAGTGGCATGTGGACTTGCCGATAGAATAGACTGGCAAGTTTCCCCTCGATTCTGAGTCATCTCCCCACGGCCCCACACCGGCTCTTCTCTGCGGCACTGAATGAAGTTTCGGAAGCACCGCCCTTGTTATAAACACCGGGACATGGTGGTTTTCGGTGGTCTTGCTGGTTCCTGCTGATAATCGGGGAGCTAACTCAATAGTGAACAGTCTTTATTTAAAAAAACTGGTAGGTGTAGGACTTTGAGTGACAGAAAGAAGCAATATCTAAGGAAGTTTGCAAAGAAATGCTTGATTGAGTCTGCTTCCTGAGATAAGCTGTCCGCATTTAGCGTCATCAGCCACGAACTCACACAGCTGTACCATGTCCTTTCCCGCTCAGGTTCTTCAAATAAAGCTCATCTTTGCAGTAAATGCAAGACTGAGACCACAAATTAACACAGTTTTCCTGCGTGACATCTTAATTTCTATAATTTATTTCTAGGAAAGAATGCATGTGTATAATTATATGTATTATCATGCTTGCAGGTTATTATAATACCTCATTTTTAAATTCATGCATTCAAGGGTTGGGGGCATAGCAGAGCGCAAGCAGTTCTGTTGCCCAAGATCTTTTAAAAGTTCTGTACAGCCCGACTGGCGTGGCTCAGTGCTTGAGCAACCACCTATGAACCGGGAGGTCATGGTTTGATTCCTGGTCAGGACATATGCCCAAGTTATGGGCACAATCCCAGGCGGGGGGGCATGCAGGAGGCAGCCGATCAATGATTCTCTCTCATCATTGATGTTTCTAGCTCTTCTTCTTTCTTTATCTCTGAAATCAATAAAAAAAAGTTTTGTATAATGACCTGGGCTGTATATGAGCATATGAACAGCTTTATCATTTAACTGTCTCCCCTCAGCACTTTCACATACCTGTCAATTTATGAAGGACTAAGGCCACATTTCACCATATTTCTACCTCTCTCCTCAGTTACCAGTGTTGGCCTCAGTGTAGGACTCACATACCAATAGCAAAATTGCAATTAGCAAATTTACCTGCTATCCCCTTAAAATGCGCATGTTTGGTGAATATGCCTCCTTGGTTATAAAACTATATTTAAGAAGTCAACAACTTTATGACGATTGCTTTCCTCTAAATTCATGATTCCAGGATAAAGGTCTTGGTTCGGCAACACTTGAATACAAGTCATACAAATGAAACCATAGCAAATAAGCAAGTTTGACAGATTCTACAAAATGGGTGGATTTTCTATGTTCATGAATTGTTGCTTCGAAATGGAAGGAAGTGCTTGATTTGACTTTTAGTTCCTGTTCCAAGTTGGTGGATTGTTGCATTTTAGGATAAACTGGCCAATTAGAACTTTTGCCTCGTCCATAGGTGTGTGTGTGTGTGTGTGTGTGTGTGTGTGTGTTTGCCACAAATAAAACCACAGCCCTGGCCGGTGTGGCTCAGTTGGTTGGAGTGTTGTCAATGCACAGATTGGTCGCAGATCTGTTTCCTGGTCACAGCACATACCTGGGTTTCAGGTTCCATCCCCTGTCGATATCTGGAAGGCAACTGATCGATGATTCTCCCATCAATGTTTCTCTCTCCTCTCTCTCTAGCCTTTTTCCTTCTCTCTCTAAAATCAATGAAAACATCCTCGGGTGAGGATTAAAAACAAACGAAACCAAGGAGTCAATACTCACTGGTCTTGCAGACACAGTTATGGGCTTTATTATGGTTAGAGGCAGTATTTTGCAGTCAAATATTGGGACACACAATAAATATTAGGGTGCACCATCAGGACCATGGTAAGAAAAATTTTAAATAGGGACCATTTCATACTTGGAATGATGGTTTCCTACACCCCTCTCCCCCAGGTCCCCATTATAACTTCTTACTCATTTTTCAAATTCCTTCTCAACCTGCCCATATTATTTTATTTCCTCCCTTGCATATGCCATGTTTGACTTCTCAGGCACGAGGATGACGGCCATGCTGGATTTGGGAGAGGAAAGGGCACTTAGTGGGCAAGGTAGCTATTAGGTGCAGAATGAGAAAGAGTAGATCTATGAGATAAAGAGGTCACCACATCAGCCCCGCGGCCTTCCTGGCTGGGATGGAGAAGGGGGCTTTGAAGGCCACGGGAGAACTGAGGGGTGGGTCTAGGCTGTGTGCTGCCAGCTGGGGATGGGGACGCAGGCCACACTGAAGATTTCACTGAGTTATGGAATTAGCCCTTTTTAATCCCAGGTCCTGGGACTCAGTGCTGCCTACAGAAGAAGCTCCTGACGGCGTTGCTGTAGCTCTTGTTGAAGGCCGTGTAGATCAGGGGGTTGAAGAAGGAGTTGGAGTAGCCGAGCCAAAGGAAGATGCTCTTCCAGAGGGCAGGGGGGTCGCAGGCGCAGAGGGGGCTGACGAGCTCCGTGGTGAAGAAGGGGAGCCAGCAGATGGCAAACACCCCGATGAGAGTGCCCACCATCACGGCGGCTCTCTGCTCCTTCTGCTCCCTCCATGTGTCCCCTTCTGCCTGGAAGGTGACGGTGTTGTGGCGGGCGGTGAACAGCATCTGGGGCTCCTGAGCAGGGACCCTCTGGAAAAGGTAAGCAGAAGCTTCGTGAAGGGCCAGCAAGTCCCTGTCCCTCTAAACTTCCAAGGGGAATTGTCTAGATTTAGATGGATTACAATCCAGCGCTCTGTTTGTATGGGTGCTGTTGTATCTACCACCACCCCCACGATTACAGAACAGAAGGCCCGTCAGCCTGCAACTTCAGGTGTCTAATGAGGAAACAAGCAAATTAACTTGTAATAAGTTCAAAAAACAAAATCCAAACAGAAGACGTTTCTTTTAAAAAGATTGTTTATAGCAGATGGTGAAAGAAGATAATGAAGGACCAATTTGTGACTACAGAGTATATTTTAAAAGACTTGAGGAAAAGACAATTTTATTTAATAGAAAACTTGAAGCAGAGAAAATCTTGAACAATCCTACAACACCTTGCAGCTATTTCCAGATCACTATGAGAAGACTACTCTGCGTTTCTGTAGCACACCTACTTCTCTTAGCCCGTGGGGGGATATCATGATTGTGGGCTCTGCTTCCATACAGGAAGTGCCACTGTTCTGAGACATGACCACATTAGCCGATTGGTACACAAGGATGCCTACATTGTGTATAATTCAGACATCACTGGAGAAAAAGCAGTGGTCCTAGAGTCCACAGACAGAAAGACAAATTGGAGCGAAATGCACAAGAGCACAGACTTATTCTCCCTGTGTTATCATGAATCTGCCTTTAACAAAACACACACACACACACACACACACATATATATATATATATATATATATATATATATATATATACATATATATAAATTTATTTCAGAGAGGAAGGGAGAAGAAGAGAGAGATAGAAACATCAGTGATGAGAAAGAACCATCGATTGGCTGCCTCCTGCATGCCCCTACTGGGGATTGAGCCCACAACCTGGGCATGTGCCCTTGACCAGAATAGATCCTGGGACCCTTCAGTCCACAGGCTGATGCTCTATCCACTGAGCCAAATTGGCTGAGGCGTGAATCTGCCTTTTTGTACAAATATGATCATTTCGGGCCAGGCTCTAGGTGGGTTAACTTGACCATGTGACACCTGGCAAAGAACTGCCTGCTGAAGCCTGCGCCGTAACAGCCAGTCATCGCGGCTTCGCCTCCTTGCCTCAGAGAATGCCAGGCCTCAGTTCACTAAGTCAGCACATCCTCAGAACCTATATTAATACTTTAAATTGTATGTTGCCATACAGGTGCTAACAGAAACCACCACCATTTTCTACTAGCCGGTTCATTGTGAACCATCGTCACACCTCCTTCTCCTATTGTTCATCCACCAGTTGAAGAGCATGTGACTCACTGTATAATCCTTAGCCCGTGGGGGGAATATCATGATTGTGTCTCTGTAATTGAAGAAGTGTCTCTGCCCCAAACAGAACATTGATACCCTGGTACCAAATCCTACCTTACTATGGTTTGTTGTATTATGTTAAAAGCAAAAGGAATAATACCAAATTGGATATATCATTTGTCCAATCTCTCTGATAAAATCCAATTTAAAATATACATATATTTACTAGAGGCCCAGTGCATGAAATTCATGCACTCGGGGGATGGTCCCTCAGCCCGGCCTGCACCCTCTCACAGTCTGGTAGCCCTCAGGGGATGTCCAACTGCTGGCTTAGGCCTACTCTCTGTGGGGAGCAGGCCTAAGTCATCAGTCAGACATCCTTAGCACTGCTGCGGAGGTGAGAGAGACTCCCACCGCCTCCGCTGTGCTCGCCAGCTGTGAGCCCAGCTTCTGCCTAAGCGGCACTCCCACGGTGGGAACAGGCCGAAACTGGCTCTCTGACGTCCCCCGAGGGGTCCCAGATTGCAAGAGGGCGCAGGCAAGGCTGAGGGACCCCACCAGTGCATAATCCGGCTGGTGAGAGACTGCAGGAGAGCTCCAGGGCATGTCCAGCCCATCTTGCTCAGTCCCAATTGGCCAGATCCCAGCAGCAAGCTAACCTACCAGTCAGAGCATCTGCCCCCTGGTGGTCAGTGCATGTCATAGTGAGCAGTTGAGCAGCCTTAGCATATCATTAGCATATTATTGCTTTGATTGGTTAAACGACCAACTGGTTGACTGGACACTTAGCATATTAGGCTTTTATTATATAGGATTGATTTCAGAGAGAAAGGGAGAGGGAGAGAGAGATAGAAACATCAATGATGAAACTGAATCATTGATCGGCTGCTTCCTGCACACCCCCTCCTGGGGATTGAGCCCACAACCCAGGCATGTGCCCTTGACCTGAACCAAACCCAGAACGCTTCAGTACCCAGGCTCTATCCACTGAGCCAAACCAGCTAGGGCTAAAATCCAATTTTTTTTAAACAGAAAGCCAGGTTGCTCAATGACTAAACATATAAAATTGCTAAAATAGAAGACAGGCACAAAAAGTAATAATTGGTGTGTTTCAGAAAGATTCACTTCTTTACTTGCTATGGAAACTCATCGCCAGGTGTTCTTTAAACAATGACCATGAGTGCATGTCACTTGGTGCTTTGATGCCTCCGAAAGAGCCCTGAGCTGAGGTTCTTTGGGGGATGGCAGCAAAGCAGCATGGTGCTGGCCGTTAGGCCAAGCGCCTTGGCAGGAGCAGATGACCCATGAAGAGGAGACTGTCGTGACGGTCCGCGCAGACAGCGCCCTGCCATGACCCCGAGTGGATCGCCTCTCTTGTTCCAGTTTCTTTATCCTGTGTTGGAATCAGGCTTTTTTGACTCTGTGATCAGTAGGACCAGGAGCTGGGCCATTCCAAGAACTAACTCCCCAGTGCCCTCAAAGGCCTCTGTCTCCTTACAAGAGTGCACAGAGATAAAATTCTTCAGGGGAAGGGTTCTTGGGGAGAGTGGCCACCCATGAGAGTCAGGTTTCGATGTAAAAGAACAAAGGTTGGGAGTAGATTATGTTTATGTAGCTTGAGCTCTGGGCGTAGGTTTAAATAGCTTAACCCAAGTGGTCTTGGCGAAGAGCTTTTCCTTGGGCCAATCAGGGAGGAGTGTACCCCACAGCTAACACTTCATGCTCCCTCCCTCCATTAACACCACAAATGAGGCAAAACAATCTCCTTTGAAGCAAAAGAAAAGGCAACCTGGCTGCCCCGGATGGACAGATGGACGCTGGAATCTTTGGGACTTGCCTTCTGGATCAGGACTGGAGACCCTGGCTCCTACCTTGGGAGATCTTCCAGGCGCTTCTTTTTTTTTTTTTTTTTTTTTTTTTTATATTTTATTGATTTTTTACAGAGAGGAAAGGAGAGAGATAGAGAGTTAGAAACATCGATCAGCTGCCTCCTGCACATCTCCCACGGGGGACGTGCCCGCAACCAAGGCACATGCCCTTGACCGGAATCGAACCTGGGACCCTTCGGTCCGCAGGCCGACGCTCTATCCACTGAGCCAAACCGGTTTTGGCAAGCCAAACCGGTTTTGGCCAGGCGCTTCTTATAACACCTGTGGTTTGTCTCAGAGTTGTTCAATGTCTTGTTCAGAGCTCAAGTGAACTTCCTGCGGAGAGCATCAGAGCTTCAAGTAATGCACGTTTACTGCCCATCGAGGCGGGCCTGGCCCTGCCTGGCCAGCGGTTCACAATCACGCAACTCGAGCTGCTCCCTGAGCACCAGGTCTCCACAGACAAAACTTCATCTGCAAGGAGACCCCAAAGCAGCGATGAAGATCAGACAGAGCTTGGGGGTCTCCCTTGAAGCTTTGGCTGAATGAGTACAAAGAGTGGGGGATTGAGAACTAAGTGTCCCTACAAATTGAGGGCCAGACCGGGTGCTCTGTAGCCCAGAGCCTGTCTGAAACTCTGTTGATCAAGAACAATTCATCTCAAGGACAGTTTTGCAAGCCCACCTGTCAGTGGCAGCCCCTCACTTCTGAAAGTCTGGCAACCTCGGAGGCACCCTCTAATCCACTCCCACCGGAGCAACAGCCAACCAACAAAGCTGCTCACCAGACAATAGACCCCTCACACCTCAGAGGCACCCCCGGGGGAGCTCCACTCTTCCCCCAAATGCCATTGGAGGTCAGCAGGCCGCTCTGCTCTGGGCGGCTGTGCCGGACCAGCCTGGCTCTCCTGGGCACGAGTAAGCCATTAATTCAGTGCCTCTGTTCCTGAGCTTCGGGGGTGCTTTCATCACCTGTGACGCAAGGCCTGTCTCTCTCCTATTGTCCATCCCCACCTCGGGGTCTGCCAGGGCCTGGGCTTTCGGTGTGTGTGTGTGAATAAAGTTCAGCAGATAAGAAACAGGGACGATGTGTGTGTTCCCCGGCTAACACCGCTAGTTTGTGGTGGAACTGCATGTGGAAACTGGTGTCTGCTACCGTGGATGGTCGTTAACCCTCACAGGAACGTGAGGACAGAGGCAGCCCGTGTCACAGGCAGAGCCGGGTCCCTTAGAGGCCGTGCCGAGCCAAGGGACGCATGTTTCAAAGTGGTCGGAAGGGAAAGAGAGAAAAGCGAAACCGCGCCAAAAATAGATGTAAAAGCACAAAGATGTCACGATGCTTTGCTTCTGTTGTCTCCAAGGCAGTGAGCGCCCTCGTCCTGCTCAGTGAGCCCAGACAGAATTGTAACTGCGGTTCCCTTTTAAAGTGTGTTTGGTACTGAATGTACACGGTCTTTACCAGCAGGTGGCAGGAGAGGGTCCATGAAGAAGGGCCTGGAAGGCAGCCTCTTTTCCTGACGGGGAGCTGGGATGTGGGCGGCACTCTTGCCTATCGCCTCTTTGTTGGTTTGGAAATCTAATAGATCAGATCTGGCGCTGCGGGCATGTTGGTTGGTCTGAGGAAGTCTTTGCTGTGGGCGCTGGGCCTTGGGCGAAGCTCTGGCCGAGCCCTGCCTCTGCACACGTGCAGTAGCACACCCTCCCCAAGACAATAGAAATGTGTCCTGACATCCCAAATGTCCTGGGGAGGGGGGTGGTGTGTGTGTGTGTGTGTGTGTGCAAAATCATCCCCATTTAAGAACATTGTTCTGGATAAAAGCACAGGTAGCTTCTGACCTTTTCCTTCTTTCCCCTCGAGTGTAGCTCTCGCCTTCGTCCCTAACCTACACCGCTGGTCCCTCCAGGCTTGCCTGACTGATGATGGTTGGAATCAGCTCCTGCCAGAACTCACGGTAGGTGCCTCACTGCTGCACTAGACACTCTTCATGACAAAGACGCCATCTTCGTCATTCTCTCATCTCTCCCACCAGCCCAGACGTGCCCAGGCTGCTTAATGAATGTACCTGTTCTCCCAGAGCCAACCGTAGAAAATGGGGCTTTTCACTTGTATATGCTAATTACGTTCGAAGGATCATCTTTGGCACTGAGTTGGGGGGGCGGGGAGAGCAGTCCACAGCCCCTGGATTTGGTCCTCAGATAGTTCCCAAATTTTGAACCACAGAGTCAGATTATTAAGATTTAACAATGAAAACGAGAAAAGAGCCCTCCTGGTGCTGTCACCACTGTCACACATTAAAGCCACTTGCAGGGGGCTGGCGGGCTGCCTGTCTTTGACTTCCTCCTGCGGCTTTGCCAGGAGGCGAACGAGTGGCCCTGAGCTGCACACAGGGCCCGAGGGGTCGTGGGGCCCCAGGCCGAGTGGGGCAGTGGAGTCGGATCACAGGCCGGCCCTGGGGCAGGTGTGGAAACAGCTTTAATCTTGCAGCAGGATGCCACACTCAGGAATCAGGGAGAAACCACAGTTTGCAAAATTAGTTGCTTTAATTTGCAAAGAAAGAAATGGACTGAGCTGAAATACTAATGGGGTGGCCTGCTGTATGGCCATATTCCTGCCCAGTCACCCCCCCCCTCCTGCTTGGACAGCCCCTCTAAGGGCAGGATGTTGCCAGGTGACCCGGTGTAGCCCAGGCACTGACTTCCTCAGATGCTCTAAAATTTAGAGCCAAATGGGACGCTGTAGAATTAAGTGGTCCAGACCCTCATTTTATATGCAAGGAAGTCATCCCTCCAAGGTGGTAAAGTCATTATCGGCTCTGGGATACTGAGCGTGTCCCAGCAAAGACAGTCGGATGCTTTCTTTTGGTCTTCCACCCAACACCCTCCCTGCCCTGCCCTGCCCCCTCCCTTAAAAAAACACAAAAAATTAAAAAGTCCCACTTTCTACACGCCTGAGGGGAGGGGTGCTGGGGATAAAGCCAGGACAGAGCTGACAGGTTTGAGGGTCTGACACGCACCTGCACAGCCTTCGGCGCAGGATGCACGCTGTTGCTCCTCCGAAAGCCCAGCCGCAGCCGGGCCGCCCTGTAGATCCTGCAGTACACGAACAGCACCACGCCCAGCGGCAGGTAGAAGGCGCTCAGCGTGGAGACCACGGCGTAGGCGGGCGCATGGCTCACCTGGCAGGCCTCCTGGCGCTCTGAGTAGATCTCCCCCCAGCCGAAGAGCAGCGGCGCCAGCGAGATGGCCGCGGACAGCGCCCACGTCAGCACGATCATGAGGTTGGAGACGCGCCGACGCGTGCCCCGCGTGTACGCCAGGTGGCGTGTGATGGACCAATAGCGGTCCAGCGCGATGGCCATCACACTCCAAATGCTAGCTGTGCAGCAGAGAACATCGCACGCGATCCACAGCTGGCACAGCCGCGCGCCCAGGCGCCAGCGACGCCCGGCCAGCTCGTGCGCCAGACTCAGCGGCATGACCAGCGTGGCCACCAGCACGTCCGAGACGGCCATGGACACCACCAGGTTGTATGGAGCGCGGTGGAAGGTGCGCACATGCGCAATTGTCGCCAGTACCAGCGCGTTCCAGGCGAAGGTCGCTGCCACCAGACAGCCGAGCAAGGTCAGCACAAACGCACCAAGCACCGAGAGGCGGAGCGGGCGGGGGCGTGGGTCTTCTGTGCCCAGGCTGAGGTTGGTCGTTAGGTTCCCAGGCAAATCCATCTTGGGTCAGAAGCCCGGCCCAGGGTGCGTGCCGAGGGCTTTCAAGAGGACATAAGTTGTCACTGGGTAGTGGCAGGGCTGCTGGGACCTGCTGCCTGTGAGCATCTGTGGGAGATGGCGTGGCGGAGAGGAGGCGCTGGGCTACATGCAGAGGCAGGTCTGAGCCCCTCCGTGGCTAGGGAAGCGGGGGCCCGGGAGCCATGTCTCAGCCAGGCCCGCCTCAGCTGCCGCCGCCCGCCCGGGGCTCCCCGCCTTGGCGGAGACAGCAGTCTGGTCACCCGTAGCCCAGCATCTCCCAAGCCGGGAAGAAGCTGGGCGAAAAGGGTGGTGCGTCAGAACAGGACTCCCAGGCGCGCTGCCCGCGTGCCCGCCCCTCGCTCAAGGCGGCAGGCGACAGCCTCGACTGCATGCGGGAAGCCAAGCCGGGACCTGGTGCTTTCGGGGACCTGCCTCCGCTGCCCCTACCCCACCCGGTCTGGGGCTGCAGCTCCTGGGAGGGAATCCCAGCGTGCCCACCCGGACCAGCTTTATCAGACAGGGGACCCAGGCTACGTCAGAGTCAGCTGATAAAGTCGCCCCTCCCCACCTCTCACCCAGCTGCAATGCTGTCGCTGTCCGTGGTGCTGCCGCCTCTCCGCACCTAGCGCTTTGTCTCATTTGGTGCTGTCCGCGGTTCTGTCGCTTTTCCCTGAAATAAGTTCCTGAGGGGAGCAAGTGTATCAATGAACTTTCCTTTATATATATAATTTGTATTGATTTCAGAGAGGAAGGGAGAGGGGGATAGAAACATCAATGATGGGAGAGAATCATTGATTGGCTGCCTCTTGCACGACCACACTGGGGAGCCCTCAACCTGAGCATGTGTCCTGACAGGGCATCAAACCGTGACCTCTTGGTTCATAGGTCCACGCTCAACCACTGAGCCACGCTGGCCAGGCCCAACTAACTTTCCTTGAAATGTTCCTCAAGCCGCCCCCTGCCCACATCTCCCAGGGGTGGTCTGGATACCCAAGCGGGTCCCAGCTCTGCGCAGGCGCTTGTCTTCAGTGCAGGTGTCCCAGTTTAGGGTCTAAGATAATATCACTGGCTTTTTTCTCCAGAGATTTCGGTTGCCTCCCTCTTACACCCCTCCCCCATCCAGTGCTTCTCTTCAAAGGCGGTTTCCCTTTAAGGGGAAAAGGCAAGATATCAGTTACTGCTGTTCCTGGAGAGGCTGTGGTGGAGCCAGCACCTTTAGTCCACTTTCTAGCATCGCAGAGAACCTGCCAGACTCCAGTGGGCTCTGCCAAGCTCACTTCCAGGGAAGGGAACATCGGTCACAGGTTGTCTGAAAAGCGCCATCTCACCTAAAGGGCGGGCATTTAGTTCTTCCCCAGGCATGCTCACATACACACACCCACAGTAGCTGAGGAAATACTGAAAGCTCCTGCCCAGAGTTACGACTTCAGGCACTGCGCAAATAGACACGTGATATGCAAGATCACATAAGTGGGGATGAGGAAAAAGACAACACCAAGAAAATAAAGTGGCATTACGCATATTTTAAGTGCATACAGTGGGTGTCATGAACTCTGTACATTGACAGTTGGGTGGCCTTTAAGCTACTTTAAAAAGGAGACACATGTCTTTTAAAATATATACATACACTAGTCTTTTTATTGATTTCAGAGAGGAAGGGAGAAGGAGAGTGAGATAGAAACGTCAATAATGAGAGAGAATCACTGATCGGCTGCCTCCTGCAGGCCCCCTACTGGGGATCCACAACCTGGACATGTGCCCTTGGCCAGATTTGAACCCGAGACCCTTCTATCCACTGAGCCAAACAGGCTAAGGCAGGAGACACATGTCTTGTTACAAGATTTGGTTTCTAATAGTGTAAAGAGAGTACACGGAGAGGGATTCACGCACTGGGCCCAGAGCGAGGGTGCTACTAGGAAATGTTGA
The DNA here is from genome assembly GCF_028538775.1 of Myotis yumanensis. NCBI lineage: Eukaryota > Metazoa > Chordata > Mammalia > Chiroptera > Vespertilionidae > Myotis > Myotis yumanensis. The sequence continues at coordinate 2,378,994 of NW_027223760.1, forward strand.
TGAACATGTTCATTAGATACAAGACACTTTGCAGTGATGCTTCTCCAAATGTCCCTTAAACGCGGCGATGGTGGCTGCCTGTGCACAGTGCTCTTGTGTGGTTCCAGCCCCAGGGAAGAACCGTGCTCATTTCCAGCACTTTGCCTTGTGGGGATCACAGAGACAACTGGAATGAGCTCTAACTAGAATCCTCTCTTTGAAAAAAATGCTCTAAGCAATTCTGCTGGGGTTCGTGTCTCAGGGCCCCGCCCAGAGGAGTGGAGAGCTACCTCTCTGGAAGGCAGGCCTTAGCGATGGTGTCTCTCCATACAGACCATCGGCACCGCGTGGTGCAGCTGCTTGTGGTAGTCAGGTGAGCAGCGGTCTCCCAGGGGCCTGCTGGCATACCTGAGGATGCTTTGTGAAACCTGGAGTGTCATGAAGTTAAGAACTAAGGAGGATGCGCTCACAAGGAAGGCGTGCACTGGCGTGTGTGCCGGGGAACTGAAGTCTCTGCAGAAATTCTGTTTATCTCATACAGACACAGAGGAAACATCAGAGCTTTTCATCGTAAAGCAGGGCCATCATTTTAGCTTAAAAAATGCAAGCAGCACAGCACTCCCGCCTCCCATAAAGTGCCTCCAAAATGCCAACTTTGAGAGACAGTTTCTTGGTTTGCCACCTCTGGGCTGAATTGGTGGTAAATTCTCCCTCAACATCCATGTCCTAACCCCCAGGCTTCAGAATGTGGCTGGTTTGGAAATTGGGTCTTTAAAGAGATGATCACATTAAAATGAAGTGAGTCAAACTAACAGCTTTTTTATGAAACACCATTTTCACTTGAAAGAACTCCCGGCAGATAAACTATGATGATTCAGGCTTAGCTATCTGGCACGAATTTTCTCAAATAAACGAAGTGAGGCTTCACTTTAAAGAAATCGACAGGACTGGTGACCCCAAATAACATCGGAGGCCTAAGTGAAAATCAGGATTTTGGAAAATGTCTCTCTGCCACTGTGACATTGACAGCTTCCCGGTGCTTAGACCTGCTATTGATGGCGATATTAACAAATGTGATTTTAAAATCCTGTTTAATGATGTGTTCAGACCGGGAAGGTCTGGATGATTCAGTGATCCACTATCATCCCAATGACTAGAGCGTGACGCTGCAGAATCACAGAGCATAAGAGACCCACTTCAAAGGGCAAAATAGACCAATGGATTGTAGCAGAACAGAGCACAGAAAGTGCTGAGTTCAGATCCCACACTGTGGCACACCCTGAAGAAACGACCACTTATTATGCTTTGAAATACCATCCCGTCAACACATCTGTAATGATTCGAAAAGATTATTGAAATGCTCCTCTAGCCCAGCCGGCATGGCTCAGGATTGAGCATTGGCCTATGAACCAGGAGGTCAAGGTTTGATTCTTGGTCAGGGCACATGCCTGGGTTGTGGCTCGATCCCCAGTGGGAGGCATGCAGGAGGCAGCCGATCAATGATTCTCTCTCATCACTGATGTTTCTATCTCTCTCTCTCTCTCTCCCTCTTCCTTCCTCTCTGAAATATATATATATAATTTTTAAAAAGCAACACTCCTCTACTCATCAGCTCTCAGTTTCTGTGCAGCTAAGAACTAAGGAGGATGCGCTCACAAGGAAAGCGTGCACTGGCGTGTGTGCCGGGGAACTGAAGTCTCTGTTCCTCATAAACTTAAACCAAAATATCACAGATGGATGCAGAGATAGTCATGAGGTTCCACTGTCTGGAAAAGATTTGCAATGATATTAAACAATGCCATTCAAACATTTTTTGAAAATGGTTGTTTATCATAAAGACGTCACTTATGTAAACATGTAATGCGTTTATTTGTTTGTTTGATTTTGGTTATTCCTCACCTGAGGCTATTTTATCCATTGTTTTTCAGAGAGAGTGGGAGGGAGGGAGGGGAGAGAGAGAGAGAGAGAGAGAGAGAGAGAGAGAAACATTGATGTGAGAGAGACACATTGATTGGTTGCTTCCCACAAGCACCCAGACTGGGGCCTCGGGGCAAACCCACAACCTATATACATGCCCTGGACTGGGAATAGCAACTCACACCCCTTCATTGTACAGGCTGACGCTCTAACCACTGAATCACACCAGGCAAGACTGATTTTTTTATTTTTAATGCATGAATACACAAATATGTTTTGAAATTTTCCATTAAAATTAATATTCCAGTAAATTTGCATAGAGAAAACCCATGTAAACAAAACCTCTTTGTAATAATAATTTTGAGGAATATAAAGGAGTCCTGAGACCAAAATGTTCAAAACCTGCTGCTGCAGGCATTCATGGGAATATCACACTATGGAGCGTTCATGGAACTGGGTGAGCAAACCTGTTAGGGTCCTTGGCGAAATGCGTGTGCTCGAAAGGATGGGGAATAAGCCCCGGGAGGTTCAGGCAAATGCAGTAGCAGCGAAGATGTTCGGGCCCCATGCCTGGGGCATTGCAGGACACCCCGTACAACATGGGAGAAAAACCTCTGCACCGGGGACTTCCCTCCACTACAGGGGACGCATCATGCTCAATGGTCACAGGCTCCATAGTCTATGTACCCGGTGGGCATGGCAAGGCTGCCAGCTTTGTTTGGGACCAGAGCAGGAAAGGACTCTACAAGTCCTGGAGACATGGCCAACCTCCTGGTGCTAAGTGCTCCTGTGCTGGGAAGAGCCTCCATGTGGGTCTGAGGGTGAACACCGGTAAGAGAGTCACAGTATGGACTCCTAGGTTCTGGCTCAAAGTTAGGCCACCTGCACAGAAAACCAAAGCCACTGGTGGTGTGCCCAGGCCACAGTGGAGGCCGAACACCTGAGCCTGAGACTCAGGTGACAATGGAATGAGATGAGCCACCTCCACCTGGGTCCTTGAGGCCACCCGCGCCTCCCGCCCCCCACGAGATGGGCTCCAGGGAGCAGAGGCGAATGGCAGTGGTCGCAGCAGAGCTGGGTCCAGGAAGCTCCACAAGCAGGTCGCCCAGACCACCCGGCCCCGTCACCGTGAGACCACCTGGCCCTCGGCTCCAAGCTGAAAGGGCGCAAGACAAGCTGGGAGCGGTTCCGGGGGCCAGTGGGGTCGGGGGGGGTGGGCTGGCCCAGGCACAGGACAGCTGCTGCTGCTGCATCAGGGCCCCTCGGGCGGCCCTTGGGGATCACCTCATATGTGGCCCAAAGCAGGACCACATCAACACTGCAGGCAGCCCTGGAGGGAGGAGTATCGGGAAAGAGGGCTGTGAGGGTGGTGTGTGGATGAACCAAAGGGACTAGGCATAAAATACCTTTAAAAAATCACTTTCAACATCCGCAGGGAGCATCCCACGGAACAGAACACTGAGGACAGAATGGCTGAGCGGCGGGGACAGCAGCCACTGGCCTCCCTGGCGCCGGCCGCGGTGGCCGGGGGAGCAGCCCAGGTCCCCTCTCTCTGTCTTCATTTTCTAACTCGGTGGGTGAAACATAGCAGAGCCTTCAAAGCTGGTGAGAGCGTGGTGAGCGGAGCTTCTTATTCGTGGCCGAAGTAGTGAATGACGCTGGTGGAAATAGGAAATAATTTGAGAGGAACTAATCTAGCGGGTCTATTAGAATGAACAGGGTGCATGTTCCGTGATTCAGCAATTCTCCTCTGAGGCTTGGGATTCAATCTGACGGGAATAAAAGTCTCAGTTCCTAATTGTAGGACAAAGCTGTTCATTGCAGTGTTGTTTGTGGTGGCGAAAACTAGACCTGTCCTTGCAGGTGGGCACACAGGTTATGGTTCCACAAATTAGAGCCATGATACGGAATACACAAAAGTTATTTTATTTATTATTTTTTTAAAAATATGTTTTTATTGATTTTTTAGAGACAGAGGATGGGAGAGAGAGCAAGTGAGAGAAGCATCTATTGGCTGCCTCCTACATGCCCTCTACTGGGGATCGAGTCTGCAAACCAGGCATGTGCCCTGACTGGGAATCTAATCTGTGACCTCTTGGCTCATGAGATGACACTCAACCCGCTGAGCCACATTGGCCAGGGCATAAAATGTTTTTTAAGTTAGATACATCCACATCAACATGGAGGCACGCCATGCTGTAAGTGGGAACTAATTGTGTAACTACATTTTTGAAATAGAAGGGGACGGAGACCTTCCTGATTCTGTTCTGCGTGCCTGTATCCGTAGGGAAAGGTTCAGAAGGGACGCTAATTTCCCTTCCTAAGAGAAAGCCACCATTACTGGGTCATTGGCACCTCACGTCGGTACTTGTTAAGGGATAAGAAACTGAGATGCGGCCTACACTGGGGCCACCGGGAGACACAGAGCCTCTCTTACCCCCAGGGACGGTGAGAGAACAGGCACCGGCCCCTCCAGGGACTTGGAGCCTTGGGAGCGGGGTGCCGAGTGGGAGAAGCCGCCGTCTGTCTATCCCAGTGGCTTGGATGCTGGCAGCACCCGCTGCCCCGGTAATTTTCCTCCCTGCCAACAGCTGTCCTTCCCGTCCACGCTGCATCTCCAGTCCTGCATTTGGAGGCTGGTTTCCCTGCAGCCACATTCGAAATCATGACGTGCAGCCTTTTCTGACTCACATGCCGTCCCCGTCCCCACGGGGAGCTGCTCCTGCGGTTACGGGGGAGCCAGGCCGGGGCGGTTGGGACTTGATCCGGTGGGAATGCTCAAGGCTTTTGGAGGCTCTAATAAAGAGGTGGCATCTACCCGGGAGAGAGAAAGCGTGGAGAGGCCCCTGGGGTGCACGCAGACGGGATGAGATGGAACCGCAGGAGCAGAGGCCAGCTTCTCCGCTGGGACCAGTGTGCACACGCAGGTGAATTTGTGCACCGCAGACCCTGATGCTAGGTCTCACCAGGGAAGCAGAGGAACCGAAGACATGTGAGAGTGCATTAGAGCGGCTGAGCCCAACTCTGTTCGGGAGCTGCGGTTTCTGGTCCGGCTGGGAGTCAGAGGGGAAGAGGAGAGGGGAGTGGGGAGGCAGGGACAGGCTGGGGCACGCACCAGTCCCTCCCTGAGGGGATGGCCTCCAGAACACGCTGCAGGACCTAAACGCACCCTGGCCCAGGAGGTGGAGAGGCTGTAGGGGACCCAGCCACTGCCCCTGTCACGGCCCTGCACCAGCCTTTGGGACATAAAAAGAAAATGCTTTCCAATCCTTGAGTAAATGGCCCCTGTGGCTTATGCCAACCCCAAGGATGCAGGGAAGAGAATTCTGGGAAATGTAGTTCCTACTTAGCTAAATCAAGACAATTCCACCAAGGCCCACTCTTTGCCAATTTAGCATATATAGACACTGCTCTTAACCTTCTTAAACTTCCAAACAAGAACAGCAGCAAACTGTGCTTCCACCGTCTAAATGGCCACTGAAAACATGCTCAACCTCTCCCTCAGTGGATACAAAGGCCCTTCGTTCAACTGTAGATGATTCCTGTTTTAAGTGAGTCACGTCTCACCTTTGATCTGGAAACTAGATGCTGACATAGGTCAACTACGCAAAATGTCGGTTGACACATAAATACATTCATGTCAAAGGAAGGAAGAAATACTCGTAACTGCCACAGTCTCTGTTCTACAGCTGGTCACGTGGTCGTAGCTGGGCTTCAGAACCACTTCCTCCTGCGATCCAGTCCCCAGCGCTGTGCCCTTAGCAAGCACCTTGGCTGGGCACAGGTCGTCGTGGCTTCCACTGGCTTCAGTCACAGGGCTTGGCACTGCTAAGGATCCCTATGTTCCAGATAGAATATAGGCTTGTGAGAAGGAGAAGGCACAGGTCGGCTACGGAATCGGAGAGCAGTGGGCTGGGAGCGCGATGCAAGGACAGAGGCCCCCAGGGAGCATGGAAGTGGCAGTGCAAATACATAAGAATGTTTTTGCCAATAAAAACGAATATCTTTGCAAAAAATGAATATCTTAATGAAATGTTTAATTATTATGAACCAAATTATGATGGCAGGATGCAAGGTGCAACAGTCATGTATCCAACATCAGATTCTCCTGAGTTAAACCTTCCTTGAGCTTGTTGTACTTGACCAACTCCAACTTCTTCACGTCTCCTACCTTAGCACTAAAGAATAATACTGAGTTAAGCAAGGCGGGAGAGAGAGAGCCAAGGGGGAAATTTGGGAAGGAAGTATGGAGAAAGGGAGAAAAGAAGATTCTTGACATAGATCAGCTCAAGATCCTGACAGCCCAGGCCAGTGTGGCTCAGTTGGTTGAGCATCGTCCCATATACTGAGGGTTCACTTGTTCAATTACCAGTCAGGGCACAGGCCCAGGTTTCAGGCTTGATACCCAGTATGGGGAGTGCAGGGGGCAGCAGATCCATATTTCTCCCTCTCTAAAATCAATAAAAATGTATTAAATGATGAAAAAAAAAAAGGATCCTGACAAAGTCTCTCATTTTTATTTGCAGTTTTGGGTCTTCTTTTAGCAGTAAGAAGGCTGGAATTAATACTTTTATATCTGAAAATATTTGATTCAGGATGTAAGCGACCGTCCCTAAGATGGATTCTGAGAAAGGACCGCCTGGAATAGCATACTGAGGGGAGTGGGCAGAATCAATGGTTGATTTTCAAGTGTGCTCATCTCTGATGAATATGCAAATGCCACTGCCGAGGAAGGCATAAAGAAGCTTTTCCCTCAGATTCAGTGGACACAGTGTAGAGAAATGGAATGAAATACATAAATTATGGAGCCTAAGTAGCATATTAAAGTTCTGTTTGGATGATGCTACTATACACATATTCCCTGAGATGCTGACCATTTTCTGTAGAAATGGAACGTGGAGCTCAACACGACGCATGTATTCCTCTGATGTTTTTATGCTTCTATGAAAGTTCTCATGGCTGCTGCAAATTCTCCCCCTTAGAAGTGTATTAGGATTACCCGGAACTCTATTACGTCATGTCATCACTAAGCTGGCTGCCCGTGCAAAGTGCTATAAAAATACATCGTTTGTGTTCACGGGGCTTGTTTTTTGCTTTGCAAGGTCTTCTTTCCTTGCTCTCCACAGTCCGGAGCAGGCTGTTTATTCCACATGAGCGTGTGAGTGACCCCGAAGCCAGACAAACACCATTACCCTCCCATTCACCCCGAAGAGTTTTTCTGATATTGCAATTGAAGTAGCAGGAAGTCAGGGCCACCCATGACTTCTTTCCTGCGATGTCCTATTGGTTCACCTGGTGGCCTACATGTTTCCAACACAGATACTATTATCACCCATCTTTGTCTTTCTAAGGGGCAGTGTTTTTAAGTTAAAAAAAAAAAAGAAAGAACTGATTTATATCTGAGGAAAGAATGACTTGTGAACCCTACCCAGAAAATAAGTGTATTAGGCCCTGGCCAGGTGGCTCCATTGGTGGAGTGTCGTTCTCATACACCAAAAGGTTGTGGCTTCGATCCCTGGTCAGGGCACATATGGGAGATGATCAATCGATATCTCTCTCTCGTCAATAAAAACATATCCTTGGGTAGGGATTTTTAAAAAATTATATTTTAGTAATCTTAAAAAAATGTGTCTTCAGAATTGAGTGACACCCTTTTAGGTTCACAGTCCCTAAATTTGTTCTAAAGTTCAAGTTCCAAATTCTTAGTCGTGTAGAAGACAGAGAGAGAGAGAGAGAGGTATTTGCACTTACTTAAGGAACCACAGACCTAATTTTGCAACCATTTTCTGCTGTGAACAAATGTTCACAGGAAAGGTTACTGCATGTTGAAATGTCTGTCTTTTATTTGTAATAGAAAAGGTTTTTATTAATATTTTGTGAATATGTTCCTAAACTCACTATATTTATCTCAATAGACACTGGCTTGTCTCAGTTCTTTTAGAATGGGGCTAATCTTTTTTTCCATGAAGATCACTACACAATAGGCATTTATATTTGATAGACCAAGGCCCAATTGTGCTAAAACTATTCATTTTCACCTGTGCCGTGCTAATACGCCTCAAATTAGACAGCTCCACCAAGACTCAGCAGCTGGCGCCAGCCCCCTGCGTATCGCAAACTGCAGAATGATTATTTGGGGATGCTTCCTAATCACACGAGATGAAAATGTTGGCAGCCAGGAGACACCCCCTTTCCAAGATTGGCCGGAAATGTTAATGAAAGTGCCACAAACATGTTACTTAGGATGGTTGTTTGCACTTAATATGAGGCCGTGTTCTCTCTGGATTTCAAAGTCTGGACTAATTAATTAGCCCTAATCCCCGTCTTCCTGCCGGTCAAGCACTCAGACGGCCTCACGGGATCAGAGTTATCACAGGGAAGGAGGAGGAGTGCCCCTGGGGTCCGAGGCCGGGCTGGTTAACACCTGTTGGCTTAGTCCTGGTTTCTTCCAGCCTGAACCTGTGACCCTGGAGGCCCCGAGCCAGCAAACCAGGGCCTTTTGTGTAAATGAAGTCCCACTGGGCGGTGTGCACACCAGCAGGGCTCTATTGAGGCTGCAGCAGCCCTTCAGAATTCAGAGCCCTGTACACCACGCTGCCAGAAATACTCTCTTTCTGGCCCTTCACAGAATAAGTTTACTGCCCCTGACTTAACGTCTGCCAACCTGCTTTCCCATTTGTGAAATGAAACGCAACAGTCACAAAGCAGCAACTTCGTGAGAAGAGTTACTTTTTTTTTTTTTTTTGGGTTGTCTTTTTAAAATCCTCACCCTAGGATATGTTTTGATTTTGAGAGAGGGAGGGAGAGAGAAACATAGATCGCCTGCATCCTGCACGCCCCCTACTGGGGACTGAGCCCGAAATCTGGACATGTGCTCTGACCAGGAATCAGATGGGCAACCCCTTGGTGCTGGGAGGGAGTAGCTCCATCGACGGAGCCACGCCTTGAGGGCGGCTTTCTGGTATTTAAATATAAATCCTGGCCTGAAGTCAAGCGGCCACATTTCAGGCTCCCTCCAGCCCTGACTGTTCTCTGTGCCTGGAAAGGGTTCCCAGGTGCCTCACACCAGCCGTGATGTTGGTTTGAGGTGGACACTCTCACTTGGGGGGCTCAGGCATCCTTGAGCCAGGCCATATAACTTGTTTATAACCATAAATAGAATAGACCACAGGAATTCCCGCTCACGGTGCTGGAGATGTTTCATGAAATGGGCGTCAGAGCTCGGGCAGAGGCCGAGGAGAACAGACCTGGGCAGGCTGCTACGTGAGAGGGGCATTTAGGGGGCGAGACCACCAGCTGCGCAGAGCCGTGGAGGTGAGGACGTCTGGACGTGTGTGAGGAAAGCCAAGTGGCCGGTTTGGTGGGAAGAGCATGGGTGAAGGGCCGTGGCAGGATGAGCCTGGGGTGGGGTGTGTGGCAGAGTAGCAGGAGGTCATGGAGCTCACAGGTGGCTGATGGGATTGAACCCGCTTCTGCAGGCAGGGAGAAGCTTCCGGAACTTTGAGGCGAGGGCAGTAAGCATTGTCGGGCTTGTATGAGGCTTCTGGGTCCTGTGGAACTAGGGCTACTTTGCCTGCTGTAGACTGAACAGGGCCAACACTTCCCAAAGGGGCCTGATGAGGGCCCAGCTTCTACGGCCTCAGTTTCAGCCAGTACTTTCTACTGTGTAAGTGGGTAATTCCTTTATTTTCTATTTTTCAGTTACAGTTGGCATTCAATATTATTTTGATTATTTTCAGGGGAATCGCATAGCAGTTAGACATTTATACAACTTACAAAGCGATCCCCCGATAACCCTAGTCCCCGCCTGGCACCACCCACAGTTATTTCAACAGCATTGACTCTGTTCCCTGCGCTGGACTTTCCATCCCTGGCACCATCCTGTAACGGCCACTCTGTCCTTCTCAATCCCTTCACCTTGTCACCCAGTCCCCTCTCAGCCTACACATTTTTTTATAGAAATTTATCATAGACAGACTCTATCTATGAGGATTATGGGTGGTTATTGTGTCTTCATACATAGCTTTTCCCTGAAGGTCTTCAACCTTTCTCTGTCTGCCACGGCTCCCCCACAGCATTTTATAATAAGTAGCCCTACCAGACTATCTTAGTTAGAGACAATAAACTAACCGTGAAGGTTAGTTCCTTTATAGGGTATCTTTTAACCTTGTGCTCGGTGGTAGAGTGTCAGCCCATCTAACGAAGGATCTGGGGTTCAATTCCTAGTCAAGGGCAGGTTTGATCCCCAGTCCTGGTCGAGGTGCGTGCAGGAGGCAACCAATCAATGTGTCTCTCTCACATTGATGTTTCTCTCTCTCTCTCTCTCCCTCCCTCCTTCCCTCCCATCCTCCTTTTCACACTCTTTAAAAATCAATGGAAAAAATATCTTCAGGGGAGGATTAACAAAATAAATAAATTAATTAAGGACATATCCATTGAGTTCTAATTTGATAAAAATTATTAAATCCCAACCCAAGTTTTCACATCCCATGTTTTAAACAAGTGGGAAATAGCCTTTTGTGTGCGTGTATCTGACTTTTCACCTGAAATTCCCTTCACTCAGTCCTGTTCCGGGCTCTGGTCAGAAAGCGATACGTGAACAACCTGGCAATATCCCTCGTCATAAGCTTTTCAATTATTGAAAATTAACTAACTCCCCATAGAAGAGAAATCATTAAATATATAGTAAATAATGAGGTTAATTAACTTAACCCTTCTAATTAGGAAACTAATTAAATCAGAAAATTAAAACTGACACAAGACATTAAAATCAGGAAGTTCTGAACTTAGATCTAAAAATCATCTCTTGGCCTTTGACTGATTCCAAAAGAGAAATAGCTACAAAAAATATCAAGCCATGGACTCTTTTCAACCTGTACAAAGTTACATTTTCCATTCCATAAACATTATTTTCAGAGCTTACCTTTTTCTACATCTATTATATATGAAATTAAACTGTTCATTTTAATTTGGGGGGGGGAGTAGTTGTCAGTTTATGTTTCCTTAAATTTTATTTTTTTTAATTACAGTTTACATTCAACATTATTTTTTATTAGTTTCAGATGTAAAGCATAGTGGTTAGACACCTTTTAATATATATATATATATATATATATATATATATATATATATATAATTTTTTTTTTTTAAGAATGAATGAAGGTAAGTTCAAAATGATGGATTTAGCCGAAGTTCTACTGGTCATTGAATTCTCTGGGCCTGTGTGCTCATCCTCAGTATATTCTGTGAAAGGATCGAGCCTGACTCAATGTCTTACAGGTGCAAACAGACCAGGAAGCTGGAGGTGGGCGGCTGTTCAAGTCTTTGTCAGTCTCACATCGTCTAGACCAGTGGTCGGCAAACTGCGGCACCTTCAGTGTGGCTCTTCCACAAAATACCACGTGCGGGCGCGCACGTACAGTGCGATTGAAACTTCGTGGCCACACTCAAGGGGCCAAAGAGCCCCATGTGGCTCGCGAGCCGCAGTTTGCCGACCCCTGGTCTAGAGTCTAGACCAGGGGTGGGCAAACTTTTTGACTCGAGGGCCACAATGGGTTCTTAAACTGGACCGGAGGGCCGGAACAAAAGCATGGATGGAGTGTTTGTGTGAATTAATACAAATTCAAAGTAAACATCATTACATAAAAGGGTACGGTCTTTTTTTTTTTTAGTTTTTTTTAAAATATATTTTATTGATTTTTTACAGAGAGGAAGGGAGAGAGATAGAGAGTTAGAAACATCAATGAGAGAGAAACATCGATCAGCTGCCTCCTGCACACCCCCCACTGGGGATGTGCCCGCAACCAAGGTACATGCCCTTGACCGGAATCGAACCTGGGACCCTTCAGTCCGCAGGCTGACGCTCTATCCACTGAGCCAAACCGGTTACGGCTTTTTTTTTAGTTTTATTCATTTAAAACGGGCCGGATCCGGCCCGCAGGCCGTAGTTTGCCCACAGCTGGTCTAGACTCAGGTCCCAGCTCAGGATCTTCACTCATTCATTGGTGAACAATCTGAGATCAAATTAAGGATATATTTTGCAAAGAAGCCCAACTCTCTTTACAACCCTATACTGTGATGCCTGTCACCATTTGCTTTGGATATAAATGTCTTTCCTCTAGGAAAAGTCTCAGAGTAAACACGGAATAGAGAATAAGGTTGATGTGCTGTGTGCCATTGGCAATGGTGGTTCTAAGTTTAAAAATATCTAAGCAGGTATCCTGCTAGAAGCTTTCGGCCCGTCCAACCTTTTTACGTGTTCCCACTCTCCGTGCAATGGACAAGAGTCTGGGCACCATGGCCAGGCCCTTCTGTGTCCACTTTGGGCAGGTGAGCCAACGTAGACTCCCCAAACCCAGCACCAGAATCATAATGCTAGGGAGATCTCTGATAGGCACTTGATCTCACATGCGGAAAGGTGAGCAGCCCCAAATGTCAGGGCACGTGCTCTAGGACGGACATCCGGGACCTGCGCCCGTGAGCACTGGCAGGTGAGTGTGGCCAGTCTGATCACGGTGGTACAGAGCCAGCAGGGGCTGCTGGGGCACCATTTCATCCCCCAAGTTTGAATGCTCGACTCCATAAACAAAGGTACTCTGATTCCTTGGCGTGTTAAGGCTGCCGCGTGCTTGACATCCAACGGTCAGTATAATTCCTAATGATAATCTTATTTTCACCACTTCAAAGGCCACAAAGGCAGCCACAGGGCCGGCCTATGGGATCCGCTAAGCTCTTTCCCTCCAATGACCACGGGTTATTCTACACCTCCAACCCCACAGCCACTCTGCTGGATGCCTGGACCTGCGTGCCCCGCCCGCGAGGACCTTCTCTAAGCCTCTGCTGCGTTAGGATCCATTCCCCAGGCTTATGCTTGTATATCCATGTATCGGTGAGTCTTCCGAGGGCAGACATATCTTATTTCAGAGGAAACAGTTCTCAATGTCCCCACCAGTGTCCCGTGTCCCTTAGGTTAGTTAGGGCCACCAGGGGAGCAGCGCACTCAAATCAGGATCATCTGAGAAAGTTGGTGTGTGAAGGGGCGGCTGACAGAGGCATGCAGGATGCCTAGCCTGGGCCCGCAGGGCTGAGAGGAAGGATGAGCAGAACCTGGAAGGCAGATGAGCGATGCACAAAACAGGTGACTTAGGCAGCTCAAGGCAAGCTGATAGGAACTGGGAAATAAACGCCCTGACCGCCTCTTCTCCTTCCTCACCTCTCCACTCTGCTGGGGCTCCCCATCCACTAAATTCAACCAGAAGCCTGAGTACAAGGGAGTCTGTTTATATAAGCCAGGCTGGGCAGCAGCCGGGGACTGAGGCCAGGTAAAGGGTGGGTCTGAGGGTGGAGAGACAGAAGGAAGGCCCAGCATGTCCATGACAGGCCTACAATAAATACCTGGTTGCTTTTTACGAAGAACCTATTCGTCCTTTCCAATAACCCCAAGTCCAACAATTATCTATGGAGTAGCTATGTGAAAGCATGATTTTTTGAAATAATCTTTAAGACTTTTTTATTTTACATTATATTGCATTCTCTAATTTTAATTTGTAGATGTAGATTCTTTTTTTTTTGAAAACTAAAAACGGCAGAAATTACCAAGATGCCCTCCATCTCGCATCCTTTCCCTGGACACATAGGAAGACTACATTTCCCAGCCTCCCTTGCAGTTTATATTGGCATCATGAGACTAGGTTCTAGTCAATGGAAGTGGCTGGACAGGGACATAATGCCATTCTTTCTAGATTTGGCCGAGACCTCCAGAATAGTATTTCTCCGTGCTTTCTCCCCGTGTGTACAGCTGGAAGCAAATGGCTCTCTGTCAGAAGACCTCAGTGCCCACTCAGAGGAAAGCTGAGCAAGCCACCAAGTTGTGTGCAAGGAAGTTTCAATGTTTTAATCCAATGAAATGTGTAGTTTGTCCCAACATCATCTTAACCCAGGTTTCTCAGCAGCACTGGTGACATTTTGCACGGGGTACATGGTGTGGGGCTGCCCTGTGCATCACAGGTTCAGCACCTTCCTGGCCTCGATTACCCTCTTCCCTCCAGTTATGACAACCAATGTCTGCAGACGTTGCCAATCACCCCTGGGAGGCAAAACTGCCCATAGCTGAGAACCGCTGATGTAAGCCTTCTGGATAGGTGCCAGGTGGGGGGTAGGCACGGGACAGTTCGCCTGAGAGCATGGAACTGCACAATACGTTACATAGGTGCTTATTTTAAGATGACTGCTTCATTGCAGCACTGTAACTGTTAAATTGGAAGCAGCAAAGGTGTGACAATACAGAATTGGTTGAATTAAGGTACATTAAAGATGGAGCATTCTGTACCCATTAAAGATATAGACCTAACATTTGGAAGGACATGGAAGGACATTCTTGTTTATTGAGCAGCAACAGGAGAGTGTGTGTGGTATAATTTCTTTTTTAAAACTGTTTTTATTGATTTGAGAGAGAGAGGGGGGAAGGAGAGAAACAAAACATCAATCGGCTGCCTCCCGTACATACCCCAACCAGGGGATTGAACCCGAAACCTGGGCATGTGCCCTGACCAGAATCAAACCAGTGACCTTTCAGTGCAAGAGGGATGATGCTCCAGCCAACCAAGCCACACCCCCTGGGCTAACCTCAGGCCTGTTTGGGCCTCTAAGTTAGGTGTTCTTCCCTTTCATGATAAGGTTAAACGTTGTAGTCTATAAAATTCAAGGTTTACGAAACATAGAGCATGTCTGTCTCCCTGGGTGTGTGACGAGCTGAATGGAACACATGAGAACAAGACTGAGATGGTTTTTTGAATGGAACACATGAGAACAAGACTGAGATGGTTTTTTAGAAAGGCCTTTGGCAATACCTATCTAACTGCCCAAATTCCCACCGGGTGGTACAATTTAGGTTAAATAGTCTTCATCTACTTTTGCTTTTTCTAAATGTCACCCTCCACCCCGCAGCCTTGGATGATCTAATTTTGCAAAATACAAACTAAGAAATGTATTACCCCGTTTATCAGATTAGCATTAAGCAGGCGCAGGCTGTTTATCCCTGGAAGGTTGATTGTCCACAAAACGATCATACTTTGAACTTAGCTGGAAGAAGTGGAAAGATAGTAATGCTCAGTGTGTCGTATTTGGGTAGGATATGCATCCAAGTTAAAGAAATGCAAAGCTTCTATTTAATGAACTGATACTCTTATTACCCTCATGTGGGTCAGCTTCTAAAATCATGGACAAGAAACACCTACTTATTCGTGAATAATACACAGCAGTCTCACTGTGGTAGTTTTCCCTGTAATTCTGTGAAGGGACAGTTTAGATTACAGACATGGACCTGTGCTGACAATGATTTTCATGAGTCGTGGTGCTGATTTTAAAATGTTGAATTGCCATCGTTAAGCCTTCTGGTGAGTGGGTGATTCTTCATGTCATGGTGTCAGTTTTGCGGACTTCCTCAGAACACCCATTCTGCACATGAAATTCAATTTCACCTGAAGATGCTTATTTTTCATCTCTGGTAAAGTTGCTGTGTTCGATACACCCTACGGAATGTTTTCTTGGTGTGAATCTGCCCAGGCCTTCCTGGAGCCGGTGCCAGGAGGCCACCATGTTCCACAACATCCTTGCCCAGTTCAATGTGCGCTATACAATTTCTGGCAGGTTGATGAATTTTTATCTTATTTTTTGTTAATTCTCACCCGAGAGTATTTTTTCCATTGATTTTCAGAGAGAGTGGAAGGGAGAGAGGGAAAGAGGGGGAGAGAGAGGAAAGGAGAGAGAGGAACAGTGATGTGAGAGAGACGCATCAATTGGTTGCCTCCCACACCTGCAACGCAGGTACATGCCCTTGATGGGGAATCAAACCCAAGACCCTTCGGTGCGCAGGCCGACGCTCTAACCACTGAGACCACTGGCTTGATGAGGTTTTAGACAGCAAATTTCTTAGTCCCAGAATCTGCTTTACTGAGTTATCAGCAGTCACAGCAGGGTGAACGTAGCCTGCTGAAAGTTCCTTTTTAACTAACAGAATAAAGTACCAGTTGAGGTCTGCTTTAAGTTTTTAATATAAACTGACATGCTTAGTTCATGTTTAACCAAAGAAGAAAAGAGCTAAATAAGTGCTCCAACACAGGCGACTAATTTCAGTTCTGTATTTAGAACTAATTTGTCCTGGCGGATGTGACTCAGTTGGTTTGGCGGCAACTGGTGCACCAGAGATCTGGGTTCGACTCAAGTCAGGGCACATGGGGGGTGAGTAGGAGGCAGCTGACTGATGCTTCTATCTCATCAATGTTTCTCTCCCTCTCCCTTCCTCTCTCTAAGAAAATCAATAAAAGCACGTTTTTTAAAAAAGAACTAACTTATTACACTGATATTTTTTAAACACTGAATGTTTATGTTATAATGGTCAATATCAAATATATTCTTGTGTATTTAAAGGAAGGACAATTCTTATTCAGGCATGCACTCAATGTTTTAATTATCTGTAAAAGGAATTTGTTGGCTTTTGAATAATGCTATTTTACACTGTACAAAAGACAAAAATTAGAATAAAACATAACTGCAAAGGGCTCACTTTCTGCCCATACAAAAGCTCTCCGTACACACGCAGCAGGAGGGCGATCACGCCTCCCGCACCTGTTGGGGCCAGCGCACCCGATGGCTGAGCCCCCACGGCACCTTCGAACTTCTCTGTGATCGGACTGACAACGATAACGAATTAATGTCACGAGAGTGCCACAGTAACGCTCTCGAAATATTTTCCCTATTTCCTGAAAAAATGTTTTTAATGATTTCAGAGAGGGAGGGAGAGAGAGAGAAACATCAACGATGAGAGAGAACCATTAACCGTGGCCTCCTGCACGCCCCCCGCTGGGGATGGAGCCCGCCACCCGGCAGGTGCCCGGACCGGAACCCAACCGCCACCTCCCGGCTCCGGTCCGCGCTCAGCCTCGGAGCGCGCGGCGGGTGGGGCAGGTTTAAAAAGCACCTTCACTGGCAGTTACTGAAAACACCTCCTCCGGGCAGGTGACACGGCGGCAGGGGAGGGCTGGGATCCCGGAGGAGCGCTCCCCCGTCCCCAACCCGCGGGCCCCGGCGGGTCGGGGTGGCCCAGGTCCGGGCACTCGCGGCGGGACTGGAGGGAGTGCGGGCGCCTCGCGGCCTCCCGGCGACAGGATGACGTCAGAGCGCGGACGCGTCACCGCCGCGTCCTCCGCGGCTCCGCGGGGAGCAGAGCGCGGCTCGGCCCACAGCGCCGGTCCCGGCCGGAGCGGAGTGGCGGGGAGACGCCCACCGGCGGGGCCAGGGAACCGGGCACCTCGGTCAGCGGCGGCGCTCGGACCCTGACTTGTCCCCGCTCTCAGCCGGGACCGGCCCTCCTAGCCCGCAGGTGTGAGGCGTCACCTCGGTTCCGGCCGAGAGGCCACCGACGACGCTCAGCTTCTCGGTGCGGAGACGCAGAGGCTCCGAGATCCGCGGCTGCCGGCCCTCGCCCGGCCCCCGTCGCGGGCACCGCCCCTCGCCCCGCCCTGTCGCCGCGCGCACGCTCCGCCCAGGGGCCGCGCGTGCTGCCGGGAGGGGCTCGCGTTCCCTCTCTCCCAGGACCGGCCCACTCCGGCCGCACGTGGGGGGCGCTCGTTTCCCCGCGCCCCCTGGGCCCACTCGCGAGGGAGCGGCCGCCATAGGAGCCCTGGTTCCTGGAGCGGCCTGCGCGCCAACCGTATCCCGGGGCCCGCCGGCCGCAGCGGAGGCGCCGGGCGGTGCCGGCTGACTGCCCGCCCCTCGGCGCTCCCCCCGGCGTCCCGCGGATGGTGCGTCCCGCAGTGCGAGCGCGGCTCCCGCGCTTGGGTCGTTCGGCGCGGGCGGGGCGCCGAGGGCGGGGGAGCGGGCGGACTCGCAGCACCGGGCCGGGCCGACCCGTAGGGCACTTCGCCCCGCGGGCCCCGGGCGCGAGCCGTCGCGACCATGGCGGACCAGGAGCCGCAAGTTCCCGAGGACTTGTTCAGGGAGGTCAAGTACTACGCGGTGGGCGACATCGACCCGCAGGTACCGCGCCGCCCCCGCCGCCGCGTCCCCGGCCCGCCCCGCGCCCGCCGCGGGCGCGCGCTCGGACGTAGAAAGTCGGGGCCCCACCGCCCGGTCCCCGCTGGCCTGGCCGCGCGGAGGCTGCACCGCCTGGCGCCGAGCAGGCCTGGGGCTGGCGCCCAGGGGGAGGGCGGGGACCGGGGGGCGTCTGCGGGACCCTGGGCATGCCCAGACCCGGGAGGAGGGCAGAGCACGTGGGTGGGTCAGCTCCCGAGTTCCTTTGCTCGGTGTCCCCCGAGCCCTAGCTCGGCCTGGCGCAGATTGCCAGCTGCCCTCCGCCTGGCATTGCCGGGCGTCCCGTCGCATGGCCATCTGCCCCTGACCCCCGACCCCCGCCCCGCGGCCGCCCCTGGGAGTGCACGGCCCCCCCTTTCCCGGCAGGATCGGGACAGGTGCCGGTCTCTGTGCTGCCGGCCCGCTCTGGTGTCCGGGCTCCCGCGCGAGGGGGCTGCTCGCCGGCCCGGGTGGCAGCCACCCAGCTGTCATCTGCGCACCCGCGGAGCGCTCCGTTCACCAGCGAAGGCGAATTCCTGCATTTTCCTAACTGGGTGGACTGTACCGTAAGTGTAGGAAATACCCACTCAGCACCATCCACACCCACCCTTTAAAACTTTCTAGTGTGGGCGCGTGCGAAAGGCTCTGTGGCTTTTCCTAAGCTTTTTCTCAGTGATGCATCTGTTTGAAGGCCAGCCAGACCCCTGCAGGGGGAATCAGTCTTAGTTGAGTACCCTCTTCGGGTTAATCTGATTCTCCCTTCTTTAAGCAGTTGTGTGGCCCGGGGTCTCCTCCCCAGTGAGGGCCACGCCTGGAGGGAGGGCGTGGGGAGCCAGGGAAGGTGCGGGGTGAGCTTAGCAAAGGCACATACATGGTGGGCGTAGAAGGAGAGTTGGCATAGAAGGCACCGGGGTCTTGGCGTTCCCCAGGCTTGTGCTTGGTGTCTTACTAACCAGACTCCCCAGCTGACCCCCAGGTGGTACTTCCCTGCACCTTTAGGGTGAAGAGACTTTAGCTTTGAATGTAAACATAAGCAGGCTCTGAACCCAGAGTGATGATGCGAGCCTGTGACGACGTTAGCGTTTTCCAGTGCTGATAGCTCCCCTTTCTTTCACCGTTCTTCACCTTCTACTTCTCACCCCCATCTCATTTAGGACTTGAACCCCATGCTGCTTAAACTCTGGAGCAACTTATGTTGAACCACATTTGCTCAACGGTGTAAGTCAGATCTAAGTGCTTAAAAATGTTCACAAACCACTTGGATCTGCAACAGTTTACTTCCTAAAAAGTATAGAGCCAGAGCCTCCGATTGTCTGGGTCCCATAAATACGGACTCAGAGCGTTGACACATTGAACATCCAGTGCACGTCAGGCATGACGCTGGGTCCGGGTGTAACAGAAAGATGCGGTGGGCGGGTGGCACACCTGAGGGCGTTATTGTAGGGTGCCGGGTGCTGGGGTGCCCAGGGGAAGGACCACTGAAAGGTTTCCGAGTGGCGTCCTTCCCCACGGGTCCTTCACTCCGGGTGAAAGATGATGCCCTTTGGGGGGACCTGTGCTGAGGAGAGGAGCCATCCGTGTGTTTGGGAGACCCCGGATGATTGGTGGACCGGGAGCAGAGGGAGCAGAGGTGCCTGTCAGGCTGCGGTAGGCAGTGTGGAGACTGGACAGGCTGGCGCCTTGGGCATCCCCAGAGTCCACGTGAGCCTGCAGGCGTCGGCAGTGAAGCTGTTGGCAGACGCTGGGCAGCAGTGAGGGTGTGAAACCCAAAAGGCTGCTTATTGTTTCAAGAAATCAGGCATCAAAAGGAAGCAGAGAAGGGCCAGGGCACGGGTCTGCGTTTGCGCATGTGCATGTATGCAAGACGTGACCACTTGGTACTTTGTAGGCAGTGGGGAGGGTGAAGTTCCCAGACTCTTAGAAAAGGCAGTAGGATCCGGAGCAGAATGGAGGCATTTTCCGTGAGACGGGTTGTGCGCAAGTGAAGCTAAAGATGCTTGGAGGTCCAGGGGAGGGAGAAAGGTGAGCTGGTTTGTGGCTGATGACCATGGTGCTTTCATTCATGAAACAAGTACTGGGATCTGTTCCAGTCCTATTGATGGTCGGTAACATATCCTAAAGAGGTTGTCCCTGTTGTGTGTAAACTCAGCTGTGTGGGCTCCATATCCCTGGTGGTGGGGCACACTTGGAGCTGCACCTGCCTCCCCTGGGTCCTGAGGTCTCTGCTGCAGGTGTTGTGTCCCCCCCCCCCCCCCCCCCCCCCCCCCCGCCCCCTCAGCTCCAGAGCTCTGGCTGTCATTTCACTAATCTAAACTTCCTTCTTTTCCGGTCCCCGCCCCGGCCATGTGCTCCGCCCTCTGTGCTGATCTTGTGGTTCCCAGCACTTCATTCTTTCCTCCTGTGTCTACACCCCTTGCAGTCACTATGTCCTGCTAGGTCTCTCACATGTGTCTTCTTCCTCCCCTGGTGACATTCCTTTAGGTCACGTGCCTGCCTCGTCACCTGGTTATTGCAGCCACTCCTCCCAGGTCACCTGGCTCATCATGGAGCCAACCCAGTCCATTCTTTGACATTGACAGTCAATCTTTCTAGAAAATCTGATCATGACTTACCTGCTCCCAGCCCTCCTGCCTTCCCTGAGAATAAAACTGCGTAGCACAGAAGAACGTGTGTGTGTGCGCGCGCAGTGCATTTGTGCTCACCCGACCCGTGGGAACACTGCTCTCCCCATAGCGCAGCATTGTCTTTGCCTCCTTAATTGCTTTAAATTCACAAGGATTCTGCTCATGTCTAGCGAGTCCTCACCTTCGTCAATAGGTTCTTGGACCTGCAGCAAAAGGACATGTCACAAAACCAGGTTTAGCACGGGCCCATTGACAGAAACCGGAGTTCAGTTCCTGTGACGTCCAGTCAGGGACCTGCTGTGTCCCTTCCCAGGCTTTTCCCATTGGCGGTGACCACCCATCGCCAAGCCAGACCAGATCTCCAGTGCACGGGGCTGTGCACTAAGTGTCTGTCAGTCCCCTGTCTTCAGCGCTGATACCCTGTGGCACCTGCTCACAGTAGCCTCCCTGCTCACTTGTTAGTGAACCAAGAGTTGCTGCTTCTCATTGTCCCCTAATGTTTCATTGACTATGACAGAGTAAAAGGTGTGTGTGGAGAACAGGGTGTGTTTTTAATTAGAATGTTCATGTTCACACTAATTTGTACAAACCAAGAATGAAATGCAGAATTTTAATGTGTGTGGTTTTTTTTAAAGGTTATTCAGCTTCTAAAGGCTGGGAAGGCTAAGGAAGTGTCCTACAACGCACTGGCCTCGCACATCATCTCAGAGGACGGGGACAACCCGGAGGTTGGGGAGGCCCGGGAAGTCTTTGATTTACCTGTTGTGAAGGTCGGTAGCAAATATTTTGTACTACCCTCTGGAATGAAATTGTATGTAGGTAACACCCCATGATTTGTAGTGTATGTGTACATGGGGCCCAGCGACACCCAGGCTGGAGGAAGCAGTCAGATCGCCACCTGTAGATCCCTGTGACTGTGACCACAGACTGTCGTCAGGGGTCCTTTCCAGAGAGTCGGCTTCCTTCCGGGGCCCTTCCTGCAGCCTGAGGATACCCCTTCACAGTTGTCCCCCTCCCCTGTCCACCATCGCCCACCGAGTCTTGGTACCCTGCATTGCCCCCCGTCTCTGAGCATCCTCGGGACACGTCAGAGGAATACCTAGCAACTGGGCGTCTGAGCAGACCTGAGGGGCTTTGGGTGCTGCTGCTGAGAATGGCCCTGCTCATGTGAAGGTGTTCTGAATGCAGGAGGGTCAAAGCAGGGTCACCGATGTAGGTTCCTGATCCAGCTTAACTGAATTCCCGGGAGTTTGACTAGAGTCAGACCATGTGAAGATTCTCTGGCAAGGTGCTTTCTTTTGGCGAGGTGCACTTAACCCAGTGAGTTAGTTCAGCATTCGGTAAAGTGATCAGATCTTCATGCAACAATTATCCCAAGTAGAGCCAGTCTCCATTTCATAAAACGTTTGGTATTCCTGCACTCTGTCTGCAGAAGATAAACTTATGCTGAAAAGTTGTTGGCATCACCTAAAAAAAGGATGAGGGGTACTTCGCTTTCCAAAGTTCTTTTTTTTTAAATATATATTTTTTTATTGATTTCAGAGAGTAAGGGAGCGGGAGAGAAAGATAGAAACATCAATGATGAGAGAGAATCATGGATCGGCTACCTCCTGCACGCCCCCTACTGGGAATCGAGCCCACAACTTGGACGTGTGCCCTGACTAGGAATCGAACTGTGACCTCCTGGTTCACAGGTTGACACTCAACCACTGAGCCAGGCCAGCCAGGCTCCAAAGTTCTTTTAAGGTAGTGACAGAAACAGTGCAGAGCATTAGCGAGGGTGCTGCTGCATGAGAGACTGCACTTCTGTGTTCGTGTCCTGGCTGGGGAACCTAGGAGAATCTCAGTAAATATCTGGCGTGTGAGCTAACGCGGGAGTGTGTGCGTGTTTCAGCTGGTGAAGTCCTCCAGTCATCGGCTGGCTAAACCGGGCATCACTAGATTTTTACATAGTGATTTTGTGAAGCAGAGCTATCAGTATAGTGATTTATGTACTTCTTAAAATTAAATATAAAAAATATAAGATAAGATAATTAAAAAATATGTAAAGTACCCCCAAAGGTAGTGATTCCTGCTACTTGGTGTTCCTGCTACTTGAATACCATCGTTGCAGTCTGGGTGCTTCGTGGTCAGTTATAACCGAGCCTTTAGTGTCTGGGAGCAACACTGGTGGAGTATGTCACTTTGTAAGTTGGAAACAGCCTTTGATTGAGTCCTGTTTTCTTTTGCAGCCGTCCTGGGTGGTTCTGTCTGTGCAGTGCGGAGCGCTCCTGCCGTATCCTTTTTGGGGGAAGGGAGGGAGGAGAGAGCATTGATGCCTGATGTGGGAATTGCTGGATGAGAAGTGGGTTCCATGGTGAATTGTGTTGTGTCCATCCTGTGTCCTGGCCGAGTGGACACAGCTGCAGGCTCCAGTTGTGCTGTGAACATTTTAGGGCCGGGAAGTAGATGATGTCATGCAGCCCCCTCTGTTCTGCTTGGGGCCAGGCTGTTCCTGTGGACGCCTTTAGTCCTTATTGGATCGGTGCCGACAGCGGGCATCTTATTGCATTAAGTATTTATAGGGACCTCAAGTAAACAGGAAGTATCCCTTTATGCTCAGTTCTTGGATGATATGCAGAATTTGAGCAAGTCTGGCCCAGAAATCCGATTTCTCATCCATTGTAAAGAGTTAAAGGAAATGGGTTTTGGTTTTATTTGGGGAGGGGGGGGTGTTTTCTTCATGAACACAGGGAAAGCAGACTGGGAGTGGGGGGCACTTCTGCAGATGAGAGGTTAGTCCTGTGTGGGTTGGGCGCCCTCCTCAGAAGGCCATCATCCAGCCACCACTTGCCATCCCGAAGAAGCTCCAGGGTCAGAGTGGGCACTCGGGTCTCCAGGACCACACCCTCCAGCTTTCCCTTGTTCCTGCTTTGCTAAGTGTTTGCCAGCCGAGGGCCCAAGTGAAGGCAGGAGCATGGCAGTAGGGCTGGCGGCATGAGGTTGGGGTGTGCAGGGCCCTGCACGCTGCAGGCTCGGATTTAGCGGGTCTCAGTCTGCCTGGGTAGGAGACCTCAAAGTGCAGTAGCATTTCCAGTCTGATGATCTCTTTGTTCACCCATCTCGGTAGGTGGACTTTCTCCTATAGGGACAGGATTGCAGATACTCTACAGTCTTCAGAAGAGGCCGTGTGAGCTCAGGCCAGGCTGGCCTATGAGCACCCGAGCCCAGAGCCTGCGTAGGGATGGCCGTGCCCGGTTGGCTCACAGACGCTCTTCAGGCGGGATTCTGAATGAATTTTAAAGTCAGAGCTTCAGAAGAGCGTTGCTGGCTCTAGTGTTAGCAAAGGGGGAGCTGACGCTCAGGGGGTCTGGCTAGTTCTCACAGTTAGTGGAGGCATTAGCACCAGAGCTCAGGCCCTTTTACGAGGGATTCCTTGCTGCACAGCGAAAGGGATCCACTCGAGACTAGACTTGCTCTGAGATGCCCACTCTGCCCTGTGTATATGGGCATGTGCACGCCTGTGCTGGCTCTCGGGCCAGGTGCTTGGTGAGTGCCACGCTCACTGGCTTTAGGAGCGCTCTCATGGAAACCTCTCCTCTATGCTGTCACCTTCGCTCTGTGTCTTCCTGTGGTGGATGAGTGAGAGTGTGAGTGAGTGCGTGAACTGCAGGTGACACTGATCTCATTGCATTGGAATCTTAATAACCGTCCACCAGAGTCAATGGATTTTCTCCAGAGTCCTGCCAGACCTTTTTTGGAGTCATAGCCTGCCTGTCTCAGGTGAGCACGCCCTCGGTCACTCCCGTGTTATCTGTGTTTGTGCACAAGCATTGCTGAGCTGCGTGCTCCATGGGGCACAGTGTGTAACACTCATGCTTCATTTCCAGATGTGGGTGATGAGAGAAGGGAATAGTTCATGTTTTTTATTGTAATCTGTCCTCTCAACCCCCAGCTAAAAACACCCTCTAGCTATAAAAAACGATTATAAAAAAAATCAAGTTGCTATTACTTGGACTTATTTTAAAACTACATAGAGAAATGTATCTAGAATCACTAGTCAGTGGACAGCGCCTCGGAACGCTGCTGTTCTGTGTGCTCGTGGTCCCATTCCATGATCTGGGCCTTAGTGTTTTTGGGAAAGTGTTTAGCCCCATCTTGGAGCAAGCCTTTGAGAAAGGGCACGTCAAGGATGTTAGTGAGATGAAAAGGAATTTAGATTGTAGTCTTGCTTTTTAAAAAATGCCTTTTTAATAGAGGATTATGGAACCAGTAATATTTAGTTTGAAATTGTGAGGTTATTGGCCAGACTCAGTTCTTCATATCAATGGTGTCAGCCATCTAAGCAATAAGTAAGCTTAATTATGGTTATTGGGTTTTGTTTGCGTCTCTTGTAAATTCTGGAAGTCCTGGAAGATTATAAAGTCCCTTCGTTTTGTTTTTGTTACATCCACTTAATACACATCCTTGAAAATTTGGCTTTTTTCCTCAAGAATAGGAGTTTTATTGGTATTTGTGTCTTAGTGTTTTTCACGTTGGTGCCATAAATGCATATTTACATGGTGATCTTTAAAGTTGGCTAAAATGAAAGTCCTTTAATAATGGTTACTGTGGTCACATGTTACTTTTTATTATTTTCCTTATGATGCTTCTCTGTATGTTCCAAATTTAGAGTAAATATCAGAAAACTTTTAAAGTGAAAAATTTTTTTACTATCACTCCTCATGCATAAACAGTGTTCTCTGGCTAAAATGCGCATTTCACATGTAGTTGTATTTGTCTTGCCTGGATTTCTGGGTTCAGAGCTTCAAAGCCCAGTCCCGAGGCTCGAACTGAATGAGAAAGTGGGAGGAAGAGGCTGGGCAGGGAGACTGGGATGTCAGGGGCCAGAGCTGCAGTGATGTGGGGTTTACCAGGGCTGACTTGGGGAAATAAAGAAGCACAGGTCATTAGAATTATACAGTTATTACATAGTCATTATTAGTTGAGCGCTAGAGAACACTTTGTCTTGAGAGGAAAAACTAACAGCTGCATTTAACAAAGGTCATGTATGTAGTGGATTATTACATAATTAGAGGCTTGGTGCCTGGATTTGTGTACCAGTGGGGTTCCTCAGCCTGGCCTGCGCCCTCTCGCAGTCCAGGACCCCTCGGGGGATGTAGGACTGCCAGTTCAGGCCCGAAGGCCAGGCCCAAAGCCGGCAGTCTGACATCCCCCAAGGGATGTAGTAGTGCACGAAGCGGCAGGTGGCTGGGGAGGAGCCTGAGCCCAAGCCTGGGCGGGGCGCCGCACTGCTCCCCCTCATCCCAGCCCCGCTGAGCCTGCTGCCACGGAGGCAGGAGAGGCTTGCTCTGCCGCAGCTGCGCTCACCAGCCGTGAGCCTGGCTTCTGGCACCCATTGGTCAGCTGAATGGCGCTCCCATGGGAGCACACTGACCACCAGGGGGCAGCTCCTCCGTTGAGCATCTGCCTCCTGGTGCTCAGTGCACGTCATAGCCACCGGTCAAACAGTCAAATGGTCGAATGGTTGCTTAGGGTTTTATATATATAGATACACATGACATGGAGGGTGACTGTGTATGTAACATCTGCGCGTGAGTCCCAGGTCAGGTGGCACAGGTGCTGACCTCTGAGCTCAGAAGGAGGCAGCAGTGTGGACTCCAGGTTAGGGCCCTTGGTGGAGGATGTCAGATTGAGTGGGCCTGAAAGAATGGGCAGAATTGGAGTAAAAATGGGGCAGGGAGAGGGCTTTCCAAATAGAGCAGGTGGGAGGGGCAGCGAGGCCCTGGCAGCCTGTGCCGGGTGTGGAGGAGGGGAGGGGGGGCGGACAGGGGACTGAGACAGGGATCTGAGTGTGAACCTGATGAAGGAGCCAGCGGAGGGGGGCTGCTTTATGTTTCATTTTGGATTATAAATGTTTCCTAGAACATTTGGAAAACACAGGACAAGCAAACAAAATTAAACCCCTGAAATCTTGTAGGTGACACTAGTCTGGGAGCTGTTAGCTGACTGAGGGCAGGGGAGGGATGGGAGTTTATGGGAGGGACCGGTCCAGTCTTAGACCAGACAGAGGTTTGGATTTGGGTCAGCGCTGCAGGGTGGAGATACCGCGCTGAGGCCACTGACTGGAGCCAGGTGGGGCGTCAGGTACGGGGAGAAGCTGCGCTCACCCCGTGGGAGGTGCTTCCTCCTGAGACCAGGGTCGGAGACCCCCCATTCCAGTGCTCTGGTTGGTGGTCGCATCGTTCCTGGGTGTGAAACAGGAGCTGGTTTCTGAGGGCAGGTGAGGAAGCGGTGTGGAAGCGTGGCGTTTGGGGTGATCAGCTGTCTACCTGGAGGAAGGGGACTGGAGGGCAGATGACAGCAGTGGAGCTGGGCTAGCACAGAGGATACTGGAGGAGGACGATAGGATTTTGGGAGCCAAAGTGAGTCAGGCTTACCAGTTTTGCTTTTTTTTTTTTTTTGCTGGGAAACAGTAGCGCCCAGGTAAAGGCGAGGAGCATTCATTGGTAGCAGACAGTTGTCCTGTGGGCCCTGGACAGTGACACAGGGCCGCTGATGGGCTCGGGGCCATAGTACAGGCTGGGGTCTAAGTAGATCTCTGTTCTGGGCTGGGAAGACAAAGGTGTGGTAATGGGTGGGGTTGGGAGGGGGGTGGTATGGGAAGCTGCCCTCAGTCTCCTAGGTACACGCAGTCACTGGTCCTGTCCGGTGGTCTGGGAAGTGGCCCAGCTGGTGGGAGTATCGAGGTCCGAGGTGCATTCTGGGGCATGGCTGGGTCTGTGGTGGACAAGGTGAATTTAGTAAGACCTTGGACAGGATTTTAAGTCCTTCGAGCAAATGCTGTTGGACTAATAGCAGTCGGAGTCCAGGCTCAGTGTTATGACCTCTGTGGGTTACTTACTGTGTTCTCAGTGTGTCACTTACGGTGAGAGACTCTAACTTCCCAGTGTGCACCGGGCCAGTGAGAGAGACCTGCGCCCAAGTGCAGGGAGATGGCGCACACGAGGGGAGGGGCAGAGGCTCTTCCTGCTAGTCGTTGGCATGAAGTAGTCCTGGTGAAAAGCATACTGGGCACTGGTGTCCGAGGTGGCGGGAAATCCAGTTTTGAGCTGCATTAACAAGCTCATGCAGCTGGCTGACCACTTCCTTTGTGACAGGAGTAGTGCCCAGGAGCCAAGCGAATGAGAGACTGCCACTCAGTGAGTCTGAGGGTGCAGACCTGTGAACTCAGACCACGTGTAACGTGTGCAAATGTCAGGTGTGGAATGGTTTACCGGTGGGGGGGCCACTGCCATGCTTGGTCTGCATGAGGAGAGACCCTGGTGTCTGCCCCTCTTGGAACCCAGGAGGACTCCACCTCTACGAAGGGACCGTGCTTCGGAGAGACCTCTGTCTTCCCATCAGGGGCTTGTACAGCTGAGCTCTGTTGGAGTCCTCCCGTGCTCTCCAGGGACAGCAGGGAAGGGTACTAAGCAGTGGAAGTTGGGGAGCAGGCACCCTGCCTCTGACCCTACGCTGGTGCAGGCCGAGGCCTGTTGTTGGGTGCTGGGTAGGTTTCAGGGAAGAGGCCGAGACAGGTGAGGACACGGTTTAAATCTGGAGGACAGAAAATAAAAGCCCTTTTCATTCTGTATGTCAGACTGCCCACCCATGTACCTCCCTGTACTCGGTCCTGTGAAAGATACCAAGGACATGTAAGACTCGGGCCTCTAATGAATGGGATTCTAGTTTGTAATCAAGGCTGGGCAAGGAGCTTTCATGTGGGCTAGAGCCAGGGAGCATTTGAGGTATGAGCTCAGGGAGAAGCTGGGAAGGGCAGCACTCACTTAGGGCACACAGGTGAGTCAGCATCCTCTCTGCTTCAAGCTTAGGGGACGAGGCGGCGGCGGGGAGGGAGGACAAGCAGGTGGGTACCTGTGAGCAGCTTGCTGTGGGGCCAGGGCAGCGGCAGCCGAGCACCTCCTTGAGGGGTGGCGGCATGGGGGGTGTGTGAGGCATGGGGACAGCAGGTGTGGCAAAGAGTGTTGCTTAGTTCCGTAGGCAGGGTGGGCACACATGTGGGCATCCTACCAAGAGGAAGAGGCCCTGGCAGCCAGACAGGTCAGGAAGGGCTGGAGACTCATGTTCACTTTTTTTGAATTTTAGCCTGAAGGCACTGAGCAGACATTCAGCTTCATTAGTGGAGGTAGTAGATTTGAGTTTAGAAAGTTGCTTTAAAAAAAAAGTACTTTTCCCCAGTTATAAAATTTGGAAAATACAGAAAAGTATAAAAAATGAAAACAAAAATGCCCCCATAATCCTGTTCCCGCTAGTGTGAACATTTTGGTGGCGGATGAAAGAGCCTTCGGCGTTACCAGCTGCAGTGAATGCGCTGTGGGGTTATTAGGTCCTTGCACTCTGACTCGGGCTGGCGAGTGTTGCTCATGGCGCTGTCCCAGTTGACAGGGAGGTTTCTGAGGTCCCGTGTCTGACCAGGCCTCCCTCCTCCTCCCGCGGCTCTTTCCCCAGCACGCCACCGCCTCCCGTGCAGGACTTGGGCCAGGCAGGGCTGGGTTAGAATGACTGCCTTCAGTAAAACAGAAGTAATTCCTCACCAAGGCCACGTGTGGCCAAGTCTTTGTAGTAAAGGCACATCTAGTTTATGTTTTTAATTTCACTTTATTAAAGATTATGTAATGATTCATCAGAGTAACCTCTATTGTCATATAATTAAATCTTACCCTCCAAGATGCTGCAGGATCCAAATGTTTTTGTGAAAACCTCTAATGAAAATAATCCTTTGATCCAATTTTCTGAAATGTTACATTGGTTTACTAAATTGAACAGATGCAAAATAATGGTTCTATAAAATTGATGTGTTCTTGTTAGTATTCGCAGAGCAGTGTGGAATGTAAAATAATTTCTAGACTTATTTGTAAAATGGATGAGAGTAGATGTAGAATATTAGATTTTTGGCAAGTTGAATAATAGCAATTAAAAGGAAAAAATGCAATTTACCAATACTTTTTAAAAATTAACATGAGACAGTTCAGAATTCTTAATCATAATCCTCAATTTATAGTAAACTAGAGGCCCAGTGCACGATATTCATGCACAGGGGCAAGGGGTCCCTCAGCCTGGCCTGCACCCTCTCCAATCCAGGACCCCTTGGGGGATGACCGACTGCCTCTCGCAGTCCGGGACTGCACGCTCCTAACCACTCACCTGCCTGCCTGCCTGATTGTCCCTAACCCCTCTGCCTGCCTGCCTGATCTCCCCTAACTGCTCCTCTACCGGCCTGATCGCCCCCTAACTGCCTCTGCCTCGCCCCGCACCCAGGACCCAGGATTCCCTCCTCCAGCTGGTTGCAGGCACCCAGGACTAGGGCTTCCCTCCCTCTGGCCAGCCGCAGGCACCCAGAACCTGGGCTGGCTTCGCCCGGGCTGGCTGCAGCCGCAGGGGACTGTGGGCGGGCAGCTTCGCCCAGGCCGCAGCCGCAGACGCTGGCTCCCAGGACCGCAGGGCGGGAGGCTTGTCCCTCTCCTGAGCTGCAGGTGCAGGTGCAGCCACTGGCACCTGGGACCGCAGGGCAGGCAGCTTGTCCCTCTTCTGGGCCCGAGCCCCAGCCGCTGGTGCCCAGGACTACGGGGCAGGCGGCTTGTCCCTTTCCCAGGCTGCAGTCTGGCTGGTCCCCATTCCTCTCTCACGAGCTCGTTTGTGCCTGGCTGGTCCCCATTCCTCTCTCCCCAGTGTTGAGTGTCTGAGTCGTGAGGGCATGGCAACCATTTGCATATTAGCTCTTTATTATATAGGATTATCTAGAAAAGGTTGAAGTGGTCAATGATGTTTTAGAATTAACACCAACACCTTTATTTTTCTTAAATGTTTGTCTTTCAGACTCTGAAGTTTTAATTTTTAGAAATTATTTTTGGCAGTAACTGCCCTTCGAGAAGCCCATAGAGCAGCAGGAAAATGTTGTCTGGGCTCAGACAGATGGGGTGTCAGAAGCCAGCTTTTCTGATTATTGGCTGCCAGTTTTTGTGACTTTGTTTCCTTACCTGCTTCCCTTGGCCAGGAGGGTGAGGGCAGGGAGAGGCAGTGCACAGGTCCTGGTGCACAGTAGGCAGGCAGGGAAGGGAGCTGTCTGTTGTCAGCCGGGGCCTGTTCACAGCACCAGCGTGAGCTGGAGCCTGCTTCCCCCTCAGGAGTGTGGCGCCGTCTCTGTGAGGCTTGTCTTGCTTCTCTTTCTGTGTTAAATAGAATTCACGTTTTCCCGAGTTTGCAAACCACTGTGTTTGTGTCTTTATTTGACCTATTTCATCATTAGCTGTTGTTACCGGTTGTGACTGAGGAGAGTCTTGAATGTGATGTTGGCACTGCTCTTGTTTAAATGCTTCGCAAGTGACTCAGTGAGATGGTGGAGTGTGGACTAGTGTTTTCTTATTCATTTGGTGACAAGGCAGAAAAAGTGATGTCTATAAAACTGTGATGTAGGACTGCAGCTTCTTATCACTATAAACAAATAGCAAAAAGCTTGTTTGGTTTTCCCACTAATACTCCGGTTAGTTTCACTTAATGGAGAAATGTAGATAAAGAGGAACTGTTATTTGTCACCATGTAAGCAGACATGCAGAGACCAAATGTGTGACATGAGCCCTGTTTCGGATTCACCAGGTGTCACCTGAAGACAGGAGCGCCCTGTGGGCCCTGCTGACCTTCTACGGGGGCGCCTGCCAGCTGAGCCTCAACAAGAGGTGCACACACCTGGTTGTGCCGGAGCCGAAGGGGGTAAGCGCTTCCTGTACGTGCGCCTTTTCTGTGTCCCCTCAGCGTTTCCGGGAGGCATGTTGGTCTTGAGCTTCTTTTCCGTTAATCATTAGGTTCCATTCATAAATGCTGATTAGGTTAGTTTATGTTGTTTATGCCCAGCTTTATTCCACAAAAGATGTGAGGTGATTATAAATTTCATTTGGAGCCAGATGTGTCTTCTGCACACAAAGAAATTGTGGGTCATTTCATGGAGAAAATAGGAAAGTGTTTTGAATCTCTGGAGTTTCCTTTCAAGTCCAATAGTACTTAAGTTCATTTTCATTTGTGAAAATATATACAGCGTGTCCCAAAAAACAGCTGATAGCTCTCATTGATGTTTCTTTTCAGATTTAACCCATTGGAATTATAATTGGCAGCCAGAGTGTGTGTACATTTTTGGGGACACCCTGTATTTTTAGTCCTTGTCACAATTTTTAAAATGGCCTTGTCCCAAGCATAATTACAAACACACATTTAGTGACTTTCCATGTATAATCTGGAAGATGTGAAGTCACGTTTGTCTTGGTAAGCACAGGGCTCTCATCCCTAAACACTGGTGGGGCCCCAGGTCACCCCACGTCCGCAGCAGCGGCCTCCTGGGGGACTTGTGGGAATGTAGACTGTGCCTGGCCTGGCCCCTTAAATTAGAGCCTGGTGAGGATGCCTGCAACCTGCTGAGCCCCCTCCCAGTGAGCCGGGCACACACATCCCAGTGCCGCTTTGCTGTGGAACTCACACGTGTCCCTCTATGTACAGCGGCGTGTGACCGAGAATCAAGTACAGTGTTCATAGCAGACAAGTCACATACCAGCCCTTCCTCCAGTCCTTATGCCTCAGTGTTTCATCTGAGTGCCTGCCGAAGGAGGAGCGGGGGAGGCGGCAGAGCCCGTAGCATAGGGGGTCCCTGTCACCTCTGCACTGAGCCGCCGTTCCTGGTCCTGCCAGTGTCCTGGCGAGAAAAGGAACTGGACACCAGTGAGTTTGGTTGTGACTTAACCAGCCACACAATCCAAGAAGAAACTTTTTCTGTGAAAATTCAACATATGAATCTTAAAATCTAGGTAAAAACTTGTATTTTGTATAAAAATTAAAGAGGAAAGTAGCATGCTTTGGTTAAATAGTGGGGGGTTCTTTTTGTATCTATGATTTTTGGCTTAGAATAAATCACTTCAATAGCTAGTTTGTCTTTAGAAGCAGGCAAGTGAGATGCTGGTTAACTGACGTCTTTACAGACTGGTCACATTACTCTTGTTTAAATGTCCACTTCCTTCCTCTGTCCTCTGGTCATTATGCACCCTGGCCAGTCGGAGAGTCCTCTGCTGTCCCTGCCCCCACGGGCTCCTCAGCCGGTGTTTGCCTCGGACTGCGGTTCGATGCCCTGCAAGGAGGCTCGCCCTGGCCCTCCCCTCGTAGACCCCTGACTAAACCTACCCGTCCGCTCAGCACCGGGGTATGTTGCCTTCCCATCAGGCAGAGATGTGCATCCTCTGGGTCTCAGGTAGTGAGCTCAGGAAGCACTAGAGAACGGTGAGGAGAGCGCTCCGGATCCCCGGTGTCTTGCAGACACCCCCACAATCATCGCTTTGTGCCAGTGAAACTAGATTAGATGGCAGACATTCATTTCCTTCATGAGAGCGTGTTCCGTAGGATTCCTAGCTCTGCTCTTGTATCTAAAACATCCTTTATATTAAACACAGTCTCTGGATGAGACTGTCCTGAACACTGAGACAGGGTTCGCTTGGGGCTCAGCCCCTGCAGGAGAGGAACGGGGGCTCTCGGTGTGCGGGCCCTCAGTGCTGAGCGGGAATGCAGGGTCGGGCTGTGCTGCGGCTGACCACTGTCTGTGCTGCTCTCTGTCCTAGGAGAAGTACGAGTGTGCCCTGCGGAGAGCAAGTATCAAAATCGTGACCCCCGACTGGGTCCTGGATTGCATATCCGAGAAAACCAAAAAGGATGAAGCGTTTTATCACCCTCGCCTAATCGTTTATGAAGAGGAGGAGGAGGAGGAGGAAGAGGAGGAGGAGGTAGACAATGAGGAGCACGGCTCCCCAAACGAGGGCAGTACGGATGACAAGTCGAGCCCTGCCAGTTCTCAGGAAGGGTCCCCTTCAGGGGACCAGCAGTTCTCTCCCAAGTCAAACCCTGAGAAAGCTAAGGGGGAGCTGATGTTTGATGATTCCTCAGACTCATCCCCTGAGAAGCAAGAGAGAAACCTGAACTGGACCCCTGCAGAGGTCCCCCAGGTGGCGGCGGCAAAGCGCAGGCTGCCTGTGGGCAAGGAGCCCGGTCTGATCAACCTGTGTGCCAACGTGCCGCCCGTCCCCGGGAGCATCCTGCCTTCCGACAGCCGTGGGGGCCTGATGGCCTCGGGACCGAACCTCCAGAGTTCTGAGAGGTCAGACATGCTGGCCGCCTGGAACCCCGCCGTGCGGACGCTGAGAAGCATCCCTGGCAGCGCCGACGGTCAGCAGGTGAGCAGGCCGTCCAGCGTGGCCCACGTGAGTCTTTCTTCAAGTCCATTCACTGATTTTTTTCATGTAGTTTACTTTCACTGTTACTTTGTATGGGCTTCAGGTGCACAGCACAGCGGTTAGACTGTGTGTTACATAGTGACCCCTATATTCCCAGCCCCCCCTCCCCGCCACATCACAGTTATCACACATTCCTGACTGCACTCCCTGTGACTGTCCCCGTGACTGTCCGGCAACCACCATTCTGTCTTTCTCAGTCCGTCACCTCCCGCCCACCCCACCCCGCCCTCTGCAACCTTCAGTCTGTTCTCTATGTCTGTGAGTTTGTTTCTTATTTGTTTTGTTTTTTAAAAAACTTACCTTTATTGTTGAAAGTATTACAGAGTCCCCCCTCCCCCGCCCCCCGCATTGACCCCTCCATGTTTGTTTTGTTCTTTAGATTCCACATAAGTGAAATCATAAGGTATTTGTCTTTCTCTGTCTGACTTACGTAAGTCACTCCTTTAAAACAAAAATGTAAATCTGGGATTTTCTAATTGGATCTCAGTCTGTTGCAGTGTCATTTATCATTTTTGCTTTTGCAGAACAATTGGCACACTTGCAGTATGTACTTGTGTGAGAACTTGAGTCTGTTGTGTGTGTGTAAGTACTTCAGTGTCAGGCGTGTGTGGAGGCGAAGGCCCCACCCGGCCGACAGGACCAGGCTCGGGTGCCCGCGCTCCTGCAGGAAAGGTCTCCTGTTTGGCTTCAGGTTAGCTGGGCCACAAAAGGGGTGAACTCTGCCAGCTGCTCTTCACTTGCTCGTGATGAGCCTCATCTGGATGAGTAACAGCATCCTCCCCTCCACTCCTCAAAGGGCCTTCATCTCTGTTTACAGTTTTGTGATTGGAGCTTGTTGGTACAGACTGGACCTTAAGAGTTTTAGTAGATGTTTTCAGTTTAACACAGAGGTAGTTGGGAGGTATAGCAGGCCTGCTTGCCTTTCTGTGAGCACGGAGACAAATGGTAAACAAGACAGACAAGTCCCCTGCTCTTGTTTTAGGTGAAGACAGACAGACAGCAGACAGCTCTGAGCAGAAGGGCTTCCGGTGGGTCTGGGTGTTGAGACAGTAAGGGGGCCACACTAACAGCTGGGGTGAAGGCTGCTATGGGTGTGGTGGTCAGGGGGACCTCAGGAGGAGGTGCCGTAAGCGGGGCTTCAGCCCTGGAAGCCCGGGAGAGTGTTCCCGCCAAGGATCCACACCTGTGAAGCTGGAAGGACCATGAATTCATTGGGCTGTAAGAGAAGGATCAGGAAAAGCGGAACTCAGGGATGGGAGTGAGCGAGTGGGTCTCTAAGGAGGCTTGGGGCTCGGTTCAGCTGCCAGATACACACTTCCTGTTAGAAATCACAGGGCCACAGCCATGATAGCGGTGGTGGGTTTGAAGTCTGTATTGGTTAGACATGCATTGAAAAATGTCCTTTCCCTCCCTCCCTTCCTGGGTAATGGATAGTGTGTGATTCTCGGGGTGCTGGGAGGCGGGCTCCGGAGTTCCTGGGAGCGAGGCAAGGTGGGGCCACGGGTTTGAGGAGGGTAACGGGTCTGGAGCTGTGGATAGAGACTCCGGGCCCGCACTGCTGCCCTGGTTAGGGCCCTGCTGGCAGGTGGCCATGGTGACCGTGCTCGGGGTAAATAAAGCAGGTGCCCACCTTGAACCGGGCCAGGCAGGGGGGCGAGCAGGTGTGTTCAGAGCTCGCATGTTCCACTAGCAATTTTTTTTTTTTTTCAGGAAAGCATTTATTCTAGAAACTTTGGGGGAGAATCAATTTTCTTGCCTTTTTTAGTTGCTAGAACCCATTTGCACTCTTTGGCTCATCCTACCTTCCTTAAGTCACTCCAATCTTGCTTCCGTTATCATCTACTCTCCACTAGCTATTTTGGAGATATGGTGACTTTGCTGGCAGGTCACCTTCTGCCTGACACGTTTAGTTTGGTCCAAATAATTTTTAAAAAATATTTATTTGCCTAAGTCATGAGCTTCTCCCTGAAGAGGGGCCCTTGGGCCTGTCTGGACAGCGGTGGGATGGAGCTGCGTGGCGCTCGCATCTGGCTGCTGACATCCTCCTGGCTGAGCAGCTGCTGCCCTTTCGGACCCAGGGCTCCTGCGGTGCGGTTCCCATGTTCCGTCTGTTCCCGCCTGCTGTCCCATCCCACCATCCCACCCCACCCCACTGTGTGCACCTGCCTGGGCCCTGGGCGCTGGAGGGTGACTGGAGTGAGCGGCTAAGGGGACGGGAGTAGGGCCCGCTGTCCCGATGGCGCTGAGCTGGGAGTGAAGGGCTTGGGGCATTGGGAAGGCCCCTGAGCGGGCTGGGCACAGGGGCTTGGGGAGAGCAGAGTGGTGGCCAGAGGCAGCCTGGAGGTGGGGGACGAGGTGAACCTGAGGGTTCGGGGGGGAGGCTGGGGGCTGGGCTGGGCTGGGCTGGAGAGGCAGGATGTGCCTGAGGGGCGTCCTCGGGGCTGGTGTGGAAGCGGGAGAGCTGCAGTGCCCCTGGCGCTGAGGAAGTGCCACTTTCTCCCTTCAGGGCAGGGACTGGGAGGGGACGTAGTCTGTGAAGTCGGGCAGAAACGTGTTCTCACAGGCGGTGGGTCCCACGTTCCCGACATTTATATTTGGACGTAGAGATAAGTGGTGTCATTTTAATGAAGTGACTCAGCAACGACTTTGGGCACATCTCTGCAGGTAGGATGTTAAGGGACGACTCGCTGGCTGGATGCCTTCCCTAAGGGGACACCAGAACGGCCGTCCAGGCTGTGCGAGGTTTGATCGCCGACGCCGGTGGCAGAGAATCTGAGTTTTTCAGCAATGTACGAATATTAGGTCATTTTGCTGCTGGATGTGAAGAAAATGAATTTCTGACATGTTAGAGATACAAGACATATTTAATATAAAATTGGATCAGGGAGTTGAGGAAACATGGCTAACCATCAAAATCCTGTTTAAATTGCACATTTTTAATGGTTAGGAGCCATGTGGCATGTAGCATAATGCCTTCTATATTAAGTGATTTAAATAAAGACTGGCAGTTACGTCCGGAAAATTCTTGACATTATTAAAATTGTTGGCAGTGTGGCAGGTTATGATATCAAGCAGTGGAAAGTCTGTCTTTTTCCCTCGTGTCCACCCGAGTAGGGGATGGAGCCTGTGGGTACAGGGTGTTCTCAGTGGCGTCCGGCACCGCTGGCCACCCGTGCACGGCTCCAATGCCTTCTGTACCCCCTCCCAGCTCTGCTCTCACCCGCAGCCTCCTCGGCTCCTCAGATGGTGGCCCTCTTCATGGGGCCAACCCCGCCTGTCCTGGCTGCTCTGGGAAGTCAGAGCGGAGGAGGGACCAGCCTCTGGCTCTGGGCATCCAGCTGGCCCTCCTGACAAGCTCCATTTGTGAAGGTCCACTTAGGTCTGGGGTTGGGGTGCAGGTGGCAGGGGGCAGCCCGCTGTTTCAGTGCTTTCCGATGTGCCTGATGGCGTTTATTTCCTTGTTAGCCATCAGTTACCCAACATGGGTGTTACTTCTGAGAGCGAAAATACCTGCACCAAATAAAACACCTCAAAGGCAGAGATGTGCATCCTCTGGGTCTCAGGTAGTGAGCTCAGGAAGCACTAGAGAACAGTGAGGAGAGCGCTCCGGATCCCCGGTGTCCTGCAGACACCCCCACAGTCATCGCCTTGTGCCAGTGAAACTAGATTAGATGGCAGATGTGGCCACTGCCTTGCCCAGTGGTGGGGACGCTCCCTGCTGATCTGCAGACACAAGCAGGTGTCCCTCCACGCTGCCCGCCTTCCTGTGGCGCTGCTGTGCTGGCCTCGGCCAAGCTCAGGGTCAGGCCCAGCCCCTGCTGAGTGCCGGTGACACCTGTGCGCACGGAGAAGATGGCGGTCCTGCTTCTACATCCTCTTTCGCTGTTTTCTGTTGAGAGCTCAGCAGGGGCTTTTTTATTATTATTAAATATTTTAAAATTGATTTCAGAGAGAAAGGAAAGAGGGAGAGATAGACACATCATTGATGAAAGAGAGTCATTGATCGGCTGCCTTCTGCATGCCCCCTACTGGGGATAGAGCCCACAACCCGGGCCTGTGCCCTGACCGGGAATTGAACCATGACCTCCTGGTTCATAGGTCAACATTCAACCACTGAGCCAAGAGAATCTCCTTCTGGGGGTGTCTTACCTGTGAGGTGATTTCCAAACACAGGCCTCCAGCTCTGGAGTTGGACTTAGTTCTGGTTGAAACGCAATCGTTTCATCACTAAATCCAGAGCTGTCACCCTTGCAAGTTACAGAACTTGACGTTTGGAGTCCGTGAAGTGGGAGATACGTGCTGAAACATAGTTGTCATTTTCGTGGCGCTCTGGTTACTGGTTCCCGTGGGCCACAAGAAGCTGAGCACATTGGGACAGTCCGTGCGTGATGTGTTTCTTTTGTTCTGTTCAGCACTGGAAGGACACCAGTCACCTGCCCGCCACTGGCTGGGGGCCGCTCCTACCCGCGCGCCCTCTCCCCGTCCCGGTGTATCCAGAGCCCTCAGCTGTCACAGTACCAGGCAGCGTGAACCTGAGAGGTGGCCTGGCCTTGGAGGGGGGTTCCCTCTGGTCAGGAGCATTCGGCCATCTAAAGCTCCAGGGCGTTGGGGGAAGGCTGACCATTTAAACAAGCTGCTGGTGTTTTTCTGTCCCTCAGAGCAGTGACCGCAGATGAGAGGCTGGCATCCTGATGGGGGGCTGCGGTCTGGGGAGGCTCGTCCGGTGCTCTCATGGGGAGGTGGTGGTCACGTCCGACTCTCATGGGACCCTTCTTTGTCGGCAGCTGTGGGAAGGAGGTGTGGGGGAGGCTGAGTCTGCCTGGGGTGCCTGAGCCTTGCTCAGTTAGGGAAGGTCGGGGCAGCCTGGCCAGCGGCCCGAGAAGAGCACCACTTCCCCCCTGCCTTGTGTTTGCTGCCCTCAGGCTGGGCTCTGTAAACATATCTGCCAGGTGGGGCTTAGGTTTGTCAGCTTCAGTTCTGTAGCTTATTCGTTTACCCTGCTCGGTTTTAGCTGTGGGTGACTTCACATACCGTATTTTTCCGTTCATAAGATGCTATTTTTTTTCTGAAATCGTTAGACTGAAAATCAAGGGGCATCTTATACACGGAAGTCAGCTGAGGAGGGAGCCGTGAGGGTGCACACCTGCCCATACCTTGTCAAACAAGCCTCCTCCAATCATGAGCCTTATTGTTAACTGACGTCAGCTGATGCTGTAATTGGAGGTGGAGAGTGCAACAGGGACCTGAGCGTTCTGAGCCCATAAAGATGTCAGAAATAAAAAGGTAAATACCGGTAAGCGACCGTCTTACTCTGCAGAATTCAAACTGAATGTAATCAGCTGTGCAAAGAGCATGGCCATAGAGCTGCAGAGAGACAGTTTGGTCCTCCCACTGAGTGTATGATCAGACTGTGGAGAAAACAGGAAGAACAATTCCTTAAGATGCCAAAAAGGAAGAAGGCCTTAAGAGGAAAACCAGCAAAATGTTTAAAATATTGATTTCTTAATTTTGGGTTGGAAAAGTGGAGGGCATCTTATACATGGGTGCGTCTTATACACGGAAAAATACGGTACTTTATTGACGTTGGTGATGTTTTTTTAAATAAATACAAAGGAAAAGG
The DNA here is from genome assembly GCF_028538775.1 of Myotis yumanensis. Classification (NCBI taxonomy): domain Eukaryota; kingdom Metazoa; phylum Chordata; class Mammalia; order Chiroptera; family Vespertilionidae; genus Myotis; species Myotis yumanensis. Next base: position 2,418,503 of record NW_027223760.1, read on the forward strand.
CCGTGTTCTTGAGATTTCCACTGGTTTGCAGCTTGTTGCCAGTTGGTGAATATTAAAGGGCCATGTAAATAAATACACTGTCGTTCTTAGTTGATATTAATATGTTTCAGGAATGGTGGATGACTGTCTTTTTCTTGTTTTCTAGATCTTACAGTCCCTTTCAGCATCTACAAAACATATTGAGCAGCAGGTGAATCACAGCCAACAGGGCCACGCGAACACCAATGCAGTGCTCTTCAGCCAAGTGAAAGTGCCTCCGGAACCACAGCTGTCCCAGCAGCCACCGCAGCACCCCGTCCTGCACCTGCCACCCCAGCAGATCATGCAGCTTCAGCAGCCACCGCAGATTCCACAGCAGCCGTCACACTCGTTCCCGCAGCCCCAGCCAGTCCCTCCTCACCCGTTCCCACAGCCGCAGCCTCACCGCCCGCAGCAGCTCCAGCCCCTGCAGCAGCAGCATGCCCTGCAGCACCAGCTGCACCAGCTGCAGCAGCAACAGCTGGCACAGTTACAGCAGCAGCAGCTGCAGCGCCTGCACCACCAGCAGCAGATGCAGACGCACGCAGCACAGCACCTGAGTCAGACGCCGCAGGTGCTGCAGCACCAGGCTTCGCAGCACCAGGCTCCGCCCCTGCAGCCTCAGCAGCCACACCTGCCCCAGCAGCCTCACCTGCCCCAGCAGCCTCACCTGCCCCAGCAGCCTCACCTGCCTCAGCAGCCTCATCTGCCTCAGCAGCCTCACCTGCCCCAGCAGCCTCACCTGCCTCAGCAGCCTCACCTGCCTCAGCAGCAGCCTCAGCAGCCGCTCTTCGGACACGACCCAGCAGTGGAGAGTTAGTAATGTTGATGTGTTTGTTTCTTTCTCCTGAAAGTCTTGCACTTGCATAGATGCTTGGAGAGTGCTTGAGGGTGGGTAAGGGTTCACATCAAAATAATGCTTACAAAATGGGGCTGTGCATCGGCCCTGACAAAAGCTAGAGCTGGTGGTGGAGCAGGCACACTGTCTCTGTAGTCAGGACGTCAGACATGCACGTGAACTTTGGTGTCCTTAGAGCTCCAGGCTGCCACCGGGACTGCCTCAGAGCATTCGGTGCCCGGGTAAACCGTCCAGGTCAACATGACACACTTCGTAATTTCAAGTGGAACTCAGCAAGACCGGCTTCTTACGTTTCTGTGCACACATATTCATGGGCTTTAATTGTGTTTTTCCCGTACGATTCTATTCTAGTTCCAGAAGAAGGCTTCTTGCTGGGGTGTGTGTTTGCCATTGCGGATTACCCAGAGCAGATGTCCGATAAACAGCTGCTGGCCACCTGGAAAAGGGTGAGGCTGTGCCTGGGAGAAGCGAGCTTTGCACCGGACGGTGCTCCCTCTCCAGCGGCCTTCCTCTGGCCGCCCTCACTGAGCTCCTGCTGTGCTCCGAGTGTGTTTTCGGCTTTGGCGTTCGCATTCTCGGCTTGGGCAGGTCACTTTTCTGGGCTGCAGTTGGCTTAGCTATAAGGGAGATTGCTGGCTTTCTCATTCCTAGGGTGTTCTCCACTTTGGGCTCCTAAGGGGCATGACTTGTCTCTATAACTAGGGGTGTGGGACGAAGATCAGGTTGTGGTGACATGGGATCGGGCCTGTCAGCCTCTCTGTCTTGACCACTTCCATCTGCAGAGGCTCTAGAACAGTGGTTCTCAACCTTGGCTGCACATTAGAATCACCTGGGAATCTTTTTAAAATCCTGATTACTGGCCTCATCCTCCGGAAATTCTGTTTCTTTGTTACTAATGTTGTGGCCCCACCCCATAACAAAGAAACAGAATTTCCAGAGGATGAGGCCCAGAAATCAGGATTTTAAAAAGATTTCCAGGTGATTCTCATGTGCAGCCAAGGTTGAGAACCACTGCTCTGGAGAATCCTGGCTCTGGGCGAGGCGAGCGCTGCGCTGTGGGCTGCAGCCCATTTATCGTGTTGCAGGTGTTAGAGCGCATTGGTCATTGTCAGTGTGACGTGGGTGCTGTGCGTGGGAAACGGTTTTCTGTCATGTGCCTTACTAAGCTGTGGGCTGCAGCCCATCTATTGTGTTGCACTGTGGCCTTTGAAGGAGAGAAAGTGACTGTGTTTTGCAATGCCACAAATCAGAACTGAGCTGGAAACTTTTTGAAAGATGAGTTGAAGTGGCTCCAGAAACATGTTGCATTTGCTCCCCATGAGCAATGGTGGTGTTTAGACCCTGCAGTGTCCCAGGCATGTGGCAGGACCTAGGGGGTACTGATGAACAAACAGACCGAGGAAACTAAAGCAGTTGGAGAGACAGCCACATTGACAGACCGCAAGGAGGTGCAGGGAGAGCCATGGGGGGGGGACGGGGGGGGGCTGCAGCACAGGCAGGCATACAGCTGCAGAAAGGGAGGGACGGGCCGTAGGAAAGTGCACAGTCCTCAGGGTGGGGTGGGGCGTCCAAGAGGAAAGGTGGGGGGTTAGCGGGGAGGTGGCTGCAAAGGCCAGGGCACATCTTCCTTATCCACGTGCTATGACACAAGTTTTAAGGTTCCAAGATCGTCCAAGAGGCCCACTGTTTAATAAGAGCAGTTTGGGAAAAGGAAATGAGGGCAAGAACATAGTTAAAAAATACAGCTCCCAGCTGGAGAGCGTGTCCAGACGAAGGAGAGGAGAATGCTGTGGAGCAGTTGGGAGGTGAGAAGCAGAGAGCGCTTTGGACTGACGGAGACGGGGGAGTCTGAGGGCGCTGCCAGGAGACGGGGCGATTTCCAGCTGGAGCAGTGCAGAGCCAGCCGGTCGAAGGCAACGGTGGGATACGGTGTTCTGACTTCACAGTCAAGCAGCATACCTCCCACGTGCTTGTTCTGGGAAGAAGGGCAGCCGGGAATGGGGCCTGACCGGGTGGGAAGGGGATCCCAAGTAGATTAGATGGACGAGGACGCGGGACAGGACGGTGATCCAGGAACACGGTGCCAGGAGATGACGCGGCCTCAGGTCGCTGCGCTGCTCCCGGCTGTCACCTGGGGCGGCAGGTGGAGCCCAGTGTCCTAGCTTCATCATGAGTCCCACTGGTCAGTTCCACGCTGACTGCGGGAACCAGGTCCAGGTGGGAAAGAGCGTGTGGGGACACATTTAAAACCATCCCTTAACTTTGAGGAGTTGGGCATGAAAGAGGAAACTAAGATAGGCAAGTGGGTGAGCAGGGAGGCGGCAGCTGCTGCAGGCGAGGACTCGGCACCACAGAGGGACTCTAGGTTCTGGACTCGGAGGCTGGGGGGGATGCGGGGAGGGAAGGAGATGGGGGCAGGAGGCGGCCTCCATGGTTGGTGGGGGGGGTGACGTCTTCTGACATGAAGACAGCACAAACCCTATTAGAGCACATTGGTCATTCATTATCAGTGTCACGGTGCTGTGCATGGGAAACGGACTTTCTGTCATGTGCCTTATTAAACTGCTTGAATTAATATAGTAAAATAACTAAATTTCAGAAATAGGAAGTGAAGCAGAGTGTTCTGTGGGGCAGCCCTCTTAGCTGCAGCAGATCTTTGAGTGTTGACAAAAGCTGAGGGCCTTGTAACCACCACAGCCAGGGTACAGAGCAGTTCCCTCGTCCCAAAAGCTGAATCTGTTTTTAAAAATAAATTTTGGTGCCCAGCTGGTGTGGCTCAGTGATTGAGCTTTGCCCCATGGACCAAGAGGTCCTGGGTTTGATTCCCCGTCAGAGCACATGCCCGGGTTGCAGGCTTGATCCCCAGGAGGGGGCATGCAGCAGACAGCTGATTGATGTGCCTCTCTCAGCAGTGTTTTTATCCTTCCCTCTCCCTTTCTATTAAAAAATCAATCTAAAAAATATTAAATAAAGAAATAGATTTGGTATTCGCTAACTTCTTTCTGATTCCGTCCCTACTCCTCCTTTAGAATAATGGTTCTTACTGGTGACTCCGCGCCCCAGGAGACACTTGGCAGTGTCTGCAAACATTTTTTGTTTTGTTAATCCTCACTTGAAGATTTTTTTTTTTTATTGATTTTAGAGAAAGTGGAAGGGGGGGGAGAGAAACATCGATGTGAGAGAGACATGTCGATTGGTTGCCTCCCACACATGCCCCAACCAGGAATCAAACTTGCAACCCAGCCAGGTACATGCCCTTGACCGGGAATTGAACCTGTGACCCTTTGGTCCGAGGGCCGGTGTTCTAACCATGGAGCATGCTGACCAGGGCTCTGTAGACATTTTTAGCTGTCACAACTGGGGGAATACTGCTGGTACCCCATGGGTAGAGGTCAGGGTGCCACCAACCTCTACCATGCACAGGGCAGCCCCACCACAGAATGAGCTTGTCCGAGTGTCTGTCGGGATCATCAGATCAAGAGACATTCCTTCTTCTCCTTCCCTCTGGGAAGTCAGAGTGACTGTGTGGAGTCTGTTTCCCGTCATCGGGCTCAGTGGAAAGGTCCATGAATATAATTGACACGGACCTCTATGCTTTGGGGCAATAAACTGTAATATATGGTGGTTCTTTGAAGAGCTGTGTGGTTTGAGTTACAACAGCGGTTCTCAACCTGTGGGTCGAGACGCCTTTGGCGGTCGAACGCCCCTTTCACAGGGGTCGCCTAAGACCATCCTGCATATCAGATATTTACATTATGATTCATAACAGTAGCAACATTACAGTTATGAAGTAGCAACGAAAATAATTTTATGGTTGGGTCACAACATGAGGAACTGTATTTAAAGGGCCTGAAGGTTGAGAACCACTGAGTTACAACTCTCCCTGTTCTGCACGTGACGCTGACTGTGCCTGGTCTCGTGCAGATCATCCAGGCGCACGGCGGCGCAGTGGACCCCACGCTCTCCAGCCGCTGCACACACCTGCTCTGTGAGAGCCAGGTCAGCGGGATGTTCGCACAGGTGAGCCCGCAGCCCCCCAGGCCGGCGACGATTGTGCTTGGGGAGGACTTACCTAACTCTAAGGATGACTCTCATGCCCTTTGTGGGAGGTAACTTTCATGCCCTGGCGCTAGGAGAGAGCAAGGAGGCTCAGGGTGTTAAGGGTGGGCGGGCCGCCTTCCACTCAAGCTCTGGTGCTGTATGTGGTGGGTGGCACCAGGATGCCCTCCTCCTGAGGGACTGTCCCCAGGGCCTGGCTGTACATGCCTCCTAGAGCTTCCCTCTCTTTCCTGAAAGAGGCCCTGGTTTGTACCAGACCCACATTACTGCGTCAGTGATAATGACCTCCAGCAGGCCCTTCTGAAGTAGAGCCATGTCCCGATCGCCCCCCCGCCCGCGCCCCCCCCCCCCCCCCCCCCCACACACACATGTGGGGACTTTGCCTGGGGTTCTTGTTAGGCGCAGTCCCGTTTTTCTTAAGTTGTATGTGGCGCCCTCTGTGCTTGTGGGGAATTTAATTTTCATGATCATAAATGTTCCTCATTCTGTGAAGTTAGCCCCCAGGTGTGATAAGACGTGTAACTTTCACCTCCACGGCAGGTGCTCACTCATGTTTGTTGGCATCGTTTCGAGTGGCGTTAAAATTAGTTCTTTTCGTGAATTGAGCGTTAAACATCATGGAACTCTGTGATTTCCAGTGTGGCTGTAGCTTTGCCACCTCAGTTAGTGTAGCCCTGCAGTGACAGCCCACTGACCCCCTGTTGCCATCGCAGGCCCTCAGGGAGCGGAAGCGGTGCGTCACGGCGCACTGGCTCAACACCGTGCTCAAGAGGAAGAAGATGCTGCCCCCGCGCCGTGCCCTGCACTTCCCCGTGGCCTTCCCCCCCGGGGGCAGGCCCTGCTCCCAGCACGTAAGGCCGCGTCTGTCTTTGGGCCTTGGGGCCGGGCTCGGGCCCAGTCAGTGTCTTCCACACGTAGGGGATGTTTGCCTGATTCTGCAAAATCTTTGACACTGATTACAATTCCAAAATAAACCCCGAGTCTTGCACAAGAAGTGACCGCTATTGGGCAGCACTTTATCAAAAGTTGTACGTTCTCCACCCAAATCATCAGAACGAGTCAGTAAGGGGTGCAAAGAACTGACTGATAGTCACATGCCCTGGTATCGCCCATAATTCCAAAGAAAGAGTGAAAACACATACGTCCACATAAAACAACTGAAACGTGGAAAAAGAGTTCTTGTGTTAAATCGTATTTTACTGTATTTGCTTTTTCCCTTAGATTATTTCTGTGACCGGATTTGTTGACGGTGACAGAGATGACCTGAAGTTAATGGCCTACCTGGCAGGGGCCAAATACACGGGCTACCTGTGCCGCAGCAACACGGTCCTCATCTGTAAAGAGTAAGCGCGCCTGGGAGCCCCGATGCACCTTGGACGCACCGGGCGCGGGCTGTCTGCGCAGCTGTGTGCTGCTCAGTGATGCCGGTTTTGGGGAACATGAGTGTGGAGGTCAGAGTGTGTGGAAGAGGACAGCGACACTCATGGTCGCGTGTGCAGGTGCAGCCAGAGCACCTGGAGGAGGTGGGTGGGTCAGTGAGCTGCGAGCTACTTAGTTGGTCACAGGCACACGGAGATGTGGACAGTGGGTGATGTCCCGTGGCCCAGGGCAAGCTGAGGGACATGCCACCTGTTGGCCAGCAGGGCTCCCTCACCTTTGCTGAGATGTCCCTGTCCTTCCTGACAAACGAGGTGTTTTTACCGGCTTTCGTTGAAAATAGTCATTTGAACAGTAGACAACTTTAACGTTTAATCAGTGTGTTCTCTCCACCAAAAAAGGCCAACTGGTTTAAAGTACGAGAAAGCCAAAGAGTGGAGGATCCCCTGCGTGAACGCGCAGTGGCTCGGGGACATTCTGCTGGGGAACTTCGAGGCTCTGCGGCAGGTCCAGTGCAGCCGCTACACGGCGTTCAATCTGCCCGACCCCTTTGCCCCCAGCCCGCACCTCGTGGTCAATCTGCTGGGTGAGTGGCTCCCACTGAGGTAGAGCGGCCTGTGTGCCGCCCTTCCTGTCCCCTCCTCCGCCATCAGTCCTGCTCCTGTCTCCTCCGCACTTCCACCTTCTCCCAGAGGCCACTCGAGATGGGAGGACATGCGGGAGCCTGGCTGGTCTGTCTCAGGCGGGTAGCGTGGCCCAGAGAGGCTCCAGCCCTGGCACGTGCCCTGGGTCATATGTAGAGCCCACGTCTGCTGTGTTGTCGCCTGGGGTTGACTTGGTTACATCAGGCCGGGATGCACGCTTGCTGCTCCTCAGCCCCTGGTGGGGACCCACTGCAGGAGTCACGCCCGTGTTACTGCATCACTGAACTGAACTCAGAGAAACGGCACTCTGCCCCAGGCACTGGCTCTCAAAGAGGCCGTGGCGTGGCGTGCTGTGCTCAGCACCTTCACAAGGCACAGTTCTCCAGCCCTCGTCTGCCTCCCGTGACTTCCACTGTGAGGACTGCGGCCCTTTCTGCCGGTGCCCGAGTGCAGCACCGTCCAGGAACCCCTGGTCACAGGCCGTCTATTAGAGGCCAGCCTGGTCCCAGAGTGGGACTGGCGCCCGCTCTGACAGCTGTGCCGAGGCCTCGTGGCCTCGTGCTGGGCACGCACAGCGTGCTGGACGGCGAGTGCTATCCCGGAGCACCCGCCCCTCGTCCCCGCAGGAAAGCCTTTCTGACTCCCAGTCCTTCCACTCGTCCTCCGCGTCCGCCGTGTCCCTGGGGGTCTGGGATCTCCACCCCAGGAACCCTCTTCCAGAGGCTCTGCTCTTTGAACAGCATCTGGTGGTAAAAGAACCTGTTTCTTCTCTAGATGCGTGGAGAGTCCCGCTGAAGGTGTCGGCCGAGCTGTTGACGGTAGGTCATGTGGGGCTTCCCTGGCTGCCGCAGCGCTATGAGGTGCAGGAGGGTTTTGCCTTTGCAGATTGCACTCTCAGCAGCCTGTCTGACAACCAATGAAGGCTGTTGTCGCCTGTCAGGAACGTGTAGTGTCCCTGGTTCTACTTTCCTGTTGATGGTGGCACCGTCAGTCACTCTGTGCTGCAGTGAGCGCCTCAGTGGCACCAGGGATGGGAGGAGACGGTGTGGGGGCAGGGTGGCAGCGAGAGCCTCAGGGCCCAGCCTCGTGGTCACAGGGCCGCTGGTCGGTGTTCTTGTGTCCAGGCAGGCCGTCCGGGGGTTGAGGTCTCTGATGCGCTGCTTCAGGGTGGGCAGCCCTGCCCGTGTGGGCCCTGTCCTCACTGGGAAGGCAGTGCCAGGGCGAGCATTGGCTTTCGCAGTTTCCCACGTGACCATTGTCATCACTCCACACCGCTTCTCTGAGGGGCACCGGGAGTCACTTCATGCCTGAGGTGCTTGGCAGTCTTGCTGTTCTCGGTGGAAGTGTGATTGAAAGGTTGAGGCTTACAGACATGTTAGCATGTGCATTCCCTTCTGTCATCCTCACGGATGTCGTGTCCTGTCTGATTCCTGCCGTGACCCTGTCAGTGCAGAGGTGAGCGTTTGTGCCACGTCACCCGCTAACTGGAGACAGTGGTCTTGCCAGGACTCGCGGTGCCACCCGGGCCTGCTTGCGGGTGTTGATGCTACAACGTGATCTGAGGGAGCCTGTGGGCTGCTGGCTGCTCCCTCCTGCTGTGACCACCTGCTAGTCATGTGACTTCCATAACACTGACCCGCTCTGATTTGCAGCAGAAGCAGACATTCTCCAGGTTCTGGCGGTTGAAAGAAATGTTACAGAGGCTTTTACGATGAACACGGTCCCCACAGTTCCCACCCAAACCTCTCGGCATAGGCTCTGAGATGGCGTCCGGCCGGGGTCCTTTGCGGCTTCATCAGTGTTAGGGCTGCACACCGTGAAGGCCACTGTGCCGTGGTTGGTCCCTATTCTGTTTCTGTCCTTGCCACCAGCAAGTGGAGTTTGGAGATTAAATTTGACCTTGGGGAGTAGAGAGTTGAGGGTCATTGTCTTCTAAGGAGTCGAGCCTTCCTGCAGGTTCCGCATCTGGAACAGCTGGGAGGTTCCAGGTCTTGCGAGAAGCTCTGCGTGTATTCGGTGGTTCAGATCCTTTAACTGTGGGAAGTGCAGTGTGCAGTTAGTGAGAGTGATATTCAAGGCCAAGGGCAGAGGTCGGCACCCTGTGTGGGAAGTGCAGCACTGGTTAGTGAGGTGATGTTCAGAGTGTCTTTTTAAAAGAAGCCCTGCATTGAAGACATGAAGAAGGGGTGATGGGGCAGTGGCTGCGTTAGAGGCCATGTACGGGACACGGCTGGGACCAGGGCCTCCTTCCCTTGTAGGGTCTGCAAGCTCTGTGAGCCCTCAGGGGCGTTTCTGGTTCTGGGATACTGGGTTTTTAAAATGAGGTGTAATTGCATTGAGTGCTTTCCAAACCCCAGTGGGCTGCAAGATGAAATACTTACAATGAAAACGGGAGCGTTCTGAGAAGGGATAGAAGGTGGCAGGGTTTAGGTTCTTGGAGTCTCCTGATGCTGCTGGCCCAGGGCAACCCATCTGTGCTGCCCTCCAGCCCTCCTGTGGGGAGGCGGGGGTGTGCCCTGCAGGGACTGGCGAGGGGGGGGGCGGGGGGGGGCTGCACCTGAAGGACCCAGAGCTCTTGGAAGCCACTGCATTACTTGGGAAGTTGATCGAAGTAAATCATATTTTATTTTATTTTATTTATTTATTTTTTTAAAAAAATATATTTTATTGATTTTTTACAGGGAGGAAGGGAGAGAGATAGAGAGTTAGAAACCTGCACATCTCCCACCGGGGATGTGCCCGCAACCAAGGTACATGCCCTTGACCGGAATCGAACCTGGGAACTTTCAGTCCACAGGCCGACGCTTTATCCACTGAGCCAAACCGGTTTTGGCAGTAAATCATATTTTAATTCCAGGTTGTAAGACCACCCCCCAAACTGAAGCAGAACGAAGTAACGAACGTCCAGCCTTCTTCAAAGAGAGCCAGGTATGCTCACACCTCCCTCTGGGCCATGACAAGGATGGTCACACCGCGCTCTGGGGGCTTGACAGGGCTGTTCCGAACTGGTGGCAGTTGGGGATGTTCCTGACGTTTTCAGTGTGAATAGGTCATGAAAGGGTCTGCTCACTGATTCACAGCTTGATTGCGATGTTTCTCACTTTGTTGCTGGAGGTAAAGGTGAATAGGCTGTTGTTTTCTTTCTTATGAAAAACACACACCAAAAAACCAGTTGAATCTTGTTCTTCAAAAGTAGCACCTTACCAGCACCGCCAGGATACGGTGGCACCCCAGCCTCTCGGGGAGTGGGGGTTTGGGGGGGCGCAGTGGCGGTGGGGTGGGCGGCAGGGTGAGCACACTCGGTGACTGGGCGGCCAGTGCCCGGCAGTGGTGCCGTCCGCTGGCCCGTTGAGGCAGCGTGTTGCCATCCGTGACTCTAGAAAACTCTCCTCCCAGACTCTACCTGGACATGGTTTACTGCTTGGAGGTCTGTTGCCGTCACCAGTTTCTTTTCTTTTCCCTGCTCCTCAGCGCTCCCTCGTTCCTGCAAATAAACTTAAGTTTTTTGTTACCTAGACTGTCTCTATTAAATATGAGCTAAAAATAGGCCTTGGAAAGTTGAAGGAAATTAAAAGGCTGAGGTTTAATTTAAAGGGGGCCCTCTGTGCTGCTGGTTGGGGCAGGCTGGAGCGGCAGGGACACCTCGCTGGCTCTGCGGGGAGGTGGGCGGGACCAGCGATGGGACAAGCTTGAATGCACTCCTGCTCTTTCAGGCCAATTTAAACCCATTTTCAGTTGGGAGGGAGGGCCGTGAGGCAGAGGGGCCTTGAGCCTGAGCCGTGGGGGCCTGCGTGCTGGGCGTCTGGGCAGGTGAGCCCCGTGGCAGGGAAGGACCGTCCCTCATGCGTTTTCTTTGAGGAAAAGCACACTCCAGCTGGTCGTGCTCGTTAAAGCCACGCAAGTCCCTTGTCTTCAAAGAACTTTTTACAAGTAAACAATACACCCTTCATTCTGCTTCTGTTTGTTTTGTAGAATTGAAGACATACCGCCTCCCACTAAAAAGTTAGCCCCTGAACTGGCGCCTTCCGTGCTGTTCACGGGGTTTGAGCCTGTGCAGGTGCAGCAGTACGTCAAGGTGAGCCACCTGCTCGCGGGGCTGCACGGGGTCCTTCCTGTCCGCCGAGGACACTCGCCTCCTCTCTGCGGGGAGGCGGGTTCAGGTGACCGACCACAGCCACTCATACGGCCACCGGGCGAGGGTCACCCGGCCACCGGGCGAGGGACGTCCTCCCCTCCGGGCCTCTGCGCGGGACCTCCGTCTGCTCACAGTAGTTCCTGGCTGGAGGCCACAAGGGGCTGAGTGTTTGTGTTTTCACGAAAATTTCAAATAAACTTCTTGAAATAGCCAAGGGCACTGGCTCTCCTGGTTTGTGGGGGACTGGCTAGAGTCTAAGGAGGCCTGTGTCGTGATGTGTTCAGACATTTCACTTGTTATTTTTTTAAAGAAAAGAAGCAATTATAAATGCTACTGTTATAAACTTAGTATAATTTCATTTTTTTACCTTAGTCCAGTTATTGAGACCATTTTTTATATGTTTGTGTCTTGTCAGTTTCCATGCTATCATTTTTAAAATGGAGATGGTAGCTTACCTGTGCCCCCTGGCCACGCAGTTCAGCGTAGGCAGCTCGCTGTGAGGAGAGCCTCGTTCTTGCCTGCAGGGCCATGTGGTTGGGTCCTGGTGTGTGTGCAACCGACCACAGAAATGCCCTGGGGCTCCACCTTTCACTCCCACAGGCTGGGGGGCTGCCGGCTGCTGTGTGTCTCTGGCTGAGAGCTGTACCCTAGGTCTCGTCCTGGACCTGTTGCTCTGGGCCACACGACGCAGCTCCTGCTCTCATTCCTGTCTCTGTCTCTGCCTTCAGAAGCTCTACATTCTCGGGGGCGACATTGCTGAGTCTGCGCACAAGTGCACGCACCTGATCGCCAGCAAGGTGACGCGCACGGTCAAGTTCCTGACGGCCGTGTCCGTGGTAAGGCACATCGTGACTCCCGAGTGGCTGGACGAGAGCCTAAAGTGCCAGAAGTTTATTGGTGAGCAGCGCCAGCACCTCAGCTTTAAAGTCTTTGTCCCAATGAAAGCAAACATCTCCCCTTTTTACTTCCAGTGTCAGTGTCTCCATCTCACTCACACACTCCGTGGTGAGCACTCTCCAGTCTCGGGCTCAGCTTCATCTGTGCCTGGAAATGGACGTTTTAGATGCTTCACTCGGTGTGCCTCCGTCACCTGGGCCTCCGACAGGCCGCTGGCAGGCCTCTGTCCCTTTTCCTTCATCGGAATTCATCTTTCTAATTCCTCCCCTGCTTGGACATTCTGTCTCCTTCCAGCTTGCCTATCTGTGATTCGCTGCTGGCTTGATTCTGTGTTTCCAGCAGTCGATAAATTGCAGCCTTTCTTTGTGATTCAGTGGCTCTTGCCACGGGCAAGCAAACTGGCTAAGAATGGTTGTCACATTTTTAAAGCACTGTTTTAAAATAGCGATATTTAACTGTGAGCTGCAAGAGTTTTTAAAACATGCCATACCTGACTAGTCAGGGCCCTGACCTCTTTTCCTTTAGGTTGTCAAATAAAAGTGACAACAACCAATGCAACAATAGTGTCCGATGTGAATGCCCTGTCTTGCACCATAAAGATATAGATCATATAATAGAGACACATCTTATTGGTCACCTCACATAAGGTTGTGTGTGATTGGTTAATTCAGAAATTCTTATATACAAGTATAAGCACCTGATTTTGTAAACAGTCACTTTGGCCCTGGCTGGGTGGCTCAGTTGGTTGGAGCGTTGTCCTACCCACCAAAAGGTTGTGGGTTGACTCCCGGTCAGGGCACATACCTAGGTTGCCTTGTGTATAGGAGACAGCCAATCAATGTTTCTCTCTCACATCTGTTTCTCTCTCTCTCCCTTTCCTCTCTCTTAAATAAAAACACCCTTAGGTGAGAACTAATTAAAAAAACAAACTATTCCTTTATAAATTGCTGTGCACTTCCATGTACTTAAAGGAACTATGTTTTTGGTAAATCAGTACCATTTGACTACTTGAGTCTAGTGTCCTCAGGTCACTGTGGCCACTGCACAGCAGGGACAGCTGCCCTTGCTGTCTGAGGGTGTGGAGGGCGGGGCCGTGGTGATGGGCGTGGCTTTCCCACGTGTCTTAAGAGGCTAAATAGGCTCTGGTCTGGGAGAGGGAGCCCGTCTGCCTGTGGGGCCTGCGGGTGGACGGGAGCTCATCTGCCTGTGGGGCCTGCGGGTGGACGGGAGCTCATCTGCCTGTGGGGCCTGCGGGTGGACGGGAGCTCATCTGCCTGTGGGGCCTGCGGGTGGACGGGAGCTCATCTGCCTGTGGGGCCTGCGGGTGGACGGGAGCTCATCTGCCTGTGGGGCCTGCGGGTGGACGGGAGCTCAGCGGCGGCCTGTGGGGCGCGGCCGGCGTTGAGCGCTGCCTGTTTTCCAGATGAACAGAGCTACCTGCTGCGGGACGCGGAGGCCGAGGTGCTCTTCTCTTTCAGCCTGGAGGAGTCCTTGAAGAGGGCGCACGTGTCTCCACTCTTCAAGGTGACCTGGCGCGGAGGGAAAGCCCTAAGTCTGTGCAGGCGGAGGCCTCGGGGGGAGGCCTGCACCCTGTGGCCCGTCCTCCTGGGTGTGCATCCAGGGTGCTGTCGTGACTCTGGAGCGTGGGTGCCCGAGACGGGCCTCATCACGTGCCTGGGTTCTGAGGGCGTGCTTGCATAGCCCAGTTGGCACAAGACGTCCCAGTTGGTTTTCCTGCGTTAACAGTAGCTGACACTATTGCATTGAACGTGCTGGAGAAGGGAGGAGTCTTGTGAAAATATTAATTGCGCCTAAGTCATCCAGGCTAAGGATATTTACGTATTTGTTCAATAGGATGCTTAGAGCCGTTTGGAATTTTTGGTGTCAGAGTGGCTAAGTAAGTAATGAGGATCATCTGCTTTTTACATTTGTTGAGGAGCCAGCTGAGAAATCCGAAATGATTGGCACTAGTGAGTTAAAATAGCCTGAGTGGTTTTTCTAAATGTTCGGCTTATTTCCCCACGAGCACTTTAGAATAGCGGTGTGTGTGGTACACTTGGGAGCAGGTGCTAGGGGAGTGACCCGTCACTGCCAGCACTTCCTGCCTCTGGGTCCACGGGCCTGTAGGCAGTAGGCAGGAGCTCTGTCCTGTCCTGATGGACAGACCATCGTGGGTGACACGATGCTGGTTAGAGCGTCACAGGAACTGGGAAAAGTGTTTGCTACTCTCGCGTATGTCCCAAAGGACGTCGTACCTTAGGGCTGTGAGTTCTGGGTACTTCCCGTGATCCCGGTCAGCCTGTCCCTCCGGCCCGCGGCCTGGGGACAGCGGGCGTCTGTCAGGATCATCGGGAGGGCGTTTGTGAAAAGTGGTGTCCTCTAGAAGTCAAAGCGCTGGAAAAACATCGTGCCCATGTTTTTATTTTAGGCAAAATATTTTTACATCACTCCTGGGATCTGCCCCAGCCTGTCGACCATGAAGGCGATTGTGGAGTGTGCGGGAGGAAAGGTGTTGTCCAGACCCCCGTCCTTCCGGAAGCTCCTGGAACACAAGCAGAACAAGGTGGGCCCCGCGGGAGCCGCCGTTGGGCTGGTGTGCCCTGTGCAGGCTCCGACTCTCCCTTTCTCCCTCAGAGTCTGTCCGAGATCGTCCTGATCTCCTGCGAGAACGACCTGCACCTGTGCCGCGAGTACTTCGCCCGAGGCCTCGGTACTTGCTGCTCCTGGGGGTGCTGGGTGGGGCCCCGCCCTCCACCCTCCGCCCTCCACTCACTGCACTGTTTGCGGCTTTCAGATGTTCACAATGCGGAGTTCGTGCTCACGGGGGTGCTCACGCAGACGCTGGACTACGAGTCATATCCTTTGTGAGGCGCCGGCAGAGCCCGCGCTGCTCAGTGGGGGTCGGTCTGTGCGGTAGGGTGTGGCCCCAGCCAGGGGGACGGGACGAGAGGCCAGGGACCTGGCAGTCGGCGTCTTGTTTTCAGTGTGGGCATCAGTGTCAGAGCCCTTCTCCGCTCACAGCCATGTCGGGGAGGCCTGTTCTGTGCTGCCTTCGCTTTCAGAAGGAAGAATTACCTGAAAAGTGATGTGTGTGGGGGGTGGGGGGAGGTGACCAGTGGCTCAATGGTTAGAGTGCCAACCCATGCACCAAAGGGTCTTGGGTTCAATTCCCAGTCAAGGGCTCGTACCTGGGATACAAGTTCGATCCCGGTCCTGGTCTGGATGCGTGCAGGAGGCAACCAGCTGATGTGTTTTTCGCATCAATCTTTCTCCCTACTCCCTCCCTCCGTTCCACTCTCTCTTAAAAAGAAAAAGGTCGCCCTAACCGGTTTGGCTCAGTGGATGGAGCGTCGGCCTGCGGACTGAAGCGTCCCAGGTTCGATTCCGGTCAGGGGCATGTACCTTGGTTGCGGGCACAGCCCCAGTGGGGGTGTGTAGGAGGCAGCTGATCGATGTTTCTCTCTCATCGATGTTTCTAACTCTCCCTTCCTCTCTGTAAAAAATCAATAAAATATAATTTAAAAAAAAAAAGAAAAAAAAAAGAAAAAGGTCAATGGAAAGAATGTCCTCAGGTGAAGATTCACAAAACAAAGTGATTTGGGGGGTTTGGTGGTGTCATCTCAGGCCTTTTTTTATCCCTGTGGCCTGAATGCAGCCTAGTGCACTGTGCCCAGTGGGGAGAGCAGGTGTGGGCTGGCGGGCTCAGTCTGGGCTGTGCTCGGTCACCTGTGTAGCTTCACAGGTGCCCACTGGGCCACCAGCAGGCTGGTGCACTTGGGCAGGTGAGCCTGGTGTGGGGTGCCCCCTTCCCTGGGAGGGGCCGAGCGGTGGGACAGGTGAGCCTGGTGTGGGGTGCCCCCTTCCCTGGGAGGGGCTGAGTGGCGGTGAAATGGGAGGTCCACACAGTGAGCCGAGGCAGGCCCTGTCTGGGAAGCAGTTTTCCTCAGCAGCCTACGTATAAATTCCACTGACGTCTCTCTGCCGTGGTGCCTGGTCCAGAGCGCAGGGTCCTGTCGGCCGTGGCCCGGCCTCTGCTCCCTCCCGAGCCTCCGTTTTCCAGCTGCTGCTGTAGGGACCAGCGTTTTAAAGCAGGAGAACAAGTGTCATTATACTGCATCTTTGAAGATGTGTGATTTTATTGAGGAACATAAATTATGTTTGTATTAAATGATTTAAAGAGCCCCATCAAGGTTTTACGATTAGCCTTTGTCAGGTTTTTAAACGTTTCCCACTTGATGGAGCCTGAGCTACAGGCGAAGGGCTGTAAATAGGACCTGCTGTCCCTAAATTATGGATTTGAAGATGCAAAGTGTTTTGTACTTTGTTTTTATTCCTTCCATGCTGTCCTTTTATATTGAACTCTGCCCACATTTTAAATAAATGTACTTTTGATCTTAGAACTTAGTGGTCCTTTGTGATTCCATCTTTTTTGCGTAACGTGTGTGATTTCCATCAACCTGGATCAATTTTAAGTAACCTCGAGGCAAAACATTTTCTAGTAAATTTTCTCCTAGGGAATATTTCTGGGAGGGACTTCATAGAAATGAGTAGTCAGTGCCCCTGCCCTATCCACGGGAACCACTCTCCACAACCCAGCGCCCTGCTCTGCTGTGTCTGCTCCCGCCTGAGCTGTGGGGTCTCTGGCACAGGAACAGCGGAGACCGGCGCCCAGGCCAGCACGGTGGTGCGCGCCTCTGGAGAGCGGGGAGGTCGGCCCTGCTGACTCCCGGTTCTGTTTAAGATCCAGGCCTTCGGGCCCGGTGGCACTCATGCTGCTGTGGTCACAGGCCTGAAACCAGGAACTTGCTGTGTAAGTTTCTGAAATGTCTGCTTTGTCATGTTGAGGATCTGCGATCTGCTCGGGAGTCAACTTTTAATTGCACCATCCCCACGATTTAATTCTTGAACACAATTTGGGGGACACGTTTTTAGAGATTGTTAACAGAACAAGCCCTACGTTGGGGAATTGTCCGTGTCCATGTGGGGCGGGTGTCGTGCGCAGCTGGGACCTTGTTACTTCAGGTGTTTCCCAACGCTGATGGGGGGACCATGTGAAGTCACTTCTGCAAGTGGCAAGGGAACTGCCACACGTTCTGTTTGAAAAGGAGGGACCCCTCGCCCTGGCTGGTTTGGCTCGGTGGATTAAGCATTGGCCCAAGCACTAAAGGGTTCCGGGTTCGATTCCAGTCAAGGGCATATACCTCAGGCTCAGTCCCTGGCCCTGGTCAGGGTGCATGCGGAAGGCAACCAATTAATGTGTCTCTCACACCGATGTTTCTCTCTGTCTCTCCCCTCCCACTCTCTAAAAATCAATGGAAAAGTATCCTTGGGTGAGGATTAACCTCCCCAACCCCCAAAAAGAAGGATGGATCCTCACTGTTACTGTCCTCTGCCTGCCGTGACCTTGGTGATGTCACCAGAGAAAGTTCCCCTTTGGGCTCGTGAAGATCGCCCTGGCAGCCGTCGTCAGGAATGAGTGGTGAAGGTCTATGTTGATGGGTGTCGCTGCCTCCTCGCCTTGCAGTGCGTCTCTCCTTGTCCATGTGACATCCTTCCCTCGCTCACTCACCTTCCACGTGCTCCTGGCACTTAACAGCGGCAGCCACCTCCTGGTGCTCAGAGTGCGACCTCCTCCCGCCTCCCCTCGCTCCCTGACCGCCTCTGGCCCGTTCTCCCTCCATCCCGCCACTGCGCTCATTTCCTTCCCTCCAAGTCTGAGCAAGGTGTTCAACGTCGCCTCGCCTCCAGACTCCTTTCTAGTTGCGCTCCCTGCTGTTGCACGAGCAGCTTCTCTGAAATGCGATTCTGATGGCCACACTTCTGCAAAAAAGAACGAAGTACCAAGTTGTGAAGTTTCAAGTCTTAATCTGACGTCCCTAGCCCACAACTCATTTCCCTTAGTCACAGTTACGTCTCATTCTAAACTGACCCCCTTCCCTCCTGGCTCTAGACTGACCCCCCTTCCCTCCTGGCTCTAGACTGACCCCCGTTCCCACCTGGCCAGCTTCCCTGCCCACAAAGACTTGCAGAGCCTTACCTGGTTCCTCCAGGGTTTCTTTGCAGCTTCAGCAGTAACAACAAAAACCAGGTTAACTAGACCATATCAAAATTTAAAACTGTTATGTATCATAAAACAAAAACAACAAAAAAAGACACCAATCAACAGTGTAAAGGCAACCCAGAAAGAGAAAATATTTGCAAATCATATGATAAGGGGCTAATATTGAGACGATATAAAGAACTACGACTCAACAACCAAAAAACCCAACCTGATTAAAATCTGGGCAAAGGACCTGAAAAGACTTTTCTTTGTATATTTATTGATTTCAGAGGGGGAGCGAGAGGATAGAAACAAACGTCAACGATGAGAGAGAATCATTGACCAGCTGCCTCTAGCACGCCCCCTACCGGGGATCAAGTCTGCAACTCGGACATGTGCTCTGGGAATTGAACTGTGACTGCCTGGTTCATAGGTCGATGCTTAACCACCGAGCAACACTGGCCAGGCTTGAATAAACATATCTTCAAAGATGTATCAATGACCAATAAGCTAATGGAAAGATGTTCAACATCCCCAATTAATAGGGAAGTGCGACTCGAACCCACAGTGACACTCTTTAGGATGATGGCCCCTGTCCAAAACCAACCAACCAACAGTGAGCGTTGGTGAGAGGATGGAGAGGTTGAAACCCTCACTCACAATTAGTGGGAATGTAAAGTGGTACATCCTTTATGGAAAACAGTATAGCGGTTCCTCAAATGTTAATGGAGTTGCCCAATGATCCAGCAATTTTACTGCTGGGTACATACCCAGGAGAGTGGAAAGCAGTCGCCATGAGACGTGTTTATGCCCATGTTCACAGCAGCAGCATTGGCAACAAAAGTTGGAAGCAAACCACGTGTGCATCTGCAGATGAACGAACGGATAAGCAAAATGTGGTCTGTGCACTGGGCTAGACTCACCTTAGAAAAGAAGTGTAAGAAGCCAATCACAACGGGACAAGTCCTGTAGGGCTCCACTTACATGGGGTCCTTAGAACAGTCAAATTTACAGAGCAAGAGTAGATGGTGGGGGCCGGGGCCAGGGGAGAGGGGTGGGGAGCTAGTGTTCAGTGGGGACAGAGGTTCCGTTTTCAAGATGGAAGACGTTCTGGAGATGATGGCGGTGATGGTTGCACAACAGTGTGAACGGACCTGATGCCGCTGAGCCGTCCGGGTGGAGATGGCTGACGTGGTGACTTTCCTTAGGAACATTTAAAAAGCAGGTGAAGAAGGCGGGGTGGCCAGGGAGCTGGCGAGGAGATGGGGAGAAAGCTGCTATTGTGAGCTCGCGCTGGCCTCCACAGGACTCCTGACGAGTGTCCACATCCAAGGACCAGCGGTGCACTGGTGAGTGTCTGCGTCCCATGAAACAGCAAGAACACAGGCTGATGGTCAAGGTCAACTTGTCAGAGCCTGGAGGCGGGGCCGCTCTGCCCTTGAGCCATGTGGCTGGTCTTAGGTCTCAAAGCGCTAGGGCTCCTGAGCGATGTCCCCTACACTGTGGGGCCATGTCCACATTCCCAGGTCTTTGTTGCTGAGGAGGGCTGGGCGGGCGGGGCCCCTGGCTGAGAGGTGGGTTCCTCAGTGGCTCATCCCGCAGCAGGTGAGGGAGGACGGGCACCTGCAATGAGCAGCAGGCGGGGTGCGGGGGACCCAGAGCTGGGAGTGTCCGGCGCCCCAGGGTTTGGGCTGGCAGGGGCTTGCCGAGCTGCGTGCATAGCTGGTGTCCTGTATTTTGTTCTCTGAGGTTTGGGACGAGTGGCTGCTGTTTGGAGCCGCCAGGCTGGGGGCCCGCGAAGAGGGGACAGTCAGTGTGTCAGAAGCCGGTCCTGAGATTCAGGACACAGAGGTGAGGCAACAGGGTCTCAGCTAAGTGGAGAGCAAGGAAGCGTGGGTAAGGATTTGATTCTTAGAAGCTGGAGTTGGGAGGAGTGCGAGGTGGTGCTAGAGCACCGTGCAGAGGCTCCGCGGCACTGCAGGCAAGGACCAGGGCGCCCGTAGGATCACATACAACCAAGTGCAGATCCACCTCTGGGTGCTGACCCCAGGGCCCTGGGCCTCACCGTGGGGGCCTGTGCTGTCAGACTTCCTCTGGCCTGGCCCTCGGCAGCCGTTGCCCGGGTCACACAGGGACATCCTCCTGGGGACTGGAAATTAGCCAGAGAAGGGATGCCAGTAGGCTAGTTAGCTGGCACCTTTACACACTCATGCACACATACACACACACATTCACACTCACACACATGCACACCAACACACAAACACGCTCACACATTCACACACACACACACATGCCGGAGACCAATTCCAGCATGACAGCAGGGCTGCATCTGGGAATGGCTAAAGGCATTTCCCCAAACTTGAATAGGATACATTAAATTGACTGTGGCTGCCAGACAGTTAAAGGGCATCTTAATCTACATGTTATTGCCTCCTACTGGCCAAACACCTGAACAGCCGTAGGCTAATTCCTCCATTCTGACAATGGACTCTGTAGAAACCCTGACCCTCTGAAGTTATATCTCTGCCTTGCCTCAGGACAAGTTGTGTTAATAAAAAGCATGGGGTCCTGGGGACGGAGAGAACCTAAGACAGGGGTGGGCAAACTTTTTGATTCGAGGGCCACAATGGGTTCTTAAACTGGACCGGAGGGCCGGAACAAAAGCATGGATGGAGTGTTTGTGTGAACTAATATAAATTCAAAGTAAACATCATTAACATCATTACATAAAAGGGTACGGTCTTTTTTTTTTTTTAGTTTTATTCATTTCAAACGGGCCGGATCCGGCCCGCGGGCCGTAGTTTGCCCACAGCTGACCTAAGACCTTAGACTTCAGATCTTGTATCTTAGCTCCTTTAGCTAAGCTCCTCTGACCCCCAGTGCCTTTTGTTAACGTAAAAACCATTGAAACCTGTAAAGAATTTTGTGAGTTTATTTGAGCCAAACTGTTGACATATGCCGGAAGCAGAACCTCAATGAATTGAGATAATGCTCCTGAGAATGGCGGGGTTACATTTGCATTTATACATTGTAATCAAAGGAGGGACATAGGTGAGTTACATGAAATTCAATTAACATGATAGTGAAGGAATTTGTGGTATCTGTCCTGGTGCCCAGCACATTTGGTTGTGCCCCAGGGGCTCCAGAAAAAGGGAAGTTACAAGTTACCCAGACATTTCAAGGGAATGTTATCATAGATGCAAAAAGACAGAGAGGCTCAGTTAAGCTAAAGGTTGACCTTGTCACTGAAGATACTGGCCTAGGACGTAACTGCCCACCATAACTGCTTTAGTTAAAGTTTAATTTCAGACCATTCTTTGTGGTGACTTCAGGTCTCTGAGTTTGCAAGACCACCATGCAGGCCTCCCCTGAGCCTGTCAGGTCAGCATGAGGCCCCTTTCGTCCACACTTTCAAAATTATATCTCATCTCTGGACTCTTTATTAGTCCCTGGATTCCTATTTAACATCTATGCACAGCCTTCTCCAGATTCCTGACCCCTTCTTGATGCTGGGACTAGAACCGCGGCACTCACATTCACACACGCACATGATCTGTTTTCCCCCCAAATTGTGTGAGCTTTTGAAAGCCTCTCTGCTTGTATATAAAAAGAGCAAAGTGGTTCTTTAGAGTCTGCCCAACAGCGTCGGGGCTCAGGACTGGTGACCAGATCGCACAGTCCCTCACTAAATGGGTCACGCCTCCTACGGTTGCAAAATTGGGCACCAGAACAGCTCTTGGACGTCAGCACACGGTTGGTTGCCTTGCAAGGCTCTGGAAGGGAGCAGCCACTCACCTGGAGCCAGGCAGCTCCTGGTCGATGCTGCCACCTGCCGGCCGTCGGCTTCCCAGGGCCCCCTCTCCCAGGCCCAGCAGGACCGTGGTTTCTGATTGGCTTCTTGCTGTGGTTGGGGGGCCTAAGAAACACCCACAATGTGGAGGATTGTTCCTAAGAGTTCACTGACATTCTCGAAGCAAGGTCTCGCAGGCTCCTGAGAATGACAGTGACACCACTTTGTGCTGCATCTGATTCTGGAGGAGAGGCGGGGGGGGGGGGGGGGGGGGCGGCGCGGAGACTCCAGGAGGGCGGAGGAGCAGGAGGGTGGGCCTGGGGCAGGGAAGGTCTCAGCTCCAGGCAGTGCTGTCCCTCCCAGGGAGTTACTTCTGGCCTTGCAAAGGCACGGGAACCCAGCTGCACCAACAACGCAGAGCTGGCTGCAGGCAGACGCCTTTCACTCAAGAAGCTACAGGCCTGGCGGCACTGCCCACCGTGACCTGCTGGGTAGGAGTATAGGAACAGGTCACCCTGGGAAATTATTCCCTCTTTTTCGTCCATGAGCTTCAGCCCCAGGAGGTGGCTGCTGGCTTGGGACAGAAAGCTTGGCGGGCGCAACCTTTAAGCCCGCTGCTCCGAGCCTCCCGCCTCCTGTCCTCGAAGTCCTGCGCCCCTCTGCCTGCCTGCCACGGGGGCTCTTCTGAGAAGCTGTGCCTGTCACCTGCTCCTGTACCTCTTTGCTGTGGGCAGACCAACCTGAGCAGAGCCAGGGTGGTGGGCCAAGGACAGAAGGCCACCTGTGTGGAGAGCCCCGGGGCCTAGCAAGGGACCATGGTGGGGCGGGAAGCCCCGGGGCCTAGCAATGGACAGTGGTGGGGTGGGCCTCACCCTGGCCTTCCTCCCCAGCACATCGCTGGTCATAGGGTGTGGACCCCTGACCTTTCCTCCCCAGAGGTGACATCGAGGCCTCAGTTGTATGTCAGCTCCAGGCCCAGAAGAGCCACAAAACCAGACCCGGGACCCCATGGCTGCCTCAGGCCCAGCTGCACTGGACAATGACCCTGCCCTGGCGCCGGCCAGTCAGTCAGTGCAGACCTGACCTGGGAGGACTCACCTGGAAAGCTGCTGAGATCTTCCCTGGGAGCCCCAAAGTCTCCCCCTAAAACCCTTAGGACGGAGGACACAGTGTGCCCCCCTCCCCCCAGCACGTCCCTGCCTTCCCCTTCTCCTCCCCCCCCAAGCTCCCCGGGCCCTTCCTTCACCTCCATAGCTCCTTTCTAGCCCGTTTCTTCTAGGAGTTACTCCTCCCTCTGAGACTTACCCAGGGCACGTTCTCTCACAGTTTGGGTCTTGGCTCTGAATTCTTTCCTCGCCAGAACCCAAGCACTGAGCTTGCTGAGCCCAGGTGTGGTCTGACCCCGCCGGTCAGACACCTGGAGCCCTCTGCTGCCTACAGCCCTGGTCCCTCCTGTGCTGGGCAGGGCTGTCCTCACCTCCTGGTCCAGGCTCCCTCTCGCTCCCTCTCCCGTGTGGGGCCTCCCACGATGGCCTCCTGGAGGCCCGGGCAGTGGCCTCACCCTCCCTCCCAGGACCCAGCACCCGCCCTGGTTGGAGTTGCAGGCGGGACACTGCCCAGAGCTTGCCCCCTGCTGCCCTCTGCTGGTGGCTTAAGAGCAGCAAGGAGCAGCTCTGGGCAGAGGCTGGGCCTGAGACCTGCCCCCATCTGCTCCGCATCGGCCCTGACCCTGCAGGTCTCTCTCAGGGAAGCTGAACTGCCCTTGAGGTGGGCTGCTCACCGCCACTCTCTGGACCAGAGGTCGAGCAAAAGCATCTGCGTTCCAGTTTGTGAGCTGATACCTGCCAGTCATTTCTGGGACTTTACTCCCTAACGCGAGACCAGGAAGCAGAGCAGACTCCCCAGCAGGAGGGACGCTGCCCCTGGAGCAGCCACAGGAAATGTCTCCAACCAACGCGGGAAGCGGAGGCATGGGTGACATGGGGCCTGGCAGTGGGACCTGCTCACACACGCCCGGGCAGGCCGGTGGGCAGTCCCCCGGCAGCGGCAGCGCGGCACGGCTCCTGCGGCTTTGAAATAAGCTGCCCCCACCTCCTGAGAGCACGCAGGCTGCTGTCCCATAACCCACCCGCCTGTGCCCCCCACGGGGAGCTTCCCGTGGTCCCGCCTTCACTCCCAACGCAGACAAGAAACTGCAAACTCCTCTCCCAGCATCTGAGATCCTGGCGCTGTCATCAGTTTGGCTCAAACAAACTTTTTAATTTTTTTTATTGATTTGAGAGCGAGAGAAACATTGATTTGTTGTTCTACTTATTGATTGAGGCTTGCACATGCCCTGACTGGGGACCGAACCTGCAACCTTGGCGCATCCGGATGACGCTCTAACCCACTGAGAGCCTGGACAGGCCTTAACGAACCCCTGTCGCCGTTCTCACAGGAGAGGACGTTTCCCAGGTCGACGGAGACTCAGCCATTCGGAAGGGTTCTTCTTAGCAAGGCCAGCTTCTCCCCTCCGGCCCCACTGCGGCTGCGGGCCTCATAGGGCTCAGGCCTGAGCGTGAGTCCCCCACTGGCCCCAGACGGTGGGGTCTGATGGCAGCGAACAGGCCAGGCCATCCCAGTCGGGGTCAACGAGTTGCTTGGGGTGGGGGGGGGGGGGGCAGGGGATTCGCCCATTGCCCCCTTCCTGCGAGATGGTGTGGGAGGTGGCGCCATTTGTGGGAGGTTGATATTGGGGAGGTGGGTGGCTGGCTGGTGGCAAGCGCAGGGCCTTGCCATCCCATTTCCAGGTATTTGGGGGGTGAGCACCGTGTGGGTGTGGGGAGGACCGAGTCGGGCAGGCCGCCAGGCCCACCTGTCCCTGCGACACTAGTTTTGGTGCCTACGTTTCAGTCCGGCTGGAGAAGTAAAACCCACTCAGAAGACCAGTCGTGGGCAAGACGGCATCCCTGCGAGCTGTGGGTGCGGGTGGGACCTGAGAAGCGCCTGGGGCTCAGGCCGCAGGGCGGGGCAGCCCCCGCGGGAGCGGGGTGGGCACCAGCTGGCGGCTCAGACCCACTGAGCTGGTACCAGCCGCCTCTCCTGCTCGTCTTTAGGCTGCATTTTGTGATTTTGCTAAAATGAACAGCCTCAGCTGCTGGACGAACTGCCTGGGCAGGGACCACGGGCACTGCTCTCCCGGCTGGGCCTTCTCGAGGCCACAGAGTCTGTGCTCTCAGAACGAAGGAGTGTTCACTGCGGCGGGGACGCCCAGGTCTGAGGACCAGGTCCAGGGACTGGTGGGACCAAGAGGCCCTCAGACAGGTGCCTCCTGCATCAGCTCCCAAGCTCAGTCCCACCTGCCTCCTCCCCCTCCTGCCTGCGGGGCAGAGGTCCGGATGCAGGGCTGGGTGTTGGGTGGGGGAGGGTTCGGGGCCTGGAAGCCAGTGAGGCCGCACCTGGAGCAGACCCTGCAGGTAAAGGCTGATGAGGGTTTTCTCTTGGTCTCAGCACCAGGTGCACACAGGTGCGCACAGAAGCCCAGCTCCGCAGGCTGACTCTCCTTTGAGCCAGCGGGCGCCCTGCTCAGAGAGGGTCGGCCTGGCTTGCGGAGCATGCGGAGATGTCTGTGTAAACGGTCATATAGCACCCGATTCCCTGATGTCATCCGACCACAGACCTCCAACCATCGGTCAGAAGCAGAGTGTGGAGGCAGGGCTGGCCCACTTCCTGTCGCGATGAACTTGTCACGTCTCTAAGATACCAGACGTTTATGTGAAAAATGCCGCCTCACCATAAAGAAACCCGCGTGGAAGTCACACCCAGCAGCTGCGTCTGGCTGCGGTGAGGCCCAACATGGACGCTGGGCAGTGCTCCCAGGGGCCTGGCCTCCCCTTGGCTTCTGTCCCCAGACACTCGGTGCCCCCGGCCCTCCCCCCACCCCCCAGCGCTTTCCCACCCCGTCCAGCCTCACTGACCAGCGGGGCACCTTCGCAGACCCTGGGCGGCCCAGGTGGCCCGACCCCTGGAGTATCACTGGACTGAGGATGCCGGGCGGCGTCCTGCTCCCACGGGAGCCACACCACCTCTGCTCCCCGTTAGAGACCCGCCTTCTCTCCAGGCACCTGGGCAGGGACCTGCCCACTCCTTCGACCAGAACAAACCAACCACAAAACCCAAACCAACACCAAACCTGTTATTCCAACGCACGGTGGCCACACCATGTCACCGGTCCCCGACACGGGTGCACTCCCTGTGGGGCTAGTCAGAGTCCACCTTGGTGCGCTCCGCGTGGCTGCTCCGCACCCGCTGCTCCTGCTGGTCCCCGCTCTGCCCTGAGGGCAGCAGCAAGTCCGCTTCCTGGGCTGCTGGGGGCGGTGTGCTGCTGGGGTGGGTGCGCTGACTGCGGGATGACGATGTTGCTCCACCTGGGACGCTTGGAGCAGTGGGACAAGCAAGCTCTCAACCAACAGTCATTATTAATACTTATTATTAATGTAGGAATATTGCATTAATTCTGGAGTGACTGACTTTTGCCCAGCACTGACACAAGCAGTGGCAGTGCCCATGGGGAACAGGGCCGGGAGCGGGCTGCGGGTGCCTACTGCATCTGGTGCCTGGAGGACGGTGAACGCTGGGCACCCACAGCGCACAGGGCCCCCCAGAGAGAGCGACCCAGCCCAGGTGTCAGAGACGCTGTTGTAGACTGAGGGGAAAGTAACCGTGTCTGCGAGCAGGATGCTGTGCATGTGAGTGTGTGCATGTACATGTGAATGTGTCAGTGAGTATATGTGAGTGTGCGCAAGTGTGCATGCATGAAGGGTGCGCGTGAGCACAGAGCAGGCAGGCGTGGGCCTGTGCAGGATGCTCTGTGTAGGGGCACTAATGGGAGGTGCGTTTGCCAAAATAACTTGGGGCCTGGTGTTGCAGGCGTTACGTCATGTTTAAGGGGGTGGACCCAGGCCCACGGGAAATGGAAGCTCTGAGAAGTAGTGGTCTGGCAGCTCCTTCCGTCCGGTAGAGAGCGAACCTGGCATTTAGATGGAAAGGGGTTTCCGGGAGGGGCTGTGGCAGGGACTGCGGGAGCCCCCTGGGGACCGAGCTGCTCAGGAGCTGAGGGGGGCAGACCCTCTCGTATGGTCTGAAGTGCTGCTACCCCGGGGCCTGCTCTTA
This sequence comes from Myotis yumanensis, assembly GCF_028538775.1. NCBI lineage: Eukaryota > Metazoa > Chordata > Mammalia > Chiroptera > Vespertilionidae > Myotis > Myotis yumanensis. The sequence continues at coordinate 2,445,476 of NW_027223760.1, forward strand.
CGATCAGAAACGGTCGCCCAGAATTCTGATTTCCTGGGGCCAAGCCTTTGCCATGGGTCATCGGCTCAGTCTGTGGCCGGAGGAGGAGGTGAGCTCAGACGGGCCAGGGGATCCAGAGAGGCACTTTCACATGTGTGGGCGCAGACACGTGGGCATCGTCAGCCTGGGCCTCGGGGTCTCTTTTACAAAAGCCAGGCGGGATGGTGACGCAGACCAGAGTTTGAGGGTTGTGAGCTAGAGGTGAGTTGGGTTCGGGCCCATGATCCATGCTCCTCTCTGTGCTTGCGCCACCGCGTGGAAGCCAGCAGAGATGGGCACAGCACAGCTTCGTCATTTGTTCAGAATCTAGACCCCGGCCCCATTTCCGGGCAGCCTGGTGCGTGTTGACCAGGCCCTCCTGGGGGCGCCAGTGCTGGGGATGTGGAGAACCCCAGGGGGACATTCTGCACCCCGGAGGCCCGGGCTTCAGAGGTTTCCTGTGTGATGTGGGGTGGCGCCTGGTCTGTTCTGGACTTTGGACCCCCTGTCTGTGCTGGGGGTGGGGGCAGAACTCAGAGTGACTGCTGCTCTGGAGCTTGTGGTTTGCAGACGGGAGCCAGGCCTCGGCACCAGCACCAGGGGATTCTGGGTGGAGAAGAGGGTGCGGCTCAGCTGTCCCCCGTGGGGTGCATGCTGATCTCGTCTCTCTGAGGCGCCTCTGCTCGGGGGTTCGGGTTTATTTCGTGGACGCCCTGCTTTCCGGCCGAGTTCTGTTCACGCCAGACTCGCCGAATGAATAACCAGACGGGAACAGGCTTCTCGCAGGTCGGTGGCTGGAAAGTCTTGTGCAGTAAAACCTCGGGGAACGGACTAGTTCGGGCGAGGGCGTGGCCATTAGAGCAGAAAGTCCGTTACATAATAAAGCAGGTTTTCTGAATGTATATGTTAAAAAAATTGACAAATTAATTGGTTTAATGTTTTTACTTATGTAGACACATTTGTGTAATTAAAATTATGTAGAGAAAGTTTAATTGCACAGAAGAGTTTTCTACATGTGCTACTGAGATTTTAAATTTATAGCGAATAGGCCTAGGAAATGTGAGCGTCAGGGCCCATAAACCCGTGGTCAGCAAACTGCGCCTTGCGAGCCACATGCGGCTCTTTGGCCCCTTGAGTGTGGCTCTCCCTAAGCCTTAGGAGCACCCTAATTAAGCTAATAACAATGTACCTACCTATATAGTTTAAGTTTAAAAAATTTGGCTCTCAAAAGAAATTTCAATCGTTGTACTGTTGATATTTGGCTCTGTTGACTAACGAGTTTGCCGACCACTGCCATAAACAAATGCACAGGCTGGGGGGCAGGGCAGGGGGCAGCACCTGCTAACCCGCTGAGGGTCAGGAGACAGCACGGCTGCAGGTGACGCAGGGCGGCCACGTGCTAGTCGGTCCTGAACACTGTTTGCCCGTGGTGGCTCTTGGATTTAAATATGTAGACTATAGTTGTAGATAAGTAATATTTACTTTTGTTGGCAAAATTACCACAGAGCTTTTTCCAACATATGGCCTAGTTGCTAAAATTTGTTAAAAATAACAGTGTGCTGCCCTAGCCAGCTGGCTTAGAGGTTAGAGCAGGGGTCCTCAAACTTTTTAAACAGGGGGCCAGTTCACTGTCCCTCAGACCGTTGGAGGGCCGGACTATAGTTTAAAAAAAAAACTATGAACAAATTCCTATGCACACTGCACATACTTATTTTGAAGTAAAAAAACAAAACGGGAACAAATACAATATTTGTATTTGCATGTGGCCCGCGGGCCGTAGTTTGAGGACCCCTGGGTTAGAGCGTCCGCGGGCCCTCGGACTGAAGGGTCTGGGATTGGATTCCGTCAAGGGCACGTATCTCGGTTGCAGGCTCAATCCCTGGCGCCCGCCTGGGCGTGTGAGGGAGGCAACTGATGGATGTGTCTCTTTCATATCGATGCTTCTCTCTCTGTCTCTCCCCCTCCCTGCCACGCTCCCTAAAAATCAAAGGAAAAATATCCCGGGGCGAGTATAACAAACAAACAAAAGCATGACCTTTGCTCTGAGACACCCTAATCCAGTGATGGCGAACCTTTTGAGCTCGGCGTGTCAGCATTTTGAAAAACCCTAACTTAACTCTGGTGCCGTGTCACATATAGAAATATTTTGATATTTGCAACCATAGTAAAACAAAGACTTATATTTTTGATATTTATTTTATATATTTAAATGCCATTTAACAAAGAAAAATCAACCAAAAAAATGAGTTTGCGTGTCACCTCTGACACGTGTGTCATAGGTTTGCCATCACTTCCCTGATCTATTCACAAGTTTTAACAAAGGGCTTGATGAGGAAAAAAAGTGTACCTTTCAACTCTGAAAACACCTCACTTAAAAAATAACAAATAACAGTGAATTAATAACAAAAATCTAACCTGTTAATTATAAGCAAATCGTGGTTAAAAGCATTTTAAAATTAACTGGATGTTAATGTTCACATATGATGCACAGACTGGAAATTTTGACCATTAAATCTGGTTTGTTAAATTGAGGTCCGCAAAACCGAGGGTTTACTGTGGCAACGTTGCGGCCTCACCAGAGCTCTCCTCTGCGGGGCCCCGCGGTGGGACTGGCCCGCTGTCTACGGTCACCACGGGGCTGCCTGGGGCGCCGGGGCTGGGGGGGCGCGGGGCTGGGGGGCCCGCAGAGACCGCCCGTCGCGGGCACCCTCTCCACGGACGCGCCGGAGGATAAGCGAGGGAAGAGCGTTCCGAGTGGTAAAATGGGGTTTTATTCCAGGATGAGCACACGCCCGCCAGTTCTTCCTCCCTCCCACAGACCCACGGAGACGGCCGAGTGTGACCACGTCGGGCCCCGGTGGTTTGAAGCCAGCACTTCCATCCTTCCCACAAACCAGGACGTGGCACCTTACACCCTTTGCTGGAGACCTTCTGGTGGAGCACCGCTCCCGCCGCTCCGATGACTCCAAAGCCCAGCCCTGCAGCGGCTCGGCTACACCTCTGCTGATCGGCCGGCCGGCCGCCCGCGCCGGGGCCAACGTTCAGGCGTGAAGAGCTTCGGCGGGCCAGGCGGCGGGGAGGGTGCACAGCGGCACGTGTGGAGGCAGGCGAGTGGAGGTGGCATGCAGGTGACAGGGTGAGCCCGTGGGAGGGGCCGGACACTGCGCACCCCTGACGCACAGGCCTGTCTTTATGTGCGACAGAATGACACGCGCACGGGCACCCCGGGGCGTCTGGGGGGGCGCCTACGGCATCCACGGGGCTGCCCGCAGGCGGCGGGTGGGCACCCAGCCTCTTGGGTCAGGAGGCGCCGCCCGAACAGGCCACCTTTCCTCCAGCGTTCCTGTCCCCAAGCACACAGGACAGACTCGGAGGGGAGGCAACACTTTGTCTTTTATGGTTTTTTTTTTTAAACCAAATGGCATCTGAACAGACTTGACAACATATGGGGAGGGAAGGCCAGGGTTAAGGGCACGTGTGGATGGACGGGAGAATCTAAGCCGGACCCAGGCAGCTGGTGGGAGAGCTTTTATTTGTGTATTTTCCTGTTTCAGTACGTGGTGGTGGCTGTTTTCCCCTCGGCGTTTTGAAATATCTCCCTAAAGTCTGAGCCCACTCAGGAGAGAGCGGTTAGTTGCTTCCGATCCGTTTCTCCCTCCAAACAAGCAGGGAGCTGACAACCCACGGGAGGAAGCAAAGCAAAACCAAGGATAACAAACAAACAAGCACAGAGAAGCAACCCGGGGCCGCAGACCATGTCAGGTAAAAACCATAGAAAAATACGATTAATTCCGGGAGGCTAACCGCGAGCGCAGGGTTGGCAGAGGAGCAGGCGGCGGAGGGAGACTGTCGGGCATTGTGCTCTGGGGTGCCCATGGTGTGGCTACTCAGACAGCATGTGTGCCTGGCGGGTGGGCATGCCAGGCGGGTGGGGCTCTATGCCTCCTCCAGACGCGCCAACACGGCCAACTTCTTCTCTGCCCTCGTCCTGACCTGGTTCCTGGGGCGCCTGGGACGCACCTGCCGCGGTGTGGCCAGCAGGAGGCATGCGTGAGGGTCCCGGGCTCCTGGGGGCGCGCGGGAGGGAGGAGGCATCTCCCCTCGGGAAGGAGCTGGTTTCGGAAGCAGCACTGCCTTCAGGGCCCCAGACGCACGTGCTACAGAAGGGAGACGCACCGCCCCACCCAGCGCCTCGGGAGCGGGGGCGGGGTCCCCGGTCCAACCCTGGTCCAGGGAGAACCACACTGCGGGGGGCTGCCGGGCGCTCAGTCCTCCTCCTCCTCCTCCTCCTTCGCCGGGGTCGTGAGAGGTTTGTCCTCGACCCTGAAGCATTCCGCGAAGAAGTTGACGATGGCGCCGTAGAGGTGCTGCTGGAGGCGCTCGCTGTGGAAGTAATGGCTTTCGTCCGGGTAGATCTGCAAAGAGGGCGGGAAGTGAGCGGCTGCGCACCCTCCCCGGGGAGGGCGGCCGCAGGCGAGGTGCAGCCTCACACAGCGGGCGCAGCAGGTCCGCGTGAGCCTGCAAGTGAGTGTCCTACCCGATTCAGTGCCTCCTCCCCCGGAGGCCCAGCCAGACGCAGGGGCACCTGGCGGCGACCGAGTAGGAGGACCTTTGTTCAGCGGACTCCGCCCGGTCTGGAACCTGCAGCATGAATCCATGCGCAGGACCCGCGCAGGGGCCGCAGCTGGGACGCGACCGAGCTCTCTGCAACCGAGTTACAGCTTTCTCTCTCTAGCTTTCTTGGGCCGCCATCTGCCTGGGCCTCCTGGCTCACACTCCCCGCGCGGCCGTGGGCAGGGAAGTTCCCGGTTGTGTCAAGTGGAGATGCACCAGATAGAATCGAGCTGTAAAGTTGCACGGGACTTAAACGGGGAGCTCTCAGCACAAGGCCTGGACCGTGGGAACGCAAGAATGCTGGCAGGGAGTCTATTGCCAGGTGTAATGATACCTCCCGTGCCCTAGGGGCGCTGCGCCACTTCCACAGAAAGGTACCTGTCCCAATGGAGTTCAAAGCCGAGCTAAAAGGCCCTTTCCACACACCTGCGTTTGGGATATGTCTTTGAAGGGTGACATTCACTTCATTTTAGAGAATTTTTCAATGCTGTCGCTGAGCTATTATGTAGGGTGCCCCAAAATGTATACACACACTTTGAATAATTATAAAGGTGGTGTTCATGAAAATAGATTTCATTTTCAAAATTGAGCTACCAGCTGTTAAAGTGTGTATGCATATTTTGGGGACACCTGTATGTGTGTTAAACTTCAAGCAGCACAAGAGGGAAAAGAAACTTGTAGGAAGTGTGGCCCCTCCTGCCTGGGGCCCAGCACCGACCCCCCCCCCCCCCCCCCCCCCCCGTCCTCACTGTCACAGATTCACTGAGCACCTGCTACGGCGCTTGTTGTGCCTGGAGGTTGCCATTGCTGGTGGGTTCCCTCTCCTCGACCTGAGTGGGGTCTGGAGGAGTCCTGCTCAGCCCCTGCTGACGTGGCAGCCTCTGCCTGGGGTGTGCCCACCTTAGCCCCTGAGACCGGCCTGCCATCGGCCATGCCTGCATCCCGTGGGTAGAGCCTGTTGTGATAACTGCAGAAGGAAGCACACAGGTGCACTGACCACGGCCTCCCTCCCCAGTCATCACACCTGAGCCAGACACCTGAGCAGGAAGCGCTCCCTGAACCCAGCCAGGTGCCCCTCACAGGCCAGCGATGTGGGAGGCCAGGGGCTGGAGACCCAGGCAGGTGAAGGTCAGTGCCAGGTGCTCTCTGAGGGACAGGTGTTGAGGACGTCTCCCACCAAGTAGTGGACCCCAAGGGACGTCGGGGTCATGCCTGTTTTTCCAAAGGCCCCGTGGCCAGGCAGGAGGTGGAGGAAGTGTCCCGAGCAGCAGTGGCATTGCTCTCGAAAAAGCTGGGCTGCACGTTGGGCTGACGACAGGAGGAGGCTGGGTGGGTTCTCGGGAGGGTGGGGTCTTTAACGACGGCCTGGACACAGGCCATCCCGGAGCCCCGGCTGGTGTTTGGTGAGTACGCGTTGCCTAGAGGGTGGAGGGCGGGAGAAGCTCAGGACCCATCCACGCTGCTCTCATCTACGCGGTGTTGCAGCCCCCGTCCCACACGCCAGGGACACGGCGCCCTCACTGTTGGGGTGGCTGCTGCTCGGCCCTGCTCATCGCACAGGGTGGAGGTGGGGGGGGGGGGGGAGGGGAGGTCTGAGGAGTTTAAGTACAGCCCGAATGCAGGACAGAACTATCATAATTACTAGGAAAAGAAACCCATGTAGCTTTGTCTGTGGGACATTCCTGCCCACGCTGACAGCCTTGCACAGGTCTCGGCAGTGCAAGGCCACACTCCATCCACACTGTCGGTCACTGGCGGTCCCTTCTCGGCGGAAGGGCGGTCCCCCAAGCGCAGCCTACCTGCAGGCTGTAGTTGGCCTTCGCCTTGATCAGCTGTGTGATGAGCTCTGCTGTGTGCTGGAAGTGGATTTTTTCTGTGGGAAAAGAAAGGAGGAGAGAGCTGACTGGAGAATCGAAGATGGCGGCATAGGTAAACACCGGAGACTGCCGCCGTGGACAACCACTTCAAAAATACAACTAAAAGTCGGAGCGGACATCAACCAGAACCACGGGAAGGCTGGCTGAGGAGAGTCTCTTCAACTAGAAGCAAAAACAACAGCATTCCGACACTCAGCGGAGGCGCAGTGTGGAAAATTTAAAGGTACGGCGGTGCGGTGGTGAGGGTGCGCGCGCAAAGCGGGCTGGCGGCTGAGGACGAGATTGTCGTTTTCAATCAGGAGCGAGTCTCAGACTCTGGGCTACAGATCCGGGCGAGTCTCTAGGGACCCAGACTCAAACGGGAGAAGCGGGACTGTCTGGCTACGGCCCCTCCGAGGTTTGCAGCGATTGCTGGGACAGAGAGGCAGAGCCCCTGGGGACGGACTGAGAGCGGCCATAGCTGCTCCCTCCCCCCGCCCTGTTGAGCCGGCCCCGCCCAAACCCTGCGCACAGCCATTTGCCGATCGCCTCAGGCAAGGGCTGGACTAGCGCCTCCCCTGAGGACTGAAGTTTTCCCACAGCTGATTTCCACAGCCAGTCGGCCTGGTGGTCAAATCCCTCTAGTGTTAACTACAACAATTAAGGCTTGGCTAGAACAAGACTGCGCACAGAGACCACAAGGGGGTGCACCAAGAAAGCATAAAAGATGCGGAGACAAAAAAACATGACAGAAATGGAGGATATGGAGCTAAGAATCGCAATTTTGAGGGCTTGCCATAAATTTGTGCAGAGCCTCACGAAAACTAATGAGACCCTCGATGCTACGATAAAGAAATTAGAAAGTAAGCATACACGGACTGAAATAAAGAATATTATACCCAATAGCAGACCAGAGGAGCACAAGAATCAAACCAAAGATTCGACAAAAAACACCCAATTGGAAAAGCAAAATGAAAAAAGAATCCGAAAGTGTGAAGATAGTGTAAGGAGCCTCTGGGACAGCTTTAAGCGGACTAATATCAGAGTCATTGGAGTGCCAGAAGATGAGAGACAGCAAGATATTGAAAACCTATTTCAAGAAATAATGGCAGAAAACTTCCCCCACCTGGAGAAAGAAATGGACTTACAGGTCCAAGAAGCGCAGAGAACCCCAAACAAAAGGAATCCAAAGAGGACCACACCAAGACACATCATCATTAAAATGCCAAGAGCAAAAGACAAAGAGAAAATCTTAAAAGCAGCAAGAGAAAGAGGCTCAATTACCTACAAGGGAATACCCATACGACTGTCAGCTGATTTCTCAACAGAAACTTTGCAGGCCAGAAGGGAATGGCAAGAAATATTCAAAGTGCTGAATACCAAGAACCTACAACCAAGATTACTTTATCCAGCAAAGCTATCATTCAGAATTGAAGGTCAGATAAAGAGCTTCACAGATAAGGAAAAACTAAAGGAGTTCATCACCGCCAAACCAGTATTATATGAAATGCTGAAAGGTATCCTTTAAGAAGAGGAAGAAGAAGAAAAAGGTAAAGATACAAATTATGAACAACAAATATGCATCTATCAACAAATGAATCTAAGAATCAAGTGAATAAATAACCTGATGTACAGAATGAACTGGTGACTATAATGAATCAGGGACATAGAAAGGGAATGGACTGACTATTCTTGGGGGAAAAGGGGTGTGGGAGATGCGGGAAGTGACTGGACAAAAATCATGCACCTATGGATGAACTCAGTGGGTGGGGAGTGAGGGTGGAGGGTGGGGTGGGAGCTGGAAGGAGGGGAGTTATGGGGGGAAAAAAGAGGAACAAATGTAATAATCTGAACAATAAAGATTTAAAAAAAAAAAAAAAAAAAAAAAAAAAAAAAAAAAAAAAAAGAAAGGAGGAAAGGGTTTGTCTAAACCCGTCACACCAGCAGGGGTGCTGCTCTCACATCCACAGGGAGGGACTCCTCGGTGCTCACCATCGGCCGTCGCGTGGATGATCAGAAACTGCTGCCCTTCCAGCGCCGACACCCGGTGGGCCACCTTGGTCATCTGCACGCAGGGCGAGGGGACAGTTAGTGGCCAGCGCGGGGTGTGTGTATGTGGGGGAGACCCCGAGGATTAAGGACCAGGCTCGGAAGCAGGGTCCAGGACGAGGCTTTCTGTCCGCGGTGAAAACACAGCACCTCAGGGAGCCCCCCTTCCCTCCCGTGCACCCCTCAGATGGAGACAGACAGGAATGGAGACAGAGATGGAGGAGCGCTGGCTCAGGGGAGGTGACATTGGGGCCACCAGGAGCTCAGCTCTCTTGTCCTTGCTAAACGTCCTGCCCTGCAGCCCGAGCCTGGCCTCTCGCTGCGCCTGGTGAAGGAGGGCCGTGTGCCGTCCCCACCGTCCCTGAGCGGCTGTGGCGGCAGGAGTTCCCTGTCCCTGGCACCAGCTTTGGGTGCAGGGAGCCAGGCATGTGCACCCAACACCTAAGGACCATGGACAGATCCTCCATCAAAGACTCTCCCACTTTGTTCCTGGGCCCTAAGTTCCAGAGTCAGAAATGCACCCACCCGAGGGGGTCACCTCCTTTCACAGAATGTACGGGGCGGGGGCGGCCTTCCCGATGGGAGGAGAGGACAGGAGGCTGGAGGGAGCGTGGGTTCCGGTTGGGGGGGGGGGGCGGGTGGGAGGGGAGGGAGACAGGACAGAGAAGAGGTGAGGAATTCATCAACTTCCCCGTGTGGCCAAGCGGCAGCTGTGCGGAACCTACCTCATACGCTCTGTTGTCGAGTCCGTAGAGGCCCAAGTACCGCTCGGAAAATGCCGACGCTGGTGGGTACGAGCAGAGGGAGAGAGGGTCACCCCCTGCCCGGAGCCCGAACTTGGGGCCCTGGTGGAGCACGCTCACCTCCTCTTCCTGGCAAACGTTTGTCTTACAAAAACCAAACTCAATCTCTTGGCTCTTTTTTATTTATTTTTTATATTTCTGGAGCTTTTATTTTACTTTTTAAATCTTTATTGTGGAAAGTATTATATGTGGACCCCTTGGACCTTTATACGGAAATCAGATGGTACCGTAGCGACGTTTAAGCGTGCTGGTGCTGGGGTGGTGTCAGGCAGGAAGGCAGAAGCTTAATGATGTGGCGCCTAGTGAGTCTGACTCCTAAGCCCAGTCCAGCCCCGGACAGGACAAGACAGCGCCATTCCCATCGGGTGCACTCGCACCTGGTCTCGGCCTGTCTGCTCTGTCCCGAACCCTGGCCCGGCCCAGGCTCCATCAGCCAAGTGCTCCGAAGAGCATCTACAGGTTTCGGGGACGCGCTCGGTCAGCAACAGAGACCACGCCCCGCCGCGGGCATGGGGACGAGCCAGGTGCAGAGGCTGCACTTGTGGGTTGGATCAGGACATTTGAAACGGTGCGATCACAAATCTGAAGAAGCCTCCTTGAGTTTGAGACGTTAAAATATGCTCCATGTGTTCCCGGGGGAAACCAACATAAAGATTCACATTCGAATTGTGAGGTCTCGGGTGATGGCAAGTGGGCATTTGCACGAGAACTCGGTACAGGTCAGCGCTGAGCCTTTGGCTGCTGGATGCACCGAGGTGCTGGGCCTCTGTGGGCCCCGGGTGTGGGCGAGGGCATGGGGAGCGTGCAGCGTGGGCACTTTAGAAAGGGGGTTAATGCCACAAAGCCGTTCACATTCAAAGGGAAGGGCTGGTTGGCCTGAGGGGAGCAAAGGGGGGAGCCTCAACCCCCCAAACTGGCACGGGGCAGCCGTCTGGCTCCCACACCTGGGAGGTCTGCTCTCTGTCTGGTCCCCGCAGCAAGTTATCCTGACACCCATCCCTGTCTCTGGCTCCTGCCAGCGACAAAGCCACTCTCTGCAGGGACAGGCGCTGGCTCAGCGCCCACGCTGCCCGGAGGAAGGCGGGCAGAGGGCAGAGTGGAGCTGAGCCCTCAGGGCTGCACCGCTTATACCTGCAGCCTCCTGCACTGCCCGTCTGCCCACCAGATCCCCCGGGACACGGAGCCCATGTGGGACCCCACCCGAGGCTGGGAGCAGAGGCAGAGCAGTGTGAGGGTCTCAGCACCCCCTCTCGCTGGCTCGCCTGGGTTTCCTGCTCCCACTGCTGCCAGGGTGAGAGCCAGGGCTGGTCGAGTGGTTTACGGCACCAGGACAAGGGGTGTGAGCCTCCCTGTCTCTGAGCTTCGCCATGAGCCCTACAACCCGTGTAGCTTATGACCCACGGCGGGTGCCCGAGGCAGGGGCTGGTGGGGTGCAAAGCTGAAGGGAAGGTGGTGGGGTCACGGGAGGGGTTGGTGGTGTGGGCAGCAAGAGCATTACCGTAGAGCTTGAAGTCCGTTATTGGAGAAAGAGCAGAGCCGCAGGTGAACATCTGACCCTGGTTTTCACCCTTCGCTGGGAGGATGTAAGTGCTCAGGTACCCACCGTAGTCCTGGAGAGAAGGACAGTTAAGTGGGGGTAAATGTCCGTAACTCAGCCATGAAAACACTGAGACATTAGCCACTCAAGTAACCATTTTCATGTAGCTGCTTAGAAAAAAAACTCAACTTCAAATATTTTTCAGGGTCCGGCCGGCATGGCTCAGTGGTTGAGCATTGACCTATAAACCAGAAGGTCACGGTTTGATTCCCGATCAGGGCATATGCTGGCATTGTGGGCTAGATCTCCAGTAGGGGGCGTGCAGGAGGCAGCCAATCAATGATTCTCTCTCATCATAGATGTTTCTATCTCTCTCCCTCTCCTTTCCTCTCTAATATCAATAAAAATATATTAAAATTTTTTCCAGGGAGGCAAAAATTAAAAGCAAATACGTGCCCATCTACATATGACAGGATGCAAGGCTTGGCCCCTTTGGGGCCTGAGTGTCGAGTCCTGTGAAGGTAGTGTGGGTGGGTGTGGTATAGGTTACAGAGGGCTGTGTGGGCTCAGGGCTGTGATCGGGTCCTTCCCATCAGAGCGCCTTTTACCGTGTTTCTTACCAACTCCTTGTCTACTGGCAAAGCCAATCCACTCTGTGATTTTCTGTGGTTCTGAGGGAGGGCGGGCCAGCACCGGGTCTAAGGGCAGCCGTGAGACAGACACCCACATGTGTCCTGCACAGGGTCATTCCTTGAATTCTGATATTGTCCTTGCCTTGGGGTTGACATGAAAGACCCTGGCTTCCATGTGTGCCTCCCAGAGAGAGCAAAACGGGACACTATCACCTGCCCGGGTGCCTACAGACTCCTTGCTCAGATGTGCTCTGTTCCCAGACCCAGAGGGAGGGACACAGATGTGATGTTCTGATGAGCAAAGGTGGGAGGGAGACAAAGGCCAAGAGACCAGGGTATGGGGAGAACTGTTAAAGGTGCTTGTGCATGAGTGTGCGAGTGTGCATGAGTGTGTGTATGAGTGTGTGTTTGCATGTAAGTGGGTGTGTGAGTGTATGTGAACATGTGTTTGTAGATGAATGTGTGCATGAGTGTGCATGTGTGTATGAGTGTACATGAGCATGTATTTGTATATGAGTGTGAGTGTGTGTACAAGTGTGTGTTTCTGTGAGTGTGTTTGTGTATGTGTGTGCATGGCCATGTGTTTGTGTATGAGTGTGTGATTATGCGTGAGTGTATGAGTATGTGTAATTGTGAATGTGAGTGTGTATGGTTGTGTTTGTGTGAGTGTGTGTGAGTGTGTGTGAGCATATGGGTACTGGTGTGGGAGGGTGGGTGTTGAGAACCTACATTTCTGCTGGAGAATCTGTATGAAGCCCGTGCCCTGCCCACCTCCCTACAGAATGCACTATTGATGGCCTGAATGTGTAAGCTTGTCATCTATCTACACTAATAAAAGAGAAACATGCAAGTTGGTATCACACTGCTACGCCCACTAGCCAATCAGAGAAACTATGCAAATTAACCCAACAAAGATGGCAGTTAATTTGCATACGCAGGCACGAAGCAAAGACTGAAGGCTCGGCTGGAGTGAAGACTGAAGTCTGAAGACCGAAGACTGAATGAAGAGGCTTGGCTTCTCCGCTGTGGCCACAGTAGAGTAGCCAAGCCTTGCTGCGGCCGCAGCGGAGAAGCCATGCCTCGATGCGGCCGGACCAAAGGCCTGGGTCCCGGGTGCCAGAGGAAAACTGGTGCCAGCAGCCAGGGGAAGGAAGGCCTATTGCATGAATTTTTGTGCAACAGGCCTCTAGTATATATATAAAAGGCTAATATGCTAAGTGTTTATCCGGGTAATGATGTCACATAGCAATGCCCGGCTTCCTCTTCCTAGCGACTAGCCTCCTTGCAGTTTCTTTAGCCCAGGAACATGACTTCCTTTATAGCCAGGTGGAAACATTTTATACTTTAACCAAATGTCTGTGGAGCATTTTCCCATGCCTCATCTCATTTGATCCTCACAGAAGTCCTGGAGTAGGTAGATAGGAGACTTGGTGGAATCCTGTTTTCTTTTCATTAGCCGGAAAATGGAGCTTTAGAAAGCTTAGAAACTTGACCCAACTGAAAAGAAGTAAGAAATGGTGGACCTTGAAAATGACTTCAGGTTTTCTCACTGCTTAGAATATAGTCAAACACTGCTGCAGTTAAATATTTTATCCTTTGTTCTCCCTGCGTGATCTACAATAATAATCTGCTTCGTGTTGATATTTACTGCTGTGTTGCTGACAATTACCTGAAAGAGAAGTTGGGGTGCTTCACTGGGCTGGAAAAAGTTTAGCTAAATCAGAAAGCAGGTCTAATTAAGCAAGTTTATTCTATATCTATAAAAGGCTAAGTTGATGCGCACATGCGTGATACATATAAAGCTCTCGCTGGCGCCAATTGCACATGTGTGTTTCGATCTGTCATTATCGATCGTGAATTTGGTTGACACTTCTATTATAGAGAGAGGGCAAATAGCAATATTAAAGTATTTCTTCTGATTAATTTCCTTTCAATGTGCAGGAATTCATGCACTGGGCCACTAGTCTATACTAATAAAAGTGTAATATGCTAATTAGACCAGGAGACCTTCTGGGAGACCCTCCGGACATCCTTCTGGACAAAGCCATGGTGGTGGGGCCGAGGCAGAGGCGGTTAGGGGCGATCAGGCCAGCAGGGGAGGGCAGTTGGGGGTGATCAGGCCAGCATACAGAGTGGTTAAGGGTGATCAGGCAGGCAGGCAGGTGAGCGGTTAGGAGCCAGCAGTCCCAGCTTGCGAGAGGGATGTCCGACTGCCGGTTTAGGCCCCATCGCTAAACCAGCAATTGGACATCCCCCGAGGGGTTCCAGATTGGAGAGGGTGCAGGCTGGGCTGAGGGACACCCCCCCCCTGCTGTGCACAAATTTCGTGCACCAGGCCACTAGTATTATATATAAAAGTGTTCCTTCAATGGGAGAGGAATATCTTGTCTGGATGGCAGTAGATCTTTTTGGTTTCTGCCCAATATTATGTATTGTCAGTGGAACCTATATCCTCAAGCCATTCTGCAGTTCGGTTCTTAACAAGCACAGCCGCCCTCAGTGCTGGGAGGCACTGGCAGCGGGGACGGCCTCCCTGCCAGGCAGACCTTCTGGAGACAGCTCTGCCGTGTCTTCCAGAACCAAACACTCGCACCACGTGACCCAGCACTTGCCAGCTTGGGTATTTACCCAAAGGAGTTGCAAAAATAAGTCCACACAACCTGCACAGAGCTGTTCACAGCAGCCTTTTCCTAATGCTAAACCAGGATGTCCTCAGCAGGTGATGGGCAAATGAGCGGGTCTGTCCTGGGCGTGGCATGTTACTCAGCACTGAAAAAAAAACGAGTGATGGTGCCCTGAAAAGACAGGGAGAAGCCCGAAACGTGCTTTCCTCAGCCCGGCTTGGAGCCAAACTGCCCTGACTTCTCAGGGCTGTGAGAACTCATGTGGCTTTTGCATCTTCATTGGATTATAATTAGCAGAATAAGCCAGTCAGAGAAAGACAAGTATCACATGACCTCACTCACATGTGGAATCTAATGTACAACATAAACTGATGAACAAAAATAGATCCAGAGACATGGAAGCAGGGAACTGAGTGCGGAATCTCGGAGGGAAGGCGGGGGAGGGTGGGTGGGTGGAAGGTGAGCAAACAAAGACCTTGTATGCACATATGCATGGCCCATGGACACAGACAGTAGGGTGGTGAGGGCCTGGGGTGGGGGGCAGGAGGCGGGCTGGGAGAGATCAATGGGGGATAAAAGAAATATATGTACTACTTTCAACAATAAAGATTAAAAAAATAAAAGATTGTAATTTGAATATAGTGAGTCCCCCACATTATTGGTGGAAAGATGATGTCTGCATGTTTATTCTCTGGCTTGGCTGAAGTTTGATACCCTTTTCAAGTCTAGTTGAGAGCAAGAACATGGAGGCCGGTGCCCAAGGCAATGGCCGGCCGCAGCGGCCAGCAGGTGACATTCGGGAAGAGGCACAACCTTGCACAGGAGGAAGGCCACCCCGATGGGGTGAGCAGGAGAGTGGGTGGAGCACAGAGGACTTCAAGGCCATGAAACCCCTCTGGGTGATCACGCGTCTGTCTCAACCAATAGCATGAGCAGCACCGGGCGTGAGCCCTCACACGGACTGTGGGCTCCGGGCGACACGACGTGTCGGTGGAGGTTCACCACTGGAATAAGGTACCCCCTGGGGGGCGTTGACAGTGGGGGGACCTCTGCACCTTACTCCCAGTTTAGCTGTGAGCCGAGAACTGCTTCAGAAGATAAAGCCTGCGGAGTGGACTTTTCCCCGAGAGCCCCATGGCCCACCAGGGTCTGCTGAGAGCAGCGTCCCGCGGGGTGTCTGTCCACAGCCAGAGTTCACAGATCCCAGCGGCAGTGGCCCCTCCCCGCTCCCAGGACCCCGGAGAGCCCCCAGCTCCACCCTCTCACGAGTACAGAAGTGCTCACAGCTCCAGACCCGAGACGTTCCCGGTGAACCTGAGCCCTGCCTTGGGGTGGGGCGTGGAGGTCCCTGCCCTGAATGTCAGGGTTGATCAGGAAAAGGACAGTGCGGCTCACCTGCCCAAACACGGCCACGCGTGTCCTGTCGATGTACGATTCCTTCAGCATCGTCCTGCGGAGCGGAGAGGAGGCGGGTTAGTCTCAGCGTGGTGGCGCCGGCATCGCCGGGTCCAGGGCATGCCTCTGGCCATTGCCCGCGTGGCAGTCTGTGCATGTGCCACCTCGGGGGTCTTGTGAGGCCTCTGGAGGGCGTCTGGGTCCCTGAGCTTGCCGGAGCCCTGAGTGCAGAGCCGCCAGGCCCGGGGCTCCAGGCCCCAGGGGTCCCTGCCCTCTTGTGTCACCTTCACTCAGACCACGTGACTCCCAACCACCCCAACGCTGGGAGGGGCTCCTGGGTCACCAGAGTCAAAGGGGGCTCCAGCTCTGTGTGCAGGGCTGGGGGTCAGGGCGCTGGGCTCCCCGCACCTGAGGTGTCCTCTGTTCCCAGCTCCTGGGAGGGGGTCCCCGCCTTGTGCTTCCTTTAGTCACTGCTCCTCTATTACCAGTTTGAGTGTTTCTAGCATCCTCCTCGTCTGCTTCCCCTCCTGCCCCTCCACGGCCCCCGCCTGTGCCCAGCATGACCCCAGCCTTTGCTCCCAAAACATTCTGTTTGGAATGGGCATCCCCATTACCTGCTGGCAAAGCCCTGCCCATCCTTGGGGTGAGGTCTGGCCCCCAGGAGCCCGTCCACTGCCTCCTCTGTCTGACCCAGCTTGTGCGTCTGAGGCTGTGCCCACGCCAGCTGTTCCCATGGACGCCCCCTTCCCTAGCTCAGTGGCTGGGCCTGTGAAGGGACTTTGCGATTGTCACCTGAGGAGGACAGTGCCACATGGGCCTCAGGATGAAAGCAGGATGGGGAGGATGATGGGGGAACCGTGGGACGATCGGGAGCTGTGTGCTGGCCTGGCCTTGTGGTTGCTTGAATGAAAGGGCTCTCTCTCTGATGCATGAAAGCACAGACCTGAACCCTAAACAGAGCTTAGCAGAGTTTTCTTGGACTTGAACTATTGGGGCCTCAGCTTCTGAAAAGCCTGCATGCTTATGGTGGTCATGACTGTGCGGTGGCCATGGGTGTGTGGTGGCCGTGGGTGTGCAGTGTCCGTGGCTGTGCGGTGGGGTGGCTGTGGGTGTGCGGTATCCGTGGCTGTGCAGTGGGGTGGCCGTGGGTGTGTGGTGGCCGTGTGTGTGTGGTGGCCGTGTGTGTGTGGTGGCCGTGTGTGTGCAGTGTCTGTGGCTTTGCGGTGGGGTGGCTGTGGCTGTGTGGTGGCTGTATGGTGGCCATGGGTGTGCAGTGGCCATGGCTGTGTGGTGGGGTGGCCGTGGGTGTGTAGTGGCCATGGCTGTGCAGTGGGGTGGCTGTGGGTGTGCGGTGGCCGTGGCTGTGTGGTGGCCGTGGCTGTGTGGTGGGGTGGCCGTGGCTGTGCGGTGGGGTGGCCGTGGCTGTGTGGTGGCCGAGGATGCGTGGTGGCCACGTGCTGCTGTCCCTGTGAGCTGTGGGAGTGGGACACTCGACTCTATTGACTGCTTTTCTGCAGCAGGTTCTGCTTTGTTTTTGGACAGATGGCAGATCAATTCATTATTTTTAATAATGAATTTCACACTGCGTGTGAAATGCCTGTTGCCCCCGGTTCCCGAGGCAGACGGGAGCAGGTAGACGCGGCCACACAGCCACGCGGCCGGAGGACATCGTGTCCCTCAGTGACCGCAGAGGCCCCTGTGCTCAGACATGAGGAGGCAGTGGGCGGGTGGAAAGGCACAGATGAGGAGGGACAGTGAGTCAAGGAAACTTCTGTCAGCCCTGCAGGGCAAGCCCCAAGCCACTGACGGAAGTCCACTGTCGCTGTCGCCCAGCCTGGGGTGGCATCTGTGGTGGACACTGCTGGCTGCGGGCCCGGCACCCACCCGCTCACCCCTCCCTCAGCCCAGCCAGGACCACGCAGACCTGCTGCCTCAGGACAACTGCCCACATGTCCCACAGGTTCTGGGTTCTAGAGGGGCAGGAGGTGTAGGGAGAGTTCCTCCTTTCCTTTCTGGAAGTTTCTGGAAGTGGTTCCCTTCTTAACCTGCAGATGGTGAATGGAGAAGCACGCAATGCCGTGCTCCTGGCAGCCATCCTGTGCACACGAGGACAGTCAGCCCAGGATGGGGATGCTGTGGTCAGCTGAGTGGAGACCCCGAGGGCCTGGGTCTTTGGCAGCGTTGCGAGGTCCTGGATCTAGCAGCCCTGAGGCCGGCCACCCTCTGGGCTCACAGAGCCAACACCCTTCCTTATGTTGTGTGTGTGTTAATGTCCTTGCACCTTCGTGGACCATGGGGTCTGCAGAAATTTCTGCCTCCTCCGGGCCTGTCTGACACACACAGGGCTCTGGACATGCCGCCCAGCGCCTACCACCCGCCACTCCCTGGGGAGAGCGGCATCCGTCCCTCACTGGCCGTTTGAAAGTCACTGACTCGGCGCACACCACGGGCCATCCACCCTTTAAAATGAGGGAGAAAGTGTTTTGAAAAGTCAGTGAAGTGACATCGTTTAACCCTGAAAGCACCCAGGCGTGCTGGCGGGGGAGGCGAGCCGCACGCTCAGTCCTTCGGTCGCTCAGGCCGCAGCTCTGGGCCTCCGTACAGTCCAGCAGCCCACTCCCGCTCTCCATCAGGCCGTCGTTTGGGTCTGTGTTGTTGTGTTTTCCCGCCCTTCTTGTCATTCTGAGTGCGTGAGTCTATGGCTTCCGTTGCGTGGGCTCCCAGAGGCCTGTCTGCTGGCACTGCCACCCCCCGCACCAGACGTCCGTGAAAGTGCTTCCTACCCGGGAGCCGGGCCGGGGAGCTGGCACAGGGCTCAGTGCCCCTTTCTCTTGGGCAGCAACAAGCTCAGTAGTGACTGCGAGCGCGTATGCCTGGTGCTGAGCGGCTCCCTGGCTGTGACACTCGCTGGGCCCGCCGCCTCCGGGCCTGGCGCCTGGGGGAGCGACCAGGAAACCTGCCCGTCTCAGGCCGCCGGCTCTCTGACCGGCCACCTGGCGTGCAGGGGTCCTGTCCTCAGTCACCGGGCTCCCACTGCGTGGACCCATCCCTACTCAAGTTCTCTGTCTCCTCCTGTGAGGGGGGCAGAGATGGGTGTGGACGCTGGCAAGGTGTCTGGCCTCTGCAGGGGGTTTTATCAATTAAACATACAACGAGCCGGCCGCGTGAGAGCCAGGAGTGTGGGAGGGCTCCGCGCGCCCACGTGCTCATTCGACAGTGCTGCCTGCAACACGTGTGCGCGGACCAGAACGATAGCAGAGGCCGCAGTGAGGCCGCGGGGAAATGCCGCCCCGCCCGCTTCCCCGTGTGCGGAGGGCTCACCGCACGGCCAGCAGCTGGTCCCTGTCCTCCAGCAGGCCCAGCCGCCGCCGCACCTCGTGCAGGAGCTTGGTGCCCTGGAAGCCGCTGCCCCGGCCGTCGAACTTCAGCACCATGGCGCCGTGGCTGCTCACCAGCACCGTCTCCCAGGTCAACGCGAACTTCTCGGCCACGCTCTGGCTGCCCGGGGCGCCGTCCCTGCAAAAGACGGGCAGGCACTGGGGTTTGCACCCGGAGGGGCCGCGACCCCTGCTGCCACCCACCCACTCCACGCCCCATTTTGGTCACCCCGGTGGGTGAGCGGCGTCGTCCCCACCCCTGGGTGATGATGAGCGTGCCGAGGCACTCGGAGCACGTGGCACCGGCTGGGAGTCACAGGGGGGCCTTTCCCGTGGCCTCAGCGCCCGCCAGGCCTGGAGCGACACGGACAGCTTTGCTGCCTTAGCGGAACCCCTGGTCTGAAGGAAGTCTCTTTCTCCGTTAACTCAGAGGACACAGTGCCCACGCACCCTCACTCCCCGGGCCTGTGGCGTTTGTGCTTCCTACGGAGCCAGGCAGCCCGCTCCCTGGGAGGCAGGGTCCCCAGTCCTCACTGTGCCTGTCTTCCTGCCCCAATGCGGGGACACCACCTGCTGGCGGAGGCACTGAGGCCAGAGGCCTGACATTCACACCACGGAGACGCCGGGCTGCAAACAGGCCCTTCTAAATGGGGACCTGCAAGTTTAGCAGTTCCCCGCGCATGTGTGGGCGTGGGAGTGGGCGTGGGCATGGGTGGCTCCTAATCGCTCTCCTTGGTGGGGGAGGTGAGTGGGCGGGGAGGCCAGGGGCAGCGGTAGGTGGTGGCGCCACCCTGAGAGCAGCCAGTGCCGTCACTGCCATTGCGGCTTTCTGCCAGGGACGGAGGGAGGGCAGGCGGGTGTGCAGTGTGTGCTGTGTGTTTCTGTGTGGTGTGCGCTATGTAGTGTGTGTCTGGGTATATGTGTGTGGTGTGTGGTGGTGTGTGCGGTGTATCTGTATATATGTGTGGTGCGTGTATTTTATATTTCTGTTTGGTGTGTGGTATGTGGTGTGTGTCTGTGTATATGTGTGTGGTGTGTACTGTGTACTGTGTATATGTGTAGTGTGCAGTGTGTACTGTGTATATGTGTGGTATGCGGTGTATGCTGTGTATATATGTGATGTGTGGTGTGTCTATGTACATGTGTGTAGTGTATATGTGTGCTGTGTGTCTATGTACATGTGTGCGGTGTGTGCTGTAAATATGTGTGCTGTGTGCTGTGTATATGTGTTGTGTGTGGTGTGTGTCTATGTATATGTGTGATGTGTGGTGTGTACTGTGTATATGTGTGGTGTGTGTCTATATACTTGTGTGATGTGTGGTATGTGCTGTGTATATGTGTGGTGTGTAGTGTGTGTCTGTGTATATGTGTGTGCTGTGTGCTGTGTATATGTGTGGTGTGCAGTGTGTGCTGCGTATATGTGTGGTGTGTGGTGTATACTGTGTATATGCGTGGTGTGCAGTGTGTGCAGTGTATATATGTGATGTGTGGTGTGTGTCTATGTACATGTGTGCGGTGTGTACTGTGTATATGTGTGGTGTGTGGTGTGTACTGTGTATATGTGTGGTGTGTGGTGTGTGTCTATGTACTTGTGTGATGTGCGGTGTGTGCTGTATATGTGTGGTGTGTGATGTGTGGTGTGAGGTGTGTATATGTGTGGTGTGCGGTGTGTGTCTATGTACTTGTGTGGTGTGTGGTGTGTGCTGTGTATATGTGTGGTGTGTGGTGTGTGGTGTATGGTGTGTGGAGGATGGCCAAGCACTGACCTGTGCAGACAGTGAGGAAGGGGTCAGGTGCGCAGGGAACCAGGTTGGGACCCGCCGGCAGCCATCTGGCCCCGCCTTTCATTCCCGTTGGACGAGCACCCTGACCTAGGAAGGAGCCGGGCCAGGTGACCGACTCCTCGGGCTCCCTGACATTTGGGAGGTGTGGTCCCTGAACTCCCCGGGGCTTCCCCTGCTGACCCCTCCCAAGCAAGCCCGCAGGCTCCCCACAGGCAGGCTCAGGGCTCTCTCTTCTCTACGCCCGGCAGGCGGGGCAGGGGGGTGGTACAGAGATGTGCTGACCGTGAGGAGTGCTTCCCTGCGGTGAGCGGGCACTGCAGCCCTCAGCACCGGGGGCAGCGTGGCACTCAGGCAGGACCCGACCAGACTCCCCGCAGGAGAGGGCAGAGCTCACACAGCTGCTCTCGCGTCGGACCGGGGCTGCTCGGAGCCAGGCCTGTCTGAAATGAGTCTGTTGGCAAATGCACGGGGTTCATGGCAGTGGAAACGACCTCTGGCCAGTGGATGCTGTGGGCAGTGCGAGGGTTGCCAGGCCTCCGGGGGCTTGGAGCCCACCTGTCCTGCCAGGTGGGTCCGACTTCGCCATCAGGTTTGCACACTGTCTGAGCCCGACGGCACCTGGCAGCTGCTGTATGGGCTGCAGACCTGCTTGCCTGCAACACTGCCCGGGGGCACGGAGCCCGTGGTCCTTTGACGTGTGTGGTCACCGAAGAGAACCTGGCAGTGGCCGCTGGCTAGCCTAAGCGTTCACTTTGCAGCAGCATTTCTCCCTCCTGTCCTCTGTTAAGAGCTCAATCTTTACCGCGGTGCTCCGAGTCCCCAGAGAGCGCCCGGGAGGAGGAGGGGGTACTCACACCACCAGGAGCAGCGGGTAGTGCGTGGTGTCGGTGAAGGTCGCGGGCTTGAGGATCTGCGCGGGCAGGCCTGGGCAGACACAGAACACAGGCGGGGGGTTAGGGCCTCGGGACCGGGAGGCAGGGCCAGGATGGCTCGGGCTCCCTGTGGTCTTGGGCAGGTCACCCGCCATCTCTGAGGCTCAGTGTCTCCATGAGAAGCTTCAATTCAATCTCTCAAACAGAATGAGTTGGAAAACAGCAAGCCTGGCTCTCTCTGCTCACAGAAGTCCCAGGCCGGGAGGGGTGGACCCTCGGGGCAGCTGCAGGTGCCATTTAGTGGGGGAGGAAGGGATGGAGGGGCAGGCGTGAGGCCGGAGGGCAGCCCAGAGGGGCAGCGGAGACCCCTGGGACTCTCTATGCAGAACCAGGGCTCTGCCCGCCTTGTTGTGCACAGGCTGGCGCTGGGCAGGTGCCTGTCTGTGGGCTCGGACCCCTCCACACACCACGGGAGGGGCTGGTGCAGCCCAGGCCACCAAGATCTGGTCCTTGGTAGTGTGGCATCCGTGACTGGGTGGATTTTCCTCTTTCTTCTGTCCTCCCCCAAACCTTCCCTCTCAAGATAGAAATTGTTTACTGATGTTAACTACAACCCAGATTACCAATTAAATCAGAATTAGCAGCTTTCCCAGTTGAATTACTATAGGACAGTCCCCTTCCCCACTGGGGAGCCGCTCTGACCAGGTCTCATTCCTGATTCTGACTGAATGTTAATGACTTGCAAATTGGGTCAATGGCCCGGGGACCACAGAAAGGCAGGCTCTGACTTTATCACTGAAATATCCATAAAACATGGTCTGGGCTGCTCCCTGCCACAGATGATAAGCCCCAAGGCTGAGCTGGCCAGGACTGGCAGCTTGCTTTCCTGAGAATCTTTCCAGAAGGCGTGTTGCTTGGAGGAAAGCTGCAGCCTCCAACGAACAAACACAACTCAACACAACACGACTCAACACAGCACAACACAACACAACACAACTTAACATGACTCAACTCAACACAACACAACACAGCACAGCACAGCACAGCACAGCACGACACGACACAACAGAACTCAACACAACGCAACACAACACAACACAACACAACACAATACAAACAACACAACACAACACAACACAATACAAACAACACAACACAACACAACACAACACAACACAACACACAATAGCAGGTCCGCAGAGCAGAGTCTTTCAGACCCATGGCATCCTCACTTTCATCTGCCTGTCGAGTCAAACCCCAGGCTGGGAGGAGGCTCAGGTGGCGGGAGGGGAAGGTGGGTAACTGGCTTCTGAAGGCCTTTTCTGCACTTTTTGAGGAGGGGATGGCATCACCCTTTAGTGGCCTGGGTTTGGGGACTGTCCCTGTGACAGCAGTGTGAGAAGGGGGCACTGGGTTTAGGACAGTGATGGCGAACCTTTTGAGCTCGGCGTGTCAGCATTTTGAAAAACCCTAACTTAACTCTGGTTCCGTGTCACATATAGAAATTTTTTGATATTTGCAACCATAGTAAAACAAAGACTTATATTTTTGATATTTATTTTATATATTTAAATGCCATTTAACAAAGAAAAATCAACCAAAAAATTGAGTTCGCGTGTCACCTCTGACAAGTGTGTCATAGGTTCGTCATCACTGGTTTAGATGAGGCTGAACCTCACCCAGGGAGGTGATCTGTCCTCAAAGGCTGCGGCAGGAAGGGACAGATGTGAGAAAATGCGAGGGAGGGTTCTGGAAAACTTGCTGGTCAGTGAGCAGGGGTGAGTCAGGAATTTGGTATCTGGCCATGGAGGTCCATCTGGCTGGCTCCCAGCGTGTTACCTGTGCAGACACACATGGCCCCATAAGGGCCTGCTGTGGGCTTAATGCTCTGTCATCATAACAAACTGTGAGTGAAGCACCCACATGCACATTTTGTACTGGATTCTGCAGGTAGGGGGCCTGTCCTGAGGTCTGCAGCTATACATGGAAGGGGTATGTGTGTATGTGTGGGGAGGGCTCAGAACAAACATGTAGAAGTTGCTTGCTGTGTATTCATCCATCCTTCCATCCATCCTCCATCATCTATACATCCATCAATCCATCCATCTTCCATCATCCATTCATCCATCCATCTTTATCAATCCATCATCCATCCATCCATCCTCCATCCATCCATCTCTATCAATCCATCATCCATTCATCCATCCATCCATCTTCCATCATCCATTCATCCATCCATCTTTATCAATCCATCATCCATCCATCCATCCTCCATCCATCCATCTCTATCAATCCATCATCCATTCATCCATCCATCCATCTTCCATCATCCATTCATCCATCCATCCTGCCTCCATTCTCCATCCTCCATCATCCATCCATCCTACCTCCATCCTCCATCATCCATCCATCCATCCATCCATCCACCCACCTATCCATCATCACTGGCAATCTAAAATGGTCTTGTTTTCTTGCCCTTTGTTTCTTCCTTATAAAAGAACAGCACAAAAGAGTATATGTAGTTAATTTGAGGGTTCTCATGAGTTTGGATCTGAATACCTGGCCTCCAGGTTGTGTATGGAAGTTTGAAGCAGTCAGGGATGTCATCCATGTGGGTGGGCTAGACTTTCCTTTGACATATTGCCTTGGGACATAAAGCCTTACCAAGTGGCTTCTCTTTACCAGAATATCCTGCACTGTCCCGAGTGTCTCTCTATGTAGAAACGACCTCAGCAGGGAATAGGGCATGGGAGTCCGGGGGCCGTTTCAGATCAGATATTTGCTTCTCCTTTTAAAGGGAAAGATGCAGCACTTACTGTAATCATCTATATTGATTTGCTTGTATTCCACTTGGGGCATCTGCCGGTCATTTATAGCCTTTCGTATGTGTTCATTTGTTTCCAGGTCAAATAGTTCTGAAGGAAAGAGAAGAAAGAATACAGTCCAATTCAGCCAACATTTACTGAAGCCACAGGTTTTCCCGTGCACCACACGCGGGGCCTACACCAGTCCTGGAGGCGGTCTGTACAATTTCCCAATCACCCCACGCGGGGCCTACACCAGTCCTGGAGGTGGTCCGTACAATTTCCCATTCTCCACACGCGGGGCCTACACCAGTCCTGGAGGCGGTCCGTACAATTTCCCGTGCACCACACGCGGGGCCTACACCAGTCCTGGAGGCGGTCTGTACAATTTCCTGTGCACCACACGCGGGGCCTACACCAGTCCTGGAGGCGGTCTGTACAATTTCCTGTGCACCACACGCGGGGCCTACACCAGTCCTGGAGGCGGTCCGTACAATTTCCCGTGTACCACACGCGGGGCCTACACCAGTCCTGGAGGCGGTCTGTACAATTCCCCATTCACCACACGCGGGGCCTACACCAGTCCTGGAGGCGGTCTGTACAATTTCCCATTCACCACACGCGGGGCCTACACCAGTCCTGGAGGCGGTCTGTACAATTTCCTGTGCACCACACGCGGGGCCTACACCAGTCCTGGAGGCGGTCCGTACAATTTCCCATTCACCACACACTGGGCCTACACCAGTCCTGGAGGCGGTCTGTACAATTTCCCATTCACCACACACTGGGCCTACACCAGTCCTGGAGGCGGTCTGTACAATTTCCCGGGTACCACACGCGGGGCCTACACCAGTCCTGGAGGCGGTCTGTACAATTCCCCAATCACCACACGCGGGGCCTACACCAGTCCTGGAGGCGGTCCGTACAATTTCCCATTCACCACACGCGGGGCCTACACCAGTCCTGGAGGCGGTCTGTACAATTTCCCATTCACCACACACTGGGCCTACACCAGTCCTGGAGGCGGTCTGTACAATTTCCCATTCACCACACACTGGGCCTACACCAGTCCTGGAGGCGGTCCGTACAATTTCCCGGGTACCACACGCGGGGCCTACACCAGTCCTGGAGGCGGTCTGTACAATTTCCCAATCACCACACGCGGGGCCTACACCAGTCCTGGAGGCGGTCCGTACAATTTCCCATTCACCACACGCGGGGCCTACACCAGTCCTGGAGGCGGTCCGTACAATTTCCCATTCACCACACGCGGGGCCTACACCAGTCCTGGAGGCGGTCTGTACAATTTCCCGTTCACCACATCGGGGCCTACACCAGTCCTGGAGGCGGTCCGTACAATTTCCCGTGTACCACACGCGGGGCCTACACCAGTCCTGGAGGCGGTCTGTACAATTCCCCATTCAGCACACGCGGGGCCTACACCAGTCCTGGAGGCGGTCCGTACAATTTCCCATTCACCACACGCGGGGCCTACACCAGTCCTGGAGGCGGTCCGTACAATTTCCCATTCACCACACACGGGGCCTACACCAGTCCTGGAGGCGGTCCATACAATTTCCCGTTCACCACATCGGGGCCTACACCAGTCCTGGAGGCGGTCCGTACAATTTCCCGTGTACCACACGCGGGGCCTACACCAGTCCTGGAGGCGGTCCGTACAATTTCCCATTCACCACACGCGGGGCCTACACCAGTCCTGGAGGCGGTCCGTACAATTTCCCGTGTACCACACGCGGGGCCTACACCAGTCCTGGAGGCAGTCCGTACAATTTCCCGTGTACCACACGCGGGGCCTACACCAGTCCTGGAGGCGGTCTGTACAATTCCCCATTCACCACACGCGGGGCCTACACCAGTCCTGGAGGCGGTCTGTACAATTCCCCATTCACCACACGCGGGGCCTACACCAGTCCTGGAGGCGGTCCGTACAATTTCCCATTCACCACACGCGGGGCCTACACCAGTCCTGGAGGCGGTCTGTACAATTTCCCGTGTACCACACGCGGGGCCTACACCAGTCCTGGAGGCGGTCTGTACAATTTCCCATTCACCACACGCGGGGCCTACACCAGTCCTGGAGGCGGTCTGTACAATTTCCCGTGTACCACACGCGGGGCCTACACCAGTCCTGGAGGCGGTCTGTACAATTTCCCGTGCACCACACGCGGGGCCTACACCAGTCCTGGAGGCGGTCCGTACAATTTCCCATTCACCACACGCGGGGCCTACACCAGTCCTGGAGGCGGTCCGTACAATTTCCCGTGTACCACACGCGGGGCCTACACCAGTCCTGGAGGCGGTCCGTACAATTTCCCATTCACCACACGCGGGGCCTACACCAGTCCTGGAGGCGGTCCGTACAATTTCCCGTTCACCACATCGGGGCCTACACCAGTCCTGGAGGCGGTCCGTACAATTTCCCGTGTACCACACGCGGGGCCTACACCAGTCCTGGAGGCGGTCCGTACAATTTCCCATTCACCACACGCGGGGCCTACACCAGTCCTGGAGGCGGTCCGTACAATTTCCCAATCACCACACACTGGGCCTACACCAGTCCTGGAGGCGGTCTGTACAATTTCCCAATCACCACACACTGGGCCTACACCAGTCCTGGAGGCGGTCCGTACAATTCCCCATTCACCACACGCGGGGCCTACACCAGTCCTGGAGGCGGTCTGTACAATTTCCCATTCACCACACGCGGGGCCTACACCAGTCCTGGAGGCGGTCCGTACAATTTCCCGTTCACCCCACGCGGGGCCTACACCAGTCCTGGAGGCGGTCCGTACAATTCGATCACAAGCCCAAGACATGGAGACACTCGATATCTTGCTGACGTGACAGCCAGGAGCTTGGGCTGATGGGAGGCCTCCCTGCTGTGTAGGGCTTCTTACACTGTCTGTTTGGGGATGTTTGATCTCAAGCCTGCTGTTTTGGGGAAACCAATGCCGTGTGTGTTAGGACAAATGGTTCTCCAAGTATAGAGGCCCCGTGTCTCAGGGAGGAAAGGAGAACAGGAATTCGATCTTTGTTACATTTTCTAGGATAATTTAAGAGTCATATTTCTTACCTTCATTGTAAGGTTATCGGACTTTGGGGCTCTCAGTATGGATGAGCATGTCAGCTGTCAGCCTAACCCTTGTCCCTGCCCTCCCCATCCCTCTAACCTTAACACTAGCCATCCCCTCCCCCTCCCCCTCCCCCTCTTTCCTCTCCCCTGACTGCAGGGAGGCTGTCCCCTAGCTTGCAAAGCACACAGATGCCCTCAGTGCCTCTTCTCCAAGTGCAAGAATGCCCCTCATCCACCCTCTCCATTCCTCTCCTACTGAAAGGGCCCTATCACCTTATTTTACCATCTGACCTGTAACAAAAACTGTCCAACTTCCTCTTTTCTTTCTCACATCAAGCCTCCATAGGGGCAGTCTGTGGTCCATTATGAAAGGGAATTTTATCTTCAAGGGACTCTACATTGGGCTCATCAAATCATCAAGGGTCACAGGTTCAGTTCCCGGTCAAGGACACATACCTGGGTTGTAGGTTCAATCACTACTCTGGTTGGGGCATTGCAGGAGGCAACCAATCAATGTGTCTCTCTCACATTGATGTTTCTCTCCTATCCATTTCTCTCTCTCTCTAAAAAAAAAAAAAAAAAAAAAAATCAATGAAAAAAGATATCCTCAGGTGAGGATTAACAACAACCAGGAACAAGAGGCACACTGCGGGACTTCAAAGGCACCCAAAGCCTCAACCTCCCAAGCCCGTGGCCCTGACCTCTCCACCTGCGACATAAACCCAGGGGTGACAGCAGAGGGCCCTGGGTGTGTGATTGTGTGTCACACTAGAGCAACGGGAACTCACCAAGATGAGTGGAATTAGCAGGGACACAGGTACAACGTCTTTACCAACAAGAACAGAGATGGCCGTCCCTTTCGGGGAAGTGGCTGGTGGCCGGCTGATGTGGGAGCCACATTTCCAAATGAAAGAGGCCCTAGCCGTTTTGGCTCAGTGGTTAGAGCATTGGCCTGTGGACTGAGGGTCCCAAGTTCAGTTCTGGTCAACAGCATGTTCCTCAGTTGCAGGCTTGATCCCCAGCCCTGGTCAGAGCCCATGTGGGAGGCAACCAATCGGTGTGCCTCTCTCACCTCCATGTCTCTCCCCTCCCTTCCACTCTCTCTACAGATCAATGGGAAAATACCCTCCAGTGAGGATTAACAGCAACAGAAAGAGGATTGGGTAGAGCCTTTCCCAGTTTTAGACTATGTGCCTCTCTCCACGTGTGCATTTGAATTGCTGCCCTCCCCGCCATCTCCGATGCTGATGCTGGAGGAGAAATGCCACTCACGCTGGCCTGGAGTTCATGCGAACACTACTTGCCCCCAGACCACCCGTTTGCAGTGCCTGGAGCTGTGGCGCGTGGGGGAGCACCGCAGGCGAATCGTGTGGATACGTCGCCTGCATTTGAGTAGCTTTTCCCGGCCCTGAAACTCCACCCTCCCAGAAAGGCCCCGAGGCAGCAGGCTATTACATGTAGTTAAATATTAGACTTCTCGTTTAACGGTTGCCCACACAGCTGGTTTTATCAGCAGAGAGCTGGCTGTCCCACAGGGTAGTAGAGTTAAGCCATGTTATTTGTCCCCATAATTGCATTCACAGAGGCCCGGGCTCAGCGGAGGAAATAAGAAAAGATTGGCATGGCCCCCGAAGGACTCCGCTTTTGACTCGGGGGTCGGGGGCACCTCCAGGCTGCAGCGTACGAATGGCCACTCCTTAATTAGATGTGAGCTGCCTCTGACATTTGGAGGGGATTAGCTGTTATCAGATGCAGAGGAACAAAGACTGCTCCCCAGGTGGCTTCCCCGGTTGTGCCCAGCGGTGCCCAGTGGCAGATGTGGTGGGGCCCCAGGCTTTTCCAGACCCCGTGGGTTCGGGCACTGAGAAATGATCACGAGGCTGAATTATGGGAAATTAGTGGCTAGAATCTTTCGAAAGCCAATAGCAACTGACTGACAGGGAGAAGGACAGCCTGTTCTGCACCCACATTTCAGCAGGAAGACCGAGCAGGACTGTGTGTGCATGTGCCCAATGTGCGTGCCCGTGTGTGTGTATACATGTGCCCACAGTGGATGCCCAATGTGTGTGCCCGTGTGTGTGTACAGTGCCCACAGGGGATGCCCAATGTGCGTGCCCGTGTGTGTGTACAGTGCCCACAGGGGATGCCCAATGTGTGTGCCCGTGTGTGTACAGTGCCCACAGGGGATGCCCAATGTGCGTGCCTGTGTGCGTGTACAGTGCCCACAGTGGATGCCCAATGTGCGTGCCCGTGTGTGTGTACAGTGCCCACAGTGGATGCCCAATGTGCGTGCCCGTGTGTGTGTACAGTGCCCACAGGGGATGCCCAATGTGCGTGCCTGTGTGTGTGTACAGTGCCCACAGTGGATGCCCAATGTGCGTGCCTGTGTGTGTGTGTATACAGTGCCCACAGTGGATGCCCAATGTGTGTGCCCACTGTGTGTGTACAGTGCCCACAGTGGATGCCCAATGTACGTGCCCGTGTGTGTGTACAGTGCCCACAGTGGATGCCCAATGTGTGTGCCCGTGTGTGTGTACAGTGCCCACAGGGGATGCCCAATGTGCGTGCCTGTGTGTGTGTACAGTGCCCACAGTGGATGCCCAATGTGCGTGCCTGTGTGTGTGTGTGTACAGTGCCCACAGTGGATGCCCAATGTGCGTGCCCGTGTGTGTGTGTGTACAGTGCCCACAGTGGATGCCCAATGTGCGTGCCTGTGTGTGTGTACAGTGCCCACAGTGGATGCCCAATGTGCGTGCCTGTGTGTGTGTGTACATGTGCCCACAGTGGATGCCCAATGTGCGTGCCCGTGTGTGTGTGTGTACAGTGCCCACAGGGGATGCCCAATGTGCGTGCCTGTGTGTGTGTGTGTACAGTGCCCACAGTGGATGCCCAATGTGCGTGCCCGTGTGTGTGTGTGTACAGTGCCCACAGTGGATGCCCAATGTGCGTGCCCGTGTGTGTGTGTGTACAGTGCCCACAGTGGATGCCCAATGTGTGTGCCCATGTGTGTGTACAGTGCCCACAGTGGATGCCCAATGTGCGTCCCCGTGTGTGTGTGTGTACAGTGCCCACAGTGTATGCCCAATGTGCGTGCCCGTGTGTGTGTGTGTACAGTGCCCACAGTGGATGCCCAATGTGCGTGCCTGTGTGTGTGTGTATACAGTGCCCACAGTGGATGCCCAATGTGTGTGCCCACTGTGTGTGTACAGTGCCCACAGTGGATGCCCAATGTGCGTGCCCGTGTGTGTGTGTGTACAGTGCCCACAGTGGATGCCCAATGTGCGTGCCCGTGTGTGTGTACAGTGCCCACAGGGGATGCCCAATGTGCGTGCCTGTGTGTGTGTACAGTGCCCACAGTGGATGCCCAATGTGCGTGCCTGTGTGTGTGTGTGTACAGTGCCCACAGTGGATGCCCAATGTGCGTGCCCGTGTGTGTGTATACATGTGCCCACAGTGGATGCCCAATGTGTGTGCCCGTGTGTGTGTACAGTGCCCACAGGGGATGCCCAATGTGCGTGCCCGTGTGTGTGTACAGTGCCCACAGTGGATGCCCAATGTGCGTGCCCGTGTGTGTGTGTGTACAGTGCCCACAGGGGATGCCCAATGTGCTGCCTGTGTGTGTGTGTGTACAGTGCCCACAGTGGATGCCCAATGTGCGTGCCCGTGTGTGTGTGTGTACAGTGCCCACAGTGGATGCCCAATGTGCGTGCCCGTGTGTGTGTGTGTACAGTGCCCACAGTGGATGCCCAATGTGTGTGCCCATGTGTGTGTACAGTGCCCACAGTGGATGCCCAATGTGCGTCCCCGTG
The DNA here is from genome assembly GCF_028538775.1 of Myotis yumanensis. Taxonomy (NCBI): domain Eukaryota; kingdom Metazoa; phylum Chordata; class Mammalia; order Chiroptera; family Vespertilionidae; genus Myotis; species Myotis yumanensis. Next base: position 2,476,744 of record NW_027223760.1, read on the forward strand.
TGTGTGTGTGTACAGTGCCCACAGTGGATGCCCAATGTGCGTGCCCGTGTGTGTGTGTGTACAGTGCCCACAGGGGATGCCCAATGTGTGTGCCCACTGTGTGTGTACAGTGCCCACAGTGGATGCCCAATGTGCGTCCCCGTGTGTGTGTACAGTGTCCACAGTGGATGCCCAATGTGTGTGCCCGTGTGTGTGTACAGTGTCCACAGTGGATGCCCAATGTGTGTGCCCGTGTTTGTGTACAGTGCCCACAGTGGATGCCCAATGTGCGTGCCCGTGTGTGTACAGTGTCCACAGTGGATGCCCAATGTGCGTGCCCGTGTGTGTACAGTGTCCACAGTGGATGCCCAATGTGTGTGCCCGTGTGTGTGTACATGTGCCCACAGTGGATACCCAATGTGCGTGCCCAGTGTGTGTACAGTGCCCACAGTGGATGCCCAATGTGCGTGCCCAGTGTGTGTACAGTGCCCACAGTGGATGCCCAATGTGCGTGCCCGTGTGCGTGTGTACAGTGCCCACAGGGGATGCCCAATGTGCATGTCCAGTGTGTGTACATTGTCCACAGTGGATGCCCAATGTGTGTGCCCGTGTGTGTACAGTGCCCACAGTGGATACCCAATGTGCGTGCCCGTGTGTGTGTACATGTGCCCACAGTGGATGCCCAATGTACGTGCCCAGTGTGTGTACATTGCCCACAGGGGATGCCCAATGTGCGTGCCCGTGTGTGTGTACAGTGCCCACAGTGGATGCCCAATGTGTGTGCCCGTGTGTGTGTACAGTGCCCACAGGGGATGCCCAATGTACGTGCCCGTGTGTGTGTACAGTGCCCACAGGGGATGCCCAATGTGCGTGCCCGTGTGTGTACATGTGCCCACAGTGGATGCCCAATGTGCGTGCCCGTGTGTGTGTACTGTGCCCACAGTGGATGCCCAATGTGCGTGCCCGTGTGTGTGTGTACATTGCCCACAGTGGATGCCCAATGTGCGTGCCCGTGTGTGTGTACATGTGCCCACAGTGGATGCCCAATGTGTGTGCCCGTGTGTGTGTACAGTGCCCACAGGGGATGCCCAATGTGTGTGCCCGTGTGTGTGTACAGTGCCCACAGTGGATGCCCAATGTGTGTGCCCGTGTGTGTGTACAGTGCCCACAGGGGATGCCCAATGTGCGTGCCCGTGTGTGTGTGTGTACATGTGCCCACAGTGGATGCCCAATGTGCGTGCCCATGTTTGTGTACAGTGCCCACAGTGGATGCCCAATGTGCGTGCCCATGTTTGTGTACAGTGCCCACAGTGGATGCCCAATGTGCGTGCCCGTGTGTGTACATGTGCCCACAGGGGATGCCCAATGTGCGTGCCCGTGTGTGTACATGTGCCCACAGGGGATGCCCAATGTGCGTGCCCGTGTGTGTACATGTGCCCAGTGTGTGTGCCTGGTGTGGGTGCCAGTGGTGCAGAGATCACCCGCATCTGCCGGTCGCCTCTGCGTGGGGCTCTCCCCAGTCCAGGCCGGCGCGGTTATTTGATGGCTTCCTCATGCAGGGCGCCCCCTGCCTTGTCAGGACCTGTCCTCCCGGGCCGACCACGCCCAGGGCCACGCGGCTCAGACCAGCTGCTGACCCGGCGCCGAACTGCTCGTCCCCACTCCACACCCGCTGCACGTCCGTCCTTCAGTGGACCGACCTGGGTGCGCGATGGTTCGCAGTTTGGGTCATTACTGTTCTTTTCTGTCTACTTTCCCTCCAGTGGATTTTAAGCAACTGAAGGTCAATTCCTGTAAATGAATTCACCTTTGGTCCTTAACCGCTAGACAGGTGACCTGGTTAGTGAAGGGGGCTGTGTCCCCATAACTGCACCCTCTGAGTGGGCATGGCCAGGGCACTGCGCGGCTCCCCCAGCATGCCCGGGCGCAGAGGGATGCCATGGGGTGGACATACCACGTGCCCTGCCCAGTCTCCGCTCCGTCAGAGATGCCAGCTCACCCGCAAGCCATGCCACCTCTGGTCTCGAATGAGCCATCAGCAGACCTGACACCCCCCCACCCCACCCCACCTCCGCCCCCCAGAAAGGCTGCCGTGACCGGGGACCCGGACTTCCAGATACACAGACCATCAAGGGCTGAGGCCGCCCTTCCACGCTTCCGACGCCTCCAGGCCTCTCCCAGGTCTTTCCCACCTGTGAGAGGGGGTGTCGCTGGGCGGTCAGGAAGAGGGCAGGGCAGGTGGCTCCCAGGCAGGGAGACTAACTGTGTGAGCCAGGGGACAGATGCTGAGCAGACTTGTCCTGGAAGATCTCATAAAAGCTCCGCCGCAGTGCCCACGGGCAGGGAGCTGGTTTTGCTTCTTCATAAGAACTCAGTGGAGGTATTGGAGGTGGGGGTGGGTGTAGGAAGAGCTCAGGAGATCTATCTCAGTGCTGTGGCAGATGCAATGGCGTGAGCACACTCCGCCTGCACAAGCTTCCTCGGCACACCAGGAAGTGGCATCGCCCGCCTGAGCTGACCCCCTAGAGCCCCTACATAGTACCCTGATCTTTCCTACTATTGGTTGCCCTATGGATGTTGTAAACTTCTGATCGGTCTGGAATGTTATATATGTTGCTGCACTCACACAGTAAACTTGGATCTGCGTCACTGAACCGGTCCCCGGAGTCGGGCATGCTTCGTTAGGACTCCGTCGGCCTCACCCCCACGGGACCCCCTGCTTCAGGTGGGGGTGGGGAGGGAAGGGCGCGGCTCTGCGGCCACGGCTGAGTTCACGCAGAGCCGGCGAGAAGCTCGGGCTGTCAGGGACACGCAGAGGACAGTCCCCTCACACCGGACACTCCCCTCAGCCCCGGGCGGTGTGGCTGTCCCGCCCCAGCACCTGGGTGGGCAGATGCCCAGTTCCCAAAGGAACACACTTGGTCCGACCACAATGCCGTCCTTGGGAAACAGCTTTCAGTGATTCCGTCACAGCTGCGAGCACCGGGCTGGGTTCGCAGATAAGAGTTCCTAACGGGGAAGGCATCCAGGATTCGGGGTGGGGGGGGAGGGGCTCTGGGGTGTGGGAGGGAGGCCCCGGGTGTGGGAGGGAGGCCCGGGGTGTGGGAGGGAGGCCCCGGGTGTAGGAGGGAGGCACTGGGGTGTGGGAGGGAGGCACTGGGGTGTGGGAGGGAGGCACTGGGGTGTGGGAGGGAGGCCCCAGGTGTGGGAGGGAGGCACTGGGGTGTGGGAGGGAGGCCCCAGGTGTGGGAGGGAGGCACTGGGGTGTGGGAGGGAGGCACTGGGGTGTGGGAGGGAGGCCCCAGGTGTGGGAGGGAGGCACTGGGGTGTGGGAGGGAGGCACTGGGGTGTGGGAGGGAGGCCCCGGGTGTGGGAGGGAGGCACTGGGGTGTGGGAGGGAGGCACTGGGGGTGTGGGAGGGAGGCCCCAGGTGTGGGAGGGAGGCCCCGGGTGTGGGAGGGAGGCCCCAGGTGTGGGAGGGAGGCACTGGGGTGTGGGAGGGAGGCACTGGGGTGTGGGAGGGAGGCCCCGGGTATGGGAGGGAGGCCCGGGGTGTGGGAGGGAGGCCCCGGGTATGGGAGGGAGGCCCCGGGTGTGGGAGGGAGGCACTGGGGTGTGGGAGGGAGGCACTGGGGTGTGGGAGGGAGGCACTGGGGTGTGGAGGGAGGCACTGGGGTGTGGGAGGGAGGCACTGGGGTGTGGGAGGGAGGCCCCGGGTGTGGGAGGGAGGCCCCGGGTGTGGGAGGGAGGCACTGGGGTGTGGGAGGGAGGCACTGGGGTGTGGGAGGGAGGCCCCGGGTGTGGGAGGGAGGCACTGGGGTGTGGGAGGGAGGCACTGGGGTGTGGGAGGGAGGCCCCGGGTGTGGGAGGGAGGCCCCGGGTGTGGGAGGGAGGCACTGGGGTGTGGGAGGGAGGCACTGGGGTGTGGGAGGGAGGCCCCGGGTGTGGGAGGGAGGCACTGGGGTGTGGGAGGGAGGCACTGGGGTGTGGGAGGGAGGCCCCGGGTATGGGAGGGAGGCCCGGGGTGTGGGAGGGAGGCCCCGGGTATGGGAGGGAGGCCCCGGGTGTGGGAGGGAGGCACTGGGGTGTGGGAGGGAGGCACTGGGGTGTGGGAGGGAGGCACTGGGGTGTGGAGGGAGGCACTGGGGTGTGGGAGGGAGGCACTGGGGTGTGGGAGGGAGGCCCCGGGTGTGGGAGGGAGGCCCCGGGTGTGGGAGGGAGGCACTGGGGTGTGGGAGGGAGGCACTGGGGTGTGGGAGGGAGGCCCCGGGTGTGGGAGGGAGGCACTGGGGTGTGGGAGGGAGGCACTGGGGTGTGGGAGGGAGGCCCCGGGTGTGGGAGGGAGGCCCCGGGTGTGGGAGGGAGGCACTGGGGTGTGGGAGGGAGGCCCCGGGTGTGGGAGGGAGGCACTGGGGTGTGGAGGGAGGCACTGGGGTGTGGGAGGGAGGCACTGGGGTGTGGGAGGGAGGCCCCGGGTGTGGGAGGGAGGCCCCGGGTGTGGGAGGGAGGCACTGGGGTGTGGGAGGGAGGCACTGGGGTGTGGGAGGGAGGCCCCAGGTGTGGGAGGGAGGCCCCGGGTGTGGGAGGGAGGCCCCAAGTGTGGGCCCTGAGCTGCTAGTCCTGGGCACGGCGATGTAGCCTTGAGGCCACATCGTGATCCCGTGATCCCGTATGTGAGCCTGGCCCGTGGGACGTGGCTGCTCGGTTGTGTAAGTAAAGGACGAATGGCCGGCAGAGGGGGCTGTTGGGAGGCGCAGTCCTCCCAGCCCTCAGCTTCCCACCTGCCTGGACGCGGAGGCCAAACAGTTCACCCGGAATGGGAGCCTCTGTCCTGGGCTGGTGGCTCCTCAGAGCAGGGCAGAGGCGAGGCCCGGTCAGGGCGGGCTTGATGGGCTGGTGTTGGGGGGCGGCAGCTGAGGGGGGTCATGGCCCTCTCAGGGAGGCCCAGCTCTGACCCCCAGGCTGAACCCGAGGGAGGAGGGGCAGGCTCTGCCGAGAGCCAGTGCTGGCTCCAAACCCACCCCCTCCCTGTGGCCGTGTGGCCCCAGCCATCCGGTCACACTCCCTTGCCTCAGTTTTCTTGACTGAAAAATGGGGGTGACGACAGGCCATGGTGGGGATGAACTGCGTTAAAACACGTGGCTCAGTGGCTGAGCGTTGACCTAGGAACCAGGAGGTCACAGTTGGATTCCCGGTCAGGGCACAGGCCCGGGTGCGGGCTCAGTCCCCAGTGTGGGGCGTGCAGGAGGCAGCCATCGATGATTCCCTCTCATCATGGACGTTTCTCTCTCCCACTCCCCTCCTCTCTGAAATGGATAAAAACATATTATTTTAAAAAAGTAAAGTACATACACCAGCCCCTGAAGAGCCGCAGGGACGGCTCACCGATGTGGTCACCGGCCTCGTGGTGCGCGCAGCGGGAGGCGCTGCCCGTGCCGCCGTCAGCCCTCCGCCCAGAGGTGGCTTCGGGGCCTGCACGGTGCCCGCTGCGCCCTCACACTGAGCTAGTGGTTGTGGCACTGCCCGTCCCCCCCGTTCCTTCCCGGTCACAGGCCTCCCCGGCACGCAGGCGCCCTGGCCATGGAGAGGATAGGCCATTTCCAGCCTCACACAGGACCCGGAACCTGCCCAGTTCTTTCTTCCGTCTGCAGGGCCAGAGCGAGGCCATGGCATGGCCGGCTCCGCCCAGACCCGGGGCGTGGCGGCACTAACTGCTGAGCCCCCGCCAAGGCCGCGGGTGGTAGATTCCTGTGAGACCTGGGCCTGCCCGGCGCCCCCAGGAGTGACAGCTCCTCAGGAGCGGGAGCCAGACCCGGGGGGCTCAGCCGCCGGCACCGCTTCAGCGGGAAGGAGTCTGCGCTCCTGGTATCAGCGCACAGGCAACACGGGAAGACACACGTTCTCAGAAAACAAAACCTGTCCTGGTCAACCTACCGGGGCCCTTCAGGCAAAAGCGAGCTGTGTGCCCTCAGGAGCCCTCAGGCTCTCCCTGTGGCAGTGCCCACGCGATGCCCTCTGCCAGGCAGACGCCCAGGCTCCGGGACAGGTGAGCCCGGGGCCACCGAGCCCTGCCCAGGGGAGGTCCCGGAGGGGCTGAGGGAGCAGGGCGGGAGCTCAGAGGGTGGCATATGAGGCACTGCATGGCCTGCCGTGGCCTCCAGGCCCTGGCACATGTGGGTGCGTGGTGTGGGGTGGAGTGTGGGTGTGGGGTGCGTGGGGTGGGGGTGTGAGGTGTTTGGTGTGGGGTGCGTGGTGTGGGGTGTGGGGTGTGGGGTGCATGGTGTGGGGTGTGGGGTACATGGGGTGGGGTGTGGGGTGTGGGGTGTGGGGTGCATGGTGTGGGGTGTGGGGTACATGGGGTGGGGTGTGGGGTGTGGGGTGCGTGGTGTGGGGTATGGGGTACATGGGGTGGGGTGTGGGGTGTGGGGTACATGGGGTGGGGTATGGGTGGGTGGTATGGGGTGAGGGGTGCGTGGTGTGGGGTATGGGGGTGCGTAGTGTGGGGTGTGGGGTGCATGGGGTGGGGTGTGAGGCCTCCCCGCCTTCCCACCACATTTCGGTGACGCTGGCGATGGTGGGGGGTTGGGAAGGGCCCGCCCATCTCTGGCTCCTAGGAAAACGCTGTTTCTGGGGAGACTGCTCTGTTCCCTCCCCCACGTGGCGGGAAGATGTGAGCAGAACCGAAGGCACTTACTTTTCTGGTCTGTAGTGTTGTGCACAGTCACCATGGGGACCCCAGGACCTGCCTCGTGGAGAAGAGAAGCCAGAAAAGAAAGAAATGCTGTTAGTTGATGTGAGAACAAAGGGGCATCGGGCCGGGGGTAGGACACGGCTGTGAGAAAGGCCTGTGCCTGTGTCAGCCATGTGACCCTAATGAAAGAACAGAGACTTCGGGGTTACCGAGCCCCTCCCCTGCACTCCCCTGCCCTCCCCTGCTCTCCCCTCCCCTCCCCTCCCCTCCCCTCCCCTCCTCTTCCCTGCCCTCCCCTGCACTCCCCTGCCCTCCCCTTCCCTGCCCTCCCCTGCCCTCCCCTGCTCTCCCCTGCCCTCCCCTCCCCTCCTCTGCCCTCCCCTGCCCTCCTCTGTTCCAGCTGGACTCTCTGAAGGTCCCGAGGATGCCCGGCTTGTCCCCACTGGGCCCGCTCTCCCTGCCTGAAATCTCTGCCCCGACACTGGCAGGGCTTGTCTTTCTCTTCTATGAAGTCTCTGCTCAAACTCCTTCCCCAAAGCCCCGCCCCCTGCGTCCCTCTCCACGGAGGGCAGGGCCATGTGCTCTCCTGTCAGGCCTCACAGTAGGTTCTTGGGCGCAGTGGCTCCTGTCCTTTGCTCCTGCCCTGGGTGTAAGTGCCAGAGCACGTCTGGACGAGTTCGCAGAAGCACCTTCCAGCCATTCTTTCCTTGTCCGGAATAGTGGGATAGAGGAATAGAGGGATAGAGGGATAGAGGGATAGTGGGATAGAGGAATAGAGGGATAGAGGGATAGAGGGATAGTGGGATAGAGGAATAGAGGAATAGAGGGATAGAGGGATAGTGGGATAGAGGGATAGTGGGATAGTGGGATAGAGGGATAGTGGGATAGTGGGATAGAGGGATAGAGGGATAGTGGGATAGAGGGATAGAGGGATAGAGGGATAGTGGGATAGTGGGATAGAGGGATAGAGGGATAGTGGGATAGAGGAATAGAGGAATAGAGGGATAGAGGGATAGTGGGATAGAGGAATAGAGGAATAGAGGGATAGAGGGATAGTGGGATAGAGGAATAGAGGAATAGAGGGATAGAGGGATAGTGGGATAGAGGAATAGAGGAATAGAGGGATAGTGGGATAGAGGGATAGTGAGATAGAGGAATAGAGGGATTGTGGGATAGGATAGAGGGATAGTGGGATAGAGGGATAGTGGGATAGAGGGATAGTGGGATAGAGGAATAGAGGGATAGAGGGATAGTGGGATAGAGGGATAGGATAGTGGGATAGAGGGATAGAGGGCTAGTGGGATAGAGGGATAGGATAGTGGGATAGAGGGATAGAGGGATAGTGGGATAGAGGGATAGAGGGATAGTGGGATAGTGGGATAGAGGGATAGAGGGATAGAGGGATAGTGGGATCAAGGGATAGAGGGATAGTGGGATTGAGGGATAGAGGGATAGTGGGATAGAGGAATAGAGGGATAGAGGGATAGTGGGATAGAGGGATAGGATAGTGGGATAGAGGGATAGAGGGCTAGTGGGATAGAGGGATAGGATAGTGGGATAGAGGGATAGAGGGATAGTGGGATAGAGGGATAGGATAGTGGGATAGAGGGATAGAGGGATAGTGGGATAGAGGGATAGTGGGATAGTGGGATAGAGGGATAGTGGGATAGAGGGATAGTGGGATAGTGGGATAGAGGGATAGAGGGATAGTGGGATAGAGGGATAGAGGGATAGAGGGATAGTGGGATAGTGGGATAGAGGGATAGAGGGATAGTGGGATAGAGGGATAGTGGGATAGAGGGATAGAGGGATAGAGGGATAGTGGGATCAAGGGATAGTGGGATTGAGGGATAGAGGGAATGTGGGATAGAGGGATAGTGGGATAGTGGGATAGAGGGATAGTGGGATAGTGGGATAGAGGGATAGTGGGATAGAGGTATAGAGGGAATGTGGGATAGAGGGATAGAGGGATAGAGGGATAGAGGGATAGAGGGATAGTGGGATAGTGGGATAGTGGGATAGAGGGATAGTGGGATAGTGGGATAGAGGGATAGAGGGATAGAGGGATAGTGGGATAGTGGGATAGAGGGATAGAGGGATAGAGGGATAGTGGGATCAAGGGATAGAGGGATAGTGGGATTGAGGGATAGAGGGATAGTGGGATCGAGGGATAGTGGGATAGAGGGATAGTGGGATATAGGGATTGTGGGATAGAGGGATAGAGGAATTGAGGGATAGAGGGATAGTGGAATCGAGGGATAGTGGGATTGAGGGATAGAGGAATTGAGGAATAGAGGGATAGAGGGATAGTGGGATTGAGGGATAGAGGGATTGAGGGATCGAGGGATAGTGGGATTGAGGGATAGAGGAATTGAGGGATAGAGGGATAGTGGGATAGAGGGATAGAGGAATTGAGGGATGGAGGGATAGTGGGATTGAGGGATAGAGGAATTGAGGGATAGAGGGATAGTGGGATCGAGGGATAGTGGGATTGAGGGATAGAGGAATTGAGGGATAGAGGGATAGAGGGATAGTGGGATAGAGGGATAGAGGGATTGAGGGATAGAGGGATAGAGGGATAGAGGGATAGAGGGATTGAGGGATAGAGGAATTGAGGGATAGAGGGATAGAGGGATAGTGGGATAGAGGGATAGAGGGATTGAGGGATAGAGGGATTGAGGGATAGTGGGATAGAGGGATAGAGGGATTGAGGGATAGAGGAATTGAGGGATAGAGGGATAGAGGGATAGTGGGATAGAGGGATAGAGGGATTGAGGGATAGAGGGATTGAGGGATCGAGGGATAGTGGGATTGAGGGATAGAGGAATTGAGGGATAGAGGGATAGTGGGATAGAGGGATAGAGGAATTGAGGGATGGAGGGATAGTGGGATTGAGGGATAGAGGAATTGAGGGATAGAGGGATAGTGGGATCGAGGGATAGTGGGATTGAGGGATAGAGGAATTGAGGGATAGAGGGATAGAGGGATAGTGGGATAGAGGGATAGAGGGATTGAGGGATAGAGGGATAGAGGGATAGAGGGATAGTGGGATTGAGGGATAGAGCAATTGAGGGATAGAGGGATAGAGGGATAGTGGGATAGAGGGATAGAGGGATAGAGGGATTGAGGGATAGAGGGATAGAGGGATAGAGGGATAGTGGGATTGAGGGATAGAGCAATTGAGGGATAGAGGGATAGAGGGATAGTGGGATAGAGGGATAGAGGGATTGAGGGATAGAGGGATTGAGGGATAGAGGGATAGTTCGATAGTGGGATAGAGGGATAGTGGGATAGAGGGATAGTGCTTGGGATGCAGCTGGTGCTCGAGGACATAGTTCTGCAGTGAGGGCCGTGTGAGGGCTCGCAGGTGTGCAGGAGGGCAGCGTGGCCCCTTAGGGTCCTGGCAGATGTGGGAGAATGAAAGGAGAGAGAGGAAGTGGGACAGGTGAGAGGCTGGTGGGAGGCAGGTGGGTGGTGGGTGGGCGACAGGTGGGAGACAGATGGGAGGCAGGTGGGAGGCAGGTGGGTGGCGGGTGGGAGGCAGGTGGGAGGCAGATGGGAGGCAGATGGGAGGCAGGTGGAGGCAGATGGGAGGCAGGTGGGAGGCAGGTGGAGGCAGATGGGAGGCAGGTGGGAGGCAGATGGGAGGCAGGTGGGTGGCAGGTGGGAGGCAGGTTGGAGGCAGGTGGGAGGCAGGTGGGCGGCAGGTGGGAGGCAGATGGGAGGCAGGTGGGTGGCGGGTGGGAGGCAGGTTGGAGGCAGATGGGAGGCAGGTGGGTACAGGTGGGAGGCAGGTGGGAGGCAGATGGGAGGCAGGTGGGAGGCAGGTGGGAGGCAGGTGGGAGGCAGGTGGGTACAGGTGGGCAGAGGGGATAGAGCTGTTGGGACACTGGTCAGGGATGCTGCTTGTTCCTGCTTTGGTTGGGGCCTTTGGGAGCTATAAACTCACGAGGTGGCCACATCTAAGCTGGAGGACACATGCTATTCAGGCAGAGGGTGTGAGCGGCAGGCAGGGGTGGGAGGGAGATCTCTAAGGAGAGGGGACAGCAAAGGCTCCTGTGAGGAGTCGGGCCCGGCGGGGAGGGGCGGGTTCTGGGTCGCTAGTCCCTGCCCGGAATGCTGTGATTTTAATGGCGTCCCCGGGAAACAGGAGGCGCCTCTCACTTTAGCCTGGAGCCGCACGCACTTGCCGAAGGCGGGCATCCAATGGGAAGGGAATGTTTCTTCTCGGAGGGGGACGCTTGTCCGGCTGTCACTGAGGGTTTGCCGGGGTCTGGTCGCACTTACTGAGTTTAGCATCTTGCAAAGCGTTTGGTGATTGATTATGCGGAGCGGCCCATGGAGCGGCCCAGGAGAACCTGCCCCGGTGGCAGTGAGGGCTGTGAGGACGCAGCCTAAGGGCAGCGGCGGAGGCTGGGCAGTGGCCCTTGCTGAGCAGGGAGACTCCGGGTCCCGGCACTGGGACAGTCACAGCAGAGAGGAGCCAGCGAGCGCCTCAGACACGCGGTGGAGACGCCAGAGGACAGTGGCGGGCGCACCAGCCGCGCTGTTCTCTGTTCAGGCCGCGCAGGAGCAGGGACAGTGCCTGTGGCCAGGATGCCGCATCCTCCTGCTTGCCCCCGTGATGAGCCGGCTATTGGCAAGACCAGCAGCAGAGGCGGGACATCTAGGCATGTGGGGCCGGGACGGGCAGGGTCCCCCCAGCTGTGCACTGGGCAGGGCAGCCAGGGTCACCCTGGGCCGCCGGGCAGGGATCCGGGCCTTGTCCTCCCACCCAGAGGTGCCGGAACCCCCCCCCCTTCCCCCCCCCCCCCCCCCCCCCCCCCCCGTCCCCTCCAGAGGACGACGCAGCGGCTCAGCATTGGTGCCATCGCCATCCTCCCGGGACAGCCTCCTGTGTCCCCTCTGTGTCCGCAGATGCGCTGCCCGTGCTCTCAGCCGCCACGGGGCTTTTGGGGCCCCCCTTTAACTCCTCGGCCGCCTTCATCCGCAGGCGAGGATGGACCTCAACCCGCATTTCCATCTCAGGCGGCTCGGCGTTGAAGTGTCCCAGGGGCCGTTCATGCTCGCAGGGCAGGGCGCCCGCAGTGACAGGGGCGCAGCGGCACCCCCTCCTCCCTGAGCTGGGGCGGCGGGTCCATCCTTGCCGGGCTGGGCCTCAGAGTCCTTCACCCCCACTGGCTGCAGCGGCGCCCCCATCTGGCCTGCGGGCGGCTCTCCCACCCCCGTTGCAACTCCAATGACGGGGCTCCAGGCCTCACTCACTGCCCCGTGCATCGCCCGGCTCTGTCCGGAGGACAGGCGGTGGCAGGAGGCTGGAGCCCGGCCTCTGAGGGGTGAAGGCAGAGGAGATGGGACAGGAAGCGGGGATGTTCCGGCCGAGAAAGAAGACAACTCCGTGACTCCCTAACTCCTGCCGGAGCGCGGAGGCCCCTGGGCCCCTCATTGTCAGCCCGGCCCTCGGCTGGTTTAGTGTTCTGTGGTCACTTCTGGAACATTCTACTCTGTGGGGTCAGCAGGGCTCCCGGCACCAGCCCGGGAGAAGCCAGGGGCCAGTCCCATTGGGAAACCCATTAGGATGCGGCTGAGTGACCGCAGCAGCTTGGGATGCGGAGTTGGCCGGCGGGTGCGGAGACGTTCTCACTGACCGTGGACGGCTGTCACCAGCTGTTCGGAGCTGGCTGTGTCGGGGGCCACGCCGAGCCCCCACAGCGGGGCCTTGCTGGGCCCTCACAGCCTCCTGGGGGGATGCACGCCGTCACTTCCCGGTTTCAGGATGAGGACCGGAGGGTCAGCAGGTTCGCCTGCGCGCTGGGCACGGCCCGGCTCTGGGGGCCCCGGGACTCTCTTCCACACCTCACTTCTCTCCCCGCCGACAGCGGCGATGACCGAGGCCTCGGGAGCACTTCGCAGTAACAAGAGGGTCATCTTACTGCTTCCATTTGACTTCACCGTGGAGGATGCTGTCCTGGTAAATTCAGCTGCTGAATCTGTGTATCGAACATCTGAAATGCGGGCTCACCGCGTCCGCTTGGTTGTCTTTGTAAAGTGGGCGGTTTTTTCCCCTCCTCATCCGAGAGGCGCAAATTTATGTCTTTTAAACTTTTTTATTGACTGATTTTTGAGAGAGAGCGAGAGCGATTTGCTGTTCCGTTAGGTATGCCTGCGGTGGCCCATTCCTGTGTGTGCCCTGCTCAGTGACCCAGCCACAGCCTTGGCATATTGGGGCGACATTCTAACCAGCTGAGCTACACGGCCAGGGCCACATTCATGTCTTTTTAGAAAATTGCTTTTCTTTCTGAAGTTTGGGGTAAATTATCGATGAATTGGGTCACAGGAGAATATTCGTTTTCCCATCTGAGACTTGTTGTGTATAACCTCATTCCTTAAATACACTTCAGAGGCTGCCAGTGTGTACACTTACCCCAACTGGCTCACAGCACATTGAGCTCTTATGGAAAATGTAGGCAAACTCCGGGACTAACTGACAGCCCGGATATGAGCACCTGCGGCCTCATCAGTGTGACCTGCCCCTATTGTGCCAGACCCAGAGGCGGCTCTGGGCGTGCAGCGCGGGCGGGCAGGACGGACCTGCTCCGGGATGAGCTCCTTCGCCAGCCTCCCATTCCCGCAGGTGCGGGGTCCCTGGGCTCAGCGGGGGCTCGGACACAGGGGCTCGGACACAGGGGCTCGGACACAGGGGCTCAGACACAGGGGCTCGGACACAGGGGCTCGGACACAGGGGCTCGGACACAGGGGCTCGGACACAGGGGCTCAGATACAGGGCCTCAGACACAGGGGCTCAGACACAGGGGCTCAGATACAGGGGCTCAGACACAGGGGCTCAGATACAGGGCCTCAGACACAGGGGCTCAGACACAGGGGCTCAGACACAGGGGCTCGGACACAGGGGCTCGGACACAGGGCCTCAGACACAGGGGCTCAGACACAGGGACGTGGACACAGGGACGCGGACACAGGGGCTCAGACACAGGGGCTCAGACACAGGGGCTCAGATACAGGGGCTCAGACACAGGGGCTCAGACACAGGGACGCGGACACAGGGGCTCAGACACAGGGGCTCAGACACAGGGACGCGGACACAGGGGCTCAGACACAGGGACGCGGACACAGGGGCTCAGACACAGGGACGTGGACACAGAGACGTGGACACAGGGGCTCGGACACAGGGACGTGAACACAGGGGCTCAGACACAGGGACGCGCACACAGGGACGTGGACACAGGGACGCGGACACAGGGGCTCGGACATGGACCGGCAGGGCCGGAGGCGGCGGACCCACCTTCGCACTTGAGCAGGAAGAAGTCGGCGCTGTGGCTGAAGGACGCGCTGAAGTAGGTGCAGTTGGCCACCAGGTCGCAGGAGAGGCACTGCCTGTTGAAGCTGCCCACGGTGCTGGCGCTGGCAGGGCAAAGGCGGGGCAAAGGCGTAGGGAGGAAGTGGCAGAGGTCAAGATCCAACCCGAGTTCCCTCCAGAAAGGAGACCTGCAGCCCCTGCCCCTTCTCGCCCGCCGGCCCTGGGGTTTTCGTCAGCCACCGGCCTTGCACCTGATCTATGGCGTGGTCTCAGTGTCCCTGCACCCGCTCTATGGCGTGGTCTCGGCAGCCCTGCACCCGCTCTATGGCGTGGTCTCAGTGTCCCTGCACCCGCTCTATGGCGTGGTCTCAGCAGCCCTGCACCCGCTCTATGGCGTGGTCTCAGTGTCCCTGCACCCGCTCTATGGCGTGGTCTCGGCAGCCCTGCACCCGCTCTATGGCGTGGTCTCGGCAGCCCTGCACCCGCTCTATGGCGTGGTCTCGGCAGCCCTGCACCCACTCTATGGCGTGGTCTCAGCAGCCCTGCACCCGCTCTATGGCGTGGTCTCGGTGTCCCTGCACCCGCTCTATGGCGTGGTCTCAGCGTCCCTGCACCCGCTCTATGGCGTGGTCTCAGCAGCCCTGCACCCGCTCTATGGCGTGGTCTCAGTGTCCCTGCACCCGCTCTATGGCGTGGTCTCGGCGTCCCTGCACCCGCTCTATGGCGTGGTCTCGGCGTCCCTGCACCCGCTCTATGGCGTGGTCTCGGCGTCCCTGCACCCGCTCTATGGCGTGGTCTCGGCGTCCCTGCACCCGCTCTATGGCGTGGTCTCGGCGTCCCTGCACCCGCTCTATGGCGTGGTCTCGGCGTCCCTGCACCCGCTCTATGGCGTGGTCTCGGCGTCCCTGCACCCGCTCTATGGCGTGGTCTTGGCAGCCCTGCACCCGCTCTATGGCGTGGTCTTGGCGGCCTTGTGCCAGGAGGCCCACATACCTGTAGAGGTGGCGTCTCCGGGGCAGGTCCTCGGTGCTGAGGAAGTAGCTGCAGAGAGCACAGGTGACAGGAGTTAGTGGCTCCAGGCAGGTGTGGTCTCACAGCCCAACCCCCCAGCCCCTTGCAAACCCTGCTCAGGGACCCCTATTCTGTGGCTACGGCGAGCACTGGGTCCAGCTACATTTCGGGTGGGCTGAGCTCCTGCTGGCCGGGGTCCCGCACCTGCCCGGGGTCCCACACCTGCCCGGGAGTCCCACCCCTGCCCGCAGGCTCAGGTGTCGGGGCCAGGGCGGTGGTCATTTGCCCCTGAGTTCGGATGCGGGAATCTCTTTACAGGCTATACCTTCCGCAGGGCAAGGGCCCAGACAGAAGCCTGGGGGATGCCTCTTAGGGACTGATTTTCACCTCGGACCCCAAATGGGGGAAGCCTGAGTGTGTGCCACACGACAGGGAGCCTGGCTGGCAGGTGGGCCTGGACCTCATCAATGAGCTGCATCCCCAGCTGCCTGGGCTGACAACCTGGGCCAAGGCATCGTGTGCTTTAGTCTCCGCTTATTCGTGTGTGAAGTGGGGGAGGCAGTAGCCGCACTGGCCATGCTGCAGCCAGGGTGGGTGTGGCCCCTGAGGCCCTGAGCCGGTGCCAGGCCTCACAGGGACTCGGCAAACGCCAGCACTAGGATGAGCCCGCCCCCAGGCTCAGCCCCAGGCCTGGCTGCAGGGCTCCCCTCGCCGCTGCTCTCTCCCCATGGAAATCAGCTCTGTGATCCGCACGGAGAAGCCAGGGCCCCTCGGGAGCAGGGAGTGGGCTGCGGACCAGGTGCCTAGAACGCATCTGAAAGTGGCGCGTGCGTCCCGTCCAGGAGACAGGGCTGTCCCCACGCGCACTCACATCTTATTCCGCTTCTCGTCGTAGGAGAGGATCTTGGTCACGTCCCAGTCCCCCGACGTGATGGACTGGATGTTGTCGTTGCTGCTGTTGGGCTGCAACAGACGGGCCGTGAGGCGGGAGCCCGGCCCCACCCAGCTTCCTTCTGGGTCCCGGCCCCTCAGGACCAGGTGCAGGGGTGTCGCCCGCTGCCCGTCTCTCCTCAGGGGGGCCACCAGCCCACAGCCCTCCCCTCCGGTGTCCCTGTGGTTCCTGCGTGGGGCTGACCATGGTGCCACCACTGCGCCCTCCCACTCGGCGATGTCCCCTCTCAAGAAGAATCGATGCTTCATGTGCTGCTGATACTTTTTCTTTAACTTTTGTAAATCCAATCGGTAGTCATTATTGTGGGGGATGGAGTGGGAAGAGAAAAATATGGGCGAGTGGGTGAAAAGGGTGAGGAGATAGAGAAGGGAGTGAAGGAAGGAGGAAGGAAGGAGGAAGGAAGGAGGAAGGGAGGAAGGAGGGAGGGAGGTGGGAGGGAGGGGGAGAGAGGAAGAAGGAGGAAGAGAAGGGAGGAAGGACGGGGGAGGAAGGGAGGAAGGAGGAAGAAAGGAGGGAGGAAGGGAGGAGAAAGAGAAGGAAGGAAGGTGGGCAAGGGCACCCAGAGCGCAGCCCCAGAGGCTGCCGCCGCCGCCGGCACAGCAGTTAGGGAGCACGGGGACTTGCCTGGGAGGAGGACACGGTGATGTGGTAGAACTTGCCCTGCCCCCCCTGCGGGATGGCTCTGACGAAGAAGAACTTTCTCCCGTCCCTGGAGAACAGCGGCTCTTCATTCTGTGGGTGACAACAACCCAGTGAGTCCTGGCCACGGCTCCTTTGTTTCCAAGAGGCCGAGCCAGGGCCCAGGGCCAACACATGGAGGCCTTTGCCCCGTGGTCCCTAGTCAGAGCCGCCGCTGAAAGCATCGACGCTGTGTCGGGCCTTTCCTTGGACCCGGAGCCCGGGCTTCCGTTTTCTAAGACAGTGGAAAAACGGGGAGTTCAGAGGGGACACGCCAAGTGCCACTAAAGGGGCCCATGTGTCACCCACTCAGCAGGCAGGACCGGAGCCCGGCAGGCAGGCAGCCCGGGGCGGTGTGTCCCCCTTTAACTGAGGCCCGTGGAAGCCAGGGCATCTGCAGGATTCCTCTGGGGCCGTCAATCATCTCTCCTAAAGAATTCAGAACAACCCCACACCTGATTCTGCCGGAAAATAAACCCTATTTTCTCTTTGCAGGTTTTTAAAAAAATTTTTTTGTCAAATCCAGTTTACAAGGAATAGCTGACCAAGGAAGAAGAAACAGCAAACAAGGACACACTGTGTCCATCTCAGGATCATTGTGTCCATCCCAGGAACATTGTGTCCATCCCAGGAACACTGTGTCCATCCCAGGATCATTGTGTCCATCCCAGGAACACTGTGTCCATCCCAGGAACACTGTGTCCATCCCAGGAATATTGTGTCCATCCCAGGAGCATTGTGTCCATCCCAGGAGCATTGTGTCCATCCCAGGAACATTGTGTCCATCCCAGGAACACTGTGTCCATCCCAGGAACACTGTGTCCATCCCAGGAATATTGTGTCCATCCCAGGAGCATTGTGTCCATCCCAGGAACACTGTGTCCATCCCAGGAACACTGTGTCCATCCCAGGAATATTGTGTCCATCCCAGGAGCATTGTGTCCATCCCAGGAGCATTGTGTCCATCCCAGGAACATTGTGTCCATCCCAGGATCAGTGTGTCCATCCCAGGATCATTGTGTCCATCCCAGGAACACTGTGTCCAACCTAGGAACATTGTGTCCATCTCAGGGACATTGTGTCCATCCCAGGAACACTGTGTCCATCTCAGGACACTGTGTCCAACCCAGGAACATTGTGTCCATCTCAGGGACATTGTGTCCATCCCAGGAACACTGTGTCCATCTCAGGAACATTGTGTCCATCCCAGGAACACTGTGTCCATCCCAGAAATATTGTGTCCATCCCAGGATCATTGTGTCCATCCCAGGAACACTGTGTCCATCCCAGGGACATTGTGTCCATCCCAGGATCATTGTGTCCATCGCAGGAACACTGTGTCCATCCCAGGAACATTGTGTCCATCCCAGGATCATTGTGTCCATCCCAGGATCATTGTGTCCATCCCAGAAACACTGTGTCCATCCCAGGATCATTGTGTCCATCCCAGGATCATTGTGTCCATCCCAGGATCATTGTGTCCATCCCAGGAACACTGTGTCCATCCCAGGATCATTGTGTCCATCCCAGGAATATTGTGTCCATCCCAGGAACATTGTGTCCATCCCAGGAACACTGTGTCCATCCCAGGATCATTGTGTCCATCCCAGGAACACTGTGTCCATCCCAGGAACATTGTGGCCATCTCAGGGACATTGTGTCCATCCCAGGAACACTGTGTCCATCCCAGGATCATTGTGTCCATCCCAGGAATATTGTGTCCATCCCAGGATCATTGTGTCCATCCCAGGGACATTGTGTCCATCTCAGGGACATTGTGTCCATCCCAGGAACACTGTGTCCATCCCAGGAACATGTGTCCATCTCAGGAACATTGTGTCCATCCCAGGAACACTGTGTCCATCCCAGGAACACTGTGTCCATCCCAGGATCATTGTGTCCATCCCAGGAACATTGTGTCCATCCCAGGAACATTGTGTCCATCCCAGGATCATTGTGTCCATCCGAGAAACACTGTGTCCATCCCAGGAATATTGTGTCCATCCCAGGAGCATTGTGTCCATCCCAGGAGCATTGTGTCCATCCCAGGAACATTGTGTCCATCCCAGGATCAGTGTGTCCATCCCAGGATCATTGGGTCCATCCCAGGAACACTGTGTCCATCCCAGGAACATTGTGTCCATCCCAGGGACATTGTGTCCATCCCAGGAACACTGTGTCCATCCCAGGAACACTGTGTCCATCCCAGGAACACTGTGTCCATCCCAGGATCATTGTGTCCATCTCAGGGACATTGTGTCCATCCCAGGATCATTGTGTCCATCCCAGGAACACTGTGTCCATCCCAGGATCATTGTGTCCATCCCAGGAACATTGTGTCCATCCCAGGATCATTGTGTCCATCCCAGGAACACTGTGTCCATCCCAGGATCATTGTGTCCATCCCAGGAACACTGTGTCCATCCCTGGATCATTGTGTCCATCCCAGGATCATTGTGTCCATCCCAGGAACATGTGTCCATCCCAGGAACATTGTGTCCATCCCAGGAACATGTGTCCATCCCAGGATCATTGTGTCCATCCCAGGAATATTGTGTCCATCCCTGGATCATTGTGTCCATCCCAGGATCATTGTGTCCATCCCAGGAACATGTGTCCATCCCAGGAACATTGTGTCCATCCCTGGAACATGTGTCCATCCCAGGATCATTGTGTCCATCCCAGGAACATGTGTCCATCCAGGGACATTGTGTCCATCTCAGGGACATTGTGTCCATCCCAGGAACACTGTGTCCATCCCAGGAGCATGTGTCCATCTCAGGATCATTGTGTCCATCCCAGGATCATTGTGTCCATCCCAGGGACATTGTGTCCATCCCAGGATCATTGTGTCCATCCCAGGAACACTGTGTCCATCCCAGGAACATTGTGTCCATCCCAGGAACACTGTGTCCATCCCAGGATCATTGTGTCCATCCCAGGAACATTGTGTCCATCCCAGGAACACTGTGTCCATCCCAGGAATATTGTGTCCATCCCAAGATCATTGTGTCCATCCCAGGAACATTGTGTCCATCCCAGGATCATTGTGTCCATCCCAGGATCAGTGTGTCCATCCCAGGATCATTGTGTCCATCCCAGGATCATTGTGTCCATCCCAGGATCATTGTGTCCATCCCAGGAACACTGTGTCCATCCCAGGAACATTGTGTCCATCTCAGGAACATTGTGTCCATCCCAGGAACACTGTGTCCATCCCAGGAACATGTGTCCATCTCAGGAACATTGTGTCCATCCCAGGAACACTGTGTCCATCCCAGGATCATTGTGTCCATCCCAGGAATATTGTGTCCATCCCAGGGACATTGTGTCCATCCCAGGAACACTGTGTCCATCCCAGGAACATTGTGTCCATCTCAGGGACATTGTGTCCATCCCAGGAACACTGTGTCCATCCCAGGAACATTGTGTCCATCTCAGGGACATTGTGTCCATCCCAAGAATATTGTGTCCATCCCAGGAACACTGTGTCCATCCCAGGAACATGTGTCCATCTCAGGATCATTGTGTCCATCCCCGGATCATTGTGTCCATCCCAGGATCATTGTGTCCATCCCAGGAACACTGTGTCCATCCCAGGATCATTGTGTC
Source organism: Myotis yumanensis (assembly GCF_028538775.1). Taxonomy (NCBI): domain Eukaryota; kingdom Metazoa; phylum Chordata; class Mammalia; order Chiroptera; family Vespertilionidae; genus Myotis; species Myotis yumanensis. The sequence continues at coordinate 2,496,985 of NW_027223760.1, forward strand.
CATCCCAGGGACATTGTGTCCATCCCAGGGACATTGTGTCCATCCCAGGATCATTGTGTCCATCCCAGGAACATTGTGTCCATCCCAGGAACACTGTGTCCATCCCAGGAATATTGTGTCCATCCCAGGAACATTGTGTCCATCCCAGGAACATTGTGTCCATCCCAGGATCATTGTGTCCATCCCAGGGACATTGTGTCCATCCCAGGATCATTGTGTCCATCCCAGGGACATTGTGTCCATCCCAGGATCATTGTGTCCATCCCAGGATCATTGTGTCCATCCCAGGGACATTGTGTCCATCCCAGGATCATTGTGTCCATCCCAGGAATATTGTGTCCATCCCAGGATCATTGTGTCCATCCCAGGGACATTGTGTCCATCCCAGGAACATTGTGTCCATCCTTGTACCCGTTCTAGAATGTCGTGGGAGGGAACCACCTCCCACGTGCTCACTGTGCTACAGCATGGCTTCTAACTAGAGGAAAGCTGATGAGAAACAAGCAAGGGTTAGGGACATTCTCAGTTGTCCTGGGGAGGGAATTCTGGGCTAGATTCAAAGCCAGGTGCCCAGTCTCCACCCTGTCCCCCAAAGCTAAGCAGCACTGCTCAGCCCCGCCAGCCCCTGTGGGTGGCTGTCACCTTGATGGGCAAAAAGGGATTTGGGTGCAATCAGCTCTCAGAAGCTCCCGTCACAAAGTTTCCACCCATGAGCACCAACCCGTTGGACATCATGCACATTTTCTGACTCCAGGAGGCCCCCTCCCGCGGGGATGAGCGCGAATGGTGAACAGGCCCCAGCTGGCGGGCAGAAACTCATCTCGCTGTGAGAACAAACCCATGCAAATCTGATGTGCCCAGAGGAATAAACTAACATGTGATTAAAATGACATTTAATCTCCAGGAACATTTGCAATGAAATGAAACCTTTAACCTGCAAATATTTATTTTTCCATTTGGAGTTGGAAGCGTGGCCTTTACAAGTGAGAAACGAGCAAGCTGGCAGGTAATCGGCTTTCCACACGGACTGCTGTTTGCCAAGTGCGGGACGGAAACCCCGGCGGCGCCTGTGTTTCTGGGTGTGGACAGAAGGGGCCACCTCGAACCTGACTAGCTCAGGGGAGGCCTGCATGGTGGTTGTGCAAACTCAGAGACCTGAAGTCACCACAAAGGATGGTCTGAAAATTAAATATGAACTACAAACAGATTACAGTGGGTAGTCGCGTCCTAGGCCGGCATTTTCCCTGACAAAGATCAACTTAGATCTTTGCTGAGCCCGTTTGCCTTTTTGCCTCTAAGATAACATATTTGCAAGGTGTCTGAGTAACTTGTAACTTTCTTTTTCCCCCGGACCCCTCAGGGCACAACAATGGCACCAGGACATTCCCTCATTGTTATTGTTATCAAATTCATGGTCATCTATTAGCTATGTTAACTATCCTGTATCCGTCTGTGTAAGAGAAGCACATGTCCATCATTTCACTTTTGACCCTATCCCAGAGGTTTCCCCGCTTTGCCTTCTCCCACCTCCCTAATCTATCACCAATGGATTCCATGTCACCTGCTTCCGTATTGTCCTTTTGATGGTAATTTATAAAAACAAGGTATGAACTCCCCATTCTCCGGAGCATTATCTCAATTTGTTGAGGTTCTGCTTCCCGGCATATGTCGACAGTTTGGCTCAAATAAACTCACAACATTGTTTACAGGTCCGAGTGGTTTTTATGTTACCACGGGGAAGGGTTGGCATGCTCCACAGAGAAAAATACTTGGGATAGAAGGAATGAAGAATTAATTCTGGGCCGAAGCACCGTCTTTATCCTGAGAAGGCGTCGATCACAGGGATGGCATCTTTATGCGAAGCACGGAACACCCATGGTGGGCAGGGGAGGGCCAGCCTGGAGCCCCCTGCGGCTGGTTTCTAGGCAGTAATGGCCTTCACCCTGGCTCCGGCTCACGGGTTTGGGGGACGCACACCTAGTGTCTCTGAATCGCAGAGAGTTTTTCACGCGGTGCCTGGCCACCTCTGCTCAGAGCAGATCCTTGCAGAGCGCGTCCTTCTTCTTGCTGAGATTCTTCGCGAGGGATGGGCAGCCTTTCTGCCCGTTCTCCCCATGGTTCCGATACATTCATCTTGGCCAAACTTTGAAATCACAAAACGGAAATCCTGGTTAAAGAAAGAGGGTCAGAAATGGACCTGCAGGACCGACTCTTCAGTCAAAGGCGATGGCCTGGTGCAGGGCTGCTGGTGAGTTCGTATCCGGATGCTCTGAAGGTCGTGGACAGCGGGATGGTGTGTGTGTGTGTGTGTGTGTGTGTGTGTGTGTGTGTGTGGAGGGGCTGCCAGTTAATCTGGAATATTCCCAGAGGAGAGAGAGAGGGAGGTGGGGCTCCACCGTGGGATGGATCACACATTTGCCTCTGCTGGTTGGCGCGTGGGAAGCTCTGTGGGGGCCACTGCCCTGGGGGAGATGGAGGAAGAGAGGAGGGGGAGGTTCCGATGGACCCCAGGGTGACCTAGCTCACCCGGTTGCCCTGGCAACGAGTATCTAGCGGACAGTTAATCTGAGCAGACGGGGTCTCTGGGAGGTTGCCACGAGGTCCCAGACTCCAGTCCTCTCCTCAAATGACACTGTGCCTGGGCCAACAGGGCGGGTGGGGGGTGAGCATCTGGGACGGCTTTGCGATGACCGGCACTCGGCAGCCTCACTGGCAGCAGACGGCAGGGCCAGCGTAAATACGTTCCTCACTTGCCTTCTGGGACCACGGGCTTCTTGAAGGATGTGGATAATTTGTGAAAGATGCCTTCAGAAGGGATGTCGGGACAAGTGGTTGGAACTGATCTGCTCACCGACCCGCTCGGAGGGAACACTCCTACCAGGACCCTGCGTCTCTGGCCTGGACGATGGTGCTGCTGCCTTGTCCTGGACGGATGAGGGTGCTCGTCTCAGGCCAGGACGGTGCTGCTGCTGCCTTGTCCTGGACGGATGAGGGTGCTCGCTGTTTGCTCAGCAGGCGCTTCAATGTTTACATCTGAAAGAGTGGGAGTCACTTCACACTGCTTTCCGAGTGCGGGTGTGATTTGTGTGGGAAGATCTGGCTTCTCCAGTCACATCCAGGCTGCCTGTTGGGTGCTCGGCTGTCTCCCACTCAGCGAGAAGCACAGGCTGAGAGTCTGTATTACAGACAGAGTCTTGGGGCCCCTGCAGAGCTGAAGAAGGGGTGAGCATAGGGGGCAGGTCCATGGCCTCTGGACCAAAGGTGACGCCCAAGGGAGTGCTCCGCCCCGTAGGAGTGCTCCCCCCGTGGGAGTGCTGTGCCTGTGGGAGTGCTCTGTCCCATGGGAGTGCTGTGCCCGTGGAAGTGCTGTGCCCGTGGGAGTGCTGTGCTCGTGGGAGTGCTGTGCCCGTGGGAGTGCTGTGCCCGTGGGAGTGCTCTGTCCCATGGGAGTGCTGTGCCCGTGGGAGTGCTGTGCCCGTGGGAGTGCTCCGCCCGTGGGAGTGCTGTGCCCGTGGGAGTGCTCTGTCCCATGGGAGTGCTGTGCCCCGTGGGAGTGCTGTGCCCGTGGGAGTGCTCTGTCCCATGGGAGTGCTGTGCCCGTGGGAGTGCTGTGCCCGTGGGAGTGCTCCGCCCGTGGGAGTGCTGTGCCCGTGGGAGTGCTGTGCCCGTGGGAGTGCTGTGCCCGTGGGAGTGCTCCGCCCTGTGGGAGTGCTGTGCCCGTGGGAGTGCTGTGCCCGTGGGAGTGCTCCGCCCTGTGGGAGTGCTGTGCCCCGTGGGAGTGCTGTACCCGTGGGAGTGCTGTGCCCGTGGGAGTGCTGTGCCCGTCGGAGTGCTGTGCCCGTGGGAGTGCTCCGCCCGTGGGAGTGCTGTGCCCGTGGGAGTGCTGTGCCTGTGGGAGTGCTGTGCCCGTGGGAGTGCTGTGCTCGTCGGAGTGCTGTGCCCGTGGGAGTGCTCCGCCCGTGGGAGTGCTGTGCCCGTGGGAGTGCTGTGCCCGTCGGAGTGCTGTGCCCGTCGGAGTGCTGTGCCCGTGGGAGTGCTGTGCTCGTCGGAGTGCTGTGCCCGTGGGAGTGCTGTGCCCGTGGGAGTGCTGTGCTCGTTGGAGTGCTGTGCCCGTGGGAGTGCTGTGCCCGTGGGAGTGCTGTGCTCGTCGGAGTGCTGTGCCCGTGGGAGTGCTGTGCCCGTGGGAGTGCTCCGCCCTGTGGGAGTGCTGTGCCCGTGGGAGTGCTGTGCCCGTGGGAGTGCTCCGCCCTGTGGGAGTGCTGTGCCCGTGGGAGTGCTCCGCCCTGTGGGAGTGCTGTGCCCGTCGGAGTGCTGTGCCCCGTGGGAGTGCTGTGCCCGTGGGAGTGCTGTGCCCGTGGGAGTGCTGTGCCTGTGGGAGTGCTGTGCTCGTGGGAGTGCTGTGCCCGTCGGAGTGCTGTGCCCGTGGGAGTGCTCCGCCCTGTGGGAGTGCTGTGCCCGTGGGAGTGCTGTGCCCGTGGGAGTGCTGTGCTCGTGGGAGTGCTGTGCCCGTCGGAGTGCTGTGCCCATGGGAGTGCTCCGCCCTGTGGGAGTGCTGTGCCCGTGGGAGTGCTCCGCCCTGTGGGAGTGCTGTGCCCATGGGAGTGCTGTGCCCGTGGGAGTGCTGTGCCCATGGGAGTGCTGTGCCCGTGGGAGTGCTGTGCCCGTGGGAGTGCTGTGCCCGTGGGAGTGCTCCGCCCTGTGGGAGTGCTGTGCCCCGTGGGAGTGCTGTGCCCGTGGGAGTGCTGTGCCCGTGGGAGTGCTGTGCCCGTCGGAGTGCTCCGCCCTGTGGGAGTGCTGTGCCCGTGGGAGTGCTCCGCCCTGTGGGAGTGCTGTGCCCGTCGGAGTGCTGTGCCCCGTGGGAGTGCTGTGCCCGTGGGAGTGCTGTGCCTGTGGGAGTGCTGTGCTCGTGGGAGTGCTGTGCCCGTCGGAGTGCTGTGCCCGTGGGAGTGCTCCGCCCTGTGGGAGTGCTGTGCCCGTGGGAGTGCTGTGCCCGTGGAAGTGCTGTGCCCGTGGGAGTGCTCCGCCCTGTGGGAGTGCTGTGCCCGTCGGAGTGCTGTGCCCGTGGGAGTGCTCCGCCCTGTGGGAGTGCTGTGCCCGTGGGAGTGCTGTGCCCGTGGAAGTGCTGTGCCCGTGGGAGTGCTCCGCCCTGTGGGAGTGCTGTGCCCGTGGGAGTGCTCCGCCCTGTGGGAGTGCTGTGCCCATGGGAGTGCTGTGCCCGTGGGAGTGCTGTGCCCATGGGAGTGCTGTGCCCGTGGGAGTGCTGTGCCCGTGGGAGTGCTGTGCCCATGGGAGTGCTGTGCTCGTGGGAGTGCTGTGCCCCGTCGGAGTGCTGTGCCCGTGGGAGTGCTGTGTCCCGTCAGAGTGCTGTGCCCGTGGGAGTGCTGTGCCCCGTGGGAGTGCTGTGCCTGTGGGAGTGCTGTGCCCCGTCGGAGTGCTGGGACGGGGCGGGGGGGCAGGGAGAGGGGCTCGGACAGCTGACAGGCTCTCCCACAGCCCCGCCTCCCAGAGAGAAGCATAGTGCAGGGAGCCTGGGTAAGTTCTGCCCTGGCCTCCTGGTCAGTCACAAATGGCAGCCACGGAGCCCGGTCCCGATGCTGCCCCCGGTCACACTGTGCTCCCTGCCCAGCCTGCCAGCAGCTGGACACCTCAGCTCTCAGGGCATGTTTATGGCATCCCCGTCCGCCACCTCTGAAGTCACCGTGCTCTCTCACCTCCCTTCTGCTGTGACGTCTGGGGAGCTGAGGCTCCAGCTGGCTCATTTTTAAAAAAGTTGAGATGAAATTCTCAGCACAAAATAGAACATTTTAATAAAAGGGAACCAAACAGCCGGCTCAGTTGGCTGGGCATCATTGTCCCATGTACCAGGAGGCTGCTGGTTTGGTTCCCAGTCAGGGTACATGCCCAGGTTGTGGGCTTGATCCCCAGTAGGGGGCGTGCAGGAGTCAAAAAGGCGAACCAAGCAGTGCATTTAGTCTATTCACAGCTTGTGCTGCCGCCATCCGTACTAGTTCCAAAGTGTTCCCATCGCCCCAATCAAAGCCTCCACACCGTACGCAGCCCCTGGCCGTTCCCGGCATCTCTAGACAATCATATAGCAGTTTTCTGTTTCCGCAGATTCATTTGTTCTGGACATTTCACCGGAAGTGGACCACGGGTGGTCTTCTGTGCCTGGTGCTCTCCTGCTCAGCAAGGTGTTCACAGAGCCAGAAGGGGAAACAACCCAAAGTCCACCAGCAGCCGAGCCAGGGCTGTGGCCCTCACGTGGGAGGCTCTGTGCCACAGCAGGCCCGCGCTCAGCAGGAGGAGCTGAGTCACTGACACCCACAGCGTCCGCACGTGCCCGCCGACGCATAAACAGTAGCTGGACACATAACTGGGCAGATAGCGGCGTTTCCTGGCCTTTCTTTCGTCTCGCAGTGTTTTATCTGATGGAGGGGAATGCCATGATGTTACCATGGGTCTCTGTGTTCAACGCGGTGCGTCCAGGTGGCAGTCGAGGGCTTATCCCAGCCCCCGCCCAGCCCTGCCCAGCCCAGCGCCCTAGCGAATATTAGGCTCCCTCGCTCTCTCGTGCTGCATTTGTTCCAGGCTTGGACTTGGAACTCAAACTTGTTCAGAGGAAAATCCGTGGCCACTGTGGCCATTTGCGTTTGGAGAAGATGGGCAGGGAGCAGACATGGACACATTTAAAAGCAACAGTGTCCGTGTCTGAGGCCCCCACCAGAGACAACGGACGGGAAGCTGGGGTCGATCGCCGGCCCGCAGACAAAGGAGGGTGCACAGTCGGTGCTGCTGGAATGAACGTGGAGCCACGTGGACAGGTGCACGGCCCAGGCCCCCGTGGTCCCACACACGATAAAGGAGCACACCTGGGCTCCCTCGCCACATTTCCCACTCGGATCCGGCGTGAGCTTCCCCCAGCATTTCCAGACCGTCTTCCTCCCATTAGGCAGGGCAAGAGGGAAGTAACCCCCGACAGGTCCCCCCGTCCTTTCTAACGCCCATGTGGACAGAGGGAAAAAAAGCAGAATATACCAATGTTTAGGGTTTTCTTTTTTGTGTAAGTTTAATATACACACACACACACACACACACACACACATATACACACACACACACACACACACACACACACACACACACACACTAGAGCAGCCGTGGGCAAACTATGGCCCGCAGGCCGGATCTGGCCCGTTTGAAATGAATAAAACGAAAAAAAAAAAAGACTGTACCCTTTTATGTAATGATGTTTAGTTTGAATTGGTCAAAAAGTTTGCCCACCCCTGCACTAGAGGCATGGTGCACAAAATTTGTGCACTGGAGGGGGGGGGGTCTCTCAGCCCAGCCTGTGCCCTCTTGCAGTCCAGGAGCCCTTGGGGGATGTCTGACTGACAACATCCAAGGGGAGCAGGCCCGAGCCATTAGTCAGACATCCTTAGTGCTGCCACGGAGGTGGGAGAGGCTCCTGCCACCCCCGCTGCACTTGCTAGCGATTAACCCGGCTTCTGGCTGAGCAGAGCTCCCCCTATGGGAGCGTACTGACCACCAGGGGGCAGCTCCTGCCTTAAGCGTCTGCCCCCTGGTGGTCAGTGCACATCATAGCGACTGGTCGTTATGCCGTTTGGTTGATTTGCATATTAGCCTTTTATTATATAGGATATTTTTGGTTATGGAGTGAGTAACTGTAGGCCTCCCTGACCTCCTGTGATTTTCAATTCCCAGAGCCTCTCTGAGGGCACTTCTTAACTGGGTCAGAGACAGGGAAGCCAGCAGTGGGGTTGACGTCTCGTCCCTGGGAGGCTCATGCTGAACCCTGGCGGCATCCGCTGCAAATGAGACCCGACGAGACCACGTAGAGAAAACAGAACTATTGCCCATGTTTCCTCTCCTTCTGGAAAACTCACCATTTTTCCTTCACCAGCAGGGCATCATGTACCGGAGACCTGAGGTCTCACCACACATTGTAGGCTGTCAAGAGCAGCGACTTTCAAGCATCCTCCTCGGAGCCCGCCTTCCAGGAGTGCGAGGGCCACGGAGGGAGCAGGGCGGCAGGCGGCCGGGCTCACCAGGGCCACGCATGCCTAGCGTCTGCTTGGGGCTCCCCCCGGGTCATTGTGAGATGCAAACGCCCCCAGTGTGGGAACTCACTCGTGGAATAGTTACCTGTCTGTGGAGCCAGGCTTCACTTTCATCCTCGTGTTTCTGAAATGAAATAAGGGCATTAGAGAAAGGCCTTGGGGCCACCATGTCCCTGACCCACAGAGTGAAGCAGTTTGCTTCCCGTGCTCCATGGCTGCATCAACACAGACAGCCCTGGGGCCACTGGGGACCAGGCCACAGCTTGGGACCAGGCCACCATCAGGATCAGGCCATAGCTCGGGACCAGGCCATGGCTTGGGACCAGGCCACCATCGGGACCAGGCCAATGCTAGGGACCAGGCCACAGCTCGGGACCAGGCCACCATCGGGACCAGGCCTCGGCTCGGGACCAGGCCACCATGGGGACCAGGCCATAGCTCGGGACCAGGCCATGGCTTGGGACCAGGCCACCATCGGGACCAGGCCAATGCTAGGGACCAGGCCTCGGCTCGGGACCAGGCCACCATCAGGACCAGGCCACAGTTCAGGACCAGGCCACCATCAGGACCAGGCCACAGCTCGGGACCAGGCCTCGGCTCGGGACCAGGCCACAGCTCGGGACCAGGCCACCATCGGGACCAGGCCTCGGCTCGGGACCAGGCCACCATCAGGACCAGGCCACAGCTCGGGACCAGGCCACAGCTTGGGACCAGGCCTCGGCTCGGGACCAGGCCACCATCAGGACCAGGCCACAGCTCGGGACCAGGCTATAGCTCGGGACCAGGCCACCATTGGGACCAGACCATAGTTTGGAACCAGGTCACGGCTCGGGACCAGGCCATGGCTCAGGATCAGGCCACGGCTCGGGACCAGGCCATGGCTTGGGACCTGGCTACTGTCGGGACCAGGCCACGGCTTGGGACCTGGCTACTGTCGGGACCAGGTCACGGCTCCGGACCAGGCCACAGCTCAGGACCAGGCCACGGCTCAGGACCAGGCCACAGCTTGGGACCAGGTTACGGCTCCAGACCAGGCCACAGCTTGGGACCAGGTTACGGCTCCAGACCAGGCCACAGCTTGGGACCAGGTTACGGCTCCAGACCAGGCCACAGCTTGGGACCAGGTCACGGCTCCGGACCAGGCCACAGCTTGGGACCAGGCCACGGCTCAGGACCAGGCCACAGCTTGGGACCAGGTTATGGCTCCAGACCAGGCCACAGCGCGGGACCAGGCCACGGCTCAGGACCAGGCTACCGCTCAGGATGAGGCGGTCTTATAGTGTGGCTCAGAGCCAAAACCAAGTATCCCCAAACAAGAAATGTCATTCTCCCAGCTCCAAGGACAACTCCATGCAGGTGGAATCCTTTGGAAGATGGGGCACTTTTACCACTTGATGCTCACCCCTGACCAGGCAGGTCCCTATTAGATGGTCACCCCTGACCTGGCAGGTCCCCATTATATGGTCACCCCTGACCAGGCAGGTCCCTATTAGATGGTCACCCCTGACCAGGCAGGTCCCTATTAGATGGTCACCCCTGACCAGGCAGGTCCCTATTAGATGGTCACCCCTGACCAGGCAGGTCCCTATTAGATGGTCACCCCTGACCTGGCAGGTCCCCATTAGATGGTCACCCCTGGCCTGGCAGGTCCCTATTAGATGGTCACCCCTGACCTGGCAGGTCTCTATTAGATGGTCACCCCTGACCTGGCAGGTCCCTATTAGATGGTCACCCCTGACCTGGCAGGTCCCCATTAGATGGTCACCCCTGGCCTGGCAGGTCCCTATTAGATGGTCACCCCTGACCTGGCAGGTCTCTATTAGATGGTCACCCCTGACCTGGCAGGTCCCTATTAGATGGTCACCCCTGACCTGGCAGGTCCCCATTAGATGGTCACCCCTGACCTGGCAGGTCCCCATTAGATGGTCACCCCTGACCTGGCAGGTCTCTATTAGATGGTCACCCCTGACCTGGCAGGTCCCTATTAGATGGTCACCCCTGACCTGGCAGGTCCCCATTAGATGGTCACCCCTGACCTGGCAGGTCCCCATTAGATGGTCACCCCTGACCTGGCAGGTCTCTATTAGATGGTCACCCCTGACCTGGCAGGTCCCTATTAGATGGTCACCCCTGACCTGGCAGGTCCCCATTAGATGGTCACCCCTGACCTGGCAGGTCTCTATTAGATGGTCACCCCTGACCTGGCAGGTCCCTATTAGATGGTCACCCCTGACCTGGCAGGTCCCCATTAGATGGTCACCCCTGACCTGGCAGGTCCCTATTAGATGGTCACCCCTGACCTGGCAGGTCCCTATTAGATGGTCACCCCTGACCTGGCAGGTCCCCATTAGATGGTCACCCCTGGCCTGGCAGGTCCCTATTAGATGGTCACCCCTGACCTGGCATGTGCCCATGTAAAAGCAAACGCAAGTGCTGTTTGTTTTAGGAATTTGTGTGTGCACCCGTACGTGCATATGTGGACTTACCAACTCTGAGTAACAATCCTTGTTCAGATACATTAAGGGAGTTTAGAAAGGAAATGAGAAGTAGGCCTACCGAAATGCGTGGAGTAAGCCTAATAGAAGATCAAACACATCCCAACCGGGAGCTGGCCAGGCGGTTGGCCCACCTCCAGGCGCCCAGGGCTGTTGTTGGCCATGGCGTTTCGGTGGGGGACACTCGCAGGGGCACAGGTAAGAATTAGGAGCAATTCCCAGCTTCCTAGCTGGTGTCCATCCTTCCTCCTTCACCTCGAGCGAGCCCTCAGAACAACCTGGATCTGCTCTAAGTGATGTGCGAACCCCTCGGTCTCAGTACAGACCGCCGCGCCTCACTGAGGCAGTGCAGCGAGAGCGGCTGCATGGCGGCTCCCGAGTCCCAACAGAGTGGCTTTGCAAGCCTTTTCCTCTGCAGTTGGGAAATGAAAATTCAAGGCCAAACACCCCGAAGGCACTGAAAGAGCAAGACCCGGGTGTTCGGCAGTACTGCAGCCACCCACCAGATGGCACCAATGCAGAGACTTGGATGCAGGCTGCCACCTTGACCAGCAAGCAGCTGAGCCGTTTGCCTGCAGCTACCAAGCCCAAAGGGCTCAAGGGTGGTCTTGCCGAGGCCTGGGTGCTCCCTGCCCGTACCTTGGTGCAGACGCCCGTAGTGGCGTCACACAGGGTGAGGATGGACACGTTCTGCGCCCGGCTCAGCCAGTTCACGGCGACCTTGGTGTTGGTGGCCCACTTCACCATGGTGATGTAGTATTCCCTGGAAACACACAGGCACACAGGTGAGCGGCTTGGCCGGAGCCACGGGACCAGAGATGGCTCATCTGGGCCCTGGACGTCGGGGCCACAGCAGAAGCACGTCCGGGTGGGGGGGTTCCCAACTCCGGTGGGAAGGCCCCGCCGCCCTGAGGAAGGCTCTGTGCGCCATTTCCCTCTCCCGTAGTGACGAGGTACCCAACACATCCTTAGGCTAATCTGAGAAACTGGCTTCGGTGCCCGTGAACTTGGCTCGACAGCCTAGAGGTCACAGGCCCGAAAACACCACGGAGCTCTGTGCTAATATCAGCAGGAGGGACTGGGGCTGCTGGTGATTAATCCAGTTGCTCAGGGCCCTCCAACACTGGGATTTTGTTTTAGGGGAAAAAGTACATTTAAGAGGAAGAAGAAAATAAATGCACAGGAGAATATTCGCAGGTGAACCTGAAGAACATTCTGAAGGCCAGTGAACACTCCTCCCATTGCTTGCCCCTGTCCACCCCTAGTGAGGGCAGCCGCTTAGGACGGCCTCTGTGATCCTATTGACCCTTTGCCACTAGAGACTGCAGGATGTCGCTCGACAGCTCCCAGCTGGAAAGATGCCTCCGTGTACTTCCTAACCACGTCCACGGAAAGGCTGGCGTAGCCCGGGGCTTGCCCTAAGCTCCGCTCACCAGGAGATTCATTGCTGTGCTGACCTCAATCTCCCCTTTTGTTGTCAGGGTTTTAGCCACTTCACCTGAGCCAGGAGCCCGTGGGAAACTGGTCGGTGGAGGGCAGGCGGGGCAACTGCTCGGGGCCGTGTCCTCGACCTTACAGAGAATATGGCGGTGGGTCAGGCAAGGGGAGCCAGTGTTTACGGGTTTCAACCCTCCAGGTTTCCAGCCTCTTTGCAGCACCGTTTTCTGCGTGTGTCTGCCCAGCGCGCCCAGGCCCGTGGGGCCTGGCTGTGCTTCCCCGACCTGCTCTCTCCCAGGCCTGTGGCTCCTGCTCCAAAAGGCCGCGCCTCTGTGCCCGCTGAAGGCTCGGAGCCGCGAGTGCAATGGTGGGTTTGAGCAGCTCCTCAATATTTGCACCATAAACACATGGATGTGCTCAGGCCCTTCAAATCAACTCAAGGCCTAGCCCTGCTCCAAAGGGAAGACTTTTATTTGAATTACATCACACGTGGTCTGAGTCCCTGCTGGGCAGATGATGAAGAGGCAGGAAGTGGGAGAGCCGTGGGGACGGACACGCGCTCACTCCGCTTGTCAGGCCACGGCCGGAGATGCCGATGTTCACCTGGAGGGTGTGGCGCGTGGGTCAGCGACCCCTGCGCCGGCTCTATCAGAAAATAGTCCACCTGGGTGAAGCTTAGGGAGCAAAAGGCACAGCAGCCCCCAACATGCGCTGCAAGTCTCCGGCTGTAAGGGAGGCGGCGGCGATGGCTGCCACCGCGGGGCCGTGGGTTGGGCCGGCTGGGGGCGGGGCATGTTCTCTTGCCCACTCACTGCCCTGCCCTCCTGGGAGCACCAGCCAGCACCAACCTTGGCTTTCCTGCCTCGGCGGCGTCACAGACACCAATCAACGTAGAATTCAAACAAAACCATCCTACAGGCGGTGGGAGGGAACCCGCCTCAGCCCAGTGGAGCAGGAGCCGCGCTGAGGCTCTGCTCAGAGTCCCTCAGAGAAGCAGCGACGCAGCACCCATGGGCAGGAGAGGAGCGAGGCCTCGCCACCCCGTCTGTGGCTGGACGTCGGGGGTGGGCTCTGTCCTCGGGGAGAACACAGGTCGTGAGCACATGCGGGTGGAGGAAACCACGCAGAAAACATGAGAGGAGCACGTGAGGCTAACCTCCAGGGCGAGCTGAGGGGACGACAGAGAAGTGAAGGGAAAGGCCAGAGAGATGGATTTGGAGAGGCCGAGGGGGATTCGGCAGCCCTGCCCGGCTCAGGGGCAGGGCCCCCGGGAATGCTCTTCAAGAGCAGCCAGAGTGGGCAACAGGGAGGGGATGTCCAAAGGCAAGGAAGAGACGCTGCGTAGGACGCACCCCTGAGCATGCAGCCCCCATGTCCCAGGCAAATGAGTCAAACAGCAGGCGTGCTCTCCCAGGCCCCGTGCTCTGCGGGCACCGGTAACACGACTGACAAAGGATAGAGGTCTGGCTGCTCCGCTGTTCCCCGGTTCTGGGCCTGATGGCCTGTGACACCCCGGCGTGCTTTAACAACCAATGCAGAGCGATCTTCTTGACTAGACCGTCTCTGAGGGCCAGTCACAGGTAAAGGCTCAGAGTCACAGCACAGCATGTGAGAAGATAATTTCTAAAGTCCATTCAGCCCCATCTGGTCCCAAACTGCTACCAATTTGATCACAAAACTTGAATGCAAATGTAAAAAGTCCTTATTAGGTAATAAAATAATATAAAATAAGTATTGGGTGAATATTGCATAGAATTAGAAAAATTGAGTAATTTTTTTCAAGGAAGATTAAATACAAAAACACAACTGATGAAACAGAAAGACAGCGTTTAAGAGAAAGGACTGCAAACACACTATGTTCCTAGAATAAAAACACTAAACGTGGTCAAGCTTTCAAAATCATGACCATTTGGGAAGAACTGACTGGTCACAGTAAGTGCTGAGTGGCAGCAGCCGTACCCGCCTTCCTCACGTTTGTACCTTCAGCACTTCGCACAGCTCGCCCCACGGTGAGTACTTCACATTTGTGAAAGAAAGCCATTTAATTCTAATAGGAAGAGCAAGGAGCTTCTTTTCCAAGAGAGGGTCAGCTAACAAAATAATTCTAAACTTTATATATAAGAAGAAATGAACAAAAATGGCCAAGATAGTGTTTAAAATATTCTAACCCTCACGATAGGGGTGTATATGAGAAGCTGCTAATACTATAGTTTGGCCCTAGACTTTTTACTGATGTAAGAATCAGTAGGTCTACAAGCCAGTGAATAGCCTTAATCACAATGGTTTCCATAGGCACAGAACAGTTTATATATATAATTTATTATTTTATAAAAGTGTCAGACCAAACCAGTGGGGAAAGGAAGATTCATACAACCAATGGTGCTGGGAATATGGCTTAATGATAACACACACACACACACACACACACACACACACACACACACCTCACAAACAAACAAAACCCCCAAAACAACAAAACAAAAAAACAAAATAAAACAGACAAGCAAATAAAGAACACGTATGCATTTCTAGAAAAAAAAATCTCAAAAGAAAATTTATCCAAATGCTTAATAGCTCGTGGGGTGGCAAGTGTGGATTATTTCTATAAAGTGGAGATTACTTCTTAAATAAGAAGGTCACTAAAGAGAAACTGGAGGTTTCCCACGTAAGTTGGTGGATTTATCATGTTTGTTAATGGCTCCTCTCTGTGGAAACCTAACTGTGATGATAATCCTATATAATAAAGATGTAATATGCAAAAGGTTGGTACGCCGTGAAGCGTAACGACCGACTGAGTCACGACCAGATCAGCAGGAGGGTGGGGGAGCGAGCTATAAGCAGGAGGTGGAGATCTACAGGAGGGGGCAGGGCAGCAAGCAAGTGGGAGGTTGAGAGCTACAGGAGCGGGCAGGGCAGCAAGCTATGAAGGGGGGGGCAAGCTACAGGAGACAGGGCAGCGGGCAGAGAGCTAAAGGAGGGCAGCAGCGAGCTACTGGCGCAGGGATTTGTGCGCAGGGCTACTAGTAAAGGAATAACACAGGTCTGTTCCCTTACTACTACTCTGCAGACAGAAGAGTAGTAAGAGGCAAGGCTGGTTGAAAAAGCAGCACCCTAAAATCCCTGCACAGTGGGACCCCAAGAAAATTCTGGGGACTTGAGGTCTAGGTACAATATCATGCAGCAGAGAAATGTGGCTGAACAGGGATTTCATCTGAGAGTCTCTGAATGAGACAGATGATAAAGGAAACCCATTTGGATGTTATTTCAAAATCAAAAGGGCTTTTGGAACAAGAAAATAGGTGACCCCCAGAGGAGCAGGTATCAGAGGAACACCAGGCTGGCCATCAGCAACACTGAGCTCCAGAAGCAATGGAGCTCTACCTCCAAATTTGAGGGACAATGGTTTTCAAACTACAGGTCTGCATACTGCTAAAATTTTCAACAAATGTGAGGAAAAGACAGTTTTTTGATATTCAAGAATTCGAAAATTTGTTCCAATCGTCCTTTCTTAGGAAAACACCTCAAGGATGTCCTCCGGACAGAAGTGGGAGTGAGTCAGGAAGAAGAGGACACACTGGCTCCCGGGAGGGAGTGCAGCAAGGGCAGGCCAGGATGGCCGTGGTCAGGTGTGACAGTGAGTGGCCGGTCCAGACTAGAGCAGGGCAGTGGAGGACCCTCGGAAAGATGGGTCTGGGGGAAAGGCCACTGCAACCGAGCACCTGATAGAGTTTGGAAAATAAAAATGAAAGTCTGATAAAACCAAATAGTCCAAGTAAAAAATAAAGGCAATATAAAACTGGGAAAAACCAAAAGCAGAACATAAAAGAGACACAGTCACAGAATACTACTCAGCTCTACCATGCAAGATAATTACTTATAATGAAGTCAATGGTGTTTATTTATGTTAATGTTTTAGAATCAGCCTACAGATAAGTAATGAAGATTTAGTTATGGTTACAAGAAAGAATGCAAATGTCATAAATCTCAATGATACAAAATTTTTAAAAAAAGGCAACAGAAGTTTCAGAGACAGGGAAGGGACCTGTAGGAAAGGGAGGACTAATATCTTATAAGCTGGGAGGTATGATTTCTTGTTTATCATAATGCAATGTGAAGGAAACTTGTGGCAATATTATCTATAATAATAAAAGCGTAATATGCTAATTAAACCGGACGTCATTCCGGACATGATTCCAGATGTCCTTTCAGACAAAGCCAGAGCCAGAGTGAAGCCCAGGTCCTGGGTGCCAGAGGGAAGCTGGTGCCGGCAGCTGGGGGAAGGAAGGCCTATTCTTGCACGAATTTAGTGCATCAGGCCTCTAGGTTAAGTTTATAAAGGTAACCTGCAGAGAAAACAAAATGCACATATAAGGAGAAGGTAGAGGGGTGTAGAGGAAAGTGTGCCAACTTCTTGTCTATTATTTAAAAAGAAAATAAAGGGCGTGGCTGGGTGGCTCAGGCTTGGTAGAGCATCACCCTGTTACACTGAGGTTGTGGGTTCGGTCCCTGGTCAGGGCACATACAAGAATCAACCAATGATGCATTAATAAGTGGAACAACAAATTGATGTGCTTTCTCTCTCTCTCTCAGATCAATAAAAAGGACAATAAAAATGAATAAATCAATGAATAAATGATGTTACTCCCAGGGGACATGGTATAAAAGAGTTAAGGTGGTCTCCATTCTGGGGTTGGGATGCTGAGAGGCAGAAGGGACCGTTGTTCCCTATTTTAAGCATCAATATGCATTACTTTAGAAAAAGGAAATATAACGCTAAACACAAATGAAAATTAACCAAAAAAGGAAATGCATGGAGTTCTGGAGAAACATTTTAGTGACTCCAGAAAAGGCACAGGGGCCTTGGGAACAGAAGTCTGCTCTCTGGGAGCATAGGACCTGGGGTGCCACAGGCACACAAGACCTGGGGTGCCCCAGCGCACAGGACCTGGGGTGCCACGGGTGCACAGGACCTGGGGTGCCGCGGGCTCACAGGACCTGGGGTGTCACGGGTGCACAGGACCTGGGGTGCCACGGGTGCACAGGACCTGGGGTGCCGCGGGCTCACAAGACCTGGGGTGTCACGGGTGCACAGGACCTGGGGTAAGATGGGTGCATAGGACCTGGGGTGCCCCTGCGCACAGGCCCGCAGGTGCCCTGGGCCCTTCTGGGAAGACTGAGTTCAAAAGAGCAGGCATTTTTTTTCGAGCTCCTCAGGAAGTGAACCATTAAGAGCAGAGAAAACAGGAGAGGGCAGGTGAGCAAAAGATCACGCAATAGTGTCCACCATTAACCTGGTAGGTGAGTAACATAAGTGTCCATGAAGGGGTAGGGTCAGATCAGATGGCAGCAGGCTGAGGACGTGGGCTGCTTTAGGGAGAAGGAGGTAAAGGCTGGAAATCCCAACAGCTGGTCTGCTGTGGACTTGAACTAAGATGGTGCCCTTTGGTGCAGGGAGGGGCATGGAGGGCGTGCCCCAGCATGGTCACCCACGCGGGCCCGGGAAGGGCTGCCTGATGCTCTCGGCCTGATCAAGGTCTGAGATGAATTTCCACCAAACCGAAGACACAGCTTTTAGCTAGAATGCCCTACACAGACGGGGACGCACCTACATGGACCGGACGCACCTACATAGATGGGATGCACCTACACGGACAGGACGCACCTACACGGACGGGACTCACCTACACGGACGGGACGCACCTGCATGGACGGGACGCATTTACATGGACGGACACACCTACATGGATGGGACACACCTACATGGACAGGACACACCTACATGGACGGGACGCACCTACATAGATGGGATGCACCTACACGGACAGGACACACCTACATGGACGGGACGCACCTACATAGATGGGATGCACCTACATGGACAGGACGCACCTACATAGATGGGATGCACCTACACGGACAGGACGCACCTACACAGACGGGACGCATTTACATGGACGGGACACACCTACACAGACGGGGACGCACCTACATGGACCGGACGCACCTACATAGATGGGATGCACCTACACGGACAGGATGCACCTACACAGACGGGACGCATTTACATGGACGGGACACACCTACACGGACGGGACGCACCTACACAGACAGGATGCACCTACATGAATGGGACGCACTTACAGGGACGGACACACCTACACGAAAGGGATGCACCTACATGGACGGGACGGACCTACATGGACGGGACGCACCTACATGGACGGGACGCACCTACACGGACGGGACGGACCTACACGGACGGGACGCACCTACATGAACGGGACGGACCTACACGGACGGGACGCACCTACATGAACGGGACGCACCTACACGGACGGGACGCATTTACATGGACGGGACGAACCTACATGGACGGGACGCACCTACATGAACGGGACGCACCTACATGGACGGGACGCACCTACATGAACGGGACGGACCTACATGGACGGGACGCACCTACACGGACGGGACGCACCTACATGGACGGGACGCACCTACATAGATGGGACGAACCTACATGGACGGGACGCACCTACATGGATGGGATGCACCTACATAGATGGGACACACCTACATGGACAGACGCACCTACATGAACGGGACGCACCTACATGGACGGGTTGCACCTACACGGACGGGACGCACCTACATGGATGGGATGCACCTACATGGATGGGACACACTTACATGGACGGGATGCACCTACATGGACGGGACACACCTACAGTGACAGGATGTACCTACACGGATGGGATGCACCTACATAGATGGGACACACCTACATGGACAGACGCACCTACATGAACGGGACGCACCTACATGGACGGGTTGCACCTACACAGACAGGACGCACCTACACGGATGGGATGCACCTACATGGATGGGACACACTTACATGGACGGGATGCACCTACATGGACGGGACAAACCTACAGTGACAGGATGTACCTACACGGATGGGATGCACATTTATTTTCTGTCCTTTTGAAATAAGAGAAGAAGGAAGCAGCCTCTGTGTCTCCTGCACTTTGTAGAGTGGGGCCTTTGCAAGCCTCTCCCAGGCGGGTGTCCCTCCAGCGGGGTTGGCAAACCTGAAGACCCACTGCCTGAGTCCTGGCTCTGTGTCCTCACGAGGCCTTGTCCCAGGAGAATGGCACTTTCAGAGGTGTCAGCAGAAGCCACAGAGGCTGGGCGGGCTGTGTCCATGGGCAGGGACTTCCACGCTTGAGGGCAGCTCACAGGCAATGAGGCCTGGGGACCCCACGCGCCTGCCTCCAGCTGGGGTGTCAGGGCAGACAGACGCCTGCTATTCTGTGTGGAGTTCCCAGGCATCTCTGACCGACTTGAGAACCATGAAAAGGGGGCAGATGCTGCGGCCACAGCCACGGCCATGGCCATGCCATCTTCTCTGCCTTTCCCCTGCCCACACCTGCGACTCCTGCCCTCGGGTCTCTCCTCATCCATTCCTCAAGGCAAAGGGCAAAGGGCACGCCTCTTACACATCAGGCCCAGCGCCGTGGCTGGGACCGCAGGGAAATCTATGAAAACTGAGGACGTGGGAGGCGACGGAAACAGTGCTGCCCGGATGGAGAATGAGGGATGTGGGAGTGGGAGAGAGCAATGCAGGTGCATGACCAGGTAGGAAAGGAGGCCACCCACTGCAGGTGCTGACGCTGCCGGTGAAGCGGGGAAGCAGGTGCCTATGGGACGAGCTGTGGTGGCGGGCCCCGCTGCCCGACTCCCTGAGGAGCCTGCTGGTGTCAGTGCGGGTGACGAACACTAAGGCCACTGTGATCATCCTATCAGTTCCTCCCTTTCCCAGCCGCCTGGAGGGATGCAGGGAAAAGGGGGGCCTTTCCGAGGGCTCTCTGTGCCCTAACCTGGGGATGTGGCAGGTCGCTATCAGCATCACTCAGAGAGGTAGGGCCGCCCACAAAGAGCAGCAAACAGCAGTGATGTTGGTGGGTGTCTGCGGGACAGTCAGCTGAAGATTAAGCCACCACAGGAGAGAGGCAGCATTAGAAACAGCGTTTAATAAATCCCAACCCAACCATAAACTAAACCGAAACCGAGACCCTAATCCTAATCCTAACCCGTAACCCTAACCCTACTCCTACCCCCTAACCCTAACCTAACCTAATCCTAACCCTAAACCTTAACCCTAACCCCACAGGATGGTCCCAGACCCACGGCACTTGCAATACAAACTCTCAGGCCTCACTCCAGGCCTGCTGAGTCCAAAACTCTCGGGGTGTGGCTGGGACCCCAGGTGACTCACGCAGCGATGCTCAGGTGGGAGATGCACTGGTCTGCGTGAGCCATGTGACATGCAGGTGAGCAGAGCCTAAGAAAGCAAGTCCATGTGCCATTTACCCATAGTCCTCATGTCTGTCTCTGCCTCTGCCCTTACAGACTATCCTCTGAGTGAACGGAGGCACTGCAGGCAGGGGAGGTGCTTTCAATAAAGAGGGGTTGGGCGCAGCTCACGCCCATGGGAAAATGAAGTAATTAAGAAGGTGAATGAACTGACCCTAACCTAGTCCTGAGACAGGGTCCAGATGCGGTGAGCTACCAAAGCTCTTTGATCATCACAGACAATAAGTCGTCGAATTTTGAGAATCATAGAACTTGCATTTTATAAAGAACACAACACCAAAATGTTAGCAGGAAGCAAAGATTCCTGGAGAGAATGATACT
The DNA here is from genome assembly GCF_028538775.1 of Myotis yumanensis. Lineage (NCBI taxonomy): Eukaryota > Metazoa > Chordata > Mammalia > Chiroptera > Vespertilionidae > Myotis > Myotis yumanensis. The sequence goes on from NW_027223760.1 coordinate 2,517,695, forward strand.
AATTTTCTCTTTATTCTAAAACACGCTATCTGCCCACAAATATGTTCATTCCAGGAGCATTTAGTCAGGCTCAGTGCCATGGGCACAGCGCTGGATGCTGGCAGCCACGGGGCCAAACCCTTGCCGTACGGGGGCTCACGGTTGGTGGGGAGACAGACTTGCAGCCCCTAACTTCCGCCCAGGTAAGCACAGCTCTACCAGGAGGAAGCGTGTGGAGGGGCGCTTACTGAAAGCCCCGTTGGCTGAGGGACACATTCCCACAGACCTCCAGAGAGGAGCCCTCACACCCAACCCAGCGGCTCTTCCTGGTGACAAGTGTGTGCGTTTTTTATCGGGCCATTTGTTTGCCATGAAATATTGATGGCGCACCATCCCTCGTGCAGGGATAAATGTGCCTTGTCACATCTTACTATTCCAAATTCTGGCAGAGCTGCCTACAGTCGTGTGCCAAGAAAGGGTGAGGAACAGCAGGCTTGTTTGTCTACTGAAATGGAGAGCCTGCGATTAACGCTGGCATTTTAAAAGCATTGTTATTCCATGGATCAAGCTAGAGCAAAGAAATACCATGTGTAACAAATTAAAAAACGTTCTTTAACAAAAAGACATCGTTGAGCAGAATGAAAGGACACCGGGTCCCCAAGGTCCCCTGTGATGCAGCGTGCGCCTCCGCATACGCCCAGGGCAGTCACATGACCATGAAACCATCTGCAGGCAGGCTGCATGCTGCAAAATGCAAAAATGCTACGTGATGTAGATTTCCACAATCTCACTTTCAAGGTAGGCATAGATCATGTTACCTTTTCCTTCTGTCTCAGGCACTGGCCCTAATGCAGGCCAACTGTCAGGAGGAGGTAGAAGGAAGTGAGAGGTGTGGCATCTTAGGAACCATGGAGTCCTTACTCAATGGTTTATATGCTTTGAGCATGAAGGGATCTGTTGACTAGAAGAGGTGGAGGCCAGTCTCATGCCCCTTTTCTAGCCGTCATTTTCACACACTCAGAGCTATCCACCACCCATCCACCCACCCATCCACCATCCATCCATCCACCATCCATCATTCATCATACCTCCACCCATCTACCCATCATCCACCTATCTACAATCCATCCATCCATCCACCATCCATCCATCCACCATCCATCATTCATCATACCTCCACCCATCTACCCATCATCCACCTATCTACAATCCATCCATCCATCCACCATCCATCCACCATCCATCCATCCATCCATCCATCCATCCTCCACCCTCCATCCATCCACCCATATACCTGACCTGTCCACTCAATAGGTATTAAGCACCCTGTGCACTGAGATTCCCGTGTCATTCGAGGATGAGCTGGATGTCTTCCTTGCGACGCTGCAGGCCCCCTCCCCCTTTCCCACCATGCTCTGTCTGTGCCCATGAGAGGGAAAGGCTCACCATACAGGTGGCATCAAGGGGCTCTGGCTGCCCCCTGGGAGCACCCGTAGGAGATCCAAGGGTGAGAGAGAGGAAAAGTGGGCATTTGCTTCCATGACTCCACACAGTCCATCAAACCAAGTCCCGTCCCTGTTGTGGCTGCTGCACTAGGCTCTCTGTCCCCAGGATCCTCTACTGCTCCCCTGTCCCCTCAGGCCTGGGATGGTCACAGGGACCCAGCTGCCTCTGACTTCTGGACACTACGCATTCCTGGTGGGACTCCTCCCCACCCTCTCCTTCACCAGCTCTGCCTGGTTCAGCACTGTTGGAATGAACCCCTTTCTTTCCTGAGGGGACACAGATACGGAGAGAACCACACTAGCCCCCCTGGACCTCCCCCCCCTTCCCCTAGAGGCCTTCACCTGAGGTCCAGGCCACAACTGAGGCTCAAACGTGCCAGGGAGCATACTGAGCCCTGCTGGACTCAGAGCCAGATGTGTCCTGAGATGCCCACTTTCCCCCATTACAGACGAAGGACCTGAAGAGCAACTTTGGGTTCAGGCAGCTCCAATGACCACCCTGCTCCCCAGCCAGGGCCTTGCTGACCCCGCCTGGCACTGCCTCCGTGACCATGTCCCCACTCGCTGTGCCTCAGATGCGGCCAAGTGTTGTGCCGACAGAGAAATGTCCTGACTGTCCGGCCACACTGAGCTCAGAGGCCTGTGCCATCTGCTCAAGGTCAAGAGCCCCGGGAACCACAGAGGAGCCCCAGGAACTGCAGACAAGCCTTCCTCAGAGTCCCTCCCACAGTCTGCGTCCTGGAAACGGAAGCTGCGTCCTCTGCCTGCCGATGCGCTACAAATTACCTTTCCTGCTGAAGGTGCTTTGAGTTACTTTTCATTGAGATTTTTTGTCACGTGGCGTGGGCTACACGTGCTAATAAACCACCTGGTTTTGTCTTGTTAGTGCCCAGCTGAGAGCCTGGGGCGGGTGGAGGCCAAGTTTTGCGTCCCCTCCAGTGTCCTTCTGAGATGAAAGGTGCCGTGCCGGCAGCGGGAGAATCTCACTCTTCGAGAATCCCCTCGGCCCCACGGCTGAGTGAAGCTGCTCCCTGCGCAGAGGTTTGTGAGCGCATGCTCCGCCCGGTCCTGCTGGGCTGCAGTCACACCAAGGGCCTGCCGCCTGGCCTCTCCCTGCCGGGCGGGCGGCTCGGCGGGACGCAGAGATGGAGTGTGCAGACACTGCCCAGGAAACTGAGGCAGGGAGTGGGCGGGGGCTTCGGCTCGCCCTGTGGTCATGTGGGCGGAGCTGGTCAGGCAGCGGGAGCCCTGAGCCAAGTCCCTACAGAAGGGGAACCCAGCGTAGTCATTGCAGGGCCTCGGGACAGGCCTGGGCAGCCACAGCCTGCGGCCGGGCCTAAGGGCCCGGCGGCAAGTCTGGCCTTCACCCCGAGGGACAGGAAACCCAGTGGGGCTCTGGCAGAGGGAGCGTGCGATCTGCGCCACTTTAGAGGTGATTCTGGGTGTTCTGTTTGGGGGGCCACGTAGCGATGGTTAGGAAATTGACCCTAAACCCGTGGGAGGCACACAGGATCCCGGGTGCTCCTCCGGGGCTGGCGTGGCGTGGGCCGGTGTCTGCGGAGTGGCCTCCCCGGAGCTCACAGTGAGGGCCCTGTTGAACCCGTAACCCAGCAGACGTCTCCTCACACTTCTGTGTCCCACGGTCCCTGCACACCCAGCTTCTCCAGCCCTGCGGCCTGGTTCTAACGCCTCACTGGTTCCCTTTGTGACCGCATGCTCACTGCCTGCCCGAGAGTCACAGCCTGACCAGTGGGAGTGGCCACAGTGGGTGGGTGGGCGGGGGGGCGGGGATGAACCAGAAGTTCCGAGGATGAGGCCGGGCTGAGTTCCCCAGGGGAGAGCACCAGGGACAGGTGGACTTCACAGCCAGGACACGGCGGCGCCCGCGAGCCAGCCCTGTGCCGAGCGCATTATCTCATTCCGTTGCCACAGCCGCCCTTGCGGGTAAACACGTCTCTTACTAATATTCATCTCATTGTGCAGCAGAGGAAACTGAGGCAGGACCCAGGCCAGACCGGGATGGGAACTCAGGCAGTTGTCACTGTCAACCAGCGGACCTCGACTGGGGGGCACCGGGCAGTGACGGAGACGTCTGTGACTGTCACACTGAGGGAGGTGCTCTGACCCCAGTGAGCAGAGGCCAGGACTGCTGACCACGACAGTGCCAGGGCGTCCCACAGCAGAGGCTCTGGCCCCAGACGCCGATGGCAGACACTGCCCTCAACAGGTGCTGCCGCCTCCAGACTAATCAGCCCCCTCCCGCCCCTCCCCCCAGCTGTCTCCCCCCCCCCCCCCTCCTGCAATTGCTCACCCAGTCCCCAGGCTCAGGTGCCCTCTGTGCCTCCCCACCCACCGCACCCTGTCTCATGGGTGGTGGGTAATAACTGCTCAGGAAACAGACTGCCCCAGGCGCACGGTTTCCGATCTGCCTGTGCACCTGGGGACAGTGTGAGGGAGTGTGACAGGGAGCGGCTAGGACAGGGTGGCCACTGCATATGGTACCAACAGCCTCGCACTGGGAGAAAGGGCATCACCAAAGCGCAGGAAATGGGAGCGAGCGGCCCTGAGGGCGGCCAGGCTCGGGCTGGGAGGGAGCTCATGGTTCCTGCCCCGGGAGCTGACCAGCCTGCAGCAGCAGCACCACCAACCAAGTGAGGTTTCCAGTGCGCTCCAGCCGGTGGCTCCCTATTCCAGGGGACGCAGTATTAACTCAGTGAGTCTGCTGGGCGGGGCCCAGGAGGCGGGCAGGGAGGGGCTGTGGGAAAGCGGGCATCTGTGGGCATCAGGAGAAGGTGGAGCAATGAGCAGTGCTCCTTCTCCCCCAGCCAAGCAGTGCCAGCGCCGCGGGTCTCAGTCCCGGACCAGCGATGGGCGCACACGCAGGGCCCACTCCCCGGGGAGAGGCTGCAAGAGCCAGGCCTGGGGACCGGAGGTGAGAGGGGGATCAGTCCCGGCGGGACACGCGCAGGGAGCCCTTCGCCTGAGGCGTTTACACACTTTACAGTCCCTGAGGGAGGAAGGGTTGGACTCCCCACCCCGCCCACGGCGTCCTACAGGACCTCCTCTGCGGACGGGGGCAGAGGGTGACCGTGGGCATCACCGCCAGAGATGCCTCCACTCAGACCAGCAGAACCACCGGCTCACTCCTCCGGCCCTGAGCCGGGAGCCGCCAGGAGCTGCCCACACGTGGGGGCTCTGCAGGGGCAGAGCTCTGGCAACATCTGGGCTGGCGTTAGCCGAGTCTGAGGAGGAATTGCTCTTGGTTCCCGGGGCCATTTATAAACTTGCAGGGCTCTCTGAGTGAGGGGACCTGTGCCAATCGAACGCCCGCCCCTTCCCCCAGTCCCGCCCATTTCTCAGCAGAGTTTAATGACACATAAGTGGGCCCGGAAGTTTCCACGCCTCCAGGCTCCTTGAACTTTGGGACAAAATGAAACTGATATTCAGGCCACTTTGTTTTGATAGATGCTACTCAGTTTTTTTGATTAAAAACAAATCCACCTGCACTAGGTGTTAATAATAACAGGATCATCTGTGTCAAAATGTGCCCCCAACGGCACGCTGTTCCCTCACCCGCTGGGGGAGTTGGCTCATGAAACAGCGGGCACAGGGCTGCTCCGGAACGATGCCCCAAGAATGGGGTGTCAGGGACAAAAAGTGCGATGACATGGGCTGTTTTTGGAAAGATGGAGTCAGTGCGCCCCCGGCTGGACACCTGTGGTCGACCCCACGGCCCTTTGGGAGGAGGGCAGCCAGGTACCCTGGCCAGGGTGAGAGATGTAGGACTGCAGGCTGGTGTCCCCGCGCCAGGACACCCCGATAAAACATGGGAAACAGGTAATTACCTTTTTCTCGGACGTTTACATTAGCAGGAAAATACGCCGGGGCCCGGAGAGACCATGCACATTCAGCAACCAATCACCTCATCATTGCTATTTTCTAACGTAACTGAGGGGAGCAAACCTCATCCGAGGGTCGTCCGGTGGCGTCATCTCCAGGTCGTGGGTGGGCCCGTTTAAGCCGATGACGTGCAGGGAGATACTGGGGTTCTCACACCCGGCCTGGAAGGACAAGAGGATGGGAGGTGAGGCCACCACGGCCTGGCCAGAGCCGAGCCTGGGGAGTCTTCCCAGGGCACAGGCCCCGGGGCCTGCAGCTCAGAGCTAAGGAGCAAAGCTTGCTGGGAGCAGGCTGCTCCTGCGTGAGCCGACCACTTCTCCTCGAGGCCGGAAGCCTGCCCTCTCCTCACTGAGCCCAGCCTTCCCCGCCACCTGTCATCACCAGGCCAGCACCACTCCATTGGCTGAGCCCCTGGGAGTGGGAAACAAATAGATAAGGAGAAGGAGAGGAAATTCTGGAAGTGGAGACGATGGTGATGACGTTGTGGCCCAGCGGTGGGAAAACGAAGTACTTTGAAAGGAACAGAACCTCCTCCCTCTGAACCCCCACTCCCTCTGTCCTGGGACCAGTGGCACCAGCAGGAAGGGGAAGGGGACTATGTGGTGTTGCATCATCTGCAGGGCTGTGGGTGGGACTGAGGGAGAAGCTCAGGTGGAGGAGGAAACCCACCCCATGGTAGGGCAGAGTCCGGTGGGTGGACCAGCTCATTGCTCTGATTTGGCAGAAGCATCATGGGGCAAAGAGCGGCTGAGTTCTGTGGCCAGAATATGGTTACTTTCCATTAAAATATGAAATCTCAAACCCTCAGTGATCTGGGGTTTTATCAATCTGACTTCTGAGCACCTGTCCCAGAGCTCACTGTAAGGTCAAGGCCCTCACTGTAAGGTCAAGGCCCTCACTGTAAGACCAATAACCTCACTGTAAGGTCAAGGTCCTCACTGTAAGGTCAAGGTCCTCACTGTAAGACCAAGGCCCTCACTGTAAGACCAAGGCCCTCACTGTAAGACCAAGGTCCTCACTGTAAGACCAAGGCCCTCACTGTAAGACCAAGGTCCTCACTGTAAGACCAAGGTCCTCACTGTAAGACCAAGGCCCTCACTGTAAGGTCAAGGTCCTCACTGTAATGTCAAGGCCCTCACTGTAAGACCAAGGTCCTCCCTATAAGACCTAGGCCCTCACTGTAAGACCAAGGCCCTCACTGTAAGGTCAAGGTCCTCACTGTAAGGTCAAGGCCCTCACTGTAATGTCAAGGCCCTCACTGTAAGACCAAGGCCCTCACTGTAATGTCAAGGCCCTCACTGTAAGACCAAGGTCCTCCCTATAAGACCTAGGCCCTCACTGTAAGACCAAGGCCCTCACTGTAAGGTCAAGGCCCTCACTGTAAGACCAAGGTCCTCACTGTAAGACCAAGGCCCTCACTGTAAGACCAAGGCCCTCACTGTAATGTCAAGGCCCTCACTGTAAGACCAAGGTCCTCCCTATAAGACCTAGGCCCTCACTGTAAGACCATGGCCCTCACTGTAATGTCAAGGCCCTCACTGTAAGACCAAGGCCCTCACTGTAATGTCAAGGCCCTCACTGTAAGACCAAGGTCCTCCCTATAAGACCTAGGCCCTCACTGTAAGACCAAGGCCCTCACTGTAAGGTCAAGGCCCTCACTGTAATGTCAAGGCCCTCACTGTAAGACCAAGGCCCTCACTGTAATGTCAAGGCCCTCACTGTAAGACCAAGGTCCTCCCTATAAGACCTAGGCCCTCACTGTAAGACCAAGGCCCTCACTGTAAGGTCAAGGCCCTCACTGTAAGACCAAGGTCCTCACTGTAAGACCAAGGCCCTCACTGTAAGGTCAAGGTCCTCACTGTAAGGTCAAGGTCCTCACTGTAATATCAAGGCCCTCACTGTAAGACCAAGGTCCTCCCTATAAGACCTAGGCCCTCACTGTAAGACCAAGGTCTTCACTGTAAGACCAAGGTCCTCACTGTAAGACCAATGCCCTCACTGTAAGACCAATACCCTCACTGTAAGACCAAGGTCCTCCCTATAAGACCAAGGTCCTCACTGTAAGACCAAGGCCCTCACTGTAAGACCAATGCCCTCACTGTAAGACCAATACCCTCACTGTAAGACCAAGGTCCTCCCTATAAGACCAAGGCCCTCACTGTAAGTCCAAGGCCCTCACTGTAAGACCAAGGTCCTCACTGTAAGACCAAGGTCCTCACTGTAAGACCAAGGTCCTCACTATAAGACCAAGGTCTTCACTGTAAGACCTAGGCCCTCACTGTAAGACCAATACCCTCACTGTAAGACCAAGGTCCTCACTGTAAGACCAAGGTCCTCACTGTAAGACCAATACCCTCACTGTAAGACCAAGGTCCTCACTGTAAGACCTAGGCCCTCACTGTAAGACCTAGGCCCTCACTGTAAGACCAATACCCTCACTGTAAGACCAAGGTCCTCACTGTAAGACCAAGGTACTCACTGTAAGACCTAGGCCCTCACTGTAAGACCTAGGCCCTCACTGTAAGACCTAGGCCTTCACTGTAAGACCAAGGTCCTCCCTATAAGACCCAGGCCCTCACTGTAAGACCAAGGTCCTCACTGTAAGACCAAGGTCCTCCCTATAAGACATAGGCCCTCACTGTAAGACCTAGGCCCTCACTGTAAGACCAAGGCCCTCACTGTAAGACCAAGGTCCTCACTGTAAGACCAATGCCCTCACTGTAAGACCAAGGTCCTTACCCCTAGATTAGGGCTTCATCTGGTAAACCACTCCAGCTGTGGGTGGACAGACGAAGGTCAGACAGCCAGGCTGTAGTGTGTGTGTGTGTGTGTGTGTGTGTGTGTGTGTGTGTGTATGTATGGTTGAGAGGCTTGGCATCATCCAGCACACTTACTTAGCTGTATCTGGCTGTCACCCAGGCCTTTCCACGGGTTTGGTGGATGACAAGCCAGAGCTGGAGTAAAGGAATTCTGTCAAAAGGCACATCCCTGTCACGCACTGACACCCAGGTGCCCTTGGGACAGGAACACAGCAGAGACAAAGCTCTGGCCCGGGACCCACGCGTCTCTACCTGGGACCTTGATAGACAACGGCCCCATTTTGGAAGAGCCTCAGGAATGGATCTGTGTACCAGCTGCTATGGACGGAGTGACTGTGTTCTTCCCAGACGAAAATGCGAGGCCCCGGCCCTCATGGGATGGGGTCTGCAGGTGGGGCCTTTGGGAGGCACCTGGAGTTAGATGAGGTCATGAGGTGGGGCCCCATAACGGGGTTTATGTTCTTAGAAGGAGGGGAAGACACCAGAGTGCTCTCTCTGCCGCATGAGGACACAGGAGGGGGTGGCTGGCTGGAAACTGGAAGAGGTTCTTAGCAGAACCGACTGCATTGGCAGCTGCCTTAGACCCCCAGCCTGTAGCCCATGAGGAACCGTGTCTGTTGAATGTCGTGTTTGTTACAGCTGCCGAGCTGACTGATGTGCACCACCCACCCTCCCTCCTGCTGCAAACTCCCCACTGCATGTCGGGGGTGTCTTGTGTACAGACATGTGGCTGCAGCTCTCGAGCCCTCTGATGGCGTGGGCAGCTGGGGCTCAGTACTAGCTGGCCCAGGCGGGAAGTGAGCACTGTCGCCAGGGGATGCAGGGGTCTGGGGCAGTCTAGTGCAGCCAGCCCATTGTGGACCCAGGGGCTGGCAGACAGGTCCCTCTCACCGCCCAGAACCAGATCCTAAAAAGGGAACGAGGGGGGAGTGTCCGCAGTGGGCAGTGTGAGGGTTTGTTACCTGGAATGAAGCTTAGGCACAAGGTTAACGGCAGTCCAATTATTTAAAATAAGGTAAATTTGCCAACAAATTGAACTCAACTGACAAGGAGAGAATGCCATGTAAGGGGAAGTAATTCATCCTGCCTCTGTTGACTGTATTGCTCCTAACAGGTCTGAAGGTCCCAGGCCCACTTTGGGGATGGCTGGCTGGGGGCTGAGGGGCAGGGCAGTGTGTTCCCGTGGCGTCTCACCTACCTTGGGGTAGTGGTAGAGCTTCCCCGTGGGGTACATGGCGCCCGTATAGGCCGGGAGCTCCATGACGGGCACTCGGGAGTCATTGATGGTGGCGTAGGCGAGCCTCGTACCGTCTGGAGACCACCAGTGGGCGATGTGGGTCTTTAAAATCTCCTCTACGGGAAAACAGAGAGATGCGAACAGTCAGCACACGGAGCAGGGTCCACGGTGAGCAGGCACGGCCATGAGCCGCCAGATGTGAGGCCCCGGACACTGCGCTTCTACGGCCTCTGAGAGGTCTCCCGGGTCCTGCATTCACCCTCCATCCAACAGGGCTCAGAAGTGCCCGGTGATGACGCCACGCTCACACCACTAACCTGGCCAGTCAGGGCCCAGCTGAGCCGAAGCTGATGCCCTGACACAGGACACAGGTTTGAGCACCATGAACCTAACAAGTGCTTTTTGAATTGGATTACTATTGTGCTGAGGAGGGTTGATCTCAACAGAACCAGAGGAAATCTGTTCACGCTGAAGCAGGGCACAGCCAGGCCGACTCAAGTGAACGAGCCAGCTGTGCTAGAGGCTGAGCCCAGGAAACCCAGCCCAGCTCCCAGGGGACACTAGGGGTTCATGCCCACTGCGTGCACACTGTGTGGACATCATGTGTACACTATGTGTATACTGTGTGGATATCCCATGTACACTGTATGTATATCATGTGTATCCTATGTGTATCTTATGTGTATCCTGTGTGTATACTGTGTGTGTACTGTGCATATCCTGAGTGTATACCGTGTGCATCCTGTATGTATCCTATATGTATACTCTGTGTATATTGTGTATATCTTGGGTGTATACTGAATGTATACTCTATGTACACTGTGTATATCCTGTGTGTATACCATGTGTATCCTGTGTGTATACTGTATGTATACTCTGTATACTGTGTGTATACTGTGCATATCCTGTGTATATCATGTGTATACCATGTGTATACTGTATGTATACTTTGTGTATACTGTGTGTATACTGTGCATATCCTGTGTGCATAGTGTGTGTGTCCTGTGTGTATCTTGTGTGTATGTATTTGCTATATATATTGTGTGCATCCTATGTATATCATGTACATACTGTGTGTATCCTGTTGTTTACTGTTTGTATACTCTGTGTATACTGCGTGCATACTGTGTATATCCTGTGTGTATAGTGTGTGTGTCCTGTGTGTATACTGTGTCCTGTGTGTATGTATACACTGTATATATTGTGTGCATCCTGTGTATATCATGTGTATTTTGTATGTACACATTGTATGTACACTCTGTGCATATTGTGTATGTACTGTGTGTATACCATGTTTATACTGTGTATACCCTTATTCGTGCGTACACACTCACTCCCTCGTGGACAGCCGTGCTAGTGTGCCCCTCGCCTTTGAAGGAAGGACACAGTTTCATCTGTGCGACAGACAGCAAGATGGTCCCATTTTCACCAGAACTGAAATGGACACTGTGAGTCTGAGATTTCGACCAGAAACGCCCGTATCCCACCCTCTCCCAACATCTTGGCTACTAGAGTGTTAACCACGGATGAGTGTTACACACAGTAGAACTTTGTCCTGGGATAGATATCAGTCCTACAACACTCATCCGTGGCGCCAGAGGAGCCCCTGCCCCAGGCTCTGACAAGCAGCAGGTCAGAGCCTGGGGCAGGGGCTCCTCTGGCGCCACCAGCCCTGGTCTCAGGACCCTTTCTTGCCACAGTCTGTGCACCTTGGAGCTAGCTCCCTCCAGGCTCCTTTCTGAGATAATGGTCAGTATCATCCCACAAGCACATCACAGGAGGCCCATTCTGTGGCAGGACAGTCAGAAGGCAGGGAAATTCCTTAACAAGTGAATAAAGAAACGGAGGCAAAATAATTAAACAAGGTCAAACCCTTTGAGCAGTTCACAGTCTGTCTTCCCCCAGCAAGCACACTTGGGAGCGAATGGTTTACACACTCCAGACTGTTCGGGGGCAGACCCGCCCGGTCCAGGCCCCGTCAATGACGTTCTCTAAAACCAAAACCACCAGAGAGGAGCCCTGGCCTCTCGTATGCACATCCTGATGCATCAACTCCCTGAAGGACTGGCCTGGAAAGCTAACGGACACCCTGCTGAGACCCTCCCTGAGACGTTCCTCAGGAGTCCACCGGCCAAAGGAAGGTAAAAGGACCCGGTGCCGCTCACTGAGCACACCACAGCCTGTCACGCTGAAGCTTTTCTCCTGAAGAGACTGGCAACCAGGGGAGCAGTGGGCAGTGGCAGTTTGTCCCAGGCTCAGCCCTGAACCTGCCTCCTGGGCCCCCTTGCTCTCTGACTTTCTCCTGTTGCTTCTTCTACCCTAAGCTCTTCCTGGTTCCTGTCCCCAGCTTTCATAAACACAAATCCCCTGGACTCGCAGTCAGATCTTTCCTGCATGAAGTCAAGAACCTACACACTGCAGGCAGCTGGGGGCGGGACCCGTCGGCAGCAATTGCAGGGGTTGACATTGGGTGTTTATTGTGGTGAACCAGCTCCATGCGCCTGTGGTGACAGAATGGCAACGGAGGGGCCTGAGCTCATGCTGAGAGAGCAAGGCGGGTGCAGGGACCATGGCTGAGAACAATGCAGCCGGGAACAGAGCCGCAGGGGGGAGCGGGCTTGGGGCAGGAAGCCGGGTGGAGGCCTGGCAGCTCCGTGGGCCGTGACCTCACAGGGACCAGACAGTCTCAGGTGGGCTGAAGCTCCGGGCCATGTTGGGGAGGCCCTGCTGCTGTTCTTTCTCCGGGGCCAGGGGCAGACTCCTGGGCATGAGGACGCTGACTGATGGTGCGGTTTGTCCTCCGTCACTGCCACTGTGAGAATATCTCTCATTGCAGAGACTTCTCAGTGGGGTCCCTGATGTGCTGTGGGACCGGTAGCAGCAAATCCAGGAGTTAGACCCCTCATTCCATCACCGTCCAGAATACTTCCTCCCTGCGCTGTGCGAGGCCTCCGGGCCTGCCGGCAGCCTGCCGGAGGTAGGGGTGGGGGTGGGGGGGGACCCAGCATGGGTGACTTGCAGCCGGCACAGGTGACTCTGTCCCTGCTCAGTAGAGTCCTGTCCACTGCGGGAACCTCGGTGTGCCGACTTCCCCTCACACCCCCCAGGTGTGGGCACAGCTGCTCCGTGAAAATGGATTTCCAGCCGCTTCCGCTGCCTCCCAGAGCTCCTGACAGGTCCCCCTCTGTCCCCTGAGGGGCCACCTCCAACGAGTAACCTCCAGGCTCCTCTGAGTCGGGCTTCCCATAAAGCGCGAGGGTCTGCTGAGGTCAAAGAAGAAGAGGACGCAGGTGGCTCCTCTGGGCCTGTGATTTCCAGCGCCTCGGGCAGCAGGACCCCCAAGCGTGTCTGGGAGGAGGCGATGGAGTGACGCTGCACAGACCCCCTGGTCCGTGGACCGGGTGGTGGGAAGAGGCTCCAGCAGACTGTGCGGGAAGGACAGGCGCCGTCTGCCATGCCTGCGGTGGTTCTGCTCAATCACTGCTGTGCTGCAGGGATGCGGGGAGGGAGCCGTCAGGCGCCAGAAATCACGGGAGCAGGGTCAAGGGCAGGGTCAAGGGCAGAGGGAGGAGGGAGCGGAGTCCGAGAAGCCAGTGTGGAGGCCTGGCTGTGGCTCTCACGCTCACTACCTCCTGGCCTCCGGCCAGTCCAGGCCCAGGGAGGCCCCAGCTGACAGAAGCAGAGCCCACCAGCCCCGCAGGGACCACACACTGTGCCGGCACCTTCCTGTCAGACAGGCCCTGAGCCCTCGGTCAGAGGAGAGCAGGTGGGAGGGCTCGCTCGCTTCTCATTCCCACCGTCTGCGTGTCTGTCCTGTGTCTAGACTTGCCCTCAGACCTAAAGGGAGCTACCAGGCCGACGACATCTTGACATTTTTGCACTAATTACAAACGTGCGTGTTCTGCAAGCGTGTGCTCCGGGAACCCCCGCTTAGCGAGGCAGAGGGCGCAGTGCGCGAACCGCTCAGTGAGCTGCGCGAGTAACCTGCCTTTCTGAGCAAGTCCCAGGAGGGGAAACTGGGCCATATGTCTCCCGCCACCTGCTCATCCTGTCCAGGGACCATGTCAGTCACACAAGAGACACAGCTGGGACATTCATTGCGTGACCGCCTCTCCCTTGAACTGTGATCCATGTACTTAGGCACACTGTCGGGTCTGGGCACATGTCCTCATTCCTGTCCCGCGTCTTGAAGAAGCCGGGTCCACAGTGGGGTCACTCACTCCTGCCAAGCAATGGCAGGGCTTGTCCGATGGCGTAAAATCCCATGGGTTAAGGCAGCCCAGCCGAGAGGAGCGACCGCATTCCCTGCACTGCCTGGGAGGTTCCCAGGGAAGCCGTGGGGACGGTGCTTTGGGTAGCAGTGCTCCAGCCCCCTCCATGCAGAGCCGGCAGGATTGGTTGGGGTCAGGGGAGGGCACTCCCCTCTTCTGCCAGTGCCCTGCGGGTGGCTTTGGGGTGCATCTGGTTAAGGGTGAGTCAGAGGCCCCAAAAGGCTGGGGTTGAAGATACTTGACGTCTCCCTGAGGGCCATGCCCAGGGGTTCCCGGAACATGGGCCACGCACAGACCGAAGTTGGCTGCAGAGAAACCCCAGCGGGTCAGGGATGCACAGACATGACTGGGAGGGAATCTGGAGGCTGTGGAGGCGTTGGGAGCTGGGCCCCCCACGGTGGCGCGCCTCATTTCTCTGGAGAGGACAGGCGAGTGGGGAGCCACAGGCCGAATCCTCGCAGGTCGACCCCGCCACATGGTCACACTGCTCTGCTGGGTCCGGCTCAGGGCAGGGACGAGTGGAGACACAGCGGCGGCATCTCTGGTCCCTGAATGGCCAGAGGTCAAGGACGGCACGACGCTGGGCTGACAAGACGCAGAATCCTTGCTGCCCTCTCGTCTGCTGCTCTACATTGAGTCACCTCCCCTGTTGTCGGTGGCTCAGCGCTGGGCCTGCTCCTGGCGGCCTATCAGGAACGCAGTGCCGGGAGCCGCTCGGGACCGCACAGCTGCCGGCTGCCTCTGGAAGCAGAAGACAAGGTGCTCCTGTGGTCCTTGTTGCTGCACAGGCTGCCGTTGCCCACAGTGGGAGGGCCCAGGAGGACTTCGGCGTCTACCCCAGGTCTCATGGGTGGGCCGGGTACACTTTGCTCTTTCTCCCCGGGCCCTGGTGAAAGTCGGCCTGTGGCTGCAATGCTTCGCTTGGTGCGTGAATCAACTCCCCAGGCGGACTAAGTTGGGAAGGTCTGAAGGGACTCAGCTGCCCAGCTAGACAAACAACATCAGACGCGTCTTCCATGACTGAACCCATAAGGACCTTTGACATCATTTCCGGTATCATGGTCTCTTCTTTCAGGGAGTCATTTACACTTTAGTATAAGTGACTTGGCAGAGCTCGACACTTGCAGAGTGTGATAGACTGCATTTTCCTAAGTTGGCCCTGGTAGTGTTTCTGTCTCCCACGCTGTCCCAGGAATTGACTCTAAGGGACACAGTCCTCACCACTAGCAGGCGAGGCCCCTGTCCTCTGTCTTCCACTGGGGCAGTCTCCAAAGCAGCCTGAGCCACCAGAACGCAGTGGAGGTGACGCCCTGTCACTTCTGAGGCCATAAAGGTGGTGTGACTCCCCCCGGCTCTTTCTTGTTGGGGACACTCCCCCTTAAGACCCCCCTTTTGTGGGGAAGCCCAGGCCACATGGAGAGGCACCTATAGGTGCTCCTCCGACATGGCTCCGGTCTCAGCCAATAGCAGCATCCGCCCTGGGACACCTGAGCAGCCAGCCTTCAGATGGCTCTGCCCCTGCCCATGTGCCTGGTTTCTAGGCATCACTGCTTTAATGGACTCGTCTCATTAAGCATAGAACGCTGCCGGGGGCGCAGGGGGGAGGCTGAGGCAGCACACAGGCTCCTATTCCTCTGTGAGCCTCTCTCTTTGGGCTTCCCCATCCTTCCTCTTCATTTTCACTGTGGGGTCTTAAGGAAGCTTCCAGAACTTATGATGATGCCGATGACCCTCCTGCTTACCTGCTCCACGCCCAGGCAGAGATGTTCTCGTGTTTCTCACTCATTTGTCGCTGGTTCACGCACCCGCCCGGTGGATAAGGGACATCAGTAAAGCAGGTGGGGACTTGCTGGCTGGCTGGGCGCCGAGGAGCGGCTCTGAGCTCACAGTGAGTCCGGGAGGAGACAGTGCCCCCTGGCACAGAACCGACGGCGCGGGCACAGCAGAGCCGTGTGTCCCGATTCTTGTTTAGGTTTAGGTGGGGTCCGACCTCAGCCTCGCTGGGGTTCAGACCCCGGTGAGGAAGGCTGGCGACGCCAAGAGTCCTGCTTCCTAAGGCCCAGGGGCAGTGGGGGCGGGCAGGGGGCGGGGCGGGGGAGCAGATGCTGATGCCCTGGAAGCGGTCCTGGGCCCCGGGGGTCGCTCTCGCCTCCTGACGCCTCCTGTCAGCAGCCGCCCTCCTGCTGCATCAGGACACGCTGCTCCTGAGTGTGCACCCGAGTGCAGATACGCCCCTTCCCGCCCTCAGCCGCGTGGGCAGGAGCCACAGATAAACGCAGGTGGTCCACAGGCGGTGACCAGGGACGGTCAGCGCCCCAAAGGGCAGGTGCGCAGGGAGCTGAGTGCCTGCTCCTGCAACAAGGGCCCAGTGTGTGGGACTCGCATGGCGAGGGTGCTGGGCCGGCAGGGACAGAAGCGGATGGGACAGAGACCGGTGGGACAGAGGCCGACGGGACAGAGGCCAGTGGGACAGAGGCCGACGGGACAGAGGCCAGTGGGACAGAGGCTGATGGGACAGAGACCAGTGGGACAGAAGCTGATGGGACAGAGGTTGATGGGACAGAAGCTGATGGGACAGAGGAGGGAGGGGACAGAGACCAGTGGGACAGAGACTGATGGGACAGAGGCTGATGGGACAGAGGAGGGAGGGGACAGAGGAGGGAGGGGATAGAGATAGACGTCTCCGGCCTCCTCTCAGGCCGGATCCCACAGGCAGGGGTGCTTTTTCTAAAGAGGGTCCCCCGCTCACATAGGCCTCAGGCCCCCAATCACATCTGTGCCAGGAGAGATGAATGTGACTTTTGGAGAAAATCCACACAAACACAGTGCCTGCTGGGAAACTGCCTGCCTCTCCCGGGCCTGCCCTGGGCTGTGCACTGAGGGCTGGCTGGTCGCCGGCCCAGCTTCCGGACCTGGCGACCTTCTAGCAGGACAAACGGCGGCATGACATCTGCACTCAACTGGAAACACTCCCTGTCTCTTAGGAAATGACCTGCATCCACCCTCACACCCCACCTGCACACACGGGGTCCACGTTTGCGTGCACTGTGCAGAGCAGTTTTCTGTCCCAGAGTGACTGAGGGTGGCCGTGGCCCCACAGACCTGCAGCCTGACTGCCTGGGCCTGGCAGCAGCCGACCGAGCCCCGTGGAGTGGGCCTGGCAGCAGCCGACCGAGCCCCGTGGAGTGGGCCTGGCAGTCGTCGACCGAGCCCCGTGGAGTGGGTCTGGGAGTTGACGACCGAGCCCCGTGGAGTGGGTCTGGGAGTTGACGACCGAGCCCCGTGGAGTGGGTCTGGAAGCCGCTGACCGAGCCCCGTGGAGTGGGCCTGGCAGTCGTCGACCGAGCCCCGTGGAGTGGGTCTGGGAGTTGTCGACCGAGCCCCGTGGAGTGGGTCTGGGAGCCACCGACCGAGCCCCGTGGAGTGGGTCTGGGAGCCGCCGACCGAGCCCCGTGGAGTGGGTCTGGGAGCCGCCGACCGAGCCCCGTGGAGTGGGTCTGGGAGTTGTCGACAGAGCCCCGTGGAGTGGGTCTGGGAGCCGCCGACCGAGCCCCGTGGAGTGGGTCTGGGAGCCGCCGACCGAGCCCCGTGGAGTGGGTCTGGGAGCCGCCGACCGAGCCCCGTGGAGTGGGTCTGGGAGTTGTCGACCGAGCCCCGTGGAGTGGGTCTGGGAGTTGTCGACCGAGCCCCGTGGAGTGGGTCTGGGAGTTGTCGACCGAGCCCCGTGGAGTGGGTCTGGGAGCCACCGACCGAGCCCCGTGGAGTGGGTCTGGGAGCCGGTGACAGACACCACCAGCGCCTGGCCCCTGGGAAAGGAGCTGCTGGCATAGGCACAGGCTCGTCCCCAGGGGGCGCCCTTCGAGCGGGTGGTGAGGATGTGCTCTGGTTGCTCTCAACCACCCACTTCCTGGCCGCTCCTGACCCCTGTGCCACCTCCACATTGCACAGCACCCTCCCATAGACGGGGCGACCTTGATGGGACAGGGCTGCCCATGAACTCCAGCGCCCACACCCCCTGGTGTTAGTGAGCGTGGGCAACGGTGGGAAATGGCCTCTGCTATTCCCCCCAACGAAACGGGGAAATCTTCCCCAGCTCCAGAAAGAACAACACTTGCACAAAGCCTCCGGCAGCCAGCACTGCAAGGAGGTGGTGCCCTGCGAAGTGACTGGGCATTAAAGCCACGCGGGTCCCTGGGAGGTGAAGGCATGTGGGACCCTGGGAGGTGAAGACACACGGGACCCTGGGAGGTGCAGGCACGCGGGTCCCTGGGAGGTGACGGCACGCGGGACCCTGGGAAGTGAAGGCACGCGGGACCCTGGGAGGTGAAGGCACGCGGGTCCCTGGGAGGTGCAGGCACGCGGGACCCTGGGAGGTGAAGGCACGCGGGACCCTGGGAGGTGAAGGCACGCGGGACCCTGGGAGGTGAAGGCACGCGGGTCCCTGGGAGGTGCAGGCACGCGGGACCCTGGGAGGTGAAGGCACGCGGGACCCTGGGAGGTGAAGGCACGCGGGTCCCTGGGAGGTGAAGGCACGCGGGTCCCTGGGAGGTGAAGGCATGCGGGTCCCTGGGAGGTGAAGGCCCGTGGCCCGATTTCAGTTCTGCGTGGTCTCCGAGTGAGGAGGGAGGGCTGCAGGAGGAGGGAGTGGGGACTCACTTGTACTGAGCGAGGGGCCAGGTGCCTTGCAAACACCACACAGACCCCTGCAGGGCGGCCACATTCACGCCCAAGGGGAGGGGAGAGGTGGACGGGGCAGGACGGGTTGGCTGGCAGACCTCTCTCTCCTTCATCCTCCCCTAGCTGTCCCCTAAGCAGCAGTGCTGAGCTCAGGGGCCCACCTCAGGAGAGTGACCAGGGCCATCCTGGGAGCTTCCGGGGGGACTTGGGAGGACCTGAGGCTCATGACGCGGTCAGCTCGCGGTGCTCAGGGTGACGGACTCGAGCTAGACTTTCCAGATTCAAACTGTGGCCCAGCCACTCACTGGCAATGGGACTTAGGCAAGTGGCGTAGCTTCTTGGTGCCTCAGTTGCCTCATCTGTGAGATGGGGATGATGACAGTATCGACCTCACTGGGCTGTGGTGTGAGAGCTATGTAGTCTTTACACATGAACACACGCATGCCTGTGCTCCGTACATGCCGGAAACCCTCTCATCACCACGCCTGCAGGGCAGCTGAGGGTCCGCAGATCAGCAATTGGGGCGGAGGGGGAATGGAGAAGCTCACAGGAGCTTGGACCGACCGCTGTGGTGGCCAAGAGGGAGTCACTGCCCAGGGCTGCCTCCTGTCTGGTGCGCGGGGAGCCGCTAACAGGAGAACCTCACACCCCGCAGAGTCTCGCTGTCCTCACCCTCCTGGGTGTGGGAAGGTGGAGAGAAACAGGGCAAATGGCCCACATTCCCTCCAGGCCCGTGGATTCCTGCTGCCTCAGGGCAAGGAGCCTCCGGAGCACCCGGGATCAGAGCCAGGAAGCCCTGCGGTCATCGTTCATTTTGGAAAGTGTCTGTGAAAGTTCCATTTTCCTTCTAGCAAACACCCTGCAAACCCTCATCGCCTTCTGCCTTACAGGCTGCAGCTGAGGGCAGGTGTATTGACTTAGAAAGGGAGGGAGGGAGGGGGGGAGACATTGAGATCCGCTGCCCTCGCCTCCCCCACCATGGCCCCGCCGTCCCGCCCCAGACAGAGGTCTAACCGCAACCTGGGTGTATGCCCCGCCCGGAATTCAACCTGCAACCTTCTGCTGTCCTGGAGGGCGCTCCAACCACCTGAGCCACCAGCCAGGCCACCTGGCTTTTTCTTTTTTTGAATTTATCTTTATTGTTGAAAGTCTTACAGATGTCCCCCTTTTTTCCTCCATTGACCCCGCCACCTGACCCTGCCTCCCCCCCCCCCCCCCCAGGCCTAGGGCCACCTTTATTTCTGATAGTTAGAGAGTTGGTGAGGATGGAAATGGGAGGGCGGGACTAACGTCCCTGGTGGAAAGCACTTCACTGTGACTCCCCCCCCCCCACCCCACCCCGACACACACACAGGTCCTTGTCCCTCCTCCAGGGGAGCCCTCCAGTAGCTCCACTGAACCCTCAGCCACCCAGGCGGTGCTGCCATTACCTTTACGTTTTCTTCTCTTAAGGAAATTAATGGGGGAAAAGTTGAAACAATTCGCTGGAATCACACAGCTGGTACCTGGAAGGAGTGGACTATGGAAAACCTTAGAAGAGAAGATGTGTATTTCGGTTTCTTCTCCTCTCTGTTTTCTCTGCTTCCCTCTGTCCACCTCGACCCCAGTGCCGCCTGCGATGTCAGAGCCCGTGGCTGCCGCGCGGAAAATGGGCTTGGCCAGGGGGCATCGTCTACACCAGGTCATCCCGCCAATATCCCCTCCACACGCCCGCCCGCCCGCGGAGACAGCCTGCTGTCTGTGCCGTGACTGACCTAACAGCGGTTTAAATTCAGCTCCTAAAACATGTTCAGCTCACAACAAGGAGGACAATCGGCCACAATGCTCGGACCTCGATATCAACTCAATAACCTACAGAGATTAGCTTAGGTCTCAGGTAATACGTGTCATCCACCCCGTATGCTTTCTAATTTCCGGGATGGTTTTCTTTTCTTCCTGGTATTTTGCCAAAGCTGATCACCGTGAGGTTAGAGTGATTGCAATTCTGCAACTGGCATTTTAGTTGGAGAGTGACTGGGCCACCGAGAGAGACCAGTCCGTCCACAGGGTTTCTTCAGAGCTCTGGCGTCATGCCGTCTCCTGAAAGCGAGCATCCTCGCCGGGAAGCAGAGGGTGGCCGGGAATTCCGTGGACCTTCCTTACTCGCTGGCGTTAGCTCTGACATTCATGGGGGGCCAGGCCTCCTCCTGGGAGCAGCCAGGAAGCCGAGGCAGCCGCTGCAAAGGGCCTCAGGCAGTGTCACCTCACTCGGCGGAGCCACTCTGCACAGTTATCTCAGCACCAGGAAAGCTCACTGTAAAACAGTGCGTCAAAGACCACGTTCGCCAGACAGGAGCTCGGGCTCCCAGTTTCGTCTTTGAAAGGAAGTGGTTCACTGTAAACTGTAACCCACCCTCGGAAACGGTCTCTGTGCTCAACTGGATCAGGTTGCCAATTTGTTTGTTCTGTTGTGTGACCTCGACATCCTGACACGGGGGCAGTTCTGGGTTTGGTGTGAAGGAGTGGTGGGGCTCGGTGGCCACTGCGGCCATGGGGTGCTGCCTGCTGTTGGTGGGGTGCGGGCGGAGAGGCAGCAGAAACACAGATGGCAGCGCCAGCCGCTCCCCGAGCTCAGGCTGAGCTATGCCAAGAGCCTGTCCCAGAGGCACGTCCTCTGATTTCCTGGGGGAGCAACCATGGCCTCGGGCTGGACACTGGGCTAGAGGCGAGGTCACCGTGCCTGGGACACGAGCTTTATCCGCTCCCAGCCGGCCTGCCCCTGAGCGGGCAGCCTTCTCAAACGCGGTGATAGTGGCTTGGCTCGGCGGAGCCACGCCCTTCCTTTGAGAAGAGCTGCCCGGGGGCACCGACCGCCTGAGGTGGGCAACCTGGGGGATGAAGGGGGGGACACTCCTGGTGACTCACCGAGTCTCAGCAGGGCCCTCCCTGGCTCAGCGGGGATCTCTGCTGTCAGGCACAGTAAAGCCCTGGCTGGTTTGGCTGTGGATAGAGCGTCGGCCCTCAGACTGAAGGGTTCCAGGTTCAATTCCGAGATACACATCGGAACAGAATGCGAGACATGCCCCAGTTGCAGGCTCGATCCCTGGCCCCAGTTGGGCCTCATGCAGGAGGCAGCCAATCTATGTGTCTCTCTCACATCAATGTTTCTCTCTCTCCCCCTCCCTTTCACTCTTTAAAAATCAGTGAAGAAGAATACCCTCCAGTGAGGGTTAACACACACACACACACACGCACACACACTTGCACAAACACACACACACACACATGCACACACACGCACACACACGCGCACACACACACACGCACGCACACACACGCACACACATGCGCGCACAAGGACCCTGGGCACTAGTCTGTGTACCGGTGCCTCCTGGGACCTTTGATTAGGAACAATGACCAAGTCCCATGCACCACCCATCCATTCCCATGTACTACCCATCCATTCCCATGCACCACCCATCCATTCCCATGCACCACCCATTCATCCATTCCCCTTGTGTAACTTGAGCAATGGACACTGTGGGAGGGACTTTGCATTCACAAGAGGCTGTGGGAGGTTTGGAGTCTGGGCAGGACCCAGGAGGCAGAGGTGAGGCCTGGATGGGAAGGGGGTCGGCTGCTTCCAGGGGTGACGCTCAGCTCCTTCAGGCACAATCAGGCGCCGTGTCCAGAGCCACTCACACCATCAAGAAAGAGCCCCAGGGTGGAGTCGGGCTGACGGCATAGCCCTGGCCTTCAGCAGGCACCCGGCATGCGGCCTGAATGGAACTAAACTGAGATGACAATAGTCAAAGTAGAAGCCCACTCGCTGGCCACACCCGTCCACCGTCTCCCTCGCCTTTGACGCGGTTCCCAACAGACAGGCCGCACGATGCACCTGTGGTCCCTCAGATCCCCGGCTCGCCAGGCCCAGACGGTGCCACCTTGTCCCTGGACGGCCCTGGGACAGGCAGCCCTTAACCTGGCACCGCCCTTCAGAAACGCTGTGCAAGCAAGAAAGGCCCAGCAAGTGTTTCCTTAAGGAGAGGCCCCAGCTCAGCACGGCCTCTGCCTCTACAGACCCTCCCCAGGCCTGCCCGAGTGCCTCTCTTCCTTCCCCTCTCTGTGGTAGATGCTGCCGGAGTGGGTGCTCACCAGCCAACCCCGTGTCCTCCGAGCTCCACCACGGGCTCGTGGGCCGGCAGGCCACCTTCTCCGTCTGCTTCTGTGAGCCCATTTTACAGAGGAGAGAGTTGAGGCCCAGGGACAATGGAAATGTGCTCACAGGAAGTGTCAGAGCCTTGCTTCGCCCCCAGGGGCGATGCCATGCCTACTCCAGCTATGAGGAGGGTGGACTGGAGACTTCGACAGGAGCCCTGTCACTGACCAGGAGCCTGGGACCCCGGGGCAGAGCCTGGCTCTGTCTCCTGGTTCCTGGTTCGCTGCCGTTCCCAGGACAGGGCAGCCTGGCCAACCAGGGAAGAGGGCACGGCCAGTCCGCAATCTGGCAGCTCCGGCGACTGTTGAATGTGCCCAGTCACATCCGTACTGCCGATCGTCACCTTTCAATGAGGCGAGATACACATGGGAACAGAACGCAGGCAGCGAGACGGGCCAGCACCCGTCCTGAATGAAATGGCCTGTGGCGTCGGACAGTTCGTCAGCGTGCTCCCCACACCCCGGGGCTATGCACACTGGAGAAAATCAAAGGGCCCGAGAACTCTGCGTCCCGGGAAATTGCAAAAGACAAAAATAGCATGCCTGGCGGATCGGTATTGGAATACACAGCCTCATTCTAAATCCAGAAAATCTGGTTTATTCCCCCTTGCACCTGCTGCCTTTTTTCTGCCACTAAATATCGTATCTGAGGTGCGGAGAGCAAAGTTAAATGGGGGGCGGGCACCAAGAAAGAAACTGGTGAGCCTCCAGCCAGGGGGCCAAGGAGGCAGCTGCCAGAGGCTCCTTTGCTGACCAGCGCTGTGATGTGCACAGTCTCACCTGTCCGCTCACCTTCAGGAGAGACCTGACAGGTCCAGTAAGCCCCCACCTGAGCGCAGAACCCGCGGCCCATGGGCTGGGCCACCACCAGGGGCAGCGTCCTCCCACACTGGGGCCAGGAGGGTGCGAAGGTGTGATTCTCTGCCCCCCTGGCTCCTGGCTCCCCAGGCTCTCTGAGCTGACATACTGCCCCACGCCCAGTGCTGCTGTTTGTTACTGGGATAAAAGACAGCAGATGCTTCTCTCTGTGGCTGGAGGCACTTAAGTGGGACGTCTTCAAGAGGCTGCTTTTGCGGGTGGGCAGCCCAAGGCCTTCGGTGGTGCCCAGCTAGTGGGACCTGTGCAGACCCACGGGCAGGACCAAGGGCGTGCGGATGGCTCCCTGTAAAGCCGCCTGGGACTCAAGGGCAAGTCGGCCACATGCCCATCAGGAAGCGGGTCCCTTGTTGTTCCCCGACGTGAAGGACAGCAATGCCAACAGAGACAGCAGCGTGGCGGGCAGACTACCTTAGTCCTCAAACTGTGGTTACGGTGGGGCTTTGAGCAGCTTAGCCGAAATCCGGTTTCTCCGAGTCTGTCTCTGACCTCTGTCTGTGTGTCCTTCCTAGTCTCTCTCTGCCCCTCGCTCTGTCTCTTTGTGTGTCTTTCTCTGACTCTCTGTGTTGGTCTCCGTTTCTCTCTCTCTGTTGCAGCACACACACACACACACACACACACATGCACACACACACACACACACACACACATGCACGCACACTCACTCTCGCATGCACACGCCCTCCCCGTCGCTGACTAAGCATCCTGTTTCAGTGTTACCTGCGTGGGGTGGTCTCGGTGCGGAACAATCAGCTCCCCATCCTGGCACCACCGAGTCAGGGTCCACACAGGGGTTACGCTGGGAAGGTCACGCCCTCCTCCCAGACAGTCCCAGCTCCCTAGTTTCAACTCCCCTTCCAGCGTTCTTTCCCCTTAAAGATGATTCCTCCTGACTCGGAACAATGCTGCAATGAAACAAAAGTCCTTCTATGAAACCCACCAAGAGAGCAGCCCCACCCCCACCCCGTCCTGGAGGCGCAGGCCGAGGAACCCCCAGGGACAGCAGCCTGCCTCCCCTGATGCCTGCAAACTCAGGCACCACTGCTCGACACCCCCTCACTCCTGGCTTCCCTTTCTTCGAATGGCACCACCACACACAGGGCGCCAGGCCCCTGGAGAGTCCACGGACTGTAACTTGGCTCAGGACTAAAGGATTTGGGGGTGGCGTGGCCAAGAACTGGGTCTGTTCTTGTGTGAGTCCCAGAGACTCACGATCCCCTCACCCACCTGAGCCTCCGGAACGCGGAGGCGGGAGGACAGGACGGGGCAGCGGTGGAAGGGCGGCTGATGTGGGCGGCCGCGTGCCCACCTCCGAGCCCTGGCGGGCGGGCAGGAGGCCCAGGATGTTCGCAGCTTTCCTGGGTGTGTCACATCCCCAGGGATGTGATGACGGGGGGGGGGGGGGGGTGTTGGGGGGACAGCCACAGACTTTGTCTTCACTTCCTCCTAGTTGTGCTGTCAGCCCTGCGACAGGACAGCTGTGTCGGGCCACGCCTCCCGGCCTCCCAGCCTCCCCGCTGCCACAGGCCGGAGCTGGGGGAGCCAGGACACGCGCTGCCCCTCTTGAAGGGGACACTTAAGGCATGAGCCCTCGGAACAGCTGGGTTATGCTGGCTCGGTTTTCTAATTTCCGTGTTCTCTGCCTCCATCCAGAACCGGATGCTGCCCAGTGTCTGGACTGTGCTGCACGGCCACGCACGGGTCTGAGGAGGCACCACGGTGCGTGTGGGAGCTGCACGTGGGCAGGCCCTGCCTTCGGGGAGCAGGGACCTACCCGAGACGAGATTTAGAATCCGGTGATCACTGTAAACGTCACACGATGACCGACTCAGAGGCAAGGCCGAAGGAACCCAACATTCAGTCCTCCGGGCGTCAGCACCTTCACCTGCTAACGTGAGGGTCGGACTCACTGGGGTTGACACCCTCTGGCTGTGGGACAAATCCGTCTCCTGCTGTACGGCCGGGAGCCGAGAGCTGGTTTCGAGTTCTTAAACAGCCGGAAAGCCCTCGGAATAGCAGGTCACGCTGTACGAGGATTACGCGAAACTCCAGTGTCAGTCCCTGGCTGTTTCCATGCTGTGATGGCAGCACGGGGGGCGGGGGGCAGAGACGGGCAGGCCCACACCGGCCCCTGCAGAGACGTGTGCTGACTGACCAGGTGCTGGGACCAGGTGGCCACCACGGTCCCTTTCAGCCCCACAGTCCCTGCTCTGTGATTACAGAACCAGCAGCCACATGGCTCTTCTTTCAAGAAAACGCAGGTGGGGCCTGTGCCAGTGGCTCACACCTTTGGGCACATGATCCCACAGAGGAGTCAGCATGCGGAGAAGGGCCTGTGCACCGAGGACACACCTGCATCTGGATTTAGGCGCCGAGGCTGCGCACGATGGCGGGTGAGAATGGCGATGCGCTGGGAACATCCCAGATGGCAATGCACGGGGTCTGATGGGACCTGAGGGAGGGGCAGGTGAGGAGCCGTGAGCACAGGTGCAGCAGCCCAGCCAGTGGGTGGGGGCGGGTCCTCGAGAGCCGTCGCAATGGCTGCCACATCCCAGGCTGCTGACATTTCTGGTCGGGGCGCTGTTCTCACTCAGGTACACACAGAAATCTGCGAACCAGGGACCCACCGGAGCCTCGGCCACTAATACTTCCTGGAGCTGGAGGCCAGGGCCGGGCTCCCTTCAGTTACAGGAAATACCAAGCGCGAGGCTTACTGCGCTGGCCGCTGCCCTCTGCTCCGGCCAGTGCCTGTGGCAGCGCCTGGGGGCCTGACAGCTCTTCCTGACCCCGATGAAACCGGAGGCATTGTCAGCGCCACGTGCATGTCCACAGCCTCCTTTAGAAGCCTGAGGCGACAGGGGCGCAACCTTTGAGAGCAGGTAACGCCTGCAAGCGACCAGGGAGCATGATGGCACTGAGCTCCAAGCTCTTCCTGTCACCCTGTCGGGCACACGAGGGGTCAGGGGGTGAGTCCAGCTGGTGCCCTCACTGCAAGGGCATCTGCACAGATACCCTTTCTAGGCTGGTTTGGAACTCAAAGCACCCTTCCCATAGGCACACATCACAGACGACCATTCGTGAGTGAATAGAGATCAGAAGTTGGAGATCGACTTTGGGTTGGCATTGACCACCCACGGGCTGGGGGCTCCGACCCCGGCGATGCTGGCCAAAAGCACGCAGGGCTGACCGGCTGTCTGACCCGTTTGGGCACAAGAACGGTTGCTGGACAGCAGCGCTGTGGTCCGCGTGCAGCCCTGGCCACGGAGGGGTCCCTGCATTAATTGGCTCATTTAATTTCCACCGTGACTTCAGGAAACAGGAGTGCTGTCAACCTTGTTTTGCAGACAAGAAAACAGAGACACAAAACACTGAATACTCATTGAGTTCATGTTGCATTTCAGCAGCGAGGCAACTGTTGAAAGGCAGGCGCAGCCGCTGCGAAGACCCCTTTCGTCACCAGATTTGAAAATGACTCCAAGTCCATGGAACTCCTGGCTGTCACTTATTTTAAAACGGTATGCCCGGTCTGAACAGTGCAGGACGGGGCCTAAATTCACTCCCACTTGGCTAGTGACGCAAGGGCCCTAACCAGGGCCCTCAGCGATGGTTAGTGTTGGAAGAACCCCATGGCGAATGCACCCCCATGTGGCTCCGTGCGCCTTTCACAGCACCGTTCTCTACCTGTGCATCGGAGAGAGTTGGAAACATGTTCTCACGTAAAAGCTGGTGTGCGTGCCACACCCCCAGCCACGCCAGGCGACTCAGCAGGAGAGCGACCGCCTGGTCCAATGGGCTCGGGCTGCTCAGGCCACGCACACGACACGGTGCAGTACGGCACACACAGCTCACCAGGTATCTGGTTAGCCATGAATTTGAAGAGGGCACGCATGTCCCACGGGAAATGTTACTCCATTTTGTTTTGCTTTCACGGAACTGACGCGTCTGGGTGACCTGGATGGACAGGAAGGAGCTCCCTTCTCTCAGTAGATAGATTTCCTGGGGAAGCACACACTTTTGAATCATTCCATGAACCCCTGTCAATACTTAGGGGTGTTAATGTTTCTTCCTGTGAAGTCCACTCCCTCCATCAGCCCTGCCTCCTTGGATCGTCAGGATAGGGTGTCAGACGGATTGGGCGTCAGAAGGATAGGGCAGGGATCGCACCAGGAGCATGAATCAGTGCGTGGCCCCAGGGCCCGCGGGCCGCCTGACCTTCGGCTCCGGTTCCCTCTCCAGAGCAGCTCGCTGGGACAAGCACCTGCGGGCCATTCCTGCTGGCTGCGTAAGGCGCGTAGGAAACGGTGTGAAGGGTTACAAAGCAGGCCTGCGTCTGTCCCACTGCGCTGCCGCGGGCGGGAGTCTGACCGTGAGGGCAAGGACCCCCACAAACAAGCCCAGTTCCCTGAGCTCCGGCCCTGCTTTCCCAGCAGGTCTGACCACAGTGGGAGTAGTGTTTCCAGAACATTCTGAGCTCAAACTCAGGGTGCACTCCAACAGCAGCAGCTCTGGGAAGGGGCCTCTTTGGCCAGCCCAACCCAGCCACGTCCCCTCCTCCACAGTCGCCCGGAGTGAACGAGTGAACGGCAGCAGTCAGCACAGGGATGGGACAGAGGACCGAGCCACATGGGGCCTGACCCCGGGAGGAATGGGGGGAGCCCAGCAGTAGCAGGGGCTGAGGACATGGAGCGGTGCTCAGAGCACGGGAGACGCGAGGTCCGGGCTGGGGCACAGCGGAGCCGTCCTCACGCTCTTCCCTCGGCCACTGTCCACAGACGCTGCCTGCCTGCGCACCGAGCCGCCGGTGGAGGTGTGGGCCCCACAGAAGCAAGTGGAGGCCGTGTTAACCTCACCCCTGCCGACCGCCACGGGCAGGCTGCCCGGCCAAGCAGGTCCCCGGATCCGACCACATTTCCAAGTAGCTTTCATCTCTGGACTAGTTCAGGGTACAGTCAGCCCCAGGGCTGCATCTATTCCGTTTCAAGCCCCTTCCTCAGCTCCTGGTACTTCAGGCTGCGCTCCACCAGCATCATCTGAAGGTCACTGCCCTCCCTCCCCGCTGCCAGCCTCCACGCCGGCTCAGAGGAGCTGGGCAGACCAGGTGTGTCTATAAGGGGAGAGACGTGCTTCTCAAATGACCCCTACGTCCCGCTTGCCCGGGTGCGCGCCGCTGCCTGCTGCTGGCGTGTTCTGAGGCCTGGTACTCATGTTGGATGATGCATGCGCCCGCCGTGGCCACAGTGGTATGGATGGCTCCTGGTTCCGTCGAAACATTGAAAGACTTAGTCTCATTGTTAGGAACTCATGGGCCAAAGTTTCTTTGCTGCTCCTCTATTCCTGTGTGTGTGACGATGATGAAATAAGAAAACAAACGGCAGCAACACACTCTGTCCCACTAGCAACGAAGACGCCTCCAGAAGAGCGTGGAAACCCGCCTCCCGCCCACACACCGACGTGCCAGGAGCTCTGCACCTCCGACACTTGCATGAAAACCCAAATCCTTAGCAGGGTCCTCGGAGCTCACAAAACCTCTAGTAACGTCTACCTTTTAACTCTGGCTAACCAACTTCAGCAAACCTTACCACAGCGGTAGGACCCTATTAAGCAGTCTTTAATCTCATATTAAAATCAAAATTCGATGTATCTGCATAACATTTGACCAGAAGAATAAAAGAAAGATACACATTTTGCTTGTCAAATCAGTGTGTGGCCACCAGGGGTCAGGGAGCCCAGGGGCCCCGTGAGACACACGGTCTGGGCCACAGCCCACGTCCGGGTGAAGTTCAGCGCTGATGGCACCCATAAACCGGGGGAGGTCTTCCCACAGGCCAACCTGGGTGGAGGGATGGAGACTCCTGGCAGCCACACCTCACCCACGGCTTCTCTCCCTCGCCTCCAACCTCCCTAAACGGTCAGTATGCTTACGATCCTTGAATCAATGGGGCCTTTTGCTGCCAACAAGCCCCGTGGCAGAGGCGCCTCCCACTGCTGTGGGAGTTTGTGTTCGCTCCGGACTAGCCCCTCTGAGCGGAGCCGCAGGCCCTGCGCACTCACTCCCAGTGCAGTTCTCCTCCCGCCTCCCCACCCTCCTTTTAAAAGAATCCTCACAGGGGTTATTTTTCCCATTGAATTTTTTTAGAGAGAGTGGAAGGGAAGGAGGGAGGGGGATGAGAAAGAGAGAGAACCTCAATGTGAGAGAGACAGGGAGTGGTTGCCTCCCACATGTAACCCGACCAGGGCAGGGGATTGAACCTGCAACCCAGGGATGTGTCCTTGACTGGGAATTGAACCTGAGACCCTTCAGGGCACAGGCCGCCGCTCTAACCACCGAGCCACCGGCCAGAGCACCTTTTTTTTTTTTTTTAAGGGAGTGTCTGGAAATGAAACATTAAGTCACAGGATAGAAACAAGCAATCTTTGCCGTTTACCTTCCTGTTACTAACAGAAAGCAGGCCTCCCAGGGCTTCCAGCCTCAGAAATCTCAGCATGGCATCCAGAACTGCCCAGGGAACGACACTGAGTCGATGAGGCGGTCACGTCAGCTGGGATTCAGTGAGATATTGGGGGCGCCGCTGTCCCACCAGTGCAATGCTGTGTCCATGCCTTGAAGAAGTCTCCTTCCAGTGGCTTTGCTAAGCAAAAGCGTAACTTGAACTGCAAAGCACGAGGATCGTGCAGCCAGCACGCCCGGGCCCTTCCCCTTTGGGCCCTTTGGGGCGTTAGGACACTGACCGCTCTGGAATTCGGGGCTCTGCTCACAGAACGTGTAGCCACAGGAGATGCCGGTCAGTGTCCCTTTCATTCCACCGACACCCTCCTGAGGGGCCAAGGATAATGTGGCAATAAAATCCCAAGACTGATTCTCCTGAGGCCCAGAAGGCAGCTCGGAGACCGGAACCTGGGGCTGGGGCAGCAGCGGCCATGTGAGGATAAAGGGCTCCCGTGACCCCACTGGGACGACAGCCCTGACGGGCACCGCGGGCCAGCTGGTCTGCTGGAAGACGGGCTGCACAGAAATGGGATGGTGGTGGCCTGGGGGGGCGGGGAAGCTGACTGGAGGGCTTGGTGCTTCCTGAGGTGCTGGGTGCCTGTCTTGATGGGGCCAAACGGTACCTGCACTTATCACACACGAAACGGTGCCTCACGCTGCGCCTTCCACTGCAGCCGCTTACTGTGTATCTCAACTGTCGTAAAGCAGAGGCCAAGCCCGGACCCATGCCTCAGCGTTTTCAGCGACTTTACGATGGGAAGTCGTACCCGCTGACAGCCTGTGGACCGCACCGCTCGGAGGGGGTTGGGGGGGGGGGTTACAGGGAGGGAGGGAAAGGCCATTTCTGTGCCTGATGACACCGGGAGCCCCCTCGGCTCAGACCAGCGTGGTGGCCGCGTGGTCCCCGCAGGCAGGTGAGAAGCGTGTGAGCCACACCTCCGCCCAGCGCTGGGTGCGCAGGTTCCAGGTTCACATCTGGATTTCTGGAAAGATGACTGTCCAGGACTTGAACAATGTGACTCCCTAAGGCCTCTTCCTTAACCTCGGTGACCCCGGGGGGATGACCTGACCCCACTGGGCTCAGCCGCCACCTGTCAGTCTCAGTCATCACCAGGAACGCTGTTAGGAGAGGCTTCACACTGAAGCCCGAACCCCCACTGGGCTGGTGTTCAGTGGGGCCTTTGGAGGTGGGGTGATATCCTACATGGGGGTGCGGAGACCAGGGCGTGCCTCTCCCCACCAAGTGAGGACCAGGAAGAGACCCCTTGCCAGGCGCCGCCTCACCGCACCTCGACCTGGACCATCAGCCTCCAGAGCTGTGAGAACCGGTGAGTCGCTCAGGCCGCCCATCTGTGATGTTGTCACAGCCTCGATCTGTTATACACGCCTGAGGCGGAGGGTAGTGAGGAAATCGCACGGTGCTCGGCACGGAGCCTGCACGGACAGCCAGCACCACAGGGTGGGAGGGCCTCTGAGCGTGGGCGGACCACGCCTGCTGGGAGCAGAGCTCCACTCGCTGCCTCGCTGCGGAACAGTGCACACCGCTGGGTGCTCTCAGCCAGAGGGAACCAGTGGTAGGAGATGTCCCACGAGGCAGGGACCCGGGGCAGCAGCTCATGTGGATCCGCTCCTTTCAGAAGCGTTAACCTGTTACTTCTTTCCTGACTCTGCCCACCTTGGGGCAGAAAAGGCCCTCGGCCTCTGGGAGAGACTCAGAAACCTGTGCATAGTCCAGTGTCCCCAGAAGCCACCTCGAGTACAATATGCCTCCCAGGATAGTGCCCCTGCCCTTGAGCCAAAGAGCTTGAGTCCTGGGAAGCCCCACGCCTGCCCCGTCTCCCGCCACCGCCTGATGCCCCAACAGTGTATTGTAATTTAGCATAACCTCAAGAAGCTGGAGTTTGATTTATAGTTAAAGTGAAAGGGAACGCTATCAACCACCACCAGGGCCAGTGGCAACTACAGTGACTATATGATCACAGCAACCACAGTAACCACAGCAACCATGGTAACCACCGCAACCACGTTAGCCATGGCAACCATGGAACCACATGACCACAGCAACCATGGCAACCCCAACAACCATGGCACTCATGGAACCACATGACCACAGCAACCATGGCAACCCCAACAGCCATGGCACTCATGGAACCACAGGACCACAGCAACCACAGGACCCTGCTCCTCGGCTGCTCGGTGGCTCACCTTCGTACAGCCAGTCGCTGAGGCCGTTGTAGATGACGTCCTCCTTCCCCGTCGAGACCACGCGGATGGCCTGCTTCCCGACGTGAGCGCAGTAGTAGATGTTGTTCTCAAAGATAAATATCTGGTTTGGGAAGAAAAACACAGGGTTAACCCAGAAGGTGGCCACAGGGAGGCCGCTCTTAAGAAGCCTGAGCCAGCCGTGTGGTTACGGTTTCCGGGGCATTTATCTGGCAAGACAGGTCGTCTCAGGACCCCTGGGCTCACCCGCAGCAGAAAGAACCTGGTTTCAGGTGAATCGGGGACTCGAACTTCCCACGAAGGCGACATAGCCCACCTGCCGTCCTCATTCACCAGGGCGGGCGGTCTGCCGGCCGAACTTGGGTACATTGACCTGACCCCACGGGCTCAGCCGCCACGTGTCAGTCACCGTCACCACCGGGCACGCTGTTAGGAGGGGCTGCACAGTCAGAGCGCATCGACCGTCTCAGCAGTCACATTCCCGACATGAAGACGGCTGGGAGCGGAGATCTGGGGCTCCCCACTGCACGCTCAGTAGCACTGGCTTAGTGGCCGGCTCTGTGCACAGTGATGGGTGAGGTGAGACTCGACCTGCTTGCATTCTACCTACGAGCTGGTGAGAAAGACGAACTGAAGGAAAACGTTCCTGTGCGGCTAGGGGGGTCCTGGGAACATGACACAGGGCGCCTGGGCTTAGGCCACAGGGCAGGAAAGGGTCCCTGAGAGAGAGACCGAGAACACTTTACTGTGGAAAATGCACATGACACCAAAGGTATCATCTTCACTGTTTGTGAGTTTACCACTCGGTGCTGCCTGTGCATCCACACTGTTGCCTGGCCACCAGCACCACCTCAGACCTTGTCATCCTCCCCAGATGGAACCCTGTCCCCAGGCAACACCAACCCCTTCCCCTCCTGCTCCTGGGCCCCCCACTCCGCTTCCTGTCGCCGTGGCTCTGATGGCCGGGGACCTGTCCTCTCAGGGCTGCCCTGGACCCCACGTCCTCAGCCTCCATGGGGGAGCAGCTGTCAGAGTTCCCAGCGACTTTAAGCTGGGACCTGCATGAGCAGCAGGCTGGAGAGAGGGGCTGGGAAGGTGGATCCCACAGAAGAAAGCGCTGGAGAGAGAAGCAGAGGCGGGCGTGGGTGTGGGCATGAGCGTGGGCATGGGCACTGCAGGGACTGGACGGAGGCTCCCTGGGCTGCCCATTAGGGCAAGAAGGGGGCCTGAGGGGAAAGCAGAGTGGCAGCAGCAGCTCTCGGGGTGTCTGTCCCAGGGAGCAGGGCTTAGGAGGGTGCATGTGGGGGAGAGGCAAGTCCTCTGAAGGGAAGCCCATGGGGAGGATCCTGGGGTAGAAGCTCATGGGGAGGAGGCCCATGGGGAGGAGAAGCCTGTGGGGAGGAGCCTGTGGGGAGGAGGAGGCTGTGGGGAGGAGGAGGCTGTGGGGAGGAGGAGGCTGTGGGGAGGAGGCTGTGGGGAGGAGGAGGCTGTGGGGAGGAGGAGGCTGTGGGGAGGAGGCTGTGGGGAGGAGGAGGCTGTGGGGAGGAGGAGGCTGTGGGGAGGAGGAGGCTGTGGGGAGGAGGAGCCGGTGGGGAAGAGGAGGCTGTGGGGAGGAGGCTGTGGGGAGGAGGAGCCAGTGGGGAAGAGGAGCCTGTGGGGAGGAGGCTGTGGGGAGGAGGAGCCAGTGGGGAAGAGGAGCCTGTGGGGAGGAGGCTGTGGGGAGGAGGAGCCGGTGGGGAAGAGGAGGCTGTGGGGAGGAGGCTGTGGGGAGGAGGCTGTGGGGAGGAGGAGCCGGTGGGGAAGAGGAGGCTGTGGGGAGGAGGCTGTGGGGAGGAGGAGGCTGTGGGGAGGAGGAGGTTGTGGGGAGGAGGCTGTGGGGAGGAGGAGTTTGTAGGGAGGAGGAGCCTGTGGGGAGGAGGAGCCTGTGGGGAGGAGGAAGCTGTGGGGAGGAGGAAGCTGTGGGGAGGAGGAGGCTGTGGGGAGGAGGAGGTTGTGGGGAGGAGAAGCCGGTGGGGAAGAGGAGGCTGTGGGGAGAAGCCTGTGGGGAGGAGCCTGTGGGGAGGAGGAGCCTGTGGGAAGGAGGGCCTGTGGGGAGGAGGAGCCTGTGGGAAGGAGGAGCCTGTGGGGAGGAGGAACCTGTGGGAAGGAGGGCCTGTGGGAAGGAGGAGCCTGTGGGGAGGAGGAGCCTGTGGGAAGGAGGGCCTGTGGGGAGGAGGAGCCTGTGGGAAGGAGGAGCCTGTGGGGAGGAGGAGCCTGTGGGGAGGAGGAGGCTGTGGGGAGGAGGAAGCTGTGGGGAGGAGGAGGCTGTGGGGAGGAGGAAGCTGTGGGGAGGAGGAGGCTGTGGGGAGGAGCCGGTGGGGAAGAGGAGCCTGTGGGGAGGAGGAGGCTGTGGGGAGGAGCCGGTGGGGAAGAGGAGCCTGTGGGGAGGAGGAAGCTGTGGGGAGGAGGAGGCTGTGGGGAGGAGGAAGCTGTGGGGAGGAGGGCCTGTGGGGAGGAGCCGGTGGGGAGGAGGAGGCTGTGGGGAGGAGGCTGTGGGGAAGAGGAGCCTGTGGGGAAGAGGAAGCTGTGGGGAGGAGGGCCTGTGGGGAGGAGGCTGTGGGGAGGAGGAGCCTGTGGGGAGGAGGAAGCTGTGGGGAGGAGGGCCTGTGGGGAGGAGGCTGTGGGGAGGAGGAGCCTGTGGGGAGGAGGAAGCTGTGGGGAGGAGGGCCTGTGGGGAGGAGCCAGTGGGGAGGAGGAGCCCGTGGGGAGGAGGAGCCAGTGGGGAAGAGGAGTTTGTAGGGAGGAGGAGCCTGTGGGGAGGAGGAGGCTGTAGGGAGGAGGAGCCGGTGGGGAGGAGGAGCCTGTAGGGAGGAGGAGCCTGTGGGGAGGAGGAGCCTGTGGGGAGGAGGAGGCTGTGGGGAGGAGGAGCCTGTAGGGAGGAGGAGCCTGTGGGGAGGAGGAGGCTGTGGGGAGGAGGAGCCGGTGGGGAAGAGGAGTTTGTAGGGAGGAGGAGCCTGTGGGGAGGAGGAGGCTGTGGGGAGGAGGAGGCTGTAGGGAGGCGGAGCCGGTGGGGAGGAGGAGCCTGTAGGGAGGAGGAGCCTGTGGGGAGGAGGAGGCTGTGGGGAGGAGGAGCCTGTGGGGAGGAGGAGCCTGTAGGGAGGAGGAGCCTGTGGGGAGGAGGAGCCGGTGGGGAAGAGGAGTTTGTAGGGAGGAGGAGCCTGTGGGGAGGAGGAGGCTGTGGGGAGGAGGAGGCTGTGGGGAGGAGGAGGCTTTGGGGAGGAGGAGGCTGTAGGGAGGAGGAGCCTGTGGGGAGGAGGAGGCTGTGGGGAGGAGGAGGCTGTGGGGAGGAGGAGGCTGTAGGGAGGAGGAGCCGGTGGGGAGGAGGAGCCTGTAGGGAGGAGGAGCCTGTGGGGAGGAGGAGGCTGTGGGGAGGAGGAGGCTGTGGGGAGGAGGAGCCTGTGGGGAGGAGGAGGCTGTGGGGAGGAGGAGGCTGTGGGGAGGAGGAGCCTGTGGGGAGGAGGAGCCGGTGGGGAAGAGGAGTTTGTAGGGAGGAGGAGTTTGTAGGGAGGAAGATGGTGGAGGGAGGACCCCACATGAGTCGGTCCCTGTCCTCAGACACCCAGCAGCCTGGTGAGACAGACTGCTGCCTGCTGCCTGCTGCCTGCTGCCTGCTGCCTGCTGCCCACTGCCCGCCGCCCACCACCCACTGCCCACTGCCCACTGCCCACTGACCACTGCCTGCCGCCCACTGCCCAATGCCTGCTGCCCACTGCCCACCACCCACTGCCCACTGCCCACTGCCTGCCGCCCACTGCCCAATGCCTGCTGCCCACTGCCTGTGGGGTGAGCTGAGATCTGAGTGATGAGGCAAAGTCTTTCTTAACAGAGACCTCTGGGGCAGCCAGGGGACGGTGCTCCTGCCGCAGAGTTGGGGTGACGGGAAGACAGTTCTGACCCTGGGCCAGCTCAAACTCTCTGGTGGTGGTGTTGGGGGGGGAGCTCCTTCATGGCTCTCGGATTCTGACTCACGTTTGAGGGACCTGGGAGCTCTGAAGCATCCCATCCCGGCTGTCAGCCTGCCCGACGACCAGCGTCTAGGGGAGACCCCCAGTGACTCCAATGTGCAGGCAAACGTAGGAACCAGTGGCCCCAGGAACCGGACCCCCTCGCGCTCTTCAGTGGATTGGGCTACGGGACGTGTGTTCTCTGCAGCACCCACAGGGGCTGCCAGGCTTCCTGCCCCTGCCCCCCGCCCACGGCTACCATGGTGCCAGCACCATCACTACACATGCTGATGTCACCGGAAACCATGCTCTGTGCAACGAGAGCAGCACTCACACCAACTTTTATTAAAAACAAAAATTTCTACTGGGTTTTTAGAGAGGGAGGTGGGGAGGGGAAAGGGAGAAAGAGAGAGAGAAATATTGACATGAGAGCAGAACATAGATCAGCCACCTCCCGCACTCTGCCCACCATGCATGAAGCCTGCAACCCAGGCACATGCCCTGACCACCCTTCGGTGCCCAAGATGACACCCAACCAACTGAGCCACACTTGCCAGGGCTCAAAACAGCGTTTTAAAAGAAATGCGACAACAAACATGGTCAGGATCACGAGGAGACCACTGAGCAGGCGTTCTGCACAGGGAAACTGGGGCACTGGCCCTCTCACTGACAACGCAGAGCAGGCGGTCCCCTCGCTCTGCTCAGGCTGCACAGAGGGGAGCGGGGCCCCAGCGCGAGGATGCCCTCCTGTCGCCACAGTGGCCGTTCTTACGGGTCTGCCTGAGGCAAGGGTGTTGCCAAGCCTGAACTTCCTTATGTGTTGTGTTCTAAGCCTATCATTCATTTTGTGTCAAATGAGGCTGCAGCCAATTGATATCCTGAGAAGGTAAAACCCTGACAGGCCTGAAACGGCTCCGCCGTGGCTCTCTCCTCCCGGAGGCAGGCGCGTTGCCCTGATGCTGTTTTCCCTTTTCCTTTTGACATTCGGTTAAGATGTCAGAACAAAGGTGCTGGAGGCCGGCGAGTTTTGTCTGTGGTTACACAGGCCAACACGGAGGGGGAGCCCTGGTGCTGGGCGTGGCACGCCGGGCACGGGGGCGAGCGGCTGGGCTTCCACTTTTATCCTCTGCGACGCTCAGGCGTACAGCACGCAGCGCAAGCGCACCGCCTGTCCCCATTCCTGCAGGAGCGCCTCGGCTTCCCAGGTGTGCAGGTGGCGTCGCATCAGCCCAGGCACCCCCACCCCTGTCCCACCGACCGAGGGTGTGGGGACAGCAGCTCCTCCCAGCAGTGAACTTCTTGTATTTTTATTGCATTTATTAGGGTGACATTGTTAATAGAATTGTATAGGTTTCAGGTGTATAAATCTATAATACATCACATGTATATTGTTTCGTGTGTTCTCCCCCCCCCACCCCGGGCAAGTCTCCTTCCATCTCCACTTATCCCTCTCCCACCTCCCCACCTCCCTCTCCCTCTGGTAATCACCACACCGCTGTCTGTGCCTATGAATTATTTATTTATTTACCAGAGGCCTGGTGAACGAGATTCATGCACCGGACAGGGGGGCATCCCTCAGCCTGGCCTGTGCCCTCTCGCAGTCCCGGACCTCTCGCTCCTGACCGCCCACCTGCTCACTGCTCCTTACCACTCGGCTCGCCACTGCTCTCGCCAGCCATGAGCCCGGCTTCTGGCTGAGCGTCTGCCCCCTGGTGGTCAGTGCACATCATAGTGACCTGTTGTTCTGGTCGTTCTGCCATAACGGGTGCTTAGGCTTTTATTATATAGATTTTTTTGTTTAATGTCTTCAGTGTATTCACACAGCCCTGCAGCTCTTCTCCCCACTGACCACTGTCAGTCTGTTCTCTGCATCTGTGAATCTATTTCTATTTTGTTTGCCTGCTTTTATTATATTCTACATATGAGTGGAATCACATGGGACTTGTCTCTCTGCCAGTGGCTTATTTCACGTTATCTTGATTCACCAAGACCAAAGCCTTCCCTCCCTTCCAGGCCTGGTGTTTCTTTTGATGTCTCTGTAATAAGAGGTGGGGAGCGCACACTCTGGGAGCAATTTCAGCCCCTCGCCGCCGGCCACACCCAGCCCAAGCAGAGCTCATGAAATGCAATCAAATGCCCAGGACAACGCAGTGCAGCAGGTTTCACTGTTTTTACAAAACAACCCCCTTTTCACCAGCCTGATTTCTATGAGCTTCAGGCCACCCATGGCTCATGCTTCATGGGGACAGTAAATTCTGCGAATGCTCAACTAGCTGGAATTCTTCAGAGAAATGAGAACTTTCAGTTAAATAGATTTTCTGGGTGAGTTGTGTAATTAAGGAAAAGATTTTTTCAATGTCAGTCTTTATTCAGGGAATAGTTCCTTATCGTCTACTTTCCTGATGCATTAACTACGTGGAGCCGGCAGCAGGGCGCCAGCTCTGGCAGCGAGGAGCCACCATGGCGACGGAACACGTGGGAAAGTGAAAATGCCACAGCCCACCGACCACACGGCAACAAAGTAGGACCAGCAAATGCATTTACTCCTTTCCGGGTGCATGTGTGTGCGTGTATGTTGGTGAGTAAGGTATAAAACTAGTTGTTTTTTTTTTTTAAATAAAACTGAGGTCCAGTTTTGCAGTTTGTATCAGAAATGCTTTCCCACATCTGAGCCACGCCTTTCAGGAAATAGACCAGAGTTGATTTAACTACACCCTGTTGTTCAGAAAAAGAACCTTTTCTGTTCCTATCGCCATAAAAATGCTATTCTGTGCATCTTTGAAAATATATTTTTATTGATTTCAGAGAGGAAGGAAGCGGGAGAGATAGAAACATCAATGATGAGAGAGAATCATTGATCAGCTATCTGCGGCATGGCCCACACTGGGATCCAGCCTTCAACCTGGGCACATGCCCTGACCAGGAATCGAACTGTGACCTCCTGGTTCATAGGTCCACTCTCAACCACTGAGCCACGCCGGCCGGGCCCCCTGCACATCTTTTTATACCATGGTTAACGCCAAGATTCATTGCTTGCCAAAAGCAATCTTCTGACTCCAAGGAAGTGAGTGAATTTCCCAGTACCTTCCTGAGGATGGACAAACCCACTCTCCCCAGCCCCTACCGGACACTCATGGGCATTTCTGAATGTGGTTCCGCAGGGCAGAGATGCCGCCAGTGACCAGCGTTCCTTGTTGCATCACCTGTCACACCAGGTGTTCGAGGTGTCCCAGGGTCAGCCTGAGGGTTTATTAAAGCCGAAATGCCCTTCCCAGATGATGCTGCGCGTCCCGGTCCGATGCCTGGCCTGCGATATTCGGGGTGGAGGTCTCAGAACTGCCCTTCTCCCGGGTGACGAGACAAGCAGCCACCACCTCCTCTCCAGCCGGGGCTATATTCCCTCCTGAGCGGCCATTTCCTCTGCTCCTGGTCTCTGGAGCTGGCGGCCGCTCCTCAGCACCTCCAGAGGGGCCGGGAGCAGACCAGCGGCTGGGTCAGAAGTCGCACTCTTGGCCCGTGTCCCTGAGACGTCACTGCGGCCAGGCCTGGTTGTCCAGCTGGCCCTGGACCGAAGCCCTCAGACGTGATTGCTGCTATGTCCGCTCCTGCTCAGTGGCCTTCCTTTTCTGTGACTTACACTCCAAACAATGAAAGATCAGTGGACCAGGAATAAAGCCAGGCAACTCATGGGAGAAATGTCATGGGTATTAGTTCATGGAAAAGAAGAGAGATCCTATTAAATACATGTTAATCTAATCAACCATGGGATATAATTAAATTTATGCTGATTTAAATAACTATGCAATGAATTCTATTAGCAAACATTTTTAATCATAGAATTACAAATATACTTTTTTAGCTGATAAAGCCCAGTGCTGGTGAGTAAGCAATAGGAATGAGAGAGTAAGGAGGTGGAAAACAATTTGTACATATGTATCAAGAACCTTGAGCCATTGTTCATATATTTGACTCAGTAATTTCACATCCGGAGCATTTTAGTAAGGTCAAAGGGGTTCTGCCTCATCAATTATAATACAGAGCATTACAAATGGTCTGGGTGTCCAACAGGAAGGTGAGCTACATTTTTGAAAATCCAATCCATGAAATATTATGTAACTATCAAACGTTTGTATCAACTGTTAAATATTTATATATTTATATATTTATATATTTTTATATATGTGTGTATATATATATATATATACACACACACACATATATATCTATAATAATAAAAGCATAATATGCAAATCAACACAACAGCTGAACAGCGGAATGACTGTCTGGACGACCTTCCAGATGAAGCCGGGGCGGCTGTGAGGGCCGAGGTAGCCGGGGCGGTGAGGGCCTACCCCTGCATCGGGTCTCTAGTGTGCATGTATATAAAATGAGGTGTCTAATGAGAATTTGATTGCATAAAATGCTAATTATGTCATTGTAGGTAAAAAGGTTGGGCTATGAGACTGATTATTGTAACTATGAAAAGGGCCTCCTAGAATATTAATAGTAACAGTCCACACATACTGGGTATGTCGGTACTATTGTAAGGTTTCCTTTTCTATTTTCTGTATTTTTTACTTCGTACGTTCGGTATTATTTTTACAATGGGAGAGTCAATGAAAAAAGTTAAATACGTCAGTACCCACAGCGAGCCTGGCGCCTGAAGTGGGGACTGGGGAGAAAACACCGACTGGGCCACCGCCCTGCGGGTGAGCGGCCACGCATCCCGGGAAGGCCCTGGACACAGGGTGCAGCCCACAGGACGGGGCCCAGGGCCGCGGGCTCCCGGCTGTGGTTCTGACCCGGGTCTCAGGACCGTCCCGGGTGCTTGGGGCCCACACTGCGCCCTCCCTGTGCCTGTCGTCTCGGCACTCTCGCCTCCGTCTGAAAGCGGGGTCCCTGCTCAGTGGGTGATTACCACTCAAAGCGTAACCAGCCGTCCACAGACAAGGAGAAGACTCAGCCACCCCAGCGCTGCGCACCCCATGCTCCTCGGCAGTGAAGGGACCCCCTGGCCTTCGACTCCCTCGTCCCTCTGCCAAGGCAGCCCCCCGCCCCGTCTTCCCACCCTCCTGAGGGAGGAGGCCTGTGGGGCGGTGGGTCCGTCCTCCTCCCAGGGCTGGGCTGAAGGGAGCCTGGGGCGAGCCACGGAGCTGTGCGGCCAGCCTCGCCCTCACCTGTGCCGGGGGCCCGGCCAGCTGTGGACGCCGGTCTGACCCTGGCCCTCGGCACAGCCCGGGCTGGGGCAGGGGGCACACGGCAGCCCTTCTGGCGGCGTGTTCCAAGGCTTTGGGTCACAGGCCTGTGCAGCTTTGGGCTGAGGCAGCCTGGACCTGACACCACCTCCAGGAGCCGCGCGGCCTTCCGAGACCTGCGTCCCCGTCCACCAGGTGGCGCGTGTGGACTGAGCAAAGCACTGGGCCTTGAGGAGCCAGGGCCCAGGGCGGTGGCGGACATGCATTCCACATCCAGCTCCCCTTTCGCCCCTAGACACTGTAACCGGAGCCTTCGGCACCACTAACTCCAACACCCACACCATGGACTCCCCTTTTCTCTGCAGTCCTGGGGGCGGCACCTGCTGGCCGGCAGGGCTCAGGCTGCCCCGGCCCCTCCCACCGCAGCATCTCCCCTGTCAGCCTGGCTCTGGGCCTGAGTTGCCCGCCCCTGCCCCCTCCCCCCCCCAGCACCAATAGCCCCCCCAATCCCGCCCCCCCTCCTCCTCTGCAGCTGTGGGTCCTGTCTGAAGGCACAGCCAAGGTTCTTTTGTTAAATAACATCAATACGGCCCCACAAACGCCCGTTATACCCTCCTGTAGCCCAGGGGGCTGCTCTGGCCCCCGGGTCGGAGGGAAGCGAGGCCCAGGGAAGGTAAGTGAACAGTCCGCACCTGAGTTGGGGTTGGGGATAGAACACTGACCGGGGATTTCATCCCAACCCCCAACTCAGGTGCTACATTGTGCCCGGGACACTCGGGACTGTCGGCCCCGGGTCTGGCTCTGACGCCCGCCCAGCACCTCGGTGACTGTGTGGCTGCAGCCTCAGGGCTTTAAGTCACAAACAACGCGGGGCCCTGTCACTGATCATCCAGATGGGGACCCAGGCAGCATGAAGGAGGCTCTATTTGGATTTCCCAGGACGACAGGGGCAAACCCCGCAGCCCAGGGCTGGTGATGCCGGGCGTGCGGCCACGGGTCATCTTTCCTCCACGCGACCCGCTTTAGCCTAAGTCCTCCCCGCCACCGTGTGCACGACTTCCCATTACTCCATCGCCAGGGGCCTGGGGGCCTGGGCCCCAGGTCGAGTCGCAGGCCAGGAGCCACCAGGGCAGAAGCTGCCTCCCATCCAGCCGATCGCCTGGCTCAGAGCACACACCTGCTCCGCCGGCCACATCTGCCCAACCGTGCGGTTAATGGGCGCGCCTTGCCTGGAGCACCTGGGTCGTCACCAGCCACCAGGCCTGCCCCTCCCAGTGCCTCCTCAGGCAGGTCACACAGGAGCGAAGGGTCCTCACTCAGGGCCAGGCCAGCGACCTCCCGAAGCCTGGCAGGTGCCCCCCACTCAGAGCCCTGCTGCCCACAGTGGCCCGAGGTCCCCTGCCTCCTCTCCTCTGCCCCCGGTCTGGTCAGCAGAGACCCCGCAGATAGGTGGGCGGGAACATCAGCTGTTCTTTCTCACAGTCTGGAGGCGGGAAGTCCGGGCCCTGGTGCCAGCAGGTGGGTGTGGTGAGGCCACATCTGGGCTCACAGCGAATTGCCCATCTAGTGTCTGCTCTTGGAAGGACATTAATCCCTTTCACGAGGGCCACACCCTCCTGACCTAATCACCACAGGCCCGCCTCCAGCGCCAGCACAGTGGGGTTAGGAATCGACACGTGACTTTGGGGGACACACACAGTCCACAGTGAGGCTTCTGTCCTGCTCTGCAGAGCCCCCCATATCTCGAGAGGTGGCCTCATCTCATTCTCTCTCATTCACGAAGCACCCAGTCCCGCTGTGTGATTCAGTAGGCTATTTAATCTCTGCACTGTAGCCATCACTTGGCTCATTTCCTTTGTCTTAAAAAACAGGAGATAAAACTTTAGTTTCTAAAATTCTGTAATAACTTCTTAGATTATGTCTTACACCTATGTCTTGTCCAAGAATGAATCCCCTTGAGGCCATGTTAACGTCTTCCCTTCGTCTTTATCTTGTGCAAACACGCACAGTGCTGGGCGAGCACGGGGCTTGTGCTGCTAGTGCGATGCGTCTGCGTCCTTGGTTCCCGCCCGGTGTCCTCACAACCTTCCAGCTCCCGCCCCCTACCCTGCCCCGCAGAGACCGAGCAGCAGGCCCCCTGGCCCCGTGGACTGCCCGGGCCTGCGCAGCCCTCACCTGAGCCTCCTGGGAGGGATGCCGCCCACTCAGACCGCGGCCCCCACGCAGGGAGCCCACGGCAGTGAGCTGAGGCCCCCTCAGTCCCCGTGCCTCCTCTCATTTCCAACCATTTCACCCCAT
Organism: Myotis yumanensis; assembly: GCF_028538775.1. Lineage (NCBI taxonomy): Eukaryota > Metazoa > Chordata > Mammalia > Chiroptera > Vespertilionidae > Myotis > Myotis yumanensis. Next base: position 2,561,342 of record NW_027223760.1, read on the forward strand.
CTCTCCTCAAATGTCACTGCTGACCATGGACCCAGAGGGTGTAACCTTCTCAACTGTTGTCCAAAGTGGCAGATCTCAGTGGTGTTTATAAGCATATCAGGAGCAGGTAGGAACAGGTGACTTCATGGACTCACAAGGGGAGGTTAGGTGAGTGGACAGGGATCACGTGTGTGCATGTGTGTACATGTCTGTGCTTGGGGAAAGGGTGGAGATGTGTTAACTGCAGATGAGGCCCAAGGATTGGGAGGCAAGGGAGGTGCCCCAGTGCTCTCCAGCGCCGTCCTTGAGAGTGGGGATTATGCCTATAAGGCCCCAACTCCACATCTTCTTACACAGTACAAACATGCAAACATGGGCCTTCATGCCTGTATATGCACACATGTACCCACTGCTGTGACATCTGGGAGGGTGTTTTAGAAAAGTCTCTCTGTTTTTTTGCTCAGGTTTAGCCAGAACCTTCCAGAACCTTCTACACTCATAAGGAGGCACAGGACTGTGACATGTCCCATGACAGGGCGCTCTGGGGCTGGGGGGGAGGGGTGCCAGGAGGTGCCCACTTATCTGATGTCACAGGTCGGGTCTTGGCACCCACGGGCAGACTTCTCTGAGGGACGGTGTGGCGCTCGGAGAGCGGCCATTTGCCACCGGGCTCTGCCTGGTTCACAAGAGGCCGGAGGCCGCCCCACCTGGACGCTGGCGGGCGGAGCGAGGACGCCATTTGCCACCAGCCATCTACTGCGCGCTCTGCACGAGGCTCCTGAAACCAGTGCTCCCACAGTTCCAGCACAGTGAGCATGTGCATTAATGAGGTAAAATCTCAAACGTCTTGTAATGTGAGGAGGCGTCCACTCGGAATGTCACTGCGTGCCCGGAGGTGTGACCTGGAGGAGACTAAGGAGTGCTGACGTGGGGGAAGGGGGGGCTCCTCCCACCGGGCACTGCTCTCTCCCTGGGGACCAGCTGCTGTCCCAGTGGCAACAGCTGCACAACATTCGCATGAAATTCAGAAGCTATTGCCTTTCAGAAACTCTGAGGAGTCAAGTTACCAGCCTTAACCCTTAAAGGAGACCTCCCAAAAGGTAGAATGCAGCCATTAGTAGAAAAGCAGAGAGGAGAGATAACAGCTCTTTTTAAAAAAATGTATTTTTTCATTTTAATATGTTTTTATTGATTTTGAGAGAGAGAGAGAGAGAAAGCAACACTGATCAGTTGCCTTCCATATGAACCCTGACCAGGGATCAAACCCACACCCTGGGCATGTGCCCTGACCGGGAGCCAAACCCGTGACCTTCCTGTGCATGGGATGACGCTCCATCCTCGGAGCCAGTCTTGGGTGAACGGCCCACTGGAAGAAGTGAGAGGAGGGTGCTGAGTTACTGAGCTTCAGCGCCCTGAACCCTGAATTCACAAGGCAAGTGCACCTCGACTTAGAATCTGCAGCTACTCCTGAAAGCACATGCATTATACCGGGAAAGCCCAACCCCTCAGAGCCCCAAAGAAGGACCCTGCGTGTCCCGGCTGACGTGGCTCAGGGTTGAGCGATGTCCCATGCACCAGGAGGTCACAGGTTTGATTCCTGGTCAGGGCACATGCCAGGGTTGGGGTCCTGGTACCCAGTAGGGGGTGTGCAGGAGGCATCTCTCTCTCTAAAATAAATAAAAACATATTTAAAAAATAAAAAAGAATGACCCCATGCATCCAGCTGCTTGTCACCCAGGACTGGAGCTGAAGGACTTCCCTCCACGCACTGAACATGTTTTCTGCACAGGAGGACAAAGCTTGAGGACAACGGCTGCGGCCGGAGGAGGAAGGGACTTCGGCAACAGCCGCTATTTGTTGACGGCCGACTACGTGCCTTACACAGGCACCGCGATGTGATTCACTTGTGTGTTTCCTCAGATTCTCCCGAGAACCATTCAAACTAGGTCTCCTGGCCACCCTCCTGCCATGGACGAGGAAGCTGACCTGACGTTTCAAGGTCGGAAGAGCCAACAGGGTTGTCTGGCTCCGAAGTCTGTTTTTCCATGTTGTCATTTTCTCACCATTGGAGCCAGAGCTATTACATCGTGGCCCAGACTCAAGCTCTTATTAGATTTCTCCTCCCACATCAGTGGCCACGGAGGGAACCAATGTTTACGGCATCAAGGAAGGAAGGCTGCCCGGGGGCTGTTCCAGGAGCCTCGCAGCACCCCTGAGGGGGAGCCCGAGGTCAGGGGTCACTGAGCTGCACAGTCCTGGGAGGGGCCGGCCCTTCTCCCCCTGGGTTGCTTCTCCCCACAGCCAGTGCTTCCCCAAGTGGTCACCCAGCAGCTGGTGCCGCTGTAATGAACCCAGTCCTCAATAGCAGGGGAGGAGAGAGCGGGGGATAGATGCATGCCCAGCGAGGGTGCTTGCTGTCAGTCACACCTGGGAAACAGGTCATTGGCCAGAATGGCAGAATGGGTGTGGCCACTGCAAGGGCGAGAAATTTGGGCTATTTGATGCCCTAAAGCAGCGGTTCTCAACCTGTGGGTAGCGACGATTCATAACAGTAGCAACATTACAGTTATGAAGTAGCAACGAAAATAATGTTATGTTTGGGTCACAGCATGAGGAACTGTATTTAAAGGGCCAGAAGGTTGAGAACCACTGTCCTAGAGAAAGGAGCTCACTCTTGTGCTTTCGGGCCCCTTGATGCTCGGCGAGCGCTCCTGCATTACCCTCAGGGCCCACGCCCTGGGGCTCCACATGCATGACTGATGGGCCCCCGCCAGCCTGATGCTGGGCTGGGCCCGGCTCCAACTCGAAGGCAGCTCTGGACACCGGCTTTGCGTCTAGCTCTACGGAACCCAGCTGCGCTGCTTCTAGGACTGGACCCAGGGAAATGGGGCTTGGGAAACGCAGGGTGTAATTCCACAGAAATAACGCTTTCTGTCATAGCTCATCCTCCTGGGGGGGCCTCCGAAAGGCTTATTCCAGCGGCACCCCAATACCCCACTCCCACTAGCAAGAGGGAAAGAGCACCCGCACTTTTCTCTGATAGCACCACCGCCTGCAGGATTTGCTGCAGAATGGAGTATCACTGCTACTTTTATTTACTTTATTTTTATAAAAAACGATTCCCTTTTAATGTAAACAAGTGCCATTCACAAATGTTCCATTACTAGGATAAAGGGGACTCCATAGTCTCAGCAGGGAACGGGTGGTAGGCACAGAGTGAGCAAAAACTGAACAAGACATCTCAGTGATCCCGCCAGGTCTGCAGCCATCCTGGGCCGAGGCTGACCGCACACCCTCCAGCCAGGAAGGTGATGAGCAGGGTTAGGAGCAGGCAGAAGCCGTCTCCCGATCTGTGAGCCAACGTTTGAGAGAGAGGATATGACGGTCTACGTTACATTCCGAGGAAACCGTAGATACATTATTGGAACTTAATGAGTTTAAGCAAGACTGTTGGATAGAAAAACCAATAAAAAGTCATCTGCATCCTGGCTGGTTTCCTCAGTGGATAGAGCATCGGCCTGTGGAATAAAGGGTCCCTAGTTTGATTCAGGCCAAGGTCACATGCCCGGGTTGTGGGCTCGATCCCCAGTAGGGGGCATGCAGGAGGCAGCCAATCAATGGTTCTCTCTCATCATTGATGTGTCTAGCTCTCTCTCCCACTCCCTTCCTCTCTGAAATCAATAAAAGTATATTTTAAAAAGTCATCTGTGGTTCTATGTGCCAGCAAATGTACAGAAAAAAATTATATTAAAAAACACATAGATAAAATAGCCCCCAAATTATCCAATACCTAGGAATAAATTTAAACCAAATATTTGAAAGAAATTTATAAAGAAAATCATAAAACTTTAGTGAAAGACATGTTTTGAAAAAGTAAATAAATTTGCAATTACGATATGTATTGGAAATGTCAGTGACTGAAGTTTATAAATTCTCCCTGAACTGATGTATACATTTAATGCAATTACAACCAAGTTCCCAAAGTGCCTTTAAAATGAGCGAACCAACTTGTTTTAAACTCTGTGTGTTTATGTACATGTGCGCATGTGCACATACACACACGTGTGTGCAAAGTGCCGAAGACAGCAAGACAGTCCCTATGAACACGTGGGGGCGAGCGGTCCCAGTGCACACGCCGGGTACAGGAGACAGCGTGCCTGTGTGAATGCCGTCCCGCCCACCACGGCGCTGTTGTCGCTGAGAATGTGTTTCTGTTTCAGAGACAGACCCAGGAGCAGTGGAGCGTAACCCAGGTCTGAAACCAAACCGGACGCCGAGGAGCCGCGACAGGCAGCACTGAGGATCGACGGGAAAAGGGGGCCCCTCCACGAAGGGCTGGGACGATGCTGTTCCCATGAAAAGCAATTGTAAGGACGCCTCACACCTTCCCCACGGCCGGCTCAGGGGCTTCAGGATGTCATTGTGAAACATAAACCACAAAAATGTTAGAAGGGAGAGTAAGCCAGTGTCTTTATGTCATCAGGACGGGAAGGAAGTCTTTAAAAAGACACCCAAAATGCAAATAAATTTGATTTCACGGAAATCACCACCTTTTCCTACAAAAGTATATGAAAATGAGAGTGAAAAGACAAGCTATAAAAGGAAAATATTAGCAATAATAAAATGGACAAATAATTAGAATACCAATATGAGGAAATGATGCATGCCAAAAAGAAAGAGACAAACAACCCTGAAGAGAAACAGGTGAACAGGCCTTTTACAGAAGATGTAACAGGAATGGTAAATGTACTTATGAAAGGTATTAACCCCGATGATCATCACACATATGCAAATTAAAGCCGGCAAATGTGTGCCACGAGGTGTGAGCACAAGTGTAATGTAAGTGGACTTAAAAAGTACTAGAGCCCTGGCGGGTGTGGCTCAGTGGTTAGGGCGTCGGCCCGAGCACAGAAGGGTCTCGGTTCCATTCCCGGTCAAGAGCATGTACCTGGTTACAGAATTGATGCCCCACCCTGGTTGGGGCATGTCCGGGAGGCAACCAATCCCTGTGTCTCTCTCACGTCAATGTTTCTCTCTCCCTCTTCCCTTACCCTTCCACTCTCTCTAAAATCAATGGAAAAAATAGCCTCGGGTGCAGATTAACATAAAGATAAAAAATAGAAATAATAAGGTTAGGATGTTACAAAATTATTATATATAACTTGAGGCCCAATGCACAAAATTCGTGCAAGAGTAGGCCTTCCTTCCCCTGGCTGCGGGCACTGGCTTCCCTCTGGTACCTGGGACCCAGGCTCCCCTCACAGCCCTGGCTTCATCAGGAAGTCGTCGGAAGGATGTCTGGAAGGATGTCTGGTCTAATGAGCATATTACGCTTTTATTATTACAGATAGTATTCAGATGATATAATATGCATCTGAAACAAAAACATAGTTCAGGAATCCCCTCCTGCCTCGCCCCGCCGGGCCCCACCCCCTGCCCCGCCTCTCCCCGGCCCCCTCCTCGGCTCCGACCTAAATTAAAAAAAAAAAAATAGTTCAGTGTAAAATGAAAAGACATGCTTAGGTCACCCCTGGGGAAGGGGACCTCCTCTAAGAGGCTGTACCTAAGCGTGAGTCCCCCCCCCCCCCACTTGTGGGCAGCCTCCCGGGAGGGGCACTGTGTTTTCCCCGGGGCTCAGTGTCTTATGGGGGCTCTGACCACTGCTTTCTGGAGCCCGCAGAGAACTCAGAGGGAAGTATCCGGGCCAGCGCTGCCACTCCTTTTGTGGTGCCAGTCCGGAGAAAGATGAGGGAGGCAGATAATTACACCAGGCCGCCCAGGAAGCCGCCAGCCTGTAGGTGCGGCAAGAAAAAGCTTCCTACGGGCGGCCTGGAGCACAAACACCGTCATTCCCAGGGACAGCAAAGCTTTCTGTTTCAGGGCGTTTAAGAGATTTTCCCAAGACATAGATGAGAGCACATTTGGTCCTGAGATGAGCTGTTCGGCCTTTTCAGCGACGGGGCTGAGCTCTGACACACTCGGCGCAGAGCAGGCGGGGCCGTGGGCTTCGGTCCCATAGCATCGCTAGGGCGTGACCTGGGGAGAATTACTCCTATTTTTCTGAACTTTAATTTTCTCACTGCTGAATGGAGACACGGAGAACAGAAAAAGACAATGTATTCGCAATGCCTAGCGTGGCGAGGGCACGTGGGGGCCCTGCACGCAGGGTGTTTGTTATCAGTTATTCTGTCCCGTGGACGAGGCACATGGTGACAACTCCCTGACTGGAACCCAGCACCTGCTGGTTCAGGCCTTTCCCTTCTGTACAGGTTTGGTTGGAGAAAATAACACCACAGCTGACTGATGCTGCAGAGAACATCTGTGGACGTGGGCAAGTCCCCACTCCGCCCCGCCGCTCCCCCCCACCCCTAGGGCTGGAAGAAGAAGAGGACACGCAGCTTCGTGGCACCCTGACCTCAGCTGAGGGCGTGAACGCCAGGGCCACCTAAGCCGGCACCTGCGGTTGGCGCCTGTTGACCGAACAGGATACAACCGCCTCTGGGAAGCGACGGTTTCCCTGGAAACGCTCTCATCTCTGGCAGTTTTGTGTGTCACACAGTCCTTTGTTCTGGGCCTGGTGATTAAAAATGGACTCTCACGGGTTCCTGGCTGTGTGAAGTTGGAACCGTGACCCCCAGGCTGCGACATTAATGGAAGGGCCACCGGTCCCCGTCTGTCTGCCAGCCTCTGCCCTGTGAGGCTCCACACTGGCTTCCCCGGAGGCACCAGTTAAAGAGACAGATGCCCAAGCCCCGCCCACATCCAAATGCACCTGCAGTGCCGGCACGGGCCTGGCGGTGGTCTTTGTGAAAGCTCGTGTTGCCGAGTTAGAACCTTGTTAGTCTACTCACCTGCCACCGCAACCCTGCTCACCAAGTGGGCACCAGCTGAGCCCTCGCCAGGTCACCACAGGGCCACCGCGGGAGAGGACTGGCTCACTCGGCCACCTCGGGAAGTCACCGATACCGTGACATGGCCTCTGTCACCCAGGACGTGCAAGGCAGAGCAACCCGCCGCTCCGCAGGCCCGCTTCGCTCTGACGCCGATTTACCATCCAGATCCCATTTGACGGGACGTGGGGTGATGTCTATGCTATTCAGCCATGAGAGGGGCCACGGGAGGGGCCACGGCAAGTGCCATGCTGGCGCCACAGCGAGGGTCTGTGCACTTCCTCCATCGGCAACGGCCACTTCCCTTTTCCACGGAAGGGTTATTTTATGCTTTTCTTATTCTGTGCCTTTTAGTGAGAAGATTTTGAAATCAACTAACCTGGTCACACGATGACCCAGGAAATTTGAAAGAGAATTGCCTATGCAAGTCCCCCGTGAGCCTGTCCCGGGGCGACTGGGCTTACAGAGAGGAGCAGGGACTGCTCGTGTTCAGAGGACATTTCAATGACTCGCTTCCCGGTAATAGCCACAGCTCTCAGCTGGTTTAAAGACATATGAGCTGTCAGCTATGCAGGAACTCAGGTTAATTAAATAACGCAAGGACACGCAATTACAATTTTTTTAGGTCGGGAAGTTTACCAGAATTTCACAGAGCCTGCACGTGAACATGATGTGGTGGGTGACTATGGCTTGTGTGGTGTCTCAGAGGTTAAGACTTAAGGGAGGGAGGCACCAAGCTGTGGTTACAGAGGCAGCTCAGCTAACTTCTTCAGAAGGTGAACGTGCAGAAAAACACAACACGTGAAGCTGGGTTCCTGCTTACGTCAGTGGTAGCCGGCTTTCACCGAGGCCCGTGTGCCTGACTGAGTTCCATCAGCCTTTAGCACTAAGTCCTGTTCACTAATGGCAGGTCTGCCATGGGCTGGGACCGCACCGGTGACCTGAGGTGCTGCTTAGGTGCTCACAGTCCCCAGGGAAGCTGAGGAGGTGTGGACATAACCCCACTGTGCCCAGGTGGGGAGGGCGGCGCAGGGGGGGAGGGCGGCGGCGGCGCACGGGAGGCAGTGGCAGACAAGCCGAGGGTCTCCTGCCCAATCCTGGCCAGCAGGTGAGGACGTGGGGAATGTCCTGGGGACAGAGAAGACTCAGCCAAAATCTTCAAGGCAGGAGGCCTGGACCAGGCAGAGGAGGCTGGGGCTGGGACGGGCGGACTGAGTGTGCTCTGGATGAAGGGACAGGGAGTACAGAGGTGCTGAGGTGACCAGGGGTCTGGGACATTCGGGTCCTCAGCCAGGGAAGGTGAGCTGCCGGGAAGGGTGACGGAGTGTGGGTTCTCCCACAGCCGGCAGCCGGGGAAGAGCTCACGGAGGAACACGGACAGGCCCTCGGCTGCAGAGGGAGACCATTCGGGCACATGGGTAGGTTCTGGGGGCATCGAGCAGGCAGCTGCCCAGAAACCCAGAGGCGAGGGGCTGGGGGCATGGAGAGGAGAGGAGAGGATGGGTCCTCACAACCTCAGGCCATCGGTTCCCAGGACTGGTGGTGGGCCCAGCTGGGGAGAGGAGCCCAGGATGCCAGCTTTCTGACTCGGGCACCTGCCGAGATGGGGGCATCACTGGGTAGCGGTACTTGCAGGTGGAGCCAGAGCATGTGTGGCGGGAGCAGTGGTGAGTCAGGGAGGGATAAGCCGGGTCTGGGTGCTGCTGAGGAGCGGGCGGAGGACCCAGCCGGCGTGGCACCGGGGGCAGACACAGGACAGATCCGGCTGGAGGCTCAGACGGGCACCCAGCAGGCAGCACTGATCTGGTGTCTGGCCTGGACACGTGTGATTTACACTCTCCAGTCAGGCCCAACCGAGGAAATTGTCAAACATAATTCCAGCTGTGAATGGTCATGAAGCCATTATGTAAACACAAAACCATTCAGGTAAGTGGTTAGGTTTCCAAATTGAAGAACAAACAGAAAAATCAATTCACTAATTTGCTAACTGCTCATTAGAAGTGGAAACAGCGGACCTAGATTTCAGCCATGATGTACATAGATTACACACAGTCTAAAATAAATAACACTGGGTCTGTCTTTTCCCAACTCATCCACTGGTGCCTAAGCTCACCTGCATCACGTTCTATCGTGAGTGGACACCCGTGTTCCCAGGAGTCAGACGCGTACAATGAAGCCTCCTGGGCTGTGGGAGCAGCCGTGGGAGCAGCCATGTCCAGGCCAGAGAGACATCCCGATCGAGGAAGGTTACTTCAAAAAGGGAAGATTATGACTTCCCAGTGTTGATAACTGAGTTGTAATAAACCACAAGGGCTAGCAAAATCTACAAACGCCATGGCCAGTGTGCCTCAGTGGTTGGAGTGTTGGCCTTTATACCGAATGGTCTTGGGTTTGATTTCCCCGTCAAGGATGGGTGCCTGGGTTGCAGGAGGCAACTGATCAACGTGTCTCTCTTGAATCCATGTTTCTCTCTCTCTCTCCCACTCTCTCTAAAAAAATATTAATGTAAAAAAAATCCTCGGGAGGATTAACGAAAAAGAAACAAACAAACAAACACACAAACAAACTCCCCACAAAATGCTACAAAGGAGGAGTCCTGGGAGGTCTGTGAAAAGCAAAGGCTGGAAGAATCATCCTATCTAATAATAGAGAAACATGGTAATTAGCCGTACCTCCACTACCCTTCCCATTGGCTAATCAGCGATATATGCAAATTAATCGCCAGCCAAGATGGTGGCTAATTTGCATATGTCGGCTCCAAGCCACGGACTGAGGCTTTAGGCCTGGGTAAGGGAGGAGCCAGCCAACGATCGTTGAGCCAGCATGGTTGATGGAGGCGATGGCGGGGGAACCGGGGTGGAGCCAGCCAGCGATCAGCGGTGGCGGGGAGCTGGGGGTGCCCCGGCCCAGGCCTAATGCCTAGGCCAGAGGCTTTAGGCCTGGGCCGGGAAAGAGCCAGCCAGTCAGTGATCCTTGATGGTGGAGGCAGCCGGAACCGGGGCACAGCCAGCCAGCGATCCTTGATGGCCACGGCTGCTGGGAGCTGGGGGTGCCCTGGCCCAGAGCTAATGACTCGCCAGAGGCGTTAGGCCTGGGCAGGGGCCAAACCAGCAATTGGTGTGAACTACAGAGGAAACACCTTTTCTGACTGCTGATTGGTTAAGCTCCCTGTATGCCACCGGTAATATTCTTAGTAACTTGGGTAATAAGAGTCCAAAAAGTGATCTAGGGTTTTTTTTTACCACACTCCTGGAGAAAAAAAGGAAGGTTTGCTGCTGGAGGGTTAAGAAATGTCATATCCTGTCCTAGCTGGTTTGGCTCAGTGGATAATGCCTTGGTCTGCCCAACATAGATTCTGGGTTCAATTCTGACCAAGGGAATGTACCTAGGTTGCAGGTTCCTCTCTGGTTCCAGCCCAGGTCAGGGCTCATGCAGGAGGCAACCAATCAAAGTGTTCCTCTCACTTTGATGTATCTCTCTATCTTTCCCTTTCTCTTCCACATTCTCTAAAAATCAATGGAAACATATCCTCAGGTGAGGATAAAGAAAGAAAGAAATGTCATATCCTATGAAAGACACTTCTTGAAAATGCCTAAAAAAAGTTGTCATTTTTTCATGGTAAAGGGACTGGAGTACGTGTTGATGAAAACACCTTGGTGGCTGCGGTGACTGGCAGTGGCTGCAACAGTGCGGTGATGGGGCTGGTGCCTTCCCCTGATCAGCCCGGTCGACTCCCACAAAGGGAGGCCAGACTGTGGCTTAGGCCCGCTCCCCAAGGGGAACAGGGAGCAGGTAGTAGGACATCCCCTAGGGCTCTCAGTATGTGATAGGTGGCAACCTGGGCTGAGGGACCCCTCCCCCCCACAGTGCACAAATTTTTGTGCACTGGGCCCCTAGTCTACACTAATAAAAGAGAAACATGCAAATTGGTGTCACACCGCTACCCTTCCCATTGGCTAATCAGGGCGATATGCAAATTAACTGCCAGCCAAGATGGTGGCCGGCAACCAGGCAGCTTGAAGCGAACATGAGGCTTACTTGCTTCAGTGACGGAGGACTCCAACGTTCCCTGCCTGCCGCTGCCGGCCTCTGAGCTGGCAGTTTGAAACATTGTTACAAATATAGAAGCTAAACAAAACCCCAGAAACCTGCTTTCAGCCAGCCAGGATCTCAGAGCTGGAGTTGAAACAGTGTTTCGATTATAGAACCAAAACAAACCAGATACCTGCTTTCAGCAGCCGAGGCCTAAGAGCTGGACCCAAGTCTCAGAGCTAAAGCTGGCCCAGAATTAAAAAAAAAAGAAAAGAAAAAAAGGAGCGGTTGGGAGCTTCAGTCACCCGTCAGCCTGAAAACAGACCTCAGCCCCTCAACCAGACTGGCCAGGCACCCCAGTGGGGACTTCCACCCTGAAGGGTGTGTGACAAGCTGCAAACATCCATCATCCCCTCATCCAGGCTGGCCAGGCACACCAGTGGGGACCCCCACCCTGATCCAGGACACCCTTCAGGGCAAACCAGCCAGCCCCCACTCGTGCACCAGGCCTCTCTCCTATATAGTAAAAGGGTAATATGCCTCCCAGCACCGGGATCAGTGGAGCCGCGAGGCCTCCTGGCACCAGGATCAGCGTGACAGGGGTCAGCGACCAAACCCCCTGATCGCCCTGCGGCTCTGTGTGTGACGGGGGTGGGGCCACAACCTCCCTATTCTCCCTGCTCTGTTCATGACAGGGGAAGGCACCCCAACCCCCTGATCAGCCCTGCTCTGTGCCTGATAGGGGGGAGCTCCCCAACCCCCTGATCGCCCTGCAGCTCTGTGTGTGACAGGGTGCGGCGCCCCAACCTCCCCCCCCCCATGGGCCCTACTCTGTGTGTGACGGGGTAGAGCCATAAACTCCCCATCAGACCTGCCCTGAGTGTGACAGTGGCGGCACCCCAACCCCCTGATCGGCCCTGCTCTGTGGGTGATAAAGGGTGGCGCCCCAACCGCCCCCCAAGGGCCCTGCTCTGTGTCTGACGGGGTAGAGCCATAACCTCCCCATCGGCCCTGCACTGAGTGTGACAGGGTGCGGCGCCCCAACCCCCTGATCCGCCCTGCTCTGTGTGTGACAGGGGGCAGTGCCCCAACTCCCCTATTGACCCTACTCTGTGAGTGACAGGGGGAGCTCCCCAACCCCCTGATGGGCCCTGCTCTGTGAGTGACAGGGGGCAGCGCCCCAACCCTCTGATTGGCCCTGCTCTGTGCATGACAGGGGGTGGCGCTGCAACCTCCCCATCGACCCTGCCTTGAGTGTGACAGGGGGCGGTGCCCCAACCCCCCAATCGGCCCTACCCTGAGTGTGACTGAGGGTGGCATCACAACCTCCCAATCCGCCCTGCTCTGTGCATGACAGGGGGCGGCGCCCCAACTCCCTAATCGGCCCTGCTCTGAGCCTGACCAGGGGCTGCACCTAGGGATTGGGCCTGCCCTCTGCCACCCGGGAGCAGGCCTAAGCCAGCAGGTCGTTATCTCCCTAGGGGTCCCAGACTGCGAGAGGGCACAGGCCGGGCTGAGAGACCCCCCCTTCCCCCCGAGTGCACAAATTTTTGTGCACCGGGCCTCTAGTTTGTAAATAACTGACCTGGATGCTGCTACAGTGTTTCCCAAAGTTCTAGGGAGCACCTTGTTCCCGGGAGCTGAGTGTGTCTGCGTTTCCCGCCTGCCTCGGGGATGTGTAACCGCCTGCCTTGGCGATATGTGCCCGCCTGCCTCGGTGATGTGTTCCCACCTGCCTTGGGGATGTGTGCCCGCCTGCCTCGGTGATGGTTCCCACCTGCCTCGGTGATGGTACCCGCCTGCCTCGGTGATGTGTGCCCACCTGGACACAATGGCCGAGGGCAGGGCCCTGAGGGCGAGCACACAGACCACGACTGCCTCGAAGGTCCAGATGGACAAGAACAGGGGTGCTTTCACCCTCTGAAGTTCCCGTGGAAAAGCAAGGAGTCCCGGTTGTTCAGACAGAAGGCTCAGCCCAGCCCGTTCTCCCTGACACGTTTTCCCGGGAAAACTCACATCTTCGTTTTGAGATCTTTCACAGCAGAACGAACACTAGGTGAAAGTGTCTGACTCAAACATCCATTACTCCTTCCAGGGTGTTGCTCAGAATCTGACTTGCCAGGTTAATTGAGTACCTCAGCCACATTGGTAGTAACATTTTCTAGGTGATAACATCAAGTGTTTCCAATTTCCATGAATTTTGGACCGTATGCCCATAAACCTGACATTTAATTCCATTTTCCCTCCTGAATAGCATCCATCCAACAAATATTTGTTGCGAACTCGTGCTCTGCTGGATACAGAGCCATGGCCGGCCAAGGACATCCAGGCGAGAGGAAAACATTCCCTCGCTGACAGCTGACGTTGGGTCTGAGAACTAAGTTACTCAGAGGTGAAACAGCCCAGTAATAAAACAGAGAAGGCGCGATGACTGTTACAGTAACTGAGGCTGACAGCGTGATAGCAGTTTAGCAGAAGGAAAAGTCCCGGTTATTCCACGCAGATGAGGAGACGGGACCGTTCCTGGGACATTTCCCGATTGTGAAACATTTTAGGAACCATGACAAATGGGAGACGGCACAACTCAGTCCGTAAAAGTCCGTGACGGGCAGCGAGGAGAATGCTGAGCAGCCCCCCGAGGCCCTGGAAAAATCTCCAAACACGCAGACGGGCTCAGGCCACGTGGGAGTGACGGGTTTGCCCCGGGCTCCAATGTAGCTGCAGCCTCCCCCTCCATCCTAATGTCCAAACAGGTTATTCTCATTTCTAACTGCTTGATCACTGGTTTATAGCTTACATGACCTAAGGCAGTGGTCGGCAAACTCATTAGTCAACAGAGCCAAATATCAACAGTACAACGACTGAAATTTCTTTTGAGAGCCAAATTTTTTAAACTTAAGCTATATAGGTAGGTACATTGTTATTAACTTAATTAGGGTACTCCTAAGGCTTAGGAAGAGCCACACTCAAGGGGCCAAAGAGTCGCATGTGGCTCTCGAGCCGCAGTTTGGCGACCATGGATAAGGGATCCGTCATTAAAGGTCCTCTTTCTTAATGCAGAACTCCGGTCCTGCTTTTAAATTGCATTTGATAGATTACCCTGAAATTCTCTAATTTAATCTGGCCAGGCTGATGCGGGCACCCTTCTCAATTAGACTCTTTATTAGAAATAACAGGCTGCTCCCTCACAATGGAATTAGGGGTGCCCACAGCAGGGCCGGGCCGGGTTCCAACCCTCCACCCTCCTTCTTCTCCCTTTGGCTTTGGCTTCCCGGTGAGTCCTGGGAAGTGTCTCCGAGGGTTTGCACACGGACCGGGGAGGGGCCCCTCGGCAGGCGCTGTGCCAACCCACCGCAGGGAAGGCGCTGTCTCCCTGAGGAGTGTGCGTGCGTGGACCCGAACACCGTCCCACTCACGGGGCTTGAGCGCATGCCTGTTGAGTGGAATTCCTAAAACTCATGACTGAGAACAAATTTCTTTTTCTTTTTAATTTTTTTTGTTTTGTTTACAGCAGTTTTATTCATAATTGCCAAAATTTGGAAGCAACCAAGATGAACTGCAATATGTGAATGGATAAGCAAATGATGGTGCACCCAGACAATTGAATATTTAGTGCCAAAAAGGAGGGGGCTACCAAGCTGTGAACAGGCATGGAGAAACCTTAAATGCAGTTGCTGTGAAAGAAGTGACTATGAAAAGGCTACGGTTTGATTCCAACTGTATGAAATCTTGGAAAAGGCGAAGCTGTGGATACAGTAAAAATGTCAGGGGGTCAGGGATTGGTAACAGGGAATGTCAAATAGGAGCACAGGGTTTTTAGGGCAGTGAAACTAGTTCTGTATGATTCTATAATCATGGACACATCTCTGTACATTTGTCAAAACTCATAGAATGTAAAACACAAAGAGTGAACCCTAATGTCGACTACGGGCTTTCAGTGATGTGGGTCAATGCAAGTTCAACAAACGCACCATCTGGTGCAGGGTGCTGATCGGAGCGGAGAGGAGGGAGGGGGAGGACAGAACTTGGGAACTCTTACTTTCTGCTCAATTTTTCCAAAAGCCTTGAAACTGCTTTAAAAATCTATTAATTAAAACAAAACCATATTCTACGAGCTGAACACCTGAAGCTGCAGTGCAGTCGCTTTTTGGCAAACCTCCAGCACAGAATCTAACACTCACACCTGCAGGCCAGGCGTCAATGCGGAGGGCGTCCCGGGCAGGCACAGCGACCAGCGGGGCACAGGTAATCCATTGTGAGCTCCGCCATTTCTTCTGCACGGAGAGTGTGCACACCAGGTGACCTTTTCTTCCTCATTTTAACTAATTTCTCCATCGTCCTTTTACTCCTCTTAGCACAGTCAGGGCCTAACGTGGTACCTTCCAGGCCTGGCGATGGGAAAGCACAGGCGGTAAGAGTCAGAGAAGTCATCTTCGTGGGAGTGTCAGGCACCAGGTCTGACCTGCACGGAGCTGCAGGCGAACCCGACCCTGTTGTCTGCTGAGAGACGGCCGCCACGGACCACACCCCCTGACGCCAGGGTTTGCAGCAGAAAAGCCTCCACAGAACAGGATGCTGTATGGGGCAGCCTTCGCAGCGAGCCTCCTGCCACGCCGCCAACAGGGCCTCACGAGCTGAAGTCATCACTTCAACTGTACTGGCCCCTTCACTGTACTGGTCAGTCCAACTATACTGGTCACTTCAATAGTACTGGCCACTTCAGCTGTACTGGCACCTTCACTGTACTGGCCCCTTCAGCTGTACTGTCCCCTTCAGCTGTACTGGCCCCTTCAGCTGTACTGGCCACTCCAACTGTACTGGCCCCTTCAGCTGTACTGGTCAGTCCAACTATACTGGTCACTTCAATAGTACTGGCCACTTCAGCTGTACTGGCACCTTCACTGTACTGGCCACTCCAACTGTACTGGCCCCTTCAGCTGTACTGGCCCCTTCAACTGTCATGGCCACTCCAACTGTACTGGCCCCTTCAGCTGTCCTGGAGCCTTCATCTGTATGAGTCTCTTCCTCTTTTGCTCATCTGATGACTGTCCTTACTCCTTGCTCTCTT
This sequence comes from Myotis yumanensis, assembly GCF_028538775.1. Taxonomy (NCBI): domain Eukaryota; kingdom Metazoa; phylum Chordata; class Mammalia; order Chiroptera; family Vespertilionidae; genus Myotis; species Myotis yumanensis. The sequence continues at coordinate 2,577,311 of NW_027223760.1, forward strand.
GGTCAGTTTCCTGACCGTGACTGCAGTGTGGCCTCTTCTGGTGTTTCAGTAACGCTCTGCACACTGCATCCATGCTTCCCATTCGCTCGCTGTTTTCAAAATAAACATGTTCCCTGAGCCTCAGACACACTCTATCTTCCCACCATCGGAACTCAAATCCCGTTGTTGGCACCCGTTCCGCAGCGTCGTGACCACTTCGTTAAATGATGGCCAGGTGGTCGGCAGGGGAAGGGCTGGTTTGGGCAATCTTTGAATTGCTCATTCATCTGAGGAAGATTAACTCTGTGGTTTGTCCTGGGTGCGGTCAGTTTGGTCTGAGGTTGAAGACACACCTGGTTCCATTGGATGTTCATTATGTTCCTCGCTTATTGGAACCAACGTGAGTACCACATTTTCTTCTAATTCATCCTTTCCGCTTCTTGAGTTTGGCGTTTCCAGGAACACCCAGAGGAAGGCAATGCCCGCAGTGTTGAGGGTACGTGCAGTTTACTCTATTTAACTGCCTTTTCTTTTTAATTTTTAACGGATATATCATATTGCTATATTCAAGACACTTCAAGGTGGGTAAAACGCCCGTAGTCTGACCAGGCCGACTTCGTGATCTTCCCGTGTGCCAGCACACACCAAGCCGCTTATTTTTAGCCCTAATATGCTTGCCGAGGTCAGCCGTCGCCAACCGTGGTCCATGAGGTCCAAAAGGCTGACCGCTGCCTGGATCATGTCTTCGCACGTGTTTCTGGAGCTGGGGCTGTTCTGATTGTTGTAGTAGCTCAGCTGTGAATGTGTGATGCTTCACCCACCACTCCTAGATGCCGAGGTGGCCGCTGTCCTCATATGACAGCCGCCTGCACTGCTGTCTTTGCCGACGTGGCGTGTCCTCTCAGGAAGGTATCTGTGTGCTATCAGCTGGGACTGGCTTAGGACTCTTCCTACATCTCTCTATAAAAGCCTAAGTGACCGAACGACCAGTCGACTGGTCGCTATGATGCACAATGACCACCGGGGGCAGACGCTCAACACAGGAGCTGCCCCCTGGTGGTCAGTGCGCTCCCACAGCCAGAGCGCTGCTCAGCTGACCAATGGGCACCAGACTCAGGGCCACCGCAGCCTGGAGACCGAAGCTGAGCAGCAGCCTGCCTACCGAGCAGTGGCAGCCGCAGGTTTAGTGGGGCCGGGATGAGCAGGAGCGGCCGGCGGCGTTGGACGGCCGGTTTTGGCCGATCCCCGCAGGCTATGCCGAGGGACCCCACCAGTGCACAAATCCGTGCTTCGGGCCTCTAGTATTTTCATAATGTTTTAGGAATGAATTTTCTCTCATGCCTCTGCCCTGTATTCAGACAACATGACAACATTTTGTTATTCTCCACTGACAAAAAAATAATTTAAAAAACTTTAAAAATCTCCACTGAATCCAATTGACAACTGGCCTGGTTTCCCTCGCTTCCTCTATGGTCCCGAAATTATGAAGCCTCTTTTGTGTTTCGAAATCCCCGATCTTCAGCGAGCCCGAGGGTGGAAGGAGAAGGCCCATAACCTCCCTAGTTCTCCTCACTCCCAGCCCAGGGACCTGCCGGACACCCCGCTGACTCACCTGAGAGTAGGTGGATGTTAAAGCTACTGATTCTTGTGGGGCCACAAAATGACACCCCGGGGGAGCGGGTGACTCACTCGCCACACCAGCTCCGTCCACTACCCCATGGAATTAATTTCTTGCTACTGTCATGGGCTTCAGTGCCCCGTGAGGAATGTTTTTACAACGAATGCCAAATTAACCCGACTGATTAGAGCTTTCCCAAGTTATTAATGGGATGTCACCTCCGCCTGGTCCTCTCTGTGGAGGCGACATTTCATGAAATAACCTCTTCTTGCTGGAAAGATCAATCTCCCTCCCTCACTGGCCTCGTGAATGCCGAGAAGGTGCTGCCTGCCCCCGTGGCCCCCAGGACGGGGTGAGCGGCAGTGCCCTTGGGGACACGTGATGAGGAGTGGCAGCTCCGCTCCCTGCTGGCTTTTGGGGACGGGCGGGCACCACTGGCCAGCCACGGACCAGGGGCTGGAAGGAGGAAGCAGGGCCATGAGCTTTTCCAGTTCCCCCAGCTTCAGTGAGATGAAACCCACACAGCAGTGAGAAGTTTAAGGTTTACCCAGTGATGAGCACAGAGCTCAGCTAACCCTCCATCCCCACATAGTTACCGTCTCCTCAGCCGGACAGGGGAAGGCAAGTTCTGCAGACTCACTTACATGTGGAACCTAAAGAGCCACACTGGCAGGAGGGGAGCGGGATGTGCTCACGAGGCTGGGGAGGGGACAGGAGGTAGAGGTCGAAGGGCACACGCTTCCCGTAAGAACTGCGGTTCTCAACCTGTGGGTCGTGACCCCTTTGGAGGTCGAACGACCTTTTCACAGGGGTCACCTAAGACCATCCTGCATAGCAGATATTTACATGACGATTCATAACAGTAGCAACATTACAGTTATGAAGTAGCAACGAAAATAATTTTATGGTTGGGTCACAACATGAGGAGCTGTATTTAAAGGGCCAGAAGGTTGAGAACCACTGCGTTAGAAGATGAGTAAGTTCTGGGATGGAATGCCCGGTGTTTTATAAGGGGTGGTTTTGTGGGGGGCGGGAGGGGGAGGGCAGCAGAGCAGGGGGCTGCCACACCCCAGGCACGCCTTTTCCAGACAGACAGATGCTTGCAAACCTACCCAGGGCTGAAGGCCCAGAACAGGACTTGGAGGTTTGCTTTCTGAACAGCATCCCTGCCCCCCAAGAACTGGGGGAGGCTCCTCAGGCGCCCCCAGGCCCTGCGCCGTGCCTGCAGTCCTGGCTTCACCAGGGCAGCCAGAGTCGTCTGACCACACCCCTCTCATCTGATACAATTCTCTTCTCTTTCTCCTCGCTTTGGGTTAGCCAAGGAATAGCCCTAATGCAGCAACAACAGAGCCACCATTTATCAAGCACTTTCTTCACTAGTAAACGAGGCTTTGTGCCACGTCTCTACACGGTTCCCGTAACCCACACAAGGCCCCCAGACTCGGTGACCGCCTCCTCTCGGTGACGGCGCGCCTTAGCGAGCGCCAGAGCTAAGATCTCAGGGCTGCCTTTGGGATCTGAGACCGGCGATGTGGCCGGGAGGTACAGTGGCCTCTCTGGACGATGCTTCTAGGTTCCAAGTCGGGCTGGTCCGTGTGTCTGCGGTCCCCTCCCAGCACGCCCGCCCCCGCCCCCCCCCCCCCCCCCCCCCCCCGCCACCACAAACACCTAGGGCTGGCTCGGTGCTGCAGGGTGTGCGGCACCCCCTGGCCCTTCTGTGTGCACTCTGCCGTACCCCGGAGCTGACGGTCCCCCAGGGCTCTGACCTTTCCCGACGCCATGCCTAGGCACACCCTCCTCAGACCTGGGGCCGTCTGCCCTTTGTCCCACTGAGCGAAGCTTTTTGGAGCTTGAAGAAGAACGCTTTCATCTCGAATCTCACGCTGAATTATTGACATTTGGGCAGCATGAATTTTTCACATTAATGGGCTATTTAAAAACATTTTTTCTTTAAAGCAGAAACCTGAGTGCTTTAAAGAAAAGGCCTTTCTCTTTTCTTTTTATTGACCCAGTGTGAGTACAGAAAACCTCCAGCTCTGAGTTTTCTTCATCCTTCATGACGCCTAATAAACGGGTCAGCACCCTGTCCTGGGGGCTGTGCCATGATGGGGGGTGGCATGCTAGAGAGAAACCACCTCCTTCGGTAAACGGGGCTGTGCCATGATGGGGGGTGGCATGCTAGAGAGGAACCACCTCCTTCAGTGAATGGGGCTGTGCCATGATGGGGGGTGGCGTGCTAGAGAGGAACCACCTCCTTCAGTGAATGGGGCTGTGCCATGATGGGGGGTGGCGTGCTAGAGAGGAACCACCTCCTTCAGTGAATGGGGCTGTGCAGGAGGCGGAAACACGCTGAGACTAAAGGCTCATAAGAATCTGGTTTGTAAAGTTTAGTTTCCTGAGATGGACTCAGTCCTTTCAGAGCCTCAGCTGTTACGTCCCAGGCCCGAGACATACCCCACAGAGGAGAGGGCGGTCCAGGACCCTAAGGAGGGTGCCCACGACTGGGAGCCAGGAGCACAGGTGTGGACGGTTTGGGTATGAACTTGGGGGGCTGGGTGGGAGGGGGCCTGGTGGACTTGGGGGGCTGGACAGGTTCACTGATGACAACAGGTAACCTGGTGAGTCCCCGAAGGAGCCGGCCGTGAGGGTCCGGGCTGAGATCTCCGCTGAGAGCTGACCTCCTGAGGGAGCATTGGGGAGCGGGGTGAACATTGAGACTGTGGCCTGGCGGTGGGTTCAGTTCTGGGTGTAATTTTGTCAAGATTGGAGGACGCACGAGTGTTGGTTAAGAAAAAGGAGCACACTCCGGCCAGTGCCCGCCTCCTCACCCCGCTGTGCTGGACAAGAGGTGTGGGCGGGGGACGGGCAAGGGAGGGTGGGGACGTCCCTGAGGGTGTCCGGAACTGAGGTGCAGGAGGAAGCTCTGCATGCAGGCAGAGTGCAGGCAGAGGGAACGGGGCCGTCCTACACAGAGAAGTCTGCAACAGCGTCTGTTCCGTGGGAGTCACTGTCGCACTGACTCCTTCCAGATGGAGAGGGAGGGGCGGGCGGCATCCCTTCACCAGTTCGCATGTATTTCCTCGTGGAACCCCGTTTCATGGGCCAAACCACCCCCTATTCTAGGCTCAGTAGGTAGCGTCTGATTCTGGAACCTGGAGACCCATCCTGAACACCTGAGACCACAGACCTGCACCATCGAGGGGGGCCGAGGCTCCGCGTGTCCAAGTCCCTCCTCCCTCCCCTCCAACAGCGCACGGAGGCCGGGCAGCACCGCCGACCCAGGTGACCCAACAGCGCACGGAGGCCGGGCAGCACCGCCGACCCAGGGTGTGATCTGAAGGCCCAACAAAATCTGCTCTGAACGTCAGACACTCATCAGAGGCCACGCTGCGGCCAGGAGCAGCTGCCTTTGACCCGCCTGGTACTGGGTGCCTTCCTCCTGTGGTGATGGGTCCGAGCCCCAGACATTGCGGAAGTCACTCCGCACAAGGAGGGTCAGTGTGTGGAGCCCGTGGTGGACTCTCACGCAGCTGCTCTCTGCTCCAGGGGGACACCCTCAGGCCATGGGGCCTCGCTATAACTAGGTCCATTTCCCTTGCGAGGTAGTTACCTTTTAGGATAAAGGGGCAACGAGGAACCTGTTAGTGTGTGAGGCCTGCTCACAGGTTGTGGGTTTCCATCCCAAGAGAAGGAACACCGGGGGCCTGTCCATGGGGAGCTGTCCGGGGGCCTGTCTGCGGGGAGGTGGCCTGGGGCCTGTCCGCAGGGAGCTGGTCCTGGGTCAGCTTTCCCAGCCAAGATGGCCAAGGACTCAGCAAACCACAGCACTGCCCAGACCCCTGTCCTGGTAAATCACGTTTTATCGGAACATGCGTTCCCCTTGTGTCTGTCCGTCCACCACTGCTTTCTCTCCACGGCAGCGAAGCGGAGTCGTGGACACGGAGGTGGAGTGGCCCGCCAGCCTGAACAGCCACCCGGCCCCTCGCGGAACACGTTGCAGGCGCCTCCACACAGGACGTGCTCTTGGCGGCAAGTTACAGCGTCTGCTCCACTCAGTACGAGAGCTGCACGGTGAAAACCTCAGCGTCCCCAAAGTGTGAAGACTCAGAAATTCCTCGAGCGCGTTAGCCGCCTCACGCGGGACGGGAACCCCTGAACGTGTGCCCAGATCCTGGCTGTTGGCCTCCGTCTAATCCAGTGGTTCTCAACCTTCTGGCCCTTTAAATACAGTTCCTCATGTGGTGACCCAACCATAAAATTATTTCGTTGCTACTTCATCACTGTAATGTTGCTACTGTTATGAATCGTAATGTTAATATCTGATATGCAGGATGGTCTTAGGCGACCCCTGTGAAAGGGTCGTTCGACCGCCAAAGGGGTTGTGACCCACAGGTTGAGAACCGCTGGTCTAATTGCTTCATGTCCACCGACTCCTGCGAAACTGCACTTGGTTCTCCGTACGTTGGAGCGTCGGGAAAGGTGGATTTGTCTCCTCGCCGTGACCGAGTGATGGATCGGCGTCCGCCCCAACGTCCTCCCCGCCCCGTCACACTTCCATGCCGGTCAGCTAACTGCTTTTCCAAAACTGCTGCCAGGTTGTTAGCATCAGGGACACTTCGGTGACAGCTCAAATAGTTTGTCACCCACATACTCCTGTCTCTTTAAGTCAATTCGAGGCAGTGGAATGAATACGCAACCAGGAAAGAGGTCTCCCTGTGGGGAGACAGTCCTGGCTTCATCTCCGGGACCTCGAGTGCACGCTCACCGCTCACCGAAAGGCCCGCTTCTGTGCCGTTTTAGGAAAAGGGTCTTTAAGTGCAGCTTGAGCCCGTCAGCTTCAAGATGCAGAAGGAGATGGCGACTTGAAGGCAGCAACCGAGACAAGTGACCTTCAAAACAGGGGGGAGGGGGCTTCCTGCAAGGGGGGAGGTGCAGTATGATCTCTGGAAATAAAGGGCTTAGACAATGTGGGCTGGAGAGGGAGCAGACGTGGGAGGTCCTCTTACCCCGTCCTCCCCTCAGTGCTCGGCCGGCTGACAGAGCCCGACAGTGGCAGAGCTGACCCGCGGGAACTCAGTGGGCAGCCTGGACCGAACCCCAGTCCTCCCCCCTCCCCCCTACTGCTCCCCCCCCCCCCCCGCCTCACTCAGAGCCTCTCACCAGGCCCCCGCCCCTCTGTGCCCGCAAACAGCTCGTGCTGCCAGTTGGAGTAGGAACCGTGAGGGCGTTGGGTGCAGAGCGTAGAGGTGCACCAGCCCTGGGATCCTGCACCCGATGCTGCTCCAGGGCTGGGGGCCGAGCCCAACTGTGACCACAGATCGACCTTCTTCACCGAACCCGCCAGAGAAAGGAGGCAGCGTTCCCACGGCAGCGCCAGTGCGGCGTGAGCAGCGCCAGGCCTCCCTCGCAGGCCTCACCATGAGCTTTATCTGAGTCACACCCACAGGGCCGGGGACCAGGCCCAGGACGGTGTACATGGAAGCCAAAGCAAACGCGGTTCCATTCCTCACCTGAGGACATTTTTTTCATTGACGTTTAGAGAGAGTGGAAGGGAGGGAAGGAGAGTGGGAAGAGATACAGAGAGAGAAACACTGATGTGAGAGAGAGGCATCGATTGGTCGCCTCCCACATGCGCTCCGACCCGGCCAGGGAGCGAACCTGAAACCCACGTACGTGCCCTTGACCAGGAATCGACCCCGAGACCCTTCGGTTCGTGGGCTGACACTCTAACCACTGAGACCACGTCCAGGGCCGATTCCAGTTTTAAGAGAATTCTCTATCGGGAAAGAAACCGACGTTTTACACGTGCAGAAACCCTGCTGTGCTGTCCACATGCCACTCACACACACAGACCAGTGGTGAGATATGTTCAGGCTACAAGGCGTCGCCTCCATCCCAGGAGCACGCGGCCGAGAATGCGCTTGCTTACCAGCTGCTGGCCTTTGGGGCCCCAGCCTGCGTACTGCAGCTTCGCGTCGCTCACCTCCGGCGGGTCTAGGCTCTGAGGGTCCCTGGAAAACACGACAAAGAGAGCAAAATGGTGGGAAGGAACGGAGAGTTAAGGGCTGTACTTTGTTCTGCCCCGAGCCTCTCTCCCCTCTGGCTGCCCCCCCCCCACCCCCCCCCCCCCCCGCCCCCGCATCACGCTCTCCAGTAGCCATCTCATCGGGACCAGGGTCTCCCAGGCATGTGAGGTGGACTCAGGTCCTCATGCTGAGCCCAAATAGCAAACGTTCCCCGGGAGAGAACCTGCAGAGGAATCTATGAACCGATTTTTAAAAATATTCAGAACCGCCTGGGGGGGGGGGGGCAGCACTGCTTTCAGCCCAAGACCTGGTTCATTGTCATTCAATGGGCTGAAATCCTCAGGGGTGTGTTCATGCATGAGAGAGAGAGAGAGAGAGAGAGAGAGAGAGAATGCATTCATTTATTTTGGTGTTAGTTCATGCTCTCGCCCCATGTTTCTGTCTTTCTCTTTATTTACTCATTTGTTTTAAAGAATCCACGCCAGGCTCCATATGAATCATGTCAGGGTAGAGATGGACTGGTAAAAAATGATTAAGGACAAACACAATGATCTGGACTTAACTCTATCCCAAAGCAATCACACAGTCCATTCTGACTTTGTGTATCTGAGCAAGAAGCAAGCAGCATACATCATGCTGACTTTTGCAGAGTACATTAGTGAATGGAAGTTTTTTTTAAAAATATATTTTATTGATTTTTTTACAGAGAGGAAGGGAGAGGGATAGAGAGTTAGAAACATCGATGAGAGAGAAACATCGATCAGCTGCCTCCCGCACACCCTGTACCGGGAATGTGCCTGCAATCAAGGTACATGTCCTTGACCAGAATCGAACCCGGGACCCCTGAGTCCACAGGCCGATGCTCTATCCACTGAGCAAAACTGGCCAGGGCATGAATGGAAGTTTACTCGTTCCTCTTCCTGAGCTGGGCAAAGGGTTGAAAGTTTCCCGACAAAAGCTGCCTTTGGAAAGAGAAAAGCCAAGAGCTGCTTTCCTGGCTCCTAACCTTTCAGGCTAAAGACATTTTAAAAATTAGCATTTTCAGTGTCCAATAATACATGTCTTCAGAATCTTCCTCATGGTGGGTAATATAAACATATAAAAGACCTTCACAGTTGTAGCAGAGTGTCTGACACATTGTAGATGCTCATACAGATTAACTGGATAATGAATACCGTGAGTGGAACCTCAGTTCGCGAATCTGCTTCGTCCTGGAAGGCTGTTCAAAACCCGAATCCTGCTTTCCTTTAGAAATAATGTAAATTGAATTAATGCCTTGCAGACCCCCAAGTGACCTCCTGTTTGAATGTTTCTCATATACAACACATGTTTAATATACAGTTTAATCTATAAATAAACACCTTAAAAACAAAAAGGACATGAAATGTAAATGAGGATTTGACAAAAAGGAAATGAAATGTACAGTAAAAAAAGAAAATCCACACGAATAAAAGACAAACATGCAAATTGACCGTACCTTTGCTAAGCCTTAAGCCACGCCCACCAGCCAATCAGAACAACTATATGCAAATTAACCCAACCAAGATGGCGGCTGGCAGCCATGGAGCTGGAGCAAGCAGGAGGCTTGGTTGCCCCAATGATGGAGGAAGGCAAGCTTCCCACAGCTGGCTCTGAGCTCCATTCAAAGCAACAAAGTTTCAATTATAGAAGGTAAATAAATCCCAGAATAAAAAAAAAAGAAAAAAAGGAGAGGCTGGGAGCTTCCATCGCCGGAGGCCTTGGCCAGCCTGAAAATGGCCATCAGCCCCTCACCCAGGCTGGCCAGGTACCCCAGTGGGGACCCTCACCCTAAAGGGGGTGTGACCAGCCTGCAAACACCCATCAGCCCCTCACCCAGGCTGGCCAGGCACCCCAGCGGGACCCCCACCCTGATCCGGGACACCCTTCAGGGCAAACCAGCTGGCTTCCACCCATGAACCAGGCCTCTATCCTATATAATAAAAGGGTAATATGCAAACTGACCCTAACAGCAGAACAACTGGGAATGACTGTTCAATATGACACACACTGACCACCAGGGGGCAGACGCTCAATGCAGGAGCTGCCCCCTGGTGGTCAGTGCGCTCCCACAGGGGGAGCTCTGCTCAGCCACAAGCCAGGCTGACGGCTGCCAGTACAGCGATGGTGGTGGGAGCTTCTCCTGCCTCCTCAGCAGCACTAAGGATGTCCGGCTGCAGCTTAGGCCTGCTCCCTGCTGGCAAGTGGACATCCCCTGAGGGCTGCCGGGCTGCCAGAGGGATGTCTGACTGCCAGTTTGGGCCCAATCCCCCAGGGAGCGGGCCTAAGCCAGCAGGTGGACATCCTCTAGGGGTCCCAGACTGCAAGAGGGCATAGGCCGGGCTGAGGGACCCCTGCGAGTGCACAAATTTTTGTACACTGGGCCTCTAGTTTAATAATAATGAGCAGTAACAAAAGCAAAAAACAGGAAAATATTCGCAGCACAATTTCCTGAGATGTTAGCAATGTGAGGTTTAGCAGTAAACTGACACACACTCGCACATTCTCTCCTTTGTTTGTTGCCTGAGAGACGCATGCCTGATCGCACAGGGGTCACTATGAAAGGGTGTAGGGTGAGAAGCATATTGTTTGAGATGGAGACGTTTGAGAACCAACGTTCCACTATAGAAGGATAGCTGGATGGATGGATATATGGGATACAGTTTAGTCACCAATGGATGGTTGGTTAGGGTCAGTACAACCTTAAACTCATATAACATTGAAAGATTTGTATTATTATTTTAATATATATCTTAAATTGCACAGTTATAATCTTTTTAAAAATGTTTTTACTGATTTCAGAGAGAGGAAGCAGGAGGGAGAGAAGGATAGAAAATAGAAATGTCAATGATGAGAGAGAATCATTGATCAGCTGTCTCCTGTACACCCCTTACAGGGGATCAAGCCCCAACCTGAGCATATGCCCTGACTGGGAATCAAACCATGACCTCCTGGTTCATGGGTCGAGGCTCAACCACGAAGCCAGGCTGGCCAGGCCACAGTTACATTCCTGAGGGCAGGGTCCTCGCTGGCATGAACCCTTCGCCTGGCCAACATTGGGGCTGGTTAGTCGGCGCTGTCTGTGTCTGTGGGCTCAGAAGCTCTGCCTGTGAAGAAGGACTTGGGTACAGAAGTCCTGCCGTGGGGACTGCGGGGCTGACTCGTCCTGAAACATGTGTGATGGATCCCACACCCAACTCACAGAGGCACTTCCACATACATGGTCCCACACATACGTCCTCAAAAAAGTCACAGGGAGATTTTTTTAAATAATAGGGGACACGTCATGTCTTCCGGCAGTGCACCGCGTGTCTACACCAGCCCACTGCCCAGGGAGCTCCTGCTGGAGGGGCCCTGGGAGGGCTGCGGGGGGGCGGGGGGAGGAGTGGAGCAAGTTCCCAAGGAATGTTAGCAAACCTACCATTTGTGTGATTTCATGGTTTCAGAGTATTTTCATAAACAAGGGGATTTCCTCATGGATTTTGTATGGGGAAAGGTTTTGTAAGGATGACTCACAATTCTGAAGCAATAACATAAGAGAGTGACACATTTGAGGACATAAACATTTTTTGAAAAATTACAGGACAAAACACGCAATGTTGAGCTGAAGGACACAGAGTGTTGGGGGAAGATGAAAAGTTCTGACAGTCTCAATGGGTGAATCCCAGGGCGTGGGAATTCTATCTCAATGAAGCTGGGACAGAGAGGAGGAGAAGGCCCCCCACGGTGCCCCCATGCCTGCTCGCGCTCTCTGTAGCTTCTGCCCTGTCCCTCCAGGCCCTGGTGTGTAAGGGCAGATGTCTGGTCGACATGATAAACACCTGTATGTAGCAAGCTCTCAGGGGAAAGCACACAGAGCTGTTCAGAGGATGAGAGGGGTGGCCTTGGACCCAGACACAGGCTGCGGTCCCAGTGATCTCCCTCCCAAGCTGTGTGGTCTTGGGGACTCACTAAACCTTTCTGAGCTTCTGCTTCCTTCTCTGGAATTTGGGGTCAGTCCGCTTGGGTTATTGCGAAGTTTTGTTTTGTTCTTAAATGTGTGTGTGTGTGTGTGTGTGTGTGTGTGTGTGTATTTCAGAGAGGAAGGGGGAGGGAGAGAGATAGAAACATCAATGGTGAGAGATAATCATTGATTGGCTGCTTCCTGCACACCCCCTACTGGGGACCGAGTCCACAACCCAGGCATGTGCCCTGATCGGGAATTGAACCATTACTTCCTGGTTTATAGATCGACGCTCAACCCCTGAGCCACACTGGTCGGGCATATCACGAGTGTTAAACGAGGAGATGAATGTAACAGCCCAGCCAGCCCCTGGGCCCTGGAGTGAGTCCAGAAGGGTCACTGCTCTGATGTCACTGCTGCTGCTGATGCCGGGGCCAGGGAGGGAGAAGAGCCAGGGATCCAATTCATTTGTTCATGTTTTCTCCAAAGTTAGATGGTCTGTCGTCTGAAGCACCTGTGATTCAGAAACCAGGCGATCTGCAGTGGGATGGCCGAGGGAGTCAGTCCCCGGGGCTGTGCCCGAGGGCCCCCGAGCTGGCGCCTGGAGGCCGGTCACCTGCACTTTGATGAGTGCATCTGTTTACTTCCTGTAGGTTTCACCTGACACCCGCACATTCATCAGCCTGAAGAGAGACGGTGCCAGCAACCAGCCCAGGTGGAGGAGGAGCGTGAACAGGCGAACAGGCGTGGGATCCGGCCCTCTGTCGCACCCGCCCCTCGGCCGCGTGTCTCACCCCATCCACTCTATGGAGGCGTGTCCACGCCCTGTTCTCTCCAGTACTTGAGAATGTGGAAGGTCACATTCACTTCCAGCCTATTGTGTGTGGATTTCTCTCAAGAGCTAAATAGCTCGGTCAAGTCTAAGAATAAGTTGAGCTTCTTAACTAATGTCTCCTCAAGTTTGCAACGTTCGGCAATGAACTGAACCACAGGCAGCCGGAGGCCTGTTAACATTTCAGTGGAAGAAGCACCGAATGAAAGGGTGGTGCTCGACCCGCGGGGCCTCTTCGTTCAATGACCGGTTTCACTGCGAACGCTCACGGGTCCCCAGGCCCCACTTGCTGTCACTCGCCAGCGTCGGCACAGACGGGCAGTCACGCTTCCGGTCCGTTCCGGCTATGCGTGCTTAAACCACTTGATTTTCTGTCTCTTAGAGGCAGCCATCACCAATTTGCTCTTTTCTATTCAGGCATCTCTTCCAAGGAGGGTTGGGAAAGCAGCCAGCGGGGATATTCGAGGGAAACGGTGGACAGTTCGGTGATAGGCAGTGGGAAATCAGACCATTTAAACACGGGCCCCACGGGCCTGACCCGTGAACTCTGAGTAGCTCTCACATGTGGGCTCGTGGGAAGCGGAGGGAGAAGGACTGCCCTCCGCACGTGAACACGGCCGTCCTCAGTGAATGTGACCTTCCAGCAGGCCCCCGCCTGAGCTTCAGGACAGAGGGTGGTTTAGTTAACAATGCATATTTAATAGGCCCCCTGTCCTCAAAGCATACATGGCAGAGAGAAGGCCCAGCCACACCTTGGCCGGCACACATGAACGCTGCTTTATTTCTGGTCCCAAATGCTTTTTGAAAACCTGGCGTTCCTCATCTCAATGGAACTCATTTCCTCGGAACCGGGCAGCTTTCTGGCGGCGCCCCTGAGTAGGAAGTGCGAGGGCCTCTGTGCCGGGGCTGAGGCACAGGCGGGACACTCACCTGTGGGATCCAGGGAGTCCGGCTCCAGGTGGAGGCTGCATAGTGTGTTTCAGCCACAGGCCCAGCCAGGTCTCAGCTGACCGCCAGGCGGGTCAGGCCTGGCCTCCACGCTGCCCAGCGGATGCCCAGGAGGCGAGATGACCTGGCCTGTTGCCCCATGAGAATTGCAGATTTATGCGCACGATTATAAAGCACTGAACCTGGGGCAATCTGGTACATCAGCGTGAGTACGGGGCGAATAAGGAGAAAGTGTAAGCTGTTTGGGACCAAGTGACCTTCACTGCGTCAGGTGGTGCAGACACACAGCTGTGTCAGGGGATGAGCCCCCTCTCTGTTCTCCACGCCATTCTGAGTGCAGAGCAGAGGAGGGAAGGCGAGAACTCCCGCCCCGAGCGTTCTCCCCACTCGGTGAGCGCAGTGACTGTGGGAAGTGGGGCGTCACAGCCTCCTTCCGAGATGCCTCCGCTCGCCACAGACACCCCTTCCTCCCCCCTTCGTGCAGCCCCCGGCCCCGTGTTATCTCCGTCCTACTCTCTGTACCCCTCTTTCTCACCTTTTCTATCTACACGTTAGATGCTGACACGCATGTTGTCAAATGTTTGGGGACGTCGTTGGGCCATGGTGGGTGGACGATGAAACCGGCCTCCGGGTGGTTCTGAGGGAGGTCAGAGCGTGTAGATAAGGCGCTGCCAGCACTTCGTCTGCAGGACAGGGTGTGAATGCGTCCGTGTGGTGAGCGAGGGGTTGGTGTGTCCCCAGCCGTTTGGGACGGGCAGTGGGAGTGTCCGTGACAGCCCGGGTGCGGGCTCAGGGTGGAGACGCGGGGATGTGGTGAGCGTGGCCTTGCGTCAGAGGCTGGGAACCGGCGTCCACATGTTGTATTGAAGGAAGTGACTCCGCTGCCCCTGGATCTAGTCCCCTCAGCTGGACCTGGGTCTCCAGGCATGACCTTCCGCAGCAGACAGAACCCTTGCTGGGAGTGGCTTCTCCTGCCTCTGGGCCCTCGGCCGGCAGCGGGTCACTCGGGCTCGGGCTGGTCGGTGTTGGCCCGTGACCGAGCTCAGAACCGGGAGCCCGGAGCCCCAGCCCAGCACCTGTGTCCTGTGTCCAGTGCACTGAACCCCGGGCCTGCTCACTGTGTTGTCCACCTTTAATGGCTGCGGAACACACCAGTGTCGGCCAGACATGCAGCTGGCAGGGCATACTCAGCACGCCGCCGCTCCTTGGGGAGCTGGTGTCCAGCTCTGATATAAAGGGGGGTGTCGGAAGCCAACCGCGCCCTCCCCGCAGAAGGGGCCTGAGGCCTGGCCAGGAGCCAGGTCAGAATGTGGGCTTCCTGCTCAGACCGCCTGTCCGGTGGGGAAGGCTCCGGGCCCTCCCGCTGGCCGTGAAGCAGCAGACAGACCCCACGCAGGACCAAGTCCCTGGACACACACATTTTTGGACGCAGTCCTTTCCAGGAGGTGAGATTCTCAAAAAGAAACACCCCCCCCCAGCCCCGCCCCCGAACGCCTGAAATCTGCCCCAGAAATAGGACCAATCCCAGGGCCAGAGCCCTCTTAACTGCCCAGGCCCCGCGCACGCCCTCCCCCGCCTCCCGCCCCCACACCCACTCAGCTGACTCCCGCTTCCTCCACAGGTCAGCCATTTGAGCAGTGCTGCAAAGGGAGAGTTTGGGGGACGAGAGACGCAGTCAGGTCAGGTGAGAGGAGGCCCCAGCCTCGGGGTGGATGGACAGGATGGGTATCGGGGGTAAAAGCCCGAGCCCCATGAGGCTTTTACCAAAGGGGGAACTACACAGCACAGCACTTTGGAGAACAGTCTTGCAGTTGATCAAGTTAAACACCCATTTTCTGTACGACCAGCAATTCTACCTTTAGGCGTTTTACCCAGGAAAATGAAGACACATCTGTGTGAACTTCGTGTGCAAACGCTCCCAGCACTTTCCTCCCAGTAGCCCCAGCTGGAAGCAACTCCAAGCCACATGCCGATGCTAATGGAATCAGGGTGCAGCCGTGCTAGTGGAATCAGGGTGCGGGCGTGCTAGTGGCATCAGGGTGCGGCCGTGTTAGTGGAATCAGGGTACGGCCGTGATAGTGGAATCAGGGTGCAGCCGTGTTAGTGGCATCAGGGTGCGGCCGTGTTAGTGGAATCAGGGTGCGGCCGTGCTAGTGGCATCAGGGTGCGGCCGTGTTAGTGGAATCAGGGTGCGGCCGTGATAGTGGAATCAGGGTGCGGCCGTGCTAGTGGAATCAGGGTGCGGCCGTGATAGTGGCATCAGGGTGCGGCCGTGTTAGTGGAATCAGGGTGCGGCCGTGTTAGGAATCGGGGTGCGGCCGTGTTAGTGGAATCAGCGTGAGGCCGTGCGGTGGAATCAGGGTGAGGCCATGCTAGTGGAATCAGGGTGCAGCCGTGCGGTGGACCCCCTCAGCGATGAGAGTGAGCACAGGCAGCTGCACACGAGAGTGAACTTGGGAAGCAGTTATGCTAAGAAGCCGGCCGCACAAGACTGCAGAAGTGTGGCTCTGTTCAGAAGATTCTAGAAAAGGCAAAACTGTAGGTGGACAGTCACTGGCTGCAGGGACAGCCACGGAGGAGGAGTGCACAGTGGGATGCGGGGGGAGGGCAGTGGTTTCTATCCTGGCTGTGGAGGTGCTTCTGGGCTGGAATGACCTGGCATCGCACACATGCCATCCGTGGGGGCTGGTCTCTCCACCAGCCTCCCGCTCTCCTGCCTAAATCCTGAGCTGCTCTCCCGGTCAAGGCTATGCTTGATGTTCCATAGAAGCCAGCGTCACCAAGGCGGATCAGGCCGAGGCTTCCTGTCCAGCCCTCTGCAGGACAGCACGGACAGGGAGAGAAAGATGAGGTAAGAACACAATGGGCAAGACCACACGGCCTTGCCACCTGTACCCCTGGCACGCGCTGGATCTCACTTCCGTGTCGCAGGAGCAGAGGCACAGCCCACGCTGTAAACATTGGGCCGGCACAGCTACCCCGGGCGTTGGCCAACGCACCGGGCATTTCTCCCCAGGAAAAGGCCTGTGAACAGGCGAGAGCAGACCTCAGGGGTGCAGGCAGGTCCTCCTCGGGGGACTGACCCTCAGGCCCGAGGAAAGGGCTCAGCGAACATGCCACTAATTTTGTGTGACTTATCAGTGGCCTGTGACTTGTCAGACCAGGCAGCACAGAGCCCGCAAATGCACAAATAGAAGCGGCGGCTCCACCGCCGAGCCCACTAGGTGGCGCCCAAGTCTAACGCCAGTCTGGGCGACCCAGCTCCAGGACAAGCCCAGCCCCACTGCCTGCCCTTCAGGGGGATCCGGTGACAAAGGGGCAGGCTCTGCAGGGCCCCTGGCACGGACTCCCACACGATGGAGCTGCTGAATGTCCTTAAATGACCCCCGGGATCACAGCTGCCTGAACTCTCTGGGCCTGTGTCCGGGGAAACGCTCCTCGCTCGTGTGCAGGCAGGACGCTGATTTTCAGCCGCACCTGCAACCCTGGCGTCAGTGACCACAAGCGAAGGCGGGTGGGGCCAGTCGACCCCCGAGGCAAACGAAAATATTCGGAGTGGGCTACACCCTCCGGACCCCACCCACTCTCTGGTGGTTGATCCGGGTTGGGGTCCAGGCGAGCATCTCCTTACAG
This sequence comes from Myotis yumanensis, assembly GCF_028538775.1. Classification (NCBI taxonomy): domain Eukaryota; kingdom Metazoa; phylum Chordata; class Mammalia; order Chiroptera; family Vespertilionidae; genus Myotis; species Myotis yumanensis. Next base: position 2,594,308 of record NW_027223760.1, read on the forward strand.
TCAACGTCGTTCTCTACTTAGTGCACTTCCTCCACCTATCAGCCCACACCTGTGGGGAATCTCCTGGCGGCAGACAATTCAAGGGGATCAGCTAGGAGCCTGACGAAATGATGCATTTTTCATCTTCCACCTCATTTTCCGACGGGCTTGTGTGTGTGAAGATCCTTTAGGTGCGCAGGAGTCCTCGAGGGAGGAATGGTGGCAGCAGCTCCTGCATGAGGTCGATGGGCGAGCCCTACTGTGTGGGACCTTCCCAAGAAGCCGAGCAAGACTGAGGTGCAGCCCCTCCCGCAGGTTTGTGCAGTCAACCCGCCCTGCGCAAGGCCTCGGGTTCCGGACACAGTTCAGCCAAACCCCTGGCTCTGACCCCTGAATGAGGGGGAGGAACTCATCACACAGCAAATGCAAACTGTCTGAGCGTTCCGTTCAGAGAGATGGTGCATGGCCTACTCGGTCACCAGCAATTTGGTGCAAGAATAAACGAGAGTGACATGAGGCGTGTGCGTCCCTAGGAGCCAGGAGGGCGGAGGCTGTAGAGGGGCGTTGACATCCCAAGGTGAAGGCTCAGAAGGTTGGTACCAGATGCAGGAGCAGGGAGGTGCTGCTGTGCATGTGGGGGGCAGAGAAGATGGAGCGAGTGAAGGGTGACGGATGCCCAGGGGCAGGTGCTGTTGGACGGACACCTGGCTGGTGTGGCTCAGGGAAGCAGGGCCTGCGTGGACGGGCGCCACCTGCTCTCCCTCCCCCCTCGCTGCAGACGACACCCACAGCCCAGGCACAGCTCGGGCCTCGGTTTAAACTCAGAGCTCAGGAAGCCATTAGATCCATCAGCGTTGACACTGAGGTTGAAATTTGTTTTCTGTTGAAATGCACGGAGAGTGTGGCGGGAGGTGACGAATTCGATTTGGCCGTGAGTGGAGCCTGGGTGCTTCCCGAACACCAGAGCAGGCCCTCCACGCACAGCTCACCTCCCCCAGTGTCCCTGTAGCCGCCCACAGACCCGGAGGCGGGCTTGTTATTCCACCAGCACGGTAACGTCTCCGAGACGACACAGGCACGAGGTCGACTGGGTCTCTATTCCCAGATCTGTTTGCTGCTGAAGTCCATGTTCTCTAGCTAAGAGGGAGGGGGGAGAGAGGGAGGGAATGGCAGACAAGGGAGGAGGGGGAGGCGGAAACAGCTAAGAGAGGCCACACTGGCTGACCCAGGAGCTGTCCAGGGTGCTGAGAACCGTGCCCTCCCATAACAGCAGGATCTCCCACCCCCAGCCTGCCCCCCATGCCCTAGAGGAGTCACGTGGAGAGCCATATAAGAACATCTCTTTCTTCTACATAGTGGCTTCACGCTGGCACTTCCCTGGGGTTTACGAAAAATCGTGCCCATGTGGCCTCTGGCAGGCTGCCTGCTCTGTGGGGTCTGTGCGGAAAGTGGGCGCAGTGTCCCTGGGGATTCTGCACAAGAGGAGGCTGGGAAGGAAGCGTGCTGAGCCAGAGGCCTGCCAGGGCCTTCGAATTCCTATCGCTGCCCCTAGAACGCACTCCTTGGACTTGCTCATGCAGCAGGCTCAGCTTACACGGGCACAGGCGCCCAAGATTTAATTAAAGGGACATGGATATGAACACTTGAAATCTGTCTTCATTTTCCAAGAGAACACCAGCTACCCAGGATCACAATTAGTGTGGTTTCCCCATTGACCGAATGCTCCGTGCCCCCGTGCCCCCATTACGCCCACTGCCTCCTAATTGAATCCGAACATGAGCCCCTTTCCTTCCGCCTTCTCCATCCGAGCATGAACTCACCGCAGCTGTCATCCACCTCCCAGTGTGCAGCACCCTCTTACTGCAAAGGCCCATTGCACTGGGGGGTACAGGCTCACGTACCTGCCTCAGCCCTCAGAGGCCAGGCCGACACCCCTTAATTCCAGGGAGGCACTTCCTATTGTGGAGGCCAAGCCTGTCTCCTGCTTTACTCCACCTGGAAGTCTCCTCTCTCACCATCTATTCAAACACAAACAAAAAACGCCAAGGCTCCGCGCAAGCCAGACTTCCTTCATCAGCTCCTTCTCAGCCTCCCTGGGCCCACAGCCCCGTTCTTCTGTGCTCAATGCTTAAAACACACATGTGGGCACAGAATCATACCTAAGTTGGTGTTATTTTTTTGTTTGTTAATCCTCACTCGAGGACATATTTTTCTATTGCTTTTTAGAGTGAGTGGAAGAGAGGCAGGGAGGAAGGGAGGGAGAGAGAGAGAGAAACTGATGTGAGAGAGAAACTGATTTGAGAGAGACACATCAATTGGTTGCCTCCAGCATGTGTCTGGGCTGACACTCTAACCAATGAGCTGCACTAGGCAGGGCCGCGTCTTCTTTTCAACAAGATTTTGAACTTCTGAGGAATAACAGCCATTGCTTTTGCTACAAAGTATTTCAATAATCATTCATTGATTTATATTGTCTTTTCTGCTTCCATTGGAGGCAAAACAAGAAAGCCTGACAATTAATTGCAGCAGGTGAGATTGAGATGAGATGAAAATATTGACTGCGAGAACTGGGGATAGATAGTTGAGGCTACAGACGTCTCTTTAAGAGAAATGACAGATCACAAGTAATTACCTGAGTGTCAGGGAACGACGTAGCTTTGAAAAGTGATTAAAGGGGACTTCATGACATAGTCTATCATTCCTTTCCGGGTAACAGGAGGGTTTGAGCTGCCTGGGAAGTGAGTGCGATGGTATTTACTTCTGAGGCCACACCTGTGCCTCGGACACACACTCCAACACTAAGGACAGCGTTAGCATCTGCTCACTAGGAGCATGACTCTGCTGTGCCTTTTGCATACAGCGTTCCACTTAATTTTTATAATGTGCCTATAGCAGCGGTTCTCAACCTGTGGGTCGCAACCCCTTTGGCGGTCGAACGCCCCTTTCACAGGGATCGCCTAAGACCATCCTGCATATCAGATATTTACATTATGATTCATAACAGTAGCACCATTACAGTTATGAAGTAGCAACGAAAATAATTTTATGGTTGGGTCACAACATGAGAAACTCTATTTAAAGGGCCAGAAGGTTGAGAATCACTGGCCTATAGGGTGGGCATTATTATCATCTTTGGAAAATGTGGAAATTAAGATTTGTAGTCGTACAGCATCTCTCACTGTCATCCCATAGTTGGCGTCAGACTGGTGCTCGAACTCAGGGCTTATGTCCTCACTCCTGCCGCGTGCCGTGAGGCCAGGGTCAGGCACCGAGGGCACACTGCCAGCCCACTGACATCGCAGCCTTTAAGTTAGAGAGGAATTCTGGGCAGAAGGAGCCTACATCTCAGATTATTATTTTCACGGACGCAGACTGTAACTTCATAAGCCAACCAGAACTCCAGAGATACACTTTTTACAGTTTTGGTTGGTGCCTGCAAGATGCTGGTGAGTACAGTTAGGGCGACAATGTCCCAGCACGGCCTCCAACCCCGCCCGCCTCTCCTCTGATATTACTGTTTGCCAAACCGCACGATGCCGCCCAGAGTTTCCTGAAAGTTGATTCTGTTGTGGAAGGAGTTGATGTCCGCCCGTCATGTGCTTGTCAGAATGATGCCAACAGACATGAGACCACACATTCAAACCTTCACTTCCTTTTAGAAAAGGACTCAAACCAAAGAGGAAACTAATTCAGGGCAAAGCCATGCCAGGAAAATGTGAAGAAGCAAACAATGTCTATGAATATATGTGACAGACGCTACATGGAGAACGCGCAGCTGGCTATGACCTTCCCTGTGGACAGAGCTGGCTGTGACCTTCACTGTGGATGGAGCAGGCTGTGACCTTCCCTGTGGATGGAGCTGGCTGTGACCTTCAACCTTCACTGTGGGTGGAGCTGGCTGTGACCTTCAACCTTCACTGTGGACAGAGCCGGCTGTGACCTTCACTGTGGATGGAGCAGGCTGTGACCTTCACTGTGGACAGAGCTGGCTGTGACCTTTGACCTTCCCTGTGGACGGAGCTGGCTGTGACCTTCCCTGTGGACGGAGCTGGCTGTGACCTTCCCTGTGGACAGAGCTGACTCTGACCTTCCTGCACCGTGGACGGTTGCTTTGTTTTGTTGAAATTCTGATATAGCAACTTTGTGGAACACTTTGTGTTAAACTTAGCTGGACATAGCTTTAATTCTGGTTTGATAAACAAATTTGTATAAAAACTATGTCTTACAAGAATACAATTTTTGACAACTTCATATGTGAAAGTCGGACAAACCTACCCCTAGGTACTAGGTCGTTGAATAGATGAAAATTCGCTTCCTGGGAATGCCCGGCTCTGAGACAGAGGGAAGACCTGGAGGAGGAAGGTCACACACCGGCAGAGAGCGCCTCCTCTGGTTCATGAAAGCTCGGCACATACCGGGTGGGTAAAGATAGGCTTACAGTTGTCAGTATGTGAAACACAGAGTTTATCCCATAAACAGAGTCACTCATTAACTATTGCGTTATTTTCCATACGAGCACCTGTAAGCCGGGTTTGCCCCGCCCTGTGTGAGGGCATGCCCCCCTCCCCCATTCCCTCTGCCCCTGCAAAGAGGAAGGAGCCAGAATCCGGGGGCGCTGGGCATTCAGTCCAACCCTTCTCTGTGGCTGGTTGGGAAGCCTGAAGCTAAGAAAAAAAGATCAAGCTGTAAATGACAAATAATCTCATCCTGTAGATGGAACAGCTTCTGGCTGGAAGCCGAGAATTTCGGGAAAGAGGAGGGAGTCCGTGAAAAGGCATAGACCTGTGTCTGCAGAGGGGCCGGAGCTGCTGGGGTTTGGCCTGCCAGTCATGTAATGTAACTATTTTAATAGACTCATTTGTATTTTAAAGGGACAGCGATGCTTTCCGGAGCCCCAAGCCCACCTCTGCGTCCTGGTCCTGCCACCTGGCTGAGCACTTGCCCTCTGACTGGTTGAGGGGTCAGTAAGCTCCTGACATTGCAAAAACCTGAGGCCGAAAGGCTCCCCCTGTTCAGAAACCCACTGTCTTGTTAATAGAAAGAAGATGTTGCTAATATTTGGTTAATTACATGATTCATTTTCCAAAAGCAATCTTAACACAGAGCAGAGCGTTGGGTTGGAAGGAGGCGATGTTGGGGGCTGTGTCAGTTTTCACAGAAATGGGAGGGTTCTCAGACCTCCTCACCCCCAGACGCTGCTCCCGGTCAATTTAACAAGTAATTGCTACTTCATTCCCTGTCTGAGTCCTCAGAGGAAAAAACAAGTTAGCGCAACTAAAAGCTGACCTTTATGGCTATAATGTAACCAAGGGCGTTGCTTTGAGAGCTGGGGTTGGGAGTCAGCCAGGCAGGGCGTGACTCTGCTGAGTGCTAGGAGACGTGGGGCAGTTCACTTGGCTGTCCACGAAGGCGCATGAACGTCAACCGATAAGTGACAGTGATAATTATTACTGTGATTGTTTTAAAAATACCCAAAGCTCACCCTCTGTTGGCATCCTCTATGGGGGACTGTCATCCTGAGATTGAAACCAAGTCACCATATTGTCCTCAGGTACGCCTCTGGTTTGGTACATTCTTCTTCTTCTTCCTCGTCCTCCCCCTCCTCCTCCTCCTCCTCCCCCTCCTCCTCCCCCTCCTCCCCCTCCTCCTCCCCCTCCTCCTCCTCCCCCTCCTTCCTCTATATTTACTGTATTGATTTTAGAGAGCGAAGAAGAAGGAGAAGGAAGAAGAGGAGGAGGAGGAGGAGAAGAAGAAGAGAGACCTCTTGTTCCACCCATCCATGCATTCATTGGTTGATTCTTGTATGTTCCCTGGCTGGGGATTGAACCCCCAACATTGGTGTATTGGGGGCCACACTCTAAACCAGTGGTTCTCAACCTTCCTAATGCCGCGACCCTTTAATACAGTCCCTCATGTTGTGGTGACCCCCAATTTCATTGTTACAAATTGAACATAATTAAAGCATAGCGATTAATCACAAAAACAATATGTAATTATATGTGTTTTCCGATGGTCTTAGGCGACCTCTGTGAAAGGGCCGTTCGACCCCCAAAGGGGTCACGACCTACAGGTTGAGAACCCCTGCTCTAAACACTGCGGGACCAGCCAGGACAAGGTTTGGTAAACACTTGAGCTAGGTTCTCAGAATCTGTTTCTTCTAAATCCTGACGGGGCGGTAAAACATCAGCACCACGGGTTAAGCGTAAAATGCTTGTAGAGTTTTGAGTTTTACAGATTTATCTAAGGGGCCTGGAAGAGCCATCAGCTCCCATAAATTCTCTTGCTCCCAGCAGGGCGGATAAATCTCTGCTTAATTACGCTGCCTGCCGCGGCCTTTGCGGATGTGTATCTGCTTGAAAAATAACAGCATGGCTCCTCCTCCGTGGAGACTGTGGCGTGTGCTTTAGGAGGAAGACGCCCGTGGACACTTTATTTGCACCGTCGTGGGTCATCTTCAGTTCCTCGGGCTTGAGTTTTCTCCAACAGAAACCAGGATCACATTTCGCTGTGTATCTACCTGTATCTCTCATGTGTCCACATGGCGTGATTTCTCCCTGTGTTTCCCAAGGCCTTGCCCATGCTCCGCCCAAGCCAGGCAGCGTGCAGGCGCAGACGGGAGGCTGTGCCGTGTACCCTGGGGCAAGTGCTCCCGTGAGCACCGCAGCCGTCTGTTCAAACATCTGCGGGGAAATGGGAGGTCCTCGGGAACATTCACGGGAACCTGCGCCCGCGGCCAGCAGCCTGTCCGTGCTGGACCGTCTCCCAAGCACCTCACCTTCCCAAACGCTCAGAAGCGGGGAGGGGGCGGGGGAGGAAGGTGGGCAGGAACGAGAGGGTGGGATGAGTTGCGGGAGGACGGGCATGGGTGGAGGAGGAGGACGGGGGAGAAGGAGGAGGGAAGAGCAGAATGGAGATGAACACAATAAAAGCCACCTGCCCGCTTTCCCAGGCCTGCGCCCGTTCCCCTGCGTCCCGCTCACAGGTGCTCCCGGCGCCTGGATGGGTCCTCCTGCGCCCGGGCTCCGAGGTGAGCGCCTATGAGGACTCCTGTGCTGACGGGCCCTGTCTGCCCACCCGAAAACCTTTCAAAGCCACGCTGCTCGCATGTTTCCTTCCTGCACACACTTTGGGTCCCCAATCATGCATTTTTAAAAACAAATATGTTTTTATTGATTTAGAGAGAGAGGAATGGAGAGGGAGAGAGAAACACGGATGTGAGAGAGAACATCCATCAGCTGCCGCCAGGCCCCCCTCCCCCTCCTGCAGCTGGTGACGAAGCAACAAAGCACAGGGAGCCAGAGCAGGGCTGGCGGAGCTGGTCTGGGGGGGAGGCTGCCCAGGGGCAGGTGCTGGACTCGGGTGACCCTGACCCTGTGTGGGTCCCTGGTCCCAGAGGTCCTGCAGCATCAGCACCCCTGCGGTCAAAAGTCAAGACCCCCGTTTCCTGCCCTCAGTTCCTAAGAACTAAGCGCCTAGCCAGCGCGCCGCAGCTTCTCGGTGCAAGGACATGAAAACAGTCTTACCCGTGAGGAATTTTGCTCAGGACATAGTATCCAGTGTAGGAGTGTTGGTGTATCTGAAACGGACAAGAAACAGAACAAAACAAAACAAGCAGTGAGACACGGCTGAGACCAGGGTGGCTTTCAGATCTCTGTGAACGCAGTGACCCATGGCCCTCCCAAGGGGGCCGTCGGGGGCCGTCGGCAGCAGCACCTCTGTTAGTGGGTGCGTCCTGTTTACTCGGTTTCCATCCCTCGCACACGGCTCACAGGCGGCGGAGGCTCGGTCATGTCCACGGCCACCTGGTTTGTGATGGAATCAGAGGCGAGGGTTTCCCGCTGCAGGAAATGCGGCCAGAGACACTCACCCGCATACTTGGGGAGAATTCTGCAAATTACGGCAAACTCCACAGCGTCCCTCATTGCAGGGGGAGGGGGCGTAGCTTTCAAAGCAAAGGTAACAAAACCACCAAAACAGTGTTTCCCAGGCCTGCACCCCCGACCTGGGCTGCCCTCTTAACCGCCCAGGCCTGCACCTCACCTCCCTCTCCCCGAGCTACTTCTGAGGTGGCACCTGGGGGGCATATTCGGGGACCGGCATCCACAGCCGCCTTTCTAAGGACAGTAGGTGAGGGACCGAAGAGAGGTCTCCTGGGAAGCATGTGTCATAGGGGACGCAATTGGGGACCAGGAACATGGGATCGTAAGGAATTTAAGTCCAGCCCAAGTGAGAGCTGATCTGAGGTCTGCCTCTGTCACACACTGGGAGTTGCCTCTGTCACACACTGGGCGTTGCCTGGACCAAGGGTGATCTCTTGGTGCTCACATTGTAAGTCCAAGGTGATGGCTGTGGACTGAAAAATTCAGGAAACCAACAGATGTCGTAAGTATGCAAAGTAAGGGACCATGCTATCCTTCTTTTTTAAAAAAATATATGTGTTTACTTGATTTTTAGAGAGAGAGGAAGGGAGAGGGAGAGAGAGAAACATTGATGGGACAACGCTTCAACTACTGAGCCACACCGTCCAGGGTGATATATGTTCTCATTCTTGGTTGAAGGTCTATTTCTTTAATTCACCCAGAATCAACATATTCTCCGATTGTGCCATCATTCCCGAGCAAAGAGGAGACTCCACCCTTTGCGTCACTCTTTCAGGACACTAACTGAATATCTTCTGAGTGGAACCAGTGAGAAAAAGGGAGACATCTATAATAATAAAAGCATAATATGCTAATTAGACCGGGTGACCTTCTGGACGAAGCCAGGGCTGTGAGGGAAGCCCAGGTCCCCGGTGCCTGCCAGTGGCGAGAGGGAAGCCCGGGTCCCGGGTACCAGAGGGAAGCCAGTGCCAGCAGCTGGGGGAAGGAAGGCCTACTCTTGCACGAATTTCATGCATCGGGCCTCTAGTCTATATATATAAAAGGCTAAGTTGACTTGTGCATGTGTGATATATATAAAGCTCTCGCTGGTCCCAAGCGCACGGGTGTGTTTCGATCTGTCATTGTCGATCGTGAATTTGGTTGACACTTCTATTATAGAGAAAGGGAAAATAGCGATATTAAATATTTCTTCTGATTAATTTCCTTTCAATGTGCACAAATCCGTGCACTGAGCCACTAGTGTTAGAATAACCTAGCCAGGGCAAAGGGAAGAAGGAGATGAGCCAACTACCCATTTTTAATTCCCTGTCTGCATTGCCAAGTAGGGAGAAGGAAAGCCTACGTGGATGTAATAAAAGATGAAGTGGAATAAAATATCTGGAACACTGGACCACTAACTGGCAAGGTTTAGAGAAAGACGAGAGAGTGAAGAGGTAAAGACCAGTGCAACCCGGGGTGCTCGGCTGGCCGAGTGGGGACACACAGGAAGGGCCCAGGAAACGCAGGGCACATGGGAGCCCTGAGAGGTGAAAGGGCAGTTATGGCTGCTGCTTCTCTTAAAAATGTGGGGAAGGGCACAACCCCGTGTTCGAATCATTTCATTTAGAACATATACCCCACACCTGGCCAAGTTCTCTGACATCATCATGCAGTCACACCCTTTGTTGTAATGATTGAAAACTTTTTCCTAGAGGAATCCAAGTAACTAGGTACAAATTGAAATATTTAGTAAAAAGTAAAGATCTTTAGCTTCTGTGACATAAAACAATTACTAGGAAAAGACTCGATATAAATAACAAGTTCATTGTTTTCCCCCTGTTTGCATGAATTTGTTTTTCCAACTATAAGGAACTAACAATTTAGTCTAACAATCCAGGCAAGAGTTGAAATAAAGGAGGCTTACATTGTCAGCTTCAAAGTAGAGAAGTCATTTACAATTCTTGGGATTTCTACCTCAACTCCTGTTTTCGGCTAGAATACCTAGTTTTCCAAAAAAATCCCTAAATTTGAGGTGCGTAGCTGGTGGTTTCGTCCTGAACCTGGGCCTCTTGGAACGTGTGACTGCTCCCCACACCTCACCCGGCCCTCACACGCTCCCATTCACCGTTGTTCTGGGGCCCAGGGCCTGGCTCTGGACAGAGTGCGCTTCCTGCATCCCTGTCCTTCACGTGAACGCCTGGCAGCGAGGAGTCTCCAGAGCGTAGCAGTGCATGTCGCACCACTCACCACAGACTCACAACGTGCTGCTTCCTACTCCTTCACAGACACCTCCCTTCCGTTGTGTGATGAGCCCTCGGAGTCGGAGCAGGGCTCTCTCTCTTCCAGGGGCAGGTTGTCTATTTCACTCACTAGTGCACACGCAGCACCCCAAACACCAGCCGCACATGGTAGCTGCTCGATGAACAGCTGCTAAGCAAAGAATCCTTGAGCGAAGAGAGCGATGGGAGTTCTGCATGACTGTGTCTAGTGTGGAAGACAAAGGCCAAGAAGCGCTTTTGTTTTCCACAGAGAATGAGAAAGCAGTAATCATTCCTGGGGAAATGCCAGTGAAAAGAACCCATCGATCTGTTAACAGTAAGGGCTCATTCCAGAAAAGAGGCACGGCGCTTGCCTTCGGTGGGATCACCCCCAGTGGCTGGGGCGTCCGGGAGGAGCGGCGTGGAGGCCGAGGGCGGGGGCGAGACCAGCAAAGAGTGTGGACTCCGTGCCAGGAAGACGAGGTGTGCTCTATGCTGAAGGTGAGCAGAATGCCATGCCAGTGCTAGTGTGTGCATGAAAGCTAGCACACATGTGCATGCATGTGGGTACGTGTGATAACAAGTGTACATGCATGTGCGCACGTGAGTGTGTGCACGTATGCACATGTGTGGATACACTGTGTACAGGCGTGCATGTGCTAATATGTGTACGTGCATGTGTGCACATGGGTGCGTGCATCTGTGCACATGTGTGAATACACTGTACAGGTGTGCATGTGTGTGTGTGCCTGTGTGAGTACAGTGTACACATATTTATATGCACATGTGTGTGAACATGCATGTGTGTACACATGTGTGAGTGTGCCTGTGTGAGTACAGTGTACACATATTTGTATGCACATGTGTGTGAACATGCATGTGTGTACACATGTGTGAGTGTGCCTGTGTGGGTACAGTGTACATATACTTATATGCACATGCATGTGCACGTGCATGTGTGTACACATGTGTGTGAGTATGTACATGCATGTTTGTGTGATGCAGGAGCATTAGGAAGGCACCGCCAGGACTCGAGAGCAGAGGAGAACATGTTATGCCACAAACACAGAGACTACATGCACATGAGAAACCAACAGGAGCTCGGTGTCTGGGTCAAAACCGACGTGGCTACAAAGCAGCCCCTGGGGAACCCGAGGAAGTGGCACTGGAGATGCACGTCTCTCCTGAAGCCCGTGGTGTGGGGTGGTCAGGGCCACAGCCCACAGGATGGTCCTGTGAGGCTCGCCAACGGGACAGTTCCTAGCGGGGTCACTGGGCTCCCACGACCCGCTCTGTGACGCAGACAGAGGACCCCTCCCCTCACACACAGGCGGCATCCGGGCACTTTGAAACCAGAAAGCTGGACGCCAGGGATGCCTCCAGGTTCCGAAAGGAAGGTCACATCATGACACCAACACCGAGTTCGGGCTGAAGCCAGGGCGGGAAGGGGTGTCGGGCCTGAACGCGGGTTCAGGTGAGGCTGAGGATTTAACGCCCTCACGGGGCAGGGGGTACCTTGGGCCTCAATGGGGTCATGAGCTGAAACTGATCTCCTTGAAAAATCCAGCACCCACATATGCATTAAGTTTCCTCGAAAGTGGGACCAAAAGTTCTACCTTCCAGCCCTGAAGGGGGCCACGCTGTTTGCTATGGAGCCAGGGCTCTGGGGGTGGGGGCTGAGGGCTCCCCCTGAGAATTTCAGCCACAAGCCATCGCCCCATGCAGGAGAGTCCTGTTTGCACCGTCAGCTGTCAGCGAGTCTCCAGAGAACTGAGCACGAGCACCGTGCAGGCAAGTGAGACCGCCGGGGGCGGCAGCGAGGGCACCTGCACGCCACCTTCTTGGGTCCCTCGATGGCGAGGACCCCACGAAGCAATGTCCCTTGAGAAGAGCTCTCCACAAATATGTCATCAAAAATAAGCCACCCGCAGGTGAGGAGAGGGGGCCGGAAGCAAACAAACCCGCCACAAAAGCTTGTAAAGAACCAAACAGTATTTCTCAACATTAAAAACTGTACCCCAAGGTAAAAACGCTAATGGGCCCAGGATAGAACAGATTAAACATCATTAAAGGGAAATTAATGGACTGGAATGCAGATTAGAGCACTGTGTACACAGCGCAGCATGGAGAGACAAGCTAGAGACACAGAAAGGTGCATACAACGATGGGAGAAGGCAATACCCACAGAAGACATTCCAGCAAGAAAGGAAACACAAAATGTGTGTTTTGTTAAACACAAAGAGAACGTGGTATGAATTCGTTTAGACTTACACATGGCTCCTCACGGTGCGGAAGTGTAACCAGTCGGAGCAGGACAAATAAAACAAATCCACAGGCCCATACGTCAGAGCGAAAGCGCACGGCGTGCGTGTGTAAAGCCACCAGAGGAAGATTTCCTGCAGAAAGGAAGTCCGAGCGCAGGCAGAATCCCCACCAGAACAACAGAGGCTCGGAAGAAAAATGGACTGTAATCTTCAAAAACGGAAGGGAAAGGAAACCTAATATTGTTGCTAAACGATTTTCTCTATGATGATGGCCAAACGGGAAGTGGAAGGCATCTGTCACCGACTCCCGGATCGCACCGGGGTCCAGGGCAGAGACTGCGCCAGAGGCGTGAGGTGGGCTGTCGGCCGTGAGCAAAGAACTGACTGGCAATGCAGGTCCAGCCAAATAGTGTGTGCGAAGCAGGAACCATCCTTGTGACTCATTGCAGACGGCTGAACAAGATGGAATTGAAATGAGACGACAAGGACACAGGAAATGGGTCCAGAGATGATGGAGAAAAAAGTGCAGCCAAGAATATGTGATCAATCCTGAAAAAAGTGCAGTAAAGAGCAACATGGGAAAAGCATGGTGTGAAGAAGAAACAAAAGACAATTTTTGGAACCGTCAACATTTCTTGGAAACCAGGGTCATCAAGATGGTGGGCATTGTTGGAACCGTTGCTTCAATGAGAAGTTTGTTACTGTTCTGAGACTTGGCCGAGTGTTAGACCCTGGAACTCTCCAGTGCCACCTGACCTGGACCTCCGGGCCGCTCTGCAAAGCGTCCCTGCCACGCAGGTCACTCATTCCAGGTCCACAGTCACGCTGGCCAGTGGTGCACGAAGGTGGTGTCACAGGGAGGCCCGCAAAGCCTGACGCACAGAGCAGTGATGGGGAAAATGAGACATTTTGAGGGGCTAGCAATCTGAATCTAGCCACTGCCTCTTTAATTGTCTGGTCCTGCAAGACTTGTTTATAAACCTTCCCCGGACAAAGCTATCAGTGCTGGCGCCAGGCCAGGCCTTTGGTTGAGGTCTCAAAGCCCCAGCACATAGGGCTCTTTAAGAACTTGCAAAGGGGACCGGAAAAACCCTTATTTGGGAGACAAAGACTGGAAAAAGTATAAATAGGGAAAGCTTCCTCCATGTTTTTTGCTCAGAATTTGAAAGACATTTTTCTCTGGGCCCACTCGTAATAATAATAAAGTGTAACTCCATTTCTCTGAGCATTGCTTGGTTTTTCTCCAGTTTTCTGTAAGAGCAGTGCTTCATAGACTTGACCCCCGACAGCCCACTGAGTTCCTGTCTGGCTCCGTCCCCACTGCTGGCCCGTCAGTGGCCGTCTGTGATGACAAAGGCAGGCTCCTAAGTTTTGTTGCTTGGCTGCCATCACACAGATAATAGATTAGCTACAATATTAGGTTTATTTTTCTTCCATTTTTGAAGGTGGTAACCTATTTTTCGCCCAAGCCTCTGTGGTTGCTGATGGTGACCCTGCGTCCGATCTAGCTTTGGTTCTGAGGGACAAGGACACGAAGCCCCATAAGAAATAAAGCCCCTGGGGCTCACGACCACCCTTGCTCACATGCAGCCGCGCACAGACTGCTGGCCCGCTCCCCTCGCCGCCCGGTGAGTCCAGGCCTGGGACACCGGGAAGGAAGCGGGCACTGTGCTGCCAGCTGCCGGCCAGGCTCCCCCGGGGCTGCACTCGGCTGTTTCCGGGGAAAGCTGCAGCTGCGTTGGCCAGAGCGGCGAGAATCTGTTCAGAATGCTGCTGATTTCGTGCACTAGTGGTTTGCTTTGGGTCAGTGACATTGACCGTGCATGTGGGTGGCCGTAGGAGGGCAGGCGATGACCGTGAGCAATAAACACCAGCTGGGAAGTGGCTGCCCTGTGGAGCTCAGGCTACAGGCTCAGGGTGACCGTTCCAATCGGTGTGTTTCCTTCTCACCCTAAGAGGTGGCTCTGACCTCATGACGAAGTGCCGACTAAGCTGTTCCTTGTTAAAATGCAGGACTTGAGATGTGAGTGTACTTGTGAGCTGCAGGCACGTGGTGTCGGGGAACAGACAGCACTGGCCTATAATTTGTTCTGGTTTTGGTAAAAAACAACAACTCACCGTTTCATTAAAAGAAGTCTAAACAGAAAACAATGACCAAATTTGCTACCTTTTTTCTTAACGATGGGTATGGAATTTCGATCTCCCCAAAAGATATATTGGAGCCCTAAACCCCCGGACCTCAGGTGTGACTTTATTTGCAGACAAGAGCTTTACAAATAACCAAGTGAACGTGAGGCCATTAGGGTGGGTCCTACTATAATATGTCTGGTGTCCTCATGAAAGGGGAATTGGGACACAGAGATTTGGGACACGGGGCGACGGCACTTGAGGGTGAAGACAGACACGGGGTGGCACTTGTGCAGGCTAAGGAGCATGAAGACACCAGTGACCCCCGGGCTGGGAGTCCTGGACCAGACGGTCCCTCAGCCTCAGAAAGGCCGCTGGCCCCACCCGCCCATGGACTGCCAGCCTCCAGGCTGACACACTGTCCTGTGGTTTAGAAACCCGAAGTGCCCCTGGGGCAGAGTCTCAGCGAACCATGACCTCACCGGACGGTAACCCCTGAGGCCCGCACGCCCCGGGACAGAGTTCAGGGAACGATGACTCACCAGTGGTGACCAATGAGGCCTGCACCCCCTTCTGTCCCTCACACACGTGTTCCCGTCACAGCAGCTGTCAGTCCTGGAAGGCCCGTGTCCCCACCTTTACAACATCCGTCCTCAGCCGCCAAGTCCTGAGAGCTTCCCCCGCCCTCAACACTCTCAGGACGGAAGGACGGTGACAGAGAGATAACCACCTTAGAGCCATTGCACTACTAACTTCACAAACACTGGACTGACAGCTTTATTGTATTTATTTATTTTTTTTCTTTTTCTTTTAATTTTCAATTTCTTTATTGGTTAAGGTATTACAAGTGAGTCCTCATCTCCCCCATTAAGCCCCAACCTCCCCCCCACTCATGCTCTCATTCCCCTGTTGTCCTTGTCCATTATTTTATTTATTTTTAACCCTCACCCGAGGATATTTTTCCATTGCTTTTTAGGGAGAGTGGGAGAGAGAGGGAAAGACAGAGAGAAACATCGATGTGAGAGAGACACATCGATTGGTTGCCTCCTGCACACACCCAACTAGGGCCCAAGCTGGGGAGAAGCCTGTGACCGAGGTACATGCCCTTGGCCAGAATCGAACCCGGGGCCCTTTGGTCTGTAGGCTGACGCTCTATCCACTGAGCCAAACGGGCTAGGGCTACAGCCTTATTTTTGCCTTGTGTTTTAAATTACCCTAAAATAAAACAAACGGACCACAGAAACGATTTCTCGTGCTGTCAGGAACCGGAAGAAGGGCATTTATCTTCGGCGAAGCTGCCCCGTTGCTTTCCCGAAGCTCATGCTCCTCATCTGTCGTCCGTGGAAATTCGCGGGCGTCCTCTTAGTCCCGCTTTAGAAAGAGCTGGTTCTGGAAGAGGTTTCTCAAGTCCACGTGGGTGCTGCCCCTCTCATCTCCTGACCTCTCCCTCCAAGGCCTGCCTCAGTCTCACTTCCTTCTGGAAGGTTCTCCCACCTCAATCTACATCATGCCAGGCTTTGCTTGCTCTCCACATCTCTCACACTTCACACACAGTGGACCTAAAGACACCAGGGGCATCGTGAAGGTTCTCTCCAAGTTGTGCTGGCGATTGTCATAGTCAACACCGCGACGGCAGCCGGGCCGGCCTCACCTGCCCTCAGCTCCAGTGCAGATGTCTCCACGCAGGCCCAGGCCCCTCCTTCCGCTCTTGGAGCCCTGCTGACCCCCAGGCTGAGCTCCCGGCTGAGCCCCCAGCTGGGTCCCCCCAGGCTGAGCCCCCCACCCACTGGGCCCTGCTGAGCTCCCCCAGGCTGAGCCCCCAGCTGGACCCCCGCCAGGCTGAACCCCCGGCTGGGCCCCGGCTGGGCACATGCGAGGAGGAGAGACCACAGGCATTGTCACTTGCGGTGTGGAGAAAAATGGACCAGCTTTACTTCACTGGTTTTCATAATTTGGGTCAGATGCCCCCTTCCTGCTCAGGACTAACATGAACACCTGATTCTGGGAGAAGTGAGACCTGCTCGGCTGTAAATGGGAGATGAGGGTTTTTATGTGCAAAGAACCGGGCTCCGAAGTGCAGACTCCACTCGGCTGCCAGCATCCGGCAGGAAACGAGGAAGACAGCGTGGTGGGCCGCCCCCGAAAGTCAAGGCCGCTCCGCCCCTGCTGCCCCCTCTTCAGCACCGAAGGGACGGAGAGGAGGGCAGTGCGGGTGCTGAGCAGAAGGTGCTGCCACCACCTCTGTGCGGTGGGAAGGTGCCAGGGACAGCCCCAGCCCTGCCCCAGCCCTGCCCCAGCCCTGCTCTGAGTCCATGTATTCTTCTGAATTCCTCCCGACTGCGCCAGAGTAGGTTCTTGCTCGAACCCTGCCCACTGTACTAACTGTTGGGAACTTAGTCCAAGTTCCTCCTTTATCCCCTGCTCACTGGTTAACGTGTTGGGTCCGAGCCCCTCTGTCTGGAACTGGACCTCTTAGGACGCCGGGTCTTAGACGGAGAAGCCATGAGAGGTTGTGGGTGTATAGCACGAGTCTTTAGTGCAGAAGCCAGTGGCCATCAGCCATCAGACAAGCAGCTCTTCACAATGAGGTCCGTGAGGGCAGCCGCACAGCGGCCGGTAAATACATATCCTTCCCACCCAGCAGTAGAGCCTCTGCGCCCACAGTTATTATCTGAGCAGCCCATGCTGCCTCTAGCCAGGGGTGGGCAAACTTTTTGACTCGAGGGCCACAATGGGTTCTTAAACTGGACCGGAGGGCCCGGAACAAAAGCATGGATGGGAGTGTTTGTGTGAACTAATATAAATTCAAAGTAAACATCATTACATAAAAGGGTACTGTCTTTTCTTTTTTTTAGTTTTATTCATTTCAAACGGGCCGGATTTGGCCCGCAGGCCGTAGTTTGCCCACGGCTGCTAGACGCACAGCCTCCCATCGTAGCAGCGCCTGAGCTCTGCCTCAGCAGCTTCTCCTGTCTCCCGTGTCTCCGGTAGCTACATCTTCTGTGCCTACCGCCTCTCTAGCACCCTCCCCTGCCCAGCACACTGGCTGGTTAACATGGTAGCTATGTCTGAGCTCTCTATGAGCTCTTAGCCTTACATCGTAGCAGTACCAGCTCTCAGCTCCTCTGAGCTATCTGGCCGTCTCCCCTGCCCACTGGCTGGCTACCAACTTGCATTATACTCCTTAGACAAACAGGCCTCGAGCCAATAATGACATCAATCATTTGGCTATAGAAGGGCACAGCATACTGTGAGGTCGCTGTGGCCTCACAGCTGTGTGGTTCTTGATTAAGATTCCCAGGTTCAGCGTGGCCTTGGCCGCTTGGCATACCATCAACAAGGCCTCCTCACTAATTAGCCTTGACTATGCAGGGACTCAGGCGTGGTTTCCACAAAGGGCCACCGGCAGAGGCTCTGACATGTCTGCGTCACAGAGGAGAAGCAGGCCATCAGCCAGCATCCACCCTCTGACCTACAGTGACGCAGCACGGGGTGGAGCGTTCTAGAGTGGGTGCCCTGCAGTGAAGGGCCCGCTCACTCCTTGTGCAGGTGAGTCAGGCCTGGAGAAGGCCAATCACTTTCTCAAGGTCAGAGTAGAAAGGGCAGTGGGGGGCACTGGGTTCAGTTCAGGACCCTTTCCTAGCAGCACCGGGACATCCGGAGTGAAAGGAGAGATGTCACAGGGGGAGGAGTGGCAGGAGGAAGAGCTAAGAGCGACAGCAGGAGGTCAGACAATGGAAGAAACTTCCTTTCATTCCTGTTTTAGTCACAGTCCATTCACGGGGCTGCTATAAAACTCATCAGCATCTTATAAAAACATGAATATTACAAGAAACCAATCATACAATCAGAGGCTGAAAAAACACTCAAATCCCTCAAATGCAGATGCAATCCTATATAATAAAATGCTAATATGCAAATTGACCAAACGGCAGAACCACTGGTCACTATGACATGCACTGACCACCAGGGGGACAGACACTCAACTCAGGAGCTGCCCCCTGGTGGTCAGTGAATTTCCACAGGGGGAGTGCTGCTCAGCCAGAAGCCAGGCTCATGGCTGGCGAGAACAGCGGTGGTGGCGAGAGCCTCTCCCACCTCTGCTGAAGGCGAGCAGTAAGGAGTGAAGGGTCCTGGACTGTGAGAGCCCCGGACTGTGAGAGGGATGTCTGACTGCCAACTTTGGCCTGATCCCTGGGGATTGGGCCTAAGCCGGCAGGTGGACATCCCCCGAGGGGTTCCGGACTGTGAGAGGGCACAGGCCAGGCTGAGGGGACCTCCCTCCCCGCCGACTGCACGAATTTCGTGCACTGGGCCTCTAGTGTCTATATAAGCACACTCTTCCCTGAACTGGGTCTGGGAGCCCAATGTGAGTGGGCCCCAGGGTTGGGGTCTATTCGTGCCTCCACCATGGACACTGGGAAGACCTGACGTGCAGGCAGATCCTGGCTGGTCCAGCTCGGCACAGAGCTCCACCCAAGACCTCAGAGCCACTTCACTGGGTCCTGGCCCCAGGCTTCACACCGCGAGGGCTGTGTGTGTCTAATGGCAAACACCACACACTGTGTCCCTAGGGCACTGACAGCTGAGCAAAAACAAATGCTAGGGTGGGTGTGAGCCCGGGTCACAGAATCAGAGGCAGCAAACACCATAGAAATTAGGGTCACAAACAGCTGCTGGCCAGAAGTTACCTGGGACAGAAGGACGTTATTGCTACCTAAGGGGAAACAAACTCACTAACTTCTATTCATTTGTTTGTTTCTTTGTTCATTCATTCATTCATTCAGTTCATTCGTTCATTATTTACTTAGCTTATAAGACACCAAGGATATATCCCCAACCTTCTAGGGGCTTCCGTCTAGTCAGGGATGCAGATGCACCTGCACCACCACACAGGCTTGTGTGTGCACGTGCACACACACACACATGCACACATGCACATGCATACCATGATCTGTCACAGGGCACCTCGCCTAGGGCACCCTTGGGAACAGCGTGCACTCCCAGGAAATCCTTTGTTTAAAGAAAGAATCAAGTCCTGTCAGAATCCACTGCCTCAGAAGGTTGGGGGGCACGTGGTGATTTCCAGTTCCGCCTACGTGACCCCTAACTAGCATATCCTCTCCGTGAGACCGCCCTCAGTTCTTCGGCCTGTATGGCTGGTGTTTGGGGCTGAAGGTCACCTGTGTCATATAATTCCGACACGATTAGCTGCTCAGTTGTTCTCAGTGCAGTTCCGTGTGCCACACAGCGGGGCGGTGCTGCTGGCGCGCTGTGGGTAGGACTTGGGCCACGGCGAAGCGGCAGGGCTGTTGCTTTTGCTGCCCCTCCCCCCAGGCCTGGGACAGAGCTGTGCCCTCTGAGGGGCTCAGATCTGAGGGTGGGTCCTCTATTCCAGAGCGGGCAAGTGGACGAGCCCAGAGGCCAAAGCTCATTCTTTTGGGCAACGGGTGCTTTTGTTTGGTTTTCCATGTAGACACACATCAGGGGTCAGCAGGGCCCAAGAGGCTGGGTGACCTTTTCTTTATGAGCCTAAGTCCTGACCACGGCTTTCGGGAGCTGCCGGTCAGGGCCCAGCACTGAGAGCAAGCACAGCTCCGACAGCACCGCAGGGAGCAGGGCCCAACTCAAACATGTTTTGTTTTAAATTGATTTCAGAGAGGAAGGGAGAGGGAGAGAGATAGAAACATCAATGATGAGGATCATTGACCTGTACTGGGGATTGCGCCTGCAACCCGGGCATGTGCCCTTGACTGGAATCGAACTGGGGACTCTTCAGTCCACAGGCCGATGCTCTATCTGCTGAGCCAAACCAGTGAGGGCAGGACCCAACTTTTAAAGAAAAACCCATCTAGCCCTGGCCGGCTTGGCTCAGTGGATGGAGCGTCAGCCTGTGGACTGAAGGGTCCCAGGTTTGGTTCCGGCCAAAGGCACATGCCTGAGTTGCGGGCTCGATCCCCAGTGGGGGGCGTGCAGGAGGCAGCCAATCAATGGTTCCCTCTTATCATTGATGTCTCTATCTCTCTCTCCCTCTTCCTTCCTCTCTGAAATCAATAAAGAAATATATTTAAAGGAAAACCCATCTATTTGGTTTTTCAAAGAGTTAAAGAAAAGCACACAGGCCTGAGGTGCAAGGAATGGCGTTCCAGGCACCGAGAATGACTAACAATGTGAATGAAGCTTCTTTGTTCGATCGAGGTGCTGCCCAGAATCCAGCTGGACTGGAGCTGTTTCTATGGAATCCCAACGGAGTGCGGTAACCGCATTCCCCGATGCGAAGCAGCCGCCAGCGTGAGAACCATGCCTAACTGGCAACACTGCCGGGTGCCCTCCGTCTGAATCACACCCTCCTGGCAAGGACCTCACACAATTAACTAAGAGGCTGCAGAACTAACTGTGTGGGCTGCTCATCCCCAGTCCGGACTCTCACAGGCGGTCCAGACTGGGGCCTGCCTACATCCGTCAGCGGGAGACAGCTGCCCCCCTATTTCAGACCTGTGGTCAGCCTCTCTAGGGGGGCACTGGCGAGGAAGCCACCCCGCCCCCGGACGTAGGACCACTGGGGTGAAGCTGTGTTTAGGGTGGTTGTGGGGTGAAGGTCGGTTGGGGAGACAGTTGTGTGATCCCTTGTGTTTGCAAGATGAAGAGCTCACAGGCCATACTGTGTGCCCTGGAACCAGTGCCCGTGGACACACTGGCCTCCCGCCCTCCGGCAGCAGGGCCTGGGCGCTGGGCGCCCTCCCTCGGGGGGCCCTTCCTCAGGTCACCGGGGGACCCCACTCCTCGGCCTCCGTGTGACGTCCTCACAGACCCTCCCTTGGGGAGCCCCACTTTCACACCCGTCTTCTACCTTCCTCATCCCACCGGACACAAGCGTTTACTTTCCGGTGGTGCCTTCCCCAGAGAAAGCGAGGGGGCGTGAGGACTGGCCGGCTGTGCTCACTGCGGCAGGAAAGTGCCCGCACGCTTTCTGCTCATGAGCAGTCGCTGCAGCAGGGAGGCTGCGGGAGAGTCCGGAGTGGAGGTGTGCTAACGGCTACCTAACAAGCAGTGTTTTTCCCAGAACGGCCGCACATGTTCCTCAGGTCACCCCATCTCTGCTGTCAGTGGGAGCGCCACCCCCCCCACCCGTATGCCATCGCGCCAGGGCCTCCCTCCGCCAGCAAAGAGCACAGGTGCCTCCTGCTCACCCACGCCCTCCGGATGCCCTGTGCTCAGAGCAGAGCCGGTCCACGTCCCTAGAACCTGAAATTCCAGCCCAGCTCAGGCTTCTCGCAGCCGAGCATCACGCCTTCCCCTAAAGCCGAGGGGCCGGGGCCTGCAGCTGGCGAGGGCGCTGGCCGCCCTGATCCCCTCGTTGGACCCAGGCCGAGCCGCCTCTATTGACAGTGGAAACAGCAGAGCCCTTCATCCTGCGGTTTCCTCCCAGCATGCAGCTGGGCAGTGCCCATCCCCGCTGGTGCCCTCTGCTCCAGGCTCCTTCCGACTTTTAATTATCTCAGCCTCTCCTCCCAAGGCGAGGCCCCTGGGAAGTAATGACGGGGCGTCCTCCTCTGATGCTAATATCATCACCATGATGCTCTCATCACCACAATTATCTCTGACATCGGCACCATCACAATTACAGTCGCACCGTTGTCCTTGCCATTGCCTCCTCCTCCTCCCCCTCCTTCTCCCTCCTGCCTCCTCCTCCTCCTCTCTCTCATTATCCCCCTCCTGCCGCCACCTCTTCCTCCTGTTTCTCCTTCCTCCTCCTCTTCCTCCTGCTCCTCTCCCTCCTTCTCCCTCTTGCCTCCTTCTCTCCCTCCTTCTTCCCCTCCTGTCTCCTCCTCCTCCTCCTCCTGTTTCTCCTTCCTCCTCCTCTTCCTTCTTCCTCCTCCTCATCTTTTTCTTTCTTCCTCCTCCTCCTCCTCCTGCTCCTCTTCCTTCTTCTCCCTCCTGCCTCCTTCTCCCCCTCCTTCTCCCTCCTGCCTCCTCCTCCTCTCTCTCCTTCTCCCCTCCTGCCGCCGCCTCCTCCTCCTGTTTCTCCTTCCTCCTCCTCCTCCTCCTCTTTTTCTTTCTTTCTCCTCCTCCTTTCCCTCCTTCCTCCTCCTCCTACTCCTTCTCTTCCTCCTCCTTTTTCCTCTTCCTCCTCCTCCTCCTCCTCTTCATCATCATCATCAACATCATCATCACACCAGCACACTGCCATCTCTGCCCTCAGGTGTCATTGTTTGTCTGTACCCATGATTCACCTCTTAGTCTGAACCCTGATCTTTAGCAATAGCCCCTTCTGTTTACCAAAACCCTTTCTGAAAAGTCAGCCTGGCCCTGGGCCTGTGTGGTGGTGGATGAGCACGGGGCGGGGGGGGGGGGGGGGGGGGGGCGGTGCTGCCCTCCTGTCTCCTGTCCTCACCGCTGCTCCCCACCCCCCGGTCTTTGCATTGTGGGTCGGCATCTCTGTCTGTGACCTGAGATGCTGGATGAAGGCACAGCGACCTAAGGCTGGTTTTGCTTCGCAGCCTAAGCTCGCTCCTCCAGGCCTGTGCATCGCTCGAGGACGTTTCTTGGGTCAGGACTGAGCCTAGTGGGTGACACGGGTGGTCCCCTACCTCCTGTGCAGCCATCATTATGCCCCGGACGTAGCAGGGAGCCCACAGCCACCCTCACTGAAGGGGATTGGGGTTGAGTGAAGAGTGGTGTCTGCCTCACTAGGAAATAAAGGCAGAGCTGCCGGCTGGGCTCCTCATCGCCAGTGAGAACACACCGTGGTGCACCGTCTGCTTGAGGACATTGGAAGCTGTGCTGCCGGGAAACTCTCAGAAGCCACCAGAAGAGGATGCTCGAACTCCCGCTCAGAGCGCCCCGACCTGAGGCCCGCCTGCAGCTGCTCCCCACGTCATCTCGGGGAGCCGATGCGACTGTTCAGGACAGTCACTGATGGGAGCCTGTCCCACACTCCTTCCCGGCGACGGGTGCCCCCGGGCAGCACCTGTTCCCAGGCCCCACGCTGTTTGCGACCCTCCCCTCGGGCTCTGCTTCAGCCCTGGCCAGGCCTCGCCCAGCATCTGCCAAGCAGCTCAGCCCAACACACGCAGGAGGGTCGCTGCCCTTTGGCGGCTACAGGACTCGCCAGCACGGGCAGAGAGGACAGCGCAGGGACTGGAGGGAAAGCAGCCTGGGGAGGAAGGTGGGTGTGGCCTTGGCATTGCCTACGATGAGTCCCAGGACTCTGAAGGAGTCGATCTCAACCCCGAAGAATCCGCTCTCCGGTCTGTGAAGGGGTGGGCTGGGCCCTCGGAGGGTCCCTTCAAGCCCTGGGATCCCTCATCGGCTCCCTCCCAGCCCTGGGATCCCTCATAGGGTCCCTCTCAGCCCTGGGATCCCTCATCAGGTCCCTCCCAACCCTGGGATCCCTCATAGAGTCCCTCCCAGCCCTGAGATCCCTCATCGGGTCCCTCCCAGCTCTGGGATCCCTCATAGGGTCCCTTCCAGCCCTGTTCCCTCATAGGGTCCCTCCCAGCCCTGGGATCCCTCATAGGGTCCCTTCCAGCCCTGGGATCCCTCATAGGGTCCCTCCCAGCCCTGGGGTCCCTCATAGGGTCCCTTCCAGCCCTGGGATCCCTCATAGGGTCCCTCTCAGCCCTGGGATCCCTCATCGGGTCCCTCCCAGCCCTGGGATCCTCATAGGGTCCCTTCCAGCCCTGGGATCCCTCATAGGGTCCCTTCCAGCCCTGGGATCCCTCACAGGGTCCCTCTCAGCCCTGGGATCCCTCATCGGGTCCCTTCCAGCCCTGGGATCCCTCACAGGGTCCCTCCCAGCCCTGGGATCCCTCATAGGATCCCTCCCAGCCCTGGTATCCCTCATAGGGTCCCTCTCAGCCCTGGGATCCCTCATCGGGTCCCTCCCAGCCCTGTTCCCTCATAGGGTCCCTCCCAGCCCTGGGATCCCTCATAGGGTCCCTCCCAGCCCTGGGATCCCATGCTGCTGTTCTGTCTAACGGGATGGGACAGGGAGTGGGAAATAAAACGCGCTGCTGTGCCCCTGGAGGATATGACGTCACCCACGTGGGGTCTAGACACAGGCAAGTGTCCTGATGGAGCCGTGTTAGGCCACCCACCCGGAGACTGTGGGGCAGCATTGGGGGAAGGGCGGGTTGGGGGCTTGGCATTGCTCTCGACAAGAAGAGCCGGGATGAAGGCAGCAGCAGTGGAAATAAGAAGAAATGGCTCCGCATCGCCGCAGCCATCACTCAACTGGGACAGCAGCGTGGAAGGCACTGGTCAGACAGGGTGGGCAAGGGGACGGCCTCGGATTCTCCAGGAGAGGCCAGCCGGGGCGGTGCGCTTGCTGACACTCGGGGTGCCCTGCTGACCGTCAGCACAGGATGTGGCTGACACTCGAGTCACGCCCCCCGAAGGTCAGTTGACCAGCAGCACCCCTTGCCTGAGTTCTGAAGACACACTGTGTTCTCAGAGGTGGTCAGCCTAGTGTGTGGCTTGGGGCAGGCAACACCGATGATGGTGACATTATGTAGATTAAACTACTGGGTGATTTCACTAATTCTTTCCTCGGCCAAGAAATCCTGTAATCAGAGCTACATGTCAACCACATCTACCCATGAACTTCAGCCCCTTCCGATGTCTTCATTTCAACTCTAAGAAACTGGAGGTTTTTATTCTTTTGATCAGGCATGATCTCTGGCAGCTGCCATGGCGGCCAACGACCTCAGGACCTCAGCTCTGAATTGGCTCACAGGTAAGGAGCTGGACGAAGGGAGGAGCCTGGCTCTCGCTCCTATGAGAAAGGACGGCTATTTGGTCCAGTTGATGATTTCTTAATTACACAGCAGACAGCACAGCCCTCTTCTCCATCTCCACCTTCAGTGGGAACTACTTTCTCCCCTCCACATGCACATATGCAGACGCACACACACACACGTGCACACACCCACGTGCACACACACACACACACACACACACACGAGGCACATCCTGCCCACGCCAGCACGCTGTGTCTGTTTAGCGGGCACCACTGTCTGGAGGAGGCGAGCCGCTGACAGGCAGGGCAGCGCCAAATGTAGGCGTCGGCCAACGACCCATCCCTTCTGCGCACGATTCCTACAGATGCGGGAGCCGGGCTGCTGAGGCAACGAGCCCACCAACCCCATGCACGAGCGCGTCCTGGGAGCAGCCGAAGATGTCCCCCTCCAAGCGGGCTTTTGGCCACGATAACGCTTAGGGATAAACAAGCCAGTGAGATAGCACAGACGATGCGAAAATTACACTCACTGCTCAATGCAATACAAAATCCCAGGCATCTGCCCTATCACACGCAGAGCTAGTCAGGGGCTTTCTCAGCTCCTGCAGTGCAGGGGTCGTGGGAAATCCTGGGGACGGGGGAGCAACAGACCTGGAGACTCTCCCTCGGGCCGGTTTGTCACCGTAAACAAGCTCCGGTAGCCGAGGGAAAGCAGCGTGCGCCAGGCTGCTGGGGGCGGCCGTCTGATTTCCCTGGACCGAAAGGGGTGCGTGTGACCCCATCGGCCAGGTGCCAGCCTCTGCACTAACGCCGAGTGAAGTCAATGTTCACACCAGCTGGGGCAACCGTGCTGGAGCCCCGCGCACAGCCCTGCAATCCCGCCCAGTTCTCGAACCATCAGCTGCAGCCCCGACTGTCGAGACCAAGGCCCAGCAGCTCGGACCATATTACTCAGATTTGAGTCTCTACAGTTCATCGCTGGTGACAGCTTGGCCACAATAATGAACCAGCCGAAGAACACGTCTTCAAGTGCGAAATTGAGCTGTTCCCCCCTCCACACCCCTGCCCCCCGACATCACAGTGATAAAAGCAAACGAGTTCTCTGTCCAATTCCTTGCGTGTCACTGGGCAAACCCTCTCCTCATTCGCACTCTCCGCCTCCCTTATTACAATGGCACCAACAACTGGTAAATGGAGGCCACACAGGGACCGTCTCCATTGCTGCGTCAGCGCTGCGGCCCCGGGAGCTGAAGAAGCACCGTCCACTCAGTGTCCTCTTCACGGACGCTCAGCACCCCCATGCGACCCAGCCCCTCCCCTGTCCCCCTCAAACCGTCCATGGCTCTGAAACAGGGTGAGTCCATACATGAAAGACATGTCATGTGTACAGTACAGCCTCACATTATATTGCCGCCTGCATTTTCATTGTGTTTACTTGAGTGAAATTGGTTAATAAAATTATGTAGGTTCCAGGCAATTCCATAGCATATCACCCGTACACTGTGCCGTGTGCTCATCACCCCACATCCAGACTCCTTCCATCACCATTTATCCCCCGTCACCCTCCTCCCACCTCCTTCCTCTGGTGGCCCATGTATATGAGTTTTGCTTTTTCTTAATTTCTTACGTTTTTCACTCAGCCCCCCAAGGCCCTCCCCTCCAACAGCTGCCAGTCTGTCCTCTGTCTCTGAGTCTGTTTCTATTTCTGAAACATCTGCCCTTGGACAGAGCTTCTGTGGACCTGGAGGAGCAGGCCCCGCCCACAACCACAGGTGAGCGTGAGGCTGGCCCATCCCCCTGGGCCCCGCCCACAGCCACAGGTGAGGGAGAGGCTGGTTTGTCCCTGTGGGCCCTGCCCACAGCCACAGGTGAGGGAGAGGCTGGCCCATCTCCCTGGGCCCCGCCCACAGCCACAGGTGAGGGAGAGGCTGGCCCATCTCCCTGGGCCCCGCCCACAGCCACAGGTGAGGGAGAGGCTGGTCTGTCCCTGTGGGCCCCGCCCACAGCCACAGGTGAGGGAGAGGCTGGTCTGTCCCTGTGGGCCCCGCCCACAGCCACAGGTGAGGGAGAGGCTGGTTTGTCCCTGTGGGCCCCGCCCACAGCCACAGGTGAGGGAGAGGCTGGCCCATCTCCCTGGGCCCCGCCCACAGCTACAGGTGAGCGTGAGGCTGGTCCATCCCCAGCAGACCCTGGAGATGAGACTGCAACCCAGGTGACATCTGGATGGCGGCCTGTGGAAGACCCTGGGGCAGAGAACCAGCTAACCTGAGAAACATTTAACCCCTGAAACTGAGAGAAAAAATATTGTTTGCTTTATGTCACTACATTTTGGGGTAGTTCATGATGCAGCGATAGATAACTAAAATGGATAGATTATATACATATAACTCATTTCGCTAATTCCATGGCTGCATGACTGACTTGGGTTTTATTCAGACCAGATTTTATTTGAACCAGAACAAAGTTCCACTGGTTTTAAGAACAATTACCCCAAGTAATTCCCTTAAACACTGTGATGAACTTCACAAATTTGCACCGACTCTTCCAGAAAAGGTTCTGTAAGAGGAATATTGTTCATATATGAGTTCTCCTGCTTCCTTGATAGTCACAAAACATATGAATATGTTTCAATGATCTAAGACATCACAGTTATTTTCTTTTTCCTCCTCCCAAAGGGTTTGAAAACTTTCCGCATTTGTCAAATGCACCTCAGTGTGAAGGAACATGGCTTTCCTGGGTAGATCAGTGTGTCTCAGAGCCATTTCCCCTATTACTATAGTTTAGTTAGCACAGTGAATACAGTTTTCAAGTAAAAAAATAAAAATTACTGTTTCCCCAATGTCTAGCTTAGTTTCAAGAGAATTCTCCCAAAGCTGTACGTTGAGAAATGTTATGAAGTTCTGTATAGAAAAGAAACAAAATCGGGAACATTGGCTCTGTGGGGCAGGAATGCCTTTTGAGAAGAAGCGAGATGATATGAAAAAGCACATTTTGTGCTGGTCCCATATAAAGGAAAACATAGCACCGTTTTTATTCCTACATTTCAGACACCACATTGTGCACCTGTAGGTACTGCGGCCTGGCAAAATGAGCGCGGGTCCTCTTTCTCAAATCAAATGGAGAGTTTTCACACTTTTTAAAAGGGTATTTTTGAGACCATCAATAACATTAAAGCTGACATAGTTAAAAGCAGCTCATCTGTGATGTCCAAGGACGAGAGCCAAGCACAGATTTCGTAACATTGGGAAGTTTAGTAAAAAAGGCATGCTGAGCAGCACGGTCCTCACTTCCAGAATAAACATGAAGCATCAATAAGTTATTTCACAAATAAGACCGCTTGCTTCTGTTACCTAGTTTTATATGTTTGTGTATGCGATGGAGTTTCAAGAACTCTGAGTGCGTAAAGCCACACTGAACTTGGCCCAGAAGTCCAGGGAGAAGAAGGTGCCGCAGACAGAGCTGCTCCGTAGGGAACACAGGCAGATCCCCATGCAGGGCCCCAGGGCCGGGGACGGGAGGGGGAGGCCGTCCTTCTCTCTGAGCAGCTGCCACGTAAAAATGGGCAAATAGCCAGTTTATGTAAACAGCTGGGAAATGACGCCACGTTGCAATCAATGAGAGGAAGAGGCACAGTGAACACGATGGAGTTAAAGTGGAAAATCTCTCCTGAACCCTTACTCTTCCCAAGATATTACCTACGACTCGCACCCGGATTCCCGGACTCTGCTCTATGTCCTCACTCGATCACTGCCCCCGTCCCTTCCGCACTGCTCTCCTCGGGGCGTGGCCGAGTGCGCGGTGACAGGCAGCTTCCAGCCACTCCAGAGTGACCTGGCCGGCCTTCCATCCGCCGGACACGGCCAGGGAGCCAGTCCTCGCCCAGACAGACAGACAGCGCCGCAAGTGTGGGCTCCTGACCCTCCTTGGGCCGCCCTTCCCCAGGGAGGACCAAAGCCGGGGGTAATCCTTTCCCTTTGGTCCCTGGACGGAGACTCCTGGATGCAGAGGCTGCACAGAGGCCCGAAAGCACCAGGACAAGGTGGTCATGGCGGTGCCATCCAATAGCCCATCCCGTACCCATCCCCGGAGCTCAGAGGAAGCCAGGGTAGACATGCAGACGAGGGCATGGACATCAGGCGGAGCATTTCCAGCCTCAGGAAAGCACAGGTCCCTGGGGAGAAGGTGGGGCTGAGACAACACTCACTGGGCTCCCACACTCAGAGCCCGGCGAGGAGGCCTCCCTCCCGGGAAACACTCTCCTCCCCGTTTATACAAAACAAGACGTGCTGCTGGGTTTTCTCCCGTCTGTCAGGCCTCCCTCTTCTAACTCATAGAAGATTATCCTTTACAACCGTTAGGATCACAGTGACTTTCCTCAAGGCTCCGTCTCAGGCCTCCTTCGCTTCTCATACGCTTCACGGATTTGTCTGCACAGATGACTTTGCCCACATCCACCATTTCATTTCCCCTTTAAGTCGATCACTTTTAAGATTTCTCTGTTCAGAACATGGGAAGAAGTGGGCCTGGGGTGCAGCCAGGCGCTGGGTTAGATGCTTGCAAGCGCGTCAGGATCCTCAACAGCACGCTCCATGCGCACCAGCCCCCTTCTGACCAGCACCGGCTCAGGGACCGCCGACTGCTCCTCGGAGACGCTGTGGCCCTTGCGCTGGGTTAGTTGTCCCACCTCCGGGCAGGCAGCAAAGAGAACCAGAGTTGACCGGATACTAACTTTCAGATGCAATGTGGACTGCTTAGATTTCTCACCTGGAACTGTAACCTAATATACTGAAATTCTATTGTACATGAAATATTCGCTCACTTAAATGAGATGCCTAGCAATTGGATTGTTAGTACAAAAATATTTTTTATGATTGTCTTTTGAATGAAAAGTAGAGTTAGTTTATATAAACAAGGTATCCTAGTTGCCTTTAAAATACACAGACAAGACTGTGCTAAGCAAGGACCCAAGGGAAACATTCCAGTTTCCTTACAAACAGACAGGAGCCACTTGCGGGAACACCCATGGGAAACGCGGAATCCGCACGAGAACACGACAAGCTTCTAAAGCCCTGCAGTGAGAAGCTTATTTAACTTTGTTTGACTCGAGGTCTCAAACTTGTTTGAATACAAAGCTTTGTGTGTGTGTTAATCCTCACCCAGGATGTATACTACTATTTTCCTGTTGATTTTTAGAGAGTGGGCTGGAGGGAGGGGGAAAGAGACAGAGAGAGAAACATCTATGTGAGAGGCACTACGGTTGGTTGCCTTCTGCTTGTGAACCTGCACCCAGGTACATGCCCTTGACCGGGAATTGAACTCCCGACCTTTTGGTGCACAGGCCCACGCTCTAACCACTAAGATACACAGGCCAAGGCAAAACTTAAAAAAAAATACCCAGGGTAGTTATATGGACACTGCCGACAGGCTCGGAAGTCCTGGGTTATCCCCTTCCTCCAGGACCACAGACCCAGATGCTTCCCCGGAAACCCGGCCCCTGAAAACGTCTGCGATTTAGTTAAGCAAGTTAGGAAGCTCGTCCGAACATTAACCCCAAGTTTTGCTGCCGAATCCCAAGCCTTTTCTGCTCTATGGTTTTCTCCAAAGAACAGGACACTTGCTTGGACAGTCATTTGCATAACTGCTCAGGACTCGGAAACTATGAGAGGTACTTCTTTATTAAAAATATAATTTGTTTTTTTTAATCCTCATCTGAGGATATGTTTATTATTTTTTTTTAGAGAGAGAGGAAGGGAGAGGGAGAGGGAGAGAAACATCGACGTGAGAGAGAAACATCGATCAGTTGCCTCCTGTACACGCCCTGACCTGGGAATTGAACCTGAAGCCTTTTCCTGTACAGAATGATGGTCCAACCAACGGAGCCACCCGCCAGGGCAGGAGTTACCTGTTGATTCAGGTCCCAGGGATCTATATCTGTTACATGGCACACGTTGTCAATACTTGAATCATTTTGCAGTTTGCCAGATCCGCTCCAAATTGCTTCCATTTCCCTCAGTTGAGAAACACTGAACACAATCTCACTCCACAGGCCAGCGGTGGACGCTGCCTGGTGGGGAGGCTGCCCTTCCAGCCAGCAGTCTGCATGGTGAAGGCGCATGTTTACCGAATGCTTTCCCCGCAGCCATCAGCTGCCATGAGATCCCAGGGACTCTTTCTAAGAGCCGGTGGGAGAGCAGGCAGGCGGGCGGGGGAGAATCCTCCCAGCACAGACCCGGAGTCACACTGGGTCCCGCGCTCCAGGAGCAGGCACGGCTCTCCCACAGGACTGTGGAGAACAAATATGGCTCTAGGAGCGGGACGCTCATGGCCACAGGTCCTTCACCCCGCCGTTGGGATGCTCCCAGTATGAGAGGTGCTCAGAGAGACACCCTGATACCATCCGTCTGCGCTCTGCCCACTCGGGCGGCCGTGTCCCCGGGCAATCGAGAACCAGCCCACCGTCCATCCCTGTGAAGTCCGTCACATAGCTGCTGAGGTGGTTGTTAAATTCAGGTGTGGATGTCACCTTTGGTATTCCCAAGGGTGATGAGAGGAGCTGAATATGCCAGCACCCACGCACGCCTGGTCTGTGCATTTGCAGCTCAAAGAGGTGAGGCCGGGGCCGTGTAGGGTGTGCAGAATCCAAGGCTGTCAAGTTCAGTAACTTCCCCCAGGCAGCAGGACAAGGTGACCAGTTGTCCCAAGGATTCGGATGGAGGAAATAAAAACTTTTACGGGCTGGACCTTAGAACAACAACAACCCAGAAGATGGAGAACTGAAGACAGAGACGAGCCCTGCACCGAGAGCAATGAAACGGAAATCTCCCATAGAAGCCAGGTACCAAACAGCTTTTAAAAGACATTCTACAACTCCGAGAATTGGACTTGCATCTCCATGCCAACCAACCCCCCAGGATCCCGAAGGGGGTGAAGTCAAGAAGCCGGCCCAGTGCCAGGACGATGCTCTCAGCCTCGCCCAGGGCTGTCAGCCTGAGTCACAGTGCAGGGACCTGTCTCCCTCCCGGCAGGCGCTGCGGAAACGCTAACAAGAATGGCCTCCGGAGAACGATAAAGGCCGTGGAATTCTGCATCTTATTGGCCAGGATACAAAGTTCCACAAACGAACATTTCTAAAGTCGCAAATCTCTTCCACGCTGAGCATCTGCCTCATGGATACAAAGAAACCTCACCTTCTGGCTCATTTAAAAGTAAAAAGCTCATTTAGAAGTAATTTTAAATCATGTTCAACGAAAAGAGAAAGGAAGAAAGAAAGAGCCAGTTTTAGGCTGCCACTAGCGCCTAGGATGAGATTTTGTGGAAATTTCTTTTTCTTTTTCTTTTTTTTAAATATATTTTATTGATTTCTTACAGAGGAAGGGAGAGGGATAGAGAGTTAGAAACATCGATGAGAGAGAAACATCGATCAGCCGCCTCCTGCACATCCACTGGGGATGTGCCCGAAACCCAAGTACATGCCCGTGACCCGAATCGAACCTGGGACCTTTCAGTCCGCAGGCCGACGCTCTATCCACTGAGCCAAACCGGTTCGGCATGATTTTGTGGAAATTTCTAGTGACGTTTTATGGAGACTCATATATGAAGTGCTAAAAACAGGGATTTTATATAATAAGGTGATAGTTCAACTTTTCTCTAGAAGATTATGACGGCTGGGAGATAATGATCATTTTAGTTTAGTTTAGCAAGAAACTGCCAGTTGCTTTTGTTCTTGGGATAAAATTGATGATGTGATTGAGAAAATGCAAAAAAAGGAATTGCACAACAGAGTAAGATAAACCTCTATAAAAATGCAACTTCGCACCATCTCCCCAAGAAAATCCTACAAAATAGCCCCTAACAGGAGTGGTTTCATTTCTGTTGAGGAATTTTATACCTTCCCTCTCTCCGAGGTGGCAGTGTGACGAGAGATTACCCAGGACCCACCATTCAAAGGTCACTAAGAACGAAGAGTCAGGAAAGTGCTTAGTGAGGTGTGAGCCTAGGAAGCAGTCCTCTCACAGACAGGAAAACGAGTACTCACGGGCTCCACGTTGTAGGAGAAAAGTGCATATTCCTTATCGGGAGATATCTCGTACCTGACGGCGCGAAGCGATTCCTAGAAGG
This sequence comes from Myotis yumanensis, assembly GCF_028538775.1. NCBI lineage: Eukaryota > Metazoa > Chordata > Mammalia > Chiroptera > Vespertilionidae > Myotis > Myotis yumanensis. The sequence goes on from NW_027223760.1 coordinate 2,627,654, forward strand.
GAGAGGACACAGGCTGTGAAGAGTCCCTGTCAGGTAGCACATTCTCGAAATTTGCTCACAAAACCAACATGCAGCCGACTGGCTCACATCGGCTAAAAATGGCTATACCCTTCCAGTTCGCTGCATGATAGTCATTGAATTGATGCTTTTACCCCATTTTATTTGTATTTTTTTCAAATTTCAACAAAACAATACTTACTGTATCCGCTGAAACAAATCAATAGAAATAAACATAAAAACAAATAGCCTTTCCCCAGAAGACTCCCAACCTTTCTCTCCTTTAAACGCACCTCCCTTTGTTCATTCTCATACTTCAAAGTTTATGGCAGGCAGATCTGTCCCTGAAATAGAGTTGCATTCTGCACACCGTTCTGCACCTCACTCCTTCACCAGTTCAGACCCTGGCCCACAGGCAGAGCACGGGGACTATTACGTTTGCATTCGCGCTCTTCATACTGCACAGGTAATTGTACATAAATAAATTAATCAAAAGTGCCGCTTCCCTTCAACTGACCTCCCCCTGCCCCACTTCTCTGCTGTGTTCACACTGCCCCACAGCAAGAGCCCGGGGCTGCCAGCCTGGTGTGTGTCACTGGATACGTGACCGTACGGCCACAGGAACACACAGACGGCTGTGCACAGACAGAGACGTGTCACCCCAGCTGGAAGTGACAGCGGTGCCACGTCTCCCTGTGGTTTTCTTTCTCACGAAACAATAGCTTTAGGGAATGGCTTTAAAGCAACGGCTTGAGCTTGACTTAGTGATCGTTAAAGCCTGCATAATGTTCTCCAGTGCTGGCTACATCTTAGTTCTTCATTTAGTCTCTCCAGAAAGTCCTTGCTATTCCTGGCAGTTATGCTCTATAAAGTCCACAAAAATACTGGATTAGTGAACACTGTTCCTAAGGGTAGGTTCCCATGGGCCTCTGGTCATAATACTTTTGTCAACCAATCAACACGTGACCTTGTCTTAGGCGTGTTTCTGTTTAAAGACATTGTATTGACTGTATGTTGCTGACTCATTGACATGAACTTGTGGTGTACAGCACGGTAACGCATGCCTAAAGGGGCTCATCTCACACACGTGTTTTCCCCGTAAGGCACAGCGCAGCCTTCTCGTGCTTCAGAACCCAGGGGGCACTAAGCATTAGTGGGGATTGAGCCTGCAACCCAGGCAAGCGCCCTGACTGGAATCAAACCAATGACCTCTTCATTCCTGTGTTGATGTTCAACCACTGAGCCACACAAGCTGGGCTCTTCTTATGGATTTAAAAAGACCAAAACAACTAATGCCAGATATTTTTAATTTTCTCTTGTTGAATCTTGGATATTTTTGTGTGTGTTCCTTCAAAGAATGTTGGCCTTTTCATGATAGTCAGTTAATTACTTGTGGATTAATTAGATTCTTTTGAAGTTTGTTTCTAAGATATTTTAAAGGCTTTTCATCAATAGCCATGACTTTAGAGCTAATTGAGCCTCATTCCTAAGGGGTGGCTCCTTTGCAGCCTCCACTTCATGTCTCATCGCTCAGAGGAACGTCAGTGGTTCTGGTGACTACTGAGCTCTGGGCATTCTTCGACTTAGAGGGTCCTGTCATTGCCCTTCACTTGGAACTGTATTTTGTCCTGCCTGTGCTCTCTCTCTCTCTCTCTCTCTCTCTATATATATATATATAAATTAATTAATTAATATATATTAATTAGAGACCTGGTGCACAAATTCGTGCAACCGTGGGGTCCCTTGGCCTGGCCTGTGGGGATCAGGCTAAAACCAGCTCTCCAACATCCCCTGAGGGGTCCTGGATTGCAAGAGGGTGGTTTTCAGGTGACACACCACAGAACTGGGCTTCCTCCCCTCTGATTCCCGGTATGTCACTTGGCAGCATCTGCTTTGAGCATCTGCCCCCTGGTGGTCAGTGGGTGTCATAGCTACTGACCGGTCAGCCAGTTGCTTAGGCTTTGAGATATATAAACTAGAGGCCCAGTGTACAAAATTTGTGCACTCAGGGGATTCCCTCAGCCCAGCCTGCATCCTCTCACAGTCTGGGAGCCCTCAGAGAATGTTCCCTGTGGGGAGCAGGCCTAAGCTGCCAGTCAGACATCCTTGGCATTGCCCTGGAGGTGGGAGAGGCTTCCGTCATTGCCGCTGCACTTGCCAGCCATGAGCCCGGCTTCTGGCGCACTGACCACCAGGGGGCAGCTCCTACATTGAGTGTCTGTCCCTTGGTGGCCAGTGCGCATCATAGTCATTCCGCCATTTGGTCAGTTTGCATATTAGCCTTTTATTATATAGGATTTTAAAAAATATGCTGGGTATTCTGAAAAATGTATGTCATTTGGACAAACTTTACCTTTGCTACAACATCAAGTAAATTTTCTATCAGATGGTTTTTCATTGGAGAAATTTAGGGATAGGCAAAATTGACATGTAACAGTCATTCCACCACAACTGTGTTAGATAATTGCATCTTCATTTACTTCAATTTTGCTGTGAAGGCAGTTCCTACCAGTATTGGAAGTACTTGTCTATGGCTGTTCTTCAGACATATTGTCGACGACGTCAGCTTCTCTAGGGTTCGGAGGTACATTGTGTTGGTCTTCAGACATATTCTGTCAATGATGCTGGCCTGGAGGAATCAGGATCCCTCCTCCCTCCTGTCAGGGTCCCTAGCGGGGCCCAATTAAGGGCAGGGCCAGCCAGGGAGAGGGGCCACGGGAGGTTGGGGGGCCCAATTGGCTGCCAGTGAGTGAGGGGCAGAGTGGACGGGGCTTGGGAGGAGTTGTGAGCTGGAGGCCGTGGGGGTGCACTTCCAGTCTTTGTGGCTTGCCGCTTGGGTTGGTAGCCCGCTCGCTGGCCGCTGTTGGCTTTGTGGTCAGGGATGCAGGTCCGAGGCAGAAGGCGGTGGGGAGGGCGCGTGGCCCTGGCTGCAGCACAGGGAGGAAGAGCCTGCTCCTCGGCTGGCCCATCCCCAGGCCGCGGCCCCTGGTCACGGCAGCGTCTGCTGGCAACCTGGGGACGCACATGAGGCTGGCACTCAAGTCCCTGTGTCCAGTGGGAAGGGCACTTGCTCCCCACCGCTCCGATTTTACAAATGCTGTGCTTGAACTGAATACAAAAGTAGAAAGGCCAGTGCAGCTGAGCTGAATAAACCTTTGCGGGAGGTGACCAGCAGCGCAATCAGGGGCCGGCGCCGACTGGCGAGTGGCCAGCCTTGCCCCTCAATCGCCCTGTCACTGCTGCCGCTGGTCATTGCTGCCACCCTATTGCCCCACTGCCCCCCAGTCCCCTCCCTCTGCCCACTGGCACCCGCCTTGGCTGGCCTGGAGCTGCCCGCTTGCTGGCCCTGCCCCCCACTGACTGGTAGTTCTGCTGTTCGGTCGATTTGCATATTAGGCTTTTATTACATAGGATGTACATATACCCAAAGTCTCACAGTATTCTCCAGTGTTCTCTAGTTAGCTTCCTCCTCATGTGTACTCTGTCACGAAAATTGTAGTCGTATTTTCTCCCTTGGAATAGGATATGTCCCCTTAACTCAGCAAGACTGACAGATTGAATTTTCCTCCTTGTGCTGAAGTTCGGCCATAACCTTCAAGCAGAAAGCTCAGTGAGCACTGCCCTCCTTTAATTTCTCTTCCTTTTTTCAGGGTTCACAGGTATGAACTGCCAGCTTTACAATGTCCCCCCCTATATTTTGTCCCATTTTATAGTTGTGTATGTTAGGAGGATAATTATGATCGTCTTATACTCTCATGACCGAAAATTCTCAAATGTCAAAAGAGAATTTTAATTTGTTTTGTCACGTCTGTATTCCTCGTGCCCAACAGTGACTGGCACATAATAGAAGCCCCATAGATGTTTGCTGAATGAATGGATGAATATATCCTCAGTTGTTATAAGAGTGTCAATAATGGCATCAATTTAAAGAAAACAGAAAACAGCAAAGAGGGCAACTCTCTACAAGTAGAAGTCACTGTAGGTCGCACTCCGTGATGGGGGCCCAGCTGCGAATGACCGGAGAGACTGTGGGATGTCATTAGGCCCCCGAGGAGCTGGTCAGGGCCGCTCTTCTGTAGCGTCATGAATTTGTAGAGACTGAGATAAAAATTCAAGTTCCTCAGCCTAATGATTCAATAAAATCAAAGGGGGACATACAAGGGAGAAACAAAAAGACTTTATTTAAATGTTAATTTAGTCATTTAAATATGTAACTAAAATGAGTAGATTAGTAACTAAAACAATCCAGACACTAAATGAGAGAAACCCCCATAAGAATAACCACAGGAGGCTTTAGGAAAAATGGGCGTTTTCCCTCCCACCAGTAAGTGCTCCTATGGGCTGTCTACAGCTCCTACATATTCCTCCCTGGAGGGAGTCTAATCTCCCAGAAACACGAGGCTGAAGTTTTTAAAAAAAACTAAATTAAAGTGATTGAATAAATGGCATTGAAACATGGAAGTCATGTTTGGAAGTCACCACACAGAGAAATAGTATTCAAAATTTCACCACCCACCAAGATGAAGTCTTTTCATAGCTCAGTGTTCACTTTGTAGCCTTTTCAATACACATGGATGAAATTTACAGTTGCTAATTAAAGTGTGAGTATAACATTGTATTCTTCTGTGTTTATTTAATATAACATCATAACTAAACTATTTTTTATTTTACTATACAGCCTTCATAACTATTATTTTAATGATTATATTTCATCTATTTTTATTTATTTTATTTTCTAGATTTTTTTGATTATTTACTTATAAAAAATCCCCTGGGATGAGTCAAAATGCATAAATATTCCTCTTCATCTTGAATGATCTCCCAGTTGCTTTCTGAACATCTGGAACAATGTAAGTGTTATAAGGAGTGACTGTACCAGGCTTACCACTTCTTGTCACCCCAGGTACAGTAAAAAGGGCGTGTAGGTATGAATGTCACACACAGGTCAACCAATGGGTTAGTCTGAGCCCGTCTGTTAGGTCGACATCCATTAAGGGGAGGTCATGCCAAAGTTCATTTTCCTCATCTGAGGAAGGAAGAGTTTGAGTGACATCATCTTCAGAGACTATCCAGCTTTAAATACCGAAATCTCAAGCAAACTCAACACTCCATCCTCTGAGAAGTTTCACTCTATTATGTTTTAGAAGAATTGGAGAGATGGTGCCAAATATCCATAGGAATTACAGCCCCAGGAGACATGATGCGGCTCAAGAAGATGTATGAGGCCTGTTCTAAACGCGCTTCTCCTGGCAAGAAAGACAGAGAGAGAAAGGAGGACAGAGAGACAGACGGAATAAGAGGGAGGAAGGAAGGAGGGAAGGAAGGAAGGAAGGAAGGAAGGAAGGAAGGAAGGAAGGAAGAAAGGAAGGGAGGGAGGAAGGAGGGAAGGGAGGGAGGAGGGAAGGAAGGGAGGGAGGAAGGAGGGAAAGAAGGGAGGAAGGGAGGAAGGAAGGAAGGAAGGAAGGAAGGAAGGAAGGAAGGAAGAAAGGAAGGGAGGGAGGAAGGAAGGGAGGAAGGGAGGAAGGGAGGAAGGAAGGAGGAAGGGAGGAAGGGAGGAAGGAAGAGAAACGAGGGAAGAAAGGAAGGAAGAAACGGAGGGAGGAAGGACGGGAGGAAGGAAGGAGGAAGGAGGGAAGGAAGGAGGGAAGGAAGGAGGGAGGGAGGGAAGGGAGGGAGGAAGGAGGAGGAAAGAGGAGGAAGGAGGGAAGGAAGGAAGGAGGGAGGTAGGGAGGGAGGGAGGGAGGGAGGAAGAGGAACAAGTCTGCCCACTGGGAGCAGAGGCTTCCCTTTCCCTGATGTGGCTTCTGACGCTGTTGCCTCCTTTCTCGGCTAAAACAACTTCAGCTAAAACATATGATGTGTCACAAGCTATTGATCTGAGAATAGAAGGCAGTTCATAGGCTCGTATTTCATCGCTAAGTGCAGTTGCGCGCACAGCGCCGGCTTTCCCTAAACTGACATCCTCGCAGGAAATATCGACAAGGTGGGGACATTAAACCGCACTTACCCTCGGCCATGGGCTGATCGTTCCCTCCTCCCGATTCCTATCAGAAATCCAGTCCTGCACCTGCAGTCCTTCTATGTGGGCTGAGTCAGATTTTCGTAGGGGAATAATTGGACCAAAGGTGATTTTTAAAGGAAAACACCCAGGCACATTAATTCTCGCTGGGTCTCACTGCAGAATGTGATCTAATTCCATGAAGCTATTGCACCGTGGTGTAGCCTTGCCAGGCCTCCCTTACACCAGCACACTGTCTACTTACAGGGCAGGGTGCATTCCACACCAAACCTCAATACAATGTTTATTTATTTATTTTTTACCCTCACCCAAGGAAAAGCTTTTTTTTTAATTGATGAGAGAGAGAGAGAGAGAGAGAGAGAGAGAGATTGACCGGTTGCCTGCTGTACGTGCGCTGATGGAGAATGGAACCCACCACCTGGTGCACAGGACTATGCACCAACAAACTGAGCAACCCAGCCAAGGCTTAATACACTTTTATTTTTGTTTTTAAAGAAAAAAAAAAACTATCATCACACCAAAGGGAAATGAAAGGCATTTAAACAGCAAGTTAAGTGTTTTTGAGGAGAAAAGAAGGGTGAGCAGCATTTGGATGGGTCCGGGATGGGGTGGTACCCAAGCCGAGCCATCCTTTCTTGCCCCTGAACAGAGGCTGCGGGGACCTGCCGGACCCTCACCCAGTCACCACGGAGCTGTGGGACTCACGTGTACTGAGTACTTGTGAACAGTGGCACTCACAGGGACTGAGTACTTGTGAACATGGGCACTCACGGGGACTGAGTACTTGTGAACATGGGCATTCATGGGCACTGAGTACTTGTGAGCAGGGGCACTCACGGGGACTGAGTACTTGTGAGCTGTGGCACTCACGGGGACTGAGTACTTGTGAGCAGGGGCACTCACGGGGACTGAGTACTTGTGAGCAGGGGCACTCACGGGGACTGAGTACTTGTGAGCAGGGGCACTCATGGGGACCGAGTACTTGTGAGGAGGGGCACTCACAGGGACTGAGTACTTGTGAGCTGTGGCACTCACGGGGACTGAGTACTTGTGAGCAGTGGCACTCACGGGGACCGAGTACTTGTGAGGAGGGGCACTCACGGGGACCGAGTACTTGTGAGCTGTGGCTCTCACATGGACTGAGTACTTGTGATCTGTGGCACTCACGGGGACTGAGTATTCATGATCTGTGGTACTCACATGGACTGAGTACTTGTGATCTGTGGCACTCACGGGGACTGAGTACTTGTGATCTGTGGCACTCAAGGGGACTGAGTACTTGTGATCTGTGGCACTCACGGGGACCGAGTACTTGTGAGCTGTGGCTCTCACATGGACTGAGTACTTGTGATCTGTGGCACTCACGGGGACTGAGTATTCATGATCTGTGGTACTCACATGGACTGAGTACTTGTGATCTGTGGCACTCACGGGGACCGAGTACTTGTGAGCTGTGGCTCTCACATGGACTGAGTACTTGTGATCTGTGGCACTCACGGGGACTGAGTATTCATGATCTGTGGTACTCACATGGACTGAGTACTTGTGATCTGTGGCACTCACGGGGACTGAGTATTCATGATCTGTGGTACTCACATGGACTGAGTACTTGTGATCTGTGGCACTCAAGGGGACTGAGAACTTGTGAGGAGGGGCACTCACGGGGACTGAGTACTTGTGATCTGTGGCACTCACGGGGACTGAGTACTTGTGAGGAGGGGCACTCACGGGGACTGAGTACTTGTGAGGAGGGGCACTCACGGGGACTGAGTACTTGTGAGCAATGGCACTCCAATGGACTGAGTACTTGTGAGCATGCGCACTCATGGAGACTGAGTATTCATGACCGGTGGCACTCACAGGGACTGAGTACTTGTGAACAGGGGCACTCACGGGGACTGAGTACTTGTGAGCAATGGCACTCCAATGGACTGAGTACTTGTGAGCATGCGCACTCATGGGGACTGAGTATTCATGACCTGTGGCACTCACGGGGACTGAGTACTTGTGAACAGGGGCACTCACGGGGACTGAGTACTTGTGAGCAATGGCACTCCAATGGACTGAGTACTTGTGAGCATGCGCACTCATGGGGACTGAGTATTCATGACCTGTGGCACTCACGGGGACTAAGTACTTGTGATCTGTAGCACTCACGGGGACTGAGTACTTGTGATCTGTGGCACTCACGGGGACTGAGTACTTGTGAGCTGTGGCAAGTCAATTCCTTTGTTCAGGGGAATTAGTCTTAGTCCACTGCAGTGGCCACACCCATTTTGGCCAGTGACCTCTGTTCCCAGGTGTGATTGACAGACAAGTAAGTATTGCACGAAACATGCCTGTACTTTCTGGCCTTCCCTTTGCTCACTTCCTGTTATGCATAACTAGGTTAATTACAGCAGTATCATTGGTAGAGGCTATTTTTTTCTTTTTTATCTTATTGTTATTTTTCCATCACCATTTATCCTTAATATACCCTCTTCTACCTCTAACCCACCCCCCAAGATTAGTTTGTTTTTTAAGACGAGATTGAGTAAGTCCTCCTGAACTATTTCCTATGCATGATCACAATCCTATCTAATAAAAGAGTAATATGCAAATTAGCCGTCACTCCGTGACAAAGATGGCGGTGGCTGGGCCAGGATGCTTGCGTCGTTGCCATGGCGACAACACAGGCGTTCTGCTCCAACCCACTGGTAGAGGGCCTCTGGGCCTGCTTGGTTGGCGCTGCCACCAGGATGGAGGAGCAGAGACACAGCCCACAGGGGGGCCGGCAGCCAGCAGCCCCAAGCCCCGCCTCGGCGACTGGGTTGGAGGAGCAGAGACACAAGCTTTCAAGTGGGCGGGCACCCAGAAGCCCCAAGCCCCAAGCCCCAAGCCCCAAGGCGACACTGAGACACAGCCCGTAGGGGGGCCAGCACCCAGCAACCCCTAGCCTTGAGGCTGCAGAGGCACTGGGGCCACTGGGGCTGCAGCAGAGACACAAAATGGCAGGAAACCTGTGGAAAGGGAGATAAACTGTCATAACTTTCTCTCCCTTTCCACAAGATGAGAAAACTGACCCTGATTTACTTAGTGATATGGCCCACACCTTCCTACAAGCACAGGGTATGTTATGACCACTCCCAGGAAGGTCTGGTCAGAATACTGTCTCCAGGGAATAAGGCTACTGTGGCAAATCACCTAAGAGAGGAAACAAGCTTTTGGGTTTATTCTGAAGGTCAGAGAACAGGCCACCCCAACAGATGCCGTGTTGTTATACTGATGACCTTGACCTGCAGATGCTTAAAAAACAGCAAATGCAAGGAGAGGTTTTCACTGAAGTCTCCTTCTCTGCCTAAAATCCGACCCCCCCTCCCCCCCAAAAAAGGTCCCCTTGATGGGAAAAGTGCCATCAGCCAGTGAAGACTGACTCCTGTCACAGGACAGGAGACTAGAAGTTGACATCACACCCAAACTTTGTTACAAACTATCCCCCCCACCCCCATTCATCTTTCCTAAAAATCATGTACTCTCCTCTAAGAGGCCTACATCTCCCGTCCCCTCTCCCTAGGAAGAAGGTATTTAAATCTGGATTCTAAGCCACCTTGGGGAGTTATTCATTTTTCCCTGGGATCTCCCACAGGGAGACAAACCCAGGGTGTGGGGCGTTCTACGCTGACTGTAACACTAGGTACACATGTTAATGAATTTTTGTTTTTCTCTTGTTAATCTGTCTTTCATTACAAGGGCCTCTGCTAAGAACTCAGGAGGGTAGAGGAAAACTATTTTCCTCCTCTATAATTCTATCTCGGGAAATCAAGTCCCGGGGTGAACAGTGAGTTTGGCTCAAGTGCCAAGCAGTCCCGGCTGAGGGGAGGGAAGCTTCTAGGGGGAAATCAGTGATACTGGCATCAAAGTAGAACAGAGGGCACATGCATGGCTGCTGGTGGGAGTTTAAAGTGGTTCAACATTTTTGGAGGATGATTTGGCAAAATCGATAGAAATGTTCAAGGTACATCCAAGAGTCTTCTTCTAGGAATCTCATCTGCTGAGATAAAGCACGAGTGCATAAGCCCTGGTCAGAACCCAGGATGCTACTGTGGGCTCCCCTTCCATGATAGGAAAACCTGCTAACAACCTGCATTTTTAGGCAAGGTGGCATCTATACTAATAAAAAGGTAATATGCTAATTAGACTGAACATCTTCCAGATGACCTTCTGGACAAAGCCATGGTGGCAGGGCTGGGGCAGAGGCGATTAGAGGCCATCAGGCAGGCAGGGGAGAGCAGTTAGGAGGATCAGGCCAGCAGAGGAGAGCAGTTAGGGAGATCAGACCATCAGGGGAAAGCAGTTAGGGAGATCAGGCCAGCGGGGGAGAGCAGTTAGGGGGATCAGGCCAGCAGGTAGGTGAGCCGTTAGGAGCCAGCAGCCCTGAGGGGTACCGGATTGGAGATGGTGCAGGCCAGGCTGAGGGACCCCCACTCCCGTGCACGAATTTCATGCACCGGGCCTCTAGTCCTATATAATAAAACCCTAATATGCAAATCGACCAGACGGTGGAATAACAAGTCACTATGACACACACTGACCACCAGGAGGCAGACACTCAATGCAGGAGCTGCCCCCTGGTGGTTAGTGCGCTCCCACAGGGGGAGTGCCACTCTGCCAGAAGCCGGGCTCACGGCTTCTGGCAGCGTTGGTGGGAGCCTCTCCTGCCTCTGCAGTTGCGCTAAGGACCCCTCGGGGGATGCCCAGGGAGCAGGCCTAAGCCGGCAGTCGGACATCCCCTGAGGAGGTTCCGGATTGCGAGAGGGTGCAGGCCAGGCTGAGGGGACTGCCCCTTGCAGTGTACAAATGTTGTGCACCAGGCCTCTAGTTGTCCTGTAAATGTGGGAAGCCTTGGGGACGTGATCTTTCAATTACATATGATCTGCAGCACTTGTTTTCAACACCCCAGAGAAATGTCCCGAACACCAGGAGAATCCGGGCTTTTACCTTATTTAATTAGTGTGGTTTCAATTTCACGTTATCTATCCTTGCTCAGCCTGGAGTATTACAAGTTCATTGCTTCTGCTCGGCTGTACTGAAAGTTTAAACTCAAAGTCATTTTCTGCTTTATTGACTTGCAGGAGACCGCGGAAATTATCCTGGTCAATGAGGAGAGTACTTACAATTTTTTTGCCTTCTATTAACACTGTAGACAGATTAGTTTCAACATTCCGCAGTATCACATTTCCTTTATGCTCTCTGTAGATGAATTCTTTATCTGCAAGAGAGGAAATTAAAAAAGAAGCGTGAGACACGAAGGAGCTCACCCAGTCCTTGATGGTGTGCAATGAATGGACTGCGTCTGAACAAATGTATCCTGCATTTCACCAAAGCGGCCTCTGGTTCCTTTTAACATAACCTCCCATGAAGCCTGTCTCTGAATTTTATCTCCTACTCTACACACTGACATTCAAAACACAGTGTACACTCACAACATTTTTGGAATATTCTAGAACTTTTTTGGAGAGGACACACAAAGTGAGCACAGACAGCATATTAAGGAACCTGCTACCATAAGGGATGAAAGTTAATTGGCACCAAACGGACCAATTTCTTACATCTGAAATTTTGGGGTGAAATCTGTATGTGTTTACACGCAAATATCTCCATCCATTTCCTGAAAGATTGTTTTCATTTTGCTCTTCCTTCAGGAATTGGCTGTTCCTCAGAGGTCTTTGACCATCTACACTGTATCCTGAGTGACACTGACACTTTGTGTAATCAATCACCCACTTAGAAAACTAATAAAACGGGGTACACTGGGCAGTATGCACATAGAGGTATATTTGCAGGCATGCTGGTGTGTGCGCCTGTGTGTGTGTATACTGTGAATGAAAGGGAACTTTGATAGGTTTTTGGTGAGAGGCAGCACATAAAATGGGAAAAAGAAAAAAATTACTATCTTTCTGGGGGAAGGTGGTAACTTTGAGCCAGTGTGATGGTAAAGGCATTTCACACAATAATGAAAACTGTGCAGACTGGATGAATTCCACTGGTAATATCTGTTCTATTCTCTCTTGACTCTACTTTACAGAATTACATTCTTTTCCTTTTTATTCCTTTCTTCTACTTGCCGTGGCTTTCATTTTCTCTCTTTTTCTAGTTTGTTGAGGTGGAAGCTTAGCTCTTTGGTTTCATCTTCCATCTTTTCTAATAAAACTATTAAAGCAAAAGTTTCCTCTGTGGATGGTGTTAGCCAGGTCACAAATTTTAATGTGCTCAATGGCATTGCTATGTGGTTTAAATTACTCCTAATTTTCCCTGGAATGTCTGCTTGGCCCAATGGTTATTTAGAAACATGTTGTTTAATTTTCAAGTATGTAAAGTTACTCTGGCCTGTGGAGAGGCATAGGGCAGGAGTTGGCTGAAGGCGCCTGCCCCTGCCTTAACTTTTCCAAACAATTCTGAGCCCCCTGGTGTTTACTTAGACACGTCCTTGCTTAAAGGACACTGCAGATGCATGTGTCTTCACAAGGATGCGTACCCTGCTGATAGTATCTAATAGTTAATTTCAGTTCAAGCTGTTGTTACAATAAAAGCCTAAGGAAGCGGTTGAATGGGGCTGTTTGGTCCCTGTAGCCAAGCAGTCCCTTAACCCTCTCTCACACAGAAACATGTGTCAGAGTAATCCATTCATCCATCATTCAGGGTCTGCCGGTCAGTTCCGGCAAGTGGTGCCCCGTGTGAGGACCAAGGAACACAATGAAACATGGCAGAACCCTCAAAAACGAAAAGTAAGAAAACGAAAGTAACTGCGCAGTAAGTCATTGGAGCCGCTTGGGATTTCCAAGTTGGAGGGAATTGTTTGTCAGCTAAGGAATTCACTATCTCTGTTATGCTTCTTAACAATGTATGTTTCCCATTAGAAAAATAAGCCTGTTTCTGAAAGTAAGGAAAAAACGGTTTTTCCTGTATTTACCTAGGAAGCAAAGATTTTATACATATATTATTAAAATGATTATGTTATGTTAATCAGGAAGTTGATTACTTTAAATGAATAGATGACTTAATACTGTTTAATAATAATAATATATAATCTTTTAGTTTAATGTATTTGACTACCTTCCCAGGGTTTGAATTTTAAGAAACTTTTCCTTGACCTAGAAATGACTTTAGGTCATTCCAATGGGCCCTGGAATGCCTCAGGGATTTGCTTTCTCTCCTTATGAAGGAAAATTTTATACTTAAGATATATGGGAAGCTCTGTCCAATAATGAAATGATAATTATATTATATTTATATATGCATATTAAATAGAATCTAATATGCTTTCATTTATAACTAATTGTTATAAGTTATAATATTGTGGAATATTGTATTTTGAAAAAAAGGCAAGATTCCATGTCATTTGCATTATAATCAAATCAATAACTGTCATTTTAAATTTCTTGTCATTTGGAGACATTTAAAAAAATGTTACATCTTCTGAGGGTTCCATGGAAAGGACTCTGATTTATTTTCAGCTACATATCTCTGAGAATAAACTTTCAGACCATCCTCTCGAATTGGATAACAATTATTAGGACTCAATAGAGTATCTGGATTTATAGAAATACTGGCAAGAAAACTCAGGAGAAAAAGAATTTGATTATAGGGCTAATGAACTAAAAATAATTATAGTTTTAGTAATTATTGTTCTCATGGCAATGTGTTTGTTTGCATGAATCCAATAAGAATCTGATTTCTTCATAACAGGATATAAGTCAGCTTCCAATTGTAGTTTTGTTAACCAAAACTTTGCTGGATTCTCATGTCTGAAAGAGACAGGCCAGGACTCTGGATGTCACCGGGAAGCTCTAAGGAATGAAGACTGACTTTGAAGCCGATAAGCCCCTTGGATAAAGAGCCTGGTACCTTATTTGGTCACATGGTTCATGGTGGTTTTTCCAGGTAAGGAACGAAGGTTGCTTTCCTGAGAGATGGCATGAAAGAAATCTCAAGACACCTGTGGGGACCTCAACTTGAGGACTGCACCCCAATTCTGTAGGTATTGTAGGCGAAGCCTGATGGCAACTGTGTGGCTTGGCTCCTTCGCCCTGGGAGTAAACTTTCCAATGAGATTCCAGCAAAGCACATTTTTTAAAAATAGCTGATGTAATCAACTGTTATCCTTGTTGTGTTCATACAAACAATCAGGCCAAATTATAACTAGACTTAATACAGTAAGTAAATTAGTCTTTAATAAAAATGAGGGTATTTTAGAGAGAAAAATTGTTTCAACAGAAAATTGTTAAAAACTGTTCTAATTTTTGCCCAATAATACTAAATTTTATAACACAGTTTGTCTCCACCAGACTACAAGCCCTACTTGCACCTAGGGAATACCACCTCTCGGCACCATTGCCACCTCCTTTTGTGCCCAGGCCTCATCATCCTCTGACAGAGAGCAAGGATCTCTTGGCTCTGAGAGAAACCTCTGATCCACCTCAGCAGGAAGTAATTACAGAAGAAATCTGGCATTCCTTTTCCTAAAAGAATTCAGAGCCAAGATCCTTGAGGGGCATACAGTAGGCAGTTAGACAGACATGGGCGGAGCAAGGACGATAGGCCAACTAGAGGAAAAAGAGATAGACTCTGAGACATCTCACCACTCCAGCTGCTCTGAAGCTAAGAATAGAGGAACCTGTATAGAACTAACCTTTAATCATAACTAATTAGAAGGAATTTATACTTTTCATGTAATAGAAGATATAGAGATACAGGAAAAAGAAAGTGAAGTAGACAAAATGAAAGGGTATGTGTACAAGTTACAGAAGGTATATATAAATTGAAAAAGGTATGTGTAAGTTGTAAAAGGTATATATAAGTTACAGAGGGTCTGTACCAATAAAGGACTAGAGTTGAGCAAGTAAAAATTTGAGAAGGGATATAAAGAAAGGAATATAATAGGAAGAAGGGAAATTAGAATAGGAATACTTAAGAATAATTGTGAAAGTTATAAAATGTTTATAAAAGTCATGGAAGGTTTATAAAGAGAAATCTTAAAAGAAATTATAAGTATACTGAATAATAAATCTAATAGAGCACTTGAAAAGTAATCATATTATTTTAAATCTTAGAACACATATACTTATATGTGACTAGGGGTTAAGTTTTTCTTAAAGTTTTCTTTTCAAGGCCTGTGCAAAGTAATTAGGGAGGTGACTCAGCTGTGACTCCAGCAAGCAGAACCGATAAGCATGGTCAGACCGACTCACCAGGAGTCAAGATCATCTCATCAACATCATCTCATCGCCTAATAGCTGATGTCTACAGACCCCAGGCCTGCACATAGCAACATTCCTCACCCTAGTCCCTTCCCCTTTATAATACTGTACCCTACACCTTGCTAGAAGGCAAGATTTAATGCTTGTAAGCACCCTGTCTTCTTAATTGGACTAACCATTGCTGTCATTATAATTCTCTTTGTTTACTTATAGTCTACAGAATCAGAACTCGAGCAGTGAACTCGCTTCATTCCAAAGCAGAAAGTTCACCTCCTCCCTCTGTCTTCTGCAGCCAGCAAAACAAAAAGCGGGGAGATGTGGGGAGCACAGGACAGGAGTTGGCTGAAGGCACCTGCCCCTGACTTAACTTTTCCAAACAATTCTGAGACCCCAGGTGTTTACTTAGACACGTCCTCACTTAAAGGACACTGCAGACGCATGTGTCTTCACCAGAATGCTTACCCTACTGATAGTATGTAATAGTTAATTTTCGTTCAAACTGTTGTTACAATAAAAGTCTTAGGAGGCAGGCGAACGGGGCTGTTTGGTCCCTGTAGCCAAGCAGTCCCTTAACCCTCTCTTTCACAGAAACGTGTGTTAGAGTAATCCATTCATCCTTCACTCAGGGTCTGCCAGTCAGTCCTAGGACTGGCCCTCTTATTTTTATAGATTTTTAATTTAAATTCATTGGACTAAATATTCCCATGTACACAATTTCAGTCTTTTAGAACTCAATAAGACGTTTGTGGGTTTTTTAGATTGTTGTTGTGGGTTGTTTTTTTGTTTTGTTTTTTTTTGCTTTTAGCATTTTGAAATTTAGTTCTACGCTCCTCTGGCCACCATAGTTTCTAATAAGAAGTCAGCTGTTAATTGAGTGTTGTTTCCTTGCATGTTATTTCCATACACTTTTCTTTTGCTGCTTTCCAGGTTTATCTGTAGTCTTTGGTTTTCAACAGTTGGTCTGGGCTGCTTCATGTTTATCTTGTTTGGGGTTTGCTGAGTGCCTCCTATCTGCAATTTACATCCTCATGAAATCTTTAGCCATTAATTTGCCAAATATGTTTTCTACTCCTTTATATATGTCTTCTCCTTCTGGTATTCTAAGTGCATGTTCATTAAATCAGTCTTACTGCTAAGCTGCCTCTTTCACAGCTATTTTCTGTCCTCGACCTTTCCTTTAGTAAGTACGTGATGTTGAAATTTTGAAATCAAAGGCATCAAGAATTTTGTGTTGAAACCCACCATGATAGATAACTCTCTCCTGCAGATCCCCTAAATTTTGTTTCACATATTTATGACTTTACTAGATCAGTGCAAGTTCAGAATCTTCATATATTTCTGGTTATTTGCAATTTTTATTTAACTGCATTATATCCCCCAAATAATGCTTTTAAAAATGACTTCTCATTTGTAGAATAGGTAGAATAATAGTATACACCTTACATTTTTCATGTGAAGGCTCCATGAGATAATATGTGCAATAACTGAGATGTGCTTAGAACACGCCTGGCCCAGGTGAGCTCTCAGGTGTGTCGGCTGCTGCCATTGCCACAAGGGAAGAACCTCTGCCTCCTTTTTGCCTCTCATCTTCCACATTCCTCACCTGCCCTCCTTCCTCGAAGGCTTCAGGGTTCACCTCTCACTCTTCACTCCAGTGTCTGTCCCGCCCTGTGACTGAGCGCGGCCACCTTTCCATTGCACCCACCTCGGTTCTATTCTCATGCAGACAAGGCCACACCTCCCTTTGCAACTATTTTTTCTTTTTCTGGTTCTTTGGCAGAGAGTTGGCCAAACTCCTTAGCCAGACCCATGCGAACTCTGCCCCGTTCCACAGCCGGCCTTCCTGCCTCTCTGCGTGTCCAGGCCGCTGCCTGCACCTGAGCGTCCTCTCCGCTCGGCAGGTAGAACCCGGGCTGGGCGTGCAGCTCTCTGTGGGTGCCTTTTCCCACGCTCGGCCGGGCACGGTGAATCTCTTCACTCCCGCCCACACCCATCCTTCCACTCCACGTTCCTCACGCTGTGTCCATTGTTTGTTAACACACTGTCTCCCCATAAAGCACGGAGTCTCCAGGGAAGAGGCCCCGCCTTGCAGATGTTCTGCCTCCAACACCTCGCATCAGGGCTGACAGGAAATCAGGTGCTGAACATGCACCATGAATTTGGCGAATGAATAGGATCACAAGTCGCTTCACTAACTGTCCAAGGTACACGTGGAACAAAAAGCAGGGCTGTGTGAGGCTGGCTGCTCGGGGGGCAACGTGGGGCAGATCTGAGCATCGACAGCATGAAGTGATCACTGATTAAAACCCAGCGAATATACAAGCCAATTCACGAGTCTACAATGGTATTCACACAAGGAAACACACCCCCATTTTCTTCCAGTGGTGGTAACTGTTACACCAACTCTATATTGTGAGACTGGTCATTAACAGTGAGCAATGCAGGGTTTGTCCTGCGATTTCAATAGCTCAGGGGTAGTCTGTGGTCTGTTGGTGAGGGAGAGCGCCTCCTCTCGGAAGACTAACAGCTCACAGATGCAGAAGGAATGATGACGTTAGGAAAGCGGTTTACAGCCCTGGCCGCGGTGGCTCAGTGGTTGAGCACCTCCTGTACCCTGAGCGGTCACACCCTCCAAGGCACTGAGAGATCACCGGTCCTGGTCAGGGCACAGACTGGAGTTTCGTGTTCCATCCCCTGCAGGGGGCGTGCAGGAGGCAGCCGATGGATATTTCTCTCATTAATGTTTCTCTCTCTTCATCTCCCTTCCTCTTTCTCTAAAATCAATTTTTAAAAATATTTTTTTAAAGAAAGAAAATGGTATTTCAGAACCTGCTGAAATACTCGAGTCCGGGAAGGCTCAGCAACAGATGCTAACCTCATCTGGCAAAAAGCCGAAGGGATGTTTTCCTGGCACCAAGACAGTACCCAGAAAACACCCGCCAGTGTCCACGGCAAAGCATGCTTATGACGGAGGAATCTGGTGGCCGTGACTGAGGCCCACCCAGCGACGCTGGAGTCCCTCCCGGTGGGACAACCAGAACCTATAGACCAGCGGTTCTCAACCTGTGGGTCGCGACCCCTTTGGGGGTCAAACGACCCTCTCACAGGGGTCACCTAAGACCATCAGAAAACACATATATAATTACATATTGTTTTTGTGATTAATCACTATGCTTTAATTATGTTCAATTTGTAACAATGAAATTGGGGGACACCACAACATGAGGGACTGTATTAAAGGGTTGCGGCATTAGGAGGGTTGAGAACTACTGCTATAGACAAATGTGTGCAGTCTCTCCACAAGGAACAGTAAGACAAACCCAGGGTGTGGGGCATTCTACGCCGACTGGCCTAATGCGGGGAAATAACTTACATCACGGGAAAAAGGTGAGCTGCTCTACAGCACCAGAAACAGCAGAGACAGAATCGCCACCACAATTGTGGTCCTTAATTGGATCCCAGATGGGCGGAAGCCGTTGTGGAAGGTCCGAGGAAACCTGAGTGTGCCTGGGAGGTCAACGAGGGGAGGGATTGCAGCGTTTTTGTAGATACGATAGTGTTTGGGGTATATGGAGATACACGTGCTAGTGTTCAGGGGTAAAAGAAAGTGGTGTAACTTATGTTTATGTCCTTTCAGCAAAAAAGTGGATAGAGGACACAGAAATGATGAAAGTACTGAAATCTATGTAGGTGTTCGCTGCGCTGTCCTTTCACATGAAGACAATCAGACGAGACCCCTGAGCTCTAGGAATGCCCACGCGAGTGGGGGGGACGAGACGCTGTGGCCACAGAAGGTGGGCAGTGAGCAGGGCTCTGGTGAGCAGCCCCGTGAGCAGTACCCTGGCGAGGAAGTGTCAGAGGCCACAGGGGAAGACATGGCTGTACCTGTCTCGTCCCTCCCCACCCCAACCCTCGTCCCGTTCATAACACAGATTTTGAGCAGATGTCTGCAAACTTGGGAGCAAGGCTATAAATATGTGTCTGTAGGTTTGGAGAGGCAAAAGGTTCCAACATTTTTAAAGTTTATTTTTCTCTTCTCTGTTGTCAGAGGGAGGCAATAGACACATGCTGGTCTTTGTCTCTCAGAAAACCAAGCTTTTCAGGGCACATTCCTTAAATGCCAGCAGCAGGCCTTGGCCCCCAGTAGGCACTTGACAAGACAGATGCTGACTTTCCCAGCCCAGGCCCAAGACTGGCCACGCCCGGCCTCACACCCAGCGGGATGTTGGCGGGAGAATCACGGCAGGTTAACTTGCTCCCTCTGCTGTGTGTGGGCCTCACAGGGCCTCCTGATTCACACTGTGCCACTTCACACACGGCAACCTGACCAGCCGGTGTATCCTATTTTCTTGAAGGAGCTTGAGAAGTGGGATAAATTAGAGAGACTGCAAGTGGTGCTTTCCACCCCCTTCAGGAATGCAACCAGGGCCCCGGGCGGTGTTCTCAGTGGTTAGAGCGTCAGCCCGAGCACCACGGGATCTCGGGTTCCATTCCTGGTCAAGGGCACTACCTGGGCTGCGGGTTGGATCCCGGACCTCTCCCGCATCAATGTTTCTCTCTCTCCGCCCCCCTCCTCCCCTTCCGCTCTCTTTAAAAATCAATGGAAAAACCTCCTCCGGTGAGGAGTGAGCAAAAACAAAACGCAGCCAGGACATTGTGTTCTCCGTCCGGTGGCGGGAGGAGGGTTGTCTATGGGAAGCCTAAATCCTCGGAGCATCTTGTCAATCTCCATTCTGATTATGGCGGACGCTTTGTATGTGCCCCACGGAGTCACGTCTAGACTTTGAAACAGCTTCCTACACGGAAACCCCACTGAAAACGGCAAAGCTCTTCCCTCTGTATTTCACACTGTCAACCGCATGCTCACGTGGCTAAGGAACGAAAAGCAATTTATCTATAGAATTAGAATTTGTTCTTTTTAAATGTTATTACGTTTATTGCGGTGACATTGGTTAATAAAATTATATAGGTTTCAAGTACACAATTCTATATACATCATTTGTATATTGCATTGTGTGTGTTTTTTTCCAATTTATTTTTTTCCACCGGAATTTATTATAAAAAATACAGAGGTAAGAAGCCTTTCAAATACAAAGGTTTAGGTAGGCAAAGAAAAGAGGAAGATTGTCAACGAAGTTCTTTGCTAATAACACAACAATTTATGACTAGCTGTAAAAGTCTAAGCCCTGGAAGGGTCTTTACGTGATTATAATATAAAATATAATGTATGATGGGTCTATTCCTCAATAAAGCTCAGAGCAAACCGATGGCAAGTATCATCGAAGGCGCCAAAAGATATTAAAAGACTTTGAAGCGGGCACAAAGGCCCCGTCCTCTCTCAGGAGAGCGCCCGGCTGTGGTGCGCAGCCTCCGGTGTGGCTCTTCAGACGCTCGAGCTGGTCACTACCTGTCAGCTGTTTCCTGATGCGGAAGGTTGTAGGTGTAACACAGAGGAGTCTCCGCTGATGGCGGCGGGTTGTCCACGGGGATGCAACCAGCCCCTCTGCCCCTCCCTCCATGGAAAGAGTCAGTTGTGCAGCAAACTCATTCCAGCATTTCTGAGTGCCCACACGTGTGTCTGGTTGTTTAATTCTTCTCTCTCTTTTTAAAATTGACTTTAGAGGGAGAGGAGGGGAGAGCAAGAGAAACATTGATTCGTTGTTCCGCTTATTTATGCACTCACTGGTTGATTCTTACATGTGCCCTGGCCAGGGATCGAGGCCACACCGTGGGGTATCGGGACGATGCTCGAACCACCCGAATACCCGGCAGGGAGAATTCTTCTCTTTAGATCTTAAGGTCGCCTTGACTACACGAGCCATGTGAAAGCTTTGACACACGTTTATCTTGTTAACATAAAACATGAGCCTCAAGACTTTTTACCTTTTAAAAAAATTCTTCCTAAAAGTTCAGTATGTGGAAGGCATGGACTGAATTTCACAAAGGGGCCATGAAAAAATAATATCCGAACCACGTGCAAGTGATGTTGGCTACCAGTTTGTTTAGAAATAAACCTACGGACTGAGCATATTCCCTTACAGAACACCACATTTTATGCCACTAGCTATTTCCCAGCGCCCTGAACATCACTGGCGTCTGACACTCACTGGTCAGGAAGAGAGCTTGTGCGGTCCCGTGTGATAGCTCGCTAGCAATCAGTGACTGCCGCTGGGAAAAGCCGGCCCTCGCATGCTGGCGCTCGCTGTCCCTTTCATCACACCACGGGGGTGGGTCAAGGCCGACTCTCTGCACATGGGGCCAATCAGGGTTCAGCCCCGTGAGCTGCTTCCTGGCACAGACGCCAGGGACACAGCTCTGAGAGCAGCCAACCAGCAGGGAGGGTGCGGAGGCTGCAGGAGCCTGCAGAAGTCAGTCATGTTTCATGGCAGCATGTTCACCCCACATGATGTGTGTGAAATAAATTTGCAAATAAAAGTACCTCAGGGTCTAATTGAAGTGGCCGCCGTCTGTTACCCAGGCTCCCAGGAGAAAAATCACCTTCTATGCACTGACAAGGGTGAATGAATGGGCGGGTGGGCAGGGAGATTCCTTCAAGAAGCACTCCGATGGGAAGTGCGGGGGAGCAGGGCGTTGGAGAGAACTTGGGGCAGGTGCCTGCCCCTGGCTTCCACCTCTGGCTCTGCCACCACTGCCGCCACGTGGCGGAAGCTCGCAGGGCGCCGATGACGCAGTGTCCCTAAAGAGCAGGCCATGCTCTCATCTCCTTCGCTCAGACCTGCTCGCAGGGATGCTGCTGTGGTGGCTGGAGCCAGAGCAGCCATTCTGGACTGTGGAGATGGAATATAAAAGCAAAAGAGAGCATAGATCCCACCCCCGGAGAGAGAAATAAATTCGAGAGACAAATATCTTGTTTAAACCAGTGTATTTTTACTTTTCTATTGCTCGGAAATTCATCTAATCCTAGAACAAGACCGACCATGCTCTGCCCCTAATTTCTGGATTTGGAGTCGGGACAATGTCACTCTAGCTCCTTGCAGTGCTCTCCTGAGTTGGGTTATGCATCTTGTCTTTCACTTCAATCCTGTGCTTTATTTTATTTTATTATTTTATTTTATTTTTCCTGAAAGAGTAACTGGCTGATTCATTGAGATCAGCCATCGGGGGCATTTTGAAAGTAAGAAGAAGTAAGTTGTATAAACATAAGACGCCACCTCCACCAGCAGCACCCCCTCGCTGGAGAGGAGAAATGGTCTGTCTTCCCACCATCCACTGTCATGTTTTCTGAGTGAAGATGATGTCATGAATCAGATTCTTGAGGAGCCTGGGGCGGGATCTGAGGAAAGTGACCCTCTGTAGCGCTCTCATGCTTCTGACTTAAAAGCAAACAAGATAACCCGAAGGCCAGCAGCAGGAGGCCAGGCCGCGGCTGAAGGGAGAGTGTGACGGGCCCATTCTGTCTGGCCACTGGGTGGGAAACCAGAGAAACGAAGGCCAGGGCCTCTCACCTCCAGGGAAGGAGGCGGTGCCCTCTGAAGGCCCGTTCTCTGCTCAGCCCTGTCGTCTGGGCCTGGCCAGGCTCAAAGCCAGCGTGGACGGTGGGTCCCGGTGGGCTGTTTCCGGGGCAGACTTGGCACAGGTAAGGCAGAGGGATGTCTGAGGCAGGTGCCTTCCGGGGAGTGGCCACCTGGGCCCCTGGGCTGGGGCAGGATGAGGCGCACAGCCCACCACAGTGCTCACACCTGCCCGCTCCTCCTCCAGGTGAGCAGCCTGGGAAGTTGACCGAAAGGCACCACTAGACTAAGCCGACCAGGAATCCATCCTTCCTTCAACCCGAGAGCCTTTGCTGTGATTATTCGAGAAAGTCTAGGCAGTTCAAGAGCCAGAACCAGCCCATCTGAAAGCCTCGGTGTGACTGGGTCAGGGCTCCGAGCTCCAAGGGGGCGGAACACCAGCCACACCCGGTCACTAACACAGCGGAATAGAAGTATCAGCAAGGGAGTCCTTGCAGTGTCCTTGCCAGGTGACCTCACCTCGGTGGTGACTGGGTACCCTCAAGTCCTAGAAGCTGCCACCTTCCCAGCTACTTCCTTGGAACCTCAGCCAGGAGATTCGACTTCCCTGCACTCCAATATCCCCATCTGGAATGGGGCGAGGATGACATGAGACAATGTGAGGTTCAGCTGGAAGTGCTGCTACGTGTGACGTGCCGACACTCTGAGCAGAGAAGGACCAGCATCGGGTGGTGGATCGCCCGCTGAGCATTCACAGGGCTTCCCGGGGACGCTGTGCCGGGGAACCTGAAGGCTCACGTATTCCCACAGGACTGTGCCCTTAGCACCTGGACGTGGACCCTCGGGCAGGGACCACTGAGCACAGGAACAGTGAGGGGGAGCCCAGCGGCAGCTGGGTCCAGGTGTTTGGCGTTGGCAGGAAGCCACTTTCTTGGGCCCAAAGTTTGTAATATTAAAACCCTGACTCAGGTCAGTGGGCACACGTTCCACTCTAGTCTATTTTAAAAACGGGAATAACAGAACTGGAGCTGTCAGGCTGTAAACCTGACTACTACTTCCCATGCATGCTGTTGATGAAGATTCTAATTTAAGAATCTTTAAGATTCTTAAAGATTTAAGAGCAACCCATCTACTCTCTCAAAAAAGAATCGATCTGCCCTGTACTCTAAGCACCAGTGGGCTCAGCTGGCCTTACCCTCAGAATCAGTGAATGGTGTTTTGGGTCTCCCGTGGCGGCCACAGACGCTGTTCTCCCTCTCGAGGCAGCGTGGCTAACGGCCACCTCTCCGTCAAAGGCAGCGTGGCGCTCTCTCTCAGCGCCGCTCTGTCCTCTCGGCTGCATTTGGAGCTGCCGGTGGAGTTGATAAAGTCACCAAAGCATCTCACGTGTAAAGCTGCCTCTCTGATTAGTGGAAATGAGGGGGAACTGTAACTGGCAGAAAAATATCTGTTTACTAGTAGTTATTAGAGAACGAATGTTTTTTTTAAAAAATATATTTTATTGATTTTTTACAGAGAGGAAGGGAGAGAGATAGAGAGTTAGAAACATCGATCAGCTGCCTCCTACACACTCCCTACTGGGGATGTGCCTGCAACCCAGGTACATGCCCTTGACCAGAATCGAACCTGGGACCTTTCAGTCCACAGGCCAATGCTCTATCCACTGAGCCAAACCGGTTACGGAGAGAATGAATGTTTTTAAAATGTCAAATTACAATTGACATTCAATATTATTTTATATTGGTTTTAGTGTGTTGCATAATGGTTAGACATTTACATAATTTACGAAGTGATCCCCCTGGCACCATGCACAGTTGTTATAACAGATGAATGGACAGAGAAGAGGTGGTGCATATGTACAACAGAATATTACTGGGCATGAAAAAGAATGAAGTCTTACCATCTGCGACAGCGTGGATGGACCGAGAGGGTGTTGTGCTGCGTGAAATAAGTCAGTCAGACAGAGAAAGACAAATACCATGTGATTTCACTTATATGTGGACTCTAAAGAACAAAATAAATAAACAGAAACAGACGAATAGTTACAGAAAGCAGACGGAGGGAGGTTGGGGGCTGGGTGAGAGGGTGACGGACTGAGAAGGACAGACTGGGAGTGACAGAACAGTCACAGGAACAGTTTCTAAGCGCCCACATTTGATCACCCTCGATCCCCCACTTCTGCTTGCACCTGCTCAGCACGCCGGCTGCTGGGTCTAGGCGTGTGCCCGCTCGGACATGTAGCTGGAATGACAGCCTCCAACTGCGTGCAGCTCAGAAGGCAAACGCCTCCTGCCCTCCCGCCAACACCATGGGATGACGGCGTATGTTTTCCTTCCCCAAACAATCTCATTGCACCTTACTTAGTCCACAGGACAGAGTGACATCAACCAGATCAACACGGGTAACTCCCACCTGAGTGCATGGGGGCGCGCACACATACACACACGCACACACACATGCACACCTGCCTCGTGACAAAGTACCTGATCTTATGAACAATGAACCAACCCTCCCAACCTGCCCTGGGTTTGCTTTTTTTTAAAATATATATATGTTTTATTGATTTTCTACAGAGAGGAAGGGAGAGGGATAGAAAGTTAGAAACATCAATGAGAGCGAAACACTGATCAGCCGCCTCCTGCACGCCCCCCACTGGGGATGTGCCCGCAACTAAGGCACATGCCCCTGACAGGAATCGAACCCAGGACCCCTGAGTCCGCAGGCCGACGCTCCATCTACTGAGCCAAACCGGTTCTGGCACTGGGTTTGCTTTTTAAATCCAGTCCACTCACTAGCTGTTTTCTAGGGCTCTTCTGTGCTGGACACTGTGCAGGAGCCAGTGCCCACCTGTGTGCTGCCCCGCTCCCTGCAGCGCGTGCAGATGCGAGGCAGGGACACTCCGAATTGCCTCTTAGCCGAGGACGGGACTCAGCCCTGCGCCCTCTATTCTTCCAACTTAGATTGTCCATAATTATTGACAAGGAGCTAAGGCAGACAGGCCGTGACCTTGGGCCACATCCAACACATTCTCCACCCCCTTGTCTTTGGTTTCTGTTGTTCCCTCCATGACCCCGGCCTTGTGGGTCACTCTACTCTGAAGGGAGGGACCCTGTAAGGGGATGTCCGGATGGCTTTCCATGCAGCCAACACATAATGAACATTTCAAAAGAGAAAAATAAAAATTATGATAAAGACCAGAAAGCATGAGAGTGAAACTGGAAAATTAGGTATGACATTGTGATGGCAAGGGACAACCAGATATGTTGTCATGACAACAACAAACACCAACGTGCTGAAATCAACGACACCAAGAGACACCTTGCAGCAATGCCACCAAAGACTGCCACACAGGAGAGCCAATTTTGCAAGTTGACAATTTGACTTCTACTTATGTTCTTATTCTGTTTTGTTATCTAGTTACAGCATTAGCAGACAAATATCTCCATTCATGTTTATGTTTTAGTTTCATGCCTCTTACATTCTCCTTAGCGCTGGTGTGAGTCATTATCCCTGCTCTGAGTCGAAGTGCAGGGTCTTATCCAGGGAACAAATCATTGTTCTCCCCCAAGCAGGTTTGCCTGGTTGCTCCTTCCTCCTGCAGGAACCTGCCACAGTGTTCATTACACGGTGCACAGTGCCTGTGAGCCCCACCATCCGGAGTCAGTTCACCGGGAACATTTCTCTGAGGAGACCATTAGTGCCATCCTGGCTCTCGGCTCTAATTCATTTTTCTCCTGTTAGTGGCACATAACTGCCTCCATGCCTTCTCAGGCTGGTAAGCACAGTCTTATTGCATGTTTTTTGGGTTTCATGTCTTAGAATGTTTCCATCTGAGCCAACATCCAACCAGAACGTTGTGTAGGTGTTAAAGAAGGACTTTTGACCATCAGGAAAAGCAGAAAACAACCACATAGAAAATTGTGTTGTGAATATCTATCTATCTATCTATCTATCTATCTATCTATCTATGGCTAATATGCTAAGTGTCTGACCTTCCAACTGGTCGCTATGATGCGCACTGACCACCAGGGGGCAGACACTCAATGCACAAGCTGCCGTGATGTGCTCTGGCCATTTACAGAGAAACAGCACCGTGGACCTGGCACCCACAAAGCAACACTCGGCTTCCCCCAAGTGGGACACAGGCCCTTCCACCACCCCGGAGCAACTGCCCACCGAATCACAGCCGAGACCCCATTTTGCTGTGTGTGCAAAATGTGGCCCACAGCCCACTCCAGCCCGGAAATGGTGGCTGTGGGCTATGGGTAATGATATCACATAGCAGTGCCTGGCTTCCTCTCCCTAGCGACTAGCCTCCTTGGAGTTTCTTCAGCCCAGAAACATGACTTGCTTTATAACCAGGTGGAACCATTTTACACTTTAACCAAATGTCTGTGAAGCGTTTTCCTGTGCCTCTTCTCATTTGATCCTCACAGAAGTCCTGGAGTAGGTAGATAGGAGACTCGGTGGAATCCTATTTTCTTTTCATTAGCCAGAAAATGAAGATTTAGAATGTTTAGAAACCTGACCCGACTGAAAAGAAGTAAGAAATGGTGGACTTTGAAAATGACTTCAGGTTTTCTCGCTGCACAGAATATAGTCAAACACTGCTGCAGTTAAATATTTTATCCTTTGTTCTCCCTGTGTGATCTACAATAATAATCTGCTTCATGTTGATATGTACTGCTGTGTTGCTGACAATTACTTGAAAGAGAAGTTGGGGTGCTTCACTGGGCTGGAAAATGTTTAGCTACATCAGAAAGCAGGCCTAATTAAGCAAGTTTGTTCTATATCTATAAAAGGCTAAGTTGATTCGTGCATGCGTGATACATATAAAGCTCTCACTGGTGCCAATCATACGAGTGTGTTTCCATCTGTCATTGTTGATCATGAATTTGGTTGACAATTCTATTATAGAGAAAGGGCAAATGGCGATATTAAAGTATTTCTTCTAATTAATTTCCTTTCAATGTGCACAAATTTGTGCACCAGGTCACTAGTATTCTTATAAAATGAAATTAAACAAAACTGGGGTGACCAAAGAGCTTGGCAGAAACAACAACGATAAAAAACCACACACCACAGAACAATCTCTGAGACACAGTCCAACGTTCATTGAAAAATCACCAGATCCAAGAAAGAGTGATTGTGTAGAAAAGAGAGAAAATAATAAAGTTAGTAGGTTTAATTTGTATTCTGGATCTACTGATTGCCACTGACAGTGTTTTGGGGCTCACTGTTTCGGTAGTTACTCCAAAAATGCAGAAGAAATGTGGTGGTTCCTATTGCTCTGAGTAATGAAGTCACCACCCTCCCATGTACATTTACATGGTCTATGGCAGTGGTTCTCAACCTTCTGGCCCTTTAAATACAGTTCCTCATGTTGTGACCCAACCATAAAATTATTTTCGTTGCTACTTCATAACTGTAATGTTGCTACTGTTGTGAATCGTAATGTAAATATCTGATATGCAGGATGGTCTTAGGCGACCCCTGTGAAAGGGTCGTTCGACCGCCAAAGGGGTCGCGACCCACAGGTTGAGAACCGCTGGTGTATGGTCTCACAGGTTCCCAGGAAGGCCCGTCTCACCGGGTGTACCCGAAGCACAGATCTCCCCGCCTCCGACGGTCTGGCCTCAATGAACAGACGGGACTGTGTTCGGACAACCGCCTGAGCCCACAGGGTGCTTGTCCTGGGAAGTCATCCTCGCTCAGGAATCAGCTGTTGCCCAGAAAGGTGCTGCAGTCCTGCCCATGCCACGGCGCTTCCAGAGGTCCACTTTGAGATCTTGTGGTCAGACAGAGGGGCCGGCACGGAGGCTGACACTGCACCCTCCACAGAAGGAGCCATCCCCATCTCCTTCCTCATCGCCCCAGGGGATGTCCCTCTTCCGCATAGGGGAGGAACGCGTTGCAATGGGAACGAGGGTTAAGCTGTTCTTCTTTGCTTACTGTTCTTTTTCTTCATGTGTGAGTGAGTAAGAGCTCAACATGGACGCTTTAGTGGCGTGGCATTATGCCTGATGTGACCTTATGCTACCGAGAGTGAAGGAACATGACTGTTAGAACCATCAGTGATTCTATCACGAAAATCAACAGGACGCCCTTTAGAGTTCTTCATGTAACACGACACGCAGAAGTCCACAGCGGGCAGGGTGGCTCACCAGGAACAGGGAACAACACTCTGTCATTTCTGGGATGATCTGAAAGCCAAAGCAGCTTTCAGAAGGCTGTCACAGAGAATTCCACAGATGTAAACGCTTCCCATTGCCTGGACAACGTAAAACAATCATGTTTAAAGTATACCCAGTGCAGGAGGAAAATGTGTAATGTTCATGAATCGGGTGTGATGGTTTCAGGAGGGAAAACGTAGCTTTCTGTCGAAGACCGCAATGACTTTTACGTTTTATCGTTAGTTGCTGGGCAGCTTTGTGGTCCTGCAGGACCTGAGACCTGACTATGTCGGAGTTTATCACAGGAGTTAGTTCAGCAATAATCCAGGAGCGCATTGTGCTAATAATGAAAATGTTTAACAAATTCTGAGGATCATTTATGACATCAGGAAAATGTTACCATCGAAGGTTTGAATAGATCAATTTCACCTGAAAATATAAACGCTGTTAAGACAACATTGTAGCAGGGTCGGGACGGGCTTGCTATACAGTTAGGACAGTGGCATGTCTGTACGACCTACCACTCCGTGGCAGCGCCATATGCTGTAGGTTATGAATCTGCTCTAGGCTCTTCCCCTGTCTGTGGTGAAGACAGTAACTTCCCCAGCCTTGCAGCTCCTCTCTCCTTGGCCCACACGTGGGACATTTACATGGTTCTGTGATTTCCTGACGAGCCGGCTGATGTGAGTGAGGAAGCGCGTGTTAGACTTCCGAAGGCCACATCAGTGACGCACCTGGGCTCCGTTACCTGCTCTGAGTCTCAAGCACACGGCACAGCCTTCCGACCGACCCCAGTCCCCGGAAGAGTGTGTTCAAACTGGCTTCGGACCTGACCATGCCTATGACTATGAGTAAGTTACTGGATCAGTGATAATAACATTACCTACTTCACTGGCTGATGGGAGCATTAAAAGAGGCAGTAGTGCATGCTGGGTGTTTGGGGCGAGGCCTTAGCCTGGCTGTTTTTATTATCCTCGCATACACTGACTTTAGACTGAGACAAGTAAACCCACCTGAGCAGCCAGGACCTCTCTCACTATTTCCTCAACTATCTCCACACCTTTCATGTCTTTCTTGTACTTATACTGAGAAGTGGAATTGCTGGGTCAAATAGCACCTTAATGTTTCATTGTTTGAGAAACCACCAAACTGTTTTCCAAGTGGCTGCATGATTTACAACCCCCTGGGCAGGGGTACTGATCTCTCCCCATCCTCACCGGCACTAGTTATCTGACTCCCTGATTCTCGACACAGTGGAGCGAGCTGGTACCTCACGGTGCTGTTGATTTGCATTTCCCTGATGACTGATGCTGTCCGCCACCTTCCATGGGTTTATTGGCCATTTGTGTGTCCTTGGAGAAATGTCCATGGAGACCCTTGGCCCATTTATAAATTGGGTTCATTGTCTTTTTGGTATTGAGGTCTAGATAGTCTTATACTAGTATATCTTGGAAACAATTTTTTTTTACCAGATATATGGTTTGCAAATATTTTCTCTCATCCTGTGGATTTCCTTTTCACTTTCTTGTGTATCCTTTGAAGTACAAACACTTTGAATTTTGATGAAATAAAATTTATCCATTTTTTCTTTTGCTTCTCATACTTTTGGTGCCATATCTCAGTCTTTTACCAGATCCAAAGCCATGGACATTCACCCTCTGTTTTCTTCTGAGTTTAATAGTTTTCCTCCTATGTTTAGGTCTCTGATCCATCTTGAGACAGTTATATTCAATGGTGAGATAAGAGTCCAGTTCATTCTTTCACACATGGTTGTCTAGTTGTCCCAGAACCTCTCATTTTTATGCTGATTTGCCATAGTTGAAGCATTTCCACATGTGTGCTTGTATGTAATTTTACTACATGACACAGATAACCAATGCATTCACCTGTCCTAAGGTTGATAGGTTTGGACAGTACAATGTCTGTCTTTTCCTTCTGAGCCTTCAACCAGGCTGCACCTTCCAGATTCCTGGAGATTAGGTGGGACCATCGGCCTGAATTCCAGCACAAGTTGGTTAGAAGTGATGTAGTGATGTAAACTACTTCCGGGTTTGTCCTTTTTCCTCCTCGCCACCCAACTAGACCGAACATCCCAGCCCCTTGGGCAGTTAGAAGGGGCCAAGTGACTGACTCCAAGCCAGTGGGAAACACAGGCAGACAAGTTGTGACTTCTTCCAGGCCAGCCCAACAACCCCCCGTAAGAACTCTCCGCTGTCTTCCTGAGTCTGCCTTCAAGTTACAGAGTATCCTGTAGAGGAACCCGGGCTCTTACAGACCCTCCACCACCAGAGGAAGGAATCCCCTGGAGTAACGGTCATGGCCAGCCCCACCCACATGAATGCAATGCGAGAAGAAATAAAAATGTCCAAGTTGCCAAGTGTCCAGGCAGGGGTGGAGAATTCAGGTATAAGATAGAAATGGGTTTCTGAGATGGAGCCAGGGAGTTCAAAAGGCAGCTGTGGTTGTGGAGAAATGTCCCAAGATTGGAAGCAAGAGTCAGACTTACTTTTCCAAGAGCCAAGTTCTGGGCAGGGAGGGAGCAGAGACAAATGGGCACTTACTCTCTATGAGTAGCAGCTCAGGTGGTTAACGCCTTTGTGTAGGAAGGTGATAAATAACAGAAATCAGCAACAAACTCTTAGATTTGTGGTCTGAGGCTCTTCCGATTGAACTGTATAGGGGAGGGTGAAAATAACTACCTTCTCCAAGATTTTAAGAACTATCACAAAAGAATTAGATCAGTTCTTAATTGCGTCAAAAGAAGTTATTGGGTGTAAAGATAGGGAATTCTAGGGGTACCCCTGGCCAGTGTGGCACAGTTGGTGGGGTGTAGTCCCATGTCCCCAAAGGGCATATACCCAATAGGGGGGTGGTCAGGAGGCAGTTGATCAATGTTTTGCTCTCACATTGATCTTTCTCTCTCTTTCTTCCTCTCTCTCTAAAAATCAATTAAAAATCATTTTTTTAAAAAGAGAGAATTCTAGGAGTCATTTTAGATTTATATTATAAAGAACTGTTCGATGATCATTACTGGCCTCCTCTGTCAGAGCAGGGAAATGCTCCGAAAGGACCTGTTTAGACGCATGAATTGAGCGAAGGCCAGGGGTTGTAGTGAGACTGATTGGTTGTTGATGACATGACATCACCCCCATTCCTGTCTGCTTCTGCTTCTTGTCCCCACACAGGCTGACTAATGTCCCTGCAGAGTCTTGGTTCAGATGCCCCAACATCCCTGCTGATACAGATGCATGCCTTCCCTTAAGGCCTGATTGAATCACTGCCTCTACGAAGTCTTTGAAGACTGCCATGTCTCTGTATGGGACACCTTCACTTTGCGCTTAAATGTATTATGCTGTGTGTTTTTTAACCTCCTCATTTTATTATACTTGCTAAATATTCTCTAATTGAACCAAGTTCATTTTTTAAAAACTTCCCCATCACTTCATAGGTACCAAAGGCCTTTAATCACTCAGTCTAAAGTGCTTTGTATTACGAACGGCATATCGTTGGTACTTAATACCCTGAATGCTCATCGAAGAAAAAAGTGCCGTAGGAGATTAGAGAATACGCTTCGTTCACTTGGAAGCCATTCTTGTGTCTGCTGGGGACTTTGAAGGACCCACAGTGCCCAGGCCTAGGAATTTCCTGAGAAAACCGCTCTGATCCCTGCTAATCAGTTCCCATTGGGAAGGGAAATGTAGGGGTGCTCATTAACTACCCTCCCAACAGGAAGCACAGGGGAAAATGTTGATGGTCTTCTCCACACGGACACTTGGCCTCCTCTAGCAAGATGGGGGGGCACCCCACGTCTTCTACTCTAAGTATAGATCTTAGTTTCCAGAGACAAAAGGAAAACACGTTCTCTTTCAGCAGTTGCAGGTGATCAGGTGTAGATGTTTTTAGCAGCCCACACAGAAGGGAATGAAAAAGAAATTGCCTTTAAATAGGTGATTTAGAAGAATTTAGTTAAATACTGAACATCACAGTAATTGGATGCAGTGAGTGAGAAAACAAGACAGCACACATTTTATTATACAGGCACATTCCCTCTCAAAGGGTTCCAGGATAGCGAGGAGCCAGGAAAATCCCTAAGCAAGTGGAATCGGGAAACGGAGAGGAAAATTAAGCAAGGCCAGCAGCTTGGGCACTTGCAGTCAGCTTGTAAAGAACAGCCATTACCTTCCCCAAATGGCTAAATACCCGTCCTCATCAAAGAGTGCAGGAGGGAGAAGGCAGAGGAGGGAATCGTAGTGCCCCTTCTCCCTCCCACCAGAGAACACACAGCTAAGTCGCCAGAACTGCTGAGGGAGGAGGGGCAGGGAAAGCAGAGGGAGTGTTCAGACCCTGTCTCACTAAACAATGAACTCAGCTGTTTTGGGAAAGATATAAAGGGGGGGGGCAGTTTTATTTCACTCCCTAAACAGAGAAGCCAGCAGTCTCGGGGCTTGTCAAGTTAAAGCTGCCAGGTGCTTCTCATGCATCCTGGGAAAGCCATAGCGAAGTAAAAGGGAGTCCTTGGGAGTTCATCTCTGCCAAGATACTTGGCAGGAACCCCCCGACAGACACAAACCTATAGACAGAAGGGCATGAAACCCCGCAAACCCCCACTGCACTCACTTCCCAGATGAGCTGGGCAGGCCGGCTGCGCCTTACGGGGCAGATGCATTTAGATACACTTGCTTGCCTTGCTAATTCCACAGATTTGCTCACTTGGCTTCTTTAACGCATTCGCGTTGCTCTGATGCAATCATTTGGTGTCACTTGTTTGCAGTCTTTCCTGTGGGACTGACAAGAACCGAGGAGGGAGCAGGCCCACCCTTCCACGAAGGGGCTGCTGATGACCCTCTCCCGGCGGCTGGGAGGGCCTGGCACAGAAGCAGTGACACTGCAGAGCCAATGTGTCATGGGATGCTTTTTCAGGAAATTGTATTTTTATAAAATCTGTTTAAAGGACACTGAAGATGTAAGCCCTATGGGTTTCAATGTACTCTACCTTCACTCCCACAGAAACACCCTGCTCCTGGGAGCATAGAAAATTGTAAACATCTTAAATGTTTCCTGAAAATTCTCAGGAGCAGGCATGGGGGACAAGCCTCATTTTGTGTGTCATGTGTCATAGTTTGGAAACAGGTCATTTTGAACACAAAGAAAAGAACTGCACACGAAATGCGAGGGGAGGAGAAGGAGCCACTTCCGGAACTGCAGAGCAAGAGCCTCGGAAACTCTGCTCCTTTATAAAAGCAGTGAGGTCGCGCAAATTGTCAAAATCAACATTTGTCTAACTTTGGCAATTAGCCAATGGCCTCCAACAATCTGAGGTGCATTTATTTTATTTTTTTTAAAGAGGCTAGATCTTGGTCAGGTCAATGATCTGTGTGGCCTTTTGACTTGTCATCTTCCCATCTCCCTCTCGCCAGCTCTGTGGCAGTCTTGAAAGCCAACAGCTTTGCAATCACTGTAGTCACTAAATTCATCAGTGTAGAAGCCACTGGAGGGGAAAGAACAGCTTTATACATCTCCCAAAGCTCTGGTTTCTAGAGGATTGCCATTATTTCATCTGTCTGACAGTTTCCTGGAAACCTGTACTCCTCAAAGCAGAGCTTGCTCACTACAAAAGCCTTCTCTCTGGAGGATTTGTCAAAAAACAATCTGTGATAACTGTTTTAAGTAGCAGCTGCCCCGGGTGATAACAGTTGCAGTAAATGGAAAGTTGACCAAAAAAACTGAAAGAGAAAAGCTAGGGAACAAGAAGCCCATGAGGGCTTTGAGGAACTGGAACACACTGCTGGGGCTATAACAGGCTGTGTGCGCCTCTAGGAGATGTGTGCGCATGCCCTCTGGCCAACCGCAAGGCTCTGAGCAAGCAGGCAGGAAAGGAAGACCATGGCAGGATCATAAACTCCCTGGTAAGGGTTGAAGTTGTGCACTAACATGTACACAGAGCTTGTTGGCAAAAGCTGGGAGACTTATTGGTTCAAGAACAAGCACTAAGCTCACCCAGCAGGGGCTTCAGTGTCTGACCTCCCATGAAAAGCATGCGGACCTTATTACATTAGTGCAGGAAGCCATTAAACATGCGAACAGCAATAAACAGCAAAAACCAGCAGCCAGACCTAGGGAGAAGGATGATCTGATTTCCAGAGTTGCCACACGAAATTATCGAAAATGTCTGGCATTTAACAAAAATCACGAGTCACAAAGAAATAGGACAGTGCAGTCCATACACAGGTAGGAACTGTTTCTGAGGAAGTTTGGACATTAGACATGTTAGGGAGAAAACTCTTTCCGTTAGCTGTCATAGAAGCGAAATAAGCCAGCCAGAGAAAGACAAGTGCTGTATGATGCGACTCATATGTGGGATCTAATGAACAAAATAAACCAATGAACAAAATAAAAACAGATTCATAGATAGAGAACAGACTCTAACAGCTGCCAGAGAGAAGGGAGTTTGGGGTGAAAAGGTGAAGGGATTAAGCAAAAAACAAACAAACTCATAGACACAGATAATAGCAAGGTGATTAGCAGGGGGAAGGGGTGGAGGAGGTAGAAGAGGGTAAAGGAAGGATAAATGGTGAGGGAAGGAGACTTTCCTTGGGGTAGTGAACACAAAATACAATATTCAGATGATATAGAACTGTACACCTGAAACCTATATACTTTATTAATCCATGCCACCCCAATAAATTAAATAAATATAATAATTTAGCTATTATAAATATGTTCAAAGAACTAAAAAACACCATGTCTAAAGAACTAAAAGTATGAGAACTATGTGTCACTGAATAGAAAATATCAATAAAGAAATCTACAGGCTTTACAATGAACCAAACAGAAATTCAGGAGTGGAAGCACAACAAGGGAAATGGAAAAGTCGCTCAAGTGCAAAAATCACATCTGATCCTGCAGGAGCCGTGAACTTGGCGATAATGGAGACCTTCAGTCAGAGGAGAAGACAGAAAAGGGAAGGAAGAAGAATCAGAGTTTCAGAGACCCGTGGGACAAGTGTCTCAACAGGTGCATCACAGG
Organism: Myotis yumanensis; assembly: GCF_028538775.1. Lineage (NCBI taxonomy): Eukaryota > Metazoa > Chordata > Mammalia > Chiroptera > Vespertilionidae > Myotis > Myotis yumanensis. The sequence goes on from NW_027223760.1 coordinate 2,663,577, forward strand.
CGCCTCAGATGAGGGGGGGAGAGAAAAGAGCAGGCATATCTCTGAAGAAATAATGACACAGGCAGAAGAGAAGGGAGCCCCTGGTGCTCATTCTGTGGGGCAAGCATTACCCTGATACTTAGAACCACAGACATCAAAGAAAACTACAGACCAATATCTCTGAATATAGATGCAAAAATCCTCAACAAAATATTAGCAAACCAAATGCAACAACTTAGAGAGAATTATGCACCAGGACAAAGGGGGATTTATCCCCAAAATACAAGGTTGGTTCAACACAGGGACTCCATCAGTGCAATGCACTTCTGTCCTTTGCGTCTGACTTACTTCACTTAGTGTGGTGTTTGCAGGATCATCCACGGTGTGCACATGTCGAATTCCTTTCAAAGAGCTGAATAACATCCCATGTGTGTGTACCACGTTTCATTTATCTATTTCCTGTTGATGAACATTTTGGTTGTTTCCACATGTTGACTATTATGAATAATGCTGCATGTATGTATATATGGCATGTGACAGCTAGGATGTTCCATGTAGAAACACCAATATGAACTCACGTTTAGCTTAGTACACAGATGGAGATCGACATAGAGACATTGCACATACACACCTTTCCTCACTCTGTCAGCTGTGAACACAGCCCAGGAGCACTGATGGCCTCGTACCAACAAGTGCAGACTTGGTCTCCATACCCAATAGAAGGAACCAGGGCTCCTCAGAGAAATGGCTGGTGTAGGGCTGGGGAGACAATGTAAGATGAGTCTGGAGTATCTTGCAGTAGCAGCAGAAATAAGAAGGAAAGAAAGAAAGAAAGAAAGAAAGAAAGAAAGGGCCCTGGCCAGTTAGCTCAGTGGTTGGAGGGTCGGCTCTTGGACGGAAGGGTCCAGGTTCGATTCCTGGTCAAGGGATGTGCCTAGGTTGTAGGCCTGATCCCAGGCCCGGGTCAGGGCATGTGTAGGAGCCAACTGATCACTGTGTCTCTCACATCAGTGTCTCTCTCTCCCCCTCCCTCCCTTCCACTCTGTCTAGGAATCAATGGAGGAAAATATATATCCTGGGGGAGGATTAAGGAGAGAGGGAGAGAGAGAGAGAGAGAGAGAGAGAGAGAGAGAGAGAGAGAGAGAAGGGGAAAAAGGGTGAGGTAAAGAAAAAGCCCTGATGATGCAGGCGTGCCTGAGAGCATGGAGTCAGCCAAAAAAGCGCCCAATAGACAAAGCTGGAACATTTGAGAGAAAAAAGCTGTACTGGATTATTACCCAAAGTATAAAACAAATATATATGAGTCTATAGTGATATAAGTAAATGAATCCGTACAGAAATGACGAACAGACACACTGCCCATCAGAAGAATTCTGAATCACCTGTCCCCTGCGTCAGGCAGGTACAGCACGACCCTCCCTCCTCCAGGGCAGGCTCTGCACAGTGACTTCCTTCCAAAAGTACAGGATGAAAACGTGGGGAAAGAGACACTTGGTAGAGATGCCTGGCCAATGCGACCTCAGCACAGGGTCAAGGACACCAGATGCCTGGCCAATGCGACCTCAGCACAGGGTCAAGGACACCAGACGCCTGGTCAATGCGACCTCAGCACAGGGTCAAGGGCACCAGACTCCTGGCCAATGCGACCTCAGCACAGGGTCAAGGGCACCAGACTCCTGGCCAATACGACCTCAGCACAGGGTCAAGGGAACCAGACGCCTGGCCAATACGACCTCAGCACAGGGTCAAGGACACCAGACTCCTGGCCAATACGACCTCAGCACAGGGTCAAGGACACCAGACGCCTGGCCAATGCGACCTCAGCACAGGGTCAAGGGCACCAGACTCCTGGCCAATACGACCTCAGCACAGGGTCAAGGGAACCAGACGCCTGGCCAATACGACCTCAGCACAGGGTCAAGGACACCTGGCCAATACGACCTCAGCACAGGGTCAAGGACACCAGACTCCTGGCCAATGCGACTTCAGCACAGGGTCAAGGGCATCAGATGCCAAGCCCAGAATGGTGCTTCCCTCTGTGGGCTTCTTCCCCAAACACTAGAAGCCCAGCCGAACGACAAATCAGAAAAATTGCAGTCTAAGAACATGCTTCAAGAGAGCTGACCCATATTCCTCAAAACACTCGAGTTTGATTCCTATGAAGCTCATCAAGCCCAGGGATGTCTGAGATGTTATCAGAGCAAGAGCAGCTAAGGCAGCCATGGGCAAACTATGGCCCGTGGGCCGGATCCGGCCTGTTTGAAATGAATAAAACTAAAAAAAAAAAAAGACCGTACCCTTTTAAATAATGATGTTTACTTTGAATTTATATTAGTTCACACAAACACTCCATCCATGCTTTTGTTCCGGCCCTCCGGTCCAGTTTAAGAACCCATTGTGGCCCTCGAGTCAAAAAGTTTGCCCACCTCTGAGCTAAGGAGACCTGGCAACCGAGTATCCTGGGGTCACCTGGATGGGATCCTGGAGCAAGAACGGGCGTTAGAACCAAGGAAAGCCGAGTTCAGCACTGACTTCAGTTAATAATGACGTGTCAATGCTGGCTGGTTAACTGTGAGCAATGTACCGTCCGAAGGAGAGAGGAGGGGAAGTATGAGCTGGAAGTCTCTTGAGACTTTCAGATGCCACAACCCAGAACTTAGTGGAAAATAGACAACTGAGTTCCTGGTCGGCAAGGGAGAGCCCTCGGGTCCTGACTCTTCGATGACAAAATGCAACCGCTCTTCTCACTTCACTTCACTAAACAGCCACGGCCCTTAGCTTCCCACAGAACAAAGTCTCCTTCAATATGTTAACTTGGACTGCAGGGCCCCGATATGCCTGCCCATGTCCCAGGTCATGCATGATGGAGGGATTAAAGCCAGAAACTGCTAGTTTCAAAAACGTCATCAAATTTTATTTTTTATTGACGAGAGAGAGAGAAAGAGAGAGAGAGAAAGAGAGAGAGAGAACACCAATTGGTTGCCTCCTGTATGCTCCCCAACTGGGGATCAAACTGGCAACCTAGGTATGTGCCCTGGCCAGGAATAGAACCGGCCAACTTCTGCTGTATGGACGATGCTCCAACCAACCGAGCCACTTGGCCAGAGCAAAACCCATATAATTTTAAGAGTCCCACAGCAAACAAAAAATTAATTGCATATTCCTCATTTATGGTTTTCTCTTTAAACCCAAAGCTACCTAGAAATTTAAAGACGCACTTAGATATTTTTAGTTAAGAATGGCTATTTTTAGAGGCAATATTTAATCTTCATTTTCAGGAATATGGGACTGAGCTTTGAGCTGTAATGATCTGTTGGACAAAAAAGAGAAGGATGAGACTAGAGTCATATTTCATAAAAATTAGGTCCCATAAGTTGATCCTTTGACATATCGATTCCTGGACTCATATCCCTTCCACATCACACCTAACTGCATTAAAACATAATTAGGGAGGCTCTTGCTTTGGCAGAAAGCAGTGTTCTTGCTCAAATGATCATATGTCACGTCGCTAATGTTAATATAAATGTGAGGCAGCTAAATTTACACTCAAGGTAACATTATATATTAATAAGCATATTAATAGGTCAGCGATCAAGAAAGAACACACCAGCTCGCAAGCCCAATCACATCTGTCTCCACGCTTCTTTGCTACCCACACAACATACACGAGGCACACGGCATATATCTTCTCAGGTGCTGGCCTTCCATCAGTTCTCCAGGAGCTAAACATAGCCCCCTTACTGTGAGTGTCATGCGTATCCTTAGCCACTGGGGGGCACTGTTTCATACGATCCTCCAAGCACTGTTGAGGTTTTTACCAGTAAAACTAATGAAAAATAATAGCTACCGAAGACACAGTTCTGAATTCATCCATGTTGGTAAGCAGGGATGACTCCTAAAAACCAATACTTTATTGGTCACATTATTGACCATACGTCCGGAGCACTGGCTTTTAACCCGTCCTCCTCCGGACAGATGTGTGAACGCAGCAAGTGGATGCAAACAGCTGGAAGCCTCCGTTTCCCGACCAGAAAAGCACACGTTTGTGGAACTTTTTCATAATACATTTGGGATATTTTCACAAAACGTATGCTTCTGAGTGTGCGCGGTGTGGCTGTTGGTTTGGCAGGCTTCCTGAAATGGCCTTCGTTGGGAGTGTTTGTGGTTGGAGTTTCTGTGGTTCAGCGATCAACTCTTGGCTGAAGAACCGGTCACCTCAGATGCTAAAGCAAGAGCTGCACTCTTTTCTCAAGACGGGACAGGCAGGCGGGGAGGGACGGTGCAGGGATGAGCAGTGCAGAGTGGTGGTTGCGGGACAGTCACGGTTATAACCAGCACAGGTGTAGAGTCAGCAGCTTTGTGGTAACTGCCTGGTGCCAGGGGGGACTCGAGTTACAGGGAGGAGCCACTGTGTGAACTATATGATGTCTAACCGCTATGCTGTGTGCCTGAAACTAATATGATATTGCATGTCAACTGTAATGGAAAAAATAAAAGAAATCTAAAAAAGAAGATGGAGCAGTCACCTGGCCCAGGCAGGGCCGGAGCGAGCCGGACGCAGGGCGCTACCTCCCAGAACGTGGAGCCATCCCTCTGGGCACGGAGCCACCTGCTGTTCTTCGGAAAGCTCTGCAGGTCAAGGCCACAGGTCACGGACGTCAGAGCCGGGATCTGGAACAGCGGCTCTGGGCTGGGGCCGGGGGTGGGTGGGGTCTGCGCCCGGGGACATTAGGCAGTGTCTGCAGAGGTTTGTGGTTCTCATCTCATAGGTGGTGGGTGTTTCTGACTCCTCATGGTGGAGGGAGTGTGCAGGGCGGGGCCACCCATGAGGGCCAGGGCTGAGAAACCCTTTTATTCATTGATTTGAGAGTGAGAGAAACTTCAATTTGTTACTCCGTGTATTAATGCATTAGTTGGTTGATTCCTGTATGTGCCCAGATGGGGGATCGAACCCACAACCTCGGTGTATCAGGACGATGCTCTAACTGAGCCACCGGCCAGGGCTGACGGGGATTCTTGACGACAGCTTTGGGCAGCACCGTGTGCCAGACATGGCCTATCGTGGTGTCTTGTGGGTGAAGAACATCAATTCTTCGTTGGCTAAGCCACTGGGTTTCTATTTCCTTCAGCCCCACCAGTCCAAGTGCCTCACGCTGCCTCCATTCATGGAGCTCTCCCGACCCCAGGCCGTCAGGGTTCGGTCCCGCAAGGCTCGCTGAGCAGCACATCAACCCCAGGTCGTCTCACTGCGGGCAGAGCAGCCGGTCACCCCAACGCCGTTCTCTTCCGCGGCCTCTCCATGCCTTTCCCTGCCCACAGACCCTTCCACGGGGCCTTCCCTTCCTCCCCCCCGAGACCCCGGGCCTCCCCGCCGCGCTGCTGAGCAGGAGACCACTCTCTGGCAGGAAGACAGGGAGGGGTCCAGTTGTCAGGGAGACCACAGGGAGACAAGACATGGAAGACAGCGTGCAGACCTAATCGAAGGGGCCGGACGCTGCTTTTACTCTCTTCCAGGACGTCCCCCATGTACATGTAGAAAATGTCGAGCCTTTTGGCGGCCTGTGTGGTTCAGTGGCTGAACATCAACATGAACCAGGAGGTCCAGGTTCGATTCCCGGTCAGGGCACATGCCCGGGTTGTGGGCTCCATCCCCAGTGTGGGGCGTTCAGGACACAGCCGATCAATGATTCTCTCTCATCATTGATGTTCCCATCTCTCTCTCTCACATCCTTCTTCTCTGAAATTAAAAAAAAAAAAGAAAGCCAAAGAACATGTAGGCCCTTTATGAGCAAGCGGGCGGTGTGCTGCTGTTTTCAATGTTTCTCACTCAGCATCTGGTGGGAATGGCTCCCTCGATGGCGATCGGGCCGGCCGCCTCCTGGCCTGTTCTGGCGATGGACCCCTCACCCCTGCCCTGTCTCAGGCTCAGAAGATGCCGTTCAGAGCGAGAGGCGCTCTGATTGGACAAGTCATCCCAAAGGATCTTCTCAGTTCTTTTATTTTTCCATTACAGTTGACATGGATCAACTGCCTCCTGCACACACCCCGCCCCCCCAAACTGGGGATTGAGTCTGCAACCCCCAGGAATCCTGACCAGGAATCAAACATGACCTCCTGCTTCATGGGTTGATGCTCAACCATCTAGCCACACCGGCCGGGCTCTATTCTTTAAATGTGATCCCGGCTCAACAACAAAAACATAAAGATTCTTTAGCTATGATCACGGGGCGGGGGAAGGGGTGGTTGACATGCATTGGGCAGTTAAAGAAAACTTCATGATGATGGATTGGGTCTAAAGGGGCCTTTCCTGGTACTTGTTAAAGAGCCCCCCTCAAAGCTTATGTGGAGTAGACACGGTGCTGCCAGGAATCTACGCCATCCGACTTTCCTGCTGTCGGTCCACGTGGCCACGGTGTGGCCAGCGCTCATGGGCGCACCCTGCTGAAGAGTCACCCTCTGGGAAAAGTGCTGGAAATTAAGGGAGGAGCACATGACCCTGGTAAGGCCTGTCCTCACACAGTGCAAGCCTGACGCCCCAGGCTCCCCACTCCCCTTCGCGATGATGTCATGTGAGCGCTGCGCTCACAGCATCGTCCTGCTGCTCTTCAAGCTCCTCCCGTCTTCCGACTTTCAGAAAAGGAACGGCACTCACTGCAGGTAGGAGGTCCACCTGCATTTGTGTTTTTCCTGAAATAAGTGAAGTTTTCCAGTGTTTATCCCAGAGAGAGAACTATCTTAAAACACACCATAGGTAGATCATTAAGCAAGAAGATATAGCCCTGGCTGGTGCTTCTCAATGGTTAGAGTTAGGCCTGCAGACCTAAGGGTCTTGGTTTCAATTCCCTGTAAAGGGCACATACCTTGGTTGCAGGTTCGATCCCCGTCCCCAGTTAAGGCACATGCGGGAGACAACCAATCAATGTGCCTCTCAATCCGATGTTTCTCTCTCTCCCTCTCCCCCTCCCCCCTTTGCACTCTCTTTAAAAATCAATGGAAAAAATATCCTCAGTGAGGATTAAAGAAAAGAAGATATATAATATCTGTGACATCTCCAAACCCCACCAGATGAGAGCGAAGACTCTGCCCAGGAGGTAAACCCCCTGCTGGGAGTCATTGCTCAGTGCTGTGGAGGAGAGGGACTCTACTTAGCAGGTGTTTGTCTAATGTCACCCACGGGGGCTGCAGGACGCGGCCCCCACACCCTGGTCACTGTCCTGTGTGGCCCAGGGCTGAGCCATTTTTCCCGGCTCCCCGTTCTGCTTTCAGCTGTGTGTGCCCCTGACTCATCCATGCTGGATTCTGGGGGCAGCCTTGCATAGCCACCCTTCTGTCCCCAACTGTCCCCTGCGAAGGTCTCTGTACAAGGAAAGTGGCTCCTAAGAACACATGTGCACATGTCAGGGGAAGGGTTAAGAAGTACAAACTGGCAGCTGCAGCGTAGTCATGGGCACAGGAAGTCCAGCAGGGAGCACCGTGAGTAATCCACACTAATAAAAGACAAACATGCAAATTGACCATACCTTTGCTACACCTTAAGCCAGGCCCACCAGCCAATCAGAGCTACTATATGTAAATTAACCCAACCCAGATGGCAGCCGGCAGCCACGGAGCTGGAGCAAGCAGGAGGCTTGGTTGCCCCAATGGTGGAGGAGGCCAAGCTTCCCGCTTGCCATGGCCCAGCTCTGAGCTCCACTCAAAGCAACAAAGTTTTAATTATAGAAAGTAAATAAACCCCAGAGACCTGCTTTCAGCCGGCCATGGCCACGGAGCTGGAGCGAGCAGGAGGCTTGGGTTACCCCTGGCGATGGAGGAAGCCAAGCTTCCCTCCCACCCGCCCTGGCTGGCTCTGAGCTCCTCTCAAGGCTACAAAGTTTCAATTATAGAAGGTAAATAAATCCCAGAATAAAAAAAAGAAAAAGAAAATAAGAAGAGGTTGAGAGCTTCTGTTGCCGGGGGGGCTTGGCCAGTCTGAAAATGGCCCTCAGCCCCTCACCCAGACTGGCCAGGCACCCCAGTGGGGACCCCCCCCACCCTAAAGGGGGTGTGGCCAGCCTGAAAACAGACATCAGTTCCTCACCCAGGCTGGCCAGGCACCCCAGAGGGACCCCCACCCTGATCCGGGACACCCTTCAGGGCAAACCAGCCGGCCCCCACCCATGCACCAGGCCTCTATCCTATATAATAAAAGGGTAATATGCAAACCTACCCTAACAACAGAAAGACTGGGAATGACTGGTCACTGTGACACACACTGACCACCAGGGGGCAGACGCTCAATGAAGGAGCTGCCCCCTGGTGGTCAGCGTGCTCCCACAGGGGGGAGCTCTGCTCAGCCACAAGCCAGGCTGTTGGTTGTCAGTACAGCAGTGGTGGTGGGAGCCTCTCCCACCTCCTCAGCAGTGTTAAGGATGTCTGACTGCAGCTTAGGCCTGCTCCCTGCTGTCAAGTGGACATCCCCCAAGGTCTCCTGGGCTGCCAGAGGGATGTCTGATTGCTAGCTTAGGCCTAATCCCCCGGGGAGCGGGCCTAAGCCAACAGGTGGTCATCCCCCAAGGGGTCCCAGACTGCGAGAGGGCACAGGCTGGGCTGAGGGACACCTCCTCTCCCCGAGTGCACAAATTTTTGTGCACCGGGCCTCTAATCTATAATATAAAAGCCTAAGCAACCATTCAACCATTCGACTGGTAGCTATGATGTGCATTGACCACCAGAGGGCAGACGCTCAATGCAGGAGCAGAAACCACAGGCATGGAAACATGGATCAGACTGATGAATCTCAGAGGGAAAGGGGAGAGGGGAGGGCGGGAAGAGATTAACAAAAGATCTTATATGCATACTAGAGGCCCGTGCATGGATTCATGCACCCATGGTGTCCCACAGCCTGGTCTGCGGGGATTGGGCCAAAACCAGCTTGTGCATGTATTTGTGCACCTATGGGGCCCCTTGGCCTGACCTGTGGGGACCGGGCTGAAGCTGGCAGTCTGACATCCCCCGAGGGGTCCTGGATTGCAAGAGGGTGCAGGCCAGGCCAAGGCACCCGGCCGGTGCACGGATTCGTGCACTGGACCTTTGGTGCTGTAATAATAATGCATAGCGCCTGGATGGTGCAGGACTCACGGGGGGTGATATCTAAGGAATATAAACATCTTACCACTGTGCTGTACACCTGAACTAATACAATACTGAATGCCAATTATAATTCAAAAATTAAAAAAAAATAAAGAATACACACTCCTGCTGCTCCTAGCCCAGACCTTCACTCAGCCCACATCCCCAAGAAGCAAAACAGACCACACAGGCCCTCTCTTCAAGCAGCGGCCGAGTGGGACCTCAGGGCCCAACCCCAATGGGCTGCAGCCTCAGCCCTCACCTCTCCCCTCCCAACCTGCAGCCTCAGCCCTCACCTCTCCCCCTCCCAACCTGCAGCCTCATCCCTCACCTCTCCCCCTCCCAACCTGCAGGCTCACCCCTCACCTCTCCCCTCCCAACCTGCAGGCTCAGCCCTCACCTCTCCCCCTCCTAACCTGCAGCCTCACCCCTCACCTCTCCCCCTCCTAACCTGCAGGCTCAGCCCTCACCTCTCCCCCTCCTAACCTGCAGGCTAAGCCCTCACCTCTCCCCTCCCAACCTGCAGGCTAAGCCCTCACCTCTCCCCCTCCTAACCTGCAGCCTCACCCCTCACCTCCCCCCCTCCTAACCTGCAGCCTCACCCCTCACCTCTCCCCCTCCCAACCTGCAGGCTCAGCCCTCACCTCTCCCCTCCCAACCTGCAGGCTAAGCCCTCACCTCTCCCCTCCCAACCTGCAGGCTAAGCCCTCACCTCTCCCCCTCCTAACCTGCAGCCTCATCCCACACCTCTCCCCCTCCCAACCTGCAGGCTCACCCCTCACCTCTCCCCTCCCAACCTGCAGGCTAAGCCCTCACCTCTCCCCCTCCTAACCTGCAGCCTCATCCCTCACCTCTCCCCCTCCCAACCTGCAGGCTCACCCCTCACCTCTCCCCTCCCAACCTGCAGGCTAAGCCCTCACCTCTCCCCTCCCAACCTGCAGGCTAAGCCCTCACCTCTCCCCCTCCTAACCTGCAGCCTCACCCCTCACCTCTCCCCCTCCTAACCTGCAGGCTCACCCCTCACCTCTCCCCCTCCCAACCTGCAGCCTCACCCCTCACCTCCCCCCCTCCTAACCTGCAGGCTCACCCCTCACCTCTCCCCCTCCTAACCTGCAGCCTCACCCCTCACCTCCCCACCTCCCAACCTGCAGCCTCACCCCTCACCTCTCCCCCTCCTAACCTGCAGGCTCACCCCTCACTTCCCCCACTCCTAACCTGCAGGCTCAGCCCTCACCTCTCCCCTCCCAACCTGCAGGCTCAGCCCTCACCTCTCCCCTCCCAACCTGCAGGCTCAGCCCTCACCTCTCCCCTCCCAACCTGCAGGCTCAGCCCTCACCTCTCCCCTCCCAACCTGCAGGCTCACCCCTCACCTCTCCCCTCCCAACCTGCAGGCTCAGCCCTCACCTCTCCCCTCCCAACCTGCAGGCTCACCCCTCACCTCTCCCCTCTCAACCTGCAGGCTCACCCCTCACCTCTCCCCTCCCAACCTGCAGGCTCACCCCTCACCTCTCCCCTCCCAACCTGCAGGCTCACCCCTCACCTCCCCCCCTCCTAACCTGCAGGCTCAGCCCTCACCTCTCCCCTCCCAACCTGCAGGCTAAGCCCTCACCTCCCCGCCTCCTAACCTGCAGCCTCACCCCTCACCTCCCCCCCTCCTAACCTGCAGCCTCACCCCTCACCTCCCCCCCTCCTAACCTGCAGGCTCAGCCCTCACCTCCCCCCCTCCTAACCTGCAGGCTCAGCCCTCACCTCTCCCCTCCCAACCTGCAGGCTCAGCCCTCACCTCTCCCCTCCCAACCTGCAGCCTCACCCCTCACCTCTCCCCCTCCCAACCTGCAGCCTCACCCCTCACCTCTCCCCCTCCTAACCTGCAGGCTCACCCCTCACCTCCCCCCCTCCTAACCTGCAGGCTCAGCCCTCACCTCTCCCCTCCCAACCTGCAGGCTCAGCCCTCACCTCTCCCCTCCCAACCTGCAGGCTCAGCCCTCACCTCTCCCCTCCCAACCTGCAGGCTCAGCCCTCACCTCTCCCCTCCCAACCTGCAGGCTCAGCCCTCACCTCTCCCCTCCCAACCTGCAGGCTCAGCCCTCACCTCTCCCCTCCCAACCTGCAGGCTCACCCCTCACCTCCCCCCCTCCTAACCTGCAGGCTCAGCCCTCACCTCTCCCCTCCCAACCTGCAGGCTAAGCCCTCACCTCCCCCCCTCCTAACCTGCAGCCTCACCCCTCACCTCCCCCCCTCCTAACCTGCAGCCTCACCCCTCACCTCTCCCCTCCCAACCTGCAGCCTCACCCCTCACCTCTCCCCCTCCCAACCTGCAGCCTCACCCCTCACCTCTCCCCTCCCAACCTGCAGCCTCACCCCTCACCTCTCCCCCTCCTCACCTGCAGGCTCACCCCTCACCTCTCCCCCTCCTTACCTGCATGCTCAGCCCTCACCTCTCCCCTCCCAACCTGCAGGCTCAGCCCTCACCTCTCCCCCTCCCAACCTGAAGCCTCACCCCTCACCTCTCCCCTCCCAACCTGAGGCAGCTCTCTCAGCCTCCTGCTCCTCACGCCCCCTGTGCCACAGGCATTTATTTGACAGTCCCATTAGGTTCCAAAGTCACCCCCTTGGGCCCCCTGAACCCCCAAAGCCAGAGGGTGATGTTCCTTTTACTCTCAGTCCACTCGGTGCCCTTCTGCCATTTCACTCTTCATCCCAACGTCCCCCTGGGGGCAAGGAGTGTGTCTTATTTTTCTTATACCTTTTCTCAGTGATCGACTTGAATAAACGAATGAGTGAGTGAGTGAGTGAAATGGACTAATTTGTTGGAGGCAGGACAGGGGAGATAACCCTGGACTGGGAATCATGAGCTGGTGGATGAACTTGGGTCCATGGGCCGCACTCTGTCGCTATAAGTCACGCAGGGCTCTGTCAGGCTCACCGTGTTCCTCAGAGAGTCCAGGAGTCCAGCCGCGGGAGGACCCCAGCGCCGTGCCTTACGGACCATGACGTCTCTTGCTCACAACAAAACAGCCCCTTGCTCGCATTATGGAAGCTTGTCAATCACAATCCCTTTCCAGAAATGGAACCTCTTGCCTCAAAATTCTTTTAAAAATAAAAAATCATAACGTAGTTCAAAAAAGCCAAAGAGCAAGGCAGCCTCACGGAAATGCACTGTGCCCAGCGCTTCCATTTCTGAGGCGAGTGAGGCTCCATCCATGAACCTGACACGGTGGCCTACAACCCAGAGGTTCACTTCTGGGAACATGTCTGAAGGAACCGGAACTCCCATCAGCAAGAACACAAGCCTCTTCGTGTCTTTTCCGAGGCGTTTGGTGACGCCTCCGCCACTGTCCCCACGTGGACCCTCAGGAAGAAAGGCTCCTAACAGTTTGGGAGCTGCCGGGAGTGGGATGTGGCCGCTCACAGGGGAGTTAGCAGCCTCAGTGCTGTTTGCTTACCACCTGGGGACCTTAACCCAACGTCAGGCTAAACCACGTGCCAAAGGGCTTAAGGATGAGCAGGCAGTGGAGGCCTTTTGTGTGCAGTGGACACCTCCTGTCATGCCAGGAGGCACCGAGAAGAAGGTGGAACAGAAGCTGCCCAGGAAGGTGGGTAGTAAGTGGGTTCCCATTTTCCCTCTGATTTTAGTCAAAAAGGCACCCCTGCTGGTTGACCTCAGACATTTCACCTCTGGGCATCTGTGTGCATGTGCACAGGGAGGCTGCATGGAGGGGTTGCATGTACACAGGGAGGCTGCGTGGAAGGTTTGCATGTGCACAGGGAGGCTGCGTGGAGGGTTCACTTGTGCACAGGGAGGTTGCGTGGAGGGTTCTCATGATCACAGGGAGGCTGCTTGGAGGGTTTGCATGTGCACAGGGAGGCTGCGTGGAGGGTTCGCATGTGCACAGGGAGGCTGCGTGGAGGGTTCGCATGTGCACAGGGAGGCTGCGTGGAGGGTTCTCATGATCACAGGGAGGCTGCGTGGAGGGTTCTCATGATCACAGGGAGGCTGCGTGGAGGGTTCTCATGATCACAGGGAGGCTGCGTGGAGGGTTCTCATGATCACAGGGAGGCTGCGTGGAGGGTTCTCATGATCACAGGGAGGCTGCGTGGAGGGTTCTCATGATCACAGGGAGGCTGTGTGGAGGGTTCGCATGTGCACAGGGAGGCTGCGTGGAGGGGTTGCATGTGCACAGGGAGGCTGCGTGGAGGGTTCGCATGTGCACAGGAAGGCTGCGTGGAGGGGTTGCATGTGCACAGGGAGGCTGCGTGGAGGGTTCGCATGTGCACAGGGAGGCTGCGTGGAGGGGTTGCATGTGCACAGGGAGGCTGCATGGAGGGTTCGCATGTGCACAGGGAGGCTGCGTGGAGGGTTCTCATGATCACAGGGAGGCTGTGTGGAGGGGCTCGCATGTGCACAGGGAGGCTGTGTGGAGGGTTCGCATGTGCACAGGGAGGCTGCGTGGAGGGGTTGCATGTGCACAGGGAGGCTGCGTGGAGGGGTTGCATGTGCACAGGGAGGCTGCGTGGAGGGGTTGCATGTGCACAGGGAGGCTGCCTGGAGGGGTTGCATGTGCACAGGGAGGCTGCGTGGAGGGTTCTCATGATCACAGGGAGGCTGCGTGGAGGGTTCTCATGATCACAGGGAGGCTGCGTGGAGGGTTCTCATGATCACAGGGAGGCTGTGTGGAGGGTTCGCATGTGCACAGGGAGGCTGCGTGGAGGGTTCTCATGATCACAGGGAGGCTGTGTGGATGGTTCGCATGTGCACAGGGAGGCTGCGTGGAGGGTTCTCATGATCACAGGGAGGCTGTGTGGAGGGGTTGCATGTGAACAGGGAGGCTGTGTGGAGGGGTTGCATGTGCACAGGGAGGCTGCGTGGAGGGTTCGCATGTGCACAGGGAGGCTGTGTGGAGGGTTCGCATGTGCACAGGGAGGCTGCGTGGAGGGTTCGCATGTGCACAGGGAGGCTGTGTGGAGGGGTTGCATGTGCACAGGGAGGCTGTGTGGAGGGTTCGCATGTGCACAGGGAGGCTGCGTGGAGGGTTCGCATGTGCACAGGGAGGCTGCGTGGAGGGTTCGCATGTGCACAGGGAGGCTGCGTGGAGGGGTTGCATGTGCACAGGGAGGCTGCGTGGAGGGGTTGCATGTGCACAGGGAGGCTGCGTGGAGGGTTCTCATGATCACAGGGAGGCTGTGTGGAGGGGTTGCATGTGCACAGGGAGGCTGCGTGGAGGGGTTGCATGTGCACAGGGAGGCTGCGTGGAGGGTTCGCATGTGCACAGGGAGGCTGCGTGGAGGGTTCGCATGTGCACAGGGAGGCTGCGTGGAGGGTTCGCATGTGCACAGGGAGGCTGCGTGGAGGGTTCGCATGTGCACAGGGAGGCTGCGTGGAGGGTTCGCATGTGCACAGGGAGGCTGTGTGGAGGGGTTGCATGTGCACAGGGAGGCTGCGTGGAGGGGTTGCATGTGCACAGGGAGGCTGCGTGGAGGGTTCGCATGTGCACAGGGAGGCTGCGTGGAGGGTTCGCATGTGCACAGGGAGGCTGCGTGGAGGGTTCGCATGTGCACAGGGAGGCTGCGTGGAGGGTTCGCATGTGCACAGGGAGGCTGCGTGGAGGGTTCGCATGTGCACAGGGAGGCTGTGTGGAGGGGTTGCATGTGCACAGGGAGGCTGTGTGGAGGGGTTGCATGTGCACAGGAGGCTGCGTGGAGGGTTCGCATGTGCACAGGGAGGCTGCGTGGAGGGTTCGCATGTGCACAGGGAGGCTGCGTGGAGGGTTCGCATGTGCACAGGGAGGCTGCGTGGAGGGGTTGCATGTGCACAGGGAGGCTGCGTGGAGGGGTTGCATGTGCACAGGGAGGCTGCGTGGAGGGGTTGCATGTGCACAGGGAGGCTGCGTGGAGGGTTCTCATGATCACAGGGAGGCTGCGTGGAGGGTTCTCATGATCACAGGGAGGCTCTGTGGAGGGGTTGCATGTGCACAGGGAGGCTGTGTGGAGGGGTTGCATGTGCACAGGGAGGCTGCATGGAGGTTTCGCATGTGCACAGGGAGGCTGCGTGGAGGGTTCGCATGTGCACAGGGAGGCTGCGTGGAGGGGTTGCATGTGCACAGGGAGGCTGCGTGGAGGGGTTGCATGTGCACAGGGAGGCTGCGTGGAGGGGTTGCATGTGCACAGGGAGGCTGCGTGGAGGGTTCGCATGTGCACAGGGAGGCTGCGTGGAGGGTTCGCATGTGCACAGGGAGGCTGCGTGGAGGGGTTGCATGTGCACAGGGAGGCTGCGTGGAGGGGTTGCATGTGCACAGGGAGGCTGCGTGGAGGGGTTGCATGTGCACAGGGAGGCTGCGTGGAGGGTTCGCATGTGCACAGGGAGGCTGCGTGGAGGGTTCGCATGTGCACAGGGAGGCTGCGTGGAGGGTTCGCATGTGCACAGGGAGGCTGTGTGGAGGGGTTGCATGTGCACAGGGAGGCTGCGTGGAGGGTTCTCATGATCACAGGGAGGCTGTGTGGAGGGGCTTGCATGTGCACAGGGAGGCTGTGTGGAGGGGTTGCATGTGCACAGGGAGGCTGCGTGGAGGGGTTGCATGTGCACAGGGAGGCTGCGTGGAGGGTTTGCATGTGCACAGGGAGGCTGCGTGGAGGGTTCGCATGTGCACAGGGAGGCTGCGTGGAGGGGTTGCATGTGCACAGGGAGGCTGCGTGGAGGGGTTGCATGTGCACAGGGAGGCTGCCTGGAGGGGTTGCATGTGCACAGGGAGGCTGTGTGGAGGGGTTGCATGTGCACAGGGAGGCTGCGTGGAGGGTTCGCATGTGCACAGGGAGGCTGTGTGGAGGGTTCGCATGTGCACAGGGAGGCTGCGTGGAGAGGTTTACTACAGAGTCCAACATGGGTCTAATTTCTGAGGCCATTGAAACTAACAAGCAAGATAGAGACAGACTCATGGAGTGCAGGCAGACAGCCTTGTGTGGGGGCTGCTGGCGGGGAGGGATTGAGGGAAAGAGAGAGAATCATGGACACAGAACAGTGAGGTGAGTGCAGGGGAGAGGGGGTGGGTGGAAGTGGTAGAGGGTGTATGGGGAATAAATGGTGATGGGAAAAATAAAATAAAATAAAGAAACAAATAAAGATAATAGCAAACATAATAGCCAATAAAGAAATTGACTTTTAGGACAAATTCCTGGTCATTCTATAAACCCCGCCACCAGAGGTGAGGCCCTGCCAGCCAGGCGGTGGGCTCTGTGTCAATGTGCCCCTGGAATTCCTTCTCAGAACTTACCACCCAAGGAGCTGGCATGGACATAAGGTAAAGCTCCCAGCAAACTGCTAGACAGAAACAAAAAGCAAAACTCATTTAAGTCCCAGAACAGCCACACGGCCTCGTTACTCTTCTGGCTAGGTCACACGGGATTAGGGAAAGTACTGGTGGAGGGTCACATGTCCCTCCTCAGCGGGGGGGGGGGGGGGGGGGGCGGGGGGGGGGGCGGGGGGGGGGGTCCCAGATGGAGCGGGAAGCTGACAGCCGGAGGATCCGGTCAGTAAGATCTGCTGAGAAGTCACAGCCCTTGCTGCCCGGGCTGCCACGTGGAGCCTTGGGCTTCAGCCGGTACCCCCCGCCCCCCACCCCGACGCCAGGTTCCCAAGAGACCAGCAGCGAGGGAGGGTGGGGACAGTGCACACAGCACAGCCAAGGGACATGCAATGAGCGGCTGGCGGCTCCGGAGAGGGAGGAAACCCAGGGGGCGAGGCCTTGTCCTCACACACACTGGCCTCTCCCCACTCAGAGGACTCGCCCAGTCGGCGCCCTTGCTCTTGGTACACAGACTTCCCGGGACTCGCACGTGCTCAGAGTCTCCGGAGGCTTCAGAGTCAGCCCTGCAGAGCTCTCAGGAGGCCTAGCGCTGCCACCGGGCTGTGAGCCCAGGCGGGGCCTTGGCCTCTGACCCCAGGCACCCTCATTCATAAAAGTCTGTTAGCAGGAAACAGTCTGCTGCTTCTTAATGTGTGAGGCTTGCTCTCTGTGGCCCTTGCTTTTGGGGGGAAGGAGACACAGTCATTGTGGGGGGTCAGGTGGTGCACGGACGACAGTGTGGGAGAGGGAGTGAGTCTGAGGTCGGGAACGTGCAGGCGTCGGGCACAGTCTGCATATGACCCATGAACGGCCAGTAAAACCCGCGTGCGAGCCGCAGTGTCAGAGCCCCTTCGGCATCTGTGAGATCCTCCCCACGGAAGCAGCAAATGGACCTGGCCGTGGAGTAATCATCGTACGTGTGCGCTTAGTTTTTAAAATGCCAAGAGTTATAACAAATAAAGAGCCCGGTTATCCTTCGACCGGCCGGAAACCTGGTCCCCTAGGTCCCTCCATACACACGCAATTTGCCCACCCGCTGGGCCGTTCATGCAGACACTATATTTGTGGAGACCTCATCCCACGGCCGTGCGGCCCGAGGAACTTGCTGTCGAGGGCAAGAGGCGAAACCAACACCGGACGGAGAATGAGATGTGCTGGGGTGCAGGGTCGGAGGGGACTGTGCTCCATCAGGGGCGAGACCAAGTGGTCCGTGTTTGTGAATTCAGGTGATCAGTGTTTGAAAAGATGCCGACGGTGATTAGTGAGCCTGCAGGCTGATGTGGGTGAGGACCTGGTGGAGTCATTTAATTGAAACAATAAAGGATGATGTTTCCCCATCTCAGACTCTGGGGTCCCTGTAAGGACTGGGCTCTCTGCTCCGCCTGCAAGGCCGTCCGAGTAAGAGTCCGCGCAGGCATGGCAGCCTCGGCCTGCACAGCGCAGTCGTGGGGACATGGAGCTCCCAGGCTCTCTGATCCAGTGGCAGATAAAGCGAGGCTGTGAGTGCCGTGCGTGGTTGCGGGTGGCCCTGCTCCCAGGTCCCGGGCAGTGCTGTTGGCACCACCTGCTACAGGCTGATGGAGCCTGGAAGAAAGACTGCTGCAGGGGCCTGTCCTCACAGGAGGGCATCGCTCTCTGTCCCATGGGGGGGGGGGGACCTCGCTCTCTGCCCCACATGGAGGGGGGACATTGGAGGGGCTGAGTGTTGTGGGGGACCCTCGGGAAAGCCCTGAAAAGCTGGAGGGTGGGAATAACCCGAGGACACCATGGAAGATGTCAGCCTTTCTGAGGGAGCATAGCATGCATCTCACCCAGAACCCTTTCTCCAGAGAGCAGATAGATGTACATGTGTGCGCATGTACACACACACACACACACACACGTTTATCTCCCCAGACCAGGAGGGGAAACAGGCCTGTCACCTTCAAAGGCCCACAAACAGGTGGAAACAGGATTTCGCTCCTGGCCTGTTCACTCGGGCACAAACTCAGACATCGGATCTCCCAGGGGAGGGGGCGCTGGCCAACGGTGCAGCGGAGCACAGATGCAGAACGTCCCCCCTTTGCTGGGAGAGCGCTGGCCCGGCGGAGCCCGCAGAGCTGGGAGCCTGGAATCCTGCATCAGACAATGCCAGCGTCCCACCCCCAGCCGGCTAGGATGCGCCCTGCTGGCGGAGGACGGCTGCGAGGTGTCAGGGAAAGACGGGCGGCTTCCTCTCTGCCCGCAGAGGCGTCCCTGAGGCTGGGCTCTCAGCTGAGGCTCCAGCTGTTGCTGCTGCTAGTGGTGCAGGGTCCTGGCGCCCTGGGGAGAGCACCTGCTTCTGCTCAGGGCGCCCAGGAAGTGGTGTTGGGTCTGCCACACAGGACACTGAGTTGCTGAAGCGGAGAAATGCAGAACGACAGCGTTTCCAGGAAAAGGGGACAGAGACAAGCAGGAGACAGGAGACCAGCACAGGGAACCCCTCCCCTGGGAATTTCTACAGCCTTCCAGGCCCCTGCGGGGTTTCCTCCTTTCTAAGGGAAAGATAAAAGCTCAACCTCGCTGGGGTTCCTGCAGGTTAAACAGCAGTGAGGGGGCAGTTATGTAGCTGCTGTGCCTACTCCTGTCACTGGCTGTTGTTGCTGTCACCGCCCCTCACAGAGGTGCTGCCTTCCCCTGTCCCTGCAGGGACTCCCACAGGACACTGCAGGATGTGGGCGGGGCAGATACAGGACACAGATGGGACAAGGTCACGGTGGCTGCGGACAGTCTCAGTGTGAGGACCCGGCGAGGCCATGTGGACCTGGGTGTGTCCATGGAGACCTGGGCGTGGCCATGGTGACCTGTGTGTGGCCGTGTGGACCTGGGTGTGGCCATGGGGACCTGAGTGTGTTCATGGGGACCTGGGTGTGGCCGTGGGGATCTGGGTATGGCCATGGGGACCTGGGCGTGGCCATGGGGACCTGTGTGTGGGCGTGGAGACCTGGGTGTGGCCGTAGGGACCTGGGTGTGGCCATGGGGACCTGGGCATGGGCGTGGAGACCTGGGTGTGGCCGTAGGAACCTGGGAGTGGCCATGGGGACCTGGGTATGGCCATGGGGACCTGGGCGTGGCCATGGGGACCTGGGTGTGGCCATGGGGACCTGGGCGTGGCCATGGGGACCTGGGTGTGGCCATGGGGACCTGGACGTGGCCATGCGTACCTGGGCATGGGCGTGGAGACCTGGGTGTGGCCGTAGGGACCTGGGTGTGGCCATGGGGACCTGGGCGTGGCCGTGGCGATCTGGGTGTGGCCATGGGTACCTGGGCATGGGCGTGGAGACCTGGGTGTGGCCGTAGGAACCTGGGTGTGGCCATGGGGACCTGGGTATGGCCATGGGGACCTGGGCGTGGCCATGGGGACCTGGGTGTGGCCATGGGGACCTGGGCGTGGCCATGGGGACCTGGGCATGGGCGTGGAGACCTGGGCGTGTCCATGGAGACCTGGGCGTGGCCATGGTGACCTGTGTGTGGCCGTGTGGACCTGGGTGTGGCCATGGTGACCTGTGTGTGGCCATGGGGACCTGGGTGTGGCCATGGTGACCTGTGTGTGGCCATGGGGACCTGGGCGTGGCCATGGTGACCTGTGTGTGGCCATGGTGACCTGTGTGTGGCCATGGGGACCTGGGTGTGGCCATGGTGACCTGTGTGTGGCCATGGGGACCTGGGCGTGGCCATGGGGACCTGGGTGTGGCCATGGGGACCTGGGCGTGGCCATGGGGACCTGGGCGTGGCCATGTGGACCTGGGCGTGGCCGTGGCGATCTGGGTGTGGCCATGGTGACCTGTGTGTGGCCGTGGGGACCTGGGCATGGCCATGGGGACCTGGGCGTGGCTGTGGTTTCACAGCATTAACATAACCTGAGGCTCCTAAGGCCGAGCTGGGCTCCCTTTTCCTGTGGAAAGGAGGGTGCTGAAAGGGACAAAGGGGGAAATGGTGGTTTACCCAGATGGGCCCTCATTCCGCCCAACCCGCCGCCCCTGCCTGGCTCTCAGGCCCGTGGTGTCCTCCGTGCGCCTGTGATGCACGACTTCAAATAACGACCATGATTGCGCCACCGACTCCCTGAGCCGCTGAAGACCAAGCTTCCTCTTTGCAACTGTTCTCCCGGGCCTTTCCCTGCAATGGCTGCCGGCTGCACAATGACCCCCGGGGAGCCGCCTCACTCGCTGAAAAATGTGGCTTCAAACAGCAGCAGAAATACCCACCATTTTATACTCGGATTCCCCTCCGTCTCACCCCGGAGCTTGATAGAAAATCCGTTTGGCGTGTCTGAATATCAAAAGGGAAGATGACAGAGCAAATCTGAAATCAAGCTGCTGCCGCCTCCAATCTTACCTTCCGCTTCCCGGGACCAGCCAGCGGCTATTTCCCCACATTCAAAGGGAGCAGTTTCCTCCGCTTTTACAGCTCAGCGTTTCATGGGAGACACTCGGAGGGCTCGCCGCTCACACGCGGCCGGATTAATGGGAATGAGCGTAAACAAACACAGACCTGGGAGCGTCCATGGCAGCCCCCTGAACGTGCCCGGGAGGAGGGAGAGAGCTGAGCCCGGCCCTGCCCGCGGGTAGCAGACCAGCGAATCAGGCCTGTCTGTATCCCAGTGACAGGGAGGGGACAGCCGCCCCGGGAGGTGCCGCTGGCCTCGGCTTGCTCAGAGACCAATGCATGGGGCCCATCAGCCACTCCCAGGTCGGCCCCAGCTGCCTCGGTGAGAGGTGCCTCCCCAGGCTGCCACCAGGCGCTGTGGCATCGGACCCCGGTGAAGAGTGACCGACTCCATGGACATGGAGCAGACTGTTCCTGTTTACACGGGGAAGAGGGCAACGCAGGGTCAGGAAGAGGAACATTCCAAACCCCGATCTGAGTTAGCACGTGCGGTGACCTGCAGAAAACACGGGCTGGGCTGTGGGGTGGTGTGGAGGGTGTGCCGCCAAGAGACGAGTTCTCTTCGATGACTTCTTTTTTTAAAACATGTTCTTATTGAATTCACAGAGAGGAAAGAAAGGAAGAGAGAAACATCGATGATGAGAGAGAATCATGGATCGGCTGCCTCCTGCACGCCCCACACTGAGGATGGAGCCCACAACCCGGGCCTGTACCCTGACTGGGAATTGAACCATGACCTCCCGGTTCGTGGGACGATGCTCAACCACTGAGCCACGCCCACTGGGCTCTTTGAAGTCATTTCCTCCCCTGCCTTTTTGACAGACCATCACTGGGGTTCTCCCCGGCCTCCTGGGACCCTCCAGGGTCCTCACTCTCTCTTCCCCCGAGAGATCCCCAGCAGCTCCCCAGAAAGGCTCAGTTTCCACGCTTCTCCAGTGGCTCTGTCCTCTCACCTAGTTCACGTCCATTTCACGCAGTCACCTTTCATCAGCTTCTCCTCTGAACTCATCCCCTGTTCGCAGAACCAGCACCCTGTGGGTGGACTCGCTGGCTGGTGGACCAGCCTTACAATCTCCCAGCCATCCTCGCCGGCCTCTCCCAGGGCTGCAGGCCGCTCGGCCCCCCATCGGATCCGCTCACCAGGCGCCGTGGCTTCCAGACCTTTGCTTCTGTTCATCGCCTACACTCTCCGTAGCTGAAGACTAACCAAGTGAGGGCACATTTATGTCACGACGGCCTGAGGGGCTACTGAAATGATAACGGAACTCTGTACTGATGCCCAGGGACATGTGTTAGGATCTGCGTTGTAAAGCTTCTCACACTTCACACTTAGCGTTTCCCCGCAGATTACATTATCCAAAAGGCTACGTGCAAATGTTTAACTGTGGTCATTTCTGGCTGCTGGAATTACAGGTGACTTTCATTTCCTTTTAAGGTTGTGTTCCACTCTTGCTATCAAACACAGACAATACAGATGCTGGGCCCCGCATCAGAGCCTCAGCTCCCTCCGGCCAACCTGCTCTGAGACCTTCAGTTCCATAGGCGAGCGTGACACCTCCGTTTCCTCCCTCCGCCCATTCTCCTTTGCCGACCCATCTTGCCAGGACCTGTGGGAGCTGGCATTGTTCGTGGACACGCCAACCAAGCTTCCGCACCCAGGCCTTTGCAATGGCTGGTCCATGCTGCCTGGGATGCTTTCCCCTCAGAGAGCTCGTCGGCTTGGTTCTCAGAGTCAGGTCTCTGCTTAAAATCACGCCCTCAGAAAAGATTTCCAACCATTTGGAGGTCTTCTCGTCTTTAAAACCAGGTTGTTGGAGGAGCTACCAGAGGCCCTGCCAGGCGCTGCAGGCAGCACGGGAAATGGTCAATGGGAGTCCTGCCTTCCTGGCTGCCCACGGAGGGAAGAAGGCAGCAGAGGGCTAATCCCAGCCCATGCCCATAACCAAAGCTCCCGCCAGGCCCAAGAGCCAGAGCCAGGAGTCAGGGCAGAGCAGCCTGCTGGGAGCGAGGGCGCGGGGGCGCTGAGGAGGAGGATCTGCAGGGCAGGAAGGAGACGGGAGGGAAGGTTCTGGGCAGAAGGAACATCCTGTGTGAGAACCACCCGAGGGAAACAGACCTGGATGTTTGAAGCGATCATAGAAGTTCAAGCCGGCTCGTCAGAGAGAACTGGGGAGACCACACAGGACGCGAGGGAAAGGCTGCAGAGAGTCCGCGGCAGGGGTGGCACACCGGCCCAGGCTGTGTAAGGCCCGCAAAATCATCGGGTCTGGCCCTGCCAAGGCATTAGGGGCGAGTTCATCAAATGTTTGGCCAAACGAGCAGGCTAATTTTTAAGCTGATAACTTTGTGTGGCCCTTGGTGTTATAAATATGCAAATGGCCCTGGGCAGGAACAAGGCTCCCTCCTGGTAGAGGTGGCAGGTCCGGGGCCATGCCGTGCCTGGTCCTCAGAGCAGGGGAGCCAGTACCGGTTCTTAGGGAGCGGCTGAGGGAGGGGGTTCAGTAGAGACAGATGTGAGGTGTCCATAGACAACCCTGGGACAGGTGGGTCAGTCAGTGAGACTCACACACACACACACACACACACACACATGTGCACATACAACACCCCAAACCACACACCAAACACCCCTCCACACCCACCACATACATGCACACAAATACACACAATCCCCACACAAACATACCACGCACACATACACACATACCACACATACGCACACACATGAACAACCACACACACACGCACACACACACACATGCACACACCATTCTACAAGTCCATAGCTCAGAAGGTATTTGAGCTGGAGATACAGAATCGCAACTCTATACAATGGAGTATTACTAGGTCATAAAAAACCCAAAATGTTAGCATTTGTGACAACACAGATGGATTTCGAGGGTATTGTGAAATAAGCCAGACAGAGAAAGGCAAATACTGTATGATTTCACAGAGAACAAATTGATGTTTGCCAGAGGGGAGGGAGCTCGGGGGCGGAGTGAAAAGGTGAAGAGATTAAGAAGCACAGATCGCTAGCTACAGCACTAGCTACAGGGAGGTGAAGTCCAGCATAAGGAATAGAGCCATCATATTGTAATAACTATGGATGGTGCCAGTGGCTGCTAAGCTTACGGGGTAACCACTTTGTAAGTTATATAAATGTCTAATCATTGTGCTGTACACCTATAACTAATATAAAATATTGAATATCAACTGTAAATAAAAAAATAAGCAAACAAACAAAATTTAAAAAAAACCTGTGATAGAACAGTAAAAAACCAGAATCTCGCCCTGACCAGTGGTTCAGTGGTTAGAGCATCAGCCCTTCATTGGCAGTGTCTTAGGTTTGATTCCCGGTCAAGGGCACATACCTGGGCTGCAGGTTCAGCTTGGGATGCATTCGGGAGGCAGCTAATCGATATCTCTCTCGCATTGATGGTTTCTCTCTCTCTCTCTTTCCTTCCCCCCTCCCTCCCTTCTACTCTCTCTAAAAAAAAAAAATTCAAAGGAAAAAATATCCTCGGTTGAGGATTAACAAAAAATAAAAATAAAAAAAACAATAGCACCAAAACCCCCCAGAAACTCAGTGGCAGATGGATAGTAACCCAGTTGTGGAGTGAATGACTCCCTGGGGAGTAAACAGTGAGAACTGAGAGGTGTGGGGACTGCTGACATTCTAAGTTGGAAATATAAACACTGCTCCCCCTGCCCCCAGCACTAAGCGATCCCAGGCCCTGGTGCCAGACCCACCATCTGAGGGCCGTGGAGAGTCCGGCTCCTGCCCGCCCTGCTGCCAGGCTGGCCCCAGGCCCATATCCTTGCGACTGCAGCCCAGAGGCCGTGTGGCCAGGAGCCCAGTATCCGCTGAGGCTCCTGCGGGCGTGGGGCCCTTTGGAGGCGGAGCTGTTGACAGAGCCGGCAGGACATATGTACGGGAGGAAGAGCAAGCAAGACTCAGGTGTTTGGCCGGTTCTGCCAGAAGAATGGGTTTCCCGTCACCTGAGCGAGGAGAGGCCGGGGGAGGTGTTTCTGTTTTGGGGGGTTGCAGATCTAGAGCTCAGACTTGGAGATGCTGAGGTTAAGGGTGAGATGGCTGTGAGGCAGCCGAGAACTTCGGGGCCTGATCCGATCCTCACAGATGGGGACCGATGAAATTTCCAAGGGAGGACACAGATATGAGAGGCCCCCACATTAAAAGTCGGGGAGAAGAGAGAGGAGCAGCACAAGGGAGCAGCGGGGCCCGAGAAGGTGCTGCCGGGAGGTGGAACTAAGACAAGAGACTGTGATGAGCTTCAGTGAGAAAGTTTATCCAGGTGGAGGGACTGGTCCATTGTGTCAACTGCTGCTGCTACGTTGAATAAGATGAGGTCTGGGAACTGACCTTGAAACGGAGCAAGCTGGAGGTCCCTGCCGACCTTGCCAAGGTGAGTGTCAGGGAGCACTGGTGGACACTGGGGATGGGTTAGAGCAGTGGTCGGCAGACTGCGGCTCGCGAGCCACATGCAGCTCTTTGGCCCCTTGAGTGTGGCCACGAAGTTTCAATCGCACTGTACTTGCGCGCCCACATGTGGTATTTTGTGGAAGAGCCACACTCAAGGGGCTGCAGTTTGCCGAACACTAGGCGAGAGAGAGGGGAGGAGAGCAATTGGAGGTGTCACCTGCAAGGGACAGAGAAACCAGGCACTTCTGGGGGCCGTGGGATCCAGGTAAGATGTGTGTGTGTGTGTGTGTGTGTGTGTGTGTGTGTGTGTAGGCGAGAGACATAAGATGCTGAGAATAATATAACAGACAAAAAATGAACATTTAGAGAAAGGAGAGATTTGCTGCAATTATTCCTCAGGAAAGTGAAGCAAGTTCCCTGTGATTCCCTGACTGAGCACAGACGCGCCACGGAGGTCATGGGCAGGGAGGGCAGAGGGCAGAAGGTGTGGGCACTAAAGGCAGGTGTGGGCGCTGCAGGCAGGAGTGGGCACTACAGGCAGGAGTGGGAGCTGCAGGCAAGTGTGGGCGCTACAGGCAGGTGTGGGCGCTGCAGGCAGGAGTGGGCACAGCAGGCAGGAGTGGGCACTGCAGGCAGGTGTGGGCACTGCAGGCAGGAGTGGGCACTGTAAGCAGGAGTGGGCACTGCAGGCAGGTGTGGGCACTGCAGGCAGGAGTGGGCACAGCAGGCAGGAGTGGGCACTGCAGGCAGGAGTGGGCACTGCAGGCAGGAGTGGGAGCTTCAGGCAGGTGTGGGCACTGCAGGCAGGAGTGGGCACTGCAGGCAGGAGTGGGCACAGCAGGCAGGTGTGGGCACTACAGGCAGGAGTGGGCACTGCAGGCAGGAGTGGGCACTGCAGGCAGGAGTGGGAGCTTCAGGCAGGTGTGGGCACTGCAGGCAGATGTGGGCACTGCAGGCAGGAGTGGGCACTGAAGGCAGGAGTGGGAGCTGCAGGCAGGTGTGGGCACTGCAGGCAGAAGTGGGCACTGCAGGCAGGAGTGGGCACAGCAGGCAGGTGTGGGCACTACAGGCAGGAGTGGGCACTGCAGGCAGGAGTGGGCACTGCAGGCAGGAGTGGGAGCTCCAGGCAGGAGTGGGAGCTCCAGGCAGGAGTGGGCACTACAGGCAGGAGTGGGCACTGCAGGCAGGAGTGGGCACTGCAGGCAGGTGTGGGCACTACAGGCAGGAGTGGGCAATGCAGGCAGGAGTGGGCACTGAAGGCAGGAGTGGGCACTGTAAGCAGGAGTGGGCACTGCAGGCAGGTGTGGGCACTGCAGGCAGGAGTGGGCACTGTAGGCAGGCGGATGTGACCGTGGGGTATTGAGATGCTTTCTTCTGGCCGGGACAGCTGGACAGGAGGAAGGGAAGAAGCGTGGAGGCTGGGAGAGAGGAGAGGTCTGACGTTGTTCCAGGTGTAGGCCTCTACCTTAGTGAGGGGGAGCTCAGGCGGACCTTCCGTGGCCTCAGCTCTATTGCTCTTCACACCTCGGCCGCTCGCCTCGTGGAGCCACATGTGCCCGAGGAATGTCTGCAGGCCTTCAGTGTATGAGAGAATTGGAGGCTGTTGTGTCAATCACTTTCTGAAAAGGTAGGATTAAAAAATCAAGTCTCTAGTAGAAAGATGGGTGAGGAGAAGTGTACCTGGAACCCAGCGAATGCAGGTCCTCCTGACTAACCACGTGTATCAGTTCTAGACTATCAACGCCACTTTAAACCCAGACACATCGATGACCTTAGTGGTTAATGTACACTATAAAAAGGAAAGGCTATTTGTGGGAAATTACACCAGTTTTCTTCCTCACGTATTTTTTTAGTTCAACACGGGCATCATGGAAATAAGGGATGCTAAAATAAAGAACTTAGGGGATGGAAATAATTCTAAAATATTCAAAACTTATGGTCTTGTTTAAACACACAATGTAGCTGGAGAGGTTATGAAAGAAATTGTCTGGAGACAGGAGACCTGAATTCTATCCATTGTAGCACAGTTTATAAAACCCAGTGAAACCCAGGTTCAAGTCAAAACTTTGCTACTGGCTAACTTTGTGATACTGATCCAGTTATTTAAACACTTTAAGCCTCAGTTTCCTCATCTGTAAAATGGGAATAATGGTGATTATGAGAATTAAATGATTTAATATGTGTAAAGCACTTAATCTATAGCATAAAATATGGGAACCCACAGTAGGTGACTATGTAATGACTAGAGGCCCGATGCAGGAAAATTCATGCAAGAGTAGGCCTTCCTTCCCCCATCTGCCGGCACTGGCCTCCCTCCAGCATCCAGGACCTGGCTTCCTTCCTCCATCTGCCCACAGGCATCTGGGACTCATGCTGGCTTCCCTCCTCTGGCCGCCTGCAGGCACCTGGGACCCGGGCTGGCTTCCCTCTGGCCCCAGCTTCATCAGGAAGGATGTCCGGAATGACGTCCAGAAGATGTTTGGTCTAATTAGCATATTACCCTTTTATTATTATAGATGATGGTAGTGGTGGTGGTGGTTTTGATGATGTGATGAAGATAAAGATGATGATGATGATGATGGAGGTGATAGTGGTGATTGTGATAATGGTGATGATGATGGAGGTGAAGGCGGTGATGGTGACGGTGATGGTGATAAGGGTAATGATGGAGGTTATAGTGGTGATGGTGAAGATGGTGATAATATGATGATGATATGATATGAAGTGATGATAATTATGATGATAATGAAGAAGAGGAGGAGAAGGAGCAGACTTAAGGAGGACTAGGAGTTTACTAATTAGAAGGCAGAGAACAGACCCCTGGGAACATGTAAGACTGAAATGTGAGTTTGTGCTGGGACCCTGTGAGGAAAACCAATAAGAAGAAAAGAGAGAGAGGAAGAGAAAGAGAAAGGAAGGAATAAAGAAAGGAAGGAATAAAGAAAGGAAGGAAGGAAGACAGAGCTGAAGGAAGGAAGGGAGGAAGGACGAGAGGATGGAAGAAAGGAAACTGTTGAAAAGGCAGAATCGGGGAATAATTCGAGGGCCAGAGACAAGGCCCCTGAGAGGAGCTGTGGGTCCGAGCAGGTCAGAAGACGCCCTTCGCGCTGACCTAACACAGCTGTGCCTTTCATCAGGGGCCGCAGCTGCAGACGCAGCCTGAATCGCATTCTGTGCGACATACAAAGCCTGTGGGCAGGGGACCGAGGTAGGCATGGGCGGGTCTGCAGAAGCCTGTGCTGGCCACTGGCTCCTCTGCTTTTCCCAGGCTGAGCTGTCTGTCCAGGGCTGAGCCGCCTGTCCAGGGCTGAGCTGTCAGTCAAGGGCTGAGCCGTCTGTCCAGGGCTGAGCTGCCTGTCCAGGGCTGAGCCGTCTGTCCAGGGCTGAGCCGGCTCCGGGCCAGAGGAAGCAGGGCTGAGGCCTTTCTATCCACACAGGCTGATGTAAGTGCCAGCAACGGAGGTGTGGCCCGCGCCCAGCGGGGAAGCCCAGCCTGCCTGCTGGACGGGTTGACTATATTCACAGGGGCCAATGCAGTTCCAATGCACCTGCCTCAGGGCTCGGACAGAGCAGGACTCCTCCTTCTAAAGGTGCTCACTGAGCACGAAGCTTCGAGGCGCAGTGTGCGAGTTTATGCACGTCTTCCTGGGAAGGAGACCACCCTATTCCTCCTATGTGCGTTCTGGGTGGTGTTGCCCTTGTCGGCTCAGTTTTGTCCCAGAACCGACTCTGCACCTCTACAGAGACAGCAACCACCTTCATTGTCAGGACCGGCCCAGAGCCCTTACCGGCCGCCTCTGCCGGGGCGGGGAACACGGGCCCTCGGCCTGCTGCAGAACCCAAGGTAACCCGTCCTCAGCCACACATGAGGCCTGGCCCCTCTGCTGCCACCATAACACAGGCTATGTCTTCACTGGGGCTCGTTGGACAGTGACTTTTCCAGTGCACCCGCTGAGGCTGGGACTCAACGCCCACAGCGCCCACGGAGAGAGCAGCGCTGGAGGGATGCGGGCAGCGGGCGCTGGCCCAGCCGGGGGCACCCTTCCCTGAAGGCTCCCCGATCCCAGACCCCACGAGAGCAGATGCATCAAGTCCTGCACTGTTAGGAACAAGCCCCCTTTTGCCTCTGATCTATTTTGTTTTGTTGTAAAAAACCCTGTGAACCAGAAAATGGATTATGTCCAGGTTGAGGGGAATGTCTGTCTGCAACCGTGCAAGGGGCGCCCTGGTCCATCTATCCAGCGACGTTCTGGAGACTTTTCAGCTCCTCTGCCCCCGGCCCAGTGGCGGGTACAGTGAGAATAACAACATGAGGAAGCAAGAAAGCTCGGCTGTGTGCCTCCCGGGCTGGTTGCTTAGCAACATCTCACATCTCCCTGGGAGAAATGATAGCTCCCGGAGGTCACACGTAGGACCCGAGTCTCATGAGGGAGCAGCCCTACTGACCAGATACACATTTTCCTAGAACAGTAACAGGATGGCCACAGCTAGAGCACAGTGGGGCCACTTCTACAGTCAGACAGGCCGTCAGAAAGTGGCCGGGCGTGGGGAAGGGATGCTCACAGCGTCACCGCACGCAGGACTCACCGCTTATCCACTTAGCCTCGGGGTCGTGAACTTTGAACTCCTTACTGAAGAGATCCTCCACCGTGACCTTCTTCTTCTGGGAGAGACTGTTGTCTTCCACTAGAAAACAAAGGAGGCAGATGTCACACTCTCCGCGTTGGTGAGAGGAGGGCCGTAGGACATCCCGGGGGCCACTCGGGAACAACACATACGGTAGAACATCTGATGTCCACCAGTACATGCCCGACAAAAGCCAGTCACACTTTGATTTATTTATTTATTTATTTATTTATTTATTTATTTATTTATTTATTTATTTATTTGTTAATACAGTAAAATTTATTTATTACTCATAAAAAGCCCTAAAATTCCCGGTAACATTTTTTAAATTAAATCTTTATGGTTCAGATTATTACATTAGTTACTCTTTTTTCCCACCATAACTCCCCTCCATCCAGTTCCAACCCCACCCTCTGCCCTCACTCCCCATCCACTGTCCTCATGCATAGGTGCACGATAGTTGTCTAATCTCTTCACTCACCCCCACACCCCTTTCCCCCCCCACCCAAGAATAGTCAGTCCATTCCCTTTCTATGTTCCTGATTCTATTACAATCACCAGTTCATCAGATTATTTATTCACTTGATTTTTAGATTCACTTGTTGATAGATGTGTATTTGTTGTTCATAATTTGTATCTTTACCTTTTTCTTCTTCTTCCTCTTCTTAAAGGACACCTTTCAGCATTTTATATAATACTGGTTTGGTGGTGATGAACTCCTTTAGCTTTTTCTTATCTGTGAAGCTCTTTATCTGGCCTTCACTTCTGAATGATAGCTTTGCTGGATAAAGTAGTCTTGGTTGTAGGTTCTTGGTATTCATCACTTTGAATATTTCTTGCCACTCCCTTCTGGCCTGCAAAGTTTCTGTTGAGAAATCAGCTGACAGTCGTATGGGTACTCCCTTGTAGGTAACTGATTTTCTTTCTCTTGCTGCTTTTAGGATTCTCTCGTTGTCTTTTGCTCTTGGCATTTTAATTATGATGTGTCTTGGTGTGGTCCTCTTTGGATTCCTTTTGTTTGGGGTTCTCTGTGCTTCCTGGACTTGTAAGTCTATTTCTTTCACCAGGTAGGGGAAGTTTTCTGTCATTATTTCTTCAAATAGGTTTTCAATATCTTGCTCTCTCTCATCTTCTGGCACCCCTATAATTCGGATGTTGGTACGCTTGAAGCTGTCCCAGAGGCTCCTTACACTATCTTCGTATTTTTGGATTCTTTTTTCATTTTGCTTTTCCAGTTGGGTGTTTTTTGCTTCTTTGTATTTCAAATCTTTGACTTGATCCTTGCGACCCTCTGGTCTGCTGTTGGGAGTCTGTATAATATTCTTTATTTCAGTCAGTGTCTGCTTAATTTCTAGTTGGTCCTTTATCACAACATCGAGGGTCTCATTAGATTTCTTGAGGATCTCACTACATTCATCGGCGGTCTCACCAGTCTTTTCGAGGGCCTTACTCAATTTATCGGCGACTTCTAAACAGTTCTTTAAAGACCTTAAAAGTGTGGTTTTGAACTCTATATCCAACAGTTTGCTTTCCTCCAATTCTGTCGTTTGTGTCCTGTTTCTTTGTCTCGGCAATTTTTATGCTTCGCTGTGTCGATAGAGTGCCTTTCTGTGCTAAGTGTCCCAATTACCTGAGGTAGACACTCTTGGTGCACCCCCTTGTGGGCTTTGTGCACAGTCTTATTGTAATTAAGCCTTGATTGTTGTATTTATCACTGTGAGGAATTGACCTCCAGGCCAATTGGCTGTGAGAATCAGCTGTGTCTGCAGTGGGAGAACTTCTGTGCTGGAGACACCTCT
This sequence comes from Myotis yumanensis, assembly GCF_028538775.1. Lineage (NCBI taxonomy): Eukaryota > Metazoa > Chordata > Mammalia > Chiroptera > Vespertilionidae > Myotis > Myotis yumanensis. Next base: position 2,695,277 of record NW_027223760.1, read on the forward strand.
CTGGGGCTAGACTTGCTTCGACGGGGCTTTGGTGCTCACTGAGTCTGCCCCCTGAGTGTGTCTTTTATGGTTCCACGAAGCTGCAAACTGGATGGTCCCACTGGGACCTCTGGGCTTCCTGGCTCCTGGATCTCTAGGGAGGTGCTAATCTAGCCTTTGCCTGAGGCTATCCAGCAAAAGCCTCCCTGCAGGGTTTGGGCGGGGCGGGTCCCACAGGATCAACAGGGTGGGGTTAGCAATTATGGCTGCTCTCAGTCTTGCCTTCAGAGGCTCTGCTTCTCACTGTCCCAGTAAACGCTGCAAGCCCCACGGAGAGAAAGCTGCCCTAAGGTTCTGAGCGATGCCATACAGTCCTGCTTCTCCCGTATGAGTCTGGGTCCTTAGAGACTCGCCCGGAACTGGAGCTCAGAGCTTGAGACTCCTTCCCGATTGAAAACGACAACCACACCCTCAGCCTCCAGCCTGCTCCGCATGCACTCGCACCTTAGTATTTTACTTCAGCACTGCGCCTCCTCTGAGCCTCGGTATGCTTTTCTCTTTCCTCCTAGTTGTAGAACTTCCACTCAGCCAGCCTTCCTGTGGTTCTGGATGATGTCCGTTCCGTCTTTTAGTTGTATTTTTGAAGTGGTTGCTCGAGGCAGCAAATTCCCGTGTTTACCTATGCCGCCATCTTGGTTTTCCCCCACACTTTGATTTTAATTAAACCATCAGAGATGACTTGGCAGGGAGGGGATCCTGCGTCAGTGACACGGCCCATTTCGCACCCCCTGCCTGCAACCTGTGAGGGCCACATCTCCGAGGTCTGCACGGAAATACTGTCTCAGGACGGAAGGCCCCGGAGGTGGCTCAGTTGGTTGAAGCAGCATCCTTGCACCAGACGTCCATGGTTTGATTCCCTGGCCAGGCACATACCTACTTAGACTGCAGGGCTCATGCTGGGAGGCAAGCGATCAATGTTTCTCTCACAGCAATGATGTTTCTCTGTCTCTTTTTCTCTCTTTCCCCTTCCTCCCTCTCTAAAACCAATTTTTAAAAGTTAAAATAAAGGCCTGATTTATGAGCAGTATGGTGGGAGTCGTCAAAAGAGGGATGAACAAATGTCTAAAGAAGGCTCTCTGCTGGGTTATGTAATTGATCGTTTTTAAGCATTTATTAAATGCCAAGCACCGGCAGCATGGTGGGTGCGGGATGAAAAGATGGCTGACATCTTCCTTAGGCATTTCTTCTCCACACACCCCACCCCCGGCTGCCTACAGCTGGGGATGAGCTCCTGTTCTGGTAGATTCTCACCCCGATGTCCGTGTGCTCACTGCCAGTGCTGCCCACACCCTCGATCATGAAGCTTGGAAGGAGGCAGCTGGACCAGTGGTTCCCAACCTTGTTTTGGCCATGCCCCACCTGAGCACCTCTAAAATCCTGATGCCCCCCCACCCCCATGACATATAATCCTTATTATTCAAAAAGTGAGCTCCTATTCATGTGGAGGGAGCCTAAAAGGCCATTCACTTGGTCTAAACAAGCTTCCAAAGAACATGGCATCCATGAAGGAGAAAAAAAAAGGACAGTTGAAGTACTGAGAAGAAATCACTAAGAAATTGTTTTAAAAAATATGAAGTGATATGAAAAAATAGCAAGTCAAGTTTCAAAACATATAATAGAGAACTGAAATGGATAAATATGTCACAATATCCTATATAATAAAAAGCTAATATGCAAATTGTCCCCTCGGGAGTTCAACTGGGAGACCGGGAGTTCGATCACTTGCTATGACGTGCGCTGACCATCAGGGGGCGGTGCAGGACATGGTGGGTGACCAGCTGCAGTGGCAGGTTGCTGAGGAAGTGAGGGAAGGAGGAGGCCAGGAGGCAGGGAGACAGGGAACTTGATCGCCCTGATTGCCAGGCAGGCCTAGGGACCCTACTGCTAGAGGCCCGGTGCACAAAAGCCATGCATGGGCATGGTCTCCTCAGCCCAGCCTGCACCCTCTCCAATCCAGGACCCCTCGGGGGATGTCCAACTGCTGGTTTAGGGGGATCGGGCCTAAACCGGCAGTTGGGCATCCTTCTCACAATCTGGGACCGCTGGCTCCTAACTGCTCACCTGTCTGCCTGCCTGATCACCCCTAACTGCCTCTGCCTGCTGACCTGATTGCCCCTAACTGCCTCCCCCTCCACTGGCCTGAATGCCCCCAACTGCCCCCCTCTGCTGGCCTGGTCACCCCTAACTCCCCCCCTTGCTGGCCTGGTAGCCTCTTACTGCCCCCTTGCCAGCCTGGTCTCCCCAACTGCCACCCCCACCGGCCTGGATGCCCCTCACTGCCCCCTTGCTGGCCTGGTCACCCCACACAGCCTGCTGTTCAGTCATTTGGTTGTCCCTCACTAACCCCCCTGCCAGCCTGGTCGCCCCACCCAGCCTGCTGTTCAGTTGTTTGGTCGTCCTTCACTAACCCCCCTGCCAGCCTGGTCGCCCCACGCAGACTGCTGTTCAGTCATCTGTCTGGTTGTTTTGGTAGTGACGACCCTTGGTTTTTTATATATTAGGATATACGAGGCTCCTAGGACCATGAGAAATGAAAAAATTCACTGTTAATGACTCATTCTCAAATTGCCCCCCCCTTAAAAATCAAATTGCCCCCCATGTGCCGTGTGCCCACATTGGAAACCACTGAGCTAGATGAATCCCCAGCCCAGCGGAAATGTGTGGTTGATGGAACCAGTAGGAAGAACAAGGCATGGGGCAGCTTTTACCCACATTCCCGAGCTCGGAGCTTGTGGGTCGTAGCTCTGCCTGAGAAGAGGCTCTGTCCACTAGAGGCACAAAATCCTCATCTGCTGTCAGAGACCAAGGCCGTCCGTCTGCCCGGCCTGTGAGCTACACTAATGGCTTACACACACAGGGCAGTGCCTCCCACTGTCCTCACCTGCTACTCGAATGAGAAACGTTATTTTCACCATCTCGGAGGTACTAGTACATCCCTCCCCAGGAGTCCTGTTTGTGTCCCTGCCCTCAGACAGAAGCTTCAGTTTTCCAACAGCCTTCTAGAATGAATTAAGTTTGAGAAACAAGGTTCAGTTGTAGTTTTGTCAGATTCTAAAACTAGTTGTGACATATGACTCATTACAGACAGTAAGAGCCATAAGCTGCAGTCTCAAATCCAGTGCCTGGTATTGCTGACTCTCCAGTCACCACCCTCCCTCCTGCAGCCCTCACACCGAGCACTCGGATGTCCCTAACGGCTCCAGGCCAGGTGCCCTCCAGCCAGCGAGCCTGTAAGCTTTATGGATCAGGGGGACCTTCCCTTGTGGATGTCTTTCCATCTCCACTAGATGTGTCTTTCAAAGTCTCTAATTCCTCATCCTCCATGAAGCATCCCACAATGCATCCTGTCCTCACCCACCTCTCCCACATTCTGGGCTGTCAGAGAAAACATTGCCCACATCCATTTACAGTCTCAGTGAGCATAACCAACTGACATTAGTCAGAAACTACTATAATGAGACTGGCAGGGGCAACAACTAAAGTCTATTTCATAACCAGAGGAGACACCATTCACCCCAAAAGTCAGCTGGACTGTGAGTGTGAAGAGACACAAAAGACTCTAGAAGTACAACCACAGATGCTGAGGTCAAATGAACAACACCAGAGACCTATCAAGCAAGCTGTGCATCCTGTGACTGAACACTTGGTCACAGTCATTGAAACAGATGGACTATGACAAGATTGGATGTGAGGGCTGAGTTTAATGTAGGAAGGAGAACAGAGAGGAAACGCCTAGAAGAAATGGGCAAACCACCTATTTCTGCAAGGTACACATTATTTGCTATGCTATACTAGAGGCCTGGTGCACCACATTCGTGCACTGGGGGGTGGGGGCGGGTCCCTTAGCCCAGCCTGTGCCCTCTCGCAGTCCAGGACCCCTCAGGAGATGTCCACCTGCTGGCTTAGGCTTGAGTGGGCCTAACGCGGCAGGCAGACATCTCCCGAGGGCTCCTTAGCGCTGCTGTGGAGGCGGGAGAGGCTCCTGCCACCACCGCTGCGCTTGCCAGCTGTGAGCCCGGCTTCTCCTGTGGGAGCACACTGACCACCAGGGGGCAGCTCCTGCATTAAGCATCTGCCCCCTGGTGGTCAGTGCATGTCAGAGCGACTGGTTTTTCTGCCTTTCGGTCGATTTGCATATTAAGGTTTTATTATATAGGACTAGAGGCCCGGTGCACAAAAATTTGTGCACTCGGGGGCGTGAGGGGGGATCCCTCAGCCTGGCCTGTGCCCTCTTGCAGTCTAGGACCCCCAGGAGATAACGACCTGCTGGCTTAGGCCTGCTCCGGGGTGGCAGAGGGCAGGCCCAATCCCTAGGTGCAGCCCCTGGTTGGGCTCAGAGCAGGGCCGATTGGGGGGTTGGGGCACCACCCCCTGTCACACTCAAGGCAGGGTCGATGGTGAGGTTGCGGCGCCACCCCCTGTCACGCACAGAGCAGGGCCAATCAGGGTGTTGGGCGCTGCCCCCTGTCATGCACAGAGCAGGGCCCATCAGGGGGTTGGGGCGCCTTCCCCTGTCATGAACAGAGCAGGGCAGATAGGGAGGTTGTGGCCCCACCCCCTGTCACTCACAGAGCCGCAGGGCGATCAGGGGGTTTGGGCGCTGCCCCCTGTCACGCTGACCCGGTGCCAGGAGGCATATTACCCTTTTACTATATAGGATAGAGACCTGGTGCACGGGTGGGGGCCGGCTGGTTTGCCCTGAAGGGTGTCCTGGATCAGGGTGGGGGTCCCCACTGGGGTGCCTGGCCAGCCTGGGTGAGGGTCTGATGGCTGTTTGCAGCTGGTCACACACCCTTCAGGGTGGGGGTCCCCACTGGGGTGCCTGGCCAGCCTGGGTGAGGGGCTGAGGGCTGCTTTCAGGCTGGCGATTGACTGAAGCTCCCAACCGCTCCTTTTTTTTCTCTTTTTTTTATTTTATTCTGGGCCAGCTTTAGCTCTGGCTCTAGTTCTGAGGCTTCCGCTGCTGAGCGTTCTATAATCGAAACAATGTATTAGCTTCTATATTTGTTAGAATGTTTCAAACTGCCAGCTCAGAGGCCGGCAAGTCAGGCGGGGAACTTGGAGTCTGCAGTCACGGGAGCAAGCAAGCCTCATGTTCACTTCCAGCTGCCTGGCTGCCGGCCGCCATCTTGGCTGACAGTTAATTTGCATAAGGATATGCTGATTAGCCAATGGGAAGGGTAGCGGTCGTATGTTAATTACCATGTTTCTCTTTTATTAGTGTAGATTGTTATTGAATCACTATTAAACTACTTGGCAATTTTCATAGGGATTCCATGAGACCTCATGATGACATAATCCATCACAGATCAAAAATTGGGCACCAGTATAATCTAAAACACAGCAAAAAATGTCACATTGATCAAAAGTACCAGGTGTCCTGGCTGATGTAGTTCAGTGGATTGAGTGTTGTCCTGTGCACTGAAAGGGTTGTAGGTTTGATTCCCATTCAGGGCACATACTCAGGTTGTGGGTTTGATTCTTGAGCATGTGGGAGGTAACCCATCGATGTGTCTCTCTCTCATCAATGTTTCTCTCTCTCTCCCTTCCTCTCTCTCAAAAAAAAAAAATTTAAAAAGAATATATTTTAAAAAAGAACCAGGTAGAAAAGCACACATACTATACGGTCATTTTTATACTATAAATGCAAAAAGTATAAAAGCATGTAAAACTCTCCTAATATGTTAGAAATTAGGTCACCTTTGATGACCTTCTGTTTTCTGATAAGAGTCCTGGCAATGCGAGCCTGTACAGTTTAAAAATTCATTGAACAATATAATAATTTATATATATTTATTAATATAATAAAAGATGAATATGCTAATTAGACTGGACATCTTCTGGCCATCCTTCCAGACGTCCTTCCTGAAAAAGCCACAGTGGCAACGGCTGAGGTAGAGGAGGTTAGGGGCAATCAGGCTGGCATGGGAGCAGTTAGGGGGCAACCGGGCCAGCAGGGGGAAAGTTAGGGGGTGATCAGGCCAGCAAGCAGAGGCAGTTAGGGGCGATCAAGCAGGCAGGCAGGCGAGCGGTTAGGTGCCAGCAGTCTCCGTGAGATTGGGCCTAAACTGGCAGTCGGACATCCCCTGAGGGGTCCTGGATTGGAAAGGGTGCAGGCTGGGCTGAGGGACCCTCCCCCCCCCCCACCCCCCCACCCCCGCATGAATTTTGTGCACCAGGCCTCTAGTATATTAATAAATGTTTTGAAAATCATTTGTCCCAGAATTTTAAAAAGATAAGCCTAAAACAAGATACCATCACATACCTGTCAGAATGGCCAAAATCTAGAACTCTGACAACACCAAATGCAGGCGAGGATGTGGGGCAACAGGAACGCTCTCTCATTGCTGGTGGGAATGCAACATGGTATAGACTCTTTGGAAGGCGGTTTGATGGTTTCTTACAAAAAGGAGCATACTCTTGCCCATGACCCAGCAATCGCACTGTTTGGCATTTACCCGAAGAAGCTGAAAACTTATGTCCACACAAAAGCCTGCACACAATTTTACAGCAGCTTTATCATAACTGCCAGAACTTGGAAGCAACCAAGGACGCCTCCGGTGGCTGATGGAGAAACTGTGGTCCATCCAGACAATGAACCATCCTTCAGCTAAAAGGAAGTGAGCGATCAAGCCTGACAAAGACATGGGGGTTGGGCGGTGGGACTTGCGTGCGTGTGACTAAGACAGGAAGCTGGTCTGAGCAGGTTACATGGTGTGTGCTCCAGCTGTAATGTGTCTAGAAAAGGCAGAGCTACGGAGGCGGTTAGGAGCCCAGGGGCTGCCAGGGGTGCAGGAAAGAAGCACCGAATAGGCAGAGAACAGAACGCTTTCAGGGCCGTGACTGCACCGTGACGGTGGTTGCGAGTCATTGCACATTCGCCCGAACGCCCAGAGCGCCCGGCACCGAGAGGGACCCTCACGGGAACCCTGGGCTCTGGGTGATGAGGACAGCATGTCAGCACAGGTCCATCTGTCGTAACTAAGGCACCGCTTTGGTGAGGGGTGTGGATATCGGAGGCCATGCATGTCTGGGGCAAAGTTTATGTGGGAAGCCTCTACCTGCCATTCAGTTTTGCTGTGAGTCCAAAATTGCTCCTATAAAGTCCATTTTAAAACTCCAGGGAAATGTCATTACGGACACGCTGTTACTTAGCGGTAATAACTCTCCAGCTGGGGAGCCTCTCCGGCAATTACAATGCAGCCCCCCCCTCCCCCGAGTAAACTCATTTCATCTTGTTTTGACTCCAGCGTAAATGCACAACACTTGATGTTTCTGAATTCCCGCACCTGCACTCCTGACTGCTCTACAGGCTGTGACTGCCAACTCGCTAGAGTCCTCTTCTTCCCAATAAAGCCTATTGAGTGTAATTGAATTTATTTTTTGTAAGATAAGCTGAGAGCTAGCAACGCAGTTAGACATTAGACCTAAGTCAGACCATGAAGGTTCAGTTCCATGAAACAAGCCCTACGATATGCTCCTGCCCACAAGGTCAGAGCCCTGTGTTCCCGTAATCCCCGGAGCCCTCCCTCCATATGCACCTTCACACGGCGAAACTGCCTGAAAGTGTCCTAGCGTTTTCCACCACCAACCGCTGTCCATCTTCTCTAAACCCCAGAAAAGCCGATGTGGGGGGTGCTTCGTGTGCATAGGATCCTGCTGGTGCTCAGCCCCCCCCAGTCACTGCGCGGGGCCCGGGCCTCCTCTCCCCCAATGCATGGGTGGCAGCTGCTAGGCGGCCGCGCTGTGACTGCCGCAGACCCCGTCTCATCTGTGACCTGCAGAGGTCACGGGAGCCTGTCATCCCGCGGGACACGTAGGGGAGAGCATGGCTGGCGGGGAGAACCGAATGGCCCCCTGGACAGGGCCCTCTCTCTGGGCCGATCGCGCGACCAGGAGCGCCATCAGCACTCTCCATTGGGCCTTTGAGACATAAAGCGTGTGGCTGTGATGACTGGACAGATGGACAGAACAAAGCAGCTGTTACTCGGATTGACCAGCGCGAGGCCCTCAGGACCCCAGGCAGGGCGTCCGTCCCGGAAAGCGGGCCCACGCGTACCTGGAAACGTTTCGCCAAGAGGCAGAATCCAGGCAGCTCAGAACAGAAAGGTTATTTTTTAAAAAGTACAATACGACTTAGAGTGATTTCTGTCATTCTGGCAAAATGGAAGCAAGGTTGGGGGGAAGGCACCCAAGATGGTGCCGATGTTCCCCAGGCTTTCGGTTACTGGCACTCTCCGTCTTAGAGGCTGAAGGTCAGCGCTCGCCCGGGGAGGCCACTCCGCCCTGCGCTCTGTCCATGACTCAGCTATTGGCACAGCCCCACAGGCTTCTACCCAGCCCGGCCCCGCTTCTCCTTTACTGCTGCTTAATGCTGCATCTCCCTTGGGGTGGACTCAGCTCTCCTGGCGCCTGTGCCCCCCCGTCTCCCCAGCACCAGCTCCAGCTCGCAGCCCGCCCAGGGGACCAGGAACATCTGGCCAGTGCACAGGCACCCCTGGCCCCTGTGAGGATGCTCCGGGGCTCCAGGCGGGAGGCAAAGGGGTGCCCTGACACTCTCCTCTGACCCCCGGAGCTTTGAGTCCCACACCAGGACCACTGCCGCCCCCAGTTCGTGATGGAAGGAGCAGAAGTGGGCACAGCCCTGAGCAGTGAAACCCAGAGAGGGAAACAGTAGCTGAGAAACCCAGCAGAACCGAAGGGAAAGGAGGGCCCAGCACAGCCACACTGGGGTTCCCCAGGAGTCTACATGGGCTCCCCAAGCCTTTTCAGGAATCCGGGGAGCCCATCGGAGTGGCCAACCAGGACACTCCGGCTAATTGTTGCCTGACACCGGCCGCCAGCACCCAGGGAACGGTTACAGCAGCTGGAAGAAGGCTGCTGGCCGCTGCTGCAGCACAAGGACTGACCTCGGAACCCTTCCTGTTAGAGACAGGGGCGGGGCAGCGCAGGCTGTGCCCCTGGGCAGTTGTGCAGACGGAGGGCTGCTCTCTGTGCCTAGAGCTGGGCTCTGGGAGGGAAGGCTCCCAGACACAGTGCTGAGCCTGCTACTCAGCCAGACATCCCGCCAGGCCTGCTGCTCTGGGCACCAGGGCTGCCTGGGCGTGAGGACAGCAGGAGCTGTGTGCAATGCTAGTGGATGAAAATACAAATGATTTTTGGATGAAGATGTTGTCACTTCCAAAGTTGCTGAACTCATCTGTTAGTTATAATAGGGTTTGTGAGTGTGTGTGTGTGTTTGTGCGCATGCACATGTGTATTCCTGAAGATTTTCCATAGATAGGATACGTCATCTCATGAATAAAGACAGTTCAACTTCTTTCTTCCCCACCCAGATGCCATTTCCCCTGCCCAGCTGCCTGGGTTAAAATCTCCCACACAACGTCTACTAGAGGTAGTGGGAGTGAAGGTCCTTGTATTATTCCTGCTCTTAGGGCTGCTGTGGATTTACCTCTGAGGATGATACTAGCTGTGGGCTATTCATAGATGCTTTTTATCAGGTTGGAGATGTTTATTAGTATTCCTCTTGTTTTGTGTTTTACCCTGAAAGGATTGTTGATTTTGTCAAATACTTATTCTGCATCCATCGAAATGATCTCCCCCATTTTTATTCCATTAACATCTGTGTATCTCATTGCTCTTTTGTTGTTGCTGTTGTTAATCCTCACCTAAGGATATGTTTCTATTGATTTTTAGAGAGAGTGGAAGGGAGGGGGAATGACAGAGAGAAAGAGAGAGAAACATCGATGTGAGAGAGACACATTGATTGGTTGCCTCCCACACGTGCCCTTACCAGGGCCGGGGTCGAGCCTGCAATGGAGGTACATGCCCTTGACCAGAATCAAAACCAGGAACCTTAAGTCCGTGGGCCGACGCTCTGAGACAAACCAGTTAGGGCTCACATTGCTTTTTACATGTTAAACCCAATTTTCTTTCTTGGGATAAACCCCATTTGGTCATGCTGGACTCGGCTTCCTAGTATTTTGTTGAGATGTTTGCATCTGTATTCACAACAAACGTCGGTCTGTGGTTCTCTTTCCCTCTGATAACTTTATCTGGTTTGAGTGTTAGGGTCCAGATTACTGTTTTTACATTTAAGTTTTGTGATGATAGCTTAAACATAGACCATAATTTGTCTGCGGTTTTTGTACCCATTAAAAGTTTTTATTTACTTATTTTAAATTTATCTTTATTGTTGAAAATATCACAGATGTCCCCTTTCTTCTCATATTAAATTGTTTTACATTGCATTTCTCCATCTTCAGGTCTAATACCTGTGCAGTCTATTTACTGAGGATTGAAACGTATTTTCGTCCCCACGATCAGGCACCTAATGGTGGAGAAGAATGGGTACAGTGGTCACACACGTGGGTGCAAGGCCATAATGTTTCCGTATCTCAGTCCCCATACGGTTCCTCTGCAGGCCAGGCTGTCTCCTCTCCCTCACCTCCCTACCGTGGGAACGCCCCTTTAAGTCTGACCTCACCCATGAATTTCCTCCCTAAAGCCTCTCTCCTCTAGGCGTCCACACCCCTTCCCTGCGGAATATTCAATGTCCTTGTACCTACATGTTTTTGCTGCTGATATTTTTTCTTCCCTGAATGATTTCTGACTGTTTTATACTTCATTTCATCAGTAGTATCTAATATGTACTCTATTCTTAGTCACAATCCATATATGTTGTTTTTAATTCATCTTTGATACAATGCATGCGATATCTAAAATCTTTCCATTTCCATGCCACTGTCTTCAGCTCGTCAAGCATGAAGAAGTGCTGTGAATTCCCATAGCTGCTGAGCATTTCCACCTGGTCCAATTATATAAGCAAATCGAAGCACGTGAAATGGATCTTACTTGTTGATTTTACCAAAGGCACATGGAAAATTAGAACCCGGGAAACATAAACTATGCAATAGGTTGTTACTTAAAAGAAACTGGTGAGTGAGTGGCACCGTTGCCCTGGCAGTGGCTCCGGCTCTGGGACAGCAGCGGTACCTGGTGTCAGCAGGATGACCGAGGTGACGATCAGGGAGCAGATGACCAGGATCACGAGCAGCGCGATGGCAATCCCTTTCCAGTTCCTCTGCGGAGGGTTACTCCCCACCAGCTCCTGGAAACAACATGGAAGAGACACCCGGTGAGGGAAACGCAGAAACAGAGCGAGCCAAGTCAGTACTCCCCACGTAACTCAAGACCCAAGACACGAAAACCTGGACGAGGCCCACTCTCATCCTTGCAGCGACACGGAGCTCGTTCCTCGGCCTCTGTCTTCCCTGCACCGGAGAAACCTTAAGGAAGAATCAGAGCCCTGGCCAGTGGCTCAGTGGTTAGAGCTTCGGCCCATGGACGGAAGGACTGTGGGTTCCATCCCCGGCCCCGGTCTGGGCTTGTGCAGCAGGCAACCAAACACGGCCCCTCTCTCACATGGATGTTTCTCTCTCTCCCTCCTGCCCCCCTTCCACTCTCTCTAAAAAATCAATGGAAAAATGTATCCTCGGGTGAGAACCAACAACAATAAACAAACAAACAACAAAAAAGAAAGAATCTGATATTTATTATGTTTGCAGCTTTTGTGTGAACTTAATGTTTCTCCATCCAACAAACTGGGTTCCACAGCATAGAGTAATCATTGTAGAGTTTTCTCTTCTTGCAGCCAAGCCATGAACCCCACAGAATCACCCCACGTATGTTACATTTCTGGCCCTAAGTCCTCTCTCACCTCTCTCTCTCACGCACATCACACTGTTAACCTCAGCTACGAAGTCCCATGTTCACTTAGTGCGCGTAGTGTGCCCATTTCAATCACCCGCTGCCCGCTGCTCACCACTGAGCCTTCCCTCCTCTGGCACTCCTCATGCAAGGCTTGCAGACACACCAGGTGCGTGGGGAGCTGCCTGTCTTAAAGGATACCTCCCCTGTCCCCACACTGGGTGTCACCCCCCGCCCCGGAACCATATTTGCATTGCAGCAGGGATTGGGGGTGACATCTGGCAACATTGCTAAAGGGATGATAAAGGTTGAATAAATCTAGAAATTAAATCAGGCATACTGGCTGCTGAGGCCAAATTTTTAGTTCCTTTCAAATTATTATGATTGTATAATTTACAGTTCAAACAGGGATCCTTTGAGAGACAAAGGAAGTAGTGTTGATAATTAATAGTAAGTTAGAAATAGAATAGGGATATATTAGTAATTAGAATGATTAATTATACAAGGGCAACGGGGCTCTCCAAGGCAAACAGAGTCAGTTACACGGCAGATGGAGGATTTCCAACTCCGCCTATACTAGTACACAGGTCACAAAACATTCCGTTAGAGCCATTGCTGCAACACATATGCTCCAAGTCAGGTTGAAACAGAATGAGATGACCTCAAAATGCAGGTGACGCAATGCACAGACACTTCTTCACCCAAGACCGAGAGTTCTTAGAGCGCCTCAAATTGCTGCAAATCAAAATAAACAAGATACTCAACTATGGGGTGGCAAAGAATGAATACCTGGCGCCCAAATATTTAACATGGACTACCCAGGGTTCGAATTAAGAAGAATTCAACTCTAAGCAACTGGCATTCACTCTCTAGGTTATCAAATAAAGAAAATTCTGAGTGTCCCGGCAGGTGGTTCAATGGTAGAGCATCGGCCCACGCACAGAAGGGTCTCAGGTTCAATTCCGGTCAAGGGCACAGACCTCGGTTGCAGGTCCAATCCCAGGCCCTGATTGAGGCATGTGTGGGAGGCAACCAATCACTGTGTCTCTCTCACATCGATGTCTCTCTCTCTCTCTTCCCCGCCTCACTCCCTCCCTTTGACTCTCTCTAAAAATCAATGGAAAAAATATCCTCCTGGGAGGGTTACCAAAAAATAAAAAAATAAAAATTCTGAGAGCCATTATTGTCTTAGCAGGAAATAGTTCCACAGCTGTTTAGAAATGTCTCCTGGTATTCTTATTTGTCATCCAAAATTTATCTATTAAGAAAGTGGCCTTTCAGCCCTTAAAAATGAGACTAAACATAAGCAGGGAATCAGGACAGAATGTTGCACTGAGACAACCTCGCTTCCTGTTTTCTATATGAACGTCGATGCCCAGAAGTGATAGGATCTTGCTGATGCGTCAGCTTGTCCCTTCCCCCATGATTACAAAGGAAATACACCCTTTTCATCAACTTTGCGAGTAGCATGAATCCTGAAGCAGCACCATGCCTACAACCAACGATGCGGGGACTATCTCACAGACGTTCCTGAACCCTGATCAGATGAAATCCATGGTCACTGTCCACAACCAAATACACGACCACTGACCACCAAGTCTCCAAGGTCTGGGAAGATACAATGAATGTGCCAGTTTCATCAGCTGGAACAAGTGATCTATTTTGAATTTTGTTTCCTATGAGAAGAATCTGGAATTCTAAATTCTACTTCTAACATATCTACTAGATGTTTATATGCAAAAAAAGTCGAGGACTTTGGCTTTCTGTCAATTTCTTGACCAGCGAGGAGTGTTGTAGCCCAGCCCCCTTGACATTTTAACCTCCTTGGTATTTGTGGAGCTAGAAGTGATTTAGTTCTTAATTAGGACCGAGGTATAGACTTTAACCATGTTCCCGCTGCTGTGGCTGCCGTGTGGCTCAGAGTGGCAGATCACGGGAGCATGTCAGCCTGTCAGCAGGCCTGCCTGGGTAGCCAGTTCCCGGGGAAACATTTAAAAGTGTACTTTGGCCCTGGCTGGTTTGGCTCAATGGACAGAGTGTCGGCCTGCGGACTGAAAGGTCCCGAGTTCGATTCCAGCCAAGGGCACATGCCTGGGTTGCAGGCTTGATCCCCAGTGGGGGGCATGCAGGAGGCAGCCAATCAATGATTCTCATCATTGATGTTTCTATCTCTCTCTCCTTCTCCCTTCCTCTCTAAAATCAATAAAATATATTTTAAAAAATAAAAGTGCACTTTGCTTGAAAGAACAGACAAGCATAGCTGGGTAAGCACAAGACAAACCCTCAAGCCACAGTGATAGTCACAGGGTGCCTACTTTCTGCTTGAAAGATAACGCCGCTGACATGCAATTGTGAGCCATTTCTCAGATCCTGGGTCCTCAGCCCGGCCCTCGCTCTGTATCAGCAGAGGAGAGAACAGCGAGGCAGAGTCCGATGTGAAAAGCTTTCCTGTGGCTAAGACACAGGCTTCTCTCTGTTCCCTGACCCCCCGCCCCCCAACTCCTCAGCTGCCAAACGCCCCGCGTTTGCTTTTGGGGAGAAGGATTTGCCAGGTCTTGCTCTCTTGTCCCCCCACCTTGGCCAAACCGATCAACCTCTCTCTTCAAACACAGTGTCTCAGGTCTCACTTTGCCTGTGCACTGGGCGCGGCCCTGACTTGTGGGAGGTGGTTCTGCAGCAGGGAAACCTATGTCCTGTGAAAGCGCCTTGAACAACGGCGGCAGCCACTCAGCCTGTGACGTCGCCAGCGTGCCCCTCCCTGGCCCAGCGCCCACAATATGACGTCCAGGACTAGGCTGGGCAGCGCCACAGATAATGACAGAGAGAGGGTCTACAGTACGGGGTGGGGCCAGAGTAGGGTTACAGGTGTTCGCATGGGAAACAAGACAATAGTAAATAAATAGTAATGCAACCGAAACTCTGGCCCTGGCTGGTGTGGCTCAGTAGGTTGAGTGTCATCCCAGGCACCAAAGATCTCCAGTGTGATTTCTGGTCAGGGCACATGCCCGGGCTGTGGGCTTGGGCTCAGTCCCTTATAGAGGGTGTGCAAGAGGCAGCTGACTGATGTTTCTCTCTCTCTCCCTCTCCCTTTCCTTCTAAAATCAATGTAAACATATTTTTAAAAAGAATAAACTCTGTTTCGCATACTCACAACTATAAACCCATTTTTGCCCCACCTGGGTAACCAGGAGACAGAGGCGCTTATAAAACATGTCCTGGGAAGGAAGGTGAAAGGGCGTTCAGGCTCAGAAACCGAAGATTCATGCGCGTCGTGGAGGGGAGAGAAGACGAATGCTGTCCCTCCAGAGGCAGAGTGAGAACCAGAGCCAGGACTGAGTGTCAGCAAGACCTCAGGGTTCAACCCTCCGTGCACGTGGCTGGCATGGCGGCTGCCAGGGTGTACGCAGGGGGCGCTGGTCTTCCGGGGGGGCAGGGGCGAGTCATCCCAACACAGTACCCTTCTGTGGACACAGCAGGGTAGAAGCCAAGTGCAGGACTGAAGTTGCTCCCTGGGTGGAAACCTGGAGGAGGAGGCGAACAAGGCGGCCTCCACCGGGCTCCTGCTGCAGAGACTGCATAAAAGGCCAGTGCAGTGCACTGCTGCAGGGAGGGCGCGGCCACGGGAGGGACGCGGTGCCGGGCCATTCCCGCCATTTCTAACAGATGCCACATACTGCCTTTCAGGCCACACTCTTACATTCAGACACACACGGTGACTTTACCCACAGGAAAGCAGGCACTTTTTATTTTTTGTTAAACCTCACCAGAGGATATTTTTTTCATTGATTTTTAGACAGGTTGGAAGGAAGAAAGGAGGAGAGGGGAGGAGAAAAGAGGGAGGGAAGGAGGGAGAGAGGGAGGGAGGGAGAGGGAGAGAGAGAGAGAAAGAGAGAGAGAGAGAGAGAGGTGAAAGAGAAACATCGATTGGTTGCCTCCTGTACGTGCCCTGCAGGTACATGCCCTTGACCAGGAATCAAACCCAGGACGCTTGGTGCATGGGCTAATGCTCTAACCACTGGAACACTCATTCTTTATTAACTTGCCTTTTCACTTATTAACTTGCCAAATTTCATTTTTTAGAGGGTAGGTAATTTGTTCTCCACACAACAATACTGTAACAACAATAATAATAGGAAGTCAATTAAAGAAAATCACTACTATCTTGTTAATCCAAGACAACATTTTTCACTTTTTTCCAACTTTCTTTCTAGTCCTGATCTACACGCACATTTAATTTTTACGTATATAACCAGAGCACAGGTGCGGTTTTTTAGTTTGAATGCAGGGTAATATGTTTCTTTGAACATGTAATTTGGGTCCCACATTCAGACTTCCTCATCTGAACTTGCAGGAGTTGAATTATTAAAAATTTGAGTAGAAGTGATCCTGCTTCCCATGAAGGGCAAAGGAAGTTAGTAAATTATCCCCTGAGACACTGAGCTTCAGTAATGTATTTCTTAGTAGAATTACAGGTTTTTGCCTAGAATGGTAAAAATGAGACTATAATGTATTCCCTGTTCTGTTTAGTACCACAAACATGCCTTAGAAATCCAATAAAATGGAAAAGCATGCTGACAACCATTTTCTCTAAGGTGAACAATCTTCTATTTATCCATCCATCATCCATCCATCCTCCATTATTCATCCATCCACCCATCACCTATCCATTCACTGACCCTTCATCCAACCTTCATCTATCCTTCCTTCCTTTCTTCCTTCCTTCCCTCCTTCTTTCCTTCCTCTTTTCCATCCATCCTCCATCACCTGTCCATCCATCCATTCTTCATCATCTTCCTTCCTCCCTCCCTTCCTTCCTTCCTTCCTTCCTTCCTTCCTTCCTTCCTTCCTCCCTCCCTCCCTTTCTCCCTCCCTCCCTTTCTCCCTCCTTCCCTCCCTTCCTTCCTCCCTTCCTTCCTTTCTTCCTTCCTTCCTTCCTTCCTTCCTTCTTTCCCACAGTTATCCAGGGCTTACTTTGCCAGACCCTGTTCTGAGAACCTCAGATGCCACAGAGAAAAAACAAAGACCATGCCACTGTTATTCACCCAACAAATGGAGTGGCTTTCAGCTTCTATGTTCCTTTCTTGTATCCAGTGCACAAGGTGAGAAGACAAACAATAAACAGCTACATCCATTAAGAGAAGCAGAAACCCCAGGGTGAGGTCCTGGGAGCTGTCTGCCTGCAGGGAGGCAGGGGAGCCCCCTCATAAAGTGACATTTGAACAGCAGCTGAGAGGCAGCGGCAGGGGGGGGAGGCGCATCGCTGCTGTCGACAGGCTGGCCGGGTCCCCCTGAATTCACACACTGAGGCTCCTACCCCATCGTGGTGGTATTTGGAGAGTGCTTTCGGGAGAGTAGGGTTAGGTTAGTGCTCTTATAAGAGTGGATGCCAGAGAACTTGAGTCCTCCCTCTCCCTCGCTCTCTCTCGCTGCCCCCCTCCCCCATCCACAAGCATCAGGAAAGGCCTCCTGAGGGCGCAGCAGGGAACAGGCAGGTGGTCAAGCCCAGGAGAGAGCGCAGCAGCCCCCCAACCCCCCGGATTGTGGACTCCCAGTCCCCAGGGATGGAGCAGGCGGCCGCCCCTGTTGAAACTGCTGCGTCTGGCATTTGCTGTAACAGCCTGAGCAGAGTGAGGCCCGGCTGACACCCGAGGGCACACACCCGGGTGGAGCACAGCAAGGAGGCCGTGGCCAGGCGGGACACTGGGCGAGTGAGGGGCCCAGCGGAGCGAGGAGGCCAGCGCTGGAGTGGGAGCCAGAGAGAGCAGAGGCCTGGCTTGGGCTCCTCCTGAGAGCAGGTGGCCAGCGCAGCAGGCACCGGTGGCGCTCTCCTGGTGGGAGCGTACACAGAGAACAGAAACCAGGAAGCAAGGGTGGGAGGAGGAGGGACCCACAGGAGCGAGCAGGTCTGTCCAGGTGGGGATGGCGAAGGTGGTGGGAAGTGGCTGATTCCGGGCACATCCTAGAAACCGTGACTGCGGTGCATTTGAGACGCTTCACACACCCAGGTGTCAGGATGCTCTATCCTCCCGCCTGCATTGAGGGCCTCCTCACCACACAGACGTCCATGCCCTTCCCTCGCCTCAGAGCCCAGCCAAGTTCTCCCCCCTCTGCTCATCCTTTCCTGCTCCCGGAGCGAGTCACCCCTCCCTGTCCCCTCCCTGTCCCCTCCTCCGGCACTTTGGATATACTGTCTCCTGCTATTCCACTCCGGCTTCATTTCTCAGGGAATCCATGCGCATTCTTTAGTTCCCATCTCTGACACTGGGGGGAGCCTGGTCTGGTTTCCGAGCAGAGTTCATTACTCTCTCCTCAGGACACAGTGGGGACACGGTAAATGCTTCTCGGCAGCATGATGGCACCATTAGATTATGTATCGGATGCCCGTATCATTGCCGACTGCAAGCTGCTCGGGGACCGTGCCTGGACGCGCTCCTGCTCCCAAGTCGGCCACCGCCGCGCTCGGGGCCTGTCTGCCTACGGGAGTGGCTGTGCTCCTTGCTGGCGTGTCTGGCAGGAAGCAGTGTGACTGGTGCAGAGAGCAAGCGCGAAGCAGCCCAGATGCGGTAAGGACGCCACAGGCAGCGACTGCCCTGGAAGGGGTGAAGCTGACATCTCGGGCTGCAGGCGCGTTGTCCCTGGCAACGCAGTTGTTGCTCACATTTATTTTTAACCCAGGCAAACAGAGAGCCAGCAAGGAGCTGAAAGCAGACTAAACCGACTCCCAGGTTGCTGATGTCTGAAATATCAAATTATCTTAGTAATTGGTGATCAGAGCTTGATATTTTATGTGGGGCTGTGCAGCTAGAATAGATGAAATAGGAGATAAACTAATAAAGGCACCAGTCTCAGATGCGAGTATGGCCGACCTGCGGTCTTCGCCCTTCCATGTGAAACGTGGGGGTCGGGGTGCAGACGTCTTCTAGCGGGTCCTTGTCCGACAAGGAAGAACAAACTCGTGGAGTAACAGATTTCTTTAATAAAAGTGTAGAGTTTATTGGGAGCATATACAAACTCGATCTGGGCAGGTGTGTGCCCAAAGGGGACCCACCCCAAATGGGAAAAGCCTGCCCTCTCTCTAACGGGAAAGAATCTAAATCCAAAAAATCTAAACTCTGTCTCGTCCCTTTGTCTCCGGTTTATATGCTGTAGTTCTTTGTTTGACCCTGACCCTTTCTAATGGGATTTTCCTTGATTTAGGACCCCCGTGCTTTCCTCGTTGGTCACCCTGCTACATAGTGTCAGTTTCAAAGCTCAAAGCCCATGTGGTGCCCTCACCTCCCCCCCCCCTCATCCTGGGGCATTTCTCCATCCTCTGTAAGATAATGCATTCCTCTCTCATGGACCCCCTTCATTCCCTAAAACTCCCTGTCCTGTCTCTAAAGTCCCTTTTACATGCACTTCCCCCAGGCCCGTGGTCGGCAAACAGCGGCTCGCAAGCCACATGCGGCTCTTTGGCCCCTTGAGTGTGGCTCTTCCTAAGCCTTAGGAGCACCCTAATTAAGCTAATAACAATGTACCTACCTATATAGTTTAAGTTTAAAAAATTTGGCTCTCAAAAGAAATTTCAATCGTTATACTGTTGATATTTGGCCCTGTTGACTAATGAGTTTGCCGACCACTGCCCCAGGCCATGCCACCACGGCCTCTCCTCTCTGGGTTAAAATCTGAACTTCAGACAAAAGAGTAGCGATTCCAATGAAAACTCTGAGGTGATGATTTCAAAAATTAGAGAGGCCGAGCACTGAAGAGTTTGATTCCCAATGAAGGGCACGTACCTGGGTTTCAGGTTCAATCCACAGCCCCAGTCTGGGCATGTGCAGAGGCAACAAATCAACATGTCTTTCTCACATCAATCTTTCTCTTTCTCTCTCTCTCCCTCCCTCCCCTTCCACTCTTTCTAAAGATCAATGGAAGAAATATCCTCAGATGAGTATTAACCAAACAACAGCAGCAACAACAACAAACCCAAAACAATAGAGAAACTTAAAGCTACAAAAGTGGGAAAAAGGAAAGAAGGGTGGGAGACAGAAGGAATCTCGCTCAGGTGTTAGGACTCAATGAAGCGTGTTTGAAAGCTCATTAAAATGCATGAACATTATGGAAACATAGATGACTGCACTGCTCATTGCTGTCACTATCAAATGATGTTTCAGTAACGTGACAGGCAGTGTGGGGAGAACTCAGAAGCACATGCCATTTCCTACACCATTAAAGGAAGGGAAGGACGGGAGGCGGCATGCCCTCTGTCCGTGCTCACTGCTGCCCCCGGGGCTCTCCTGAGGGCACTCAGGACGCTGACTTTGGGTGGACCCTGAAGCAGGGTGTCCGGGGGCTGCTGTGGGACTCCACAAGGGGGCGATGCGTTGACTGCTCGGGCACACTCAGACGGCAGGTCTGTCTTATGCCAGGAGTTCAGCTTGCAGGAGCAGAGAAGGTGGTGGGTTCACAGAAGCGAGAGGAGGAGATGGTTTCTCAGAAGCAAGAGAAGGAGGTGGCTTCACAGAAGCGAGAGGAGGAGGTGGTTTCACAGTAACAAAGGCAGTGAGGCAGGCCCAGGCCTGGCCAGCCAGGCGGGCACAGCTGGCAATGGTGCATTTCTTATGCTAAAGCGGAGGGTCAGCCAGGCGGCCTCTGCCCGGGAAGGAGGAAGGGCGCTCACGTGCTTCCTCACGATGACCAGCCGGCAGCAGTCAGTCCCTGCGGCAGCTTTCCTCGGGCACTGAGCCGGGAAGACTGGCCCTGGCTCCCCGCGAGGATGAGGCCTTTGCCAGGATAGAGTCGGACCTGGGTTTGAGTGACCTTGGTCTTAACATTTCCAGAAGACACATGGGAAGGTGCGGCCAGCTGGGCTGTACCACTCAGGCTGTGAGACGCACAGGCGTGTGGCTGGACAGGGCGGAAGGTGGGGAGTCGCAGCTGGGAGGGCTCCCACTCCCCAGTGTCCCACTTCCCCCTCCCGCGCCTCTGTGAACGCTGTTTCGGTCTCCTGAGGACTTTGCTTTGCCAGCTGTGAGCGCCAGGCCTGGAGGAGGCTGTGGCCGCAGATACTGTTTCCTGGGATCCAGGCAGTGCCTGTGACAGACTGCGGGCTGGGCTGGGCCGAGCTGCGCTGCTGGGCTGAGCAGGTGGCGCTGGTGGGGGGATGGCATCTGACCTCAACACTGATGTCACCAATTAGAAATTGCTGGCTGCAGGCTCTGCTTTTTGAGGCTTGGTGATGAATGAGGAGCCATCATCTTGGCGACAGGACTGACATTCCCGGTTGTTACAGACTCTCCGGGCGCCTCTCCCCGACATCCCACCTCCCTGGGGTTTCTGATGCCGCCCCTCCACTCAGCGCCAAGTTCTCTGCCTCCCAGTGTGTTCTTGCCTCAGGGACTGGACTGAGATCCAAGCGCCTTTGCTATGAATCTGGAAACTTCTGTAGTTGACTGTTTTACGTAACAGGACTTTACATTCCTGCCTGAGGGCATGGGCATTTGCAATCTTATCCACAGCCAGTTCCTAAGGCAGCTGTGAGCCTGTGCCTGTGGCTCAGTGAGGAAATAGGCAAATTACTAACTGTAATTACATATGTATTTTAAAGTGTATCTATATACATACATATATCTACATATAGATATTCTAATCTAATAAAAGAGAAACATGCAAATTGACCACACCTCTGCTACACCCAAGCCACGCCCACCAGCCAATCAGAGTGACTATATGCAAATTAACCCCACCAAGATGGCGGCTGGCAGCCATAGAGCTGTAGCAAGCAAGAGTCTTGGTTGCCCTGGCGATGGAGGAAGCCAAGCTTCCCGCCTGCCCTGGCTGGCTGTGGCCTTCTCTCAAGGCAACAAAGTTTCAATTATAGAAGATAAATAAATCTCAGATACCTGCTTTCAGTCAGCCTCCACTGGGAGCTTGGGTGGCTGGGGGCCATGACCAGCCTACAAACAGCCATCAGCCTCTCACCCAGGCTGGCCAGGCACCCCAGCAGGGACCCCCACCCTGAAGGGGCTGTGGCTAGCCTATAAACAGCCATCAGCCCCTCACCCAGGCTGGCCAGGCACCCAGTGGGGACCCCCACCCTGAAGGGGCTGTGGCCAGCCTGCAAACAGCCCTCAGCCCCTCACCCAGGCTGACCAGGCACTCTAATGGGGACCCCCACCCTAAAGGAGGTGTGGCCAGTCTGAAAACGGCCCTCAGCCCCTCACCCAGGCTGGCCAGGCACCCCAGTGGGACCCCACCCTGATCCGGGAGACCCTTCAGGACAAACCAGCTGGCCCCCACCCAAGCACCAGGCCTCTATCCTATATAATAAAAGGGTAATATGCAAACCTACCCTAACAGCAGAAAGACTGGGGATGAGTGGTCACTATGACACACACTGACCACCAGGGGGCAGACGCTCAATGCAGGAGCTGCTCCCTGGTGGTCAGTGTGCTCCCACAGGGGGAGCTCTGCTCAGCCACAAGCCAGGCTGTTGGCTGCCAGTACAGTGGTGGTGATGGGAGCCTCTCCCACCTCCTCAGCAGTGCTAAGGATGTCCAACTGCAGCTTAGGCCTGCCCCCTGCTATCAAGTGGACATCCCCCGAGGGCTCCCGGGCTGCCAGAGGGATGTCTGACTGCCAGCTTAGGCCCAATCCTCCAGGGAGCAGGCCTAAGCCAGCAGATGGTCAACCCCTGAGGGTTCCCAGACTGCAAGAGGGCACAGGCCAGGCTGAGGGACTCCCTCTGAGTGCACAAATTTTTGTGCACCAGGCCTCTAGTCTATAATAATAAAAGGGTAATATACTAATTAGAATGGAAGTCTTCTTGAAGTCATTCTGGACGTCCTTCCTGATCAAGCCGGGGCTCGAGAAAAGTCAGCTTGGGTCCCGGGTGCCAGAGGGAAGCCGGTGCCAGCAGCTTGGGGAAGGAAGGCCTACTCTTGCCAGAATTTTCATGCATCAGGCCTCTAGTATATATATACTAGTGTGTGTGTGTGTGTGTGTGTGTGTGTGTGTGTGTGTATTAGAGGACCAGTGCATGAAATTCATGCACGGGGGGTTCCCCTCAGCCCAGCCTGCACCCTCTCCAATCCGGGACTCCTCAGGGGATGTCTGACTGCTGGTTTAGGCCTGATGGGGATCGGGTCTAAATCAGCAGTTGGACATCCCTCTTATAATCCTGGACTGCTACCTCCTAATTGCTCACCTGCCTGCCTGCCTGGTTGCCCCTAACTGCCCCCCTCCCCACTGGCCTGTTCACCCTTCACTGCCTCTGCGTGCCGGCCTGATCACCTCTAACTGTGCACTGCCCCCCCCCCCCGCCCCCGCCGGCCTGGTTGCCCCTAACTGCCCCCTCCCTGCTGGCCTGGTCGCTCCTAACTGCCCCCCCGACAGCCTTGTCACCCCTTACTGCACCCCCTGCCAGCCTGATTGCCCCTCACAGCCCCCCCGCTGGCCTGGTCATCCCACGCAGCCTGCTGTTCAGTTGTTTGGTCGTCCCTCACTAATCCCCCTGCTGGCCTGGTCGTAGGCAGCCATCTTTTGAGGGTGTGAGGGTTAATTTGCATATTACCTCTTTATTACATAGAATACTTTAAAATTTATGTGTTGTTTTTTTAAAAAAATCTTTAGAGGAAAGGAGAAAGAGAGAGAGAGAGAGAGATACATTGATAGGTTGCCTCCCATACACACCCCGACTGGGAATCCGACCCATAATTTAGGTGTGTTCCGGATTGGGAATCGAACCCCCAACCTTTTGGTTCACAGGATGACACTCCAACCAACTGAACCACCCATCCAGGGCTTCATTCTGTTGTACCTACAAGTGCGACACCAGACCTGAAATTATTCTAAGGTCTTCAGTTTAATTGGCTGTGTCTGATAGCTTCTCTATGAAATTAATTAAAAACGAAAGCGAGTCTTACCGTCAGAGCTGTGGCTAACTCGCACTATGTTGATGTAGGGTGTTAAAGCTATCATGCTGGCCCCTGAATCACAAAAGACGGGCACTGTGCCCTGGGCATCAGGAGCAAGAGTGCACCACCCCGTGCCGAGAGGTCCTGGCGTGGAAACGGGCTGTGCAGGGAAGTTGCAGAACTTGAAACAGCACTTGCAGCTCCGTCTTGCTGCTTGTGGTACCAGGTTTCAAAACCCTCTTCAGACAATGAGCGGCTGCATAGACCACCAGCGCCCGCAATTCAGAGACAAGTTTGAGGCTGGCAGCTTTCTGGCAAGCTCCAGGCTCACTTGTCAACATCAGAATCCCGGCAGGCGCTCAATAAATACTACGTTGCTAACAAGTCTCAAAGGCCAGGACTGCCAGCAATTTCCGGCAGAAACCAAAATAACTTGAGCTCATTTTTCCCAAAGGGCTTGCGGTCCTGATGGGCCCCCCCCCCCCCCCCCCCATGCAGTGTGGAGGCCGGTGCAAGGTGCTGCGGTCACAGTGCGCCGCTACCCTCCTCCCCACCCTGTGCCAGGCGCCACCCTTCCATTCTGCCAGCCGCTCCCTGCCCTCAGCCTCCGGCACAGACATCGCGGGAGTGAACGGGGTCAGACACAGCCTACGCTGGTTAGTCCATCTACAGAAACCTCACCAAGGGGCCCCTGCACCTATGGGGTCACACTCTAGCCTGTTCCGATGAGCAGACAGACATTTCCATACCATAGGCTGCAGGATGCCCGGAGCTTGGTGGGACAGCGAGTCGCAGCTGGAAAGGGGAGGACACGGGAGCTCTGGGTGTGGGGCGCAGATGGGGGTTTGCGGCTGTTTCCGGCGGGATTCATCTGTTGAGCTGTGCGCTTGCAGGTCCTGTAGGTTTCGTACCACAAAGTTCACACGGGCCAAGTGAGGCGTGTGCAGCAGCTCCAGCTCCCAGACGTAGCCATGAGCGGGGAAGGAGGGGGCACGCCTGCCACCCTCACACCAGGAGGAGCGAGAGGGATGCCAGGCAACGAGGGCACCAGGAGATGCGAGAGACGGACAGCAGGTATATGGCGGGGGATGCCAGTCCTGTGGGGAGGCCAGGAGGCGGGCCAGGGCTCCGAGGAAGTGACATTCAGCCTGATTGCTGCGGGAGGTGCGGGAGCAGCAGGGGGCGGGGTAGGGGGCACAGAGGGCAGGCTCTCCACCGAGGCCGTGCAGTAGGGGGTGCGCTGGTGCCCTGTGGAACACAGACCCACTGCACCTCCGATGAGGCCCCAGGGAAGGCAGGGAAGCCAGGGCAGCCATGCAGACCACGCCTGGGTTTTGTACTTAATCCCATGCAATGGAGCACGGAGGTTCTGTGAGCACCTGGGAAACCCCAGGGGAACTGACCATGACTCTGGCAGTCACTGCCACCAGAACAAGCGCCCTGAGAATGACCAGGGCTGGCTCCTTCTCCTGGTGCCTTCACGGACATCCCCTACCAGACAGCCCTGCCGGAGGGGCTCAGCGGGCGGGCACCACCCCGGGCACCGACAGGTTGAAGCTCCATTCCCGGTCAGGGCACAGGCCTGGGTCGCTGGTTTCAGCCCCAGTTGGGGAGCGTGTGGAGGCAGCCAATCCCTGTTTCTCTGCCACATCAATGTTTCCCTCCCTCCCCCTCCTCTCTTGAAGCATGTCCTTGGGTGAGGAGGTCTATGTATGCATCAGGCCAAGGTGGGATCTAATACCCTAAAAAGGAAAATGTTCACGCAGCCACTATCACAATGATGGGGAGGAAACAGATGGCTCATGCCCAACCGCAGCTCTGCCCTTACCCAGCTCCAGTCTCTGGTCTGAATGCATTTTCTTTCTAGTACTTACTCCCTGTCAACAGCTCCGGCATACATTTCCTTTATGTATCATGGACCATTTACGATACGCAGAAGGCAGCAGCCAATTACAAACTCAATGGCGCCTGTACGTCAGGACGCGAGCAGCTTCCCACCTGCGGGCGCTTCCCACTAACGGGGCGCCAGGACTCAGGAGGCAGCATGTGATGAGATGCAGGACAAGCCTCAGGTGACCCTGAGAGCAGCCGACACCGTCCGCCAGCTTTCACCACAGCCTGCAGCACGCACACCCGGCAGCACGCACACCCCTGACCAGCTCCTTTCCTTAGCCTTTGTTCCGGGGCCCCTATGCTTACATGGCGGTGCTCGAGGCAAACAGGTGATGTTTGGCCAGAGGAGCCTGAGGAGCCCAGCAGAAAGCAGAAGGCTGCGGTCCGCCTCAGAGGACGGTGGTGAACGTATTGAGGCCAGTGCCCCCCAGGACACTGGTGGGGGAGGGGGCCCTGGTGCAGCCCTGGGGATGACCTGGGGACACGGCGGCTCCCGGGTCCTCTCTCTGTGCCTCTGTCAGGCCTCCCACCACTGTCTCACACATGCGCACACCCAGGTCCAGGAGGTGGTGAGGCTCTGTCCCTTGGCACAGCCGTGAGCACAAAGCAGCAACAACAGGCGAGAAGGCTCAGCCTCGACACAAGCTCCCATAAAGCCCGCAGAGGCGTGCATATCCGCAGGGGTTTCAAGCACGTCTGATGAATTACGTTGCAGACCAGAAGGTAAAAGCACTAACCAACCCTCCCATTTCTGGTTATATATCCTAAGAAACCCAAAGCACCAGTCAGAAAGAATGTACGCACCCCTATGGTCATAGCAACACAATCTACAATAGCTAAGATCTGGAAACAGCCCAAGTGCCCATCAGTAGATGAGTGGATAAAAAAAGCTGTGGTACATCTACACCAGGGAATACTCTGCTGCTGTAAAAAGAAGAATCTCTTACCCTGTGAGACAGCATGGAGGGACCCAGAGAGCATTATGCTAAGTGAAATAAGCCAGTCAGAGAAAGACAAGTATCACATGATCTCACTCACATATAGAATCTAATGAACAAAATAAACTGATGAACAAAATAGATCCAGATGAATGGAATTATACAACAGACTGATGATTCTCAGGAGGGGAGTTGGAAAAAGTTGGGAAGAGATTAATCAAATATCTTATATACATACTAGAGGCCTGGTGCACAGATTTGTGCATCAATGGGGTTCCTTGGCCTGGCCTGCAGTGATCAGGCTGAAACCGGCTCTCTGACATCCCCCAAGGGGTCCTGGATTGCAAGAGGGCGGTTCTCAGGTGATGGACCCGGAATCAGGTTCCCTCCTGTCTGGTGCCAGGTACATCACCTGAGAACCCCAACTGCCAAGTCACCACAGCTTGGCAGCTCCGGCATTGAGCGTCTGCCCCCTGGTGTTCAGTGCTCATCATAGCTACCAGTCGGATGGTTGAATGGTCGACGGCCACTTAGGCATATATATATATATATATATTTCCAATTAACACAGACAATAGTATGGTGAAGGCCTGGGGTGGGGCAGGGAGGAGGGGGATAAAATGGGGGGGGAATTAGGGACATCTATAATACTGTTAACAATAAAGTAAAATAAAATAAAATAAAATAAAGCACTTGGATTAGAAAATGCTAATGATCTAAATCGCACCCCAGCACACCCAGGTGAGGAGCTCAGCACTAAAGGCAGGACAAAAGGAAACATGAAGAGAAGAATTTCGAAGGCACCGAGTGGAAAACACAAGGGGATGTCAGATACAGGGCGGGTGGGAAGCAGTGGGACACCCAGACTCTCGAGGAAGATGCATGTGAAGAGGCCAGTCTAGATCTCTGAGGTGAAGCCAACAGCCAACACACCCAGGCACCTGCGGGTACCACATGCGTGTGCAGATGATGCCCCTGAAAGGGAAAGTGTGTGTCATGGTAGCCACCTTAGGGCAGCTGTTTACATGGCACATTCTCAAATAATTTCTTCTTGAAACTATTCAAACAGATTCTGCAGTTTAAGTGGCTAAATGTTCGTTATCTGGAGGCAGGCCACATCTGGAACAAGTGTATGCTGTAACTGAATCCAGACTAATGCGTTACTTCAATGTTATCGGGCCCGTTTCAGTCATCATCTTACAACACAGTGCCTTTAAATATTGCGATCAAAAAGCCTCAAGGACACCTTTATTGTTGTTATAGGCAAAATTGATTTTAAAAGATAACCACAGTTTATGATATCGAGGAGGCCTGAAGCATGTGTTTGAGCCATGACATGGAAGCATGAGGGGAAAAGACAGGAATATGTATTTGACTTCGGGTGTGACGTAACAGCTGGAGAGACATTGTAGGGCGCCTAAAGGAAAGAGAACGCAGTACATGCTTGATTGGAAAACTGGGCCTACAAGCAAACAGTCTACTTTCCTGAAGAAAAATGACTGGGGCCAGCACTTAATGCTGCCTCAGATATAGGAAGCCACAGATTTGGGAGAAAAGAAAAACTAGCTATATGCTCTGCAGGACAGAAGGAAAAACTAATTGACACGACAAGAAAGATGATTTGGAACAGCTTCTAGTGTTTCTCACAACGATGCTCAAAAGCCTCCTCGGAACCCCGTGGTAGACAGGTCACATGCAGACTCCTGGGCCCTCTGAAGCCCACTGACCTGCCATCTCTGGGGGGGGCGGGGGGGCAGAGAACATCGCTTTTAGCATCTTCCAGGTAAGGTTTCTAGATACTGGATTGTGAGAGCACCATCTACAGGAACGGTTCACCATATGCCTGTATCCCCATAAGTCAGATCCGTTTAGCAAGTTCCTCCAAAACTGGTTTATGAATGGAAGGCTCAGGCTGCCAGAATCTATTGCGGCTTTGGATCAGGGACCGGAGTTTCAACTTTCAGCACAGGGTCCCTAGTCCACCAGATGCGCACCATCCGTCTTCATCAGATCACCTCCTCTCCGACCTTCTCCACTCCAGAGAGGAAAGCTCCGTGGTGTGCATGCTGGTGTTTCCCTCGGACCCGCCCCCTGCCCGGCCCTGTGTCCTGGGAGACTGGCCGTGACCCCTACGGATTGCAATCTGCTGCGTATCTTTGCTGATGGCTTCAGCTTGGCCAGTGGGAGGCCCTGGCAGGAGGTGGGTGGGAAGGAGGAGAGAGGTCCAGGGACCTTTGTTGGACTCTCTCGGCTTTGCCCAGCTCGCCTGGCAGGGGCGCCTTCCTTCCACAACCACCGAGTAGGGGGCACCCTTGCCCCTTCAGGCTTAGTGGGGCAGGTGTGAGTTTCCGGGCGCTGCCGTTCTTGGCAGCCTAACCTCTCTGATTGCTCCCTTAACCCGTCCACACCTCGGTAAACAGTCCTTCCTGACCGGCCCTTGCACCCCTTGAGCTGGACTAGGTTTGTCTTTGACACGAGTTGGTAGAGGGCCCCGTTTTCTATATTCAGATGAATGGCCACTCTTCAGTCTTGGGCGGTGATCGTCTGAAGCTACCTGGACGGCACCGGGCTCACCTCAGGTGCACTGAGAGAGGATCTGTGTTGGAACACGCTCCCCAGTGAGCTGCATCGGACGGCAGCTGGGGAAGCACTATCACCACAAACACAGGGAAAGGCTGACCAGGAATTCCAGGTCCCGGGCCACAGCGGAGGACAATTGGTGATGCTCCTCGCCTCACAGAGCCCGGCTGGCACCTTGGCCTTGCTTCGCTCACATCCTTGACAACTGGCTGTCTGCGCTGCAGACACACAGAAAATGGTTGGCCAGATGGGCTCCAGGCTCTGACCCACCGCGGCTGGACCTGGGTCGTGCCTGACCCTTAACCTGTGGGTGCTAATGCAGAGCAAGCAAGTTGATGGGTACACTGTGTTTTAAGGAGCTGGCTTAATTAACTACGTGAGAAATGGGTTGTTAGAAGACTCCTGAATTAATGTTCATGACAAAGCAGATTTTTTTAAAAAGATTTTAAAATTGATTTTGAGAGAGAGAGGGAGGAACAGGGGGAGGAAGAGAGAGAGGGAGAGAGAAAAACATCGACTTTGTTGTTCCACTTACTTATGAATTCATTGATCCTTGCATGTGCGTGACAGGGGATTGAACCCAAAACCTTGGTGAATCAGGATGACGCTCTAACCAGCCGAGCCCCAGCCAGGGCTAGAATGCAGGTTATTTTACTGGGCTCACGAGAGTACATTATTGGTGAAAAAACTCGCTTTATACACATTTTGATTTTCACTTAATTATCAATTATTTAAAATAATTGGTTATTGAATTTCCCAAGCAGTTGCAAAGAAAGCATTTGACTTACATAACACTATTCATTCTTCTAAAAGCCCAATGATAGACAATAAAAGAAATTAACCAGAGGAGGGATAATTATTTGAAGTCCTTATTTATAAAACGTTTTGTGTATTTAATACAAATTAAATGTCTAAAACTAGAAATTCTTCAAATGTGGCTTCAGGTAAATGGATTCAAATAATATTCCCTGTTCTTTTCTCTAGAAAATCCAATTGGCATCTGAATGAAAGCACTGCCCCTGAGGAGCCAGGGCCGCACACCACGACCGCGGGCAGCGGGCTCCGTGCTGCAGCCTTAAGGGTTGTCACAGGCTCCCTCACCATCACACACGTCCCTGCATCCCGGAGGCTCCACGGAGGCCCGTGGTCTCCGAATAACTGAGTAAGGACCAGTGGGCACAGCATCGTCAGAGACACTGTTTAGGAAAATGAGTCTCTGGAGAAACCTGGTGGCTGAGGCTTATGGAAACGGAGTAGCGGAGCCAGAAAGGGAGTTACTGACGGTCCGGGTGCCTGGGTGGTAGCTGCGCCTAGTAGACCAAGGAGCATCTGAGCAGGCTTCCCAGACTTCCACAGGCAGGACCAGCGAGGACCTCTGGATTCGGTTCAAATTCAGGTCTGGGCGGGGCCAGTCTGCATTCCTAA
Source organism: Myotis yumanensis (assembly GCF_028538775.1). Lineage (NCBI taxonomy): Eukaryota > Metazoa > Chordata > Mammalia > Chiroptera > Vespertilionidae > Myotis > Myotis yumanensis. Next base: position 2,725,755 of record NW_027223760.1, read on the forward strand.
TGAGCTCCCAGGGGACACCAGTGCTCCTCAGTCTCCACTGTGAATATCCTACACGCCGGCCTACAGGGCCCACAAGGAAGGGGTTATAATGAGGAGGGTCTGTGAGACGCCAGGCCACGTTCTGTGAGGTTTCAGGGCAGGAGGCACACAGAAGCACCGAGCGGGTGGGAGGCACAGGCTGTGGTGTGAGCCCCTTAGCAGGGCGGAAACCAGGGAGGACTCAGAGAAGCCATGGGTCGGGGCATAGCCATTCTGATGAGGTAGCACGGAGTAAGACAAGTACAGAGCACAAAGCTTTAAAAGATGTGACCCTGGAAAAAGATGTTGCATTTGGACTGTGGGAGCTGTGGGGCATTGGGAGATAAAGCTTTTACCGAGGTAACGGGGCACCCATTGTTATGAAGTGAACTGTCTTCCTCAGAATCCATAGTTGGAGCTCTAACCCCCAGGGCAATGCAGTTGGAAAAGGTCCTTGGAAAAGGACACAGCGAGATCGCAGCCACAGCCACAGCCACAACCAACCCCTCCGGCACTTGCCCTTGGATTCCAGCCTTCAGCGTGCTACAGAGTAAATTCCCCTGTTTCAGCCTCCGGTTGGCGGTATTCTGTGTGGCAGCCGAGTGGGCCCAGTTACCTGCTTTCCTGAGAGTGAAAGGATGAGCTGGATGCACTCTTGAGCCCCGCCTCTGTCAGGATGCTCAGTCTAAGGGTCTAAGCTGTAACCTAGCACCCAGCACCACAGAGTTCCAGGCACTCAAGTGCAGATGACGGAGACAGAAGCCGTGGAAGTAGGTGTTCAAAAGTAAGAGATGTAAGAAATAAGCCAAGAGGTGCTGTGGGCCTGGGGGATACAGGGGTCATAAATGTCTTCGTTGGCCCAGGTGACTCTGGCTTGAGTGGTCGAACGTCTGGAGAGCTCGTTTCTGTACAGATTCACATTCAACTCCATTCAGGAAGAACCATTAGAGGGGAAACCCACTCGCTTTTAGCAGTGGAAGAGGAGGACAAATGCAAGGTGAGCTTTTAAACCCTGGAGAAGGCATGGAAGGATGCTGCTGAAGACCCATCTCTGTGACATTTCTGCTGAACAGCAAGAGGCGTTCCCTACTATTAAGGTCATTGTAGAATGGTTTTAACCAAAGGTCGAGAGAAATGTCCTCTGTGCCCTTTTAAGGATGCATCCAGTCCTAGAAATCTCTGACTTGATGGGAATTTTTAACAGGGTCGAGGCAGGAGACATTCTCAGCCCAAAACTCCCTCTGGTGAGGCTTGTGAACACCTATGTCTCTTTTGTTGCTGTTAATCCTCACGGGAGGGTGGTGGTATTTTTCTATTGAGTTTTAGAGAGAGTGGAAGGGAGGGGAGAGACAGAGAGAGAGCGAAACATCGCTTACCTCCCACCTGCACCCTGAACAGGACTGGGGATGGAGCCTGCAACCAAGGTAGGTGCCCTTGACTGGAATCGAACCCGGGACCCCTGGATCCAAGGGCTGATGCTCTAACCTCTGTGGCAAACTGGCGAGGGCAACACTTATGTCTCAGTTCCTAAGAATCCATGATACAAGCTCCTATTGTCTTAGGGGGGCCTGGCCAGCAATTATCACTAAACACAAATGAAGACTCAAACTGCTCAGAGCTGTGCGGTCCCAGCACAGAAGAGCGCCGTCCCTGCTGCCTCCCTGGCCGGGCACCTGCCGGGGGCATGTATTTATGTCAACAATGATTTGAAATGTGTTCAATCTAGCAAATGAATCAGGCTCTATGGGAAGACATTAAACTTAATTGTTTTAAAGAAAAGAAAAAAATCTCCCACTATGTGCATTGGGTGCTTATTACAAGTAAAATTAAAAATCTTAACATCCGTTGATTAACGATGCTGAAGTAGAAAATTGTGTTGGGTTATTTAGTTATAACTGGCTCTGACCTCTACTTCGGGAGATGAACATATCAGGAAGTTATAAGGAAGCAGTATAGTACATTACCCAAAGGCCTGGGACTCCATCAAACACACACACAGAACCAGAAAAATCTCATTATTTTGTACGCTTTAAAGATGGAAAAACAAAACAAACTTTAAATCCAACAAAATTCTGAATCTGAAATAATTTAGTCCCAGGAGACATTTAAGGCAGCTTGCACCTGCTTATTAGCAGAGTTAGAAGAAAACTCTGCAAACCTCATTTTTGCTTTCTCAAAAGTCCACTAATCTTGCCTGTCAGGAAATGCGCAATCCAACCAACCCTTCAAGCCATGGCTTTAACATTTCCAAACTGTCATCCCGAAGACGTGGCGTTAGGAAAATCCGAGGCTGTGTGATCTTTGCTCACACATAACATTATGGACGTGTCTTGTATTTTCTCTTTAAAGAGCATCTCTTGTCCTTTTCAAGCGATGGATTTGCAAAGATGGGTACCACTCATTAAATTCTAAGACTTCTGCATGTACTTCACCCCAGCGATCTATTTTCCTTGCCGTATTAGCAGCAGGAATGTGAACAGAGAATGACTGTGCCTGTGCTGAAATGGGATACTGTTGCATTTTCTCCCCCCCACCTCCCCTGCACAGAAGCCTTTCCTGCTCAGCACCTTGGACAGCACCGTGGGTTTCAGGCAGGCGCCCAGCCTGGGCTGGGACTGGTATTGTTACAGAACCACCTGCTAAGTAGCGCTGGTGCCATGGCCAGGAACCAGATCCGGGGGCCTTAGATCTTGCTTTCAAATGCCATTTTCAAGTAAGAAAATGCCATTTTCACTCTTTGGAGAAATGGCTGATTCTAGAGCCTGTAGTGATTCTGACCTGAATACATGGCTCCAGTCAGGAAAACAAGGGGCGACTGAGAAACTCAGAGACCAGAGGGCATGGTGCGCCCATAGCTCAATGCAACGTAAGTCCCAGGACCGGATTCCGGAACAGAAAGAGGCCATTAATGTTACTGGAATTAAGGTAATTTACCAATCACAGTTTCTTAGTGTTTTTGCTTTTTGTTGTGGTTTTTTTTTTTTAAGGAGACAGAGGTTCCAAGGAAGTTATTTTTATTTTATTACAATTATTTTTAATCCTCATTGAGGATATGTTTGCTTTCATTTTAGAGAGAGAGGAAGGGGGAGAGAGGGAGAGAGAGAAACATTGATCAGTTGCCTTCCATAAGCTCCCTGACTGGGGATCGTACCTGCAACCCAGGCATGTGCCCTGACCAGGAATCAAACCCTCAACCTTTTGGTGTATAGGACAATGCTCCAACCAGCTGAGCCACCTGGCCAGGGCAACTTTCTTAGTTTTGACTAACGTGCCATGGGAAGGTAAAGTGTTAACAATGGGAAATTGGGTGAGGAGTATAAAAGGACTCTCTGTACTATCATCACCACTCTTTAATATATAAAATTATCCCCAAATAAAACAAGATTACATTTTAAAAGATCAAACAAGCAAAAACCCTAAACCATTCATACTCAGTATTAGATTCAGCTCAAGGAAATCAAGAACTAACCTGCTTCTCCAACCTCAATTTAACAAGCACTCAAGCAGGTAATTGATGGCATTAGACTCCAGGCCCCTTGATACTGACTCCGCATTTACACATTAAACACAGGAAGATTCTTTACTTTAAAAAAGAAATTTGCTTTGTCCCATTTTTCTTGAAACAGATGACTTCTTAATCCATCGCTTGCTTTCTCGCTTTGAAAAGAAAGCATTGCTGCGGTCACAGTGCCGCTGCGGGCAGTGACCGCGATAACAGCACACACTCCCTGAGCGCTGAGTGCGTGCCAGGCTTGTGTTAGCTGCTTTGTGTATATTAACTCCTTTAATCCTCATAACCCATGAGCTGGGTCCCATCTCTATCCCCGGCTCACAGAAGGACACGGAGGGACAGGTCAATTAGAGATCAGGTGCCGCCAAAGACCTCCCGCTCCACTGGCGCTGTGCTCAGCGCAGGTGCACACACAGCCGGTGCACGCTCAGTGGGCAGGCGCAGGCTCCCTGAGACTCCTCTCTGGCCTCCTGTGTTGGGGTTTGTTTGGAAGTGTTGGGAGTTCCTCCCGCATCCGTTTAGCCCACCCCTGCCTGTGAGCATTAACCCAGAGCATGATGCCTGCTGCTCATGGAGTGTCGGGGCCTGGCCGGCAATTGTCACTAAACACAAATGAAGACTCGAACTGCTCAGAGCTGTGCGGTCCAGGCACAGAAGAGCGCCGTCCCTGCTGCCGCCCTGGCCGGGCACCTGCCTGGCTGAGCACACCTGTCCAGGTGGCGGGGGCCAGGGACGGGCTGGAGTGACCCCCTTTCGAGATGGCTTTGGGTCTGTCAGCTGGAGGAGGGTACCAGACGCCTCACCTCCTTTCCAGCTCCTACAGCCTGCCAGTCCCTGAAACCTGCGTCCTGCAGATGCATGCACTGTAAGCATCCGCCTCCTGGGATTGCTATGAGGACAAATTCTCTTAGTGATCTTCTCACCAAGACTCACATGGAAGCTGTTTTCTACTTTGATTTGTGTGCAACAGAGTCAGCGGAGGGCAACTTGAATAGTCATTGAGCCACTCAGATAAATCAATAAACGCAAAGATAAAACCCCATCTTCAGCCACGGATCCGGCTCTGGACGGGCCCCAGGGAGCGGCTGCTCGCTGACCCAGCTCCCTTCACAGGCCACTCTGAGCCCAGTACCCATCCCCACTCCCTCCCATCGCCAGGCACACAGCCCGGGACACCTGCCTGCCCTGGGCACCGGCTGCTCTGCAAGGCGCCTGCTCCCCTTAGAGCTCTGCCCATTCAGTGCCCTCCTATCTGAGGGCTTTGTGTTCCAATCAAGACCCCAGTGGATGCCTGAAATCTGAATGGCACCAACCACAGACACTTTGCTTTTTCCTACACATACACACCTATGATAAAATCTAACTTATAGAGATCAACAACAATAACAATAAAATGGAGCAATTATAACAACACACTGTAATAACAGTTAGTGCGTATGGCCTCCCTCTCTCTCTCTGCCTCAACATCGATGGCACGGCACTCCCCTCCTCTGTGATGAAGTGAGATGGTGAGGTGCCTTATTAAGCTGAGAATTTTCACCTAAAGTGTCACTTAAAGGAGACACTTCTCAGCTTCTCTTTGGCAGAACTGAATTGTGGGCATGGCTACCCTGCGCTTTGGGGCATTGCTGAGTAAGTGAGGGTGACAGGAACCCCTGCACCAGTGCCTGGACAGTGGATCTGAGAACCACCAGGGTGACGGGGTGGCTGGCAGGCAGGGATTCGACAGCTGCAGCCTCATGATTCCCACCCCAGTGCTGGAACCCAGAGTTCAGCACGTTCCTCAGCGTGGAGCCCAAATGAAAACGTATGACTTTTTTGTTTCTGGAATTTTCCACCCCGTGTTTTTGGACAGCTGCTGACCTGGGGAATGGACGCCGCAGATGAGGGGTGGCTGTGTCAGGACCAATGCCTTCAGGGGCACCTGTGCTGGAGAGACTCTCGGACGTAAAGAAAGACAAACCAAGCCAACAAGTGACAGGAGCAGAACTAAAGCCCAACCCGGAGCAGCGCGGCTCATTGCAACGCCTCTTTCCTGATCTCCACCTGCGACACCCAGGGGCCTCCCCCCTGGGTCTTCCAGGTTCTAACAGTGTCCTGCTCATCTCATCCTTCTGACACGTCTGTGTGCTAACAGAAAAGATCTCATTACCCCCAGTTCGCAGCATGACCATGGAGCCCTGGGTCTGATTCTGGCACCATTCACCACGCAGCTGCCGGCGCCGGGCAGTGGAGCAGGGACAGCCACAGGGGCTGGCCTCCCAGGAAGTCAGCCCTCGGGAGAGCAGTCTTCTTCCTCCCAAACAGAACAGCAACCCCCTTCTTTCTCCAGCCCCCCTCCCCCGCCCCTGACAGCTGTCAGTCTCTTCCATTGAAGGGGAATATAAGACATTTGGGGGCTACCAATCTGAATCTGTGACAGGAACCAGTGTTCTGCTGCACAGGAACCATACACAAACCCCGGAGTGGGTGGCAGTGCTGGCGCCAGGCAGGCCAGGCCTCTGAGTATAATCTCACTTCCCCGATCCCAACCCAGAGTGGGGGCTGCAAGGCCCACAAAAGGTCTGGAAGCTGATCCATATTTGGTGGACAAAGGAACTAAAGGCTATAAAGGGAAAGCTTCATGCATATGCACTCACTCAGGCTTTGGAGAACTGACTCCCCTGAGTCACTGTACTAGTACATCTACAAGTAAAGGGCTTTTCCTGGAGTCTCCGAGTACTCATTGTGTATTTCCTAGTTGCCTGGTAAATTCTGTAACACCATGCTTCTATGTCTCTGCATCTATTTTGTTCATCAGTTCATTTTGTTAATTAGATTCCACATAAGAGTGAGATCACATGATACTTGTATTTCTCTGACTGGCTTATTTTACTTAGCATGATACTCTCCAGGTCCCTCCATGCTGTCTCAAAGGGTAAGAGCTCCTTTGTTTTTACTGCTGCATAGTGTTCCATGGTGTAAATGTACCACAGCTTTTTTATCCACTCGTCTACTGATGGACACTGGGGCTGTTTTCAGATCTTAGCTATTGTAGATTGTGCTGCTATCAACATAGGGGTCATACATTCTTTCTGATTGGTGCTTTGGGTTTCTTAGGAAATATTCCCAGAAGTGGAATCACTGGGTCAAAAGTTCCAATTTTAGTTTTTGAGGGAACTCCATACTGTTTTCCACAGTGACTGTACCCGTCTGCGTTCCCACCAGCAGTGCAGGAGGGTTCCCTTTTCCCACATCCTCACCAGAGGTTAGCCAGAGAACATATATGCCTGGCCATGGACAAGGACAACAGTGTAGCGATGGCCAGAGGGGCTGGGTGGAGACGGGAAAGTGGGGGCATCTGTAATAGTGTCAACAATAAATGTAAATAGAAGGGTGGTGAGTCTTTACAAATAATACGGTTTCTCTTGAATTTCCAGGATCCAAAGGCTCATTATCACTGTTGCCGAGTTCTCACTCCCCTAATGCACCCCAGAGGACTACGGGGGCTTGGAGCCGTAACTATTCCCTCCTGTTGATTAGGAGGCAGTGGCTGTGCAGTGACATACCCTGTTCCGGGGCTCGCAAGGGCGGCTGCTGGGGACCAGACCTCAGGGACAGCTGAGGCTCTCACCTGGGAGCAGCCCCTCCCTCCTGCAGGGCACTGTCAGCGCTCTCTGAGCAGCCTGTGTGCTGCATAGAAATGAGCACAATGCCCGAGTTTGCTAGTTTTAAGAGAACTTGGGACAAAAGTGATAAATGACCAAGACTGGTGAAACGGAATTTTCTCCCCTAGAGAGTTAGGCCTGTGACAGCAGCGTTTGACCTGGAGCAGTGTCCTGCGGGTGCCTGGAGACCCTAACCTTCTCCTGTTGGGGGACGGGGTCCCTTTGCAACACTGAAAACAGCCCAACCAGAATGGAGAGAGAGTAAGAGAAAGGAAGGTGGCCCATTCACTGGAAACGGAGAAAAGTTGTGACCCTAGAGTAGAAAGGAAAGAGCGACATGATGACATCCTTCTTCCGCAGGTCACCTTGGCGCCTGGACACAGGGCTGCCAGCTGGGTCAGGGCGCCTCTGCAGCACAATGAGAAGAGGAGGCGCCATCCTCCCCACAAAGCCCAGACCCGGAAAAGGTGCACTTGGCCTTGTGAGGCGTGCCAGTTCGGGAGTCAAACTCACCTGGGACTCAGCCCAGGTTTTGTGACTAATTCCTGGAAATATCTCAGGCAAGCTGTCTACGTGGTCTGCTCCGCAGTCTCTCACGGATTGATGGGGCTACCAATGGGGATACTGGGAAGGCGAACATGTTACACGGGTACAAGTCTGGTGCCCTGCCGGGCAGATGCGGCCGCAGCACATTGTCACTCCCCTCAGGGTCACACTGACGATCACTAATCATTTTGCTGCATCCAGAACCACCACATGTTTGATGGAACACAAGTGTGGGATACAAATCTGGAAATGTCACTCAGAGAAAGATGAAGCTGAAACGAACAATCTCCCTGAACACTGTTTTCCTTAGAAGATTGGCTATAATGCCCAAAGGCACCAGGTGCCCGGAAGACATGGAACCTACAAGGAGAAAGAGGAGGTTTATCAGAGAAGTTTTTGAGGTTTTTTTTGTTTGTTTTTTGCTGGTCTCCTCTCCCCACAGACAGCAAAGCACATACATGTGATGCCCTGGCTGGCCAGCCTCCTGGTCTGCATCTCAGGAGAGTTTAAAAATAAACACATCTATTGGCACTCACCCAACCACCGCCCTTTCCACCAGAAACCGAGCAGCTTCCCATCATAAGAGAATTAATCTGGGTATTAGCAGCAGGCAGTGGTGGGATATGATTTCTTATGGGTCATTTGCTTATAATTTCTTCCACTGAAATCATAGCACACACAACGTGGGTAAATTTTATTCAATGATGCCGGTGATATTTTATAAGAAAGACATTATTTTTTTTTCCTCAAGGGAACCATCATTTTCCATCAACTTGATGATCTTCGAATTCTCTCTCCTTTTCTAATGCAGCTTGTGGATGAGGAATTAAAGCCCAAATGGGAAGCTTGTATTCCTCTCTCAGCAGATCCTGCCTCCACTACCATTTCCTACAGCGCAGGCCAACAGCTAGCATCACCCACACTTTGCTCACCCGGACCGGCCTCTCTGAACCCGTGCTCATGGCTAGACGGTCCCGAGGAAACCATCAGACGCAGCTAAATTTTGTTGCAAAATAACTGAATGATTCTAAAAGCGGGTCCCATTTCACTCCTGTTTCCTGTACATTTCGTCGTTTGAAGAATATCTTCTCAGTGTGCCCTGCTGACCAGTGGAAGCCGTGTATCAAATAGCACAACAAAGCCACGGTGACGGCCCTGGCCAGGGCCGCTTGGTCGGGCGTTGTCCCATGCACTGAAAGGGTGCGGTTCAATTCCTGGTTAAGGCACATGCCCAGGTGGTGGTTCAGTCCCCAGATGGGGCTGGTGCGAGAGGCAACTGATTGATGTTTCTCTCATACCTCTCTCTCTCTCTCTCTCTCTCTCTTCTCTCTCTCTCTCTCTCTTCCTCTCTCTCTCTCTCTCTCTCTCTCTCTCTCTCATCTCTCCCTCTCATTAAGCTCCAGGCCCTTTGGGGTGCATAGAGACATTATGCCATTCATCATTGCTACAGTCCATCAAGGGCTGCATTTTTGTCCTGGTGAGCACCTGAGTTCCTTTGTGCACAGCGAGGTGCTAATTGGACAA